>NC_037355.1:36739735-37989735 GCF_002263795.3 Bos taurus
CGCCAGGCCCATACTAACGCTTTTTATCAAGTACCTAAAATAATTTGACAGCACCTTGGTAAAATATGTATCGTCAATTCCTTTAAATAGACTGGAAAAAAAAAAAAAGGAAATCTTTCCAAAATCTTCCAATAAATGAATGGGAACAAGATTTCCACCAACTGTGGTGCAATTTATAAAACTTTCTCACTAAACCAGAGTCTTTATTTTGACACTGTTTACAATCCACATAATTCATCCTATTAGTAAAAGAACCTAATGTATGATGACGACCATCAACAGTCAAATGATACCCACAAACTTAAGAATCATATATTAGATAGGTGACCACTGAGGTTTGTTTTTTTTTTTTTTTTCTGAAATGCACATTGGAGTCCAAGTTTTAGAACACACACACATACAGAGAATAAACAGAATATTAATGCTACTGCCTGTCTTGTAAACAGATTAAAAAGCAGAATAAATTATCTGGATGTATTCATTAAACATGTACTAGATACTGAGATGGGCTTTCCCGGTATCACAGTGGTAAAGCATCCACCTACCAATGCAGGAGATGCAAGAGACGTGGGTTCGATCCCTGGGTCAGGAAGATCCCCAGGAGAAGGAAATGGCAACTTATTCCAGTATTCTTGCCTGGAAAATTCCATGGTCAGAGGAGCCTGGTGGACCAGAGTCCATGGGGTCGCAAAGAGTTGGACACAACTGAACAAGTAAGCACACACAGATACTGAGAAGGAACATTAACAGGGGAAGAGCCCATGGTCCTCTCCCCAAGAAGCCTAAAGCATAACTTAAGATGCTTACATCAATAAATAATCACAATGCAATGATAATATGTTCAAACTGAGTCATGAACAGGGAAGAATAAGAGACAGCTCAAAGTATAATTAATCAGCTGGAGAGGATACTATGACAACAGGGAATTCGTCACAAAAGAAAAAAAACAGTGATTTGAATACTGAAAAATGAGCAGGTGTGCTCCCAATACATGTATACTGGGGGCAGGGGCATGGAGGAATGTGGGTCGGTGCCTATGGAAACCGTGACCGTCACTATTTGAGAAGAGTGACAAGTAGGAAGATGAGTATGGTTCAGGTTATGAGGTGCTTTGTATGCCTGCATCTGGACTTGGACTTCAATTTTCCAAGAGGGCACAAACTTGTAGCTTTTTGACTCACAGATGCATTCTGTTGGTTCAGAAGGAATATTTTTAAATTAACTGGCTACCAAGCACTCTAAGACCTATTGTATTTTCTAGACATACTCCTTTTTTCATGTTACCTACTGACCTGCCTTGCTCACAAAGGTGTTTTTAGTGTGCACCCATATTATGATGCATGGTGATCCATCAAACATTTTGAATCTAGAGTGATATAAGATCTGGATTATTAAGAATATTTTCATGAAAATCTATTAAAACAAGAGAAAACAAGTTGAAGATTCCAAAAGATAAACAGCATGTATCTGAGCTACATGATAGATTTAAAAACAAAGAATCTGTGCAGAATGAACAACATATAATGATTAACCAAATATTAATAATTGTTAAAGTGAGTGAATTGTTATCAGTCGTGTCCGATTCTTTGCGACCATGGACTACCTACCAGGCTTCTCCATCCATGGGATTTTCCAGACAAGGGTACTGGAGTGGGTTGCCATTTCTTTCTCCAGGGGATCTTTCCGACCCAGGAATCGAACTCAGGTCTCTTGCATTGCAGGCAGACACTTTACCCTCTGAGCCAGCAGGGAAGCCCAACAATTGTTATAGGAAGGGTGAAACGGATAAAAGTTTCAAATTGCAACTTACTATGATCATACATAATTACATGAAGTAAAAGCAAAGTGGTAAATAAAAATACTTCATTGTCATTAATTATTGATAAAGAGTTAACTGGGCATGGTTAGTGCAATTAAACTATCCAATGTATTTGAAATTGTGCCATGGAGGCTGATAGGCAAAACACTGTTAAACCAGAAGTACTGATTAATTACTCTATTGGACCATTAAACATCTGGCTTGTCTTTGCTACTCAATAAACTTAAACAGTTCATTAAAAACCAATGAAACATGACAGAAAAAAATTAGAGGCTTTGTTGTCTTATTTCTTTTTGGCTTACCTATGGATTAGAGGCTCTTATTTCCTTTAGCATTTCCACCTCCAAATATCTAATGGAAAGTCACAGACTTTGCTGAGTAATGGCAAATTCCACACCCCAAATCAAAACCAGAAACTGCAAACCTGTAACTCTTTAGTAATTGTGAATAAACCAAGTTGCAGAGGTCAGTAGAGAAGGAAAATCTTTTTTGTAATATATGCCAGAAGTCTTTCTGAAATTTATTTACAACTTCAGTGTTAATGCATCTTGGCAACCATTCCTTAAAGGTTACTATTTAACAACCAAATGCAGGTCAGAGTATTGAATGAGCCTCAGTTCACATTTTAAAATGTAAAAATAATAGAGTAAATAAAGCGTTGAAGTTCACAATACTAACCAATGATTGTAATATTGATATTCATTTATCTTCCAATAGACTTACATAAAGAGATATATCTACATAAAGATATATGTTTTAAGTATTGTATTGCAGAACCTTTTCTTCATTTTATTTCTCACCTTAATTTCTGAACATATTTCTATATCAGATTCTTAATGAGAAGATAGCATTTTATTAATTTATTTTTGAACTGTTCGACTGTTATTGAAAATGTAAGTTGTGCTTAGTTTTTGCACTTATAAATCCACTCCAGTGAAAACTTGCCCAGATAGTCTTACATAATTATGTAAGTCACCATATCTTACATAATTATGTTCTTTGAATGAATTCTGAGAAGTGAAATTCCTTGGTTATTAATAGGTATCTGAGGCTTTTGTGCCTGTGGCCAACTTGGGAAGCATTATCGAGTTACTTTCACTAGTAAAAATATTAATTAATTATTAATTTAAAACCTTACCTATAAATATTCTGGGAAGATGAAATGGTGGCACAGGTCTTGAATATCCCCAAATCCACATATTAAAGCAAATGGTAAATAGCAAAAACCAAAGATGTGGAAACAGCATTTACAATAAAGCTAGGTTACACAATATAACCACAACCCTCAAATTAAAAACAGATGAAGACAAACTACCAATCACCACAAGACCTACATAGCATCAGGGTCCAGGTGGAGAGAGCAAAAGGGAGATGTGAGGCAGCTCACAGAGGGGAGGATAACAGAAACTCAAAAATAAATTCTTACTGGATCTTGTGGCTGACCAGTTGGAGAACAGCATCTGAAACTGAGAGATGGTATCCATCCTTCTAATTCATGCCGAGCCCAACAGAGTGGAGATGGGAGAGGCTGGGTGGTCTGTTCCCATACTGTCCCCTGAAACTGATTTCCGGGGGCACCTGCCTTGGAGGGGACTGTAGGAACCCACACTCAGAAAACGGTGCTTAGTTTGGCATTTAAATCCAGCAGCCAGAAATAACACTGAAAAGGAAAGAGAAGGTGCAGGTGAAAATGGGGAAAGCAAGAGTCTGGAAGTTCCAGAAAGTAACCCACCATAATTCTGAAGTCTGTTCCCAGGAACAGACCCATACCTGTACTGAGGACAACCTACTTCCTTTTTCCTGCACCACTATCTCTAGTCCATGCCCACAAAATGCTGGCTTAACAAAAACTAAGGCAGATGCCCCAGGAAAAAAAAAACAACCAAATCGCAGAACCTATGGGAGCCAGGCACGAGAGGGCGACTGTCAACTGCCCTGAACCTGTTCCAGCTAGACCACGAAGGCAGAACTTGTGCAGATGAGACACGAAGTGTCCAAAAGCTGCTCTTGCGTCACTACAGTGCTAGGATCTCCGCCTAAAGTAGGGCCTCGAACTTTGCTAGGCACTTAGTGCCACCTGCAAGGGAGGCGGAAGAACTGCGCATGCTCCAGCTATTTATGGACATTGCTATACCTTTCCCGGGTGGAACGTCCCTGGTGGCTCAAACGGTAGCGTCTGCCTGCAATGCGTAAGAACTGGGTTCGATCCCTGCGTTGGGAAGATCCCCTGGAGAAGAAAATGGCAACCCACTCCAGTATTCTTGCCTGGGAAATCCCCATGGCCAGAGGAGCCTGGTCGGGCTACAGTCCATGGGGTCGCAAAGAGGCGGACACGACTGAGCAACTTCACTTTCACTATCTCTTTCCCAGAGTTTTGACAGGTACCCACCACTTACTCCTTAAAAGTTTCCCACTTCCCTCTTTCAGGCAGAAAAGGGTCTTTAAAGAAAGAGGAACTGGGAAAGCCCAATTCCTCAATCAAGGAATATAGGTTTTGTTCTGATTTGAGCAGGGATTCCCTGGTGGTTCAGACAGTAAAGAATCCATCTGCAATATGGGAAACCTGGGTTCAATCTTTGGGTTGGGAAGATCCCCTGGAGGAGGGCATGACAACCCACTCCAGTATTCTTGCTTGGAGAATCCCCATGAACAGAGGAGCCTGGTGGGCTACAGTCCATGGGGTCACAAAGAGTGGGATAGGACTGACCGACTAAGTACAGTACTGCTTTGTGGAACACGGTCTCCTTGACTGGCATGAGCCACACAGGTCAAAGGAAATTTGGTGGCAATCCAAACGGGAGTAAATAATTTCCTAACACAGAGCATTTCAGAAGGGAGTGAATTCGTTAAAACAGAACCAAGAGCAGAGATAATGAAGGTGCTGCACATTTAGTGCCCAGGGAGAACAACTCTCTTTTCGTGATTTAGTACCCAATGTTTATAGCCTCAAGACAAAGAAAATTCCTGCCGGAAGGGTGGCATTAGGTGATCGGTTAGGGTGCTATAGGAGGAGTACCAGGGTACCAGGGTGGGCATTTTGCCTAATTTGGGGCTAGGAAGCTTGCTGGTGATGGAGGGTGGGGGGGGCTTTCCTAGTAGCTCAACAGTAAAGAGTCTGCCTGCCAATTCCTGCCAATGTAGAAGATGTAGGTTTGATCCCTGGATTGAGAAGATCCCCCAGAGAAGGAAATGGCCACCCACTCCAGTACTCTTGCCTGGGAAATCCCATGGACAGAGGAGCTTGGCAGGCTGGAGTCCATGGAGTTGCGAAGAGTCAGACTTGACTGAGTGACTATACAAAACCAAGGGGGCTCAGTCAATTTCGGAAATGACTTTGGGTCTGGGCTCTGCTTCTGTGGCCTTAGGATAGGACTCCACAGGAAGGACCTAGTAGACCCCCACCCAAGAGGGTCAGTAAAATCTTCTGAATGTTACTGAAAAGAACAGAAGAGGGAGCTCTGAGAAATGAGAAAAGCTACTCTGAACTACACCTCCTTCCACAAGTTCAGGCTAATTCATATTATAGAAGATGATCAATAGGAAAGTACTGAGGTCAAATTCCACACTTAGTTAACAAAAGAAATAGGACAACAAGAATGATAATAGCATTTCTATGTTAAATGAAAACACACCAAAAAGTCTTCTCACAGAAAACATCAAAATTCACATCTTAAAACTAAGCTGAAAGATGTTAAGAAAACTTGTAAGACATGACAGAACAACATGCTGCTGCTGCTGCTAAGTCGCTTCAGTCGTGTCCGACTCTGTGCGACCCCATAGACGGCAGCCCACCAGGCTCCCCCGTCCCTGGGATTCTCCAGGCAAGAACACTGGAGTGGGTTGCCATTTCCTTCTCCAATGAGTGAAAGTGGAAAGTGAAAGTGAAGTCATAATAATATAAAAACCTCAAGTGATATGGTGAAAGTCTGAAAAAAAAAATGAATAAATGAAAATTCTTGAATGGAGACTGAATTATGAAAAAATGGACTAAATAAACACAATAGACAATATCTTAAGAGAAAAAGAAGGTGGAAAATGATGAAGTTTTTAATAAGCAAAAAATTTAAACATTTGAGAGAATGTTAAAAATCATATACTGTATCCATCCTATGAATAATAGGATTGCCTGAAGAATAAAACCAAATCAAAGGAATAAAACAAATACTAAAACTTGCAATTTACAAAAGACTTCTGGAAATTAAAAAGATTTGAAACTATATGTTAAAGAGCCCCCCACATGTTGAAAATACCAACCTGGGATGAATACCACCAGTTGTATTCTAGTAAAATATCTGGGCTTTATAGAAAAAGGAAAAAATACCATTTCTCAGCTGCTGCTGCTGCTGCTGCTGCTGCTGCTGCTGCTGCTGCTAAGTCGCTTCAGTCGTGTCTGACTCTGTGTGACCCCAGAGACAGCAGCCCACCAGGCTCCCCCCGTCACTGGGATTCTCCAGGCAGGAACACTGGAGTGGGTTGCCATTTCCTTCTCCAATGCACGAAAGTGAAAAGTGAAAGTGAAGTCGCTCAGTCATGTCCAACTCTTAGCGACCCCATGGACTGCTGCCTACCAGGCTCCTCTGTCCATGGGATTTTCCAGGCAAGAGTACTGGAGTGGAGTGCCATTGCCTTCTCGCTAGCAGACAAAAAAACCAAGATATTTATAAGACAAAGAAAATTTTATTATCATCTTACATTTCAAAGCAACATATGGACAACATGAAGAAAAGAGAAATATTTATATACTAAAGGAGAGAAAATCTGAGACAAATGTTTTATATCCAGCAAATGTGACTTTTCAAATCTAAAAACCACATAAAAACAACTATTATTAATTAACATAAAAAAGTTTGGTAATATCGTTTTCATGAGCACTTCCTGAAGTCTCTATTAGATAATGAGCTTAGGCAAAGTAACTTTAAAAACATTTGTAAGATCTACTGATAATCATTAAACATAGTTATAGAACTAAGAATAAATTGGGATTAAAAAGAGTACAGGTTGTCATGACTACATGCTCAGGCAATGTAGATATTATACAAGTATGAAAACGGGGGGGAATTGGGAGAGTTTATGCAAACAAATGTTAACTCTTTTTGGTATATTGTTGGTAAATTACAATGTTATTCTGCGACAGATATGTGTGTGAGCATAAAGTAAATGTGTAATTATGGAATAATCTGTCTTTAACCCATTGTATCCTTCAGAACCAGAATTCTCAGGAGATATGGATACACGTTTACATTAAAAACTCTCTAATCCTGAATTTCAATATCAATATGAATTTATGAGTCCTGTGTGTGTGTATGTGTCTGTGTTTTTAGCATATATAATTTCTTGGTTCTGTCAACAGACAAGGACTAGAAATAATAATCAACAACCCAAAAGTAATGAGTAACCTTAGTGACTGGATTATGATCTTGAAATACCCAAATACCATTAAAAAAAAAAAAAAACAGGGCATCTTAAAGAAATATCTGATTCCATGTCTGAGGCAGGAAATGTACATTTTCACATAACAGAAAACAAGGAAACTCTCAACTGCTATGGTCATGTCAAGAGCTAGTTAGAAGAGGCTTTGATCACAAATGGGACAATTTGAGCTTCCAAACAGATAATAATTTTGATTTATCAAAACCCACCAAATGTGTTTAAATCAGTAAATTCATGAAAATATAAAACAAAAGCTTGTAAGTCTCCCTAGGAAAATGATTGGAAATAAATCCGTTATCTAAAAGGTGAAAATATTATAAAAGAAAGTGTCAAACATTTTTCCCACCTTTTCTTTATAATTATACCATTGGATAATCAAATAGTAGTAAACAATAAAAGTGTTATTTCATTTAAAAAATTCTAACTAATAAATCAAAAAGCAGTTATGAAAGTTGAACATCACCATGTGAACTCCTCCTAAGGATTACTGGACTGAGGCATTGACTAGGCACTGAGTTGCGGGAAGTATCCAAAAGACATATCCAAAGTTTTATCCTTCCTTTAGTCTCACCAACTGAGGTTGCCATCATAATATCTAGACTATAGGAAACCAAAGATGAAATTTTCAACTCATAAACTATGAAGAAAGGAAAGGGACAAAGAGAAAGGAGTCTATAGATGAAAAGATTCTTACAAGTTACAAGGATGCATTCTTGGAAGATTAAACTACAAAGAAACATAAAGATAGACTTACAATGAAAGTCAGGATTGGAAATACTTTTAACGGACCTATCTATGAGATTATAAGAGGTCAAAAAGAAAAAGTGTTTCTGGAATGACTGGCAGAGTTCGATGGTTAGGCTTGTATTGAGCTTACAAGGGTGCTTGTTTTATAGTATTCCACAAAGTTAGACATTATATACTTTTCTGACTATGTTTCTTTTTATAGGAAAAAGATTAAAGCAAAAGAATGGATGGAACATTGTACCCATCATATGTGCTATTTTTTCCTCCTACCCCAGGACAATAATGGACAGGTTCTTTTCATTTTTCTTCTTTTCTTCCTCCCCCTTTTTCCCTCACTCTCTCTCTCTCTCTGCTGTTTTGCACCTGTTTATAGGCAACACAACATCTGAAATAATTTGCATTTATTTGATTGCAAAAAGTGAACATTTTATCCTTTGTTCATTGTAGCATTTTTAGTTTTTCCTTTGAGAAATTCTCCTCTCGATATCTTTGTATCTATTTAATCATTATTGAATGATTAATTTCTAACTAACTTGAAAGAACTCTTTTAATATCAAGGTTGTTACTCTTATACCTGATCTACAAATTATTTGTTATTTAATTTTTTATTTTATATAGGATAATTCATTAACTATTAAAATATTTATATTAGATATAGTTAAATGTATATATTTAATTATCCTGTTTTTCTTTTATGCTCAGAAATCTTTCTTCACCTCAAAATTATTATAATGTTTTTTCATATTTTTTCTCATTCTTAAATGGTTAACTTTTCCTTCTTTATTTTTTAAGGCATTTGCAGTTTATTTTAATGGATGATTTAATGTTCAGAACAACAAAATTATGCTCTTCGAAAAAGATAGCCAATTATTCCATCATAACTTTTTGGAAAGTTTATAATTTCTCCCACTTGTGTGAAATGCTTTTTTAATCAGAATGCATATTTTTCTCAAATGTGAAAATCAAAACCAAAATTTCAGATACCTAAAGCTGGCATTATCACCAGTGTTTATTTTGTGACCATTTAATGAAGCATGATGCATATAATGTACAGAAATTATTGAATAAATCATCTATCCTTCAGAAGCATCCCCGGTCCTCCCAGTCACCATTGCTCTACCACAGTAACTCTTAATAACATCTTTATTCATTTTTGATGGTTATGTAAATGAGATCTTACAGTATGGAACATTTTACACCAAGATTCTTTTGCTCAAACTTAAGTTTATAGACTATTTTCATTGTTGTAAAGTGGTAATAATTCTAAAAACATAAGTTATTTATCTATTCCACAATTACCATTTTTTACTTCAAATAATGCTGCTATGAATGTCCATTGTACATATATTTTGATAAACATATGTTTGCATCATATGGTTAGATATAACCTTTCAGAGTGGAAATGCTGAATCGTGGGATGTGTAAATATTGCCAAGAAGTGTTTGCACAAAGTTACATACCACAGTTATGTTTCTTTTGATACTTATGATGCTCCAGGGCCTCACTATTATTTGGTGTTTGTCATTTTATTTTAGACATTATGCCATTGCAGTTTTATCTTGTATTTCTATAACAGCTAATGAGCTTGTGCACCATCTTTTAAGTTTATCAGTTATTTGGATAGGCTGTTTTGTGAAATGTCTTTAAATCTTTTGCCCCTTTTCTCTATTTGACTCTCTGCTTTTTCAAAAATTTGACTTAAAATGTGTTCTTCATATATTTTGGATAACATTCTTTGTCAGAAATTGCAGGACCAAACAATATAATCTTCAAAAATAGAGTATACATTTTGTTAGATGTTTTGTGAGGTATTTGATTTTAATGCTATTTTTAACTGGCACTATTTCCTAAATTTAATTTTCTTTTTCTTGATTAGCAGTAAACTGAAATAAAATTTATTTATTGACATTTTATTCAATTACCTTGTGAATTCACTTAGTCCTACATCCTAAGTGTAGATTCTTTTGAATTTTGTTCATTCACATTCATGTCATCTGCAAATAATGACAATCATTTCTTCCTTTTCATGCCTTTATCACTTGTTTCCTGCCTTACTACACTAGCAAGGAATGTACTGTATTGTTGATAGAAGTTATGATAGCAAAGAAAAAGCTTTCAAAGTTTTTGATGATTTTTTTATTATACCAAGGAATTTCCTTTCTATTCCTAGATTACTCAGAAGTTTTAAAATAAATAGGTGTTATAATGATCATATGATCTTTCTTTTTATTATAGCAAATGTTATGATTAATTTTTAAAAATATAAGCTAATATTGCATTCCTTAAAAGAGCATAATTTCATATGATTTTTAAGTCATACTTGGTTTTATTTACTAATATTTTCTTTAGCAAAATTTAAGTATACTTATGAGAAATTGGTCTATAAGTTTCTTGTAATATCCTTGTCAAATATTGGTGTTAAAGTGCTTCTGGCCTCATAAAATATGTTGGGACATGTAGTAAGTTAATAGCCCTCCAAAGGTATCTCCATGTCCTAATGCCTGGAACCTGTGAATATGACCTTATTTGGGGAAAAAAAGGTCTTTGCCAGTGTAATTAAGGATGTTGATGTGAAACCATCCTTGATTTAATGCGGGTACTAAAACCGATGCGAGGGACATGAGTTTGAGTAGGCTCTGGGAGTTGGTGATGGACAGGCAAGCCTGGCATGCTGCAATCCATGGGGTCCCAAAGAGCCAGACACGACTGAGTGACTGAACTGAATTGAACTGAACTGAAACTCAGTGAGAATCATCCTTCCAAGAGAGAGGCAGAGGGAGACTGCAGGAGAGAAAACCATGGGAAGATGATCGAGGTAGAGACTGGAGTTATGTTGCTGCAAATCAAGGAACACCTGGAGCCAAACCCGAATGAACCACAGTGGGATTCGCCCATAGAGCCCTCAGAAAGGTGGCCCTGCTAATAACACCTTGATTTCAGATTTGTGTGCTCCAGAGCTCTGGAAAAATGATTTGATTTAAATCGTCAAACTTATGGCCATTTGTTACAGCAGTACTAGAAAATAAATACAGGAAGTGTTCCCTGTTTTCTTATATTTGGATTTTGTGTAAGATTGGCAAATATTTATTGCTTAAAAGTTTGAAAAAAATTCATCCTTGAAGACAAATAGACTGAAGGATTATAGAAACTACTTCTATTAAAATTCTATTTCTTTGGAAGAGATAGGATACCTTATACTTGATATTTAAATTTTAATGAATAGGGTAATATGTTTTTTTCTTAGGAAAATCTCATCTAAATTTTCAAATTTCTTGTTCACAGTATCCTCTATTATTATTTATTAGACTTTTTAATTTGAGACAATTGAAGATTCGTATGCAGTTTTAAGATAAATACAGAGAGATCCTTGTACCCTTTATTCAGTTTCCCCACGTGGCAAGATCTTGAAAAACTACAATGCACTTACAGCCAGGATAAAGTGTGTAGTTGCTCAGTCGTGTCTGACTCTTTGTGACCCCACAGACTGTAGCCTACCAGGCTCCTCTGTCCATGGGATTTTCCAGGCAATAGTACTGGAGTGGATTGCCATTTCCTTGATACAGTCAAGATACAAAATATTTCCACCACACAAAGTATTCTTCATGTTGCTCTCACAACTACTTCCCCTCTGTCTTTGCCTTTGAGTTTCAAGGCACCATCTAATCTGTTCTCCATTTCTATAATCTTGTCATTTTTTAAAATGTTACATAAATGAAATCATATACTACATAACTTTGACAGGATTCTTCACTTACTATAATTCTTTTGATCTATCCAGATTGTACTGTATATTAAAAATTCATTCTTTTTTATTGCTTAGAGGCACACCATGGTTTGAATGTAGCAATGTTTGTATATTTAATTGACAAATACCTGGGTTGTTTCCAACTTTTGGCTATTATGAATAAAGCTGCTACAGACACTCATGAAGAAGTTTTTGTATAAATTTTCATTTCCTTAAAATAAGTGACCACATGGTAATTGCAGGATCATATAGTTGTATTCTTTTTTATTTTTTTCTTTTTAAGAAACTGCCAAAGGGTTTTGCAGGGTAGATGAACTGTTTTACATATTTAACAGCAAAGTATGAATCATTCAGTTTTTTGTATCCTCACCAGCATTTGATGTTCTCACTGTTTTTAAGTTTAGCCATTCTGATTTGTGATCTCACATTGTGGATTTAATTTGTATTTCCCTAATATCTAGTAATATTAAACATCTTTCAACACACTCATTTGATAGCTATATATCAGCTTCAGTGAAATTTCTATTTATATAATTTTTTACCCATTTGTTAACCTGATTTGTTTTTACTTTTGTGTTTTGAGAGTTCTTTCCAAATAATTGATCCTATGATTAGTCAGATATGTGGTTTGCGTATAGTTTATCCCACTCTATAGCTTATCTTTCCATATCATTAAGAAAATCTTTTACAGACATTTTAATTTTGATAAAGTGCAATTTATCTACTAGTCTTACAGATTGTGGTTTTGGGTCAATTTTAAGACCCGTTGATCTACCCTCAGATCCAGAAGGATTTTGCCTATATTGTTTTCTAAAGGTTATTTTGTTATACATCCAATTCTGTGATCCATTTTGAGTTAATTTCTATATAAACTGTGTGGTTTAAGTTGAAGTTCTTTTTTTTTTTTTTTGCCAATGGATATCCAATTGCTACAGCATCTTTGTTTTTTAAAAAAAATCTCTCTCCACTCAGTTGCTTTTGCACCTTTGTCAAAAATAAGTTGAACAAATTTGTATATTTCTATTATCTAGTCCTTTATTATCTTTCATTGCTGTCTACTGGTGTTATTTTACCAGTCTGAATGAAATACTGGGACATTATCTCTCGTTAATCCATTTACCTTCCCCATTTACTACTGTCAAATATATACATTCTTTTTGAATTACATAAAACAGAATTATAATGTTTACTTCAACAATTAAATATAATTTTAAAAATTCAAGAGGAGAAAGTTTACTGTACATTCTCGTATTTTTGCATGCCATATTTTTTTCTTTCTTCCTCA
This sequence comes from Bos taurus, assembly GCF_002263795.3. Taxonomy (NCBI): domain Eukaryota; kingdom Metazoa; phylum Chordata; class Mammalia; order Artiodactyla; family Bovidae; genus Bos; species Bos taurus. The sequence continues at coordinate 36,752,762 of NC_037355.1, forward strand.
AGTTCTAAAATTCCTTCTTCATTTCCTTCCTATTTAGAGCATTTCTCTCCCACGCTTTTTTCGGGGTAGTGGGGTAAAGGCATACCTGTAACAAATTTTCTTCATTGTTTGACTTCTGAGAATGTCTTGGTCTTCCCTTTATTACTGAAGGATATTTTCTGGGCATAAGATTCTGGGCTGACAGTTCTTTCAGTACTTAAAGAATGTGCCACTTCCCTCTGGTCCCTATAGGTTCTATTGAGAAACACACTGTCATGTAAATTGTTTCATAGGTGAAGCATAATCTCTTGCTGCCCTCAAGATTCTTCTTTAACACTTTCTCTGACTCTGTCCTACATGTCTCTCTTGTATAAGGATAATTATGATTATATTTGGGCCGCCCAGATAATCTAGGATAATGTCTATCTCAAGAATCTTAATTCTTTCACATTTACAAAGTGCCTTTTGCCAGGTAGGAGAGCGTATTCACAGGGTCCAAGGATTAGGTCATGGTCATCTTTGAGGGGAACCATTATTCTGCCTATCACATTTTCCAACTGATTTCATAAGCCAAGAAACTTTATGATCCCAAAACTAGTTGGGGAAAGCACCATAAAAATATCCCTCATGGGCACATGCTGCTGCTGCTGCTAAGTCGCTTCAGTCGTGTCTGACTGTGCGACCCCAGAGACAGCAGCCCACCAGGCTCCCCTGTCCCTGGGATTCTCCAGGCAAGAACACTGGAGTGGGTTGCCATTTCCTTCTCCAGTGCATGAAAGTGAAAAGGGAAAGGGAAGTCGCTCAGTCGTGTCCGACTCCTAGCAACCCCCTGGACTGCAGCCTACCAGGCTCCTCCGTCCATGGGATTTTCCAGGCAAGAGTACTGGAGTGGGGTGCCATTGCCTTCTCCACATAGGCACATAAAAAGCATTCTATAAAATACTAGCTAGGTGCATTCCCAATATATAATAAGTGCAACATGCAATAAACAAGTACTTCTTGACAGACTAACAGGTTTCGTTATACATTTAGTAATCAATATAACTTAACATATGCAATGTTAAAGGAGCAAAAAATACAATCATCTTAATAGATTCACCAAAATGAATTCTTCTAGCCAAGAGGAAAGATAATCTTTTTTAATTTATTTTATTTTATTTTTAAACTTTACAATATTGTATTAGTTTTGCCAAACATCGAAATGAATCTGCCACAGGTATACCCATACTCCCCCTCCTCCCTCCCCATACCCTCCCTCTGGGTCATCCCAGAAAGATAATTTTTTAAATTTCAGATCAGATCAGGTCAGCCGCTCAGTCGTGTCCGACTCTTTGCGACCCCATGGATCCCAGCATGCCAGGCCTCCCTGTCCATCACCAACTCCTGGAGTTCATTCAGACTCACGTCCATCGAGTCAGTGATGCCATCCAGCCATCTCATCTTCTGTCGTCCCCTTCTCCTCCTGCCCCCAATCCCTCCCAGCATCGGTCTTTTCCAATGAGTCAACTCTTCACATGAGGTGGCCAAAGTACTGGAGTTTCAGCTTTAGCATCATTCCTTCCAAAGAAATCCCAGGGCTGATGTCCTTCAGAATGGACTGGTTGGATCTCCTTGCAGTCCAAGGGACTCTCAAGAGTCTTCGCCAACACCACAGTTCAAAAGCATCAATTCTTCGGCACTCAGCCTTCCTCACAGTCCAACTCTCACATCCATACATGACCACAGGAAAAACCATAGCCTTGACTAGACGGACCTTTGTTGGCAAAGTAATGTCTCTGCTTTTGAATATGCTATCTAGGTTGATCATAACTTTCCTTCCAAGTTGAGTAAGTGTCTTTTAATTTCATGGCTGCAGTCACCATCTGTAGTGATTTTGGAGCCCAGAAAAATAAAGTCTGACACTGTTTCCACTGTTTCCCCATCGATTTCCCATGAAGTGATGGGACTGGATGCCATGATCTTCATTTTCTGAATGTTGAGCTTTAAGCCAACTTTTTCACTCTCCTCTTTCACTTTCATCAAGAGGCTTTTGAGTTCCTCTTCACTTTCTGCCATAAGGGCGGTGTCATCTGCATATCTGAGGTTATTGATATTTCTCCCAGCAATCTTGATTCCAGCTTATGTTTCTTCCAGTCCAGCGTTTCTCATGATGTACTCTGCATAGAAGTTAAATAAGCAGGGTGACAATATACAGCCTTGACGTACTCCTTTTCCTACTTGAAACCAGTCTGTTGTTCCATGTCCAGTTCTAACTGTTGCTTCCTGACCTGCATACAGGTTTCTCAAGAGACAGGTCAGGTGGTATGGTATTCCCATCTCTTTCAGAATTTTCCACATTTTATTGTGATCCACACAGTCAAAGGCTTTGGCATAGTCAATAAAGCAGAAATAGATGCTTTTCTGGAACTCTCTTGCTTTTTCCATGATCCAGCGGATGTTGGAAGCTGCTATTGTTAGATACATGTGCACAGTCGTGTCTGAGTCTTTGTGACCCATGGACTGCAGCATGCCAGGCTCCTCTATCCATGGGATTTCCCAGGCGAGAATACTGGAGTGGGTTGCCATTTCCTTCCCCTGGGGATCTTCCTGACCCAGGGATTGAACCTGGGTCTCCTGCATTGCAGGTGGATTCTTACCAGCTGAGCAACAGAGATCCACTGACTAAAGCTAACAATAAAGAAGTTTTAAAATGATACATATGTTTAGATGGGCTTCCCAGGTGGTCCTAGTGGTAAAGAACTTGCCTGCCAATGCAGGAGACTTAAGAGTCTCTCATTCCATCCTTGGGTCAGGAAGATCCCTTAGAGAAGGGCATGGCAACCTATTTCAGTGTGATTGTCTGGAGAATCCCACAGTCAGAGGACCCTGGCAGGCTATGGTCCAAAGCATCACACAAAGTCATACACAACTGAAGAGACTTTAGCATACATGCACAACACTACCAATAAAGAAGTTTAGAAACTACATATATGTTTATGTATACAAAAGAGCTACAAATAAAAGGGGGCATAGAAATGTTTTAAACTCTAAAAAGGAAAACACAGATATTTTAAAAAATACCTCAGATGACACAACAAAGTATAAGTTATGGAAAATACATTCTTCAAAAATGAAACAAACAAGTGAAAATGGTAGAGATAAAGACCAAACATATTTTCATATTTGTAAATTAAAGTAACATTTTTAAAAATGAAAGGCATGCAGATAGTGTTAAAGTATACAAAAATAATATGAAATAAAAGATATCATAAATGTTTAAAAGAAAAGAATAAACAGGGATTTATCTCTCTTGTGGTCCAGCAATTAAAACTCTGCATGTCCACTGTAGTGGGTATGGGCTCCATTCCTGGTCAGGGAACTAAGATCCCACATGCCACGTGGCCAAAAAAGCAAAACAAATAACAACAAAGAATAAACAAGAACAGAGCCTGTAAATGCTGTAAATGAAAAGCAATATAGTCATGGCATAAAAATCATAGCAAAAAAAAAAAAATTAGAGTCAGTCATTTATGAATGTGAGCAATAGATATTTATAGATTGTTTTACACTTTTATTCTTTGCTTTCAATACTTCAGAGATAAATTAGAGTAACCAAAAAATAAAGATCTGAAATGACATAAATACGGTCATATATATATATATATATATATATATATAGCTCATATATGTGTGAATACACACACACATAACTATCATGTTCTCTAAAAACAGAAGAAATGTCTTCCAAATGCACATAGATAGTGTTTGAAAATTGACCTCATAGTAAATAAAATAAACTACAATTCTTGGAAAAAATACAGCCCAACACATTTTAAAATAATACAGTGAAATTTGCAGTTCAATGGGGAGACAAATGCACTCCAATTCTGGAAACATTATGAGAAAAGAAAATCAAAATTTAACCTGTAAAATCTTTATAAAATGATGATAACAAAAAAATTATGGAATAGATATTATATGCTAAGGCTATTTTAGTAGGCTCTGCTACATAAACTATCCTCAGATCTCAATGACCTAAAATGACAACTTCCTTTATAACTCTTGTTCCATGTAGGCTGCAGGTCAATGATGGCTTTGCACCCAGCTGCAGCTTTGCTACAAACTGTGCCTCTATTCAAATTGCAACCAAAACATTAACCTAGACAGGAGCAAAGTTACAGAAAAGGATATTTAGTTATTTCACAGTTGGCATAGCAATAGCAAGTCACATGACCTTTGGTACAGATTTTAAACCTTTCACATGGAAAGGGAATAGTGAATATTTATGAACAATATTACAAATCCCATGATAGTTAAGGCAATGTACAAAGGAAACTGTATATTAATAGATAAGAGAAGAAAATATCGTGTTAATAATGTGGAAATATTTGCTAAAAATCAACAAACATGCATAATGGAACTCTTAGCAAATGAGAAATATAAGGGAATTTTCATAATATACTATGTGGTATATATGCAAATTAAAAGACACTTGCTCCTTGGAAGAAAAGCTATGACCAACCTAGACAACATATTAAAAAGCAAAAATACTGCTTTGCCAACAAAGGTCCACAGAGTCAAAACGATGGTGTTTCCAGTAGTCATATACGGATGTGAGAGTTGGACCATAACGAAGCATGAGTGCCAAAGAATTGATGCTTTTGAATTGTGGTGGTGGAGAAGACCCTTGGGAGTCCCTTGGACTGCAAAGAGATCAAATCAGTTAATCCTAAAGGAAATTAAGCCTGGATATTCATTGGAAAGATTGATGCTGAAGCTCCAATATTTTGGCCACCTGATGAGAAGAACTGACTCATTGGCAAAGACCCCGATGCTGGGAAAGATTGAAGGGAGGAAGAGAAAGAGACAAAGAGGACAAGATGGTTGGTTGGTATCATCGACTCAATGGATATGAGTTTGAGCAAGCTCCAGGAGACAGTGAAGTACAGGGAAGCCTGGCATGCTGCAGCCCATGGGGTCACAAAGAGTCAGACACGACTGAGTGGCTGAACAACAGTGTATGAAAATTACTAGAAGGCAAAGAACTTGCACAGGGATCAAATTTTACAAGTCAGTAACAAGACTAGCAAAGGTTTGTTTACTAGTTTACAAGGCTACTACAAGAAACTGTGCTCAATGTTATGTGGCAGACTGCATGGGAGGGGAGTTAAGGGGAGAATGGATACATGTACATATACGGCTGAGTCCATTTGCTGTCTACCTGAAACTATCACAATATTGTTAATCAGCTGCACTCCAATATAAAATGAAAAGTTTTTAAATAGAAAAAGAATTAAATATATGGAGAAACAGGGGATTTCCCAGGTACTAGTGGTAAAGAACCTGCTTGCCGATGCAGGACACATAAGAGATGCTGGTTCGATCCCTGGGTTGAAAAGATCCTCTGGAGGAGGGCATGGCAACTCACTCCAGTATTCTTGCCTGGAGAACCCCAGGGACAGAGGAGCCTGGTGGGTTACAATCCATAGGATTGCAAAGAGTTGGACACAACTAAAGCAACTTGGCATAAGTGGAGAAAAAAGACCAAAATGCTACCATCAGTCAGTCGGTTCAGTCGCTCAGTCGTGTTGGATTCTTTGCGACCCTGTGGACTGCAGCATGCCAGGCTTTCCTGTCCATCACCAACACCCAGAGCTTGCTCAAACTCATGTTCATCGATTCGGTGATGCCATCCAACCATCTCGTCCTCTGTTGTCCCCTTCTCCCCCTCATTCAATCTTTCAGAGCATCAGGGTCTTTTCCAATGAGTCAGTTCTTCCCATTAGGTGGCCGGAGTATTGGAGATTCAGCTTCAGTCCTTCCAATGAATATTCAGGACTGAGACTAAAGCAACTCAGCACACGTGGGAAAAAAGACCAAAATACTACTATAACTACTTCTGTTGTTATACTAGAGATTCTAACCAATAAGTAAGTATGAGAATTGGAAATAAAGGAACACAACTGTCACTTCCACACAGTATAGCTATCTATATTAGAAAACACAAAATAATCTATACACTGTATAAGGTATTAAAGAATTTCAGCAGGGATGGTATATGAAAGATCAATATACAAAATCAATAAGAAAATATACTAAACATTTCATTCACAGTGCATAAATTCCACAGTGAGTATAGAATATCCAAAAGCAGACATGCCAGATCTTAAAGGAGAAAGATATAAATATGAGGACGTAGGTCAAGCACAACAAAAAAACAAAAGAAAAAATATGAAAAAGAAAATGATAGAATGATTCGCCCTACAGTATACAAGTAGTTTTTACAAAGATATGGCAATAAATACAACTTTTTATTTGCTCAGGAATAATCAAATAGTAAAAGATTAGAGAGGCTATAGAACTCACGTATATTTGGAAACTGATATATGGTAAAGCCATCATCAACCAGTGGGAAAAGGGAATATTATGACCAATGCAGAAATCACTGGTTTCAAAGTGGAAAATTCTCTTAAAAAATTAGACTCACATTTCATGTAAAACATGAAACTATATCACAGATAAATGACTAGTATAAATGAAAAGTTACTAGCATAAATAAATAATTAGAATAAAATGAAAATAACATAATTGTTTCTGTTATATATAAATAATAAATGTTATCATTATATAAAATTTAATTTATAAAATATTCATTTATAAAAATAAAATGAAAATAACATAATTGTTTCTGTTATATATAAATAATAAATGTTATCATTATATAAAATTTAATTTATAAAATATTCATTTATAAAAATAATGATACATTATATACAAATATAAATAAAATAAACATAAATATTTTAAACAAAATAAATTATTAGATGAAAGGAGTTTATTATTAGAATCTTCTGTTATTAAATGTTTAATAGATATGCTATGCTTTTTTCTAATAAATCTAAAGTCATTCAGTATTTCTAAACAGATCCTGAACAACTTGAGTATTTTCATACTCTACCATTAACTGATGAAATTAATTACAAATGTCCTTATTTTTAATTAGTTTCTGTTTTGCATTTAAAACAACAAATTTCTCATTGGTTTTATTTTATACCCAACTGTTTTCATTTTATTTCTGCCTACTTTTTTCTAATAAGTTGCTTTAAAATATTTTCCAGGTTCTTATACTACTTTATCTTCTTCATCATCTGGTTATTAGTTTGTCAGTTTTGTTGGCTATCTCTCTCAGAGTTATTTGTTAGCTCATGTGTTATAAATTTGATTGAAAGTCTCTTTTTTCTCCCTCATTACCTACCTATGCCCAGAAGTTTTGTGTTTTTTTTTTAATACCTGGTAAACCAGGCCCTCTGATCCAAAACAAGGTTTTGAGCAGACATTAAAAAATAAAATACACAGTAGACTGTCCAATTAACAAATCAAAACACAAAAGAATGATTATCCCATCTCTTTTGCTAGCCCATCCTTTTATCTCCTTGCTCAGAGGTAACAACTACTCCCAGTTGTGAAGACTTTCTTTTGTTCTTCATATAAGTTTATAGTAGTAGTAGTATGAGTCACTCAGTCATTCAACTCTTTGAGATTCCATGGTCTGTAGCCCACCAGGCTCCTGTGTCCATGAAATTCTCCAGGCAATACTGGAGTGGGTAATCATTCTCTTATCCAGGGGATGGTCCCAACTCAGGTATCGAACCTGGGTCTCCTGCATGACAGGCATATTCTTTACCATCTGAGCCATCAGGGAAGCTCTCATATAAGTATATATGCCTATACAATAAATTTAGATTTTCTCATTTGAAAATTATATATAGGAGATGTTATGGGATACAGTTCTTCTATGATTTTCCTTTTTGCACAATATTATATTACTAAGTTTACCCATGATACTGTATGTGACTGTGATTCTTTTTTTATATCATTAGGTATTGCATTGTGAGAATATGCCATTTTACTTATCATGGCATCCCTTCTCTTTTCTGTGGATGTATATTGTTTCCAAAATTTTTGTTATTATTAGTTCCAAATAGGAAAAGGAGTACATCAAGGCTGTATGTTGTCACCCAGCTTATTTAACATATATCCAGAGTACATCATGAGAAATGCTGGGCTGGAGGAAGCACAAGCTGGAATCAAGATTGCCAGGAGAAATATCAATAACCTCAGATATGCAGATGACACCGCCCTTATGGCAGAAAGTGAAGAAGAACTAAAGAGCCTCTTGATGAAACTGAAAGAGGAGAGTGAAAAAGTTGGCTTAAACTCAACATTCAGAAAACTAAGATCATGGCATCCGGTCCCATCACTTCATGACAAATAGATGGGGAAACGGTGGAAACAGTGGCTGGTTTTACTTTTCTGGGCTCCAAAATCACTGCAGATGGCGATTGCGGCCATGAAATTAAAAGTTGCTTACTCCTTGGAAGGAAAGTTATGACCAACCTAGATAGCATATTCAAAAGCAGAGACATTACTTTGCCAACAAAGGTCCGTCTAGTCAAGGCTATGGTTTTTCCAGTGGTCATGTATGGATGTGAGAGTTGGACTATAAAGAAAGCTGAGTGCTGAAGAATTGATGCTTTTGAACTGTGGTGTTGGAGAAGACTCTTGAGAGTCCCTTGGACTGCAAGGAGATCCAACCAGTCCATTCTAAAGGAGATCAGCCCTGGGTGTTTATTGGAAGGACTGATGTTGAAGCTGAAACTCCAATACTTTGGCCACTTAATGCGAAGAGCTGACTCATTTGAAAAGACCCTGATGCTGGGAAAGATTGGGGACAGGAGGAGAAGGGGACGACAGAGGATGAGATGGTTGGATGGCATCACCAACTCAATGGACATGGGTTTGGGTGGACTCTGAGTGTTGGTGATGGACAGGGAGGCCTGGCGTGCTGCGGTTCATGGGGTCGCAAAGAGTTGGACACGACTGAGTGACTGAACTGAGTATTCTTATAAATGCCAACGATTACACGTATCCTTTTTTTCATCAGTTTATGCCCAACAATGGAATTGCTGAACGTATCATACATGAAAGTGCACCAATTTAAACTCCCATCAATCATGTGTAGTGGGAACTTTGCTGGTAGTCCAGTGGTTAAGGCTCCATGTTTCCAGTACAGGGGGCACAAATTTGATCCCTGTTAAGGGAACTAAGGTCCCACATTGCACATGGTGCAGTCAAAAATTTTTTTTTATTTTTGAAAATGTGTAGGATGATCCTGATCCATGACTCCTTTAACAATTAGCACTATCAGGCTTCATCTTAAAATTTTATTTTTAAAAATTGAATTTCATTGGGATCTTGATTGATATTTTTATGATTCCAGTGAAAATATCTTTTTAAAAATGTTTAGCCATGTATGTGTTCTTTTGTTTGAAATAATGTTCATTTATTTTGCTTACTTTTTATTAGATGTGTCTTGATGATTTTAAGAGCTATTTATATATTTGAAACTAATCTTTTGTAAATTATATACTTTAAAACTCCTTTCAGGGAGATAAGGGGATGGTGCAGGAGTAGGTGGACATGGAATATATCTCTCTCCATGGATACATCAGGAATACACCTTCAGACACACAGGTGCATGCAGAACACCAGCTAAGAGTGGACAGGAGTACCTGACCAGTGGAAAACAAATATATAGAACTACTCAAAACTTTGTAGGACAAAGGAACTAGGTGAAAAACAGGAGTGTTAGTAGGACTGGACTTACTCTCAGCGGGTGGGGGAACTGAAGCAGGGGTCCAATCCCTACATTGGGGCAATTGTCTGAGTCAGAGGAGAAACATTCAAAGCTGAGAGTGAAACAGCTGATCTATGGCAGTAAATGGAATGAGAATCAGTCCTTGCCACAGCCATACATGCCCCAGACAAGAACGCTGGTACCCTGGAAGGCTCAGTGGCTGGGACCTGGAGTTTGGGGATTGTGGAGCAATCCCAGAGCGAGGGCTGCTACTGACTGAGGAGAGACGGATTGAGGGGATATGAAGGAGGAGATAGTGGTGGGAAATGCTGGTGGAGGAAAGCCAGGAAGACAAGGAAGCAAGGCAGTACTGCTGAATCACGAACAGTGGATGAAGCCATCACTATAGCCTCTCTCCCCACATGCCAGTATCAGTAGCTGAACAATATGCTGGCCCATCAAAAGCCTGATGCACTGAACTGCAGAGTAGGACCCCATCCAGGGTGCCCCTTTAAGTGCCTGACACACTGGTCTACAGAGAAGGACCCCAGCCGGGGGGCGGGGGGGGGGGGGCCTCTATTTGCCTGATGTGACAAACAACAGAGAAGGACCCCAGGCAAGGGAGCCCTCTAAGTACCTGAATGGGTGGAGCTATGGAGAAAGACTGGCCAAAAAGCCCTTTTGATCACCAACTACAAGAGGCTGGAAAAAAGACCCTGATAGGGCCATAACTCCTGCAGCGGAGGAAGTCCGTGTCCCTGCATACTTGGCGCCACCAGGCTCCCTGCAAGCCAAACAGCTGCGCCACCTTCATACGCAACTCTAACTGGGGCAGAGCTGCCACAGGCAAAAAGGCTTGTGTCTATGTGCGCACAGTCACTTTGGTCGTGTCCAACTCTTTGCCACCCTATAGACTGTGGCCTGCCAGGCCCCTCTGTCAGGGGGAGGGTGGTTCTCCAGGCAAGAATACTGGAGCGTATTGGCCAAAACTGATTGCCATACCCTTCGAGAGCATTGTATTTCCTGCTGCCCTAGCCGCCAACTCCCCTGAGTACCTGGTGCTGCCAGAAACCCTGCGACCCAGGCAGCTGCACCACCTCCACACCTGGCCCTCACAGGAGCTAACTCAAGTCCTCCAGGGCAGCCTCGGGAGCAAACTCCAGTGGACAACCCACGTGTCGAGGTGAAAATAAAACCACAATTGAAACCCAGGGCAGTGTGGCTAAGGAAGAAGACCCAAAACCTTCCCACCAGCTGTACAAGCTGCAGATTAAATCCACATGATCAACTAGCCAGGCTCTGTGTCTATGGAATTATAAGAAAGGCCATTGAGAGCTCCCACAAAAGAAAAGGCACTAGCTCTGACAGCTCCGGACATTGGCATCAAGAGCACATAGGTGTAGGAGCAGATTAGAATCTGAGCTGCCCCCACAGCAGGTCCAGAGATCAGCACAGTGTTGGAGGGCATCCTAGGGAGGTAAGATGGACTGTGACTCATAGCAAGGGAAAGGACTCTGACAGCAATGACTCAAGAAAAACATTTATTATTTTCATTTTTGGACTTGTTCTGCAGATTCTTTTGGATTTTTTTTTTCCTTCCCCCCTTCTGTTGTAGTTGTCAATTTTATTGGAACTAAGAAACCCAATTAAACTTTGAGCCTTTTTTTTTTTTTCTCAGTCACATATTTTTTTAATTGTTGCAATAAACCTCTACCTCTACCTTGGGCTTTTGCAGTTCTGTGGAGATTTTCTTTTTTTCTCTCTCTCTCTATCTTTTATATTTTTAATTTTTTAAATCTAATATTATTTTTCTACACTTATTCCTTTGTTTATTTTCCTAGTGTTCTTTTCCCCTTGCAGTTAACCTTTAATGTATATAAATCTTCTTCATCTGCCTCTATTTAACTCTGCAAATCTATTCTTTCTTTCTCTACTTTCCTCTAAACACATTTGTTAGTTTTATTTTCATTGCTTTATTCCCCAATTAGCTCCTTGTTTTAGTTTTGTTTTCCAGTTGGTGCTTTAGTTTTGTTGTTAACTGGTAAATATAATTTCTGATTTCCTTTGTTTGCCAGGTCAATCTACTTTACATTTTTGTTTGTTTTCATTTTGCTCATGGGTGTATATATATGTATATATTCCATTATTTTAATTATTACTTGCCTGATTTTGTAACTGCCATTTGGGGTTCATCTTTGGTTTCTCATTTTGGGATATTTGTTTTAATCTCACTTAATGCCATAACAAACCACTTGTGGAATCTTTGTTCCTGAACAGAGATCAAGCCCTGAGACTTTGGAAGTGGGAGCACTGCCTCCAAGACCATAGACTACGAGAGAACTAACCCTGATGCTGCTGCTGCTGCTGTTACTGCTAATTCGCTTCAGTCATGTCCGATTATGTGCGACCCCATAGACAGCAGCCCACCAGGCTCCCCTGTCCCTGGGATTCTCCAGGCAAGAGTACTGGAGTGGGTTGCCATTTCCTCCTCCAATGCATGAAAGTGAAAAGTGAAAGTGAAATCGCTCAGTCGTGTCTGACTCTTAGTGACCCCATGGACTGCAGCCCACCTAGGGAGTATCAAATAGTGAGAACTCACACAAAGAAAACCACTTTAATACAAGGCCCAGCATCACCCAAACACCAATAGCACCCTGTGCAGGATGCCTCATATAAACAAACAAAACAAAAATACAAACCCAATCATCAGAAGACAGGATTAAAACCTGATTCAGCCTTGCCCATCAGAGGAAAAACAAACAAACAAAAACTCAGCAAAAATCTCACTCTACACGAAGCTTACACAAACCACTGGACCAACCTTAAGAGGGCAGAAACCAAAAGGAAGAAAGAATTTAACCTTCTTCAAGGAAAGACTTCAAATTTCCTTGAAGCCTGGGAAAAGGAGACCTCAAACACAGTAAGTTTAAAAAAATAATAATAAAAAGGCAGAGAAAGAAGGAACAAACTAGAAACACAGAAGTCCAAATAAATGAAGAGGAAATAGGCAAACTACCTGAAAAAGAATTCAGAACAGTGATAGTAAAGATGATCACAAACCTTGAAAACAAAATGGAGAAAATGAAAGAATCAATTACCAAAGACCTAGAAGAATTAAAGAATAAACACAGAGAGACAAACAACAAAATTACTGTATTAAAAATATTCTAGACAGAATCAATAGCAGAATATCTGAAACAAAAGAATGAATCAGTGAGCTGGAAGATAAAACAGTGGAAAAAACTTCTGAAGAGCACCATATTAAATTTAAAGATAAAAACCATATGACAATCTCAATAGATGCAGACAAAGCCTTTGACAAAATTCAGTACCCGTTTATTATTAAAACTCTTCAACAAATGGGCAGAGAAGGAACCTACCTCAACATTCAGTTCAGTTCATTTGCTCAGTTGTGTCTGACTCTTTATGACCCCATAGATGGCAGCTTGCCAGGTCTCCCTGTCCATCGACAACTTTCAGAGTTTACTCAAACTCATGTCCATTGAGTTGGTGATGCCATCCAACCATCTCATCCTCTGTCGTCCCTTCTCCTGCCTTCAACCTTTCCCAGTATCAGGGTCTTTTCAAATGAGTCAGTTCTTCACATCAGGTGATCAAAGTATTAGAGTTTCAGCTTCATCATCAGTCCTTCCAATGAACACCCAGGACTGATCTCCTTTAGGATGGACTGGTTGGATCTCGATGCAGTCCAAGGGACCCTCAAGAGTCTTCTTCAACACCACAGTTCAAAAGTATCAATTCTTCAGCGCTCAGCTTTTTTTATAGACCAACTCTCAAATCCATACATGACTACTGGAAAAACTGTAGCTTTGACTAGATGGACCTTTGTTGGCAAAGTAATGTCTCTGCTTTTTTTTTTTTTAAACTTTTCAATATTGTATTGGTTTTGTCAAATATCGAAATGAATCCGCCTCAGGTATACACGTGTTCCCCATCCTGAACCCTCCTCTCTCCTCCCTCCACATACCATCCCTTGGGGTCGTCCCAGTGCACCAGCCCCAAGCATCCAGTATTGTGCATCGAACCTGGACTGGTGACTCATTTCATACATGATAGTATACATGTTTCAATGCCATTCTCCCAAATCTTCCCACCCTCTCCCTCTCCCACAGAGTCCATAAGACTGTTCTATACATCAGTGTCTCTTTTGCTGTCTCGTATACAGGGTTATTGTTACCATCTTTCTAAATTCCATATATATGTGTTAGTATACTGTATTGGTGTTTTTCTTTCTGGCTTACTTCACTCTGTATAATAGGCTCCAGTTTCATCCACCTCATTAGAACTGATTCAAATGTATTCTTTTTAATGGCTGAGTAATAACACAGTGTAATTTTTCCTTTTCTTCTTTGCCTTTCGCTTCTCTTCTATTCACAGCTATTTGTAAGGCCTCCTCAGACAACCATTTTGCCTTTTTGCATTTCTTTTCCTTGGGGATGGTCTTGATCCCTGTCTCCTGTACAATGTCACGAACCTCCATCCATAGTTCTTCAGACACTCTATCAGATCTAATTCCCTGAATCTACTTGTCACTTCCACTATATGTAGAGGCCATATATGATAAGCCTACATCAAACATTATTCTCAACGTTGAAAAACTGAAATCATTCCCCCTAAAATCAGAAAAAAAGACAAGGGTGTTCACTTTCTCCACTATTATTCAACATGGTTCTGGAAGTTCTAGTTATAGCAATCAGAGAAGAAAAAGAAATAAAAGGAATCCAGATCAGAAAAGAAGAAGTAAAGCTCTCACTGTTTACAGACGACATGATACTGTACATAAAAAACTCTAAAGGTAGTATCAGAAATTTACTAGAGCTAATCAGTGAATTTAGCAAAGTTGCATGACACAAAATCAATACACAGAAATCACTTGCATTTCTATATACTAACAATGAAAAATCAGAAAGAGAAATTAAGGAATCAATCACATTCACCATTGCAACAAAATTAATTAAATATCTAGAAATAAACTTACCTAAGGAGACAAAAGAACTGTACATAGAAAATTATAAGACACTAATGAAAGAAATCAAAGATGACATAAACAGATGGAGAGATATTCCATGTTACTGGGTAGGAAGAATCAATATTGTGAAAGTGACTATACTACCAAATGCAATCTACAGATTCAATATGATCCCTATCAAATTACCAATGCACAGAACCAGAACAAAAAATTTAACAATTCATATGGAAACACAAAAGACCCTGAATAGCCAAAGCAGTCTCGAGAAAGAAGAATGGAGCTGGAGGAATCAACCTTCCTGACTTCAGATTATACTACAAAGCTATAGTCATCAAGACAGTATGGTACTGGCACAAAAACAGAAACACAGACCAATGGAACAAGGTAGAAAGCCCAGAAATAAACCCATGCACCTATGGGTACCTTATTTTTGACAAAGGAAGCAATAATATACAATGGGGCAAAGACAGTCTCTTCAATAAATGGTGCTGGGAAAACTGGACAGCTACATATAAAAGAATGAAATTAGAACACTTCCTAATGCCATACACAAAGATAAACTCAAAATGGATTAAAGACCTAAATGTAAGACCAGAAACTATAAAACTCTTAGAGGAAAACATAGGCAGAACACTCAATGATATAAATCAAAGCAAGATCCTCTATGACCCACATCCTAGAGTAATGGAAATAAAAACAAAAGTAAACAAAGGATATCTGATTAAACTTAATAGCTTTTGCACAGTGAAGGAAACTATAAGCAAGGTGAAAAGACAACCCAGAGAATGGGAGGAAATAATAGCAAATGAAACAACTGACAAAGGATTAATTTCCAAAATATATAAACAGCTCATACAACTCAATGCCAGAAAAACAAACAACCCAATCAAAAAGTGGGAAAAAAGACCTAAACAGATATTTCTCTGAAGAAGATATACAGAAGGCTAACAAACAAATGAAAAGATCCTCAATATCACTCATTATTAGAGAAATGCAAATCAAAACTACAATGAGATATCACCTCACACTGGTCAGAATGGCCATAATCAAAAAGTCTACAAACAATAAATGCTGGAAAGGGTACGGAGAAAAGAGAACACTTTTGCAGTGTTAATGGGAATGTAAATTGATACAGCCACTATGGAAGACAGTATGGAGATTCCTTAAAATACTAGGGATAAAACCACCATATGACCCAGCAATGCCACTCCTAGGCATATATCCTGAGGAAACCAAAATTGAAAGAGACACATGTATCCCATTGTTCATTGTAGCACTATCTGTAATAGTTAGAACATGGAAGCCACTTAGATGTCCATTGACAGATGAATGGATAAAGGAGTTGTGGTACATATGCACAATGGAATATTACTCAGCCATAAAAAGAAATGCATTTGAGTCAGTTCTAATGAGGTGGATGAACCTAGAACCTATTATACAGATTGAAGTCAGAAAGAGAAAGATAAATATTGTATTCTGACACATATATATATGGAATCTAGAAAAAATGGTACTGAAGAATTTATTTACAGGGAAGCAATGGAGAAACAGACATACAGAATAGACTTATGGACATGGAGAGAGGGGAGGAGAGGGTGAAATGTATGAAAAGACTAACATGGAAACTTACACTACCATATGTACAATAGATAGCCAACAGGAATTTGCTGTATGGCTCAGGAAACTCAAACAGGACTCTGTATCAACAGAGGGTTGATGGGGGTGGGATGGGGAGGGAGATGGAAGGGAGGTTCAAAATGGAGGGGATATAAACCTATGGCTAATTCATGCTGAGGTTTGACAGAAAACAGCAAAATTCTGTAAAGCAATTATTCTTCAATAAAAAATAAATTAAAAAAAACTCCTTTTCAAATTTATAATCTGTCTTTTTACTTTAAGGTAAAATGATAAATAGAATTCCTTAATATTATTATATTCAAATTTATCAGTTTTACAGATAAGATATTTATTTATAATAAACTCAAATTTATTGTTTATTGTTCTGGGGATGAGAGCAAGTTGTCAAATGATAAGTGCATATAAAATTTATTAAATTACCTAAAATTATGAGTTCCATCTTTGAAAGAGCTCCCACTTCAGCAATGACAAAAGGACATAAATGGACAAATAATGAAAGAGAAAAATGTAAAAATCTGTAAAACTGTTTAGCAGCAATTTTTAAAAAATGAGAATTAAAATTCTGTGATTAGTTCTTGTCAACTATCAAAATAACCAACACTCAGAAAATGAAAATTTTCACATTGAGTGAGGATTTGTGGAACATGCAACTTACTGCTTTGCAGCTGGCACTGTGGTCTGTAAGGCAGTAGCACTGGCCTCACCTGGAAGCTTATTAGAATTTCAGAATCTCAGGTCACATCTGAGACCTAACAAAACCAGGATCTATATTTTAACTAGATCCCCAGGTGACTCATATGCACATTAAAATTCAAAAAGCACTGGTCAAATACTCCGCTTTTGAAACTGCATGCATTACAATCACTTTTGAAAAACAATTTATCAATATTTTCAAGGTAAAGTATGTACACAAATCTGTTCATGGCAGGGCTATATATTATATGGGGGGAAAAAGGAAAAATACTCCAATGTACAGAAATTGTCAAAAATCAAACCATTCATGTGATTATATCTTTCAGATCAGATCAGATTAGTCGCTCAGTCGTGTCCGACTCTTTGCGACCCCATGAACTGCAGCACGCCAGGCCTCCCTGTCCATCACCAACTCCCGGAGTTCAACCAGACTCATGTCCATCGAGTCAGTGATGCCATCCAGCCATCTCATCCTCTGTCATCCCCTTCTCCTCTTGCCCCCAATCCCTCCCAGCATCAGAGTCTTTTCCAATGAGTCAACTCTTCGCATGAGGTGGCCAAAGTACTGGAGTTTCAGCTTTAGCATCATTCTTTCCAAAGAAATCCCAGGGCTGATCTCCTTCAGAATGGACTGGTTGGATCTCCTTGCAGTCCAAAGGACTCTCAAGAGTCTTCTCGAACACCACAGTTCAAAAGCATCAATTCTTCAGCGCTCAGCCTTCTTCACAGTCCAACTCTCACATCCATACATGACCACAGGAAAAACCATAGCCTTGACTAGACGAACCTTTGCTGGCAAAGTAATGTCTCTGCTTTTGAATATGCTATCTAGGTTTGTCATAACTTTCCTTCCAAGGAGTAAGTGTCTTTTAATTTCATGGCTGCAGTCACCATCTGCAGTGATTTTGGAGAACAGAAAAATTAAGTCCGACATTGTTTCCACTGTTTCCCCATCTATTTCCCATGAAGTGATGGGACCGGATGCCATGATCTTTATTTTCTGAATGTTGAGCTTTAAGCCAACTTTTTCACTCTCCACTTTCACCTTCCTCAAGAGGCTTTTTAGTTCCTCTTCACTTTCTGCCATAAGGGCGGTGTCATCTGCATATCTGAGGTTATTGATATTTCTCCTGGCAATCTTGATTCCAGCTTGTGTTTCTTCCAGTCCAGTATTTCTCATGATGTACTCTGCATAGAAGTTAAATAAACAGGGTGACAATATACAGCCTTGACGTACTCCTTTTCCTATTTGGAACCAGTCTGTTGTTCCATGTCCAGTTCTAACTGTTGTTTCCTAACCTGCATACAAATTTCTCAAGAGGCAGATCAGGTGGTCTGGTATTCCCATCGCTTTCAGAATTTTCCACAGTTTATTGTGATCCACACAGTCAAAGGCTTTGGCATAGTCAATAAAGCAGAAATAGATGTTTTTCTGAAACTCTCTTGCTTTTTCCACGATCCAGTGGATGTAGGCAATTTGATCTCTGGTTCCTCTGCCTTTTCTAAAACCACTTTGAACATCAGGAAGTTCACGGTTCACATATTGCTGAAGCCTGGCTTGGAGAATTTTAAGCATTACTTTACTAGCGTGTGAGATGAGTGCAATTGTGCGGTAGTTTGAGCATTCTTTGGCATTGCCTTTCTTTGGGATTGGAATGAAAACGGACTTTTTCCAGTCCTGTGGCCACTGCTGAGTTTTCCAAATTTGCTGGCATATTGAGTGCAGCCCTTTCTTTACATAACTAATTAACACAAATTTGTGGATAATGCTTATATGACCAGCTACAAAATCACCTATACATTGTAACTTCAAGTTTTGTTTTAAAATACAGGACAAAAATTAATTTCATCAACAAAAATTATCTTCAGATGGGAGGATTATTAATAATTTTCCATTAAACTTTACATGCATATTTCATAGATTAATTTAATAAAATTTAATGAATGCAAGAGATTTTATATAAAATGCTACTAAGAGCCAAGCAAAAATACTGAATTAAATGGATTGCATGTGGAAATAGTGCTCTGACTCTCTTGCTAGGAGTCTCTCTGCTTCTTGTTTTTCAGACATTCTGATTTTTGAGTCTCACTACTTACTTACTAGTCTCTTGGCACTTAATCCATGTGTCACTTACTAGTTTTTGGCTTACATTCTTCCTCTTTGTAGGACCCTTCTCACTGCTTCCCTGGCAACAGTTCTTACTTACACCAGTCCCAAGATATAAAAGTTGGTCCTATGCGAGCTCTACTGATGAGGCATGATATTCTAGGTACCATCCTCTTTCTGATTAGTCGCTTGAGTGCTATACCTGAAACAGATTGGTGGTGAAACCCTAAAGAATGAAAATACAATAACGTTATTTATTATCAGGCTAGAGAAGAAACCAAGATCTGAAAACCAGGGCGAATGGTGCTCTATCTGGACCTGCAGAAATTAGTCTATTACATTCTACTTCAGGCACATCACCACTCACACTTTATTAACCACTGGAGGAGATCTAATTTCCCTCTCTTCTTAATTAGGCTGGAAGATTTTGTGCCATGTTTTATGGTGTTTTCAAGAAAACCTAAGTCCTGTTGAATTGTGGGGTTGGGCAGCAAGGATTGCCTAAGTACACAAGAAAAACTAGAACAATTCCATAAGCCTTTCTAACTTAGAGAGGTTTTTTTCTCTTTAAATAATTGACAAGAACTTTCTCACTAGACAGGCTTTTTCAGCTTTTGGAGATCTAATAGAGATGAATGAAGAATGTATGGCCAGAGAAAAGCAGAGAAAGAAATGGTCATTTAAAAAATAGAGGATATTTTTATATTTTATAAAACAATGAATGTGCTAACTTTTTAACATCATTTCTACGGAGCAATGATAAATGAGGGTTTTGCATTTGCAGAAAAATGGCTAATACTTGCCAATGATATTTTATGATATTTCAGGATGTACAAGTTTACAGCAATTACTTACTCCACTGCTATTAAGCCTTCTGTTTAAGGCTGTTAAGCACATATCTCCAGGGCTGGCATAGGAAAGAAAAGAATTTCTCTTTCACATTGCTAGTTCCCTCAAGTTAATGTGCAAGTTTCCATCAGCAGATTTCATTGACATTGAGGACAATATTCAGATCAGATAAAGGAAGAAAAGCACACTGTGATGGGAAAATAATCAACCAGACCAGGAGTCAAATTTATATAGAAAAGTTCTCTCCCTTACCTCTCTTACTCTCAGTCTCTTTGTCTCACTCTCTCCCTCCCTCACACACACACGCACATACAGACACATATTTGGATTTGTCAATTTCTTAACATTTTTAATAACTTAAAAAGTTAGAGCTTACTGGGTTTCCCTTTTGGTTCAGTGATAAAGAATCCTCCCAATGCAGGAGACATGGGTTCAATTTCTGGGCTAGGAAGGTCCTACGTGATTCAGAGCAACCAAGCCCATGCACCACAGCTACTGAGCCCATGTGCCTTAGAACCCATTCTCAACAACAAGAGAAGCCACCACAGTGAGAAGCCTGCACCCTGCAACTAGAGTGTAGCCCTTGCTTGGTACAATTAGATAAAAGTCCATGCAGCAACGAAGACCTAGCACAGACAAAAATAAATAAAATTATATATAAAAAAGTAATAGTGCACTGATATCTGATTATTATAAAAACTTAGAAAGTAAAAAGTTAAAAAAAAAAAGAAAGTAAAAAGTTTAAAAGGTAAGAAGAATGAAGATGAAATAAAAATTATCTAAAAAGCCAGTATTCTAGAAATAAGCATTATTAACATTTACACATATATTTTTCAAGATTCATATACATAATTTTGGGCTGTTACTGTAAACAATATTTTGTATATATATTGACTTTTTAAATACAATAATGAGTTGCATGTTAATTAAACTAAACATTATTATCAGGAGTCACACATGTCACACTATGTGGGTATATCATACAGCTTATAATTTCCCAAATATTTGATATTAATACAGTTTACAGGCTTCCCCAGTGGCTCAGTAGTAAAGAATCTGCCTATGATGCATGAGATGCTGGTTCAATCCCTGGGTCTGGATGATTCCCTCGGAGAAGAAAATCTCCAGTATTCTTGGCTGGGAAATCCCATGGACAGAGGGACGTGGTGGGCTAGAGTCCATGGGAACTCACAGAGTAGAATATGACTTAGCCACTAAACAACCCCTGATGATTTAGATGATAAGGAATCTGCCTGCAGTGCAGAGACCTGGGTTCAATCCCAAGGTCAGAAAGTTCCCCTGGAGAAGAGAATGGCAACCCACTCCAGTGTTCTTGCCTGGAGAATCCCAGGGACAGGGGAGCCTGGTGGGCTGCCGTCTATGGGGTCGCACAGAGTCGGACACGACTGAGTGACTTAGTAGTGGCAGCACACACTAGTAAAGTAATGCTCAAAATTCTCCAAGCCAGGCTTCAGCAATATGTGAACCGAGAACTTCCAGATGTTCAAGCTGGTTTTAGAAAAGGCAGAGGAACCAGAGACCAAATTGCCAACATCCACTGGATCATGGAAAAAGCAAGAGAGTTCCAGAAAAACATCTATTTCTCCTTTATTGACTATGCCAAAGCCTTTGACTGTGTGGATCACAATAAACTGTGGAAAATTCTGAAAGAGATGGGAATACCAGACCACCTGACCTGCCTCTTGAGAAACCTGTATGCAGGTCAGGAAGCAACAGTTAGAACTGGACATGGAACAACAGACTGGTTTCAAGTAGGAAAAGGAGTACGTCAAGGCTGTATATTGTCACCCTGCTTATTTACCTTATATGCAGAGTACATCATGAGAAATGCTTGGGTGGAAGAAGCACAAACTGGAATAAAGATTGCCGGGAGAAATATCAATAACCTCAGATATACAGATGACACCACCCTTATGACAGAAAAAGCCTCTGATGAAAGTGAAAGAGGAGAGTGAAAAAGTTGGCTTAAAGCTCAACATTTAGAAAACTAAGATCATGGCATCTGATCCCATCACTTCATGGCAGATAGACGGGGAAACAGTGGAAATAGTGGCTGACTTTATTTTTTGGGGCTCCAAAATCACTGCAGATGGTGACTGCAGCCATGAAATTAAAAGATGCTTACTCCTTGGAAGGAAAGTTATGACCAACCTAGACAGCATATTCAAAAGCAGAGACATTACTTTGCCAACAAAGGTCCGTCTAGTCAAGGCTATGGTTTTTCCAGTGGCCATGTATGGATGTGAGAGTTGGACTGTGAAGAGAGCTGAGCACCAAAGAATTGATGCTTTAGAACTGTGGTGTTGGAAAAGACTCTTGAGAGTCCCTCGGAGTGAAAGGAGATCCAACCAGTCCATCCTGGAGTATATCAGTCCTGGGTGTTCATTGGAAGGACTGATGCTGAAGCTGATAGTCCAATACTTTGGCCATGTCATGCAAAGAGTTGACTCATTGGAAAAGACCCTGATGCTGGGAGGGATTGGGGGCAGGAGGAGAAGGGGACGACAGAGGATGAGATGGCCGGATGGCATCACTAACTCGACGGACGTGAGTCTGAGTGAACTCCAGGAGTTGGTGATGGACAGGGAGGCCTGGCATGCTGCGATCCATGGGGTCGCAAAGAGTCGGACACGACTGAGCGACTGAACTGAACTGAACTGATACTTTAATAAAATAAAAATTTTAAAAAGACTTGTAGTGGAACAACTTAAACAACACTGCTTCACACTATATAGAAAAATTTACTTGAAATGGATCATGGACCTAAATGCAAAAGCAAAAATTATAAAAATATTTTAAGAAAATAGGGGAGAAAACATTTATAACCCAGCTTTACGATATAATACACCATCATAAAGACATTTATAATATAATCATTATATAAAAAATATAACTTTTTAAAGGAACACTTAGATACTTCACAAGAGAGAGTACATAAAAAGTAGTCAACTAACATATGTAAATATGTTCATCATCATTAGCTTTTACAGAGAAGCAAATGTAAACCACCATACATAATACTACACACCTAACAGAACTGCTAAAATTTTAAAAACAATACCCTGTTGAAGAGGTAGAGCAAGTAGAATTCACACATGCCATGGGTAACAATGTGGAATGGTACAACCAATTTAAACATAATTTGGAAACTTCCTCGGTGGTCCTGTGCCGGGAGCTGGCATACTGCATACTGAGTGCAGCACTTTCCACAGCATCATCTTTCAGGATCTGGAATAGCTCAACCTGAATTCTATCACTTCCGGGAGCCAGCGTGAGGAACTCCGCCCATGGCAAAGGTCATGAGGAAGGAGGCTCGGCATACGCAAAGGCGGGATCGAGCCTCAGGAGTCCCCCTGGAAATTCTCGAGCATCTACCCCCAAAACCAGAGTCTGCCTACCTTCTGCTTTGTGCTTTCACCTACACCTCTGACTTTATGGGGGGCTGTCCCCCACTACCTCTCTCTGAAAATAGAGTTAGCTTACAGCTCCAGTTAATAATTCCTGGGTGTGACAGTGTTTCCACCTACAAACTCCTTTGGAAATCCTCTAGCCTGACTGAATAGGTTTTTCCGGCCACATGTGATTGCTTAGAGCCTCCCAACTGTGAGAGGCATGAGATGTTCTGAACTGTCTAAATACAGAGTCCTTTGAGCAGTTAAAAGATTGATTAGAAATTGTATTGGTGAAGGGTTTTTCACTTGTTGGGCCAATGTTTGCTGCTAAGTCTCCATATCCCTTACCTGCTGTGTCCCTGGCAGTGTATTGATTAATATAATTGGTGTAAGTAGTAGCTTTAATGTTTGTAACCTTGGACCCTTGAGTTAATTCTTTTTCTTGTTGTAGCCCACCACACCTTTGCCCTATAGGAATGCAACTTTAATGCTTTTGGAGGGTGGCGCCTGACTACCACCTTTAGAGAAAAATAAGTTTTCTGAAGAAAGGGTCTTAAAATGTTAACAGGCCTCTGGGCCAGAAGATGATGCAAATCACCTAAACTTTTGCATATGATAAGTCTGCAGGAAGAAAGCCTGGCTTACTGCATGACTCTACCCCTTCCCCCATTATCCTCTATGCATAACTTAAGGTATAAAAACTTCTTTGGAAAATAAAGTGCGGGCCTTGTTCACTGAAACTTGGTCTCCCCATGTCACTCTCTCTCTCAAATTCTGGCTGAGTCTCCATCTGGAGCATGGAACCTGCCATGCTTACTAATTATGCCTGGGCTTCTAAGATCCGACCACGGAGGCCTCAGTGTCTCCTCTCCTTCGGGAGAATGGAAGGACGCCTGCGGCCTACGTAAGTGGTGCAAACTTCTTGTCTTGAAGTTTTATTGGTCTCCCGCGTAAACCAAGCTACTCAGCCTCTTTTCTCCACTGAATTTCCTCACTGAGCTATCCTCATTCTATTACTCTTTATATCTTTGATGAATATTTAAATAAATAGGTCGCCTACGCCATCTCCCCTTCGAATACCCTGGTTCAGCCAGGGCTGGACCCTGGCAGTCCTGTGATTAAGACTCCATGCTTCCACTGCAGGGCACAGAGGTGTGATCCCTGGTCAGGGAACTAAGACCGCACATGCCACATGGCACAGCCAAAAATAAAAAATAAACAAAAAATATAAAAAAGTGTTTGCCGATTTCTGAAAAAGTCAATTATATACCTATAACTTAACTATTCCATCCCTAGGTACTTCCCCAAGAGTAATGAAAACATATGTTAGCTGAAATACTTACATAGAAATGTTCAAATAACTTGGTTCATAAAAGTAAAAAACTGGTAATTACCCATATGTCCATCAACAGAGAAGTATATAACAAAGTATGGGAGAGCCATATGCTGGAACACTACACATTCAATAAAAAAGAAACATCTCCATACAAATTTTGTATGGAAAAACAAAAAACCTCGAATAGCCAAAGCAATCTTGAGAAAGAAGAATGGAACTGGAGGAATCAACCTACCTGACTTCAGGCTCTATTACAAAGCCACAGTCATCAAGACAGTATGGTACTGGCACAAAGACAGAAATATAGATCAATGGAACAAAATAGAAAGCCCAGAGATAAATCCATGCACATGTGGATACCTTATCTTTGACAAAGGAGGCAAGAATATACAATGAATTAAAGACAATCTCTTTAACAAGTGGTGCTGGGGAAACTGGTAAACCACTTGTAAAAGAATGAAACTAGAGCACTTTCCAATACCATACACAAAAATAAACTCAAAATGGATTAAAGATCTCAATGTAAGACCAGAAACTATAAAACTCCTAGAGGAGAACATAGGCAAAACACTCTCCGACATACATCACAGCAGGATCCTCTATGACCCACCTCCCAGAATATTGGAAATAAAAGCAAAAGTAAACAAACGGGACCTAATTAAACTTAAAAGCTTCTGCACAACAAAGGAAACTCTAAGCAAGGTGAAAAGACAGCCTTCAAAATGGGAGAAAATAATAGCAAATGAAGCAACTGACAAACAACTAATCTCAAAAATACATGAGCAACTCCTACAGCTCAATTCCAGAAAAATAAACAACCCAATCAAAAAATGGGCCAAAGAACTAACTAGACATTTCTCCAAAGAAGACATACAGATGGCTAACAAACACATGAAAAGATGCTCAACATCACTCATTATCAGAGAAATGCAAATCAAAACCACTATGAGGTACCATTTCATGCCAGTCAGAATGGCTGCGATTCAAAAGTCTACAAGCAATAAATGCTGAAGAGGATGTGGAGAAAAGGGAACCCTCTTCCATTGTTGGTGGGAATGCAAACTAGTACAGCCACTATGGAGAACAGTGTGGAGATTCCTTAAAAAACTGGAAATAGAACTGCCTTATGACCCAGCAATCCCACTGCTGGCATACACACTGAGGAAACCAGAAGGGGAAGAGACACGTGTACCCCAATGTTCATTGCAGCACTGTTTATAATAGCCAGGACATGGAAGCAACCTAGATGTCCATCAGCAGATGAATGGATAAGAAAGCAGTGGTACATATACACAATGGAGTATTATTCAGCCATTAAAAATAATACATTTGAATCAGTTCTAATAAGGTGGATGAAACTGGAGCCTATTATATAGAGTGAAGTAAGCCAGAAAGAAAAACACCAATACAGTATACTAACGCATATATATGGAATTTAGAAAGATGGCAACAATAACCCTGTATGTGAGACAGCAAAAGAGACACTGATGTATAGAACAGTCTTTTGGACTCTGTGGGAGAGGGAGAGGGTGGGATGATTTGGGAGAACGGCATTGAAATATGTATAATATCATATATGAAACGAGTTGCCAGTCCAGGTTCGATGCACGATACTGGATGCTTGGGGCTGGTGCACTGGGACGACCCCGAGGGATGGTATGTGGAGGGAGGAGGGAGGAGGGTTCAGGATGGGGAAAACGTGTATACCTGTGGCAGATTCATGTTGATATATGGCAAAACCAATACAATATTGTAAAGTTTAAAAATAAAATAAAATTTAAAAAAATAAATAAATAAAAAAAGAAACATCTACTGATATATTTATTAACAGCACAAATTACCTCTTAGATTAGCTAGCTTAGTGAAAGAAGTTGGACACAAAAGAGTATATATTGTATGAATGAGTTCCAGAAAAACAACTATTTCTGTTTTATTGACTATGCCAAAGCCTTGGACTGTGTGGATCACAATAAACTGTGGAAAATTCTAAGAGATGGGCATACCAGATCACCTGACCTGCCTCTTGAGAAACCTGTATGCAGGTCAGGAAGCAACAGTTAGAACTGGACATGGAATAACAGACTGGTTCCAAATAGGAAAAGGAGTACGTCAAGGCTGTGTATTGTCACCCAGCTTATTTAACTTTTATGCAGAGTACATCATGAGAAATGCTGGGCTGGAAGAAGCACAAACTAGAATCAAGATTGCCGGGAGAAATATCAATACCCTCAGATATGCAGATGACACCACCCTTATGGCAGAAAGTGAAGAACTAAAAAGCCTCTTGATGAAAGTTAAAGAGGAGAATGAACAAGTTGGCTTAAAACTCAACATTCAGAAAACTAAGATCATGGCATCCGGTCCCATCACTTCATGGCAAATAGATGGGAAACAGTGGAAATAGTGGCTGACTTTATTTTTCTGGGCTCCAAAATCACTGCAGATGGTGACTGCAGCCATGAAATTAAAAGACGCTTACTACTTGGAAGGAAAGTTATGACCAGCCTAGACAACATATTACAAAGCAGAGACATTACTTTGCCAACAAAGGTCCGTCTAGTCAAGGCTATGGTTTTTCCAGTGGTCATGTATGGATGTGAGAGTTGGAGTGTAAAGAAAGCTGAGAGCCAAAGAATTGATGCTTTTGAACTGTGGTGTTGGAGAAGACTCTTGAGAGTCCCTTGGACTGCAAGGAGATCCAACCAGTCCATCCTAAAGGAGATCAGTCCTGGGTGTTCATTGGAAGGACTGATGTTGAAGCTGAAACTCCAATACTTTGGCCATCTGATGCGAAGAGTTGACTCATTTGAAAAGACCCTGATGCTGGGATAGATTGAGGGCGGGAGGAGAAGGGGATGACAAAGGATGAGATGGCTGGATGGCATCACGGATTCAATGGACATGGGTTTGGGTGCACTCTGGGAGTTGGTGATGGACAGGGAGGCCTGGCGTGCTGCGGTTCATGGGGTTGCAAAGAATTGGACATGACTGAGCAACTGAACTGAACTGATAAAATGTAAATTAATCTTGTATAGATCAATACTTGCCTATGAATGACAGCAGGTATTGGGAGTACTGCAAAGGTGAATGACATCTTTAGGGCATGACGCAAAAGCTCTATATCTTATCTGTGGCAGTGGCTTCATGGGTTTTTATAATGAAACCAACTGAATTGAGCAATTTAAATGGACACAGTTTACTCTATGTTATTTACCATCAAAGATAATAACAAAAACTGAACTAGGACCATAAGCAATTGTGGGTTGGAATTGTGTCTGATTTTTTTATTGGTTGTTTATATTTTTGCTCATCACTACAGTGCTTTTCATTTATGAGATATTCATTAATATTTCTTGAATAAATAAGCCAATGGATTTATAACTAAATTATTCATGTGTAAAATTCAATGTATTTCAAATAAAATTAAGTTGTCTCATTAGATAGCAGTATTGTAGGCACAGACACAACTGGATAAATCAGCCTCTGCACCTGTTCATAATAATAATAACATTTGTTGATGTTGTTTAGCCACTAAGTCGTGTCCATCTCTTTTGTGAGCTCGTGGACTATGGACCGCCAGGCTCTTACTCTGTCCATGAGATTTTCCAAGCAAGAATCCTGGAGTGGGTTGCAATTTCCTCCTCCAGGGGGTCTTCCTAACCCATAGATTAAATGTGTGTCTCCTGCATTGGCAGGTGGATTCTTTACCACTGAGCCAACAGGAAAGCCCAGTAATATTTACTCTAGATCTAATTTGCAAAAACTTTATTCGTCCTTAATGAGACCTGCCACCAAGTTCCCCGAAAGCACAAATTTATAGATATTCTAGGATTAAAAAGTGAAGACTTCTGAATGATTGGTCATGTTTGACACTGATCGATTTTGAGAAGTTAAATAAAAGGAAAACTTTCTGTAATTTTGTAAATTGGTAAGTGGCAGGAAGGCTGTAAATTCATAACAAAGTAAGGAAAAGTAAAGACACATTTTCTGTCTAATGACATGGTTTCAGTACCAGTGAAAATTTTTTGAGCAGCACACAGTCTTCACAGGTAATCCCAGAACATCTGAGTTTCACTCAAGCAGGTATCATTCCTCAGGCCTAACGAGCTGTGAATCCCACACAGCTGGGATTCTCAGGGCACGTTGTTGACAGCTTTAGCCAGCCTGGACAATATAGTAGAGAGGGAAAACCTCCCTCCTAGAGAACAGACCGATGTGGATATAATGTTCTAAACAAAAACCACCACCAACAAAAACAAATTCACCAGGCTTTGTAACTAAATACAATTGAATTACAATTACAATTCTGTACTTGCAACTTGAAACATCAGGCAAGCAGACAACTTGTCTCTCTATCATCTTTTGCAAAAATGAATAAAGGCAAACAGAATCCATTTTCTTTGCATAAATATCCAATGCCCTGTAAAACCAATATCAAGTAGAAGATGAACAGCTTAAGCTTTACCTAAGACATCCAACCAGTCCATTCTCAAGGAGATCAGCCCTGGGATTTCTTTGGAAGGAATGATGCTAAAGCTGAAACTCCAATACTTTGGCCACCTCATGCGAAGAGTTGACTCATTGGAAAAGACTCTGATGCTGGGAGGGATTGGGGGCAGGAGGAGAATGGGAAGACAGAGGATGAGATGGCTGGATGGCATCACCGACTCGATGGACGTGAGTCTGCATGAACTCCAGGAGTTGGTGATGGACAGGGAGGCCTGGCATGCTGAGATTCATGGGGTTGCAAAGAGTCAGACACGACTGAGTGCCTGAACTGAACTGAACTGAACACACTCATAGTCTGTCTTGATATTTCCGTTCTTGTGACCAACCTACAGCAAACGGGCCGTTTGCCATGTGTACTTTTTATGTAGTTCTCTTGCCTGATCTTGGGCTTAAATGTTGTCCAAGGAGCAAACATTTCTAGTTCACTAAGGACTGAAAGAAGCCAGGATTTTTTTGTTTGTTTGTTTTTTGTTTTCTCCCCCTCAGAGCACCTTCAATTGCTTGTTTAAAGTGAGATTAACATTTGTCCCTTAACTGAACTTCTTTCCTCCCATAAAAGACAACCACATTGGGAGTGCAACAAGAATAGAAGGTTCTCTGTGTTCCGACTGAGCCCAGGATGCTGCATCAAGACTGTCGTTGACCAAACCTGAGGCAGGCTCCTTGGAGCCCTCTCCTCCATTAGACCCTGATGTGGAGTTCTGTCCTTTACCTACTTAGTCTAGTTTTAGCAAGAATTCCTGTTGCTTCAGTCTAGCAAAAGTCCCCCATCCTCATCTTGGATATCTGATCAAATGCCTCATCCCCAACCCTTGACATATTATTACCCTGGCCTGCCTTTGGCAAGAATCCTGCCAAATCTGTTTCACCAGAATCTCCCTTACCCTGATGTCTCCTCTTAATAATTTTCCATCCAATGACAGCTCCACTCCCTTGACTATAAATCCTCACTAGCCCTTGTTTCACACAGAGTTGAGCTCAATCTCTCAGCCCTACTTCAAAAATCCATTGCAGTTGTCCCTTCTCCTTACTGACCAAGTATCATGAAAAATTTATTCATCAATTCTAGCTAGTATGCTGCTGCTGCTGCTGCTAAGTCGCTTCAGTCATGTCCGACTCTGTGCGACCCCATAGACGGCAGCCCACCAGGCTCCCCCATCCCTGGGATTCTCCAGGCAAGAACACTGGAGTGGGTTGCCATTTCCTTCTCCAATGCATGAAAGTGAAAAGTGAAAGTGAGGTCACTCAGTCGTGTCTGACTCTTAGCGACCCCATGGACTGCAGCCTACCAGGCTCCTCCATCCATGGGATTTTCCAGGCAAGAGTACTGGAGTGGGTTGCCATTGCCTTCTACCCCTAGCTAGTATAGCAGTCTGCAAATCAGGATCCTGAGACAATACACACCTGTTTCAGTTCACATCCAAACAGTAGGCACTTTGGAGCACCAGGGAGAAGGAACATTAGCCAGGGGTGGGAGGGTGGGGGATGACCTAAAGGTCCATCCCCAAGGGGCAAGGAAAACATTGAACTTAGTATGGAAACAGAATATTTCAGGAAAGTTATGAAAGTTATGATGACTTCTGACATCTTTCATCAACTGGCTATGTGATTTTAAGTGAGTCACTAAGCAACTGTGAACATCTAATTGTTTAAAAATACGGTATTTACAATGGATTGTTAGGGCTTCCCAAATGGCACTAGTGGTAAAGAAAGAACCTATCAGCCAATGCAGGTGACATAGCTGCAGGTTTGATCCCTGGGTCAGGAAGATCCCCTGGAGGAAGGCATGGCAACCCACTCCAGTATTGTTTCCTGGAGAATCCCATGGTCAGAGGAGCCTGGCAGGCTACAGTCCACAGGGTTGCAAATAACTGGACATGACTTTTAATTTTAATTAGGTCCAATTTGTTTATTTTTGCTTTTATTTCCAGTATTTGGGAGGTGGGTCATAGAGGATCCTGCTGTGATTTATGTCAGAGAGTGTTTTGCCTATGTTCTCCTCTAGGAGTTTTATAGTTTCTGTTCTTATGTTTATATCTTTAATCCATTTTGATATTTTTGTGTATAGTGTTAGAAAGTGTTCTAGTTTCATTCTTTTACAAGTGGTTTACCAGTTTTTCCAGCACCACTTTTTAAAGAGATTGTCTTTAATCCTTTGTATATTCTTGCTTCCTTTGTCAAAGATAAGGTGTCCATAGGTGCGTGGATTTATCTCTGGACTTTCTATTTTGTTCCATTGATCTATATTTCTGTCTTTGTGCCAGTACCATACTGTCTTAATGACTGTGGCTTTGTAGTAGAGCCTGAAGTCAGGCAAGTTGATTCCTCCAGTTCCATTCTTCTTTCTCAAGATTGCTTTGGCTATTCGAGGTTTTTTGTATTTCCATACAAATTGTGAAATTATTTGTTCTAGCTCTGTGAAAAATACTGTTGGTAGCTTGATAGGGATTGCATTGAATCTATAGATTGTTTTGGGAAGTATACTCATTTTCACTCTATTGATTCTTCTGATCCATGAACATGGTATATTTCTCCATCTATTAGAAGTGTCCTCTTTGATTTCTTTCACCAGTGTTTTATAGTTTTCTATATATACATCTTTAGTTTCTTTAGGTAGATATATTCCTAAGTATTTTATTCTTTCTGTTGCAATGGTGAATGGAATTGTTTCCTTAATTTCTCTTTCTGTTTTCTCATTATTAGTGTATAGGAATGCAAAGGATTTCTGTGTGTTGATTTTATATCCTGCAACTTTACTATATTCATTGATTAGCTCTAGTAATTTTCTGGTGGAGTCTTTAGGGTTTTCTATGTAGAGGATCATGTCATCTGCAAACAGTGAGAGTTTTATTTCTTTTCCAATTTGGATTCCTTTTATTTCTTTTTCTGCTCTGATTGCTGTGGCCAAAACTTCCAAAACTATGTTGAATAGTAGTGGTGAGAGTGGGAACCCTTGTCTTGTTTCTGACTTTAGGGGAAATGCTTTCAATTTTTCACCATTGAGGATAATGTTTGCTGTGGGTTTGTCATATATAGCTTTTATTATGTTGTGGTATGTTACTTCTATTTCTGCTTTCTGGAGAGTTTTTATCATAAATGGATGTTGAATTTTGTCAAAGGCTTTCTCTGCATCTATTGAGATAATCATATGGCTTTTATTTTTCTATTTGTTAATGTGATGTATTACATTGATTGATTTGCGGATATTGAAGAATCCTTGCATCCCTGGGATAAAGCCCACTTGGTCATAGCATATGATCTTTTTAATGTGTTGTTGGATTCTGTTTGCTAGAATTTTGTTAATGGGACCTAATTAAAATTAAAAGCTTCTGCACAACAAAGGAAACTCTAAACAAGGTGAAAAGACAGCCTTCAAAATGGGAGAAAATAATAGCAAATGAGGCAACAGACAAACAACTAATCTCAAAAATATACAAGCAACTCCTACAGCTCAATTCCAGAAAAATAAACAACCCAATCAAAAAATGGGCCAAAGAACTAACTAGACATTTCTCCAAAGAAGACATACAGATGGCTAACAAACACATGAAAAGATGCTCAACATCACTCATTATCAGAGAAATGCAAATCAAAACCACTATGAGGTACCATTTCATGCCAGTCAGAATGGCTGTGACCCAAAAGTCTATAAGCAATAAATGCTGAAGAGGATGTGGAGAAAAGGGAACCCTCTTCCATTGTTGGTGGGAATGCAAACTAGTACAGCCACTATGGAGAACAGTGTGGAGGTTCCTTAAAAAACTGGAAATAGAACTGCCTTATGACCCAGCAATCCCACTGCTGGGCATACACACTGAGGAAACCAGAATTGGGAGACACGTGTACCCCAGTGTTCATTGCAGCACTGTTTATAATAGCCAGGACATGGAAGCAACCTCGATGTCCATCAGCAGATGAATGGATAAGAAAGCAGTGGTACATATACACAATGGAGTATTACTCAGCCATTAAAAAGAACACATTTGAATCAGTTCTAATGAGGTGGATGAAACTGGAGCCTATTATACAGAGTGAAGTAAGCCAGAAGGAAAAATACCAATACAGTATAGTAACGCATATATATGGAATTTAGAAAGATGGTAACGATAACCCTGTATGTGAGACAGCAAAAGAGACACAGATGTATAGAACAGTCTTTTGGACTCTGTGGGAGAGGGAGAGGGTGGGATGATTTGGGGAAATGGCATGGAAACATGTATAATATCATATAAGAAAAGAATCGCCAGTCCAGGTTCAATACAGGATGCCTGGGGCTGGTGCACTAGGATGACCCAGAGGGATGGTACGGGGAGGGAGGGGCGTTCAGGATGGGGAACACGTGTACACCCATGGTGGATTCATGTTGATGTGTGGCAGAACCAATACAATAATGTAATTAGCCTCCAATTAAAATAAATTAATTTAAATAAAAAAAAAAAGAATTGGACATCACTGAAGCAACTTAACAGCAGCTGCAGCACACTCGATTGTTATTTAAAATTCATATTTTGCACTAATATTGTAAACTTTATATATAAAAAATGAATATTTGCTATTATCGTTACCCTGAGTTTTCCTCTTGGGGGGTTGTCAAGCCAAAAGATGTAACTAAGCCAAAGATGGAAAAGAAAGGATTTATTACTTGCCCCAAGGAAGAACACCAGGGATCTTTTGCAAAGCAGCAAAATTGGAGATATTTTAACCTAAGGATTCCTGCATATTCATGAAGGGGCTGGCCAGAGGAAAATTCAGCATAGAATTAGGGCAAAGGGCAACAGAGTCCAAGCTTTAGTTGCTTTGAGTCAGGAGGGTCAGCATCATAACTCTACTCTCCACCTGGGTGGGGGACTTCCTACATAATTCAAAGATATGTAATTATGTGTATCCCTTGAGAAGGAAGTAGGACTCTGCTTTTATCACTAAACCACCGTTTGACTGTCTTTTTTCTGTTCCTGCTTTCCTTTGTTCCTTAAGATCATTAAATATTAAAACCCATTCAAAGGCAAGCATAGTAGCCTGGCTTAGATCACAAAATGGCCTAGATCAAAATGGCTTCTTGTATGTTAAGACAGCCATTCCTGATTCTCTTTCTCCAGGGACTTCTAGCCTTCTAACCTAACCTATCTGCTTACATTATTATGGTCATTTTTGTTTACATAACCAGGAGAAAAACTGCTTTAATTGATTGTGAGTAATCCACTTTCTAGAAACTTAGAGCACAGGGAGAGGCTCTGTGTGGCTTATATTTGACTCAAAAATTCATCCTGAGTATGCTCACTAGAAGAATAAACCAGCATTCATAAATGTGTGGTTTGCCTTTTCTGATTACTTGTTCATTTAAATGTTATTAAGGTTTTTAGAATATTTTATTCTTACAAGTTTACTTGGTGAAAAATTCATGATTTTTATTTTTAGCACATTTCACTTATGTCCTTAAACTGCCTTTTAAAAATCATCATTCATTCAAGATATATATGTAGTTCAGAAAGCTATACAGATAATCATCTCAGTTGCATGGTTTTACTTCTGCCTTAAAAAACATGGAAAGTGGCTAAACACTATAGCCAACAGCCATGTTTAGCAACAAATGCAAGGTTGGGAGACTCTCCATCTGAAGATGTTGTTGTTTGGCATGCTACAAAGGCATCAAATATCATCTTACAAAGCCTATGGCTTTGACGTTAAAGAAGTTGAAGGCTAACAAACAACTTTCTCCACATCTCTTACTGATTGAAGTAATTTAAATGAATTAGCAAGGTCAACTCTATATTATGTGACTCCTAAAATCCCAAGGACCATTTCACAATGAAAAAATTATCTTTCCTTACAGACTCCACTTCCTCTATGAAAGAAAGAAGGAAGGAAGGAAGGAAAAAGAAAAGCTTAGGGGAATAATATTGGATAGTGTGAAACATTTTCAGCTGCTTTCAACAAAGAATTATGGATTAAACTGGGATTATCAATGAACAAAAAGAGTAGAAGGTCATAGCCTATGCAGGTGGCCTCTGCTTTGACTAGGACAAGGGTTTGTTGATCACCCAGCTAGAAATCAACTTTCATGTAAAACCTTTAAAATCTTCTATACGTTATACCAAACTCCTAACTACCATCTGCTCCCAAATAAACTTAGGCTATGAGTAGAAGAATCCAAGTGTACTATAATCTATTTTCAAGTGTGAATCGACTCTCTAGATATTTAAATTGCCAATGATTGAATCATTCACCTGGATATCATAGCTCATTTCGTTTGTATCATACTAGAGATGAAGATAATATTCATTTTCCATGTGAAATCTTTTCCTTGAATATCTAGAATTTGCCAGATTTTCCTCATCCTTTTTCTTTTTCCTGGCTTCCCTATGAACAAAAGGAAAAGGAAAGAGAGAGAGAGAGAGAAAGGAAAAAGGAGAGAGAGAGAAAGAAAAAGAGAAAAAAGGAAGGAAGGAAGAAAAAATAGAAAGAAAGAAGGAAGGGAGAGAGGGAGAAATTGAAAGAGAGAAACAGAGAGGAGGGAGTGAGGGAAGAGGAAAGAGAAATTCCAATTATTAATGTAAAATTCTACCTTTCTAAGGAGAAAGTGAAATATTTGTGTATGAGTCAGTTAACAGGTGCACCAGGCAATGAAGCTAAAAACTAGGGAAAAGGTTTTTCATTAGTATGAAATATGTTGAGAAGTAGCTAGCATTTGTTAAAGTTTTGCCACTTTATCTCATTTAATTCTTATTACAGGTAATAATTTCTTTTATTATTTCAACTTCAAAGATGAAGAAGTAGAAGTTAGAACGAGATAGAACACATAACCAACTATGAAATAATTGGATTGCATCCCAATCTATTCCATGGCATATTCTTTTATCACCAGCCTATGATGATGCCTTTAAGCAGTAGTCTATTAAGAAATTATTCTATGAATAGTGTTATAACAATCTGAGTTCAGATAGGAGCAAAAACAAGGAAACAGCATATTTGCAATGATACGAGTTTCCAGGGCAAGGGAAAGCAATGTATTCAAGATTGGGATTAACAAAAGAAAATATGTATTTTGTGTTGGCATATTTTTAGTTGAAATAGTCCATGACTTACCTTAAAGAGGAAAAAATGGCTACATTCAGAATAACTGAATAAACTAAGAAAGTCTCAGTAGTTTACATCAGATCATCTAATCACCCTGCAGTTACCTATAGGCAGAAAAGTTCTGTGATCTTTTTGCAGATAAGCAGAAAAGTACTTAAATGTGAACTTAACTTCAAACAAAGTTAAAAGAAAATACAGGATTTACAGGAAGTTTTGTAACTTTTATTCACTTCCAATTAGGTTGAAAAAAGTAAGAACAAAAACTCTACATTCCCTGCGTAGACCCAGTTATTAAGGATTTTCTTTGCTAGATAAATTATTAGAGAATAAAGTCTGAAAAACATTCTCAAAGAAAAGCTGGGATTGATTCCTGCTCAAGGAATAGGAATGCCATTTCTATGGTTAACACTAAGAAACAATGAAGAAATTTATCAAAACTTATTAAGTAGGTCAAATTTTCACTTGGTTAAGTAAGAGGACAGTATTCAATTCCTCTGGTGGAATTAAATGGTCATACACTTTGACTATAGAGGTAATACAGAATACCAAAACGAGCCTGGAACTGGTAATCATTGAAACATATGTTTTCATGCTATTATTCAGTTCAGTTCAGGTCAGTCACTCAGTCGTGTCCAACTCTTTGCAACCCCATGAACCGCAGCACACCAGGCTTCCCTGTCCTTCACCAACTCCTAGAGTTCACCCAAACTCATGTCAATTGAGTCGGTGATGCCATCCAACCATCTCATCCTTGGTCATCCCCTTCTCCTCCTGCCCTCAATCTTTCCCAGCATCAGGGTACTTTCAAATGAGTCAGATCTTCACAGCAGGCGGCCAAAGTATTGGAGTTTCAGCTTCAACATTGCTCCTTCCAATGAAAATATGGGACTGATCTCCTTTAGGATGGACTGGTTGGATTTCCTTGAGTCCAAGGCACTCTCAAGAGTCTTCTGCAACACCACAGTTCAAGAGCATCAATTCTTCAGCACTCAGCTTTCTTTATACTCAAATTCTCACATTCATACATGACTACTAGAAAACAATAGCCTTGACTAGATGGACCTTTGTTGACAAAGAAATGTCTCTGCTTTTTAATATGCTGTATAGGCTGGTCATAACTTTCCTTCCAAGGAGTAAGCATCTTTTAATTTCATGGCTGTAGTCACCATCTGCAGTGATTTTGGAGCCCAAAAAAATAAAGTCAGCCACTGTTTCCAGTTTCCCCATCTATTTGCCATGAAGTGACGGGACCATATGCCATGATATTAGTTTTCTGAATGTTGAGCTTTAGGTCAACTTTTTGACTCGTCTCTTTCACTTTCAAGAGGCTCTTTAGTTCTTCTTCACTTTCTGCCATTTACATATGTGAGGTTATTGATATTTCTCCCGGCAATCTTGCTTCCATTCTGTGCTTCTTCCAGCCCAGCGTTTCTCATGATGTACTCTGCATAGAAGTTAAATAAGCAGGGTGACAATATACAGCCTTGACATACTCCTTTTCCTATTTGGACCCAGTCTGTTGTTCCATGTCCAGTTCTAACTGCTGCTTCCTGACCTGCATATAGGTTTTTCAAGAGGCAGGTCAGGTAGTCTGGTATTCCCATCTCTTTCAGAATTTTGTCCAGTTTATTGTGATCCACACAGTCAAAGGCTTTGGCATAGTCAATAAAGCAGAAATAGATGTTTTTCTGGAACTCTCTTGCTTTTTTGATGATCCAGCAGATGTTGGCAATTTGATCTCTGATTTCTCTGCCTTTTCTAAAACCAGCTTGAACATCTGGAAGTTTACGGTTCATGTATTGCTGAAGCCTGGCTTGGAGAATTTTGAGCATTACTTTACTAGCATGTGAGATGAGTGCAATTGTGTGTTAGTTTGAGCATTCTTTGGCATTGCCTTTCTTTGGGATTGGAATGAAAACTGCCCTTTTCCAGTCCTGTGGCTACTGCTGAGCCACATTTGTTGGCATTATGAGTACATCACTTTCACAGCATCATCTTTCATGATTTGAAATAGCTCAACTGGAATTTCATCACCTCCACTAGCTTTGTTCGTAGTGATGCTTCCAAAGACCCACTTGACTTTACATTCCAGGGTGTCTGTCTCTAAGTGAGTGATCAGAGCATCGTGATTATCTGGGTCATGAAGATCTTTTTTGTACAGTTCTTCTGTGTATTCTTGACACCTCTTCTTAATATCTTCTGCTTTGGTCAGGTCTATACCATTTCTGTCCTTTATTGTGTCCATCTTTGCATGAAAATTTCCCTTGGTATCTCTTATTTTCTTGAAGAGATCTCTAGTCTTTCCCATTCTATTGTTTTCCTCTATTTCTTTACATTGATCCCTGAGAAAGGCTTTCTTATCTCTCCTTGCTATTCTTTAGAACTCTGCATTCAAATGGATACATCTTTCCTTTTCTCCTTTGCTTTTCACTTCTCTTGTATTCACAGCTATTTGTAAGGCCTCCTCAGACAGCCATTTTGCTTTTTTTGCATTTCTTTTTTGGGGGGATGGTCTTGATCCCTGTCTCCTGTACAATGTCACGAACCTTAGTCCATAGTTCATCAGGCACTCTATCAGATCTAGTCCCTTAAATCTGTTTCTCACTTCCACTGTATAATCATAAGGGATTTGATTTAGGTCATACCTGAATGGTCTAGTGGTTTTCCCTACTTTCTTCAATTTAAGTCTGAATTTGGCAATACGGAGTTCATGATCTGAGCCCCAGTCAGCTCCCAATTTGTTTTTGCTGACTGTATAGAGCTTCTCCATCTTTGGCTACAAAGAATATATTCAATCTGATTTCGGTGTTGACCGTCTGGTGATGTCCATATGTAGAGTATTCTCTTGTGTTGTTGGAAGAGGTTGTTTGCTATGACCAGTGTGTTCTCTTGGCAAAACTCTATTAGTCTTTGCCCTGCTTCATTCTGTACTCCAAGGCAAATTTGCCTGTTACTCCAGGCATTTCTTGAGTTCCTGCTTTTGCATTCCAGTCCCCTGTAATGAAAAGGACATCTTTTTTAGGTGTTAGTTCTAAAAGGTCTTGTAGGTCTTCATAGAACCATTCAACTTCAGCTTCTTCAGCATTACTGGTTGGGGCATAGACTTGGATTACTGTGAAATTGAATGGTTTGCTTTGGAAATGAACAGAGATCATTCTGTCATTTCAGAGATTGCATCCAAGGACTGCATTTCAGAGTCTTGTTGACTATGACCACTATTCCATTTCTTCTAAGGGATAATGGTCATCTGAGTTAAATTCACCCATTCCAGTCCATTTTCGTTCACTTATTACGAGAATGTTGACGTTCACTCTTGCCATCTCCTGTTTGACCACTTCCAATTCACCTTGATTCATGCACCCAACATTCCTGGTTCCTATGGAATATTGCTCTTTACAAAATCAGACCTTGCTTCTATCACCAGTCTCATCCACAACTTGGTATTGTTTTTGCTTTGGCTCCATCCCTTCATTCTTTCTGGAGTTATTTCTCCACTGATTTCCAGTAGCATATTGGGCACCTACCGACCTGGGGAGTTCATCTTTCGGTATCCTATCTTTTTGCCTTTTCATACTGTTCATGGGGTTCTCAAGGCAAGAATAGTGAAGTAGTTTGCCATTCCCTTCTCCAGTGGACCACATTCTGTCAGACCTCTCCACCATGACCCATCCCTCTTGGGTGGCCCCTCACGGCATGGCTTAGTTTCACTGAGAGACAAGGCTGTGGTCCATGTGATCAGACTGGCTAGTTGTCTATGATTGTGGTTTCAGTCTGTCTGCCCTCTGATGCCCTCTCTTAGTGCCTACTGTCTTACTTGGGTTTCTCTTACCTTGGAGGTGGGGTATCGCTTCATGGCAGCTCCTTGGGGAGCTGTCCAAGGCTCTCTTACCTTGAACTTGGGGTATCTCCTCACAGCTGCTGCTCCTGACCTTGGATGTGGAGTATCTCCTCTTAGCCACTCTTGCTTCGTGCAGCCACCACTCCTGAACTCCGTCCACCTGATACTGACTTCACATCCCTGCTTGTGTGCAGGAGATTCCAGATCGCAATGCGTGGAAAGATGAGAAGACTTCATGTCCCCATCTCCACGGTGCTCACATGCATGTATTCACTCAGGAAAAATTCATCCTTGATGACGGTTGTGTTTTTCTGTCTGAAGGCCAGTGGATTGGTTTTTATTTGAAGAGTCCCAGCAGTATTTTCTTTCGCTGGTTTTCCAAAATGAAAGGTGGGGCTTAAGGCCAGGTGAACACATTTCCAGATCTTAAGTCTCTCCTGCTCCATGACGAGGACCCAAAGTCCCAAACTGTCTGCATAGTTTTTGCAGTTTGTTAAATAAACAAATTACTGAACTTCTCTGAGCCTCAATTTCCTCTTCCATAGAATGGGAGAAGTCAATATCCCCCACACACCCAAACCTCAGAGAACTCTGCTATCACCTGATTGCTAACATAAAATAGCACGGTTACTATTTCTCTACCCACCACAGTTTCTTTTTAAAATATTTACATATTTCTAATCTTGATGTTTCTGGGACTCAAATGTTTCTCACAGTCTCCATATATTTTTAGTGTGTTGACATTCTTTTGTTGTTGTTTGTTGAAGAGTTGTTATTAAATTGCTGGTTTGTCTTACAAAGAATGAGATCCCCAGATTGAGGAAACAGAATTCAAAGTCACTAAGATGAACAGATATACTATAACCAGTGGGCTTTAGTGAGCAAAGTCAATTAACGCAAAAGTGCTATTAATCAATGCCAGAATATCTTCTATCATCTCTTACAGTGAAGGGTTATTTAACTCACAAAGATTTTTTTCCATTAAATAACAGGCATTTGTCCCCATTACTGATAAAGTAAACTTGCATTGTCTCCATTTTACAAAGGAACTAACAGATTTAGAAAGGTTCATTAAATGTTCCCTTGTATTATATTTTTTATAATTACCCTTGCTCTCACTCTTCTTCTATAAGGGCTTGCTGCTGCTACTGCTGCTGCTAAGTCACTTCAGTCGTGTCTGACTCTGTGCGACCCCACAGATGGCAGCCCACCAGGCTCTGCCATCCCTAGGATTCTCCAGGCAAGAATACTGGAGTGGGTTGCCATTTCCTTCTCCAATGCATGAAAGAGAAAAGGGCTTAGAAGTCAGAAAACCACAATACCTTATCACCTAGCAAATTCACCCCTAGAAAAACTCAAGCGCTTATATATGGATTATATGTATTGTTCACAGTAGCTCCAAAATATGTAACACTCTTAATGTTTATAAACAGCAAATGCATAAATTATTAAATATTCATACAATGGAATACTATATAGCAATGAAAGTAATCAAGGTGGAGCCACTTGAAAAGCATGAATGAAGCTCAGAAAGCACCATGTACAGTGTAGAATTCCATACAATAGAATTTAAAATACAGAAAAAACTAACCTATAATTTACAGTGA
The DNA here is from genome assembly GCF_002263795.3 of Bos taurus. NCBI lineage: Eukaryota > Metazoa > Chordata > Mammalia > Artiodactyla > Bovidae > Bos > Bos taurus. Next base: position 36,794,411 of record NC_037355.1, read on the forward strand.
TACATATATGAGTAGTAATATGAAGGAAAAAATGATTATCATAAAGCTCAAGATAATGATAATTTCTAGGGGAGAATGATGAGGCTATAATTAGTGAGACATACACCATGCTCTTATGGGAACTAGAAGTGCTCTAACTATATAGATGTGGATATATGAGTGCTGACTCTATGAAAATTCATTAAATTATGGTTCACACAGAATAGAAAAAAAAATATGGGGCAAATGCAGGAGAAATATCAATAACCTCAGATATGCAGATGACCACCTTTATGGCAGAAAGTGAAGAGGAACTAAAAAGCCTCTTGATGAAAGTGAAAGTGGAGAGTGAAAAAGTTGGCTTAAAGCTCAACATTCAGAAAACGAAGATCATGGCATCCAGTCCCATCATTTCATGGGAAATAGATGGGGAAACAGTGGAAACAGTGTCAGACTTTATTTTTCTGGGCTCCAAATTCACTACAGATGGTGACTGCAGCCATGAAATTAAAAGACGCTTATTCCTTGGAAGGAAAGTTATGACCAACCTAGATAGCATATTGAAAAGCAGAGACATTACTTTGCCAACAAAGGTTCATCTAGTCAAGGCTATGGTTTTTCCTGTGGTCATGTATGGATGTGAGAGTTGGACTGTGAAGAAGGCTGAGCGCTGAAGAATTGATGCTTTTGAACTGTGGTGTGGGAGAAGACTCTTGAGAGTCCCTTGGACTGCAAGGAGATCCAACCAGTCCATTCTGAAGGAGATCAGCCCTGGGATTTCTTTAGAAGGAATGATGCTAAAGCTGAAACTCCAGTACTTTGGCCACCTCATGCGAAGAGTTGACTTATTGGAAAAGACTCTGATGCTGGGAGGGATTGTGGGCAAGAGGAGAAGGGGACAACAGAGGATGAGATGGCTGGATGGTATCACCGACTCAATGGACGTGAGTCTGAGTGAACTCCGGGAGTTGGTGATGGACAGGGAGGCCTGGAGTGCTGCGATTCATGGGGTCGCAAAGAGTCGGACATGACTGAGCAACTGATCTGATCTGATACGAAGGGCTCAGAAATTTCACTACCCTTGAACTACAGGAAGATTTGCTTAACAATGTAATGTGGTAATTTTTTTTTTTTTTTAATTTCCAGATAAAAAGAAAGTCACCAGCTGTAAAAGATTCTGTTAGTCCTCTTGTCCTTTTTTCCGTATACAGTTTAGATGCCAGGGCATTCTGCACCCATGCAGAAACATTTTGAATTGTTATTGCACCAGGGGAGCAAAAGTACCTGTCTCCTCCCACGGTGTCCATAGCTGCATGCTTTCTCTTCAGTTCAGTTCAGCTCAGTCACTTAGTCGTGTCTGACTCATTGCAACCACATGGACTGCAGCATGCCTGGCTTGCCTGTCCATCAACAACTCCCAGAGTTTACTCAAACTCATGTCCATTGAGTCAGTGATGCCATCCAACCATCTAATTCTGTCATCCCCTTCTCCTCCTGCCCTCAATCTTTCCCAGCATCAGGGTCTTTTCAAATGAGTCAGTTCTTCACATCAGGTGGCCAAAGTATTGGAGTTTCAGCCTCAGCATCAGTCCTTCCAATGAATATTCAGGACTGATTTCCTTTAGGATGGACTGGTTGGATCTCCTTGCTGTCCAGGGGACTCTCAAGAATCTTCTTCAACACCACAGTTCAAAAGCATCAATTCTTCAGCACTCAATTTTCTTTACAGTCCAACTCTCACATCCATACAAGACTACTGGAAAAACCATAGCCTTGACTAGATGGACCTCTGTTGGCAAAGTAATGTCTCTGCTTTTTAATATGTTGTCTAGGTTGGTCAGAGAAGGCAATGGCAACCCACTCCAGTACTCTTGCCTGGAAAATCCCATGGACAGAGGAGCCTGGTAGGCTACAGTCCATGGGGTCTCTAGGAGTCGGACATGACTGAGTGACTTCACTTTCACTTTTCACTTTCATGCATTGGAGAAGGAAATGGCAACCCACTCCAGTGTTCTTGCCTGGAGAATCCCAGGGACAGAGGAGCCTGGTGGGCTGCTATCTATGGGGTAGCACAGAGTTGGACACGACTGAAGTGACTTAGCAGCAGCAGCAGGTTGGTCATAACTTTTCTTTCATGGAGCAAGCATCTTTTAATTTCATGGTTGCAGTCACCATTGCAGTGATTTTGGAGCCTCCCAAAATAAAGTCTGTCACTGTTTCTATTGTTTCCCCATCTATTGCCAAGAAGTGATGGGACAAGATGGCATGATCTTAGTTTTCTAAATGTTGAGTTTTAAGCCAACTTTTTGACTCTCCTTTTTCAGTTTCATCAAATGGCTCTTTAGCTCTTCTTCACTTTCTGCCATAAGCGTGATGTCAGATCTGCATATCTGAGACTATTGATATTTTTCCCAGCAATCTTGATTCCAGCTTGTGCTTCATCCAGACAAGTATTTCTCATGATTTACTCTGCATATAAGTTAAATAAGCCTGTTTTACAGACGATAACTGTCCCTCCTTGCATTGGAGTCTGATTCCTCTACCCATGTTTAGAATTCCCAGTCTAACTTCAAAATGTTAACCTGTCTGGTATATTCAACATCTTTCTTTCAATTTAATTTCCCCTTCAGTTCAGTTCAGTCACTCAGTCATGTCTGAGTCTTTGTAACCCCATAGGCTGCATGCAGCACGCCACGCTTCCCTGTCCATCACCAACTCTAGGAGCTTGCTCAAATTCATCCATCAAGTCGGTGATGCCATCCAACCATCTCATCCTCTGTCGTCCCCTTCTCCTCCCACCTTCAATCTTTCCCAGAATCAGGGTCTTTTCCAATGAGTTAATTCTTCGCATCAGGTGGCCAGAGTATTGGAGCTTCAGCTTCAGCATCAGTTCTTTCAATGAATATTCAGGACTGATCTCCTTTAGGTTTTTGATTCACTTGATCTCCTTGCAGTCCGAGGGACTCTCAAGAGTCTTCTCCAACACCACAGTTCAAAAGCATCAATTCTTCGGCGCTCAGCTTTCTTCACGGTCCAACTCTCACAACCGTATATATATACTATATCAAATAGGATCCAGCAGCCCTTTCCAGATATAACCATCTGTGTGTCTTAGATGAACCAATTTCAAAAATGCCTATACTCATAACCTTCATTTATCTGTATGCTACCGAGTTGTAGGAGAAACCAGTTATCTGCCTGTTGTGACACTAGAATAATTCTTTCTATGGTAACCATGTCACCGAGTCCAGTTGGTATTTTTCAATTTTCATTCTATCTCACCTCCTAATAGCTTTCAACCCTATTTGATTGCTTTTTCCTTGAAGCATTGTCTTCCTTTACTTCTTTTTATACTAATGACACATCTATAACCTGCTTTTCCCCTAACTCCCTGACAGGTTCTCAGTCTTATTTCCATGCACCTCTTATTCATCTTATTTGACATTTGAAAATGGAGTTCTTCAGGGTTGAAGGTCAAGGCCACATTCCCTCTGATTCAATGCTCTCCCAGGCTTATACAATGCTAGTCCATGACATTGATTACCAAAATATGCAAAATTCTCAAACTCCAACCAAAACTCTATTACTAAGTTCTGGGATAACCTGATATCTCCACTTAGAGGCTTCAAGTTCATATCTAACTAAACATATTCAAACTGAAATTATGATCTTCATTTTTTCCTATATCCTTCACCTAATGGGATGGCAGAGTGTAGGCCAGATACTCTGAAACATTTTGATACTTTCACCCAATTTATCATCAAGTTCTATTAATACATATCTTCAACTATAACAAGCTGCCATTGTTTCTTCTTGAAACCACTGAAATAGATTTCTAAGTAGCTGATTTTGCAATGTGCAGGTATATGTCTCAGTATATTTTCCATTTTCTGCATTCTCCAAGATCCTTTAGAACAGAATTTATTATAATCATCTTCTCTCCCACCTCAATTTAAAAACCTTCAATGAAATTCTGTTGCCTAACAATCCTTTCCATGATCTATTACCTACTATTATTTCAAACCTTATCTTGTACCTGCAGCCCTGAAATTTCTCAATAATTTACTTTCTTTGCACACTTTTGCCTTGAATAATCAAACCTCTACCACTTTTTCTCACTCTTTTCATCTGTGTATGGATATGTATTTATATAAATCTATTTACATATAGAAAGAGACAAACATTGCTTTTCTTTTTTTCTTTTTCAAAAATTACTATCCAAACATGGAGAAAACTACAAAAATAAGATGTGATGTCAGTTGTGCCCACCACTCATGTATAATAAAGGGACTGTTGTCAAAATCACTTAATGTTACTTCTAAGAAAATAAACTTATAAATACAATGTTCCCATGGAATTTCTTTCCAATTCCATTCCTCTCTTTCTTGAGAGGCATCCAGCCTAGAAATTTGTGGTTTTCCTATCCAGCCAAGTCCACAAAACCATATGTATTTATTATCCATTTAGTTTTCTCCCTCTTTCTCTCTTTTTGAGTAAAATGGCAATATCCTGCATTTTTTTTTGCATTTTCCATTGCTATGTAAAAGTATTATTATAATTCTTCAAGAAGATTTCATTCAATATTCAGTTCAGTTCAGTCACTCAGTCGTGTCCGACTCTTTGCAACCCCATGGACTGCAGCACGCCAGGCCTCCCTGCCCATCACCAACTCCCGGAGTTCAACCAGACTCACATCCATCGAGTCAGTGATGCCATCCTGCCATCTCATCCTCTGTTGTCCCCTTCTCCTCCTGCCCCCAATCCTTCCTAGCATCAGAGTCCTTTCCAATGAGTCAACTCTTCACATGAGGTGGCCAAAGTACTGGAGTTTCAGCTTTAGCATCATTCCTTCCAAAGAAATCCCAGGGCTGATGTCCTTCAGAATGGACTGGTTGGATCTCCTTGCAGTCCAAGGGACTCTCAAGAGTCTTCTCCAACACCACAGTTCAAAAGCATCAATTCTTCGGCACTTAGCCTTCTTCACAGTCCAACTCCCACATCCATACATGATCACAGGAAAAACCATAGCCTTGACTAGACGGACCTTTGTTGGCAAAGTAATGTCTCTGCTTTTGAATATGCTATCCAGGTTGGTCGTAACTTTCCTTCCAAGGAGTAAGCGTCTTTTAATTTCATGGCTGCAGTCACCATCTGCAGTGATTTTGGAGCCCAGAAAAATAAAGTCTGACACTGTTTCCACTGTTTCCCCATCTATTTCCCATGAAGTGATGGGACTGGATGCCATGATCTTCATTTTCTGAATGTTGAGCTTTAAGCCAACTTTTTCACTCTCCACTTTCACCTTCATCAAGAGGCTTTTTAGTTCCTCTTCACTTTCTGTCATAAGGGTGGTGTCATCTGCATGTCTGAGGTTATTGATATTTCTCCCGGCAATCTTGATTCCAGCTTGTGCTTCTTCCAGCCCAGCGTTTCTCATGATGTACTCTGCATATAAGTTAAATAAGCAGGGTGACAATATACAGCCTTGACGTACTCCTTTTCCCATTTGGAACCAGTCTGTTGTTCCATGTCCAGTTCCAACTGTTGCTTCCTGACCTGCATACAAATTTCTCAAGAGGCAGATCAGGTGGTCTGGTATTCCCATCACTTTCAGAATTTTCCACAGTTTATTGTGATCCACACAGTCAAAGGCTTTGGCATAGTCAACAAAGCAGAAATAGATGTTTTTCTGGAACTCTCTTGCTTTTTCCATGATCCACCGGATGTTGGCAATTTGATCTCTGGTTCCTCTGCCTTTTCTAAAACCAGCTTGAACATCAGGAAGTTCACGGTTCATTCAATATTAAACTTTGATAATTATGAGTATCATTATATGCAAAAATAATGTATTCATTAACACTGGAAGTATTCATCTTTCCTCCATTGATGAATATTTCTTTTTTGCTTGCCATTCTTTTTGCTCTTATAGAAAAACAGCACAATAAACTTCTTCTATGTCCTTATATGTATGCATGTAAAAGTTTCTGAATACATACTGGTAATTGATGGATATTAGAGTATACACAACTTCAGCATTATTAAATATTGGCAATTGCTTTCCAATATGGCTGTCAGTTCAGTTCAGTCACTCAGTTATGTCCAACTGTTTGTGACCCCGTGAATCCCAGCACACCAGGCCTCCCTGTCCATTACGAACTCCCGGAGTTGCTTCCTGCATTCATATGTATCAATCATTTTAATTTCCTCTTCCTAAATTGATTCTAGGTGCTGTTTGCCCATTTTATTTTTATTTTGGCTAGTTTTTCTTATTGATCTGTAAGTTCTATAAGGATTCTTTTAATTAATCCTCAGCTACTTTTATATGTTGTGCTATCATTTTCCAAACTGTAGCCTATTTTAAAAATTAGCTCATGTATATAGTGTATTTATTGGAGAAGGAAATGGCAACCCACTCCAGTATTCTTGCCTGGAGAATCCCAGGGACAAAGGAGCCTGGTGGGCTGCCATCCATGGGGTAGCACAGAGTTGGACACAACTGGATCAACTTAGCAGCAGCAGCATAGTGTAGTTACATAAATAGAAACTTTTAAATATAATGAAAAATTTATCAATATTTTACATTTTAATTTGTGTGATTGTTTCACTTTCAGAAAACCTTATTCTACTATGGCAATTCCCTATACATTCTCTAAGCATTTTAAAGTATTACTTTGTTTTGTATTTAGAGCACTTGACCATGTGGAATTTGTCCTGTGTGCAAGAGGATGAGATTGGGATCTAATCTCATGGCTTTCCAAGACAAGTTGTCAGATTCTGAAAGCAATTTATTAAAACAGACCAGAGATGGACAAACTGTGGCCCATGGACCAGCTGCCTGTTTTTATAAATAAAGCTGTACTGAACATAACCCCTTCACATCTTTTTATACATTAGCTTTGCTCTACACAGCAGAGGCAACTAGTTGTGACACCCAATATGTAAAATAGTTAATATCTGGCTCTTTAAGAAATTTTCCAAGGCCCAGACCAGTTAATCATTTCTTCTCTGTTTTATAAACTATGACTTGTGAAAAAACACATTTAGATGTTTATTTGCATGTGAGAAGATGCAACATCCTTAAGATACTGAGTCTTTTATCCAGGAAGTGAGATATTTCTTTATTAATAAAGGCCTTCCTTTATGTACTTTGCAAAATTTTGAAGTTTTCTCTATAATAAGTTTGTACATCTTGGCAAAATGATTCTTAGATATATTACCATTCTTTTTGTATCTCTTCTTGTATTTCATTTTTCCATTTCTATACTGCATTATGGATAATATTCTCAGGTCTCTGTTCAGTTCATTAAATCACTCTTTAAATGTGCCTAATCTGCTATTTACCTTAACATTCATTGAGGTGTTTTTTATACCAAGGGCTATACTTTTATTTCTAAAAATTTTATTTGATTCCTCTTAAAATATGGCTGTTCTTAAAGTTTCCATTTTTCAAATCCTTACTTTATCCATTTAATCCTTTCAACATAGTTACTTTATTGTTCCTTTCAAATTGTTCACTCACATCATGGGTATTCTTAATTTTTATCTTCTTTCTATTCCTTATCCCCTCATGGATATCTAATGTGTCCTTTACTTTGACAAAGTTTCTATAGAATGATTTTTAAATTCCTCCTGCCAATTGCTGTGCATATTTTGTGTGTGTGTGTGCATATTTTTTGCAGTTGTTGTTTGCATTATTGTTTAGAATAATCTCCTGGTAATTTCACCATCTTGAATATACATGTTGGTATATTAATTAAGCCTCCAAGACAATACCTCTCACAACAGTCACCTGGATTCCCAGGACAGAATCAAGCTTCTTTGTCACTTTGCCTATTGTTGATTCCACCTTCCTTCAAGGTTCGATGCCCCTTTCAATGGTCCAGGGGGCACATCATTTCCAGATTTGTAGATATTAAATCTTCAGACCCAATGTTCTTCTGACATTTCCCCGGGTCCTTGCTGCAACACTCCACAAGCAGGTTCTTTTAGACTCTGTGTTATTTCTGCTATGAGGAGATTCACCATCTTTCTTGCAATGTCCATCATATTTATTTCACTGCTTTTCTTGTTGTTGTATCTAGCTCAATATATTTTATATACTTGCAAAAAAAAAAAAAACCCATATTAATTCTGGCATTGTGATGCTAGAAACAAAACTATCAGTTAAATGGGTCTTATTCTTCAAACTTCAGCTTTCTCAAGTTCTCCTATCCCAGCTTCACAACCTAGCTTGTTTGCCACCTAACAAAAACAATCTTTTCTATTAAAGCTGGAGCACTATCCTAGACTCATCTTTTGCTCTTCAGTATGACATTATTTCAGAATTTTCCTTAGCTTTTTCCACCACTAGAATTTGGTTGGTTAGAACTACTTTTCCATTGCAATCATCTGCCTAACCTTGGGTCTTGAACCTCACTATCAGAGGTATTAATTCAGTAAGTTTGCCCAAGTCTTCCACAGTGAAATTTATTGAATAACAAGGACTGAAGTAGTTTTTGCCAGGCTGTTCTAAAGGGAAATAAAATATACTTGTAAAAAATGTTGATACTTTCTTACTCTATACTAAAAACAGATATGAAAACACATAAATTATTATTTGCCAGAATAAAGATATGATTTAAAGTGGTTTCTATTTCCATCACTTACTAGAAAAACTAAGCATTAATTTCACATATTTCTTATACCTCAACAAGTTAGTGTATAAAAAGATATCTTGCTAACTAAATAACAGGAAACAACAGTTTAACATAAAAATCAATATGGAATAGAAGTTTTATGTGTTATTTTCTCAGTCATATCCAACTCTTTGCCCACCACCCCCCCCCCGACCCCCATGGACTGTAGCCTACCAGGATCCTCTGTTCATGGAATTCTCCAGGCAAGAACACTGGGGTGGGCTGCCATTCTTTACTCCAGGGGATCTTCCTGTCCCAGGGATTGAACCCAGATCTCCTGCATTGCAGGTGGACTTTTTTTTTTTTTTTTTTACCATCTGAGCCACCAGGGAACTCCAGAAGTTTTATAGCACAAGTACAGCATGAAATTTTTAATAGAGTTACTCAGTAAGTGATATATGAAGTGGATATAAGAAATACAGAAATAAGTTGAATAACAGGTTTATAAGATACATATTTTCTATTTGTGGGCTTTTTATCCAATAAAAAGATGTCCAGATTCTCAAGAAAAATTTAAATACAAATATATATTATACTGTTAGTGATACACAAGGTTCATTAAATTGCACAAAGAATCAAACAAGTAGTGAATTCCTTAGCAGTCCATTGGTAAGGATTTGTTGCTTTCACTGCTGGGTCTCAGGTCTGATCTCTATTCAGGGAACTAAGATTCCACAAGCCAAAAAAAAAAAAAAAAAGAAAGAAAGAAGAAAAACTATGTCAATGTAATATAAAATAACATGAATTAGCTGTAGAAGATTAGCCAATAATAACCAACTTGGAAATTAAATATATATAGTATATGTGCTAAATAACTTGGGTTCTAGAGGAACTAATGCCAAAGTAAGGGATTTTTTAATGATTAGAACTGAGAGCATTATGTACATGTCATCTATAGCATTCAGAGGAAAAACTATATTCTTCATTTCATTTACTAGAACATATCAGCATTTTTGGTATGGAGCAATACTACTACTCTATACTAAGTGGTAGTATTCAGAGTTAGTTCAGTGTACTAAAACATAAACATTCAAAACAAAATTAAAAAAAAAAAAAGAAAATACTAAATAATAATGATAAAACTAAACCAAAAGCTAGTTCTTAGAAAAAAGCAGTTTCAAGATAAAATCTGAACTGCATGACCAAAAATAATACACAGCGATAGAAACATGAAAGCTAATATAACTATACACAAGTTCAGTTAAGTCGCTCAGTCAAGTCCGAATCCTTGCAACCACATGGACAGAAGCACATCAGGCTTCCCAGTCTTTCACCAACTCCTGGAGCTTGCTCGAACTCACACCCATTGAGTCGGTGACGCCATCCATCTCATCCTCTGTTGTCCCTGTCTCCTCCTGTCTTACCTTTCCCAGCATCAGGGTCTTTTCCAATGAGTCAGTTCTTCCATCAGGTGGCCAAAGTATTGGAGCTTCGGCTTCAGCATCAGTCCTTCCAATGAATATTCAGGACTGCTTTCCTTTAAGATTAACTGGCTTGATCCCCTTGCAGTCCAAGGGACTCTCAAGAGTCTTCTCCAACAATACAGTTCAAAACATCAATTCCTTGGTGTTCAGCTTTCTTTATAGTCCAACTCTCACATTCATTCATGACTACTGGAAAAACCATAACTTTGACTAGATGGATCCTTGTTGGCAAAGTAATGTCTTTGCTTTGCTTTCTTAATATGCTGTCTTTGTTGGTCATAGCTTTTCTTCCAAGGAGCAAACATCTTTTAATTTCATGGCTGCAGTCACCATCTGCAGTGATTCTGGAGCCCCCAAAAATAAAGTCTCTCACTGTTTCCTTTGTGCTTCCAACTCTACACAGAAGTCTTTAAAAGGTAAATACTCTAGCCAAAGAGTTTGACAATCAATTGATATATACATGCATAAAATATGTAATATTTGTGTTTATGTATATAATAAGTTGATATGTAAAATACATATATGCATGCATATGTAAATCAACTGGTATATCAATACAATATAATAAATACATACATTCAAGATAATCAAACAAAAATGTCAATCTGAGCCCCCAGGGATGCCCCAAACAATAGCTAGTGGCTAGCTAACCTTACTCTGAGAAGCATCTGGTAAGGAGTTTGAGAGTGAGTTATGCTACACAGGCTGAGATACAACAGAAAGAATTTCCTTTACAAATATAACAGATATCTTGAGCCTGTATGCTTAAAATAATTTTAGATGAGGTGAAAACCTTTCCAGCTAATTTTGACTAGCAATATTGCATGAGTTGGTAATCTTACTATTTACCATTGTGTTAGAGAGTAACTGTCACCTCGGAAGAGCAAAGACTTGAAAAGTGTAAAAATACATTGTCTTTCTGCCTTGGGATCTGAGCACTAATAGCTACCTATTGGTTAATAATTTATTATTGTCCCTCATTCTAATCAGAAATGTTGGATCCTTCTAGCAGGGCTAAGAGGGGATTAATAACCAAAAGGTGGAACACAATAAAAATGTGCTAAAAAGACATGATAAAAACCTGAGCAACAGATAAAACTGTTCTATGGTGGATGGAGGAGGTATGCTTGGGAAGATTTATGAAGATAAAATATTCCAAGATTACAATGATGACAATTGCCAAGTACATGTACCTGCCCCCCCACAAACTTAAAACAATCTAAATACAAATCCTTTTTTTTTTTTGCTTTTTAAGGAAAATGACAACTTGACTCTAAAACTGCCTAGGGAACTAGATGTTAAAGAATTTAAAAACACATATTTTTTAATTTAGATGGACATTTTAGGTGTGAAATGGGAAGGCTCAAGGCAATAACCATAATGGCAAATAGAATAAAACTACTTTATTCTGCAAAACAGATGGCAATAACTGGATTTCCAAAGTCATCTTAAGAAGGAAAGTACTAGACAAATGAGGAGCATATTAAAACTATATGATGATGTTATTAAAAGAGGGTGTGAATAATACAAAAGTCTTGGGGCCTGGAAGAAAGCAGCAGAACATTAACAATTTTTATTGACTGAAATGATTGAGACATTTCTAAAGGCACGAATTTCAGTCTGTGATGAAACTGTGATGACTTAAAAACATTTAAAAAAAATTCTTTGACACTTTCCAACCAAAGATGTAGTCAACAAAAGGTATAGTCTAATGTCTAATTATCCTCCTGTTGAATATGGGTTACTCTAAAATACTTGTTTCTAATGACAGAAATGACTGGGTAACATAAAGGGAGTGAGAGGCTGGGTGACAGAAAAGGGAGTACTATTCTTGGCCAAAACTCTCTTGAGGTACTCGCTTTTCAAACTCATCTACCATGTTCTAAAGAAGCCCAAAGCACACAAAGAGGCTGTAGGTAGATTTCTGGTCAATAGTTCCAGCTAATTTCTAAGGTGAAAACCAGCACCACCCAAAAGATATGTAATTGAATGTCTTCAGCAGATTCTAGTCCCTAACCTCTGATGTGAACCAAATTAGGCAGGGTGAAGCAGAACTAAGATGTCTCTACCAAACCCTACCCAAGTTGCAACTTAGTGAGTAAAATAAATGTTATTCTTTTAAGCAACCACTTTTATGGGTGGCTTGTTATATAACAAGATCATTATAGTAATATCCTTTGTATATTAAGAGTTCATACAAATCAAAATTTCAATGACAAACTGGAAAAAAAATCCCAAAAGTTAAAAAGTAATTCATAGACACATATGAACAACACATGTACTAAAAATACCCCATAATGCTAGTTACTGGGTGAATTAAAATGATACAATAAAAACATTTATCCCTTATATTTATGACAACTTCTTACAACAAAAAGGATCTTAAATACATTAATCAAAAATGATGGCAAAATAAATTATTATACATCAGATGTGCCTATTACATGAAATATGCATGAAAAATTGTTAAATCTAAGATCACAATGCTAAATAGAAGAAGTCTCATTCTTTGGTTAATAAACCATATGTCTGTAAGCACTTAGGGAGTTGGTTGAAAATGCAGGATTATGATATGAAATTCAATTTTTATTCTATATACTTTATAGTTTTCACAGAACTCATATATTGCTTTAATAAATCATAAAGAAGCCAATTATTCATTAAAGTCCCTGTCTGTAAAGGAATGTGGATGCTTTGGAATTGGTGCAAAGAGTTGAGTTTTCAGAAGCAGATGCATGTCTCTGTTGTGCTGTTACAAATAGAATGCATTCCCCAACCAGGTGAGATGGCTTTTACAAATTATACAATCAATAAAGTAAAAAGACAACTCACAGAATGGAAAAAATATTTTCAAATTTTATATCCAATGAGGAACTTGAATGCATCCAAAATGTATAAAGAATTCCTACAACTTAATAATAAATAAAAAGGCAACTCAAGTATTTACAAAAGATTTCTGTAGACATTTCTCTAAAGAAAATGCACAAACAACCATGCACATAAAATAACACTGGGTGCTGTTATTCATTCAGTTCAGTTCAGTCGCTCAGTCGTGTCCAACTCTTTGCGACCCCTTGAACCACAGCATGCCAGGCCTCCCTGTCCATCACCAACTCCCAGAGTTCACCCAAACTCATGTCCCTTGTGTCGGTGATGCCATCACCCATCTCATCCTCTGTCGTCCCCTTCTCCTCCTGCCCTCAATCTTTCCCAGCATCAGGGTCTTTTCAAATGAGTCAGTTCTTCCCATCAGGTAGCCAAAGTATTGGAGTTTCAGCTTCAACATCAGTCCTTCCAGTGAATACCCAGGACTGATCTCTTTTAGGATGGACTGGTTGGATCTCCTTGCAGTCCAAGGGACTCTCAAGTCTTCTCCAACACCACAGTTAAAAAGCATCAATTCTTCGGTGCTCAGCTTTGTTTATAGTCCAACTCTCACATCTATACATGACCACTGGAAAAACTACAGCCTTGACTAGATGGACTTTTGTTGACAAAGTAATGTCTCTTCTTTCTTTTTTTCTGTTTATTTATTTTACTTTAAAATATTGTATTGGTTTTGCCATACATTGACTTGAATCCACCATGGGTGTACATGTGTTCCACATCCTGAACCCCCCCTCCCACCTCCCTCCCCTTCCCATCCCTCTGGGTCATCCCCGAGCACCCCGGGCATCAAACCTGGACTGGCGATTCATTTCACATATGATAATTTACATGTTTCAATTCGTTTCTCCCATATCTTCCCACCCTTGCCCTCTCCCACAGAGTCCAAAAGACTGTTCTATACATCTGTGTCTCTTTTGCTGTCTTGCATACAGGGTTATCATTACCATCTTTCCAAATTCCATATATATGCATTAGTATACTGTATTGGTGTTTTTCTTTCTGGCTTACTTCACTCTGTATAATAGGCTCCAGTTTCATCCACCTCATTAGAACTGATTCAAATGTATTCTTTTTAATGGCTGACTAATATGCTGTCTAGGTCAGTTATAACTTTCCTTCTAAGGAGTAAGCGTCTTTTAATTTCACAGCAGCAATCACCATCTGCAGTGATTTTGGAGCCCCCCCCCCCAAATAAAGTCAGCCACTGTTTCCACTGTTTCCCCATCTATTTGCCATGAAGTGATGGTACTAGATGCCATGATCTTAGTTTTCTGAATGTTGAGCTTTAAGCCAACTTTTTCACTCTCCTTTTTCACTTTCATCAAAAGGCTCTTTAGTTCTTCACTTTCTGCCATAAGGGTAGTGTCATCTGCATATCTGAGGGTATTGATATTTCTCCCAGCAATCTTCATTCCAGCTTGTGCTTCCTCAAGCCCAGCATTTCTCATAATGTACTCTGTATATAAGTTAAATAAACAGGGTGACAATATTCAGCCTTGACATACTCCTTTTCCTATTTGAAACCAGTCTGTTGTTCCATGTCCAGTTCTAACTGTTGCTTCCTGACCTGCATATAGGTTTCTCAAGAGGCAGGTCAGGTGGTCTGGTATTCCCATCTCTTGGAGAGTTTTCCACAGTTTATTGTGATCCACACAGTCAAAGGCTTTGGCATAGTCAATAAAGCAGAAATAGATGTTTTTCTGGAACTCTCTTGCTTTTACGATGATCCAGTGGACGTTGGCAATTTGGTCTTTGGTTCCTCTGCCTTTTCTAAAATCAGCTTGAACATCTGGAAGTTCACAGTTCACATATTGCTGAAGCCTGGCTTGGAGAATTTTGAGCATTACTTTACTAGCATGTGAGATGAGTGCAACTGTGCGGTAGTTTGAGCATTCTTTGGCATTGCCTTTCTTTGGGATTGGAATGAAAACTGACTGGGAAATACAAAACAGAACCACAATGAGATAGCACTTCACACCTATTAGGATAACTATAGTCAACAGGATAGACAATTACTGGAATCCTCACTCATTGTTGTGGGAATTTAAAATGGAGCAGTCACTTTGGAAAATAGTTTGGTAGTTCCACAGTTGTTACCTATAGAGTTACCATATCAACAGCAATTCCCCTTCCAGGTAAAAAATGAAAACACAAAACCTTATTTGCATATGTTTGTAGTATTAGTCATAATAGCTAAAATTTTGAAACAGCTCAAACATCTGTTAACTGATAAACAGAGGAACAAAATGTGATCTATCCATACAATGGAATATTAATCAATCATTAAGAAGGAACAAAGTATTAGTATACACACACACACATATATATATATGTTACAACATGAGCAAAAGTTATCATACATGTGAAGTAAGTCAGAGAACAACAAATATCATGATATAACTATTATGCACAATCTTTAAAAAATGATGCAAATGAACTTATTTATAAAACAGAAACAGGCTTACTGACTTAGAAAACAAACTTATGGTTACCAAAGGGGAAAGGTAAGGGTGGGAACAATAAATTGGGAGTTTGGGATTGACATATGCACACTACTATATTTAAAATAGATGGAATAAAAACACACACACACACAGATCATTTCAATATTCTTAAACTGGGCATTGGTTTATGAGCATTTTATAAATAAACTATTACTAACTTTATAAAAAAATAATCAACTAGGACTTATTGTGTAGCACAGGGAACACTGCTCAGTATTCTGTAACAACCTAAATGGGAAAAGAATTTGTAAGAGTATAAACATGTCTTTGTATAACTGAATCAATTTACTCTACCCCTGAAATTAACACAACATTGTTAATGAACTGTACTTCAAGGTAAAATAAAAAAATTTTTTAAATGAACTTGAAAATTTTATGCTAAGTGAAGGAAGCTCATTGCAAAAGACCAATATATTATATGAATCTATTTTTATATCATATCCACAATTGGTACATCTTTAGAGCAGAAAATGGATTAGTGGTTGCCTGGAACTGGAAGTATGGTAAATGATGAATGACTGCTAATGGGGACGGAGTTTCTTTTTGGCACAATAAAAATGTTCTAAACTTACATGTGGTAATAGATCCTCAAGTCTGCAAGTATACTAAAAAAAGAAACAAAACACTGAATTGTATAACTTAAATGGGTGAATTACAGGGTATGTGAATTATATCTCAATAAAGCTTTTTATCCTATTTTTTTTTTTCCTACAAAAAGAACTGTAAGCCATGTTCTAGTCAAGGTATTTAGTGCTTTATGAATTCAAGACAGGTGGACTCCAAGTTGCTGATCTGTCCCTGGGAAGAAAAGATTCCGTTCTTTCCATCTATACGTGAATTCTTAAAGGCAGTATTCTTGACTGGGAAATCCCATGGACCGAAGAGCCTGGTAGGCTACAGTCCATGGGGTCACAAGAATCAGACATGACTTAACAACTAACCCACCACCACCAAAACAGGCCTCTACTAGCACATACACACACACACACACACACAAACACAAGTCCTCTATTATAGGAGGAAGCAAGGAAGGAGGGAAGATACCAATTCACAGTTGCAGAAGCTACTTGATTTAATCCCAGCAAATTGTCTTCATCTTCTGCATTAGATAACCATTTAACACAATCCAGCAGCATTGAGTGTGTAAATAAAATACTACACTGCAATTATTTGTCAATTCTGGAAGGCTAGGAATTTCTACAAGTAGAAGATTGTATCCATCATTTAATTGCTTAGGATTACAATTATGGAATGCCACATATGTTCAACTACTGCTGGCAGAAATTAAGCTTATCCAGAAATTTAAGAAGCTCCAAGTCATACCTGGGAACTTATCAGAAATGTACATTTTCAGACTTCACCCAGACATACTGAATTGGACACTTGTGGCGTAGGGACCAGCAAACTGTGCTTCAATAAGCCTTCCAGGTGATTCTGGAAGACCCTAAAGTTATAGAACACTCAGGTAAACACAGTCAATATGTAGACCACTTCTTTACGAAAATAAGATATTCAGAATATCCTACTGTCTTACTTTTTAAGGCCCTTATGCTAGCCTTCCAAGGAATACCACCTTTTTCTAATGAAACAAATGACATACAATTTCCCATCAATGTTTGTAAATACTTTTAATCAATGAAGCTATAAAATATAAAAAGAATGCAGTGAGTCTCCTAGTTGATATCAACAACTGAGACAGTTCTAGGTAGTTGAGATTCATCAGATTAAAAAGAGTGCCTCCCACCACTTGCAAAAGTGAGAGATTTACCCAAATATTTAAAGCCTAGGCCTGATAATTAGGCATGATACACTGATGCCAAAAGCTGCAAGCCTCCATGTTAGAAAGAAGTGTCTTTTAGGTTTCCAAGGAAACAGAAATCTCATGTTTGAATTCTCACTTGGCTGAATTGAATTCTAAAAATCATCAGGATCTATATACCTGGAGGCAAGAACAGAAATGGCCCAGGTTTAAAAATAGTTTATCTGACTTGGCCACCATCAGAGAAGACGAAACAATAGGTATGAGCAACAACTTTCCAACCGCACAAATGCTATCAATTATATTGTATAATTTCAAAGAATGAATTCTTTCTAATCACTGCTGCCACACAGGAGTTTACTGGAGGCGAGAAGCAGATTTCCAGCCTCCAGTTAGAAGATGTGCCTGAGGCAGATTCAAATGCACTATCGAAAACATCTTTGAAAGAAGCCCACACAGCATCTATTAGGAAGTAATGAAGTTTCTAAGTAATTTGTGGCTGAACTCAGAGGAGCATAAGCACACAATCATGCGCAGTGTGTTGTGTGTGTGTGTGTGATACAGATATAAATCACATCAATTAAGAGCTTCCCACATAAAAACAAAATCTAAATTGAAGAGAAAACAAGAAATGCCCTGGAGCCTTGTATTTGAAAAAAAAGTGATAAAGTCAGCCAAATAACACCTCTCAATAAAAAAGTAAATAATCCTAACTAGCTGTGCCAGGTACGGTGGACCATAAAACAAACTTGTAGGAAGACTAAGTTATCAGTACTGATCATCAGCAAAATTTCCCTATGACTTTTAATGCAGGATACCCGGGTTCGATCCCTGGGTCAGGAAGATCCCCTGGAGCAGGAAATGGCACTCCACTCCAGTACTCTTGCCTGGAGAATCCCATGGAGGGAGGAGCCTGGTAGGCTACAGTCCATGGGGTCTCAAAGAGTCGGACATGACTGAGCGACTTCACTTTCTTTTTCTTTCTTTTTCAGTTAAGAAAGAAGAATGAAAAGCTCTCAGGGTAGTGGAGTATTTTATCTTTTCAACTTTTAAATCAAGGTCTCCATTTAATATTGCATTCATCACCTTTATTGTGTCATTTTTAAAGGTTCTTCCATCTGTTATGAAGGTACGTAAGTAGTTATACATATTTTTAATTCATAAACTATGTTTTTAGAGCATTTTTAGGTTTGCAAAAAAAAAATAGAACAGAAAGTACAGAAAGTAGTTCCCATGTACTCTTTCTCATCCCTCCACTCAATTTCCCTTATTATTAACATTTTGCACTGATGTAGTACATTTTGTACAATTGATGAATCAATATTGGTACATTGTTAACTAAAGTCCATAGAATACATATGGTTCAGTCTGTTTTATACTGAGTTTTGATATATGTATAATGACATGTGTCCATCATTATCTACAGAGTAACTTCACTGCCCTAAAAATCCCCTGTGCTGTACCTATTCATCCTCCACTCCCCCTTACTCAACCCTCTGGCAATGACTAATCTTTTTCCTGTCTCCAAAGTTTTGTCTTTTCCAGAATGCCATCTACTTGAAATCATTAACTATGTAGCCTTTTCAGATTGCCTTCTTTCACTTAGCAATATGCTTGTAAGAGTCATCCATGTTCTTTTGTGACTCAATAGCTCATTTGTTTTCATCAATGAGTAATATTCCATTACGTGGAAGTACTATCGTTTGTTTACTCATTTACCCATTGAAACACAGCTTGGCTGCTTTCAATTTTTGTCCATTATGAACAAAGCTCCTGTAAACATTTGTGTGAAGGTTTTGTAGGGGCTCTACATCAGCTATGAAAGTATCAGATCAGATCAGATCAGATCAGTTGCTCAGTCGTGTCCAACTTCTTGCGACCCCATGAATCGCAGCACGCCAGGCCTCCCTGTCCATCACCAACTCCCGGAGTTCACTCAGACTCATGTCCATCGAGTCAGTGATGCCATCCAGCCATCTCATCTTCTGTCGTCCCTTTCTCCTCTTGCCC
Source organism: Bos taurus (assembly GCF_002263795.3). Taxonomy (NCBI): domain Eukaryota; kingdom Metazoa; phylum Chordata; class Mammalia; order Artiodactyla; family Bovidae; genus Bos; species Bos taurus. The sequence goes on from NC_037355.1 coordinate 36,813,651, forward strand.
CAATCCCTCCCAGAATCAGAGTCTTTTCCAATGAATCAACTCTTCGCATGAGGTGGCCAAAGTACTGGAGTTTCAGCTTTAGCATCATTCCTTCCAAAGAAATCCCAGGGCTGATGTCCTTCAGAATGGACTGGTTGGATCTCCTTGCAGTCCAAGGGACTCTCAAGAGTCTTCTCCAACACCACAGTTCAAAAGCATCAATTCTTCAGCACTCAGCCTTCTTCACAGTCCAACTCTCACCATCCATACATGACCACAGGAAAAACCATAGCCTTGAAAGTATGCAAATTATATTTTAATCCACATACCTTTTTTAAAAATAATCTTTGTATCCTAAAGTATCTCAGTCATTCTTGTCCATATCAGATCCATGAAATTTAGTCCTGCTATAGGACGAGATGGTGAATCTGCCTGCCAATGCAGGAGACCTGGGTTCAATCCCAGGAGACCCTGGGTCAGGAAGACCCCTGGAGAAGGAAATGGCAACCCACTCCAGTATTCATGCCTGGAGAATTACATAGATACAGGATCCTGGCAGGTTGCAGTCCATGGGGTCTCTGAGAGTCAGACATGACTGAGTGACTTTCATTTTCAGGAACTGGGATTACAGAAGAAGGAAAAGAAAAATTGAATCATAGCAGCTCTTGGTTAGAAAGAATACTGACGGTCATTCCTGAGTCTTCTAGCCCATGTCTGGGTTCTCCCACATGTCTCTTATATTCACAGTTTCTGCTGACCAACTATTTATTGTCTGGCATTCTCTGAATTTTAAAAATATTACTTCTTATATTGCATCAACTGAATTTCTATTTCCTAGGGCTCCACAGGAATAGTAGACTTAATCATCTCCTGGAAGCATTGAGATTTTCAAAGACATTTTCATATTTCCTTAGATTTTTCAAACTTTCTTCTTAGAATACGTTTCTGCATCTTTTCATCAGCATGATCCATTCATGATTCTAGTTTAATTGTATGTCAAATTTCTACACTATTTCTCCTCAAGGAAGCAGATATGTCATCGTACAGATTAATTATACAACATACAATTAGTAAAAATTTCATGTACTTGCCAAAATCAAGCTATAAATGTGGTATAACAAGTCCATTGTTTATAGTTCATGCTTGTTATTTTGCATTGACTGGTAGAAAGGTTGACATATAGAGAAATGATCTTCTTAAAATCTATGCCAAAATCTTTAAGGACACTGTTTAAATTTAAGGATGGGGAAAATGCATTATGATTTATCTCAGATGAATTATTAACAAAATTGAAAAATTACCTTGATGAAAAATAAAACAATCACAAAAAAGAAAAAAAAAAGAAAAATGAAACCCAGGAGGATATAACATGTATTAAAATCATAATTTTTGTATTAATTACAACAAATTAGTGAACCCCAGATTGAAAACAGCTGGAGTCAATCAGTTAATTAGAATAAAGTTTCTAGAAAATTCTTACACCACTCCTATAGACTGCCTAGAAAATTTGTTTTTCAACCGTCAAATCTGGAAAATGCATTTTAGAAGCAGAGAGTCCTAGAAGAGAAATACTTCTACCAAGAAAACAGCAAAATCCCATGAAGGTACAATTGCCACCACTCCAGGTTCCTTTGGCCAAGTGACCAGCTGGACAGGAAAGAAGCAACCATCCAGGCCGATGTAATTGTTCTTGATCATCAGGAGAAAATAGGTCTTTTAAGACACACTGAGGAAGGGAAGAATATATTTGGTAATCAGGTGGTCCTCTGGTAATCTGGTGTTCTCTTGAAACTTCCAAACCTAATTTTGATGGTAAATAGACAAATACAGTGAGTGGTCTGATAAAATTATATAACCCAAGAGATCAGATCTCTCAGGAATCAAAGTCTGGGTTACTGGATCAGGAAGGCCTTCTAGGGATTTATTGGAAGGTAAGAGAAATCTAACTCTCAAGGCCAGAATACTGGAGTGGGTAGCCATTCCCTTCTCCAGGGGATCTTACCAACCCAGGGATCGAATCCAGGTCTCCTGCATTGCAGGCAGATTCTTTACCATCTAAGCCACCGGGGATGCTCAGATGAGCAGCAGAGGAAATAAAAATGAATACTGGTTGTGTTCTCAAGGTCAACTATGGTGATGGGTACTATAGTCATTCCACTAAACTTCTTTCAACTTTCCCCAGAGGACCTGTTCCCAAATACAGAAGACATTATATAAAAGTGGAACCAAGAGGCACAAAGAATGGACTGTTATTGATGTGCCCTGCAGGACCATTCCTCCAGCTTGCCAGTAGTGTTAGCTGCTGATGGCTCACAGTTCAATCTTTCCAGAAATTACCCATAGCCAAAGATAGCCACCTTAATCAAGGTTAATCCCTCCCCACAGGCATCCCACATCTATTGCCTTAATTTAGGACAAATAGCAAGCTTGGATGAACTCCAAAACTCTCCATGGAATAAACTAAAGATTTTGTTCACACTGCATCATACCCTAACTTCTGTCCATTCTTCCTTCCTTCAGCCCCTCACAAATATGATTCCTAGTAGCACTACTCAATAAACAGTGCATGCAACCTCCATCGCAAAACTTCTTTAGGGAAGCTAACCTAAGAAACAGCAGACGCTTAGTCCTTGGAAGGAAAGTTATGCCCAAACTAGATACCATATTTAAAAGCAGAGACATTACTTTGTCAACAAAGGTTCATTTATTCAAGGCTATGGTTTTTCCAGTGGTCATGTATGGATGTGAGAGTTGGACTGTGAAGAAAGCTGAGCGCTGAAGAATTGATGCTTTTGAACTGTGGTGTTGGAGAAGACTCTTGAGAGTCCCTTGGGTTGCAAGGAGATCCAACCAGTCCATCCTAAAGGAGATCAGTCCTGGGCATTCATTGGAAGGACTGATGTTGAAGCTAAAACTCCAATACTTTGGCCACCTATGCGAAGAGTTGACTCATTGGAAAAGACCCTGATGCTGGGAGGGATTGGGGGCAGGAGGAGAAGGGGACAACAGAGGATAAGATAGCTGGATGGCATCACCAACTCAATGAATATGAGTTTGGGTGAACTCTGGGTGTTGGTGATGGACAGGGAGGCCTGGCGTGCTGTGATTCATGGGGTTGCAAGGAGTCGGACACAACTGAGTGACTGAACTGAACTGACTGAACCTAAGAAACACATGTTACAGATTCCACTGAGAAATTCTGTAACACTAGTGTCTGGATTCAAACATCTATAAATCTTTTCATAAGTTATTATTATGCTGATATTCAGAATGCCATCAGTCAATTACACGTGCTAAATGCTTAATAATATCATTAAAAGAAAGTGAAATATATATATATATATATATCATTAAAACGGCAAATTCATACATCACGAATATAATATTTTGAGTTCATATTTGTGTATAAAAGCTAATAAATGCCAAAGTTAAACTTCTACAAAAAAACTTATCTGTTCATGTCAACCACAAAATATGTATTAAAAACTATAATTATCTCAGGTACCAATCAACAACCCCATGATTCTTCATTCACCTTTGTAAAAATTCAGAAATAATTGGGCATAATATAATGCATTAACAGTTAACTTACACAATAATTCTTAATTTTTTTTACATTGATGCCTTTAGTCTTTTTTACCTGGAATGTTTTAAGAATTCACATGAGCAAATTGTGGTACTTATGACTGTCTTACAATTTTCTACTCTTTTATTTTCTAAAGGTCAATGTTAACTGTTTTACATTCTTTAACTGAATGACTACATTTTATCAAACACGAAATATAATCATCACAGAAACTTGCTTTTCTCTCATTTTCCATATTCCATCAGTTCTCTTCATCTACCTTCTTAATATGTCTTAAATTCTTTTCTCCTTCTCCATTTCTATTGCCTTGATATGAATTCAGTTGTTTATTCTTTGAGCACTTTTACAGTAACATCAATCTTCTCTATGGGTTTTACAAACAGTCAATTATAGCCTGCTGAACACCCACATTACACCTTTCTTCCACTCTTCTTGCTCTTAATCTGCAATGATGTCAGAGTCACATTTCTAAATCACAAATCTCAACTATTACTCTCTATTTAAAAGCCTCCGTTGCATGTTAGAGCACATTTTTTTAACCATGCAATAAATGATACAGATTCTTTCTACCTTTTTAACCTCCTCTCCTACCTGTCTTCGGTATGTTAGCTCTGTTTGCTTAGTCACTCAGTTGTGTCCGACTCTTTGCGACTTCGTGGACTGTAGCCTGCCAGGCTCTTCTGTCCATGGGATTCTCCAGGCAAGAGTACTGGAGTGGGTTGCCATTTCCTCCTGCAGGGGATCTTCCCAACCCAGGGATCAAACTCAGGTCTCCCTCATTGCAGGCAGATTCTTTACCATCTGAGCCACCAGGGAAGCCCAAAAATACTGAAGTGGGTAGGCTATCCCTTCTTCAGGGGAACTTTCTGATCCAGGAATTGAACCAGGGTCTCCTGCATTGCAGGCAGATTCTTTACCAGCTAAGCTACCAGGGAAGCTTAAAGTGAAAGTGAAGTCACTCAGTCATGTCTAACTCTTTGCGACCCCATGGACTGTACCCTACCAGGATCCTCAGTCCATGGGACTTTCCAGGCAAGAGTACTGGAGGGGGTTGCCATTTCCTTCTCCAGGGGATCTTCCCAACCCAGGGATCGAATGCAGGTCTCCTGCATTATAGGCAGAGATGCTTTACCATCTGAGCTACTAGGAAAGTCTAACTTTTTCTAAATATCACGTTCTCCTTTCTACACAGACAGATGTCTTCCCCTGTTTACTGCCTCCTCTTCTCTTGGTAATATTTATGCACTAGTTCTACTCAACCCAAGCATCATTTTTTCAGTGTACTCTTCCCTAAGTCACATTTTCTCTGATAATCTCTCAATAGTTCATTGTCTTTGTTACCATGTTGTCTTATACACAGCACAAATTGCAATGATTTGCAGCTGTGTTTTTTTGCTAATCTTTCTTTTTATTGTACTCAGACACAAGGGTCTTATCTTGAATAACTCTGTAGCATTAGAGTCTCGCATAGTTTTAGCCTGTTGCTAATACTCAAAAGGTATGAGCTAAATGGAACTGAATTGAACTAAACTGAAGAAAAGCATTTAGAATTATTAACAATACCCCAGTAACCATTTGGGCCATTGCCCTTTTCTAAATCTCACATTCAAAAGACAATTTTAATCTTTAGTGTATGTCTTTAGAGAACCCATGAGGCAGATGATGAGACAATCATAGATAAGAATCCCAAATTTTGCTTGCTGGGCTGATGATTCCTTCTCTTTAATAGATTGGCCATACTTTAACTCTTTGAAGTAGAGGTGGGGCCTTGAACACTAGAAAACAAGTTATCCAGAGTCAACAATGTTAGAAAAAATATAAACCATACTTCTATAAAGTTGTTGCTTATTTGTTGTCTCTTAAGAAGCCCCAGTCTCTACCCTCATTATGACTGTAATCACATTGGGGAAGGTTCATATGGAGATCGAAATTTCACTTTGGAAATATTCCGTTGTTTTTTTTTTTCCCCCTGATAATGCTACCTTTAGGTAACTGTCTGCATGGTGTTAAATTCATTGACTATAATAATGCACATTAAAAAGTTAATATGATATTTGAGAGATGTATACAATATAATGTTGGCATAAAGTTTCATTTTTTATGATTATAGTACATTACAAAGGTTTTTCAAATTATGAATTCTTTTTAATACTGCAACAAACACTACTCTCTGTTTTGTATTTATCACATAAGCACAAGTGAATCATATAGATGGGAAGCAATGACTAGAAACACTTAGGAATAAAAAAAAGCAGAACAAATGAGAATGTTTCACAGCAACCAGAATCTTTAGAGAATCTTCAGATTAGACAACAATGCAGAACAAATGTAAAACAAGGAGAAATGAGCTTTCCGACTATTAAGTGGGAAGAATTGGTTTGAGAAGAAATTAAGATAGGATGTTCTCCCACTTAAATGTGTTTATCAAACATTCTCTACATCTTTTATGTATTAACCTGTTGTTTTCTGAAAGACTGAAAGGTCATAAAAGCAGAGAGTAGAACAGTGGTTAACAGGGGTTTGCACAAATTGCAATGATTTGCAGCTGTGTTTTTTTGCTAATCTTTCTTTTTATTGTACTCAGACACAAGGGTCTTATCTTGAATAACTCTGTAGCATTAGAATCTTGCATAGTTTTAGCCTGTGGGCAGGAATCCATTAGAAGAAATGGAGTAGCCATCATGGTCAACAAAAGAGTCCAAAATGCAGTCCTTGGATGCAATCTCAAAAACGACAGAGTGATCTCTGTTTGTTTCCAAGGCAAACCATTCAATATCACAGTAACCCAAGTCTATGCCCCAACCAGTAATACTGAAGAAGCTGAAGTTGAACGGGGTCACAAAGAACTGGACATGACTGAGCGACTGAACTGAACTGAATTAATAATACTGTGCTGTACACTTCAAATTTGCTAAGACGGTGAAAGTGAAAGTCACTCAGTCCTGTCCTACTCCTTGCAACCCCAAGGTCTATACAGTCCATGGAATTCTCTAGGGCAGAATACTGGAGTGGGTAGCTATTCCCTTCTCCAGGGGATCTTTCCAACCCAGGGATGTAACCAGGGTCTTCTGCACTGCAGGCAGATTCTTTACCATTGAGGTATCAGGGAAGCCCTTGCTAAGAGGGTAAATCTGAAGTATTCTCAACACAGAAAAAGAAAGGAAGAATAAAAGAAGTCATAACTCTGTGAAAATGGGTATGTTAAATAGCTTGAGGTGATTATTTCACAATGCATACATGTATCAAACCCTCAAGTTGTAAAGATGATATGTAATTTTAATTGTCCATTATATCTCAATAAAGCTGGAGAGGAAAAAAAAAAGAGATAGAAGTAACCCCTCACTACTTTTGAAAACTAATTTAAGACATAACCAAAAGCAGGCTTGCCTCTAGATTTTATCCTTGGCTGTTTTCTCTTCCCTAGTCATTCTCATCCTTTGCAGAGAAACTCAATTTCATAGAGTTGTCAATACTATATTCTTGTTAATCTTCCCTAGTCCTAATCTTTTTCCTGAACTTCAGCATCAAATATAAACTCTTTGCCTGATACAAGCTATTATATATCTCATCATCAATATTTAATATAATCTATTTTAAAGAAGATAACTTGTATTCATTACAATTGGTAATACTTTAGTTCAACAAGCCTGAGATGGTATTAAATAACTTTGAATTTAATTTCATGCTCATATTTAAGATGTCTGGAAGTGAAACACTGTGTCCTTTCCAAAATTTAATCAGGCTCCTCTGAGCCATCTTCTCAGAAGACTCAGAAAGTTCTCAAAACAAAAGATTTCCTTGATCCCCAACACTTGACTTGAACAGACACTAGCATGATTTCCAGCAACTCAAGACCATATCCCCGGATGACTCAGACCTGTTAAGTTCCTGATTTGGAAAACTCAAGGCTACCAGAAGAACTTAACCATTTGTTCCAAACCAAACTGCAAATATATACAATGAGCCAACACCTGACTTGTCTGTTACTAAAAAGCAGCCCCACCAACTTTTGTGATTTTCCACACTCCTGATGCTCCAGACCGTACCTGACTCCTCCTAATTAGTCATTCTCCCCTAAAATTCCCAGTCATCTCTGCCTGGATTAGAGTTGAACTCAATTTATACTGAAGTCTCTCTCTTCTCCAACTGCAGGAGCAAAAATAAAATCTGTCTTGTTCCTTTAACAAATGCCTAGCTCTGCTCCTCTTTGACAGTGATAATTGCTCTAGAGCTAACTGGCAAACCACTGGCTCAGGGATCTACTTTCTTTTCATTTTGTCCCTCTGTTCTGCTGCTGCTGCTGCTGCTGCTAAGTTGCTTCAGTCGTGTCCGACTCTATGCGACCCCATAGACGGCAGCCCACCAGGCTCCCCCATCCCTGGGATTCTCCAGGCAAGAACACTGGAGTGGGTTGCCATTTCCTTCTCCAAGGCATGAAAGTGAAAAGTGAAAATGAAGTCGCTCAGTCGTGTCCGACTCTTAGCGAGCCCGTGGACTGCAGCCTACCAGGCTCCTCCGTCCATGGGATTTTCCAGGCAAGAGTACCAGAGTGGGTTGCCATTGACATGACTTCTAATCCCAATACCACATCACAGAACAAGATGTCGGCTACAATTCCAACTATATTATGAATGTACTCCAGCCCACTGGAAATGGGGGAAAAGAACAGACAGCATGCCACCTTATAGACAATTCTTGGAAGCTGTTTTTACCATCTTTGTAGATATAATATATAGCTGTAGATATCACATATTGCTGCAGAAAGGATGGGCATTTGTAGATTTTATTCTAGGCAATCTTGTGCTCTACAAACACTGGAAATTATTACTGTAAAAAGGAGAGAACAGGTATTAGGACAAAGCTAGCATGATCCACCATATCACTCCCAAAATTATTTCCCTTTATTTAATGTTTCTGTTGATGTATATTAGTTATCAGAGTCAAAACTTCACACCTCCATTTTTTAGCCTAAATATTAAAATGAAGCTACAGTTTTGCCTTAACAAAATCATGATATTTAATTAGATAATCTCTAAGTTCCTCTTCAAATACTTCCAAGAACACTCAAATCCTTTGAAAAGTACATCTGACAATGGTTATAGGACCAAAAAATAAGAGCAGCAGAGCATTAAGTGACTCCCAAAATGTATTAATGGAAATGCAATTGAAAGATCTCTAAACCATAATTATTAAAGGTTGAAGAGGTTATCATCTACCAGCCAGGAAGTAGAGGGAAGAAACTGACCTAAGGATACCACACTTCAGATAAATCCAAAAATGTGAGCTTGAGGTTTAGTATGTAGAGATGAATTCATTTGGAATAGGAAGTTGAAAAACTACAAATAGATTATATGAAATTGAACTCATAACATTGAAACAGATGAGGGAGGAGGAGGAAGAAGAAGGGACAGGAGGATAAGAAGAGGAGAAAAAGAAGAGGATGAAAGAAACACCCATTATTAGCAAATAAGAATATCTGAGAATGTTAACATTTTGGTGACATTTTTAGAGAAACATTAAGAAAGTATTTTACATTATTCTATCAAAATATTCTAAAAGCCCACATACAACATGTAAATTAACAGATAATATAACTTCAAGAACCAAGGGAAATGGAGGATGTGGTTTGTTAATGTATAATGAGAAAAATGGAAATTTGATGCTATTAAGTACATCTAGTCAGGAGTCTTAAATTCTAATGATACAATAAAATTACCAAAGCTTTTTAAAATGTTAGTGCCTTACCCCACAAACAGATTGATTAAAACAAGATATCTGTGATGGGCTTAGACATTCATATTTATTTTAATTTGCACAGGTTATTATACCCAACTTTGAGAAATACTAGCCAATTTAAAGGGTTAAGTGTTAATAACTTAGATCTTTAGTAGATCTTTCTGAGAAGCACTGGAAGCCATGACAGTGTTAAGGATTCATGTTTTTACTTGTCATTTCCTAAAATTTAATTTTACCCAGATGGCTTCCTAATTGGTTTGCTTTACTTTAGGTTAGTTGAAAAATCTCACTCATTCAAAGTGAACTCAAAATGTATGATGCATTTTAATTACTGTGGTGATTTTAGCTTAAATATAAACTTTTTATAATACAGTTTGGAGAATATACAGAACTTCTTGCTAATGTGGAATAACTTGGTGGAAATAAAGTATTGGTTACCAGTTGCAGCTTTCCACACAGAATTGTGTTTGTTATTGGTTATTAGCTCATATGTTCAGAGGTGGTTGTAATGATTTTGCTTTCAAGGGAGCATTCTCACTTGAGCATTCTGATTTTCTACATTCAGGTTTTAAGTCAAGATATATTTATTGCATAGGAGTTGGAATGGGTGATGCACTTTTCAGATTAAAACTTAGTGATTTGATCCATGTGTACAATCCCATCTGCCTACAAAGAAGATAAATTAAGGGCTTGGGTGTGACTGTTACTAAGAATGTTATCTCATCGCAGGGAAAGAACCCATGATGGTGTGGTACTGTAATAGCCCTGGTGGCATCGCTGGTGGCTCAGAGGGTAAGGCGTCTGCCTCCAATGTAGGAGACCTGGGTTCGATCCCAGGGTCGGGAAGATCCCCTGGAGAAGGAAATGGCAACCCACTCCAGTATCCTTGCCTGGAGAATCCCATGGACAGAGGAGCCTGGTGGGCTACAGTCCACAGGGTTGCAAAGAGTCGGACACGACTGAGCGACTTCACTTTCACTTCACTGTAATTGCCGCCACTAAATCTGGTTACACCATAGGCTTTGCCTGTTCTCAGCCCCAAACTTCCAGCCATCTATGGAACAAAACAGGCCTGATGCATCAGGAGCATGGCATGATGTTATAGCCTACATTATATAAGCAGTAACATGCCACGGTCTTGGAACCACACAGCATAGTTTTTTAGTAATCACTGGCAGTAGTAGTAAATGCGTGCCCTTTATAGCTGGTAATTTAATAGAAGTGGCAAAACCGGGAGTGTGTACTTGTTGTTCTTAAAGGTCAAATGAATTGGAAAACAAATGTCAAGGCTTTTACACAGCCAAACAAATTTTTATGATAGAAGCAAAGAAACTTGAGAACTGCATAAAATATGGGAAATCATACTAGTGAAGTCCCAGCAGATTTTGAACCTGCCCAGCTGCCCTGTGAGAAGCAGTCACTGACAAGTGATTAAGACGCGGTGAAATGATTTCTCACAAAATAAGGAAAAAATACATCCTAAGTTTTTTGGTTGTAAATATCTGACATGTAGCTAAACTATAAAAAGGCCAGGCAATCAACTTCAGGCACTGCGAAAACCAGGAGACTCAGAATAATCCCCCTCATTAGTCACATGAAAAAACGGATGAAAAAGGAGTTGTGTAGCATCCAAAGACATAGAATTCATGAGTTTCAGAGCTGGAACTAACACTCAAGTCAACTAACTCCTAGTCTATGCATCCTCAAGATGTCTTTCAAATTATGTTTAATCTTGGTACTGTAGCTTACAATTTTGTTTGTGAGAAATATGTCAAATTTTCTTCCGTTTACAAATCAAACATCTTGAAATTCTAAGTTATCGGAATTATGTTCAAAAGGGACTATAGAGCAAGAGTCTATCCTCAACTTCTCTGCTGAAATAGCTGACTGAATGGGGTTAGAATAGATAATACAAAAATTTACTTCTGTCTTCAGGCTCTTTAGTCTGTGCAAAAGTATCTGAATCTATTTCATATTTTCTAATAATTTACGAGGACCTAATATTTCTCTGACAAAAGCATCAATTTGTTTTATTTATTGTACTCTAACTACCCTGAGTTTTCATACACTGGAAAACCAAATACTCATCTGGAAAATGGAGAAATGGAACTTACATAATAGGGTTCAAGAAAAAAATCTATAGAGATGTTAAAGAAGTTTCTGTTACATAAACTACCACCAATCAAAGAATGTTATTATAATCATGAATAATCATGGGCAGCTTTGTAAGAATAAATTATATAAATGTTCAGGATAACTTCAGAATTTAAAAAAAAATATTTTTATCTTCATACTACTATATTAAAATACAAAGTATCCAAATAATTATATCACAATATGTTGTCTTTTCTTAAAACTATGCTATCCTCCAACACTAGACATGGCAGGAACCTCAGAAACCATGCATTTCCAGGAATTTTCTACGTCTAAGTGCTCAGAAAATACTTTTTTTCTATTAAGCCTTAGGTAAAAGTCCACTACATAAATTGCTTTGAATTGCTTTGATTCGGGCAACTTCCCAGTAGCTTCCTTAATCTTCATATTCAATAATATCTCAGTCAATTTTTTAAATCTCCTAATCCTCCTCAAAGCTAAGTGTGAAAAACACTAATACAGCCCAGCCCTCTTATTTTACAGGTGAGGTAACCATATCCAATGCTATCAAAGCTGGTGAATTAGTGTTTGAGTAAGAAAGAGAATGTCAGTCACAAGTAATCAATTAACCTTGACCAAAGAGAGATGTGGTCTTTGCCACTGGCTCCTGAAAGGTTACCCCTAAATCCTGTTCAACAAGAGTGGCTTTGTTTGCCCAGAGGTGTTGGGATATGTGGATGGTCAATGTTAATAACATGATTTAAGGCAGAGGAACTTGGAACACTTATTATCTCAGCCTCTGAAGGGTCTAGAGACTAAAGCCAGCCATGCAGGTGATCACCCATGTGTACATGGCCAGTGAAGTGAAAGTCACTCAGTCATGTCTGACTCTTTGCAACCCCATGGACTATACAGACCATGCAATTCTCCAGGCCAGAATACTGGAGTGGGTAGCCAATCACCCACGTATACCTGAACAAGGTCCAGTGAAAACCCTGGAAACCAAAGCTGGGGTGAGCTTCACTTCTTGGGAATACTCCAAGTGCATTTTTACATGTTGTTGCTGGAAAAATAGGTACCATCCAAACAACTCCATATGGAGAGGACAAGCAGAAGTTCACACCTGCTAACTCTGGGTTGCTGCCTGGTGTTCCCTTGCCTTGGCTGATTTTAGCCCGTGTTCTTTGGGTGTAAAAAATCATGACTATGAGTAAAATAGCTTTTCTAAGTTCTATGATTCCTTCTAGCAAATGATTAAGCCTGAGAGTGGTGTTAAAGACTCCTGAACATTTCAGGCTGTCACTATCTTGATTTCCTTGGTCTATTTCTCTTTTCATAAGACCACGTGCATTACCTACACAATCCATTTCCAATTTATTCCAATGGAGGATGGGCATTATATACAGCAATGCTGTATACCCAACTGTTCTATTTATTAATGGCAAGGAGTAGGGGTAAACCCACAGATAAGGTTTAAGGTATATTCTTCACTTATTAATAAATTATTATATAGATATAGAGTCATAAATAGAAACTAAGAATGAGGTTTCAATGTTTTTCTGATAAGACTTATATGAATAAAAAAGGATTTTGAAAACATTTCATTTTACTAAGTATTTTCACACAATTATTTCACTGATTTTCCTAAGAGCTCTGTGTGGTAGAAAATTATTATTACAGATACTTGCATCATAAGATCTAAAATTACAAATACTGCTTTGACATGTTTGACCTTCACCAGAAACCAGATATGCCCCACCCAGTGGGAAAGGGTCCCTGCCCTGCTGTTTCCACTATCAATCAGACCAGTTGCATCCAACCTGGTTCCCAGTGGTTCCTCAACAACCTAACAGATTTCACCTCTCTGCTTGCTTAGATACCTCAGTGATTAAGCAAAGGTCCTGCATGTGTGCTAAGTTGCTTCAGCTGTGTCCGACTCTTTGCAACCCTATGGATCCTAGCCCATCAGGCTCCTCTATCTATGGAATTCTCCAGGCAAGAATACTGGAATGGGTTGCTATACCCTCCTCCAAGGGATCTTCCAGACCCAGGGATCTAAACCTTCAACTCTTACACCTCCTGCATTGGCAGGCTGGTTCTTTACCACTAGTGCCAACTGGGAAGCCCTTCCCCTCCCTACCAACCATCAGATTATTCAAACAAATCACATCCTCCCATGGGAAGCTGTGGGCATTCCATCCTTGTGTTACTACAAAGCCTGCTTCCCCTAGCCCCTCTGTTTCATGCTACAATATGTTTGGGTTGTGAGTATATGTGACTAATAAACTACTGTCAATCTCATTAGTATAGTCAAAGTATAGATCCATATAGTTAAAGCTATGGTTCTTCCAGTAGTCAGGTATGGATGTGAGAGATGGACCATAAAGAAGGCTGAGCACCAAAGACTTGATGCTTTCGAATTGTGGTGCTGGAGAAGACTCTTGAGAGTTCCTTGGAGAGCAAGGAGATCAAACCAGTCAATCCTAAAGGATTCATCGCAAGGGCTGATGCTGAAGCTGCTCTAATATTTTGACCATGTGATGCAAATAGCTGACTCATTGGAAAAGACTCTGATGCCGGGAAAGATTGAGAGCAGGAGGAGAAGGGGGAGACAGAGAATGGGATGGTTGGATAGCATCACCCACTTAAAGGGCATGAGTTTGAGCAAATTCTAGGAGATAGTGAAGGACAAGGAAGCCTGGAATGCTGCAGTTCATGGGGTCTCAAAGAGTTGGATATGACTTAGTGACTGAACAACAATCTCATCAAACCACTGTTGGGTATTATATATTTATACTTATATGACTTAGGGCACAGGATTCTTCTACCAGTGGGGAGAAGAGGAGATGGTCAGAGCACCATTGCATAGATGAGTTAAACTCATCTTTCATGACATATCCATGTGAAACAAGACTTTCTAATTATATAATGCTTTAATTGTAAACATTTTTCTACTTACTGAATCTAGGTTGATATTTCAACTGTATGGTATCTAAGATAGAATGACTCAGAATTTGTGCTAAACAGAATAAGGTGACATTTTTCCATGACCAGACGAAGGATGAAGATTCAGATAAGAACCATAGCTTCACTTTTTCTTCCTTATTTCAGGCCAAAAGATTGCAGGGACTTCCTTGGCCACCCTAGTACACACAGGCTCAGAAAATAAATTCATTTTAGTCAATTCCAGTGTTTTATGGAGCTGCGTCTAGAACAGTTCCTTGTATGTCATTTAGCTTGTTTCAATTTCATGGCCACAGCTTACACACAAGAGCGTAGCCTTGTAGCTACAACAGCACTGAGAAGCAGGACACTGATTAGACAAGCCTGGCCGCACTGTGCAGCCTCATGGCAGGCAGAGGGTCAAGATCTGTTAAGCTTTACTGGACACTAATTTCTAGGATTTCACTATAGCTTACTGTGGACCCAATGGATCTATTTTGGGAAGTACTTACACAGTATCTTTCCAAATGATGAAAATAGCTAGTGAAAGTTGTGCAGCTTCTTCCTAGGGGTGGGAAGGAAAGCTCTTAATTTTTAAGAAATAAATGTTATTTTAATAACCTTAAAAGACAGACAGAACTACGAAAGATGGTGAAAACAGAGTGTGTTTGCCCAGTCAGGCAGCTCAAGCTCAGGGATCATATTTCTTTCTTTCTTATAACATTGCATCCTTGGGCAAGTTACTTTACTTTCTTAATTTTGTCATCTGAAAATTGAGAACAATTATATTGGAAACAAGTTTAATGTATAATATTGTATTAGACTATCATTTCAAAACCTAGATATTTGTAACTATGAGTTAAATTTTCTAAGAAATAAGATAACCTGAAGTTTTATATACATTTTCCAAATTAACACATAAATATAAGATTCTAGAAAATAGAGAGTTACATGTGACATTAAGAAGAAAATTTGGGTAATTTGCCTTGAATAACTTAAGGAAAGCATGTAACACCTAAGTAAACATACCTGCCAGAAACAGAAGTGTGTTTGAATTTTAAAAGCTGACTCTTGTAACTTCCTTGGTGGCTCACCATAAAGAATCTGCCTGCAATGCAGGAAACCTGTTCAATCCCTGGCCAGGAAGATCCCCTGGAGAAGGGAAGAGCAACCCACTGCAATATTCTTGCCTGGAGAATTCCATGGACAGAGGAGTCTAAGAGTCTGACACCACTGAGCGACTTTCACTTTGCTTTTTAAAATTTTGCCAATATCATCTTTGCATTCCATTGGAATAATTTACCTATTTAGGTATTCCTCAGAAAGCATTTATGGATTTGCATCACATATTCCCTGGTGTGTCAGTGGTAAAGAATCATCCTGCAATACAGGAGACTGCCTGTGATGCAGGAGACATGGGTTTGATACCTACTCAGGAAGATCTCCTGGAGAAGGAAATCGCTACCCACTCCAGTATTCTTGCCTGGGAAATACCATGGACGGGGGAGCTTGGTGGGCTGTAATCGCTGGGGTCACAAAGAGTTGGACCCAACTTAGCTACTAAACCACCACATCATATATGGTGAAACAATATAGCTCTAGTCTGACAAGCATATATGATAATCTAACATCATATATGTTAAAATAATATAATTCTAATCCAACAGTCATCTGCACAGCCTGTGAAAATCTGCAAATGGATTGAATGTTGGCTCACAGGATCAGGAACACAGGAGGGATTTTGAAATTCTCTTGCCAGAGCACAACCTATCTGATGAAATAAGGATTTTAAACATAAAGCAACATGGCTTCTAAAGAAAGAACATTTTACGTCAAATTTCCACTGTGTTGAATTTTGAAGAGTGACTTAAGAAATGTGAGATACCTTTTTAGCCTTTATTGCCCCAGTCAGCAAAGGCCAAAAACAAAAATTCAGATCATTTTCAGTCTGCCTTCCTTCAAATTTCTGAAATAAGGTAAAACTCCATTTTTTCCTATCCTCATTCAATATTGACATGTAAATCTCACAGCTGATAAAACTGTTTTTCTCCCATTTCCATAAAAGAAGTCTAGAAAACATAAAATCTTTATTATGCAAATATGTTCCAAAAGAAAAGAGTAAATATTTGAGCTTTTGTGGCCAAAAAGTCAGGGAGATTAATCTTTTAGTTTGTTTATACATAACCTCATTGTGATTTGGGCACAGGGATAATATATAGAATCACCAGACTTGCTGATAGTTCAAGTGCATTATAGACTGAGTGAATATACTGTTACATAGTTTCATTTTTTCACTTTAAAGTGTAGATATGATTCTTAAAACCCAAGTCTTACTGCAGGTTGCTTTCTTTCTTTAAATCTTCAAATTCTAGACAGGTTAAGTGCAACTGCATTTGAGCAATTTGCATGCAAGCCACTAAAAGAATTGTTTTGAAATTGCTTGTTGTGTTAGGGATATTTCTGAAACATTTATAAATCTGCCAGATTCTTCCTATGTCTAAATGGGCATCTACAAACACTGCTTTATCAAATATTTATATGCACGTAAAATATTTTTCTTTTAGAAGTGATAAAAGTAACATAAACAACAATAAAGTTTTGAACATTTAAACATAAAATTCAATTCTATGTCAGAGTATATGAACTCTTCTTTCACCATTATCCCGTCTCTCTCCAAAGAAACAATCACAGCTAAAAGTTTCTTAAATAGTCTATCAGAAAAAGCACGTGTGTTTGAAAGTCTCCATGTATGTCTACTTTTCATGTGCAGAAATTAGAGGATACTCTGTTTATAGAATTTTTTAACTTAATGTTCTTTGGTTGCCAAAGAAAGAACATAGATTAACACTTTCAACAGGAGCAAACGGGGTGTGCGCTTCCCTCTATCCCGTTCAGCACTATTTATTTTGAAATATTTTTATATTTCTGTTTGATAAGTCAAATATTTAAAAAGTCATATTAATGTAATTATGAGTTGGAATCATCCTCTATGTTTATAATCCATTCATATTGATTTATATTTATTAATTTAAAATGTTGGATTGTTATTTTATTAAGATTGTATACTTTTTATATTAAAATAATTGAGTCTGCCTGCCATATCACATTCTTCAAGCATTATATGACTTTCATTATAAAAGTTAATTAAGTATTTGATATTCATAAATTGTATATTTTCAGTGGCACAACTATATCAACCTTTGCTTTATGCCTGTGCATTTTGTGTCTTTATGACCCAAATCCTGACAATACAACAAAATCCAGTTTATCTCCAGCAAGAACTCTCCTCTGAGGCCTGAATGACATAAGAAACCAGTAATTGAAATTTTTAGCACATATAATAATTAATACGAACTTCCTAATCATTTTCCTCCTGCATCGTCTGTTTCTTATTCAGCATCACTTCCCTACTTGATCACCCAAACCAGAAATAAGGTATAACCCAAGAATACTATATTTTCCTTATCATCACATTTGATTTGCCTGCATGTACACACACACACATGCACACTTACCAGCCCAATAGTCATTCAGTACCTACCAACGTAAGTTAATTGTTGAAATGCTGAAATATTTTTCTACAGTCTGGAACAGCCTAGAGTTCCACACTGCTCTCGCTAACCCAGCCTCTCCTGTGGATCCCCCAATATTTCACTCACATCAGCGACAGCAGTAATAACACGTGCATAGCAAGGGATGACTAGAATCCGACTCCAGTGTCTGGTGGACTCGTGCCCACGCATAATTTTCATTATCACTGCTGCATTATTCACACATACATCATGGGGAAGACTGTCTCAGCTAATGGAATGTGAGTAGACTTGGTGCACCTCACACGTAAGCAGCAGTTTTAGGGAAAGTCACGAGATCTGCCAACTTCGTTTTTCTGTCTTTTATTACTTCAGTGGAGGAGAGACGGAGGAAGAGATGTGGAGAATACAGCTGACATGGGTCTGAGACAAAAGGAAGGGAGAACTTACTATATGTTTGGAAGATGACAGTAGGGATTAAGAGGGATCACACCTCCTCTGTGTTCCCTGGCAGATGACGAAGGACTGCCTGCCTCCTTCACCACTCCTTTCTTTATGTATATTGTTCCAGAAAAATGAAAATGTTTGTAATTCCTCCCACATTCCATATTGTTCCATGCCTCTGCCTTTGCGTATGTGGTATGTCCTAGTTTGAAAGTTCTCCTTTCTCTTCCCTCAGGTATTCTTGATAAGAGTTTCCGCAATTCCCACTCAAGGATGAATGTTCCCATTCTCTTTTCCCCATAATACCTTGCACATAGCTCTATTATTGCATTTGATACATCATTTTTGTGTATGTGTCTGTCATTTCCTATGGACCCTGTTAATTGACATTATAACCTGAGTCTTATTTGCCTTTGTACTGCTCATATTTGATATACTGTGTCAATTCCAAAATATTAAAGAACCAAATAACGAATTAATGAATGACTGAATGAATGGAAGGGTGACTGGCTACCACCACTACTACCTCATATTTCAATTTCTGACTTGTATACCATCTTGCTTTCTATACTGTACACTCACAAATGGCTAGGATCATGACTTTTACAACAATGCCTAAACCAGTGACTCAGAATAACAGATATTTAAATGTTTACTTAAAGACTGGATGAATGAATGCTGAGAGAATTAAATGCTAAAAGAAGAACTGACAAATAAAGGAGTTCATAACCCAAAACAAGACTTCAAACAGTCAATTATATGTTTCAGGTAATTCTTAGTGCTGTTTTCCTTTCTTTATAAATTCCTTTATAATTTTCTTTTGCTTACTTAATGAGCTTAAAGGAATAAAGACATTATTCCTGTTGTGGGTTAGTTATTTAGTGTATGTAAAGCAAGAAAATAGAATTTAGTTGCCTATTAAAATGTATTGAAGCTTCTGGGTATGTTTCTTAAACAAATAATTAGAATGCAAGGTAAATCTGACACCATGCTATTTTATTTTGTGAAATGCTTTAAATTTATCAGCAGTTTAAGGCAAAACACTCTACTGCAGTTAAGATTGAGTTTCAAGCAAAGAGACTTACATGTCTCTGAACCATTAAAAAAAAAAAAGTTTCTATTTCAGGCAGTTTAGAAACAGGTAAGGCAAAGAGTATAACCCAAGATTCATTTAGCAGACTTTCAGCCCATAAAATAAATACAGACCAAAGGAAGACCACAGTAGTTAAGAGGGGAACCATGGTGCCGAATTTGAGCAGAGGAGATATTTTGCTATTGGCAAGATGCTAGAAAGAGATGAAAGCATGCATTTAAAAATTCAGGTCGGGATCTGGAGAGAATGTCCTTACTCTTTCTTTGAAGATAGGCCCAATAGGAAAAAGTCATTTCCTAAAAGAGACACAGTAAGGGGGACCCTGATATTCTTCACAGTTAATAGATTCTGATGTAAGATTAGGTAAGCTCACATCCAGCATTTGAAACAACACTGGTTAGTAAATTAAGGATCAGAGCTCATACAAACATGAAGATTAATGTGGTGTATTCCTGAAACAAGCTCTTTCCTAGAATTAAAAGAAAATTACCATTCTTATTTTATGAGATATTTATGAAAGGAGATGATTCATCGTAGCAGTAAAATATTTATGTTACTCAGGTAAATGTATAGCTATGATTATACAATTTCCAACAGCTAGTGAAGTTAAATTCCTTCCCTGTTATGGAACTTAAAATCCTAAGGCCATAACTGAATCCCTTTAGTGTATAGTAGAAATTAACACAACATTGTAAATCAACTATATTTCAATTAAATAAAATTTTTTAAATGTCTTCTAGATAAAATATTACTGAGTCAGCCTCAAAGTTGTCATTTGTACGTGCTCAAAATAAGCACTGGGCTTCCTTGATGGCTCACTGGTAAAGAGTCTAACTGCAATGCAGAAACCCAGCTTCAATCCCTGGGCTGGGGAGATCCCCTGGAGAAGGAAATGGCAACCCATTCCAGTATTCTTGCCTGGAGAACTCCATGGACAGAGAAGCCTGGTGGGCTACAGCCCTTATCATAATTTATGAAATCATAAATTACAGCCTCAGAAGTGAAAGAGTATACCAAGGTCCCTAAGAGTTGAACACGACTGAGAGACTAACATTTTCAGTTTCACTTTCTTTTTCAAAATAGAAATTACCATGAGAAAGGAATGAAATGCTGTGCATGCTAAGTCGCTTCAATTGTGTCCAAGTCTTTGCAATGCCATGGGCTGTCTCCTGCCAGCCTCCTCTGTCCGTGGGATTCTCCAGGCAAGAAATACTGGAGTGGGTTGCCATGTCCCCCTCCAGGGTATCTTCCCGACCCAGGGATTAAACCTGGGTCTCCTGCATTACTGGCAGATTCTTTACCATCTGAACCACTAATGAAATACTACATTTTTGTAATTGGCTGACCCAATTAAACTTTCTCAGCCAGGGAGGACCAATCCTGTGAGGTTAGCAGACTAAGTCTCAGCATTGGTTCAGTGCCTTGGTGGCTCATTTCAGCATGACTCATTTCAGCATCAGCAACTCGAACTTGGAAATCATAAATTACAGCCTCAGAAGTGAAAGAGTATACCAAGCTAGAATAACTGGGGAAAGTAAAATGTGCCTAATAGTCTGGTCATATGAAAGCTAGAGGAGCAAACCTGGGCAGGCTTCATGCTCACGTTTAAAATGTAAAGTGGACCTTCCAGTGGGAAATGGACGAGGAATCACTAAAGACATTAGACAAAAGCAATAATCCATAGATCCTTCCTCAAACATCTGTCATGTTGTTAGCTGTAAGAAAGATAATACTAAGAAAAGAACTCAAGAATAATATATTCATGTGTGTGTGTTTGTGTAGAGGGTAGTATGAGACATGAGTACAAATTACTACACTTATCAGTTCAGTTCAGTCTCTCAGTCGTGTCTGACTCTTTGCGACCCCATGGACTGCAGCACAGTCCATCACCAACTCCTGGAGCTTGCTCAAACACAGGTCCACCAAGTTGGTGATTCTATCCAACCATCTCATCTTCTGTCATCCCCTTCTGCCTTCAATCTTTCCTAGCATCAGGATCTTTTCCAATGAGTCAGTTCTTCACATCAGGTGGCCAGAATATTGGAGTTTCAGCTTCAGCATGAGTCCTTCCAATGAATATTCAGGACTGATTTCCCTTAGGATGGACTAATTGGATCTCCTTGCAGCCCAAGGGACTCTCAAGAGTCTTCTCCAACACCACAGTTCAAAAGCGTCAATTCTTCAGTGCTCAGCTTTCTTTATAGTCCAACTCTCACATCCATACATGACCACTGGAAAAACCATAGCCTTGATTAGATGGACCTTTGCTGGCAAAGGTAGACAGAAGAAAATAAAGTGACTCCAGATTTCAGAGAAAGAATTCCATGGTTTTTAGAGGACTGATTGCAGAGAAGAGTGATTTGGGCTTTGACAGAAGGTTAGCAATTGGAAGATGCGTAGGGCATTCCTTATGTTAAATACAACAGATGAGAGAAGGCCAAGAACTGGTGTGGGGACGGTTGAGCTTGATCCTCACAGAGTCAGAGCTAGAGGGAAGTACTGAAGGTCACTACGACAGGTGCTGACACTTTTAGTTGGTTTATCTGCCAAACAGGTCCTTCCTGAATCCTCTGGGCACCAGGACCCATGTGTCCACACAGTGAGCAAATATCATCCTAAGGGCTCACCTGTAACTTTTCTTTAATACCAAGTGGTGGGTGTTTACTTTTCATTACAGGGAGCTGACCAGTGATGTGACCAACCACTGTCATAGAAGACGATACTACCAAACTAGTTTAAAGACACATTAGAAATACTGAAAATACTTGGATGTACCTCAATCAAGACAAGGTTCATATTCTAAAGAGGTCATCTTTTAAGATATTCTTTGGAAAGGAAAAAAAAAAAAAGCCCCAGAGGTTGCAGAATTAAGCTTTCACTTGCCCCATGACATGTGTAATATCAATCATAATGGTGTCAATCACAGCCCCCCATTCCTCTCCCCTTCCCATCCCCATAGAATACTCCATTCCTCTCACCACAGATACTGTCTGATGGATTTTCTCTGGACCTAGTTCAGCCAGTCATCATCCTTCCAAGAACTTTTCTCCCAGAATTCCCAAGCAATACACTTTCTGTCTTGTTAGGAATTCATGATATTCTAATCTTATCAGTTTAAGCCTACAGTCAGACCCAACACAGTCCCACTGAAAAAGTTTCTTTACAACAGCAAACAGTGAGTTCAACATAAAGAGATAAGCAGAGATAAAAGATGAAGGGAGAGAAGAAGAAAAGCATCCTTTCTTCTTCCCCTTGAGACCCCAGAGCCTGCATTTTATTCCTTTAATTCTATTAGCATTGCCAGAGCTGCTCCAGGTCTTTGCTCCAAATCCATCAACCCCTACCTTTAACAGCTCCATCCTTGCTCAAAACCTGCAGTCCCCCATCTTTAGCAGGAATTAACATAAGCCTTTTAAGTTAAAGGATCCAGAGATAAGAAAGGAAGCAACAGATGAAGAAATTAAACAAAAAAACAGATGGAATCAGCTGGAACCAAGAGGGCATGAATCTGACCTCTAATAGGTCCTGAGTCTCAACATAACTTGATTTTATTACATCAGCGTATTAAACAATGGACTTCCCTGATGGCTCAGCAGGTAAAGAATCTGCCTGCAACACAGGAGTCACAGAAGATGATCCCCTGGAGAAGGAAATGATAACCCACACAACCCACTCCAGTATTCTTGCCTAAAATATCCCGTGGACGAAAGAGGCTGCTGGCTATAGTCCAAAGGGTTGCAAAGCATTGGACACGACTAAAGCAACTTAGCGCTCATGCGTATTAAATGCCATGACTGAACATCAAGGACAAAAAAGGGGTAAAAAGAGGATGGCAACCCGCTCCCTCAAAAGAGCCCTGGGCTTTCCCCAGTTGACTAATGAATATGCCTCCCCATCATTAGGCTCACTCCTCCTTCTTTTGTCTTTAATCTTTAAAATTAAATCCTCAAAAGTAGGTGAGAGGTTGATGTGTGAATGTAGTTGCTGCCTCTCCTTTCACCACCCATGAAGCTTGTGCTGTGTCCATTTTTAATTGATTTTAGCTTCGGTTTCCTTGTTGGCTGCTCCAGCCCCAATGGAAAAATGGGGTTGGGGGTGCCCACCAACCCCACTTCCCACCTCCCTCAGGCAGGGAGCATTTGCCAGGCTAGGGCTCTAGCGGGGTTCCTACAACTTAATTCAGTAACAGTAGCTATTACAACTGCTTTCCAAATTTTGTGACCCAGTACTGAGTAACTTCCTGGATAGGCTCAATTATAAGACTGAATGTTGTCTCAGGATTTCAGAGACCAAAGGAAGTAGCAGGGACCAGAGAAGGCTGTTCTCAGAGAATGTTCAAGATAGCGGACCCTGAGCTACCTCCTCTCAGGAGCACACCAAAATCACAACTCCCTGCAGGACTGTTGATGAACAAGCCTAGAACCTATGAGGAAAGATTGTCTATAACAAAACATAAAAAAGGAACCACAAGGAGCCAGATAAGAGGGGCAGACTTGGGATACGATCAAGTTCCACACACCCTGGGGTGAGAGACCCACAAACCGGAGAATAATCATGCAGAGGCTCTACCACAGGAGTGAGTTCTGAGCTGCATTTCAGGCTCCCCAGCCCCAGAGTCCTGCCCCAGCAAGATGAGCCCCCAGAGCATTTGGCTTTGAAGACCAACAGCGCTTAAATTTGGGAGCCCCACAGGACTCGAGTGGGGAAAGGGATATGAATAGAGACTTCACTCTTAAAGGGTGCATACAAAACCTCATATGCACAGGAGATAGCACAAAAGCTGTAATTTGATAGGAACCTGAGCTGGCCATCTGGGCTGGACCTACCTGCTTCTTCTAGGAGTGTCTCCCGGAGAGACAAGAGGTGAGAGGGCGCGGCAGCGGGAGCCATATTTAGGAGCTCGTTCTAGAAGCTGGTGCTGGAGGCGTTGTTAGCTCATTAGCCGCAACACCTGGCCACACTTGGCCCCACCTGACATCCTGGAGGTGTCCTCACCAGGATGCCTCAGACCAAACAGCTGGGCAGAGACACAGTCCCATCAGCACATACTCCTAAAGACTTCCTGAAACTACAGCCTCCTCCAGACAAGGCCCACCCGCTTGTGGGCAGGCACTGGCTTTGTCCTCCAGGAAACGTGCACAAGTTTCTAGACCAGCCTCACCCATTAGGGCCAGACATCAGACAGACGCAAGGAAAACGCAATCCCCCAGGCTTCAGACCCAGCCTGCCCTTAGCAGGCCAGAACCTACTCTGGGACCAATTGGGTCCTGGCCTTGCCCACTAACAGGCCAACACAAGCTTCAGCACACCTGGGACCCCATACCCAACTGTGTCAGGAACTGCTCCCCCAGGCGATGTGACACCAGCTCTGGGACCCCTGGACCCTGCAGCAAACATTAGGACCTGGCACTGCCTATCATAATCCAGCACTAACCCCAGGACCTGGCTTCACCCACCATCTAGGGGCAACAGCACTGGAGTCTTCTGGACCCTGACTCCATCCATCAGTGAGCCAGCACTAGCCCTCAGGTCCCCTCCTGAGCAGGGCCTACTAACCAGCAGCTGGCAGCATGCACACAAGGCAGGGCCTGACAAGCAACTGGGTTAGGGGCCAACCAAGCCTCCAAGAGCACCCACACAGTCAGCCTGCCAAAAACAGAAGGCCCCAAGGAGCCCTTTTAGGGGAAACCCCTAGAGCATATAGCTTGGGTGAGGAGCATAGCATGACAAGAGGGGAGTGCTGAAACCCATAAGACAACTTCTACAGAGGCCACTTCTCCAAGGTCAAGAAATGTAACTAATATATCACGTACATAAAAATACAAGAGGCAACTTAGATACAACGAGGCAGCAGAGAAACATCCAGACAAAGGAACAAGATAAAACCCCAGCAGAAGAGTTTTTGGTCTTTACACCAAAAGTATGATCATTAAAAGGAAAAATTGGTAAATTGTACCTCATCAAAATTAAAACTTTCACTATGCTAAAGACCCTACTAAAAGAATGGAAAGATAGGCTATAGAAAGGGAGAAAATATTGCAAGTCACATATCTGGCAAAAGACTAGTACTTAAAAAACATAAACAATTCCCATATCTCAGTAATGAAAAGAAAAACCAATCTAGTTAGAAAATAGATAAAAGACATACACAAACATTTCAACAAAGAGGATATACAGATGACAAATAATCAAATGGCAAGATATTCAAGATCATTACCCATCAGAGAAATGCAAAATGTCTAATATAAAACATTGACAACATTTAATGCAGGCAAGTATGCAGAAAAACTCAATCACTAATACATTGCTGACTGGCGTGGAAAATAGTATGCTGTCTCCATAAGACTAAACATGCAACTACATACAACCCAGCAGCTGCACTCCTGGTGACATGAAGACATGTTCATACATTGCTGGTGAGAATGTAGTATAGTTCAGACACTCCAGAAGAAAGTTTTTCAATTTCTTAAAGGAGAAAATATGTAACTACTATATGATCTGATGATTGAACTCTTGGTCATTTATCCCAGGGAAATAAAAACTTATGTTTACATAAAACCATTTACGAATGTTCATAAAAGCTTTATTTGTAATGGCAAAAAACTGGAAACAACCAGATGTCTTTCAATGGGTAAATGGTTAAGGAAACTGTAGTATAATCATAGCATGGAATACTAATCAGCAATAAAAGAGAACAGATCATACAATTCACAGAACTTGGATGAATCTCTAGAGAATTACGCTGGGCCAAAAAAAGAAAGAAATTGAATTCTAAAACATGCATATGGTATGATTCCATTTACATTAAAAATGTGATATGATCTTTAATAAATGCAGAAAAGATTAGTGGTTACTAGGGGTTAGAAATGGGAGTGGAGAGGGTAGAGGAAGGAAAGTGGGTGTGGTTATAAAACAGCAACAAGAGTAAACTTGCAGCGATAGAAACAGTCTTTATCTTGCTTATACAGGTAGCTACAATGAACTTACATATGTGAAGAAATTGTGTAAAACTAGAAGCACACACACACGCAAACACACAAATAAATACAAGTAAAACTGGGAAAACCTGAATAAGATTGGCGGAAACCATGTAAATATCCTGGTTGTGGGCACTTCCCTGATGGTCCAGCGATCAAGACTCCATGCTTCCAATGTAGGGGGCACAGGTTAGATTCCTGGTCAGGAACTAAGATCCCACATGCCAAATGGTGCTGCCACAAAATAAAAAATAAAAATAAATATCCTGGTTGTGATATTATAGTTTTGAAAAATGTCACCATAGTGGAAACTGGGTAAAGGCTACATGGAATTCTCTTTTACTATTTCTTACAACTGCATAGGAACCTATAATTATCTCAAAATAAAAAGTTAACTTTTAAAAATTGACCCCTCACACTTCTCTCTCCCTACAGCCCAATGCAGTAATTGCTGTCTCACATGGCCATTATCATTAAGACTGTCTTCAGGGCCACACAGTAAAAAGGAGAACCAACAGCCTCAAATATTTTGGATAGACTCAGAATGAAGAAGACTTTTTAGCCTTCACTTTTTCTGTATCATGTGTGCCAAGCAGCCAAAGTGCTGATCAGAAATTATTTTCAAGGAAATCTAGTGTATCCAGTTGGAGGGTGTAACTTCATCTGCCCAAATGAATCTTCAGTTTCATAGCCTTTCCTCTTCAGCTGATGGTCATGCAGACGAATCAGAGTAGAAGATCAACAGAAGCTCTAAGTGAAACTTTCAAGAGATCCAGGGACCTAAGAGTGGAAGCATGGAAGAGACATAGCCGATCTGTGCTGAAGTACCAATTATACATCCTAGTCACCGAGGCCAGCATTCCAAAGTTACTCCTGTACAACGTGCAACTCATGCAAACCCCTGAACTTATTCCACATATTCATACAGCCTTTATATCAATGATGACATACAAGACTTCACTACCTGTGACCACTGTACTCATGCTGGAAGCCTGCTTAGAGACCATATCCTGGCACTAGAATCGCCTACTAGTAATACTGATATATTCTCATCATTTTCATATGGACATGCTATTATTTTGGTGATCACAGATGCACTTAACCAGATGAACCTGGCTTAGGTGTCTATCCAGATGAACATTTGCCTCCAACCATACCAATTTCTGAAATGTACTTGCCGGTGAACCATCATTTTTCTAATAGCTTGTTGGAGCTAGGTCAAGGGATTCCCACTTTCCTATCCATCACACATTGATCAATGAACAATCTTGCATTTGTCTTGACCACTGATTATGAGTGTGATGAGGTTCAGGTTTATTATTAGTTTCTCCCCTCTGTATCCCACTGTCTTTTCTGTGGTCAGAATTATTTAATGAGGTCTTTTTCCCGATAGAAGAGTCAAAATAAGGGTGTCTCTTATCTTCTCTTAAACACGTTTAGCAAGTTCAACAAATATCTAGATTAACTTTCTTTTTCAATTGTATTCTCTATAAAAGTGCCTTGCAACTGCTTATAACACAGTATTAGTAGGATTATTTCTCTAATACAAATATGGGATTTGTTTCATAATGAAATATTCAAATCTATATTTCTTTTATGTCTGTTTCAATAGTTTCTGTAATAGGCTTTCTTTTCTTTTTTCTAATTTTATATGTATTATATTTTACTCTGCTTGAAAGTATCTTCACAAGGATTCAAGTGGCCCTCAGAGTCCATTTTAACAAACATGGTCCAGCCATCAGAATATTCCTACAAAATTTTATCAGCATCTGAGTTAGAGAAATACTATTTGCTACAGATTTCCAAGAGGATATACTGGTTAATAGATGCTCTTACTAATGCTAAATTAAGAGCTTCCTCTCTATAAATGTTTATTTTCTATAATAAATATTTGAAAGTGCCCACTCTGGTGGGAGTGCCCACCACAGCACTGATGGGAAATAGGGATTTAAGGGATTAGATATAGAAATAAACCAAGAAAGGATCTCTTCTTTAATTAACTTGAAGTTTAATAGTGGGATAATGATCATAATTATATTATTACAATAATGTAATCATACTGCTCAATAGCTGCTAAAGACTACTTCTACTCCTGATAACTTCCCTATGGACTTCACAAATGTGCTTGACTCATTAACAGAAAAGAAAATGTGCTTATGGATCTTTGCCTAATTCCATGCATTAAAGGAATTCAGATGGTTTGGTAATTATGTCTGCCAGCTCCCATGCCTGACCCATTCTCCACCCATCTCTGTTCTACTCCGGACCCACCACAGGCTGACTTTGAGCAATCTAGAGCTCTGGGCTTCTTCCTGATTGGGTTCAAATGACAGATTAGAATACAAGGCACTAGCAGGAGATCAGAGGTCATAATTGGGAAGATTTCAGGATATTTATCCCCCTCTCCATCATCCCCACCCATCCCCCACTTCCACTCTCCCATCCATACACACACTTCCTCCTTGTCTAAGTATGATGTTTCTGGCAATGTTCATGACTGCAACTAGGGGAGGGTGCCGAAGAATTGATGCTTTTGAACTGTCATGTTGGAGCAGACTCTTGAGAGTCCCTTGTACTGCAAGGATATCCAACCAATCAGTCCTAAAGGAAATCAGTCCTGAATATTCATTGGAAGTACTGATGTTGAAGCTGAATCTCCAATACTTTGGCCACCTAATGTGAATAACTGACTCATTGGAAAAGATCCTGATGCTGGGAAAGATTGAGAGCAGGAGGAGAAGGGGATGACAGAGGATGAGATGGTTGGATGGGATCACTGACTTGATGGACATGAGTTTGAGCAAGCTCCGGGAGTTGGTGATGGACAGGGAGGCCTGACATGCTATAGTCCACGGGGTCACAAAGAGTCGGACACGACTAAGCAACTGAACTGAACTGAATTGAGGAGAGGGCAGCCTCATTCATAGTTGTCACTCTCACCTAAACCTTACCATTCCTTTTCCTATCCTTCCCTTCAGGTATAGAGTGGTAATGGCTTCTTGCTGTGATTAGTCCCTGGATACCTCAGCCTCACTTGTGGTCTCCTTAACCTTGTCCATACTTTTGTAATAGTCTCTTCATCAAATTGTTTTCAACATCCCAGATCAATGTGCTTTCTGTTTTTTGTTAGGACCGGACTTGTACAACTGGGGTAACACCTGTATAGCAAGATTGGAAAGGAAAAGTGATAAATGGCATATGGCTTAGAGGACTCCTTAGGTTCAGTGGAGTAAGACATCCTTTCCAACTAGCAGATTAGAGTGCTTTGTGGATGAGAGGCAGTCAATGAAAGCAGGGGTTCATTCTCCACCTTTCTAAAGAGAAAAATTCTTTCGTTTTCTCTCAATCTACCTCTCACTTCGATTTGGGCTATTCAGAGAAAACTGAAAATTGCTCTTGGAAAGAACAACTGTGGGTTAGTTTGCCTTTCTGATGAACTTGCAAAATGTCAGTGTCTCTATGTGAGCTTGATCCAAACACTCCTGTTGAAATGTCATGGGGCCAGCCCAGCTCATAGAATGAGGTAGCAGGAACTCAGCTGGGAAGCGTTCTGGGCTGCAGAGGCTGCAGAGGGCAGAGGCAAGCCAGAGGGAGTCTGTGAATAGAAGCTGATCCACCTCCTTTCACCCTCCTCTCCTTACCCTCATTTCCCTGTATCCCTTTATTTCTCTTGGTAAACAATACACTTAGCAAATGGGATGGGAGTAAAGAGGGCCTTTCCCCCACCCCCTTTTAAAGACCAAGATAGTTTAGTTCTACTAAGAAGTATTAAAACAATCTTTAAAAAGATTCAGCACAATGGTCAGGAATAAATGCATCATGCCAGAGTTTTGTGGACTATTGTTCAGGTCCCTTATTTTGATTTCCCAGCTCTGGCAAGCCCCAGGGCAATGCCCCATTCAGCACTCCAATCACAGTAACTCCACATCTACCTGGAGAGAAAACAAGGAAGAGAAAGAGTATCAGATACTTATTCCCAAGAGACTCCTGGTCCTTGCTCTCTCTCTCTCCTTCCTTTCTTCTCGCCCTCTTTCCTTCTCTCCCCTGTTTTTCTCTCTTCCTCTTCCTTCCTTCTTCTTTTTCTATTTGCATTTCCTTTCTTTTTTTTTTTTTCTAGCCTATTTATTTGTAGGAGGAGGAAAATTATTATAATCCTTGTTTAAAATGTACCTTGGATGGTATTTAAAACTAGAATTATTTACAGTGACATACTGAAAGAGAAAGAACAAAACGATTGAATCCCTCAATAAAATTCAAAATATTAAGGCAACCCTATCTGGATTTGAGTTCTGAAGCACTAAGGCATCAGGGCACCTGAAGCTGGAGAAAAGTTTCCCTGTTATCCATTCTCAAAGACTTTGAAATCCACAGCTCTGGGTGAGGTCATGTATCAGATCAGGGTGACTCTTTTCCTAGGGTGAACTCTGCATGTGGATTGATTGCTCTATGCTTGGAGCCATTTGGCCAGCAAATGTGCAGTAAATGTGTCAGCACTTCCAAGAAGCCTTGCCTAACACCCTCTCTCCTCAGCGGGGTCTATCTCAGCCTCTACTGCAACCTATCTCCCTACCTGCCTCCTCTCTCTCTTCACCCAGGCAACCACTGTGCTGAATGCCCCTCAGATTCTTCAGTGAGTGTGCAGTGAGAGCTCAACAGTTTTTTCTGCTTAGTCATTAAGTCTTGCCTGACCCTTTGGACTGTAGCCCGCCAGACTCCTCTGTCCATGGGATTTTTTCAGGCAAGAATATTGGAGTCGGCTGCCATTTCCTCCTCCAGGGGGTCTTTCCAACCCAGAGATCGAACCAGTATCTCCTGCATCTTCCACATTGCAGGCAGAGTCTTCACCCACTAAGCCACCAAGAGAGCTCAACAATCCTTGTTTAATAAAGAATTAATGAATTGGTGACTTACCTGGTAGTCTAGTGATTAAGACTCCAAACTTCCAATGCAGAGGGTACAGGTTCAACCCCCGGTGGGGGAGTCAGGATCAATAAAGAGTCTGCCTGTAGTGTGGGAGACCTGAGTTCTATCTTTGGGTTGGGAAGATCCCCTGGAGAAGAAAATGACAACCCACTCCAGTATTCTTGCCTCAAAAATCCCATGGATGGAGGAGGAACCTGGTGGGTCCTGGTGCGGTCCATAGGGCTGCAAAGAGTGGGACACAATTGAGTGACTTCACTTTCACTTTTTTTTCATGCTCTACTGCAAGGCCAAAAATATAAATAAAAATAACGTCACATTGAAAATAAATACAATCTATTTAAAAAAATGAATAAAAACGAATGGAAGGATATACATGGCCAAAGGCACAGATATATTTTTCTCAATGTTAACTCTTCCCCAGTATTCATAGAGTTTCTGTCCCTCCCTTAGATTATAAGATCTGACCACCTTCTTATGAAAATGTTCAGAGAAGCTTCAGGAGTTACAGAATAGAGTCCCACATCCTAAACCTGGCAAACAAGAATTCCATGACAACCCCAGCTGAACTCATCCTTACCGATGTGTGAGGGGTGCTGAACTGCAATTCCCTCAGTGGTCATGCTCCCCCTCCCCTTTCCTGTCGGTCCCCCTCCCTCAAAAAGGCCTCTCCCTCCCCTCTCTGTTTTTTTGGATGTGGGCCATTTTTAAAGAGGTTATTGAATTTGTTACAATATTGCTTCTGTTTTATGTTTTTAGTTCTTTGGCTGTGAGGCATGTGGGATTTTAGCTCTCCAATCAGGGACTAAACCCATCCTCTCTGCATTGGAAATGGAAGTCCCAAGTGCTGGAGCTCCAGAGAAGTACACACCTCTTTCTTAACTGGTAGACTCCTTTTAGTCCTTGAAGCCCATGAAACTTAACTAAAGCACCACGTCCCATCAACTCTTTCCTGGCTTCCTTGTGATAGGCCTTCTCCATCTCCCTGCAGCCCCCAGTACTTATACTTGGGTTGTTAACATGGCTTTGCTTGCCTCTTTCCTCTCACCTTCCACCCTCCACCACACATAATAAGATTTGAGGTTCTTGACTTCAAGTTTCAGGAAGAGAATAATTGTTCAATATGTATTAACTGAATAAATGAATGACTAGTCCAGTCAGGAAAGGAGAGCAAAGATTTCTTGAAATTTCTCCTTTACTATTTGTTTTTACTCTATATTTTTATTATAACACTAATATATGTTCATTTTATAAAATGGTAATTGCTACACTGTAGAATTCCCTCTCCGTTTCCATCTTCACCAATTTGGAAGGCAAAATAGAACCTCTTTGTTTCGATTTGCATTTTTATTGTGAATGAGATTGAGCTTTTTTTCCTAAAGTTTAATGGCCATCTGTATATTTTTACTGAGTTTTACTTCTGTCCTTTACCCATTTTTATTGGAGTATTCAATCTGTTGATTATTAATATATGAAAATTCTTCTTATATAAAAATAGTTTTTCCTGTTAAATTTTCAAATATATTTTTCAAGCTTACTTTATTCCTTTTACTTTGTTTATTTTTGCCTAGTTTTTGAAATACAAATGTTTTTAACTGCTGGTATTTGAGTATAGCAATATTTTAAATGAGTTCTGCCTTTGAATTTATTTTTAGAAAGGTTTTCTTATTTATTTACTGTTTTACTTTTAGATTTCATTTTTTAATCTTTCTGGAATTTATTTTGGCATAGAGTATATAATTTCTCCACAAAATAACTAATTGTCCCAGCATGATTTATTGAATAATTCATAATTTCTCCACTATTTGAAATGTCACATTTATCAGATGCTAAATGTTTATATATATACATGAGATTGTTGTTGCCTTGTAAAAATCTGGTTCCACTGAGAATGATTCTCTTGTTTAAACACAACATAATCAGAGATCAGGGTTTGAAAAAAAGACAACTTCATAGTTAAAGACTCTTTCATATTTGGCAATTACATCTGCTAATGTAAGTCAGATTTCCCCTTCTCCTCCATTTATTCTTCTCTTTTAATTTCTTCTTACCTGTTCTCCCAGATTTATTTTTCCATATGAAATACAGAATAATTTTTGAAAACTCAAAAATTATATAAACTATTGATTGGAATGAAACATAGGCTTTACATGGATTGAGAAAGTAACAGTATCACACTTCTGAGTACATCTCTTTTTACATTCCTAGATAAACTTTTAAAAGCTATTTAAAGGATGTACCTGATAAAGTTCATCCAAAAATGTGCGAAATTCTCTCCAGATCTTATGAAAGGAGTCTCTTTTCTTCTGTATTCATCTCCTGTTGCTGCTGTAATTGTTGTTTAGTCACCAAATCATATTGACTCCATGGACTGTAGCCCATCAGGCTCCTCTGTCCATAGCATTTCCCAGGCAAGAATACTGGAGTGGGTTGCCATTCCCTTCTCCAGGGCATCTTCTCAACCCAGGGATCGAAACCATGTCTCCTGCATTGCAGGCATTCTTTACCACTGAGCCACCAGGGAAGCCCACTGCTGTTATAAACCATCATAAAAGTGGGGACACAAAAGAGCACAAATCTATTCTCTTAAAATCCTGGAGGTCAGAAATCCAAAAAGGGGTTTCACTGGACTGAAGGGTCAGCCGTGCTTCCTCTTCAGGCCTGGGGGCGAGGCCCTTCCTTTGTCTTTTCCAGGACCTTGAGCTGCATTTCTCGCTTCTGTAGTCTCATGATACCTCGTTTGTCTTCAATGTTAGCAACAAACCTTTTTGAATTTCTTTGTTTGTGTCCCTCTGCTCCCAATCATCATATTAGCTTCTTCTGTAATGCAATCTCCTGCTTATTAGGACATTTGTGATGTTTTAAATATTTATTTCTGAATTAATTTATTTATTTGGCCGCCCTGGGTCTTAGTTGCGGCATCTGGGATCTTTAGTTGTGACAGGTGACCTCTTAGCCATGACACGTGGATTGAAACTGGTCCCCTGTGTTGGGAGTGTGGAGTCTTCGTCACTGGACCACCGGGGAAATTCCTGTGATTATATTTAGGCCTACACAGGTAATCCAGGAAAATCTTACTATTGCAACATCCTTAATTATATAAGGATCCTTATCATATAAGGTAATATTCACAGGTTCCAACAATAAGAACCTGGATATCTTTGGAGGCCTTATTCAGCTTACCATAACCTCCAATATTATGACCTGAAGCAAATTTTTACTTTATACTAACAAATTCCTAGGAGGATAACTGAAGCAACTAGAAACATTGGCAAATTTTGTCTCCCCTTCAGTAGTTAAACCTTTTGTTTACTTTTTCCTCTATTGTTTGGTATAACTTTAGAAAAAAATAATACAGGTAATAATGAGTATACCTTTCTTGTTCTTAACTTTAATGAAAGTTCCTCCAGTGTTTCACGAATAAACTCTAATTTTTCAAAGCCACTTAAACATTCATTTTATCAATATTTTATGACTGCATTCTCATACTATTAAAATAAAATAGAATTAGAAATTGAATCAGATTGAAATTCTCCAGTGTACTGCCCTTTACTTAATCTCTGCCTAAACTTCCATAATATTGTGGCTTTTGAAAAGCCAGAAATCTTATTTATTGACTCTGGATGGCCAGAAATTATCCTCTAATTCATTCTTTTGAAAATATCTAGAACCCTTTTCCTATGTGGTATTCATTCTGTTAGGTCTTAGAAGTATCAAGGGAAATAAAAGGTATATGATCTTTATAGTCAGAATGGGAGGTGATCATCTAATAAATATATGCATAAATTATTTTAAATGCTATGAAAGGAAAAGTGGTTATTAAAACATGAATAAAAACAAGTGGGGGAACATATTAGATTGTATATAAAACTGTACATTTTTTTAAATGGCATAACCAACATAGAAGACAGGGCCACTGGGCAAAATATAATAAAATATATATCCTTTATTCTATGCTTATGGCAGAAAAATAGACAATAATCTGACTTCTGGAATATACATTGTCTCCCCTCAACACGTCCGCTCCAATTCTTAAGCATTAGTGGACAAGGACAAAAATATTTCCTTGGTTCTCTTTGTTTTAATAGAGTTGGAGGCAACTAGATGTTTATCTCTCCAATGCATGAAAGTGAAAAGTGAAAGTGAAGTCGCTCAGTCGTGCCCGACTCTTAGCGACCCCACGGACTGCAGCCTTCCAGACTCCTCCGTCCATGGGATTTTCCAGGCAAGAGTACTGGAGTGGGGTGCCACTGCCTTCTCCGAATTAAAATGTAATGGATATGAATTCCATTTCTGCCCTAGGTAGAAGAAAAAGGACCAGATATAAGTTTCCATCCAAAGCAACCAGGAAAACAAATTACATGAAACAACAGTTTTGAAGACGCCAGACATACCCTATGGAAAATTGTTCCCTGAGAGACAGGAAGTAAATGAGATAAGTCCTACAAGTGTCCCCCCCATCTCACTGCTTTAATCTGCTTGGCCCCTTCTGTGTTCCCTCTACCTGTTAAACTGTAGCCCAGAAACATTAAGGCAGTGAGACGGGGCACTTGTAGGAAAGTGAAAGTTAAAAGTAGAAAGTGAAGCAGAAAGTGAAAGTCGCTCAGTCTTGTCCGACTCTTTGTGACCCCATGGAGACCTGGGTTCGATCCCTGGGTTGGGAAGATGCCCTGGAGAAAGGAAAGGCTATCCACTCCAGTATTCTGGCCTGGAAAATTCTGTGGACTGTATGGTCCATGGGGTTGCAAAGAATCAGACACAACTGAATGACCTTTACTTTCACTTTCAAAGTATTCCCTGAGAGACAAGAAATAAATGAGGTAAGTCCTACAAGTGCCCCATCTCACTGCCTTAATGATTCTGGGCTACAGTTTAACAGGCAGAGGGAATCCAGAAGGGGCCAAGCAGACTTGCTAAGTTTTAGAGATAGTGCTGATGGTGGAAGGAGTGGAGAGGGCAGCATTGACAGGACTGAGAACTCAAACAGATGTGCAGCATTTTCTTTGAACATTAAGCAGAGGACTGACCGACACAGGCATATTGAAAATTGCTAGAGGCCAGGGGCTGAAACATAGACTGGATCAGAGAACAATGCCTGAACTTACCCAGGGCTGGAAGTAGTAGCTGTTGTCACTAGCCTGATTGAAAAACTTGTGAACAACAGAGCACGGGTCCCCTCTCAGGAAGTGAGGAATAACCAGTCTTCGACAGAGCATAGTTCTGGACATGTCTAACAGATTATAAAAGGAAAATTCAAAAGGATCAAACTGCTTTGAAATAGCTAAACCGCATGGCAGAAAAAATTAAGAAAATTTTAGAAATACAAAAATATCTGATATCAACAAGATAAAATTTACCATGTCTGACTTTCAATCAAAGATTACCAGGAAATACGACCTATAATTTTAAAAAGTACTCAATTAATTGAAACTGATGCAGAACCAATAAAGATGTTACAATCAGCAGAGAAGACATTAATGTCATTATTATGACTATATTGTGTGTATGCTAAGTCGCTTAAGTCATGTCCGACTCTTTGGGACCCTATAGACTATAGCCCTCCAGGCTCCTCTGTCCATGGGATTCTCCAGGCAAGAATACTGGAGTGGGTTGCCATTTCCTTCTCCAGGGATTGAACCTGTGTCTCCTGGATCTCCTGCACTGGTAGGCGAGTTCTTTACCATTAGCACCACCTGGGAAGCCTTGTTATGACTATATGGTATATGTTCAAAAAGTTAGATAGGAGATATTTTAAAAATATAAATGAAACTTCTGAAGATAAAAAACTGCAATACCTGTAATAAAAATAGACACTGGTTGGGATTATTGGTTTATGAGATAGGGCGAAAGAAAAGCTTAGTGAACTTGGTATAGTATTAGAAATGGAGATGAAAAGAATGTCTGAATTGTGGAATAACTTCAAATAGCCTAATATACATTGATTAGAGTCTCAAAAAAAGAGGGGGAAAAAATATTTGGAGAACTAATGGGTGAAATTTTCCAAATTTTGTGAAACCACAGGAAATATTTATTTATGACTAATACCTAAACAAGATTAAATATGACATATAAGATATATTCTTATTATGTAAACCTCTTTTAAAAATTATTTAAAATTCAATAACAACAATGACATACATAACATGATTTGTAACATAGCTGTAAATAAAGCATATGACACCAGTAGCCTAAAGACAAGAAAAAGGGAAATGAGAATATACTATTAGAAGATTCTTAGCCTCTTAGCTGAGACCAGCAAACCCTCACTGTTCAGTTAGTTTACCAAGAAACAGGTTTGTCTCTGGATTTCATTTTCTCTAAGATTCTGGCCACCAGTTTATCATTAACATGTTCAGTTCAGTTCAGTTCAGTCACTCAGTCGTGTCTGACTCTGCGACCCCATGAACCGCAGCATGCCAGGCCTCCTTGTCCATCACCAACTCCCAGAGTTCACTCAAACTCACGTCCATCGAGTCAGTGACGCCATCCAGCCATCTCATCCTCTGTCGTCCCCTTTTCCTCCTGCCCCCAATCCCTCCCAGCATCAGGGTCTTTTCCAATGAGTCAACTCTTCGCATGAGGTGGCCAAAGTATTGGAGTTTCAGCTTCAGCATCAGTCCTTCCAATGAACACCCAGGACTGATCTCCTTTAGGATGGACTGGTTGGACCTCCTTGCAGTCCAAGAGACTCAAGAGTCTTCTCCAACACCACAGTTCAAAAGCATCAATTCTTCGGCGCACAGCTTTCTTCACAGTCCAACTTTCACAACCATACATGACCAATGGAAAAACCATAGCCTTGACTAGACGGACCTTTGTTGGCAAAGTAATGTCTCTGCTTTTCAATATGCTATCTAGGTTGGTCATAACTTTCTTTCCAAGGAGTAAGCGTCTTTTAATTTCATGGCTGCAATTACCATCTGTAGTGATTTTGGAGCCCAAAAAAATAAAGTCTGACACTGTTTCCACTGTTTCCCCATCTATTTCCCATGAAGTGATAGGACCAGATGCCATGATCTTAGCTTTCCTGAATGTTGAGCTTTAAGCCAACTTTTCCACTCTCCTCTTTCACTTTCATCAAGAGGCTTTTGAGTTCCTCTTCACTTTCTGCCATAAGGGTGGTGTCATCTGCATCGCTCTTCTAAACTTTACAGAGACCTTTTCCCAGAGTTCATATACAATTTTTAGTTGTTGTCAGCATGAGAGTTTGTTCAAAGAAGCCAATCCAGCTTCACAAGTTCCATTATTGTGAATATGATATCTCCCCAACTTTCTAGTCTTTCCTTAAAAAATTCCTACTCTATGAATTTTGACACTTTTTGTTCCGAACTCTGTCTTTCTTAACCTCTCATATTTTGCAACATTATTGAGGTTCTTTCCCGCCCACCTCTGTTGTATTCTACCTAATTGCTCAATGTTTATTTCAGTTCACTATTCTCTCTTTATTTGTATCTAATTTTCTATTTAAATTGTTGATTGAGTTTTTTATTTCACTGAGTTTGTTTTTCATTGCTAAAGGTTTGATTTGTTTCTTTTTACAGGTCCACTTCTTTTACAGTGCCTGAAGTTTCATAGAATTTTAAATATTATTAAATATGTTGATGGTATTAAACCTAATTTGTTTGTTTTCCTTTCAAAATTATTTTATTACCTTGAGTGTTATGGACTTTAATATCACTATAGGTTGAATGTACCAAAGATCTCTTTTGGTGCATTGTTCAACTTTTAAAATTTTTACTGTGAACTAATCTCTATCCCTTTTTTCTTTT
This sequence comes from Bos taurus, assembly GCF_002263795.3. Classification (NCBI taxonomy): domain Eukaryota; kingdom Metazoa; phylum Chordata; class Mammalia; order Artiodactyla; family Bovidae; genus Bos; species Bos taurus. Next base: position 36,852,722 of record NC_037355.1, read on the forward strand.
CTTTCTGTGAATATCCCTTTGTAGCATAGATTTTGAAATTATCCTGCCAGAGAGTATTCTGTGTATCCTTCAGCAAAAAATTCCCAGTAATATCACATATTTAGAATCAGTGTTCATTTTATTTTCTAAATATTTGAAATCCAAAGTACATAGCCGGTAAATGTGAACCACAAATTGAGAGGTGGCCTAATTTTCTTAATCCATATTCCAGACAAAAAGGAAAAGAACAAAATATCTCACTGGCAAATTTTGTGATTTGTTTTTCTTTTGTGATTCTCCCTTCAACTTAGGATAGTTCACATATAGGATTAAGACTCTCATTTTGGGAGTCTCAGTTCTAAACTTCCATAGCTCTGGATCAAAATCTTCCCTCACTGTCCCAGTGGGCATAAACCCCCAGTCATCAAGCCAGAATATATCAACTTGAGCACTATTGACTCTGGCACCATATGATTCTCTTTTTCTGGGTGGCTTTTCTTATGCATTGTAGGATGACTTGCAGAATTTCTAGCTTCTACCCACTAGATGCTATTAACACTGCCCACACCAGAGCACCCTCACAGCTGTAGCAACCAAAAATGCCTCCAAATATTGTCTAATGTGTCCAGGCAGGGAGTGAAGAGGAAGGGTGGCAAAATTATACAATTTGAGAACCACTGCTCTAGGTTATTGATCACAATCCCTCCCAAATGCCAGTTTGCCTACCTTCCAACTACTTCCAACATCAAAGAGCCACTGGGGACTTCCCTGGCAGTCCAGTGGTTAAGACTTCATGCTTCCAAAGCAGGGGGCACAGGTTTGACCCCTGGTCAGGGAACTCCCACACAGCATGGCCAGAAAAAAAGAAAAGAAGAGGCACATCATTTCCTTACACAGTTATTTCAGTGTCTTTTCAGCACTCTTTCTCTCCTGGCACCTGAGAAGTTCTATATCTAACAATCTCAGCTACGCGTTTAAATTATGTATGTTTAAATTTAGTCTGTGTTTCTATATGTTTCCAGTGAAAGTGTTTTGATTAGTTTAGTATGGGTTATTTGACTTGGGTTATTTTAGTACATATTTATTATTTAGTTTGGATTATTTTAGCACATGCTCCCGGAGAAAGGGTTATGATGTCATTTTAGCACGGGTTATTTGGTTTGGGTTATTCTAGTATGGAATGATGCTAAAGCTGAAACTCCAGTACTTTGGCCACTTCATGCAAAGAGTTGACTCATTGAAAAAGACTCTGATGCTGGGAAGGATTGGGGGCAGGAGGAAAAGGGGACAACAGAGGATAAGATGGCTGGACAGCATCACTAACTCGATGGACATGAGTTTGAGTAAACTCCGGAAGTTGGTGATAGACAGGGAGGCCTGGCGTGCTGCAGTTCATGGAGTCGCAAAGAGTCGGACACAACTGAGCGACTGAACTGAACTGAACTGAACTGATTCTAGTGTGACATGGCATAGGCACAAGAAATTCCCTGACTCTTCAAAGAGTTAAGTTAGTGCTGAAACCTGCTCTTCAAAAACCTAAAAAAAAAGATATATTTTCAACCACCCAATTCAATGATATCACAACGCTATTTTAAGCCTTGGAAATATCAGAAACATCAACTGTCAAATGTCACTGAACACCAACAATTTATTGAGATTCTACCATATGTACAAGATGACTTTTCATAATTTAAGTCTCTAATCTAATGCATGCTTTCCCAGGTAGCACAATGCAAGAGATGTGGGTTCTATCCCTGGGTGGGGAAAATCCACTGGAGTAGGAAACGGCAACATACTCCAGTATTCTTGCCTGCAAAATGCCATGGACAGAGGTGCCTGGCAGGTTATAGTCCATGGGGGGTTGCAAAGAGTTGGACATAACTCAGCTCGCACACACACAATCTAATGCATAGGCTGGGTGTGTTCAGGTTCATTTGTTATCATTCCTAAAAATTACTATCAGGAATGACAGACAGACATTGTCTGAGATGGTTTATCCAATTACTAGAACTCTAAAAGCATAACCTATATCAAAAGAGTTAAAATGCTAATTTTATTCTCATACTGTATTTCTTTAAGTGTCAAAAAGTGTGCCTGCTCAGTCATGCTCGGCTTTTGAGACCCTATGGACTGTAGCCCACCAGGCTCCTCTGTCCATGGGATTATACCACAAAAATACTGGAGTGGGTTTCCATTTCCTCCGTCAGAGGATCTTCCCAACCCAGAGATCAAACCCGTGTCTCCTAGGCCTCCTGCACTGGCAGGCAGATTGTTTATCACTGAGCCACCTGGGAAGCCCAAATATCAAAATAGCACAACATAAATTCTTGAGTAGTTAGTAAATCATTTGTTGTAATGAAAAGACTGTTGGATTTAGAGTCAGAAATTCTAGATCAAATCCTGATTTTCAAATTCCGTGTTGTGAGAAAATTTTCCCAATTTGTCTTACTTTCAGTCTCTTTGTCTGATTATAATAATTGCAGGTTATTCAAAGGTTTTATAGATTTAATGAGAGAAAAATTGTATATTTTTTCTAAAATATAATGGACTATCCAATCATAAGATATCATGTATTTATTATATATATCCATTAAAAATATCAAGTTTAAGATTTCCCAAGTTAAAAGTGCAAATAATGAGCAAAATAAAAATTAAGATTTATAAAATGTATGTTTCACATTCCCAACACCAGGGTTTGTTGCCACTATTCAGCAGAGAACTGACTAGTTAAGAATCCAGTCATATATAGAGTATATGCTCAGTTCAGTTCAGTTCAGTCACTCAGTCATGTCCAACTCATTGCAACCCCATGGACTGAAGCATGCCAGGCTTCCCTGTCCATCACCAACTCCCGAAGCTCACTCAAACTCATGTCCATTGCATTGGTGATGCCATCCAGCCATCTCATCCTTTGTCATCCCCTTCTCCTCCTGCCTTCAATCTTCCCCAGCATCAGGGTCTTTTCGAATGAGTCAGTTCTTCCCGTCAGGTAGCCAAAGTATTGGAGTTTCAGCTTCAGCATCAGTCCTTCCAATGAATGTTCAGGTCTGATTTCCTTTAGGATGGACTGGTTGGATCTCCCTGCAGTCCAAGGGACTCTCAAGAGTCTTCTTCAACACCAGAGTTCAAAAGCATCAATTCTTCAGCACTCAGCTTTCTTTGTAGTCCAATTCTCACATCCATACCTGACTACTGGAAAAACTATGGCTTTGACTAGGCAGGCCTTTGTTGGCAAAGTAACGTCCCTGCTCTTTAATATGCTGTCTAGGTTGGTCATAGCTTTTCTTCCAAGGAGCATCTCTTAGTCAAGAATCCAGACATATATAGAATATATGCTACCTCTTCTTAAAGTCCTCGGAGGTGAACTGGGTCCAACTACAGAAATATGAGCCTTTATATATTTGTTTTTTTCCTGATATAGATGGCTAAATTCCTGTAAGAGACTGCTGCTATTTTGGAATTCTGTTGTAAACCTAATTTCAGTTGCTTTGACATTATTCTGGTTTGTACTGCTAAAATATTTCAGGATAATTATAGAAACCTGTTATTTGTCAGGAGGGAAAAAATTTTATCAGACAGTTTCATTTTTCAGATTACTTGTAGATCAGGCAGTGACTGCAAGGAGGGAGCATGAATTATCTGCAACTTTCTTTGAATTATTCAGTATCTACTATGCATGATTTTAATTGTTTCAGTAGCCTCTCAGTTCAAAACAAGTGGCTTTTCAACTAAGCTTCTGTCTGCAATCTTGTTTAATATGCAGCAACTTTACATCACTACTGAATGATAGAAGAGGAAACTCATCTTTATTGACAATGTATGTGTATATACAGACACATAAATACATATGGAAGATACACACACACACATATATATGCTGATGCATATGAAATGTATATGTATATGATTTTCTGATAAAAGAAAGAATGTATAATGAGGGATAATGAATCATTGAAAGTGATAAACATTTTTTTTCTATATGAGATAGCATTTTGTGGCGAGCAAAATTTTGAACATAATAGTGACAGCAAGATAACATGATGTAGGTGGAAGAAGCACTGGACTGAACATCAGAAGAGTTATTAGAGAACGGCTGTGGAGGAGGCGATTAAGGAGATGGGATGGGTAAGTGAAAGCCATGACTTCCCTCTACAGGTTGGTGTGTGCAGGTGACTCTGCACTTTTTTTTTTCTTCTTTTTTTTTCCTTCTTCTTATGCTTATCCCTGGGCAGTCAGCAGAAGGTTTTTCCTCCAGAGAGGACAATATAATATCAAAGAAAGAAGAAAACCTTTCCCTTATTATTCCAATCCTTTAAATTGTTCCTTAAAGTCCATCTGGGGAAAATGGCTTAAGCAGTAAGACTGCTGAAGACTCATCAATAGTTCATACTTAGCAAGTAGTTACTAACCTCTCACTTCCCTATTTCTAATCACACTTAAGCATATATACAGCTAAAATTACCAGTATGGAGTATAAAATGTGTATCAAATTACAACATATAACAACATATAGTCCCAGTGATATCAAATGACCCACATTTTCTGTAGCCCTAAAATTTATATATTTTGAACCTATTATCAATTCAATAATTTGGTGCCTGCCACACAGGAGGTAATTCTAACAAAGTGATTATCCCCTCACTCATCTGAATCTTGAAATATTTAAAAAGCATCTTTCAGCTTGTGCTATCCTCCTACTTTCCTAGCTGTGGGAAAGCTTATTTTTGGTTAAGCTTCTTCATCATCAGCTACTACCTGGTGTGTCATAAAAATTCCTGTTGCTCCTTTAACATGTTAAGATATATTACTCCTACCCAAATGTTTTACTTTTTGTCTTTTCACAAAGTTCCATGGAGCTGTAAGAAAAATTTAGACCATCAAGATATCGCCAACATTATTTAGACAATGCAATCAGGATCCCCAAATAAACGTGATCCCTGAAGCAGCTTATAATCTGCAGTACAAATTCCTTCATAAAGTGGGAATATCTAAAAAGGAAAACACGACATTACCGGGTCTGAATTCATTGCTGCACACCACAGAGCATGGTGTTATCTGGGAAAATAGGGTAGGCAGGGGAAACATAAGGAGGAAAATGGAAGTTTTTGTGTTTTCAGCTTTGTGCATCACCAGGATCTGTTCATTCATTCTAATTGCTGAGAATCCACCTACTGTGAATTGACAGAAATTTGCATAAATAGTATGTTGAGAAGTGTTCCAGTTACCTATTGCTGGGTAATAAACCACATCGAAACTTTGGCTTAAAGCAACAGCATACTATATTCTCTCAGGTTCTGTGGGCTGACTGAGCTCAGCTGGCAGCTTTTGCATGAGTTATCTAACGAAACTGCAGTAAGGTGGTGGCCGGGTTGCAGTCATCTGAATGCTTGACTAAGATGGATGAAGAGATGGCTCACTGGCAGGACAAGTAGTCAAATGCTGGCTATTGGCCAGGAGCTCAATTGGGGTTGTTAACCAAAGGGCCGCATATGGTTCCTTCCTGTTTTTGGACTTCTCATAGGATAGTGGCTGGATTCCAAGAAGTACTGTCATTAAATCAAGGATTATAAAAGACTTAGGAAGAAGCCAAAAAGCCTTTGCTGGCCCTACCTTAGAAATAAAATTACTTTTTTTTAAAATTAGAATCAGTCAAGCAAATTATTAAGGAATCTCAGATTTAAAAGGAGATGAATTAGATTCCAGCCCTTAATGTGATAAGCAGTATGCACAAAAATGTAGAGAAGAAATTGATGGCAGCCATCTTTGCAAGCTAGCCACAACAAGAAGTTAATTATGATTCTATGATTCCCGTAGATTGGGGAAATAATTTTTATAAACAGTGCAAACAGATTAACTCTTCGTGAATGACAAAGTAAATATTCTGGCAGAATTTTTAGATGATGGTAATGCCTAATCCCCAGGTAATTTCTGAATTTTCTTTAATCCCAGTATGAGTATATCTAATATCATTTGATATCTAATATCTAATATCATTTGGTCTAATATCTTTTGATCTTATATCATATATCTAATATCTATTATCATTTATATCTAATCTTATATATATCTAATATCATTTGATCTCTCCTTCCATTGTGCAAAATATACTTATTGACCCCCAAATCTGACATCTAGGTCCTTGCATTTCTAGCACCCTAATTGTAAATCAAGTGGCCTTTGTCCAAGGATACAGCCTATATTCTCTACACCAAACTTACAACAGGCAAAGCTCCAAGCAGTTTCACGGCCTTGCCTTCCTCAAACACAAACTCAAGCTGGCTTGTTTTTATTTCTCTAACACAGCAGGATTCAATAGTTCCTTTAGCCCTCAAGCCACCACTACTGAAAGCTGAATAAATGAAGGAATAAATGAGTTTTCAGATCCTTGTAAAAAATAGTAAAGGCTTCTTCTTACCTAGGCTTCTCCCCAAATCTTTGTCCTTCCTCCATATTTAATTTTATGCACCTTGATTAGACTTTGTTATTGGCTGAAAAATCTTTCTTCAGTTTCTCATCGCATTTCAACTGAAATAACTCCTCAGATTATAAGGCCAGCCTGATGATATGGTGTAAATCACTTGAGACTGTCATGAACATTATCCCACACACTGATATTTGCTCATCTAAAGATGATATATTGTTAAATTGAGTCAGCTGAGGCTCTAGAAAATAATCTCTATTCCTACATACATAAGATTATATCCAATAGATGCGAAGAGACCTTGGCTGAGTAGTGGCCCCTATCCACAAGAGGACTTAAATAAGATTCCTCTGCATTCCAGAACAAATCCCCAAAATACATTTTGATGAATAGACTTCCACACAATCTGGAATTTTCAGAGGTTCTTGTGATAGAATTCTGCCTATGATAAGTTGTTTCTTAAAATTTAAGAACATGAATAAATATGCTCAGGCTTATGCAATAAATGTTTATTTTTACCACCACCAGACTTAACAAGCAGAAATCTTGATGGAATTCTTGCTTAATGTAAATGGTATCTCTACTCAGGCCATAGACTAAGCAAGATGAGCTCTCAAAAGACCTTGAGATCCTAGGAAGCTTGAGAACGGTGTCACCATACTATTATACACTTCTTCAGCTGTGCAAATAGAACCATAAACACATGATTTCAATTGTTGTTCTTGTTTAGTCATTAAATTGTGTCCAACTCTTTTGTGACCCCATGGACTGTAGCCTGCCGGCTCCCCTGTCCATGGCATTTCTCAGGCAAGAATATTGGAGTGGGTTGCCATTTTATTCTCCAGGGGATCTTCCCAACCCGGGGGTCAAACTCAAGTCTCCTGCATTGACAGGAAGATTCTTTACCACTGAGCCACCAGAGAAGCCCAAAGATACACTAGAAAAGTAAATAAAAAAATACTTCAAATAAAAAATGCAATATCAAAAGAGCTGAGGTAGGAAGAAAATAGTTAACTTTTCCCTAAGGTTGCCTCTGTTATTCAGGATAAGAATGTAAAAATGAAAACTCCAAAACTAGCTACCCCACCCCAATACCCGCAACTTAACATCTACATTATAATCTATTTTGTCAGAATTTTACTATTCCACTTATTCCATTGTTTTTATTAGCATAATTTTACTATTTTAGAAAATTTTGCCCAAGCAAATAACTTGATTCTTCATTGCAAGACTTCCTACAAAATTTGAAATTTTCCCTCAAAAGGAAATAGCAACAGATACTTTAGGTCTTCAGATGCTTTGAATCCCTAATCTCAAAATCTCACCTTGCTATTTCCAGCAGTTCTAAATCTTGATAGCATCATCTTTTTCCCAGTCCCAATCAAGTCTTCTCATTGAAAGACTCAGCTTGAACTAAACTTCTTATTTTCAACAAATTTGACCTTGCATTTTCTCCTCTACGAACTAGAGAGTTCTGTGGAGGTGTTTTCCCTCCAAGGTAAACAATTCATTCAGTTTGCTTTATCAACAGCTTGTGTTGGTGATGTTTAGAGAGTTGACATTCAAAGGAAAGTAGTGCTCAGACCCCTGAAAACGAACCTGTCAAACTAGTCAAACTAACCTGTTAAACTCGAGGGGAATAAAGTTGGGGTGGGCATGAAAATATGGTAGAAATAGCTAAAAGTGTGGCTAACTATATTCTCTATCCCAACGCCATAAAGGATGTATTCGAAGAGATCCTACACTTCCTGAAATATGGAGGTTAGATCCTGGCTTTGCAGCATTACTTAAAACCTCCTAGATTTTGTAGACTGGCAATCTCATCCTTCCTGGTGTTTCCAGGTGACGACAAATTGAAATTATAGTGGCCTGATGGCAGTTCAGGCATACAAAAATGGACTTGGGCAGCCACTGAAGATCTGATCTCAGACACGTCTCTGTACCACTGAGAACTTGAGCTTTCTTTGAACTGTACCATGGACACCACCAGCCATATTCAGAACAGTTCCCAGCTGCAACTGTATGGTCTCAAGGTCTCTCCCTGCAACTATTCAACTACTCCAAACCCCAACAAATCCCAGCTTAACAAACGCCCTCACTTCTTGACAGCTCCAATTATAATCCTTGATAAACAACTATGTAACTAACTGTAACCTGTGGTTTTTGCCTTTATAAGCATCCCAACAGGAGGCTTATAATCTCCTTATAACCACAACCTATTTTGTCTGGGTGGAAGACCATTTTTGTGCTTCTTGAACCTATGTCTCCTGGGCTGCAGTCCTAATAAGCCCTTAATAGGTAAGCTTTGTATTTCAATCAGATCTGTATTCTGGGAATTTTGGTTGATACAGGTCACTGCAAATACATAAACACACATACATGCACACACACAGAGTGGGGGCAGAAGGGGTGAGCATAGGCTGTTCCTGTTCTTGTTCCCCCACTCACCTTGAAATAAGACAAAGTACTTAGCACAACTCGAAACCAGACTCCACCCCTTAATACAATAAAGGATGGATATTTTACTGAAGATTTATCCCAAGGGTAGATGGGGAAGAACAAGTATAACAAAAATCCTTATTAGACTTAACTCATTCTTTCATCCTCTAAATTCTTAAAAGGAGCAAAGCACCCCTTCTCTCTTTTCTTTTCTGTTCCATTTAATGAAATCGTTAGCCCTTCCTACCTCTTGGTAAAACAAAAGCCTGCAATTAACTAAAACCCTCCTCACCCAGAATATAGTTTAGGGCTCAAGCCAGAACAAAAGAGGAGGTCTCACCCCTTCAGAAGAGCTTATCACAGAATTTACCCCAAATTTTCACAAACACATTCCATTAATACAACATTCATGTTGCCAGGCCTTTACTATTGAACTTTGACTAAATCCAAAACATACATATTACTAAAACTGAAGCAATATTTGAGCAGAGAAAAGAGTTTTTAATCAAGGAGAAGTAGCAGGAGGCTATGGACAAATACTCAGTGTCCTGGAAAATTAAAATGAGGATTAATTTCAACCAACAACCCTGTATGTGTGCACATGTGTGTGTGTGTGTGAGAGAGAGAGAGAGAGAGAGAGACAGAGTGAGTAAGGGAGAGAGAAAAAGAAAGATTTGCTTTAAATTGTGAAAAGCCAAATATCTTTGCACTAGTTTCTGAGATGATTTGCTTATTTGTTTGTTCTGCCACATGAGAAAATGACTGGATATGATTTGCATTTAGGGCATAAAATTGAACATTTAATAAAGATAATAGTAGATATATATCATATATATGTATGCATAGATACATCTACATTAACATTTAAAAAATGATATTTTTGTTGGGTTCCTAAATCCCTATGTTATTTAAATGAGAAAGATCACTGGAATTAGAGTAACTTGGGAGGGGGAAAAAAGCCCTTTGGTAAAGGGGATAAATTTCTATATTTAGAAAAGAACTAAGGTGTAATATTATCTCTTTCACTGATTGTATGTTTGATCTAATCTCATCCTCAATTAAAACCTCTAGTTTTTTTCCCCCCCATCAAAATGAGAGGTTGATTTAAGATAAGCCTTAGTCCTATTCTACCTACAAACACCCTGAGTTTATAATTGTTTTCAAAAGTGTGACTGTGGCCAAAATTCACATTAGTTTTATACAAAATGTAATCACAGTGCTTGAGGTGCATTGATTTAGGAGCAGCTTAATAAGAATTTGGTTGCTTTTCTGTTATTGTTTCTGCTGCTGTTGCATCTATCATTCTGGGAAAGCAAATTTTCTTTGCTGATCGTCATCGTTCTGAGGTGTGTGCATCAAATAATAGGCAGTTTTCAAGTCTCTTTGACAGGTGCAATTACAGGCACCCAGACACCCACACGAATAAGCCTGATGAAGTCAGACATCTGTTTTCCTACACATGCTGCTCTCATCCCACCAGTACTTCATGATATTCTTTTCTCTAGTGGAGAGTGAGAAATGGTGAGTTGCCAGGAATTAATCCTAAATCCATCCTCAAACAGTTGAGCCAACTAATATGGCCATAGGCAGACACAGAGATGGGGCGGGTCAGAGAAGATACCGAAAGGATACTGTCGGGCCAATCGAATTGCAGGGAGGAATTGCTAGCTGTTAGCTTCAGAATTTACCCTAAAAATCTGAGTTACCTACCTGTATGTGTCAAAGTCATTTTATCTAGTGCAGGAAGGCTTAAGCCTTTAAACAAAAGTAAAATTATCTCTACAGTGGACTTTCAACAGCAACGAAGAGAGAAAAGAATCTAAAATCATAAATTCCAAAAGAAACTACCCACAAGATGTGGATGAACAAGTCGACAATGAGAAAATAAATCTGCATAGGAAGCATTAACCTTTTGTCTTCACGCTCAGTTTTGTTCTCTTTAGAATTGCAGCCCAGTGACTATCCTTGTCCTGGGCTCTGGCCATCCTCTTGGAAGGAATGAGGAGTAGAAGGCAGTCTGGATGACATGGATGCTTTTTTTTTTTTTTATGTCTGTGCTGAGTGTCTGTTGCTGCACTGGCTTTTCTCTAGCTGTGGAGAGCTGTGGCTACTCTCCAGCTGCTGTGCGTGGGCTCCTCACTGCAGTGGCTTCTCTTGTTGTCAAGCACAGACTCTAGGGTGCAGGGTCTTCCATAGGGCTCTAGAGCACAGGCTCAATAGTTGTGGTGCACTGGCTTATTTGCTCTGAGGCATGAGGGACCTTTCCAGACCAGGGATCGAACCCACCTGCATTGGCAGGAGGATTCTTTACAACTGTGCCACAAGGGAAGCCCCTAGATGACATCACACAGCCTGGGACAATGAGCACCACAAAAGGCTTGTTAACACAAGGGATAGATTATGCTTTTGCTAGATATGAATGTCTTCCATCTCATAATTATTTCTGTTTTGGACCAAAAGGAACACAAATATTTCTTTTTTAGTATCTCTGATTTGTAGAGTGTTGATATATATCTATCAACGAATAATATGCAATCATGTCCCCCCAATACCTAATTGATAACATCATCCCTTTGGTGAATTTTGAAGTTCCCCAAATGGAAATTTTGCTTCTATTCTTCTCTTTCTCTCATAAGCAAAAGATGGGCTGTGACAATATTTACTATCATCTAAAATGTCACATTGGCTACATTCTACATGATCAGCTGACAGTAAACATTTAAAGAGATAGCGTTATATAAATGGATAATTCACAGGAAGTTTCCGTTTGGATCCTCTATAATACTGCCTTCTAGAGGTGATTTTAATTCATTTGTGTATTCTACAACTGTGTAGTATATTTCAGGTTCTGTAGTAGTTGTTGGGTGGGCAGTACTAAACAGAGTTGCTATACCCCTACCATCATGAAATGTACTGACTACTGATATAACTGTCTTTTGTACAGATCATTACACACCAATGAATATATAATTTTAATTTTGGCTATGTGTGTAATTGTCATCCTGTATTTAATATTAATGAACACTTATGGAGTACAATCTAAATGTCATGCACGGAGGAAAAAAGGTAGTAAAATTCAGACCAGACTTCAACAGTCTTATGGCCCAACTGGAGACAGAGAATTACATATTTACATTGTTTGAAAGCATACTAGAGCAGAAATATTGGAAAAAATGACTGAAGATAGGAGTGATATTTGTTTCTAAGTGATGGGCTATTACTGTATCTTCTGTCTAGCTTATTGCGTATTCCTCATTTTCTATATTCCAAAATTATTCATTGAAATATAATAGCTATTTGAAAATCCATGATTGCAGTGACCAAATAAATGGTGACAACAATATGCAGTGGATGACATCAGTTATAAGAAAGAGTCAATGCTGAAATGTAATAGAAAAAAAGGATGTACAAGTTGGCAAAAATGATTATACATTAGTAAAAGGCAAGTTTGGTATACCTTGATTGAACAGTATGATCAAGAAATCAGACAGAAGGAAAGTATATTCCAAATATGGGGGTCAGCATGTAAGTAAGACCTGAGAATGGAATTTTAATGGTAGGATCTAGAATGCCAAGCTTCCTTTGAGCATGGAAGTTAGACTGGGGCTAGCTCATGGAGGGCCCCCCACCCACCCAATTGTGATTATTTAAACAGTGGTAAATCGTAAGAGTTTGAGAAAATTGATTCTAATTAGTATTTACCTAGATGATTCTAGCAATAAAGAATAGAATATACTAGAAGGGGATGAACTGGGCTTGGGCACAGCTCCTGGATATTGCAAGTTTACTGGCTCTGAGCTCATGTGAGGGGATCTCAATAGAGGAGCAGCACTAACATTGAAAAGGAAGGAATAGATGCAACCATGGTGATTAAGAAGTAACTGATAGAAATTACTAACTACTTAAGTATGTTGGGGATATGAGAAAAAAGTCAGCAATGACTTTGATACATCGAGCTTGAGTGACAGGGACGCTGCCATACCTTAGAGCAGAGGTCACATGATTAGGCAAGGTGAAAGATACAGTGAGTTCATTTTTAGCTCTATTTTGAGAATGAATCTATAGCCATGATGGCCATGATACAGTACCTTGCTTCTCAGGAAAGAAGTGAGGGTGATATATTTAGATTTAAAAGAATACAATTGTGATGGTGGTAATTTGATAATTAAACTCTTTTACGGGAACTTTCATCTTTGTATCCCACAGCTTTCAACACAACTCTTAAACATGTTAGCAATGTAAAATGATTGCCTAGTGAAAATAACAGATGCCTGAAATCTCAAAGGAAGATTGTATATTCTTTTATAAGCAGAAAATTGAAAATTGATTCTTGGTAGAGGTGTATATTTGAGGAGTAGGGACCAGTCCAGAAGCTTAGAAGAAGTACATCAAAAGATGATAGGAGCATAAAGTAAAGAGATTGTAGAGCTAAGGAAGCTAAGTTAAGGGAGTAGAAAACTCTAAGGAAAAAAAAAAAGTGGAAAATAAAGTAGAACTCCACGGAGATCAAAGAGAAAGAGAATAGAAAATAGATCAGAGCTTTTAGCCTAAAGGACTCTTTTGTGGCCATGTAAAAAGCTGGTGATCTTAATGAGGGAAAAAGAGGGAAAGCTGGATTGTAAAGGAGTTTGAGAATGAGTAAATTCTTAGGATGTAAAGACAGTAGGAAAGCTTCTTGATTCAGAAGGCAAGGGTGAAAGAAAAAAGAGAAAGTAACCATGATTGTTCCAAGCAGTATGGGGGTTGAGGGAAAAATATTTATGAAGTTAGAGAAGATTTCAGCATAACAATGGAGGAAAAGCAGATAGCTCTTAAGACATTTTTTTCATCCTCAGTTTACTTAACCCTAATAGTTTTCTGTCTTATTATGCTGCATATCTCATTGCACTTCTATCATTAGCTATTAGAGAAAACAGTGAGTGCACTTTCCTTCTGTTAATCCTTCTACCAATGCTGTAATCTGCTTGAAGTGTTAAACTGATTTACTCTAATTCCCTGGGATGGATTATACTGGAAGAGAATAAACTGATTAGCTAAATAAAGAAAAAGACCTGGAAAACTGAACAAAAAACACATTTGTTTTACTCAGTAACATTTGGTTAGTGGTAATCAGTGCTTTTCATACTGTTCATGGGGTTCTCAAGGCAAGAATACTGCAGTGGTTTGCCATTCCCTTCTCCAGTGGACCACATTCTGTCAGATCTCTCCACCATGACCCGCCCGTCTTGGGTTGCCCCACGAGCATGGCTTAGTTTCACTGAGTTAGACAAGGCTGTGGTCCTAGTGTGATTAGATTGACTGGTTTCCTGTGGTGTGCTGCGATTCATGGGGTCGCAAAGAGTCGGACACAGCTGAGCGACTGAACTGAACTGAACTGAACTGGTCCTTGCTGTGCAAAAGATCTTGAAATCCTGCCTTATGAACTTTAATGGGATTAATGGAATTGGTAAGCATTGTTTAAGGTTTTGGTTTATTTACTGTTACTGAAGAAATGAGATGTACATTGGACAAATCCTAAGTACTGGTGGGAGGGGGGTTCAGGATGGGGAACACATGTACACCCGTGGCGGATTCATGTCAATGTATGGCAAAAAACACTACAATATTGTAAAGTAATTAGCCTCCAATTAAAATAAATAAATTTATATTAAAATAAATAAATAAAAAACATTAAAAAAGAAAAAAAAAAAACCTAAGTACTTTACCAGTGCACTGCCACTTAAGGCAAATACAGCCAGTCAGTTCTCACACCGTAGTATTAGCCATTTTTTCATGATGTGTGTGTGTGCTTTATGTATGTGGTTAACATGTGTGTATGGTAAAGGCATTTTGAAAATTGCAAAGCTCTTTTGAAAAATAATTTTACTTTTTCCCCTTTAAATCATATTGTACAGCTGAACTACTTGATCAAAACTATTGGGCTAGTTGGTTGATGCTTAGATTTTTTTTTTCTTCAGTGTATCAAACTCTTTGAATAAATGAATCAAAGAATTTTACAGAAGAAGACATATGTTAACTTCCCTTTTAAGTCTGAGGTTCCCAGGCAAGTCCTATTAAACTAGGAAGCAATCTTGGAAATAACGACAATAGTAATACAAAATGTTACAACACTATAATTTTAAAATACATTAATTCAATAGTTACATTTTTTTCTGTACCCATGATCTACAAAATGAAATTGAAGCTGAAATATATAAAATACCTTATTAAGCTTGGGTATAGCATCAGGAAAATACAAAAGAGCACTAACCATCTACCCCAACTACACAACTTCATATATTTATTCAAGAGTGATTTGTGAGAAGGAAAAAGTAATGCTCTTATTTTTGTTGGCTTTTTTATCTGCAAGAGTAGTGAGGAGAAATAAGACGAGTCAAAGAAATTAAGAGATACTGGAAATGACTTCTCAAGCTAAAAAATAAAATTGGATCTTCTATTTACACATTTATCAATGATTCTACAAGTAGTTTGTACATTTTTATTAGACATATACTTTGAAATAGTGAGTCAAACTGTGGAAAGCAAAAATCATCCTGTAACTATCACCCTGACAGTATGGAAATCAGTCCTAAATCTCTAGAAAACATTACACTCACATTCTATATTTGTGTTGTGAACACCCATATCTGTTAAACACATGGAAGTTTGCAGGGGGCTTTTATCCACAGTCACCTTCAACATAAACACTATGGGATGAGGATTATTTGGCCATTTTTGAACTGGAAGCAGGGTTCACGTGACTTTCTCAAGGCCACAGGCAGACTGAGTAGATTCCTAGTTAGGACACATGGCTTCCAGAGTCCCTGAGTGATGGGATGAGAAGATTCTAGACAGCATAAGGATTTGAATTCCAGTATCAGTTCCATCACCTGGTAAGTGACTGTTGCTATAAGTGTTGTCAAGCTCTTTACAGGTTCTTTGCTGTAGGGCTTTGGTGAGGCTAGAATGATATAACGTTTATGAAAGCACTTTAAAATATTTTAATTAAGTAATTCATTTATTTGGTATGCAGGGTCTTAGTCGCAGTACTCAGGCTCTTCAATCTCCATTGAAGTATTAATGATCCTTTAGTTCAAGCATGCAGGGTCTTCAGTTGCAGCAGGTAAACTCTTAGTTGTGGCCTGTGAAGTCTAGTTCTTTGATCAGGGATCAAACCCAGGCCCCCTGCATTGGGAGCACAGAGTCTTAGCCACTGGACCACCAGGGAAGTCCCATGAGAGCAGTTTTTAATATTAAAATTCTATGGAAATGTTATGAGTTGTAACGTATTTGCCGAATGGAAGCTGAGCTGATATTTGGAATGGCCTTATGGGAATGTTTTCAGTGGGGAAAGAAATTGCCTGTGAAACAGTTCTAATCACGGATGCAAATCCTGCTGGCAAACGTGGCAGATCCTGGGAAAGACACATCCAGATAGTGTCTTTTTATCCCTCAAATGTCCCTGTGACTAAGGGAGTGGAGCAGCTGCTGCTATTACTAATCACTGTTAGGATCATTATTCTCAGGTTATTGATGGGAAAACCAGAACAAGATAGGGTGTGGGTGTGTGTCCGTGTGTGTATATGTGTGTGTGTAAGCCTGGCATGTAGAAAACATTCAATAAATGATGTTGTTACTGCTGCTACTGTTTTTACACTATCCTATGCAAAGAGATCAAATTTTAGCTATTCAAAGGTCATCTCCAGGTTTGAGTAGACACCTTTGATGCCTAAAGATATTATGGAGGAGAGCTCTTTGGTTTAATTTGGCAATGGAATTCACTGAATGAGCAGAATTAAGCATGAATGCAACATGATAAAGAAGCAATAACAGTATTTTTAAATGTTGAATATAAGATCTGACGCTGGGAAATTTAGTTGATTATAAGTTCTAAACTAGGAGTTTTCAAAGTAACAATACTAGTGATAATTAGTATTAGCGGAGCTCTTATTTTGTGCCAGATATTTTGCATGTTCTTTGTGAGCATTATCTCACTGGAATCTTGCAAAATCCATAAAATTTCTTTGAATAGACTTGTTGATGAAGAAATCAGGCACAGGATGAGCTGCCTATGAACCCAGGTGGTTTGACTTCAAGTTGGAGCTCTTACAAAACCATGTCATTCTCCCTCTCAAAATACTATTAAAGTTTAAACTGAATTACTGAGATTATAGTGGATTTAATGGATTCTCTTCTACACTATTCTAGCCAGACTACTGGAGTCTAGGCAAACAATGAAAGTTATAAATAAATATCACTTTGATGAAGGACAACCAGGATGATGGGGACACTTACACCCATGTCACGTGAGAGCATTTGAAATGATACTTATTCAGTCTGATTATATGTGTGAGTCATTCTCAAATATTGAAAGGACTGTCAGATAGAAGAGAAATTGGGAATATATTCTTATGGGATACTTTTAGGATTGTTGGTAGAAGTTACACCGAGGTGATATCAGCTCCAATATATGCCGGATGTTTCTTTAGAGCAAACCAAACAGATAATGGAACAGTCAGACTCCAGATGTCTCTACATTCAATTTTGTGTTGCTGCCAGTGGTTAAGCCTCATTTCCTTAACTAATATTATGGCAGAGCATATTTAGATATATTGGGTTGGCCGAACGAACTTTTTCGACAACCCAAAACAATGGTGATCTGACTAGATCTCTTCCAGAGTTTGGTTTCTGAGATTTTAAGAAATGGACAATTAGGTCTAAAACTCAGTGCATAGGACCGAAAACTATAAACATGAGTGTGTTCACAAACACCGTAAGTCAGCTATTAATGAAAGAATGATGCACCTAACACGGAACTCTGCTCAGTGCTATGCGGCAGCCTGAATGGGAAGGGAGAATAGATACATGCATGTGTACGGCTGAGGCCCTTCATTGTTCGCCTGACACTATCACAACTTTGTTAATTGCCTGTCTACCTTGTGTGTGTTAGTTGCTCAGTCGTGTCCAACTCTTTGCAACCCCATGGACTGTAGCCCCGCCAGGCTCCTCTGTCCATGGAATTCTCCAACCAAGAATACTGGAGTGGGTTGCCATTCCCTTCTCCAGGGGCTTTTCCCAACCCGGGGATTGAATCTGGGTCTCCTGCATTGCAGGCAGATTCTTTACCATCTGAGCTACCAGGGAGGCCCTAATACAATACAATACAAAAACAAAAGTTGAAAAAAAAAAAGTGATGTGCTTATAACGCTATTTGCTCCATATTTCTGCCCATCCTCAAGGGCAAAGATGCTACTTTCCTACAAGAGAAGACAAGTCAATCTACATAAGACAAAAGCAAGTCCATTTTTGAGAGTAAATAGGGGCAGGTCAAAGAGAAGTGAACCAGCGTTACTCAGATGGCAGGTAGGAAATGGTTTGATATAAGCTTTTGTAACCAAAGTTAATATAGAAAATCCCTTTGATGTTGTTTGAGAAGCACAGAATTGTATGTTTCTTTAAATACTTTTGGGTGGTGAACTGTTTCTTCAAAATCACATCATTCTGGGGCTGAATCATCTCCTTGGTTTCCTAGGGTAACATGGTTTTGGGACTAACATGCAGGATTTCAGCTCCAGCACCCAGCTCTGCTCAGTCAGGATGAAAATCATGACTGTAACTATGAGTCAAAGTGTATTTTCATCCTGAATGCTAAGCTGTTGGAACAATGACACTGATGAGAAAGGGTCCATCAAATCAGGAATTATGCAGAAATGTTGAAGAGTTCCTGAGAGGATGAGAGCCTAGTAAGATTTTCATAGTTTGCAAAAAGGCCCTACTTATTTCTTAACATTTTAACCGAAAACATGAACTTGTGCATGTTCTAGTTAAGCAAAACTCAGCAAAGTAACTTATACGTAATGAACTATAAAGTTGAAGTGTATGGTTTCTTTTGTTTTATGTTTCCTTCAACTACTTCAGATACCAATTGGTATCACATGGATATCAAGGAAAGGTCTTATCTCTATATTTGTTTAAGACTTCTGCTTTGCTTCCAGAAGACTAGACAGTTTATCAGTTAAACAGATTTTGGAATGATGAGGTTACTTGTAACTTTAAAGTTAAGATACTAGTGATAGGTAGCATGTCAAGGGCTGAACAGGATTTCAACACCTGTAATACCATTCCTTGCATTATTAACAAATATACTCCTCCTCTCTCCCACACAGGGGGATGGAATATACTTCTCTGATTGCTTTGGGATTTGCCATATAGCTCGCTCTGTATCTTAGTCAGCTCTGGCTGCCACAACAAAGTACCAGAGACTGGGTGACTTAAATGGCAGGAATTTATTTCTCACAGCTCTGGAGAGTAGAAGTCTCAGACTGAGGTGCCAATCTGGTCCATTTCCAGTGAGAACTCTTTCTGACCTGCATATGGCTGCCTTCATGCTGTGTTCACATCAGAGAGAGACACACAGAGAGAAAGAAAGGTATGCCACATCTGGTCTCATAAGGGCATTTATCCCATTGTGAGGGCTCCACCTTCATTACCTAACAGCAAGCCAAAGTCACCATCTCCAAATACCATCACATTGGGGGTTAGGATTTCTGCATAAAAATTGGTAGGAGGGGACATAATTCAGTCCATAGCACTCTAGGAAATGGACTGTGGGAAAAGGGCCCCTATGTCACCTCTGAATGAATGTGTTAGGAAACACGCATGTGTAACTTCCCCCTGTGTGTTTGCTGTACTCTTTGAGAAGAACACAGAAAGACTGATGGTCCTAGAACAAGAAACCTGAGCCCCATCCACAACCTGGAGCAAAATTTGGATAGCCAAACTCCAAAAACTTGCAGTTTATCATCAGGATTAGTTGTTGCTGCCAAAAGAGAGGAAAAACAAAACAAAACAAAACTCAACCAGAAACAAAGAAAAACTGCCTAATCCATAGAACAGTGGTATAGAGGCTCAAGGAAGAAGAAATATCATTGATTACATGCAAAAATATTTAAGATACCATAAGACTGACATTTTTCCTGAAGATTACTGAAATGAATTCATGATAGTAAGGGAATTATAATGCCAAAAAATAGTTTGTGACAGCAACAGGAATAAATGTTTTCTGTTTTTGTACTTGGACTGAAAAACAGGAGGAACATATAATATTCGGTGCAGGATAGGGTGCAGGATAAAGACTTCTGGTTTCTCAAAAGCAGTGAGGTTGAATATGTTTGAATGCACTTAATAAGAGTAATTATGTTATTTTCTGCATAACAAATTACCACACATTCAGCAGCTTAAAACATTTCTCATTTCATATCTCACAATTTCTATGGACCAGGAGTCTGGGAACAAGTGAGCTGGGTCCTGAGCTCAGTCTCTTACAAGGCTCAGAGCAAGGCCTGGTTAGACTGTGTTCCCATCTGGAGGTTTGTCTGGGGAAGGATCCACTCCTAACCTCCATTATGTTGTTGGTAGGGCTCAGGTTCATACAACTGCAGATTTCATAGCAGCTTGATTCAACAAAGTCAATGAATAAGACAGAGAGAAGGAGAGAGTGAAAAGGAGAGAGAGAAGAAAATGAAGGAGCACCTCTGCCACTTGGAGCCCTAAATTCAGGAAAAGACTGAATACTCTTTAGAAAGCTTACCTGACTAGGTCAGGCCCACCTAGGGTAATCTCCCTTTTAATTAACTCAAAACTAACAGATTAGGAACCTTAATTACATCTGTAAAACCCGTTCACCTTTGCCCTATGATGTAATATAACCACAGGAAGGACACTCCGTCACTTTTGCCACAGAGTATTGCTTAGAAGAAAGTTCCAGATTCCACAACACACAAGGCGAGGATGACACAAGGGTGTGAGTCAGCGGGGCTCACCGGAGGGTAGACTGCCACAGCACTCTGTAGACTGTACCGGCCTACTTTATTACTCCAGAGAACTTTTCCCCCATATGAAATCAAGCCAGGCATGGGACAGAGGTAGATGTGGCGACAGGGAAGTGGGGATGAGTAATAAAGCTGAGACCTGAGGCACCATGAGGACATGAGAGAACTGAAATAAGGCACCTACGATTCTCTTAAAGAAATATCACCAAGAAGCCCTGTCTGACTTAGTAGGAATAAACAAGCTCCTCAATCTTCAACAGAGCCATACCAACACATCGAGAGGCAGAATCAAGACTAGTTTGGAAGCAGCCTCCTGCAATCTGCTATCACGGTGGTAGAGGTGCGCCTAAGCATCTGGCCATTTACACTGCAGAGACCCCCAGGAAGGATGGAAAGTGCAGTTGCATTTCAGCATTGGCTAGGAGGGACATCTAGTGGCGGCTGGAATCTGGGCGGGACGTCAACTGGTAAGCACATACCCTTGAACAGGTTCATGCATAGAGATTCTGAGTGGGAGGTGCTGAGAGTATCTGTCTGTTCTCTGGAAGCCATTCATTCACCAATTTCAAGTTTTTAGAAAAGACATTTATAAGGTTATAAACAGACCAAACCTGGTAATATCTTCAAAGGCATATAAGAATATTTACATGCGTTCTCATGAAGAAGCATGGTGTCATAGAGATAAGGTTAACTTTAAGGAGCCACATTATACTTTGGTGTATGTGTGTGTGTGAAAGAGAGAGGAAGAGACTCTTCAAAGATTGATCAGGAGAACATTTTGACATGGTGAAACGTATACAGATGAAAAGAAGGAAGTAACGAAGGAAGGAAAGGAGGAAGGGAAAGGGAATTGTGATGCCCTAGGCACACCTCCTGCTCCTTCTAATCCCTCGGGATGATGTCAGTATTTGCCTACTTGACCTCTCTGTCTTTCCCACCCTCTAAGGTGTGTGGCTTCCCACAAAAAAATGGATTTTAGAACCTTCAGATGCATCCAGGCAATGCACCAATGAGGGCTCAGCCTGAGAAACGAGAAAAGAGAAAAAGCTGAGAGAACCAGGCGGAATGGATCTATATGGTACAGATCTGAGAGGGTTAGGGGGAAGAGGTGGGGATAAAGGGGCAGGGATAGGGGCTGCTGCTGCGGGCATAAGGGAGAGCTTTAGTGCACTGGTAAGCGATTAGCTCTTGAGCTGCCTTAGGTGAGAGGAAATTGTGAAAAAGAGAATGAGATAAGTTGTCAAGTTTACTTTATTATTATGAAAATTTTTGACAGATCCAAACTAAAGATTGGTATCATTTTGATTATTAACTTGACTGGTTTTATCCTGGTACCCAGTTAAAGATCTGGCACCTAGTAGATGTCCAGTTACTATTTCTGAATGAATGAATACATTCAGTTGCCATCCTAAAAGCTCAGGTTGGACCAGTTCCTCTAATATGAGCTATTAGTAGACTGCGGTGATAACTGATGCCACAATGGACTAGGAAACCAGAATATGTGCCCTCAACACCTTTTCAGAACATTCCAATTTAACATCAAATTAGCAGCAGCTTGCTTCATCCAGTTCACCAAAATTGTTCATGTTGCTTTACAAAGATGAATCCGAAGACATAGGAAAAACTGCATGAGGTGTTGCACAATACACCTGCTCTAATAAGACCTTGTTTTCTTAAAAATTGAATCATTCCCATCTTTATTTTTCCCTGTTTATTTCTGCTTGAGTTCTATTTACTTGGAATTCTGTCTTTTCTTTTCATCTCTCTCCATTTTCAGAGCTCATCTCAACACTGTTCTCATCTGCAAGATGAGAATTTTTGAAACTTGGAAAATTCTGGGGCCCTTTCCAACTCTCTCCTAACACTGACACACAACACAAAGTTGTGGCTGAAATTAAACATTTGTTGTGCAAGGACGACGTGTCCTACTGGAAGTCTGAGGCTCCCATTCAAATTAGGTCACTTTTCTTGAGCGCTTCGTAGAACTCCGTGTGCTCCTCACTCATGGCAGCTGTCTCCTTCAAGCTTTTGTTCCTGCTAGTGTGCATATATAGAATGTTCTCTCTCTGCTTTCTGGACTACAAACTGTTTGAGGGAAATATCCTGTTTTATTCATCTTCCTCGTCATTTCAAAGAAACATTTAAATACAAGGAATGCTTTAATTATTAAATCAAGTCTGGCAGCAAATCAGTTTGGCAGCAATTTACCAGTAGTGTGTGCTAGGAGATGCATTTATTATGATCAAATTATATTTCTTTGAAACGCTTTCATTATCCAAAATTTTGAAATTCAAGTGGAATAGAGTCCGCTCCAGTCACTCTAAACTAGTAACAGTTGCTTGCCCACACTGTATACAAATATATTCTCATATGATAAGAAATTCTGTGGGCTTTTCCTTGTTTCCTTGTCATGAGCTTTTGTTAGACTAAACACTGTTTTTTTTTTTTTTTGTTTCTTTCTGGCCTGAAGGGAAAGATGTATCTTTAGGTTGTTTTATTCAAAAGAGTAATGGTCCTTTGAACACAGCAGGGAGAAGAGAGTGATATCATGAACATTCTATTCTCCAATTTTTCTCTCTTTATTTACATGTTGGTTGGTAGAGTTTGATACAGTTATATTAGAATTTAGATGAGTGGTTTTTGGCTCAAGAATTTAATGTTTAAAGTAAATGTTTTACTATGTATTTGCTGCCTATTTCTAAAAAAAATGAAATTGGGCAGTGCACAATTTTTTAAAAAGTGAAATAAGATTATTAAAGTAACAGAGCAGAAGTTTAATAATGTCCAGTAAATCCAGCTGGAATACCTCTCAAGATGGGAATTTAAATACCAGGGAACTGACACTCTGGCAGGTGATGTTGCTTAAAGAAGTCAGAAGTAGAAAGAACCCAGTGGGGATAGGTTTGTTTGTTTGTTTGTTTGTTTTAAATACCCAGGAAGGCAGCAAGATCAAGTTATGGGGAAGAAAAAACAAGGAAAAATTACAAAAATTGCAAAAGTGGAATTGAGCATATGTGAAAATTAAGGAGTCCAGAGATGAGTAGACTTAGATAGAAGAATTAAAGTGAGAGATAGATGCAGGGTCCTTATATCATTATTACCAATTAAACTGCTCCTGCTTGCTTGGATTAAACCCAAATTCATCCTTGGATCATTTGACTTAATGGCTTAAGTCAGTATGCACAATATTAAGGAGGTAAATGTATCAGAAAATAAAGACTATGGGAAGCTACTGAAATTGAAGACAAGATTTACCTACGAGTTATTAGTTTGCAAGGAGAAAAAAGAAGTATATACTCCAGAAAAGACCAGATTTTTAGAAGACAAACAGAAATAGGATTAAATACTAGAGAAATTTGTTATTTATATGTGTATCAGGAAGAGGAGAGACAACTAAAGAATAATCATCATTTTGAGATTAAGACCCAACAAATAACAATTTAGCCTTTCTTTCCCATTCTATAGGGCAAAGTGAAGAAATATTGGCTGTATCTCTTATAAAGAATGACTTTTAATGGCAGAAGAGAGAAAATATTCTTGTTACAAGATTTCATAGGAAAGTCTTAGAACTAAGTCATTAAAGTGATGCTGTGAAAGTGAAATGAAAGTGAAGGTCGCTCAGTTGTGTCTGATTCTTTGTGACCCCATGGAGTATACAGTCCATGGAATTCTCCAGACCGGAATACTGGAGTGGGTAGCCTTTCCCTTCTCCAGGGGATCTTCCTGACCCAGGGATTGAACCCAGGTTTTCTGCATTTCAGGCAGATTCTTTACCAGCTGAGCCACAAGAGAAGCCCCCAAATTGATGTATAATTAGCCACATTTTAGTGTAAATATGCATATCTTACCTATGTGCCAAGAGATACAACCTGAAATCTAAGTACTGCTCACTCCAGGTCTCTGGTATTGAAACAAACAAACAAACAAAATTGCCTACTGTTCATTTGCAAAAGGGATTGAATGTCCTACTGTGAGCAGGAGGGATGAACGAGTCAAGATGCAAAGATATCGTGCACAGATAATGGACCAATTTTGGAGAGAAGGGACCAGACTGAGAACATAATGATACACTGTCTCTAGAGCATTTCCACACAAACTCACCTTGGATGAAGGACAAGAATTTCTATAGAAAAGGGTTTCTCTAAAGTGGGAGCCACTTTGATATCTTTTGCACCATCGTCCAAGAAAGGAGGCAGAAGCATTTCTGTGCCTGGATCTGAAAGACATTTAATCTAACCTGACACATGCCTGTGTATGTGATGCATCTCTTTGGAAAAATTTGAAAGGAGCTGCTCTTCCAAAGGAGTGAGTGAGGGCTCACCTTTGTAGTGATGATTGTGACTATTTCTTCTCCCCAGTGACTTACATAAAATACATTTGCAGTAGACATTGTCTTTCCTGGAACCATTGCTTTCATGGTATTTTATCTTCACACAAATATGCCAAAAGGGACCACAAGTCACACTGATAAAATGTTGGTCTTCCCAGTGATCACCTGGGGAAAGCATGATTACCCCCATTTACAGATGAGGATCTTAAATTCAAACACATGTAGTCTTTTTGCCCACAGCCTCACACTTGATGTGATGCAGAGCAGGGATTCAATCTCACTCCTTTGGACTTATTTCTAACAGAATTCTCTGACTCTCCAAGACATGTATTTGTATTCAAGACAAACCAAAACATAATGTTTGGCTTATGCTGAATCATCTATCTTCTTCTTTGGCACTGTGATTATACAGCATTTATAAAACTCCCTGTCCAGTCAGGCAAATACCTGCACTTCTGTGCTTTGATTTAATGCACTGGGTCCCACTATTGAAGTCACTAGCCTTGCAAACGGCCATAATCTGAGTCTAGATTTCTAGGCTTATGCTTCTAAATCATTTGGCAGAGAACAGAGTTGATACTAGAAAAAGAATCACAGGTCGGAAGGCTGAGTTGGCATCACACATCAATATAAATGAAGTAGCTTTATTTTAACATGGGTTATGAACAAAAGCCATTCTGGAGAGAACAGGGTTAAGATGGGACTTAGCTGACATTAAAATGTATCCTTTAGGAAATCACCAAATATCATGACTATTGTATACAAGTTGAAAAATTTTGAAACAGTGTAACTTTCTTTTTTGGCAAAGGAATGCTTAGAAATAAACTACCATTTCAGTTCTTAAAAACGTATAACTACGAAGTCTAAGACATCTTTAAATCTCCCAAATTTTCTATAGGCAGAATCAAACTAAGTTGTAAAAATAACATTTTTTATTAGAGGAATAATCTTCAGTTTTATTTTTGTTTTCCATATGGCTCAGGATATATTTGCTAAGAAACTGTTTTGTACCCCCAGATGTTTTGACATAACTCAGCGTGAATGCAATGCCTGTGGATTAATTGTATGTTTTGTATACAATCTTCACCCAGGTGATAGTCTGTCTTCTGAGACCTCTGAGTCTCTGAGAATTTTGTCCCATTGAAGTCTATTTGTTTCTCAGCAGGTAAGGTCATATTTGATTTATACTGGGAGGAATTTTCACATAGATCTTGGCATCGTCAGAATTTTTATCCCTTTATTTTTCAAGGACACATTTTGGAGTATCAGGGTGATGCCAAACATAATAAAAGCAAATAAAATGATAAGTTGGCACTTTTAGTTTATATATATATCTACACTTTTTGTGAGCCACAGACTTTTACATCCAACAGCATATTTACTAGACTGCTCCATAGACTTTCCAAATTCAATATTTCCTCAACCAAATTTATGAGTTCCACAAATGTAGTCTTCCTCCAATGTCCCTAATTCTCAGGGAAGGCACAATCATATAGACAGATAGCCTAACCAGAACTCTAGTGGTTATCCTTGACACTTTCCCTTCCCTTAATATCTGATTTATTGTCCTTGGGACATAGTGTAGCCTAGAACTATAAAAATCTCCTTTTATGTGGTGCGAGAAGAGGGATGAAGGTTTGGAGAGAAAGCCTTGAATGCATCCTAAAAATTGCCTTCTGTGGTTGATGCTTACTATACTTTTCTAATAAATGGTGAGTACATTTTTTGCACACTTGAAATAATACTTTATAAAATAGTAATAAAGCCTTAATTTAGGCACAAAATGTGAAGTAATGTGAATTTAATAAAATTAAAATTTCATTGAGAATTACATAATTGCAAAGCTGAAAACTGAGTGAACTGTAAGTTCAGTTCATTCTATTGCAACACAGAAGTGCCACTTTAACTGCTAAAAAGATCTACCCACCACCTTTGTGTGAATTATTTTTAAATCATGTGAATTTTGACTAGTGAGAAGTCAGGAAAGCATCTTTCCCCTAGACTATGGCAGCCCCATGATTTGTTTGTGAGAAAGATGTTCTCCCCAACTACCACAGAAGTCCTCAATAGCATCTTATTGTTTGATAATGAAACTTTCCAGTAAAACTTTGTTCCATCTTTATGTACTATTTATGAACTGAATCTTTAACATGAAAGCAAAAAATAAAAAAGAAAAAGAAAAGGAAAGGAAAATTGTATAATGCAATACAGCTTATGATTCCATGCAGATTTGTTACTTGGAAATTTACATGAACTAGGCTTTTCTGAGCATTAAGAATGGCATTTTGGTATTGTTTCTGGCTGCAAGTTAAAATTTATTCTAGCATTCCCTCGCTGCTATTTCACGCAGTGGCGATCTGGCAGCCAGATACTCTTAACAGGTGTTAAGAGTTGGGAATCTTAATCAAGTTTTGGATGTTAAAGCAACCTCAGTTTGGGTGGACAGGGTATCTAAGGAAAATGTTCTTATTTCCATTCTCTAGTTCCTGTGACAGTGCTTTTTGTAATGGATGCTGTATGGTCATATATTCAATTTTCATGGGAGATGCATACACTGAATCTCATTAAAAAGTAACCAGGCTTGGCGTCACAGACATCTTCACAAACAGGAAGGCCCATTGTGTCTCTTCTCCCTCTTAGAATGAATTATCTGGTTGTCAGATTATCCCAGCTTTTCTTTCATTTGCTAAGAGGAACTCATGGACGTTGCAATAAATTCTCTGAGCACAACCACCCAGTTGTCCATTGCTTGGGCTGCCCTGGCCTATCTGACCTGTACTTAGCATTATTGATGTTCCAAGTTGCACCAATAAGTCTGACTTAGGATCTGTCATAGAAGGTGTCACTTGCCTTCTGTGTTTTGGTCCTTTATGTTCTTTGCGGCTTGTCATTCATAGCTGAGATATAAGGGAATGATGACTCTCCCAGGTTGCAAAACATGGAGATGATTCCACCTGAAGCCTCAGCTTCCTCATCTGAAATATAAAAGTTTTTGTGAGAATGAAAGGAAATTACATCAAAGTATTTTATGAAATGTTAAGCTGCAATAACATTCTGAACCAATTAGCCCAAGTTTACATCATATACAGAATATTGAGTTAAGTAGCTTTTTTCCTCCAGTAATGATTACATGTCAGTAACTGCTCTAATGCCTTAGTATATATTATTTCACTTAATAATGACATTAACTATGTAAAGTAGTTTTATGGTCAAGGTAGTTGAAACAGAGAAGTTTAGGTAAATGCATTTGATCATGAAACTCAAGGTAATAATAGAGCCAGAGACTTCATTCAAAGCTGTATGTCTCCAGAATCATGAACTAAGCTGATCCCCTTTAAGTGGTCAAATAAAATATTAGTACTAGTTCAACTTACATGACCTTAGGCAAAAACCACACACTCTCTTTTAGTCCACTTAGCTTTTATATCTGAAAATACGGGATGAGTTTCACTTGATGTTCAAAGGTTAATGGGTAAAGGTTTCTTCGTAGTATAATTCTTTTGATTTCCTACAATGTACCTCTTTCCAAAGCATTCTTTCTCCTCACTTTTTACAGTAAAGCATTACTGTCATAAATCAGATAGTCAGGAAGATTTGTGTGTACTCCTGGGAAGGATTCCTTAGGGAGTGGAGGAGGCAGGAACAGAAAAGGGAAGAATCTAGCAAGTCTTATAGAAAAAAGGTGTCAGCCAAATTCTGTAGGAGAACTGAGAATGTAAATTAGGTCCAGGATTTGTTCCAGTCAGAAACAAGGGGACTCACTCTGGTTTCAGGCTAACAGCATCCCTCATGGGAATGTAAGTGAAGGCTGCTCAGTTCAACTCTCTGTGAACCCAAGGACTATAAAGTCCATGAAATTCACCAGGCCAGAATACTGCAGTGGGTAGCCATTCCCTTCTCCAGGGAATCTTCCCAAACCAGGGATCAAATCCAGGTCTCCCACGTTGCAGGTGGATTCTTTACCAGCTGAGCCACCAGGGAAGCAGCTTCCCAGAGATTTCAGGTTCTTTGCCTGTTCAGTCAAGAAGGCTCTGTTTGAGGCTGTTTCCCAAGGAAGAGTAACATTGTCTCCACCCAGAGTGAAAGCACAGGGAACCCGCAGCAGGGTCACACAGAATTGGTAAAAGTATTTAAGGGGATATCGCAGAACACCAATAGTTTCTGCTAAGATTACCTAACATGTATTCCAAGAAAAAAAAGTAAGTGTTTACTTGATTACTAAATATTTAATAAAATTGTAAATATTTATTAAAGAAAAAAGGGCTTCCCTGGTGGCTCAGATGATAAAGAATCTGCCTGCAATGCCAGAGACCCAGGTTCAACCCCAGGATTGGGAAGATCCCCTGGAGAAGGGCATGGCAACCCACTCCAGTATTCTTGCCTGGAGAATTACATGGACAGAGAGGCCTGACGGGCTACAGTCCATGGGGTCACAAAGAGTTGGACATGACTGAGCAACTAACACTTTTACATTAAAGAAAAAAATCTAAATATATACATTTGGAATTAGTATACAATTTACAACGCTTTGTTATCATTAACCAGGAAAATGAAAAGAAATACAAATAAGGTAGGTATAATCAATTGACAAAAGAGTAAATATAAGTAGGATACATATAATAGGTTAAAATTATCAAAGAAATATAAATTAAAAGAAGTACCATTGTTTGCATACTGCATTTGTGAAAAAAAGAGAGAGAGAAATAAACAATAGAAGTAAGGAAAGAATTTAGTAGATTTTGGGGACTGTGACTTATTATTGTTTTTTTTTTTTAAGTTCTGTATGCTGCTGCTGCTGCTGCTAAGTCGCTTCATGTCCGACTCTGTGCAACCCCAGAGACGGCAGCCCACCAGGCTCCCCCGTCCCTGGGATTCTCCAGGCAAGAACACTGGAGTGGGTTGCCATTTCCTTCTCCAATGCATGAAAGTGAAAGTGAAGTCCCTCAGTCGTATCTGACTTCCAGCACAAAGTTTTTAAATTATGCAAAGTGCAATTTGTCTGCTTTTTTGTTTTTTGTTTGCTTAATTCAAGGTGATAAAGATTTATACATATGTTTTTGTAAAGAGCTTAATAGTTTTAGCTCTTGTATTTATCCATTCTTAGTTACAGTCTTTTTGTATATGATGGAATGAAACAGTCCACTTCATTCTTTTATGTGTGATCACATCTTCATATCACCATTTGTTGAAAAGACTGTTTTTGTCCCCATGATGTTTTCTTGCACCCTGGTAGAAAATAATGTCCTGTAAATACTGTGTGTACTTCCGGATTCTCAATTGTATTCCAATGATCTACCTGACTCTTCTTATAACTAATAGTCATGATTAATGTAGCTTTGTGGTGAGCTTTGACACCAGGAAGTGTGAGTATTCCTATTTTGTTCTTTCTCAAGACTGTTTTGGCTAGTCCATGTTAGAATTTCCACGGTAATATTAGAATCAGCTTGTCAGTTTCTGGGGGTTGGGAGGGGGAGTGGGGTGGGAAGGCTTCTTACGAAATACATGAGCTTAAAATTCCTGGCCCCTGATGTACTGAGAGGAGTGAAAACAACTATACAAAAGATCCAAAAGAAAAGTGTTTGGAGCCATATAAAGGCAACTAAGACAAAGAGCGGAAAAAGAAAATTAAAAAAAATAATTTTGTATTGTTAAAAAAACAAAACAGTCAAGTAAGCAACTGTCTGTAACTGACAAAAGACTTTCTCCCATATGTGTGCATGCTGTATATGTTAATAAACTATTTTTCACTAAAAAACAAGACAAAGACAAAGGGAGGATCCAAATCACTTACTTACAGCCCAGTTCCTCGGGGCAAAGAATGACACTGGATGTAGTGTTTCCTCTTCTTGGTTATGAACTTATCCAAGGCAGCAGTTTTCAAGGACTGGCCTAGCCCCTGCCCCTCGGGTATTATGCAACCACTGGAAAGCACTATCTGCTGGCAGGAGAGCGGTACTTAGAGAGAAAGAAAGAAAGAAGGCTGGCACATATTATTAAAATTGTGAAAAAAATTTTTTTTACATTTTAATTTGAGGTTTTTATTAAAATAGTGAGATTCATATACCCTCCATATCATACCATATAAAGTTATAATTGGAAAGAGTAACTGTTCATTAATCACATTAATTGATAGTATACCAGAGTACTTTTTAATATGTGCACAGTGTTTTAAAATTCGCAAATTACATTCACATTGTTTTCCATTTTTAGCATCATAATAATGATGGAGTTAGGTAGTATTGCCCAAGCTTTATGGACCCAAAGTCTCATAAGATTATTGAAGGGACTTGCCTGGTGGTTCAGGTCTAAGACTCTGCACTCCCCGTGCAGGGGACCCAGGTTCAATCCCTGGCCAGGGAACTAGATCCCACATGCTGCAACTAAGAGTTTGCATGTTTCAACTATAAAAGATTCCACATGCCCCAACTAAGACCTGGCACAGCCAAATAAACAAAAAAATAAAACATCATAACAAAAGGATTATTGGAGTGGTAATAATTCAACCCCAGGTTTCCTATTTGTTCACTGACACTTCGTTGTCCATATCCTTCAGTATGTCAAAGAATTTCCTGCTCATAGTATCAGCTCTACCAATTGCTTTATGGACACATACTTTCTCAATCCATGAAGTATTTGATACCTGTATTTTCAGAAATGATATGTGACCTTTGACTTCACTTAACCAAAGTATGTGCAACTCAGTTTAAGGCTTTTTTGAAAGCAGTGTGATACACCAACTTCGATGTGCAAGATTCCCTTTCTCTGGGATGACATTTCTGACACAAGGCCTGGAGACAAAAGAGGAAATGACCTATGGTGTTGCATCTGCATTCTCTCTCTCTCTCTTTCTCTCTCACACACACACACACACACATACATACACACACGCATACACAAACCATGCAAATTTTTTAAATTCAAAAGAAAGAAGAATGGCCACCTTTCCAAAGGGAAAAGGAACTGTTTGGAGAACTTGAATAATGTAAAGTTTGTCTGAAAGCTTTAAAGATGAAAGGTGTCACTTTTTACCCATTAGCCTGGTGGAATGATGAGACCCTTGCTACTTCAAAGAGTCATTCGAGTACAGTTTCCAGGGAAGGCTGCTTGAAAGATTTTTGCGAGGGAGGTGTGGTTCCCTCTGGGGCCTTTCTTTAGCAAACTTGTAGTTTAGTGTTCACTGAACTTTTTAATGTAACTTCTAAATCTTTCTGGGTCCCTCTTATAAATTCCCAGAGAAGACA
The DNA here is from genome assembly GCF_002263795.3 of Bos taurus. Taxonomy (NCBI): domain Eukaryota; kingdom Metazoa; phylum Chordata; class Mammalia; order Artiodactyla; family Bovidae; genus Bos; species Bos taurus. The sequence goes on from NC_037355.1 coordinate 36,884,942, forward strand.
GGAGGTATCTTCTGTCATTGTTCAAGCCCAGATGGAATTTCTAGAGGCTAGACTAGGGTTCTCTCCTCCTGCTTAAACATATATATATAAATAAACACACACACTCAGTCGCTTGAGTCATATGCAACCCTTCACAACCCTATGGATTGTAGCCCCCGCAGGCTCCTCTGTCCATGGGGTTTCCCAAGCAAGAATACTGGAGAGGGTTGCCATTTCCTTCTCCAGGGGATCTTCCCATCCCAGGGATTGAGCCCATGTCTCTTGTGTCTCCTGCATTGCTGGCAGGTTCTTTACCCACTGAGCCACCTGGGAAGCCCATCTACATATGTGTGTGTGTATATGTGTATATAACCTCAATGATCAGAGAAGTAAGGGTGCATTTGGACTTCAAATTTTGGAAATAAATCATACTTTGCCTAAGAGCTTTCTTGCTGCTCTGTCCAGAGAAGTTAGATGGGTGCCTTGGAGTACCATTAGGAATGCTAACTGTGGGTTTAGGATTTCCAGAGAGAAAAAGGACAATGGGCAGAGCTGTGTGTGGGGGGTGGCAAATGGTGTATAATTATTTGCAAATCTGCCTTAAGGCAGGAGAGTACCAACACCTCCTATTACGTCTACTTGCCAGGGGAATACTTCCTAGCTAATTGAATATTTCCCAAGGAGATTATTTTTATCATTACATCACCCCCAAATTCACATTTCTGAGACTTCTGTCTACTGTTTTCTTTAATACTTAAAGCATCAACCATAAATAGTATCATTTTTGCTTTTAATCTTATCCGATATAGTAGGGATTATAAATTGTTTTCATTTATAGTGATTCAGAAGGTGGGGTCAGACTTCAGTGCATCTTCTTATTCCAGTCCCTGGTGGGGAGTTTTTCATATAAGCAACCATCAGTCTTGCAGTTGGCTGCCATCTCTTCTCTGCTTCCAAAGCAAAGTTGGCTTTCTGCCCAAAGTGCAAAGGCAGCCAGTTGGCCTGGTTAGTCTCTGATGGGCTCAACTTTGCATTTCCCAACTCTGAGAAATTTCTTTGGGTAAACAAGCCTGAAGAGTTACCTGGTTTTGCATTTTGTAATTTACTTGTGTTTGGAATCAAATCATTGTCATCTTGTAGGTAGTTTTCTCCCATCCATACATTTAATCCCATTCTTAGTCCACCTTATTCCCTAGACACTTAGTACCAAATCTGCTTCCGCAGCCAGGGACTTCTTTACATATACCAGTGTACTCACACACACACACACATGAGCACGCACAGACACAATTATTGGTCAAATATGCCAATCAAATGTCTCAAGAAGTCTATTTTCAAAAGTGAAAACATTCTAATATTCTTACATTCCAACATTAATTTAAAAAATGACTTTTGAAGAAAAAGGAAAATAAAAACAAAACAATAAATAATAAAAAATGATTTTTGAGAAGTTGAATTAAAAAAAAGAGTTTGCTAGCCATACTCCCAAGAAAGACAATACTTTAATAAATTTTGTAGTTTTATAAATTTTATAAGATCATATCAATGGCTTAAAGGATTTACTGTGATACAGTTTTATGGCTTCTAAATTCTAAAGTACCCTCTGTTAAGATAACTAGAATATGAAATATTTTGTCAAATTGTGATACCTATTTTTTTCTCATCCTGATGGAATTCCTATGTTTTTTCACTGTTTTGGCAGATAATTTTACTTTGTATTTACCATGTAAAAAATAAGCATAAATCTATAAAATATGTCATCACTGTTATTTTAACTAAAATTATTAGCACATATCCATTCTTAAAATGCTATAAAAAAGAGAGAGCTATACATGTATGTCAATATCGATGTATAATTTTACCTGGGATTAAGGGAATTGTCTCAACAATTTTGATTTTCAGAAATCTTTTTACCCTTTTAAGTTCTAGGAAATGGCTTCCTGGAAATGTGCTTCCACCAAGAAATATGCTTCTCCATATGACTTAGATGAGACTTTTCTAAGCTCTTTCTCTTGAATACCATAACATTCACAGATGACCCTCCTAATTTAGCTGTGATGTGGCCAAACACAGACCTTTCTCTTTTTTCTTGAACCTGCTCTAAAGGGCAGATATAGACCCTCTAATGTCTTGTTTTTTATCACACCAATGATTAGCTGAGATTAGGTTTATTCCCCTGAAACTAGACAGACACAGAGACAAACATTTTCTGCTCAGCTGACTGACTGAGACTCATCTAACTACAAACCTCTCCAAGTGTCATCACTCTCGGTTCCTCCCCATGCATCAAGGTCACAGCACATGCAAACACCTTCTGATCTTTCGATCTGGGCTGCATTCCTTACTCCAACCAATGATGCTAGACAAAACTATAAGTCCATTCAAATAACTTCAAGCAAAACTCTCGAGCCAGTGGGTAAGTTCATCCTCAAGCAGTTCTTGAATAACCTTCTTTTTTTAACTGTCTGCATTTGGTTTTAGCACTACACACAGGTATGGTCACATCCAGATATAAACATACATTTGAACCTTTGTTGAGCTCTTTGTTTAAAACAGGGAATTGTCCTTCACCAAATTAAAAGTCCCAAAAGCAAGATAATGAACATCTTTTCAAGTCTCCAAAACCTTTTGGAGTATGTTTCACAAGGGTAAGTGCTGTTAGCCTTTGGGGTCTATTTGTTTTTTTTTTAACCAAAATTTTTTCAAAAAGCTTTAAAATATTTCTATGGCTGCATTAGTCTTAGTTATGGCTCTCAGGCTTCTCTCCAGCTGTAGTGCAGGCTCAGCAGTGGCTCAATAGTCGTAGTGTGTGAGCTTAGTTGCCCATGACACGTGTGAACTTAGTTTCCCTGCCAGGGATTGAGCCTGTGTCCCCTGCACTGGAAGGCGGGTTCTTAACCACTGGCCCACCAGGGAGTCCCTAACTTTTTGGTTTTATTCCCTAAAGAAACTAGGTGGCAATTCCTTCCCTTCTTTCTCAATTTATAAACACCAAGCAAGTTTTGTCCTCTTGGGATATCCTTTTTTTTTTCTTTTTTGAGACAAAACAGATGGGCCAAATCTGCTATGAGTTATTGCATCTTATTCCTTGGTTATTCTGTGGGTCACCTTTGAGGAGGTCATGTGGTGTGTGTTGGGGGGTGGGAGGGAGCACACCAAGGAAGGAGCTAGGGTACATTCATCACCTGGGGCTGTGAGGCCAGTGCTTCTCTGCAGTTCCTCCTTGCTGCTCCTAAAGTTTACACACCTCATCAATATCTAACCTGTTAATGGTGACAATGCAGGGCCAAACTCATGTAAAAATCTTCTGCAAAATTGCTGGAAAAGGTGGGCTCTTGAGATCATGTGCCATTGACGCAGTCTGGATTTTCATGAAACAAGAATACTTACCACCATTTCTGAGCTGCCAACCTCAGCACTAGGCACATCACACTTGATGTTTTTTCAACTGCACAATGATAGGCTGAAAGTCAGATTCAAGTCTGACTCCAAAATTTCTGCTCTCTCCTTTAGTGATGATTAATTTATCTCAAGGATAAATTTCTGAATGTGCCACAGCAAATCAGAGATTGTAGAACACTTGAAAACCTTTTCAGGCTATCAATAATCTTTGGAAGAGGTTGTGGGTGGGGGAAGATAACTCTGAATTCATGAGTACTCACTCAGTCGTGCCTGACTGCGATGCAGTGGGCTGTAGCCCACCAGGCTCCTCTGTCCATGGAATTTTCCAGGCAAGAATACTGGAGTGGGTTGCCATTTCCTACTCCAGGGGATCTTCCCAACCCAGGGATCCAACCTGCGTCTCCTGCATCTCCTGCATTGGCCACTTTAGCATTTTACCACTGAGCCACCTGGGAAGCCCTCTGAATTCACACTTTATATTCTGTTAGATGAAGCAAGGAGTTAGGCCCATGATGAGCACACGAACTGCAGTGACTGAAGGTCTCAAGAGTTGGTGCCAAGGCTGTCTGTCCTCAGGCTTCTCTGCACAGCTCAGTAGGGGAGCCCAATGGTACAGACAGAGAAAAAAGCCATGAAGACTCGTGGGAAATTATCTGATGGCTTTCTCCCTGTAGGGTGTTATGAAAGTTTCATACCCAAATCTGAGGAAGCAGAATGTAGATTTCTAGAAGCAAGATGAGATGAAGCCAAAACATTATTTGTATCAACATGAGCTCACATCAACTCTTTCTGAATGTGCAGTTGTATTAAACTGCCTTTTTTTTTTTTTTTTTTTTTTAGGAATAATGAAGTTTGAGACAGAAATGATTCTTCCTCAGCTATAAGAAATTTATTTCAGGAAGCTGGCTTTGTACATTGTATCCTTTCTATGTCTACCCTTTACTTGCACTCAGGTTTGTGTGGGAGTGGTGTGAAGCTCCTGAATTGCCAGATGGAAACCCCTCTGCAGTGTGGAGAGGACAGAGAACCTGAACCCAAGACTTTTGTTTCTGAGGCTGAGAAGACATATCCTTGAAACTTTCCAGAGCCCCACATCCTCAGCGGTTGCTTGATCAGTGAATTGTCAAGGCAACCTCTCATCTACCAGTCCTCTAATTTCAGATCTCATAAGATGATTTCAAAAGAACAGAGTTGGGTAGTGAAGTGAGATAAGAAAAATCTGTCTATCCATGATTGGTAAAGTTAGCAGGGAGAGAAAGGCAGAAGTATTGACTGATGGCAACTCTGAGTGCCAAGATAAAATACCCATGTTGGTGCCCTAAAGATTGGGTGGTAATTTAATGCAAAACAAAATTTACATAGATATCTTACTGTGACACTCAGATCCTTCAGTACTGAGTGTCCAGCTCACTGTCTATCCCTGCATCTCCTCTACACTCACCATGTATTGCAACTGGACTCTACTGCTGGAGGATGGCGTCATGCCTTCCTGGTGCGGCAGCGGTTTAAAGTACCTTCTGCTGCCATAGTCCACTTAACCACCTCCTGGCTTTAGATTCCTGAGGCTTGTGTGTCTATTCCAATCCATTGAGGGCTGCCGAAACACCAACGATCTTATACTGAACTCTTCAGGGCTCTTTTGAGACCCTTCTCACTAGATTGGTGTAATGAGGTCCTGTACTTGGATTCCTTCCCCTGTGAACTCAGAGCACAGCTTTTGCCAAAGAAATCCTTCTCACAAAAATCCTCCCTTGATCTCTGGTGTGTTGTGTCCTCTACCAATTCTTAGTTGCCTATTTTGAAATTTTGGCATTGGATCTGGCAACTTCCACTGAAATTTTGTCTTGGTGCCTCATTCAAAACTTCTAATTTCACATTCTGTTATACAGCAGTCAGCATTTCCTAGTTCATAAGGGTACAATTAGGTGACAATACCTTAAGTTTGAACATTGTTACTTTTTTTGTGACTAGGATGTCACTGACATTTTTTCACCTTTTTGCTTTGTGATTTTGGGGCTATAGAACTTACGTGTTATTGTGGTTGTTTATTTATGGCATTAGAATATAATGCACAAGTCCTTGAAGTCAAGATACTGTGAACACACACTTCCTCCAGGGAATTTTTCCAATACATTGTGAATGCATCCTATGTATGAGACATAAAGCACCCACAATAAATAAATAAGTTTATTTGCAGAGACCTATGAAGAAAACAATCTGCTTCTCTTTTTAAAAAGACCATAATTTTATACTATGGAGTGGGTATCATTATAATAACAGGAGTGGACTAAAGTAAGAGAGAATAAGGGACATGAAATTATGGGAAGAAGGTTAACCACATAACCCTTTGTAAAGTGTTTACTTCATGAAACATCTTGAGATATCACATTGCCTACACACATGATTCCAGTGGATATTATGAAGAATATTATGATTCTACAAGCCAGATGAATATCTGTAGTAAATACATTTATCCAGAGAACACACAGCTAATAAAAGAGGACCCTGTTACTCCTAAGAGTGTAAACTTGTCTTGGCCTGAGAGGATGGTAAACAGATTGGGAATGTTGGGATTGAAGAAGAGATGTTCTGTGTAATCATAAGTGAAAGTGAAAGTGAAGTTGCTCAGTCGTGTCCGACTCTTTGCGACCCCATGGACTATAGCCCATCAGGCTCCTCCATCCATAAGGATTGAGTGACTGAGCAACTTCACTTTCCTTTCTGTGTAATCATATCAACATATCAAACAGCACTTCTCACTTTTTGATAGGCTATATAATGTATCTGTTTTATTTATTATCAGTCTTTCCACTAAAATATAAGTCCCATGAAGCTAGAGAGCTTTGTTTTGTTTTTTGTTGCATCTTCCATGTCTGGGACCTAGTTCCTGCAAGATTTATATCATGAATGAGCTAAGAAGAAAGGGTGTGAGTATGGTAGGACATCACTTTGCTGACAAAAGTCTGTATAGTCAAAGCTATAGTCATGTGTGGATGTGAGAGTTGGACCATAAGGAAGGCTGAGTGCTGAAGAACTGATGCTTTCAAATTGTGGTGCTGGAGAAGACTCTTGAGAGTCTCTTGGACTGCAAGAAGATCAAACCAGTCAATCCTAAGGGAAATCAACCCTGAATATTCATTGGAAGGACTGATGCTGAAGCTCCAATACTTTGGCCTCCTGATGTAAAGAGCTGACTCATTGGCAAAGACCCTGATGCTGGGAAAGATTGAAGGCAAAAGGAGAAGAGGGTAGCAGAGGAAGAGATGGTTAGATAGCATCACTGACTCAATGGCCATGAATTTGAGCGAACTCTGATAGTGAAGGACAGGGAACCCTGGGGTGCTCTAGTCCATGGGGTTGCAAAGAGTTGAACACGATTAAGCAACCAAACAACAAATAGCAGGGGAAGGCAGGTTTTTCATTCAACCCAAAGATTTTTAAAATTACCTCTGTACTTGTATACTGTCTGTAGGCAGTGGTCTTCTCTAGAGCACAAAGCAGCACCTTCTCTAAAGTTCAGGCTAAATTCTATGACTGCTGGCCTGGGATATTTTGAGGCATGACACACTGGAGGTGTTTGGCCATGAAATTCACTTCCAGTCTTGTGGTTCTAAGGATGGGCCTTTGCCAAAGAATTTACAGAGGAGGAAACTCAGGACAGTTATATTGTGTTGTTAATGATGATGACTAATTGAACTTGGGATATGAGATATTGATGCCACTGAAGGGAAAAATTGTAGTTTAACAGAAATGTAGTTCAGAAATGCTTTAAATCATCGTTAGAAATTCCGAGTTTAATGTGTTGGTGTATCAGACAGGAGACATCTAGAAGGAGATCATATTCATATTCATACAGATGAGCAGAGGCTGAGTTATACCATGCCCATTTATTAGGAAAATCCACATCTCTCTCTATAGGAGGTAGAGATACTCAAGAAAAGTATGGAGAAGAATGGGTAACTCTTCCCTAATAAATCATGACAGCTAACTTTGCTAAGTAATTAGCCTCAGTATTAAAAACCATAGGAGGCATAATTTTCAGATAATTATATCAGAAGAACAAGAATGTGCCTTGAAAGTTGTAATCTGTATTATATTTTTTCTGTTTATTAAAAAAATGTTTTTTATTGTGGCTACTCTGAGTCTTCACTGGCAGTGCGTGCAGGCTCTTTATTGCAGAGCACAGGTTCTAGAGCTCAAGCACATGTACAGGCTCAGTAGTTGTGGCTTGAGGGCTTAGTTGTCTTGTGGTACGTGGGATGTTAGTGCCCCAACCAGGGATTGAACTCATGTGCCCTGCATCGGAAGGCAGATTCTTAATCACCGGACCAGGGAAGTCTCTATAATCTGTATTTTGATTGAGAACATATAGTAGATTTTGAAAGGCTTTATTTAGACTATGTGATAATTTAATACATATTAATAAAGCTGGCTTCTGCTGCTGCTGCTAAGTCGCTTCAGTCATGTCCGACTCTGTGCGACTCCAGAGACGACAGCCCACCAGGCTCCCCCATCCCTGGGACTCTCCAGGCAAGAACACTGGAGTGGGTTGCCTTTTCCTTCTCCAATGCATGAAAGTGAAAAAAGTGAAGTCACTCAGTCGTGTCCGACTCCTAGCGACCCCATGGACTGCAGACTACCCGGCTCCTTCATCCATGGGATTTTCCAGGCAAGAGTACTGGAGTGGGGTGCCATTGCCTTCTCTGAAAGCTGGCTTCTAGTGTATTTTAAAAGTCATGGTGAAAAGATGCCATCAGTGAGTAGTATTAATACATTTAGCTATACAATTTTATATTATGTAGAATGTAGTATTATAGTTTAATGTCCTAGGTGAGAAAAACAAGAGGCCCAGGGTGACTTTATTGCTTACAGGGAGCAGAGCTCATACTTGAGTCTCTGTCTTCAGAACCTGAGTGTGAAACTCTTTGGCCAGAGTTCTGCTTCAGGGAGCTGTGAGTCACCAAACTGGGACTCTGCCTTACCATGGGACCGAGCAGCTGGCTGCTCATTGGCAGTGAGAGTGTCTACCACTTGTCCTTCACTCAGCGGTGGAACCCTCTACCCCCAATTCTAGTTCTAGTGCTTACCACCTGCTACGAGGAAGCCTCACAGTGAAACTGCAAATTAATGATTATACCAGCCAGAGATTTTTAGACGGGCTGATACAACCTGGTCCCCAGTACAAGGCTATCAAAGTAATGAGCTCTTTTTTTTTTTTTTTTCTTTCTCTTTACCTTTTTCCACTAGTGATGATGTTCACCATGAGAGAAGCTAATGGGTAGTCAAGTACAGAGGCTTGGGAGTTGGGAGAAAATGAGCTGATCAGGGAACCGTGAATAAGCTGTTAAAGCCAAGTGGAAATGAGAAGTGGAGGGAGTTTGAGAGGTAGATGAAGAAGGCATTGTGGAGCACTGAGACAACATGGGGGGAGTTTTGTGTAAATGCAATTTCAGGGGAGCATTTGCCCCACAGCAGCATTACAACATCCCTTTTTGTACACTAGATTTATTTCAGTGGGGAAGGAAGAATGGAAGGGCCATAGGAATAATGGGGGACCAATGAATTAATAATGTTTTGGAAAAGTAATTTTCAGTCTTATATGCTCAAGAGCAGCACCTGCTATAATTTAACAATATTTGTGTGAAAGCTAACTTTCACTTGCGACACAGGAAAGATTGGCCAGTAACTGCCCAGCACCCACAGATGGTAGAGACTGGGTCAATTTTCACTTAAGAGAACTGTGCCTTGCATTTGTACAACGCTGGACAAAGAGCTTCACACTCAGGCTCTGAAGACAGGGACTCAAATATGAGCTCTGCTCCCTGTAAGCAATAAAGTCGCCCTGGGCCTCTGTTTTTCTCACCTAGGATATGAAACTATAATACCTACATTCTACATAATATAAAACTGTATTAATAGTACTCACTGATGGAAAGATGAACGCATATAGATTCCAGGGCTTGTGTGTGTGCGTTTTTTTTTTTTTTTCCACGTGCAGTTTTTGTAACTAACTCAGCACTACTGGATTAAAGCATGTTCTATCAAACTAAAAATCAAAAGCTTTCCTATGGGGAAAATCTTAATGTTAAACCTAGAAGAGGTGACAGCCGCATTACTGCCATCAAAAGTAATTTATTAACCATGTCTGTTCAAAATATTCTGATAGGCACTAAATCCCAGGGGCTTCCTGTTTCAATGTATCCTCTTCTTGCAGTCTTTTCACTGTGCTGTTCGGCTCTCCACCTGTGAATAAAATGGATACCTGGAAAACTTCATCTTTGGGGAAACTATTACAAGCCAAGAGAACGCTGTTTTCATCATCAGCGCCAATCATACAGTGCAGGGAGGTGTATTGGAAGGCTGCCATCCTCAACCTCTCTGTCTTAGAGCTTGTAAAAACATCTTTCCGGTTTCCACTTTAGACCAGGAAATCTGGGAAGAGATGACTAGCGAGGTTTTGCACCATCAGCATAAACCATGCTGATGCTGGCTCTTTACCCCCTCATCCCTCCTTCTTAGGCTGGTCCTACACTGCTCTTCAGACACAGGTACACAGGTGCCTTTCTATTCAAAGGAAGAGAAAAGAAAGAATTTTGTATACCAACCCGAATCGTCTAAAATGTTACCTTTCACAATCAGTTGTCCTGTGACGTGTGCACTTGCACGTACATCTACATTTAGACAATATTTTAAAAGGTAACTTATCACAAATCGGCTACGAGGTATCTGCCAGGTGTAACTGCACAAAGGTCTGTTTCACCAGCATCTCTTTTAGGAAGTCGGAGAGAAAGGGCTCTGCATCTAGCAGCGCCCGCCTTCACGCAGAGAAGCGCACAGACACCCTCCCACGCGCACACACCCCAGCTCTCTCGCCCCGCAGCTTCAGGCTCTGACCCCACTGCACCCGCAAGGAGAGGGGCTCACAATCCGCGGGTCGGGAGCTGCTTTTGCCACTTCCAAGTGGGGTTTGCTTGGATCATTTATTTATCTTGTACCCGTAAAGAAACCACCATTGGGTGTTGGTGGGAGGCGCTACTCTGCCAGAAGCCCAGCCCGTCCGCCGCGGCTTCGCGCACACCGCACCCGCCTGCCTGCCAGCGCCCGCCTGGAGTCGCCTCCCGCCCGGGGTCCCTGTTTCCCGGGATCCCCGACGGGGTCTTCCGTTTCGCGTCTCCCACTTGGGAGTGTGAACGGGCAGAGGCGCCGGGCAGTGCCCGAATCTTCTGCGGGCTGACGGGATTCCCTCCGCGGCGGGTCGGACAGCACCCTCCGCGGACAACCCCGTGCGTCCCCGGCCCCGGGCTCGCGGCGGCGCAGCTCGCTGGAGTTTGACTCTCTTGGGCAGCGGCGCCGGCGCCGAGCCGCAGGCGGCGGGAGCGAGGCGAGCCCGGCCGCTCGCCCTCCGCGCTGCGCTCGGATTGGTCTTTCGCAGACAGTGCTGGCCGAGGGTTGGCTGCGGGCCGGCTGAAGAACAGGTGCACCTTGCCGCCCGGACTCGCGGAGCAGCCGCCGAGGAACGCGGCGCGGCGGGCCGGGCGTGCGGCGGCGGCCAGGCCGGCCCCCTGTGTCGGAATGCGGCTCTCCAGCGCCCGGCGTGCCGCGGGCGGCCGGCTCGGCCCCTGAAGGCGGCGCGAGGCCCAGAGGCGGCGCGGGCGGGCGCCCGGGGGAGCGGGCCGGGTGCGGCTCCCCGAGGATGCCGGCGCGGCTGGAGCGCTTGCAGGCGGCGGGCAGCAGCAGCAGCAGTAGCAGCAACAGCAGCAGCAGACGCGGGGCCCCGGCGCGCAGGAGGCCGCTTGGCGGGCAGCAGACGCGCCCCGCCGCTCCCTGACCGGCCGGCGGTGCCGGGGGCCCGTCTCGCCCCTCTTCCGCGCTCCTCGCCGCCCCCTCCCCGGCCCGCGTCCCCTCCCCCGCTCCTCTCCTCCCCGCCCGCCGCCCGCCTCTCGGGGGGAGGGGCGTGGGGGCAGGGAGCCGATTTGCATGCGGCCGCCGCGGCCGCTGCCTGCGCCCGAGCCCGCCGCCGCCGGAGCCCGCGCCCGCGCCCGGCCCGCGCGGCCCCATGCCTCTGGCGCGGCCCTCGGGGGGGCGAAGGTGAAGACCGGCTCCTAGGATGAGTGAAGGGGCGGCCGCTGCCTCGCCACCTGGAGCCGCTTCGGCAGCCGCCGCCTCGGCCGAGGAGGGCACCGCGGCGGCTGCGGCGGCGGCGGCGGCGGCGGGCGGGGGCCCGGACGGCGGCGGCGAAGGGGCGGCCGAGCCCCCCCGGGAGTTACGCTGTAGCGACTGCATCGTGTGGAACCGGCAGCAGACGTGGCTGTGCGTGGTGCCTCTGTTCATCGGCTTCATCGGCCTGGGGCTCAGCCTCATGCTGCTCAAATGGATCGTGGTGGGCTCCGTCAAGGAATACGTGCCCACCGACCTGGTGGACTCCAAGGGGATGGGCCAGGACCCCTTCTTCCTCTCCAAGCCCAGCTCCTTCCCCAAGGCCATGGAGACCACCACCACGACCACCTCCACCACGTCCCCCGCCACCCCCTTCGCTGGCGGCGCCGCCTCTTCCAGGACGCCCAACCGGATTAGCACCCGCCTGACTACCATCACGCGGGCGCCCACTCGCTTCCCCGGGCACCGGGTGCCCATCCGGGCCAGCCCGCGCTCCACCACGGCACGGAACACCGCGGCCCCCCCGACGGTCTTGCCCACGACAGCCCCTTTCTTTAGTAGCAGCACTCCGGGCTCCCGACCCCCGGTGCCAGGAACCCCCAGTACCCAGGCCATGCCCTCCTGGCCCACTGCGGCATATGCTACCTCCTCCTACCTTCACGATTCTACTCCCTCCTGGACTCTGTCTCCTTTTCAAGATGCTGCCTCCTCCTCTTCCTCCTCGTCCTCCTCCTCTACCACCACCACCACCACCACCACGCCACAAACTAGCACCAGCCCCAAATTTCGTAAGTAAACACTCTCTAAACTCTGATTTACTACTGAGTTTCCATTCTGCCCTCCTGCTGTCTTTTCCCCTCGCCGCTTCTAGCATCCTTCATCCCCAGCCCGGATTGGAACATAGAGTGAGAGAATTAAAACTGGCCACAGGGGAGGAAAAAGGTGCCGGCCTTTTCCCCTGTGAGGGGAAAAGGTGGAATGAAGCAGAGGGAGATTGTCAGCCAGGCTCCATGGGCCCTACTTCACTGGGTCCCAAATGAGAACTAACTCCCTTCAAGGGGTTAAAGCCAGTGCGATCCCTCTTCACTGCAGACCTGCTGTCGAGTTCTGGGATCCAGCTCCTGGTGAGAGCTGGGGAGGGAGGGAGGGCCTTCCCCAAAGGACGGAGCCCTTTCCCTGCATGTAGAAAGCAGCGAAAGAAATGCACATGCATTGACCGACGTTAAACCGCGGAGGGAAGTTGTGTCCGTGTGGGGGTGGGCTGGGGGTTGTGTGTGGTCATTTGATGGAGATGTTGGTACAGTGAAGCTGTAGGCACTTCCAGCAGCCCTGACCCGGGCAGGGACCAGGAAGGGTTAATTAGAAGCCATTGTGGGAGGTAGGGAAAGGAGGCGAACCATGGCGGAGGGCTAAACTGATAACCGCCTACCCTGCCCGTGAACATTCCGAGGTGTAGAAAGGATTCTGTCTGCCGAGAGTGAGTTAACTAAGGGGAATTATGAAGGGAGCCCTGCGGAGCTGCCTTTTCTCTGGGAGGAGGAGTTTTTTCAGCTCTGCCAAGCATTTGCTTTGTTCATTTCCCAAAGGTGGGGTGTGAACCTCGTCTCCCCTCCCTTATGCCTGAAAAATTTAGGCAAAATGGGACAGAGTTCCCTGCAAGGATGAGAAAATCCAACTCCTTTGAAACAGGTCACTCTTTGAATATAGCTTCTTCAACCGTGTCTCAGTTGCTGCCAGCACTGGTCAGTTACCCCAGGCATGAGAGCTTTCTGCCTGTCTGGGAGGTGTGTATTTCCTCTGTATCTTTTTAAATGTTTCAGATGACTAATTGGCCTCCCACCACTCTCCCACTACCCCACCTCGTTCTTATTCTAAGGAAATTTTAGGCAGCCTCTTAATCTGACTGTGGATCAGGATCTGAGAACAGTTTGCAACCTGTGAAGGTTATTTAGGACAAACCCCCCAGCCTGCCAGTTCAAGTTCTATGCAAGGCTTTTCTCCCCAAACTGCCTGGCTCTGCCTTCCTTACGCTGTATTTCTGTTTTGAGCCACAGCATCTGGAGGGAAAGGAAGAGTGTTCATCATCATCATTAACTCTTGAGTAGGAATACCAAGCTTCCAGTCATCTGGGAAATTTTCATTTCCCTGACCTATGGTTTTATCTGGGGTGGTATTTAACCTTTGAAACTTTTTTTTTTTGATTTGTTGAGGCTAAAGTCCAAGGAGAGACATTCCTGATGTTTTTACTCTGCTTTGGGGGGGAAAAAAAGGCTAAAAAGATAAATTGGGAGACAGGGAGGAGAGGGGAATGAAGAGAATCTGCCACAAAGCAGAATGGCAGGCAAGCCGGTAACTTGCTGCTTCTCTCTCCTTTGGCTGAAGCAGTAATTTTCGAGAGCACATTTTCCCAGGAGGTGTGTAGAGGCTTCTCTCAGCAAATCTAGCTGCTTGAGTTTGGTGGATGGGTAAAGGATGTGCAAGTGTATGTGTGAACATTCAGTGGATTGAAAATAGATGCGTTTATCCTAAGACCCCAGTTTTTTTTTTTTTTTGGTCTCTTGGTACAGTTGATATAAATAATGGAGTATTGGTATACTTCTCAGCCTTCTGTGTATGTCGGGGGAGGGTTGAATATAGGGGATATTTCATATTCTTTCTCAATTGATTTCCTTGCTTTCCATTCTGGAGGTCTTTAAAGAAAAGCCCAAGATAATTATTTCTACCCCTTCATGCTCCCTTCCTACATTCTGTAGAAGGGAATGGCAGTGTGTTTAATAAATAATGATTATTGACAGGGCTCTCAGCCCTAAGGAAAAGGGAGGGGGGAACCTGTAAATGGTGTCAATGTTCACTTAGACATATAAGCAGTATTTGTTTTATGTGTATCTGAGGCTCAGCTCCTGCTCTTTTTTAAACCTCCGGCAAAGAGTTGAATTAAGGGATTTACGAGTGTGGAAATCCAGCAGAAACTGACCTGGTTTGTCTATATCAACAAGGGAAATTTTAATGAAAGGAAGATTATGTAGTTTCCATAAAAGATGAGTTTAAATAGGCAGTTTGTATGGTAATTTAAAGAAAAATGATAATTTAATTATTTTTTGAGTACAAGATCGCAGGGTGATTAACAAAAGGAAATAAAGGTTTCATTTGAGGGATCATCAACACTGCTGAAGAATGGCCTGAATATCTTGCATTAATATTTTTCACTTGTTTTGATTATGCCACCAAAGTTCCCAGGAGAGAAAGTCCCCTTTTTTCCTAGCTCCTACCTTTAGACTTCAGTAGATGCTTTTTCTTTTATTTTTTTTCCAAATGAAAGTCATGGGTTGTATTTTAGCCCCTGAAGACAGCTGACAGTGATGCTTTTTTTTTCTTGAGACTGTCTCACAAATTCTGAAATTGCCAGGGTCTGTGCTTTTGAATTGAACACAAGGCTTGTAGAATGAGTCTTTGTGTTTATCTTAGGTCAATCAGAAGGATACTGTCTGTAAAGGTAGTGTAGCTCTTTGGAGTGGAAGAGGCTGGTTCACTCTAGAATAAACACACTTGCAAATGAGTAATAGGATTTTTGTAAGCAAAAGTTATATTTGCTATGAGAAGACCCAGTTTAGGAGATTGCTTCTGATTTTCTGTAGGATTAATAGCAAAGAAAGCTTGAACTTGCAAGGTGGAGGAGGAGAGGGGCTTGGAAGTGGACTCTTCCCACTTCCAACTTTCAGAACGTGAGCCAGACCAAAACATTCTTCTGTGTTACTGGGGTATCTTGGATTCCCAGGACTTGCCTTTCCTTCAGATGCTTTAAAAACAAACATCTTGAACATACTGCCTCTAAGAGATTATTTCCTACAAAATGTCTCTGCAGCTGTAAGTGTAGGGTTAGTTTACAAATCTTTTAGTCCAAAGGGAGGTGTACTGCAGACAGTAGAGAGACAGTAATTTTGACCAGTGTATAAACATCCTTTTAGGGCACATTGAATTGTATTTTCACACTTGAAATGCGTATGTGTGTGTAGAATGTTGTCAGTGCAAATGTGGATTGTTGTTTTACTCAGCAGAAAACACCCTTTAACAGATACTTAACAGAAGACTAGATCTTGGCTAAATTCAAGTACTAAACACAACCACTTATAATGGATTATTCTTTGGGTCATGTTTGGAAGGTATATAGCTTATTCCAGTGAGTAAGATCACAAATCTTGAGTAGTATATTTAGTAGTGAAATAAATGTAAAGTGTATCATTGATGTTTAAACATGGTAGGATGACAGTTTTAGTATAACCAAATGTTTAAATCAGACTTTATCCCAAACGTCATTTTGGAGCATTCCATTGATAACATTGACAGTTTTATTATCTATTCTTTTTAAACATCTTCAGTCTTTCAGCAAGAGTACTCGGAGTTGCTTTATAAACAGCCTCAAGTACAATTTGTTTAAAGTTACTCCTATGTTGTCTTTTCTCCACGTGAATTGGGGCCATCAAAGGAATTCCAGCATAGAAAGGACTCACCCCAACCATATGGGGTAACCACAGTGAGAGGATTCAGAGTTCGAGATCAATATTTCTTATGAAATCCAATTGAGAGGTTTTTTATGAGCACATGTTGCAGCTTGAGTACATTTTGATTTCCTCTGGCCTTCACACAGGATTATGAGACTCTTCTGCTTTAGTCAATTATGCTGTGCATTGTACATTTCTGACACTTATGTTGTGCTTCATGGTCCTAACAGGAGAAAAAGAGGCAGGCAGGGGTGTGGGCATAGAACCGGTAAGGTTGTTTTTAGAACCATTTTTAATCTGGCCTCAGAGCCTTAAGGCTGTGGTTTCAGTCTTCCTCCTCTGTTCCTCATGACTGAGACAGAAGGGGTTGGGAGCGCTAAGAGAACGTTCCTTTTGCATGCTTGATTGGTGACTCCAGACACCTCTGGTCTGTGCAATTTCCCGGATAGCCTTTTTTTTTTTTTAAACACAGTGTTTAAACACAGTGTTGATCTACATGTTTGTCAGAAAGAAAAACAAAAACTTCAAAAAAAGCTGGTGTGTGGCAGCTTCTCTCTTTACTTTAGGTTAGTAAAGCAACCACCGTTTCTACATCCAGGTCAAACCATAATCAAGTGTTGATGCCGAGTTGGAAAGCAGTGCCATCCTAGGCGGTCTGGTGTTTAGAAGAACAAACTGTCTCTTCCTCTCTGGCGTGCTTTCTCAGCTCCTCCTCATCTACACACCACAATGAAAAGGAGGATGATTTTCATCTACCTTCTTATGTAGAAATTCTTTCCTCATAACCTCTCATATCCAGTGCTAAACATATCTCAATATTCTATCTGAGGTGTAGAAAGTGGAACATGAAAGCTGGCCCTGAAATATATAAGAGCAAAGAAAGAGCCATAAATCTAAGTCTGAAAACTGCATTTGAATTGCTTGTGAATAGAACTAGAATTCATTTTTCTCCCCATGAACCTGTTTTTATCTTCAGACTTTTGTGTTGGGTGAGGCACAGAGCTGGTACTGCGTTGGCAAATACCACTGAGACATTTTTGGAGTCTAGAGATTTTACTTGTCTGTACTCAAAAAAGTGTTTCCTCCAGAACCATGTACATATGGAAGGCAGGAGGGAGAAAGAGACTCAATTTAAAGCTTTGGGATACCAGGATGGAAATGTACCTAAATCCATTCATGGGCTTATTAATGAAAGTCTTAGGACACATGGTTTGGTTTTGCATTTTTACAACTTTTTCTCTGAGGACTTAGGGACTCCTTCCTTACCCAGTCTTTTATAGATTTGAATCATGGCTCTGTCTGAAGGCCCCTTACAGACTTTTGATTATTTTATCTTACTTTTTATTTCCTTAGCTTATCGTATAAACAGTAGTCATTACAGGAAATTTTCTTAGATATGCTTAACCTTGCCATGTTGTTTCAAGTTGTTTTAAAAGTCAACCTTTTTGGTAAGCCATGTTTGACTAGGTTGATAAAGAAAGTTAAGGGAAAAAAATTATACCTATTGATGCAATTGAGATAATCAAACTGTCTTGGTATTTACTTTTTTAATTAAAAAAATTTTTTGAAGATTCAAAAAACTTGATGGAAAACTAATGACCATTTATTGTCCCACACAGATTGATGTACAAATATACTGATTTTGACAGTACCTATTATCTGAGTCCATGAAACAACTAATTGTAGATTGAACATGCATTATTATATCCATTCTTTTCATAATGCCATGTTTTCATTTTAAAATTTATTTTAATGACTATTAAATGTTGATTGGGGTATTACTATGCTGGTGGTTAATTGGTTAATTTAAAACATCTATAAAAGTAATTGTTTAAAAACCAGAAAAATAAAACTTTAAGTAAACTTAAAAGTTCAAATATATACAACACATTCATTCTCCCATACCTTAATGTAGGCATTTTTAAAAAAAAATTATATCTCTTAGTTTGGGCTTAGCATCTTTTTCTTTTTCTTTTCCATATGCTACTCTTCTAATTACTTGTTTCTTCTGCAAAGATACTGGTGAAGGAATTTCAACCAGATTTTTCATTGATATTCTAATATCCCCCCTGCCCTGGGAATCTTTTATAGGTTTTCTTTTTCTTTTACAATTTTTTTGCTCATATAATTCAAAGTAATTTTCTTTCTTTTCCTTTTTTTCCCCCCAGCAACTCTCCATTTGGAGTTTCAAAACATAAAGCTATAATTGAATAGAAACTACAATTATCTTTCATTTCCGCAATCATACGCCATTGGCTTACATAAAATTTAACTAAACAACATAATTATAGTAAGAACAACTGGCATGAACAGGTTTGATACCCACACTGAGTGTTGGTGAGCACACAGCCCAAAAAGAAGTCGCAGAGGTATGCAGGCATCCTGCAGGTTGGCTTGCTGGCTGTGACTTTCTCACCGTGCCGTGGCCCTAAGTTCGTTACACTGGGGTGGTGACAGCTGGCTAAGGGTTGGGAAAGTATCTCCTTTATAGGTAATAGTATTGTAAATGTAAGTCAGCCATGACCATATATTTTAGGAACTTTACTGGGAGGGAAAATAGCATCTGGAGAAAAAAATCCAAAAAAAAAAAAACCCTGTAGCCTTGAATCCTGTGATAACTGTGAACCCCAAAGAACCAGCTTAATCTCTCTGAATTTTAACTTCTTCCTCTGGGATAATGAGGGGGTGATGATAATAACCTGCTTCATATACCACTTCTGAAAGAGCCTATAAGCTGCAAATACTCTACTGTTTTTATGTCAGTAGAGATGGAAAATGGATAGGCTGGGTATTTTCATCTAAAACCACAGCAGACCATTGAATTCAGCTGAAATGTTGGAGCTCATTTGCTACGTGACTTGAGGAATCTGCCGTTACAGTGAGGGATGATTTTGCTTGCATGCCCCTGGATCTCTCCTGTATTCCTCTCTGGTACCCTGGCACACACAGTGGAATATGGTGTAGAAATCTCCCTCGAATCACCCTGAAAGCTTAGTCACAAACTGGAACCCACCATTTCTCATCCTTTGCTTAGTAGATAGTTTTGCAATCTGTTTTGCACATATGTTTCTTCAAAAGAGGAACTGAAATTTGAGAGAAAATGGGAGAGATTATTGAATTATAATTATCTGGAAATCTGAAACCAACAAAATTCTGAAAATTTTTGATGAAACAAAGGATGCCCTCATGGCTCCTTTTTTGTTCCCTTCCCACACTGTCTTATTGTCATTGAATCTTTGGAATTTAGAGAGCACGTTAGTAAAAACATGTGATGTCTGCGTTGCATTCTCTTCCCCCTCTTAATTTAGGGGTTATTGCGGTTTAGGTTCCAGAGGATTAATGGGTTGCTTGTGCATCAAAGAGCTCTTTTAGATAGATGCTTTTGTACGTCAGGGAACTTTAATATTAGCATTTTGAAAACATCTTGCTTCAAGTCTATGTTTGTTGGAACCTTCATCCTGAATT
This sequence comes from Bos taurus, assembly GCF_002263795.3. Taxonomy (NCBI): domain Eukaryota; kingdom Metazoa; phylum Chordata; class Mammalia; order Artiodactyla; family Bovidae; genus Bos; species Bos taurus. Next base: position 36,904,444 of record NC_037355.1, read on the forward strand.
ATATTTCACAGTATTACTTCTTTTTGTTATGAGCCTTTATTTTTCAAGACAGGTTGGTGATTGTACATAAATCATAGCTTGCCATTTCCAGGCATAAAAAGAGGCTAGTCAAAAACAAGCCTGCAAACTGAATTCAGAATTTAGTTTAATAATAGAAGTTAAGCAGCTTCCAATGATGATTTTGTCTTTGAGGACTTTTCCTAGACATGATAGTGTATCATGGATGCAGTATACACTGTGTAGGAGCAGGAAAAGAAGTCTTCTGAATCCATGTAACTGCTTTAGCAGTGATACAGTATAGCCAGAATTATGAGCAGAGACTTTTCTTTTTAGCTTTTTATGTTATGTTGCTGCTGCTGCTGCTAAGTCGCTTCAGTCGTGTCCGACTCTGTGTGACCCCAGAGATGGCAGCCCACCAGGCCCTGCCGTCCCTGGGATTCCCCAGGCAAGAACACTGGAGTGGGTTGCCGTTTCCTCCTCCAGTGCATGAAAGTGAAAAGTGAAAGTGAAGGCGCTCAGTCGTGTCCGACTCTTAGCGACCCCATGGACTGCAGCGCACCAGGCTCCTCCATCCATGGGATTTTCCAGGCAAGAGTACTGGAGTGGGGTGCCATTGCCTTATAGTCAATTAACAATGTTATAATAGTTTCAGGTGGACAGCAAAGGAACTCAGCCATATATATTCGTTTATCCATTCTCCCCAAATTCCCCTTCATCCATGCTGCCACATCGTATTAAGCAGAGCTCCCTGTGCTATACAGTAGGGCCTTGTTGCTTATCCATTTTAAATATAGCAGGGTGTACATGTTGACTCAAAACTCCTTAACTGTCCCTTCTCATCCTCCCCTGTCTGGTAACCATGAGTTCATTCTAAATCTGTGAGTGAGAAGAGAATTTTTATGCTAAGCATTTGATAAGAATTCTTCAGCATATTAGCCTACTTCCTAAGATACCCTTCCATGATTACTTATGACCACTGGCCTGCTCTTCCAGTCAATTGCCAGGGAGTTAGAATTTCACTAAGAGAAAATCACTCCGTCATCATTTTGGGAGCAGACTCTAATTGATTTCTGTGCTCTGAATTTTACTTTTAGAAATGGGAAAGATGTCTTGACAGAATCTCAGTCTTAGAAGGGGCTTGAGAATATAGGTAAGAACGACTAGAGCTGTCATTTCTGGAATTTTACTGTGTGCCAGGAGGGTTCACACTTTACATATTTTGTCTTATATGCTTATTGAAACAAGGATTGAAAGACAGTCATCTAGCCCTATAGCCTAGTCTGATTATCTGAATTATGCAGGTTAATTGAGCTGGGCTTAAATTGGTTGTATAATTTGCCTAGGACATACGTAAGTGGCATCGTTTTGAAAAATCGGGAACATCGGAAGATCATTTTACAGGTAATCGCTTCCCACTCCAGATCCTAAGACATTGACTGACACAAGGTTGATATATCTATGCTCATTATCTCTTTCAAGCCCTTAGCTCATAACCAGTGACATTTGCCATTTTTAACTGCGTAAATGGCATATCTGCTCATACCTGTTCTTTGCTATAGTAAAGGGAGCCTTTGTAACCAGAGAAATTGCCCTGGTTTCCAGTCCAAGGAGATATTTAGGATGTATTTCAAAAAAGATAAAGAATGTGTTCCTCTAAACTTCTATTCCTTGATCTTAACTCTCTAATTTCCTCCTGTGGCTGCTTGTAGGTGATTCAATAGAACAATGACAGAAAATAGTAACAGACTTTATTTCTCTGCTTCCTGAAATTTAGCCAAAATTTTCTTCTCTGCTCACTCTAAACTTGCTTTTGATTGCAGTAGTTACTGCATTGTATGCTGAGAGTGGCCCATGGAAATGTGTCCGGGAGCCTTTGAAGTAATAGCCTTGAGGCTTAAAATACCTACCCTACCAAGTAAATGTTGGATGTTGCGCATATACAGTGTTTCCCACAGAGCATCTGAATTCCCTCCTGGAACTATCCTGCAAGGTACCCACCATTGACTAGCCTGCATTACTAAGAAGTTTGGTGAGACCTTGATGGTCTGCCACGGGTACCAACAACTGGACCCAATCATTACTTACTTGTTTGACTTTGCTATGTACCAAGGGTCCCTAAGAACAAATATCCTGAAGGTTAAACTGAAAAATGATTGGGATTTCCTACTTTTGCAAACTCATAAAAAGAAAACAGAAATAGATCAAATACTGCGATCAAGTTACAGAGTCTTCGAATAGCTATGCAGAAGGGTAAAGTGAAAGTCTTAATCGCTCAGCTGTGTCCGGCTCTTTGCAACCCCTGTGAGGCTCCTCTTTGTCCATGGGATTTCCCAGGCCAGAATAGTGGAGTGGGTTGCCATTCCCTTCTCCAGGGGATCCTCCCAAACCAGGGATGGAACCCAGGTCTCCCGCCTTGGGGGCACATCTGAGCCACCAGGCAGTTTTTCTGCTGAAGGGTAGGAGTGCTGTAATGTCAGGAAGCCTGTGTTGTCAAAATCCCAAAGACTGTGAATGGATCTCATAGACTAAGAATGACGACTGCACTCTTAAAGAAGAGAGGAAATGAGATTGCTTACCCAAACTTGTTGTTAACCAAGAATTTTTATCAGCATGGTGACAAAATCTAGACTCTGGGATAGAAAAGTGAAAATGGGGTATAGAAATGTTTATATTAAACACTGTCTTTTTTTTTTTTTTCTTTTTCTTTTTTTTTTTAATTTTATTTTATTTTTAAACTTAAACACTGTCTTGACTGAATTCCATTTAATTGAGTTTTCTGTATGAGACTCTCTTCTGTATTAAAAAACTGACAAATGCCCCCTTTTAATGCTGGACATCCACAGCTGATAGGGCTCCTGCCTTCAACAAATGAGAGATATATTTACCAAGTGTTAGTTGTATATTAGCTCCTCACAAACCTATTTATGCTGGTTGTTCTTGTTACTGTAATTAGGTAATGTATTTAAACAATATTCAAAGCTATAAATTAACTGTGGTTTCTATTAGAACTAGGTTGATTACTTTGGATACACTCCATAGAGAGAAGTTACTTAAAAAATGCTTGTTGAATAAATTGTGGGCAAGTTTAAGAGAAAATACATATGTCATAAGAAATATGCACTTGGATTGTTTTACATACAGCTTTAACTTCTCATTGCTCAGTGAATTCCTCAGTAGATATTTGAGGTATGGTTTTTCACAAGAAAGGTAACCAAAATTTATTCAGTGAAAAGCTTTGAATACCATAACCAAATATTTGGCAAGTGAATGTACATCTATAAGTTTTAGGTACAAATAAAAGAAATAAGATAAGTTTTACTTTACCCATGTGATAGATTTACAAAGCCATTAAATTGTGTTTTTTAGTTGTTTAAATATACTGGAAAATATTTAACCTTTGGGGTAGAAAATTATATAAGATGCCAGTTACATAGAGCTACATCAGTTATTAATAATAGATTTAATAAATAGTAACTGTAATCAAGGGAAGTATACAGAACTGTTAGTGCTAATGATTTCTGGATTGTGGAATAGAAAGGTCATTTAATTTATTGTACTTTGCTGTAGTTTCTAAGTTTTATTTAATGGTCATGAATTATCTCTCTAATTAGAAGTTATTAAGCTTTTGATAAAGTGAAGAATAAAATCCATGAATCAATTCAATTGTTGGTCATGGTTCTGTAAAGATTTTTTCTAGTCTAAGAGTTTGTGTCTTCATTGATGATGTCAGCATTAAAGTGTTGTCTGAGCTGAGTTGCTGTGAAATGCAGATGTGGAGAAATACAAACAAATTTCATTGCTCATGGGGAATAATGCCTTATTGAAGGCAGTGTCTTACCCTGGACCTTGGATTATTAGCCTTGATTTTATAAGGATAAAAAAAGTGATAGTTTTACTGTATTACTTAATGGCTTTTGAAGCTTGCCAAAGTCGGTCAGACTTTAGAAGTATTGCTAAGGATGGATATAACCTATAGATATCAACCAATTTGGGGTATACTAATCAATTGCCTGATCTATTTTAAGGATGAAATGACGGGAAAATGAAAAGGCTAATTTGTAGCACTGGGTCTTGTCAGAGAGGACTTAGATCACATAACTAACAGGTGGGATGCCCAATTCAAAGCTTTATTGGATACTGTAATCCTCTCAGTGAGTCAAATGGTGTTTACTCACATGGTAAAGTTAGGTGGTTGTCTACAGATAGAACAATTCCAAAGGCCAGTGAAAAGAGGTGATTTCTGGGAGACCTGGTCTTTAATTTGATCAGGAGTTGTGCTCAGTCTTTTAAGATAGCTGGCAAATATCGATACTTTGGTGAGCAAAAAGAGAACAAAAAGTGATTCTGTGTATATAATATTAAACATTAGGAGTCAAGATAGTGACTGGAAGGAAACCCAAGATATGGGATTTGGGGGGTATTGGGAAAATATTAATGATCAGGATACTAATGTCGTAGGTGAGCTCTGTTCACCACAATTCATCGAGCTGCATGCTTATGATTTGTGCACTTTTTGTATACATCAGTACAAACTTGGTTTTATAAAAGACATCTTTCAAAACATTCCTTTGACCAACACTTCATATTCCCAGGGTGGTGACCTGCACACGTGGGCTGTCCCATTTATAGACACTGGATTATAACTCTCCATGTTAGTTGCGCATGTCTCACAGTCTAGAAAAGGCAAAGAGGGTCTTCCTGGCGTCAGCAGCTTCTTTTGTTCTTGGCTTAGTGAGACGCCTTAGAGATGCTCCTTTTTAACTTAGGTCCTTCTGAATGGATACCTTATATTATATAAGATTTTCTTTCATCCATATCAGGAGCGTTTCGGATATAGCATACATTATCTCACTTTTTACCCATCTTACACGTGTAAGCCATACTTGTTTCTAAGAGTGACTTTATACAGTTCTGCCAGCGTTAGAGTGTGCGATACATGAGAAAGCTAGTTCATGATCTGCATTTATGATTTTGTCGAGGTCACAACTTATATTCCAGCAAATAATTAAGTGAAGTATGCGATTCCAGCTGAGAAATATATGAGATCTTTTCAGAAAGTAGTGATCAGGGCAGACATAGGTAGGTTCAAGGGAGAGTGTCTTGGCAGAGAAAAGGCCAAGTGAGGCCACGGTAGTAAAAGGTCATTAACAAGCAGGTTACTACTTTAAAGGGAAGTAACAACTGGCTTTACATCTGTGTGTCTGGCCTAGTGGGCAAAGATGGCCTCTTGGAATTAATGAAACAGCCTCACCTATTCCTTAGGGCAGGGTCTGATTTGGAGGGAGGGCTTGAGAGAACTTAGCTAGGCTATCCTGGGAAGTCACAGTCAGGGTTGGTTCAAGGAATTGCACAATAATCTGTGTTAATTTCACAAGATACAGGGTCTCTAGGATGACTTAGAGGGAGGGACAAATCAGATCAGATCAGATCAGTCGCTCAGTCATGTCTGACTCTTTGTGACCCCATAAATCGCAGCACGCCAGGCCTCCCTGTCCATCACCAACCCCCGGAGTTCACTCAGACTCATGTCCATCGAATCAGTGATGCCATCCAGCCATCTCATCCTCTGTCGTCCCCTTCTCCTCTTGCCCCCAATCCCTCCCAGCATCAGAGTCTTTTCCAATGAGTCAACTTTTCGCATGAGGTGGCCAAAGTACTGGAGTTTCAGCTTTAGCATCATTCCTTCCAAAGAAATCCCAGGGCTGATCTCCTTCGGAATGGACTGGTTGGATCTCCTTGCAGTCCAAGGGACTCTCAAGAGTCTTCTCCAACACCACAGTTCAAAAGCATCAATTCTTCGGCACTCAGCCTTCTTCACAGTCCAACTCTCATATCTATACATGACCACAGGAAAAACCATAGCCTTGACTAGACGGACCTTTGTTGGCAAAGTAATGTCTCTGCTTTTGAATATGCTATCTAGGTTGGTCATAACTTTCCTTCCAAGGAGTAAGCGTCTTTTAATTTCATGGCTGCAGTCACCATCTGCAGTGATTTTGGAGCCCAGAAAAATAAAGTCTGACATTGTTTCCACTATTTCCCCATCTATTTCCCATGAAGTGATGGGGCCAGATGCCATGATCTTCGTTTTCTGAATGTTGAGCTTTAAGCCAACTTTTTCACTCTCCTCTTTCACCTTCACCAAGAGGCTTTGTAGTTCCTCTTCACTTTCTGCCATAAGGGTGGTGTCATCTGCATATCTGAGGTTATTGATATTTCTCCTGGCAATCTTGATTCCAGCTTGTGTTTCTTCCAGTCCAGCGTTTCTCATGATGTACTCTGCGTATAAGTTAAATAAACAGGGTGACAATATACAGCCTTGACGAACTCCTTTTCCTATTTGGAACCAGTATGTTGTTCCATGTCCAGTTCTAATTGTTGCTTCCTGACCTGCATACAGATTTCTCAAGAGGCAGATCAGGTGGTCTGGTATTCCCATCTCTTTCAGAATTTTCCACAGTTTATTGTGATCCACACAGTCAAAGGCTTTGGCATAGTCAATAAAGCAGAAATAGATGTTTTTCTGGAACTCTCTTGCTTTTTCCATGATCCAGCGGATGTTGGCAATTTGATCTCTGGTTCCTCTGCCTTTTCTAAAACCAGCTTGAACATCAGGAAGTTCACGGTTCACATATTGCTGAAGCCTGGCTTGGAGAATTTTGAGCATGACTTTACTAGCGTGTGAGATGACTGCAACTGTGCGGTAGTTTGAGCATTCTTTGGCATTGCCTTTCTTTGGGATTGGGATGAAAAGTGACCTTTTCCAGTCCTGTGGCCACTGCTGAGTCTTCCAAATTTGCCGGCATATTGAGTGCAGCACTTTCACAGCATCATCTTTCAGGATTTGGAATAGCTCAACTGGAATTCTATCACCTCCACTAGCTTTGTTCGTAGTGATGCTTTCTAAGGCCCACTCGACTTCACATTCCAGGACGTCTGGCTCTAGGTCAGTGATCACTATTTGTCCCGTGTCATTTAGATAGGGTCCTTGACTAGCGCTGAATCTGTTTAAGTATTGACTTCATTCCACTGCCTCTTCAAAGTGCTGCAAGAATCTGTAGAATTGGTGTGTGTTAAAATGTTTAGTTTTGTCCACAGTCACATCAACACAGCCCTCGATTTAACCCAAAATAGTATCTTTCAAGTATCTAAAAATTTGCAAGTGGAGACACAAGGAGAATAACAAGAGGATCTGCTTGATTCTACTGCCTCACCTAAATTAACCTGGGACTTCAGATTTTCTGGAGGCAAAAATCTCCTCTATAAATTGATTGCCATGCCGCCCCTCTGATTCCATCTGAGGTCTTCTTTCCAGAAGCCACTCAGCACCTTTGGGATGGAGCACTGCTGACACTGTATGGCCTTCAAAAGGCAGAGGCTCTGTTGATTCCCTGTGTGCACTCACTGCACGGTGAGGACTGAGAGGCAAAGATGCCGCTGCCTCGGGAGCCCTGAGGATCATGGCTGTAATGTGAGGCTCTTGCTTTCCTGGCCTGCCAGGTAGAGTCTGTTGTAGATGCAGGAGCTACACCTGGTTATTTACATACTGACAGCTAAAATAAGTTGTGTCACCTCACCTTGTTCACCATAAAGAACTTTGGATTAGAATCAGATTCATCACTCTTGCCAGCTCATTTGGCTGCTCCTTGTTACCGGATAGAGGGGCTATAACACTGTGCTTAAGTGCAAATGTTAAATTAGTATTAAGAGCCAGTGGTATCTCTGCTGTTCTCACTGATCAGATAATTTTCGCTGATGTCAACGTTTATAATAAAGCCAGCTGACACATACTAGTGTTATTTGCTTGGAATATTTTCACTATTTTTTTGACGTAGATAAAGGTAATTTTTTTTTTTTTTTTTAGTTATTTGTTGAGGCTTTGTGTATTTGATTAGAAGAGATCTTTGAAAGGAAGGCAGCAAAGCTGTAACAAAGTCAGTATCAAATTTGTGTTTCCGCTTTATCATTTGGTTTTGTAAGCTTCTCAGTGACCTTCCGTGCTACCACATTGATGCTCGTCTTTGATCTGAGCAGCTCTGAGTAATTTATGATAAATAATGAAATGCTGTTTCCTACAACGCACTGCAAGTGGCTGAGTGTTATAAAAGTCTAAAGAGCTCTATTACTTCTAAATCACTAGATAACACAAAAATGTTAACCCTAGAGAGGAAAGGTCCAGTAGAACATATTGCTTGCTAAGCGCACTTCCTTCTGCCTGGGACCATCTGATAGGCTTTGGGCATCTAAATTCTGTGGGGACTGGCGTCTGAACCATTATCTTCTTGAATGGCAAGGAGGGGTTTATGCCTTTCAGCTAGTTGACTTGGCTTGGAGCAATAGTAGTTCATATTTTTTGGAGTGGAGGAAGGGAGGAACTTTCAAAAGTTGTTTACCGTTTGAAACCTTTGATTAATTTTTAAAAATGGTGTTACCAATGGTAAGGACTTGGCTGCTAGGATGCAATAATTTAAAACATTTGATTTGAGCACAGATATTAAAGATGGATATTAAGCAAACATTAAAATGATTTTATCAGAGCAAAGCCTTATAGGCTTTTAAAAAATTATCTGGATTTCTTTTTCAAAACTAACTCTTATCACAGTGTTTGCATTTTCTCTTATCCACGTGTACAAAAATGGAGACACCGTAAGCATACATCCAATTTGCAACTCTCAGCTTTCTTGTACTCCACAGTGTATAGTACAACTGCTAAATGTTGTCCACAGTGAGTATGTGTGTTCTTATCCTGGTTGTCATAAAAAAGCTGCATATCTAAGTTTTAGGGCTTGAAGACTTTAATTGCCGGGTACGGAACGTCTTTATGTACTGCATCCCATTGTGAAAATTGAATTAAATTGCCAGTCAGGGAGCTCTTTATGCTGCAGGAGAGTCTCTTTGAGAGCAAACCATGGAGAAGGGTGATCTTTGGCCAGTGGTACTTCTAAACTCAAACCCTTTGCTGAAGTTTGCCATGTCACTTTCTCACCTTTCCCCAGACACCCTTATTTTGCCCAGTGAAATCATCCGTTTCCCCTGCTAGAACTGCTTTATTTCTTCCAGATATCAGCTATGAGACATGGGAAGAATTGTATACAAGTAAATTACAAATAGTGCATTTTGGCAAGTGTACTCGAGCCGTTCCATCAATTGCTCTTCACTTCAGTGCTGGGAAGTCCACTTTACCCTTATAGTTGTCAGTTATATGCAATCAGTTGAACCTCTGGACGTTCCCCAAACAGAGATGCTTTCATGCCAGGAAAATCAGGCTGTTTGAATGTTCTAGAATATTTTTGATGAAAAAGAGTTGTTGCCCTGTCCCATGGGAGAGAGAGATTCAAAGAAGGAAAGCTGCTCAGTGCATGGCCTACAGCACCGTCTAAGGTCTGGTGTGGGTAGCACTGCGGTATGAGCAGTACAGCCTATCTCAGGCATCTGAGGAGGGACCTGGAAGTTTATCGCTTATCCAGGCTTTTAAAATCTCTGTATACCTAGTCTACCACTTCCTTTGTGATGGTCCACCATGCAAAGAACCTGATGAAGCCTTTCCATGGAGCCTAGGGAGAGCCTCACCCTAAGGAACTTTGTGTTCCTTTGCATGCTCTTGTTAATGCTTACCTTTTTTTTTTTTTTGCTTCCAAGGAAAATAAGATAATTAGAAGAGTGGTTTTCAATGGAAGGAAAGTGATTAAGGCACAATAGGCAGGCTGCTGGACCTGCTTTAGGAATGGAGGTCTACGGCTGCCACTCAGTTGTTTGAGACCTCAGGGTAGACTCCTCAGGTTGTGAATTTCAGATTCTTCTGTAAATAAGGCTATCGGATAAGATATTCCTCAACTCTCCTCATGACCAAAATTCCCTGAAGCCGTGTTATAAATTTAAGATGATAATATTAGTGGAATTTTTGAGTTACTAATTCTGGCTCTCTTCCTGCCTTACCCCCAGCTCACATTCTCTCTTGCTCTCATACATATACACATGTGTATATATTCACAGGGTTTTTTGGGGTGGGATATTTTGTAGTTAAGCATTTAGTAACCCCCATATTTCAGTGTAGTACAAAGGTGTGACTTGATTACATCCTAAAGTCCAGGGAATTTTGCTTGTTTCCAACTTTAAAATAGAATTCCTTATCCTTCCCTTGACAGATGTAGAGCTTGGTAGCCAGATGTAGGTCTGTTACTGCAAAGTATATGTGGATATATATGTAAAAATAAACAGATGCCATGAATAGAGGTATAAGGAGGCCTGGAGGAGTTACTGACACACACAAAATATTAAATTAATCCAGTTCCAGAAAGACTCACAATACCTTTCTCCGTGAATTAAACAGAATTCTTGGTTGCTGAGTGTTACAAGCACAGAGGACTAGTTGTATTTCTAAAGCAATATTACAAATGTGTCTAAATGTAAGGCATTATTATTTCCTGACATGTTGGTTGGCATGGACATTTTAATACCAGAATGTGGTTCCATCCATCCTGTTAGAGCAGAGCTCTGAGCTGTGACAGTCAGAGTGACGTGTAATTCAAACTTGAGGTGGCTAGTATTAATATTTTATCTTTTTCTTAGAGCACCTTCCTCATTTTTAAATAAGGCATTTCAGTATAGAAAATTAGAAAATATAAGAAGAGGAAAATAAAAGTCAGTTCTGTAATCCAGGCTAAGACAAGTATTGTTATCTTTTTGTTGAATATGAGACTAATATTTTTTCAAAAATGAAATTATACTCTAACTCTCTTTCAGCTGTCTTTTTCCACTTTAAAATATTTCTATGTTAGAGTACCTAAAATTCTATCTGTAATGGTTCTGGGTTGATGTATATGGATATACAAAAATATAATGAGCTTATCACCTGTTGAGAATATGGTTTGTTCTAATTTGGTCATTATTATATACAAATATCTGCCCTGAACATCCACAGATGGATCGCAAACTTTTGGCCAATATATATGCAGCAAAAAACAAAGCAAAACTAAAAAACCCTTACATTTTCATTCTAAATTCTTAAATTCTTATCCAGAAAAGTGGAACAAATTACTTTGTTGCCTTTATCATGTCAGAAGGCCCATTGTTTCCATAACTCCTGCCCTCCTTTCTTATAGGCGTTAACACATCATTGACAGTAAAACCAACCAACCAACAAAAAAACCCTTTGCCAACAGGATAGTTTTATTCTTCGTTTTAATTTTTAGAAATCAGAGTGTAATTGCTTTACAGTGTTGTGTTGGCGTCTGCTATACAACAAAGCGAATCAGCTGTGTGTATGCATATATCCTCTCTCTCTTGAGCCTCCTACCCCGACGCCACACCTCTAGGTCGTCACAGAGCACCAGGCTTAGCTTCTTGGCTGTACATCAGCTTCCTGGAAAATACCTGTCTATTTTATACATGCTCGTGTAATGTCATGCTACTTTCTCAGTTTGTCCCACCTTCTCCTTCCCCTGCTGGGTCCACACTCTATGTCTGCATAAGAGGATAGTTTTAAAACAGTATCTTGTTGGTGTTCTGTCTTGAGAGTAAACATTTTAGAAAGTTATTAAAATGGAAGTAGATTTCAATGGAGAGGTTCCCACGCCTTTCCTGTCTGCATACACAGTATGGCCAGATGCCTCTCTGCATCATTCAGAGCTTCATCCCAGCGGAGGATGCTGCCGGGAAATGCTGAGGACCAGAAGTACCAAAGATGCCCAGGGTAATGTGATAACAAAATTTTTTTCCCCTTAAAACCTGGAAATAGTGTTGTAGATAGAAGGTAGGTCACTGTCATGGTCATCATCAAAAGGGGTCAGCAAATAAGTGCAGCTGTTCTTGACTAAGTGACCTTAGGGGCTATAGCCCCTTGGGTTAGTTGGCTAAAGGTTAACCTGTATGTTAACTTATGAATGCGTATGTGCTTAGTCGTGTGTGACTCTTTGCAACCCTATGAACTGTAGCCTGTGAGGCTCCTCTGTGCTTGGAATTTTCCAAGCAAGAATACTGGAGTGGGATTTTCTACTCCAGGGGACCTTCCCCACCCAGGGATCAAACCCATGTCTCTGTGTCTCTTGTATTGGCAGGTGATTCTTTACCATTAAGCCACCTGGGGAGCCCAAGGTGGCTGTAGTAAACATTCATTTACATAGCTAGTAAGAGTCTGATAAAGAACACAAGCCTAAACACACAGACACACATAGGTCAGAAAAATTAATTTCTAAAAGTCCAGAGGGCTTAAATTTCTCCTTGAGTGAAGACATGCTTGGGCATTATCCCTGCCCTTTTCGTGGCTGTCCTGTCCAGGACATCTTCAGTGCTCTGCACAGTAATGTTTCCTGTTCTCTCTTCTGCTCCATGGTGTGGATGTGGAGCTGGAGATGAGGCTCAGCTTCCAGGGAAGAGTGGCGTCATCTGCTCTGCACCTGGGTCTCTTGACAGTCACTGCCTCCAGCCACCAGCCTGCTGCTGTGCCCGTTAATAAGTGCCACGGAAACCCAGTGCGCTCCAGGGGTGGCGGAGAGGTGGGTGAGCATCAAATCACTGCATGACACTAGATTTTCAGGTGTCACATTATAAAAGGAGAGCCACCTGAGAAAGAGCAGGGCCAGGCCAGCATCTTGTACCCCCTGCTTTTTTGGCATCTGCTTCCCTTTGGCTCAGTCTTCTCTGTGAGGAGCAGGGAGACCCCATGTTCCAATTTTCTGCACAGATTTGTCAGGCTGAGATGCCCCTTCGCTGGTGTATCCCTAACACTCAAGCAAGAGATTGATTCATTTGATTGGGATTAAACATCTGAATCTGTTAAGGCTTTGCTGATTATTGACAGATCTGTCCTTTGAGCCTTATAGTTTTAGGATCAAGGCAAGTTAGCATAGTGTCTATGACATCACATTGGTTTTTTTTTTATATTAAAAAAAGCTCAAGAATGTTATATAACAGATTGATAAATTCTGATGACACCTCCAAATTGACAGATAAGCATATTCAGATGATCAGTTCAAATACCTTCAGCAGTCTTAACTTCAGCTACCCAAAGGGAAACTACCAGTTAAATCTGATGGACTACTTTTCAGATTCCATTTAAAGTGGATGTTAACTTTTTGCTTTGTTTTCCACTACCTGGTTCTATTACCATCTAATTACGTTCAAAATCAGCAATTAGGATGCATTTAATAGTTGTTCTTTTTCTTTTGCTCATATTATACTCTTAATGATGTGGTTTATAGGCTGTATGCACGTGTGTGTGAGTGTGTGTCCTGGAGAAATAGTGGTGGATGTTAAGTTTGGAAGATTGGGTCCAAGTTTTGCCTCTTACTGGATATCTGAACTTGATGAAGTCTGTCAGTTTCCTCATCTTCAGAAGCTGACTCAACATCTCTAATTATTGAAGAAATGCAAATCAAAACTACAGTGAGGTATCACCTCCCCCCAGCCAGAAAGGTCATCATCAAACAGTCTACAAACGATAAATGATAGAAAGGATGTGGAGACAAGGGAACCCTGTTACACTGTTGGTGGGAATGTAATTTGATATAGCCGCTATGGAGAACAGTATGGAGGTTCCTTAAAAAACTAAAAAATTCCATTTGACCCAACACCCCACTACTTGCACATATACCCTGAGAAGACCATCATTCTAAAGTAAACATGCATCCCAATGTTCATTGCAGCAGTATTTACAATAGGCAAGACATGGAAGCAACCTAAATGTCCATCAACCAATGAACGGGTATAGATGTGGTATATGAATATATTCAATGGAATATTATTCAGTGGTAAAAAGGAACAAAATCGGGTCATTTGTAGGGGTGTGGATAGACCTAGAGTCTGTCATACAGAGTGAAGTCAGAAAGAGGAAAACAAATATCATATATTAATGCATATATGTGAAATCTAGAAAAATGGTACAAATGGGCCTATTTCCAGGGCAGGAATAGAGGCTCAGGTGTAGAAAATGGACATGTGGACATGGGGTGATGGGGAGAGTGGGGCGATTGGGAAATTGGGACTGACATGTATGCACTGCCACGTGTAAAGCAGATGGTGGGAACCTACAGTGCAGTGCAGGGAACTCTGCTTGGTCCCTGTGATGACCTGGAAAGGCGGGGCGGGGAGATGGGAGGGAAGTCAGAGGGAGATTTGTATGTATGCATATAGGTGATTCACTTCATTGTACAGCAGAAACGAACACAACATTGTAAAGCAATTATACTCAGAGGACAAAAAAAAAGAACCTGGAATAATGGTTACATTTTAGCACGTTACAGAGCTACAGTCGATCTTACAAATGAAGGTGCTGAAAAGATTGCTAATTTACATATTGGAAGCCAAAGGATGTTTGGATATATGAGAATTGGGGCAAACTGAAGTCATTATGAGAGAGCAAACATGGTATATGGCACAAATGATGTTTTCCTTGTGGGATATTGCATCCTGTTCGTAAGAACTGATAGTTTGAAAAGGAAAACTCAAGCTGGAAAGCACTGTAGAGAAGAAGAGAATGATGCTGTGAAAATTTAAATCCCACAATGGTTGTTGACTCAAAAAATATCAGTTTCCAGGCATCTGGACATGAATTTCTCAGCCTTTGAGAAAGGCAGACTCAAACAGCATGCCCTTTCAGTGTGATTGCCCCAGAAATGTGGGATGCTCTGTTTGAAACTGAGCTCGGTGTCAATCCCTGATGTCTCAATTTCTGACACACTAAACACAAGCTGGAGAGGAAGTGTGCTTCTGAAGAGTGAAGAACCCTCTGTCTCATTTTCTCACTATCCTGTCTCATGCCACTTCTCTTCAGGGTGATTGTTCTCAAGAACCGATTCTTGGTGCTGGGTAAAGAACACTTTTCCAAAGCGTTTTTCCAAAGTATCTTGATAGATTCTGCAGACTAGGAAGCAGGATTTAATTTGCTGAGATAAAATAAGATGATTTATATATCGAGAGAAGGCTACAATTCATCTGACTTTTCTGTTTCTTTTCATTTTCCTCTTTTCCATAAAAATCTTTAAAAAAAAATCTGAGTATGGTAGTAGATTTACTTTCCAGAGAGAGAGACTTTAGGGCTTTGTCTTCTTCTGTTTATAGTGAAACATGGTGTGATAAAAATGTTTATCATGGCCCAAGTGGGAATGAGTGTGTTCAGATAAGTTGTGTGCTAAGCTACTTCAGTCCCGTCTGACTTTGTAACCCCATGGACTGTAGCCTGCCAGGCTCCTCTGCCCCTGATATTTCCCAGGCAAGAATACTGGAGTGGGTTACCATTTCCTTCTCCAGGGGATCTTCTGCCTCAGTGACTGAACCCACATCTCTTATGTCTCCTGCATTGGAAGGCAGGTTCTTTACCACTGGTGCCACCGAGGCTTTTTTTTTTTTCCAGCTAAGTTAGTGACATGAGCAAGCATGCTTGACTCCTCTTCCTCACAGCTCTTATTGAGATCCTTCATTTTGCAATGACTTAATCAAGCATCTGGGCTTTTTTGGTGGCTCAGTGGTGAGAAGAATCCACCAGTGTAGGAGACACGGATTTGATCCTTGGATCGGAAGACCCCCTGGAGGAGGAAATGACAAGTATTTTTACCACTCCAGAATTCTTACCTGGAAGATTCCATGACAGAAGAGCCTGTGGGCTACAGCCAATGGGGTCGCCAAGAGTTGGACATGACTGAATGGGCACACACACTGCACATTAAGCACCTACTGTTTAGCTGATCGGAGAAGGAAATGGCAACCCACTCCAGTATCCGTGCCTAGAGAATCCAGTGGACAGAGCAGGGCTGCCATCTGTGGGGTCGCACAGTCAGACATGACTGAAGTGACTTAGCATGCATTGTAGAAGGAAATGGCAATCCACTCCAATATTCTTGCCTGGAGAATCCCAGGGATAGAAGAGCCTGGTGGGCTGCCATCTATGGGGTCACACAGTCGGACATGACTGAAGCGACTTAGCATGCATTGTAGAAGGAAATGGCAACCCACTCCAATATTCTTGCCTGGAGAATTCCAGGGACAGAGGAGCCTGGTGGGCTGCCATCTATGGGGTTGTACAGAGTCGGACACAACTGAAGCGACTTAGCAGCAGCAGCATTTACCTGATGCTCTTTTAGGCAGCTGGCTCCTGGGCTGCCATAAGGATGAAGACTGATCCAAGCATTGACTCTCTGAAGCATTCTAGTGGGGGATTCATATAGGAACACATACATAAGATAGTTTCTACCAGTGAGAAATGGAGAAATGCTGAACAGGGGGATAGGATAGGAAGTTTGATTTTATATAGGTGTTCAGGGAGGCCTTTGCTGATGTCATGATAGTTGAGCTGGGTCCCAAGTGAGAAGAATCTAAGTATTGTAATACCTGGGACAGAAGTGTATCAGAGAAAAAGATAAAGTTCAAGTGCCTTAAGGGACAGAACAATGGCCGGTTTGGCTGGCATCATGAATATGTTTAAGAATGGTAGGGCATGAAGTGGGAGGGATAGACAAAGTAAGCCACTTAAGGAACTTGGACTCCATTATTGTGATGGAAAACCAGGGTAGGGGGAGGTAGGGAAGGTTCTGATACGTGTTACATGTATGTCCTTCTGGATGCTGTATGGAGCTGCATTCTAGGGCCTGCAGCTGGAGACAGGAGACAGATGAGAAGGCCACTGCAGTGGTCCAGCCAAGAGATCCAAGCAGCTTAGACTGGAGTGGAGACAGGTGTGGTGGGCGTGATGTGCTGTTGGATTGGATGTACTCTACAGATTGGAAAGTGAAAGTGATTGGAAGGACCTCGGTGAAGAAAAGACAGGGGAATGAATCAAGACTCCCTCCTCCGTTTCTGTCCTGAGTAAGAGGCGGGGTGGTGGCATCACTAACTGAGATGGGGAGGATTGGGAGAGGAGTGGGTTATACGGGTGGAGGGTGGGGACGGATTGTTTGACACATATGTTCTCTATTCCTGTTAGATGTGAACGTGGCTATTTTGAGAGGGAGATTGGGTAGAGCATGTAATGGAGGAGAGTAGATGCCCACTGAAAGCGCAAACAATATTAAGAAGGGTGGTGGTGCAGGGCAGTGGATATGGGCACCTGCATCAGCAGGGAGGGATATCCACCGGTGTGAACTGAATTTCCTTCATTACAGTGCAGTGAGAATGTTCTCAGTAGTTCTCAACCCAGCTTGCATTTTGAATCCCATGGGGAAGCAATAAACTATATATATGTATACATATGTATATATAATAATATATATAATAGCAAATTAACTATATAAATAATAGCAATAAACTATATATACACACATACATACACATGCACACACCCTTGCTCAGATCCCACCCTAGACCAATCAAAATTTTTTTTTGAAGGGAGAGGAGGGGAGTGGCAGACATCATAGTTTTTATGTTGTTGCCAGGGTTGTATGAGCAGCTAGATTAAATGAAAGGAAGGGATGATCTGATAATTCCATTAACTAGGAAGTGGAAGCAGCTCAGCAGAATCTACACCCTTTGGAAAAGAAAAAAAAGGTGGAAATGAGGGAAGGCCAGGTGTCGCAAGGTTGGGGGTGGGACTCATGTGATCCCTGCCAGCACCACTGGCTGGAAAGTGAAGATAGCCAAGGCCCTTTGTTCTGTGTGGTTGGCCGTATCAGGGAAGCACAGGAGATGTCCCTAAAGAGGTCAGCAGTGAGAAAGGGAGAGAGTGGATTTCCCATAAAGCTCCTGCCTGATAACCCAAGCATTGCAAATACTTCAGCTCAAGGCAAGCCTCCTGTGGCAATTCTCAGACCTTGATTCCCTTTGCATCTCTAGGGACGGTTGGATCTACCATCTGGGGAAAAGCATTTACAGAAAATCTAAGCTTTTCTTGGTTCTAACAGTTTAGCAGTAATTTTCATTATACTGTCAGCATTATTAAAGGCCGAGTGAGATGGGTGGTAGTATCACTTGATGTGAAATATTGCAATAGGTGTCTCTACCTTTGTAAAGTAAATTTGTTCAGACTTCTGTCTGAAAGGAGGGAAGGTGGAAGGGAGAGGGGATGGCAGGAAGAAAGGGAGGAAAGAAAGAAATGTGTTCATAAATTTCGTGTGAGGGAGTTCATCACACAAATACATATTTGGAAAGGTTTGCTAAGGCATTACACATCATATCTTTAAAATCATAGCATGGGAAAACATTTACCATATGATGTGAAGTGTGAAAAGCAGACTTAAAAACCGTATATAACTGGTTATGCATGATTATCTTAAAAAATAAGATTGGTAATATGATGCAACATTGTGGAAAAAACAACTCTTGTTGAGTGATGGGATTATGGTCAACATTAATTTTCTTAAATTTTTCGCGTAAATTTCATTTTATCTCATTTAAAATTTCCTTTTTCATGCAGTTCAGATGTCCTGAGATTTTAGTAAGAACAAAAGTTGAATGGTATTTTAAAAGAGGTTGATAAATAAGTTCTTAATTTTAGGTGAGTTTAATTGTGAATTTCATTGTCCAGTTTTCTAAATTTGGAATAACAGTATCTGCCTCTCATAAGTGTTAAAAGAACTAAATGGGATAACCAGTGAGAAAACAAGCTGTTTAATCCCTGGTCCATATTGGAATCTCTTCAGTATTAAGGCATCGCTGCCTCCACTTTTAACAATGAATTTTATTCCTTGCAAGTACTGTCTTTCACTAACATTCTATTAGTCAGGGTGAAATAGTAAAATTGTTTCATCTGTGCTAATTGACCTCCTGGTTATTGGTAAAAAGTGGCATCCCAAAATGATGAACTGTGATTTTGTGAGCCATCTATGAGGATGACAGATCTCTGTGATTGGATTAGGAGTGGGTGTTGTTCCGGCCAAGGAGAGATTAAGGGGAATATGCTGGAGGCACATTCAGATTGGGATTTTTTATCTAAATTAAAGGAGGGAAAGCCCTGGAGAAATTGTGTGTTCTAATAACTTTCACTGGGATCATAATGTCTGGAGCTGCTGCATCCATGTTAAGGCCATGAAGCTGTAGGTCTGAAGATGAAGAGCTGGCTCTTGATGAATCAAGAGCTGCCAAAGCAATCAGTTTGTTTATCTTTGGGCATCTTGTTGAGTAAACAGTCTTAACAGTGAGTCTTTAGGCCTCTGATGGTCAAATGCAGCTAGGAGCATTGCCTTTGACACGACCTGTGGATTTTGATACTTAGTTCTGTGGCTATGACAGTAAAGCGTCTTGTCTACAACGCGGGAGACCTGGGTTCGATCCCTGGGTCGGGAAGATCCCCTGGAGAAGGCAATGGCAACCCACTCCAGTACTCTTGCCTGGAAAATCCCATGGACGGAGGAGCCTGGTAGGCTGCAGTCCATAGGGTCCCCAAGAGTCGGGCACGACTGAGCGACTTTACTTTAACTTTACTTTCTCTAAAACAAATAGAAAAGTAAGGAACAGATTCTCTGTGTTTACTTATTTATTATTTTATTTTAGTTTTTTTTTTTTTTTTTAATTGGAGTATAGTTGCTTTTTAGGGCTTCCCTGGTGACTCAGCTGGTAAAGAATCTGCCTGCAATGCGGGAGACCTGGGTTCAATCCCTGGGTTGGGAAGACCCCTGGAGAAGGGAACAGCTACCACTTCAGTATTCTGGAGAATTTGGGCTGTATGGTCCATGGGGTTACACAGAGTGGAACGTGACTGAGCCACTTTCACTTTCACTATAGTTGCTTCATAATGTTGTGTCAGTTTCTGCTGTTTGATGGAGTAAATCAGATATATGTGTACATGTATCCCCTCCCTCTAGAGCCTGCCTCCCTCCACATCCCACCCCTCTAGGTCATCACAGAGCACTAGGCGACCTCCCTGTGCTCTGCGGTGGGTTCCCACTGTCTGTTTAATGCATGGCAGTGCACGCACAGCAAGCCCCACCTCCCGATTCATCCTCCTGCTTCCCCTCTGCTGTGCCCACACATCCACTCTCTACATCTTCATCTGTACTCCTGCCCTGCAAACCGTTCATTGGTACCATTTTGCTATATTCAGCATACACGTATTAATATACATTTTTCTCTTTCTGACTTACTTCACTCAGTATGACAGACTGTAAGTCCATCCGTGTTTGTATAAATGACCCGGTTTTGTTCTTTTTTATGGCTAAGTAATATCCCACTGTATATATGTACCACATCTTCTTTATCCATTCATTTGTTGATGGACATTTGGGTTGCTTATTTTAAACATGTATGGCATCCAACTTCTGTCTTTAACACACTTATTTTTCTTCCTATTAATGCCTAGCTAATTTGGAAAAATAGTTTAATGTTCATGCAAATTTATTGCTCTAAGTTACTCTGGAAATCAAGCCAAATGAATTTAGGGAGAGTCTGAGAATGTTAAACAAATACATTGTGAATTGCCACTCTGTAGAACTCCTTATCACATATTATGTCCTCAGGTTTAGACAGCATACTAGTAAGGCATCTCCTGATTATTCTGAGATTTTAAAGTGTACATCGATTGCCACTGTTGCTGAAAAATTTCCTTTAGCTGGTTTTCTGTAAAATGTTTCAGACATTTACATTATGATAATATAGAAATAGGGCTTCCTTGGCAGCTCAGACAGTAGAGAATTTGCCTGCAATGCAGGAGACCTGGGTTTAATCTCTGGTTTGGGAAGATCCCCTAGAGAAGGGAATGGCTACCCACTCTAGTATTTGCCTGGAGAATCCCATGGACAGAGGAGCCTGGTGGGCTACAGTTCATGGGGTTGCAAGGAGTTGGACATGACTGAGCAACTAAGTACACACACGCACACACACACACAATACAGAAATGCAGAGTTAAAATTAGGATACACTAAAATTTGTATGCTTTACGTGTGTAATTTAGAGCAAATTTTGCTGCCCCAGGGAGGAAATGTTACAAATGATAGTTAGATTCTCTGGGTAATTTGAGAAAGTGCTGTGTAAACATGAGAATATTCAGGGCATGTGTTATTTATCCAGAAATATAGCTGAAATACTGTTTTATTTTCAGTTAGAAATAGTAATAGTAGCAAGTGAAAAATTTTAGAAGAGACTTTGCTAGAATATTTTTCCCCCTCAGATCATCCAAGCTTTTAATTTATTTTTAGCAGGTATTAGTCAGTGATATAATGAACACAAGTAATATAATGATGAAATTTAGTTTTGGTGAAAATGAAATGTTTATTGATATTGAAAGAAAATTTCCACTCTCTCTCTTTCTCCTTGCTGAGGTAGAGACTCCCAGATCAAGAAATCCTTGATGGGGGATGTTTTGCAATTGTTAACTCACTCTACTGCCTTAACCTACATGTTTCAGTGGGTTTAAATTTTCTTAATCATCTAGATATTGCATTATGTGTTTGTGTGTGTGTGTGTGTGTGCCTAGTCACTTCAGTCATGTTGGACTCTTTGCGACCCCATGGACTGTAGCCCACCAGGTTCCTCTTTTCATGGGATTCTCCAGGCAAGAATAGTGGGGTGGGTTGCCATGCCCTCCTCCAGAGGAACAGAGGAACTGACCCAGGGATCGAACTGGCATCTCTTACATCTACCTGCACTGGCAGGCTGGTTCTTTACCACCAGTTCCACCTGGGAAGCCCTGGGTATTGCATTACTGCTACTTAAAACAATTCAAGCGGAATTTCTAAAGCTACTTCTCTGGGAAACTTAGCTGCAGTGTTGCTTTCACACAATAAAAGCCACAAATAAAGCTTAACGGCAGCTGAAATGCTCAGACACAAGCGCATGTTGATGACGGTGTTGTCAGTGTTGTGTTTGAACTTGTCAGGGGAGGTCCAGGCACGTTGCATACATAAGCAGTTCCTGAGCATGAAGACTTAATACAGTTAATGTTATGTAACCACCCCCCACCCCCAAAGAGAAATACTTGATGTGTGTAGGGAGAGTGCAAGTTCATAGTAATTCAGACTGTCTTGGGATTCTAAAGGAGTCACAGTATCACAATCAGTGTGATTTTGCCAATTTGGTCTGGGGCGGGGGCTGAGAGGCTGTGATATAGGAGGAAGCTGACTCAGCTGGGACTTCCCTGTGCCTCCAGCATGGAGGGTCCAGGGATCAAGTGATGGCAGCTTGATGGGCACCTCAAGCTGAAAGAACATGGGCACCTCCTACAGTCTCTTATAGGCAGCACTGGGTTTATCTTAACAAAATATATGTGTGCTTGATTGGCCTTCCCTGGTGGCTCAGATGGTAAAGAACCTGCCTGCAATGTGGGAGACCTGGGTTCAGTACCTTGCTTGGGAAGATCCCCTGGAAGAGGTCATGGCAGTCCACTCCAGTATTCTTGCCTGGAGAATCCCCATGGACCGAGGAGCCTGGCGGGCTACAGGCCATGGGGTCTCAACGAGTCAGCCATGACTGAGCACAGAGGGTCCAGGGAGCAAGTGATGCCCGCTCCTAAGAGAACATGGACAACTCCTACAGTCTCTTATGGGCAGCGCTGGATTTCTCTTAACAACATATATACCTTGTGTATATCTGAAATCTTTGCCATTTGGATAGTAAAATTTATTAGATCTTCAAATTAAATGTGATCTTCGACAAACTCTAAAATTATGAGGAGAGATTGCGGGAAATGGGGGGGAATGTTAGTCTTTTCTAAAAATTACCTTAAAAAATTTTTTTTTTTGCAGCAAGGACACAAATGATACACAAGTGATGGTTACCTGTGGGCATACCCTTGAGGCATTCACTTCACTTAGGCATTTACTCAACCTGCCCACAGTCCCAGAAAGTATCTCAGTGTATCCATTTCGTGAGCAGGGTTAGCTACTTTCCAAAGGGAAAGCTGGGATTCTGAGACTTCTGTCTGGTCGAAGAGGGCATTCTTTTTTTTTTTTTTTTTAAATTGCTTAACGGCTGCGCTAGGTCTTCACTGCTGCTCACGGACTTTCTCTAGCTGCGGCCAGGGGGAGATGCTGCTCGCTGTGGTGCAAGGGCTTCTCACTGTGCTGGCTTCTCTTGTGGTGGAGCATGGGCTCAGTCCTTGTGGCACAAGGGCTTGGTTGCTCCCAGGCATGTGGAATCTTTCCCCAGTGAGGGATTGAACCCGTGTCCCCTGCGTCGGCAAGCCATTTTTAGCCACTGCACCAGCAGGAAAGTCCAGAAGAGGACTTTCTTGAACTTAGTGAGGGGGTCTGTGAGTATCTTGTGTGTTCTCCCGGATCCACCTGGGACTGATCTCACAGAGGCACTTTTCCTGAGAGAAGCACATGATTCTCAGGTTGAATTTCTGAAACAAGATTTGCTTTCTAAAGAAAGAAAGGGGGCAAGGGGCCCTCTTGAAGTCATGGACTGGTGCCAGGAAAAGAGGAAAAACAGTTACAGGTCTGCTTGGTTCCGAGGCAGCCCTGGCTTGCAGAGTAAGGCGCCTTGAGCCAGGGTGGAGGGAGGCCAGGTGGTTCACAGGTGGCCTGGGATGCTGAATGCATTTGCCTGTGAAGTGGTTACAACGACTTGCTCTCCAGCTTTACAGTCTTTGGCACTGCAATTAATTTTACCTTCTAGGTTCCTAAAGGAAACCAATGAAAATATAATAATGTCAACAGTAACTGCACTGTTCTGAGCATTTCGTAAGTACTTATCGTGGATTATAGACAATATCTGCATTAATTCTCAATATAGTATGGTTGGGCGGATATTATTACCTCCACTTCACTGTAAAGGAACTTGAAGTGTAGAGAGTAGTTAAGTAATTGTTCTGTGTCCTCGCTGTTGGTGGTAGGAGGGTCTGGTTTTGTAACCTGGCTGTGATTTAAAGATCTTTTTTTTTTCTGTTGCTTCCCATGAACTGTTCACTTGGACTCTGAAGTATCTCATAAGATATCTGAGCCGTGTGTAACATGGCATGCAAGGAAGTGGATGTATTTTTTTGTTTGTTTGTTTTCTTACAGGCTCAGAGCTCCTGTCTGCCGGGAATGTGTGGTTTCATCCCAGTCACCATCTGACCCACAGGTGCATGGCGTGTAATTGTACCTCAGAATCATTTCCAGATATGCTAAAAACAGCAACAGGACCAGCTGTGCTTCTCATAAAAGATTAGGCACATGTCACAGATGAGGTTTTTCTCTAAAGTCATGGAAGCCCAAACAATGGGTTAACGTGATAAAAGAATACAAAATTAAATAAACCCGTGTAAACACAGCACCACTGACTTCCAGAAGAGAGATGAATGTTGTATGGAGACATCAAACCGAACCAAATTGCCATCTCTGGTATTTCTGTTTGGCTAACAATGCTTAATATTTGTTGAAAGAGAAGAGTGTGCTGAGAACCAGTGTATCATATGGTCAGCATTGCGTGGTCTCAAACACTCGACTGAGCCCATCTGGAGACTTCCACCCACCAGGGCCCAGCAGCCTCATTATCTGCCTCTGAAAGGCCTGGCCCAAGCACCAGTACAAATCGCTGTTGTTTCAGGGCGATGGTGCAGAGTGAGAGGAAACGAACACGCTCCAGTGTTTTGTCCTTTCCATGTTAACATCTGAAGATGGTTACAGAATTATTTAGTGATTTCAGCAGAGCCCTGGGCTTTCACTCTAAATGTTTGCATCAGTTATCAGCGCTTCTTTTGGAAATGCTAATCAGGAGAGGACATCCTGTGTCCCAGGTGGCAGCATGAATGTATCTGCCTTTGAGACTTCAGAATATATCATAGTAATAACCAAAATTTGCATCCTCATAGAATCTCAGAATTTGGAAGAAATCAGATGGGCTTCCAACCTAATCATCATCATCTCTCTTTCTCTCTTCTTTTTTTAGGGGGAGGGGCATACTCTGTGGGCATGCAGATGGCATCCTTGTTCCCCAGTTGAACCTGTGCCCCTGCATTGGGAATGTGGAGTCTTAACCACTGGACTACCAGGGAAGTTCTCCTAATTGTCATCTCTTGTTCTAGTCTCTCGACTATCCCCTGACAGAAGTGGCTCCCCACCCTCTGCTCAGGTTCCTTTGGTAACATGGCTCCTAGTCTCGTGGACTTTCCCTTCTATTATCACATGATGTTAATAATTAGAAGTGCTGTCTCGTTCTTAGTCAGAGTCTGCCTTCTAGAGGAAGGCTAGACTCTTACCGGGGAGAAGGCAATGGCACCCCACTCCAGTACTCTTGCCTGGAAAAATCCCATGGACAGAGGAGCCTGGTAGGCTACAGTCTATGAGGTCGCTAAGAGTCAGACACAACTGAGCGACTTCACTTTCACTTTTTACTTTCATGCATTGGAGAAGGAAATGGCAACCCACTCCAGTGTTCTTGCCTGGAGAATCCCAGAGACAGGGGAGCCTGGTGGGCTGCTGTCTATGGGGTCGCACAGAGTCGGACACAACTGAAGTGACTTAGCAGCAGCAGACTCTTACCGAGTCTACTGGCTGAAGCCAAAAGAGTGATTCTATCCCTGTTCCATGTGGAAGGCTTTCACACATGTGAGGACTACAGTCTTATTTTTCCTGTTCCCTTTCATGTCTATGATAAGTCAGTAATTTCCCCATTTTTTTTTTTAAATACAGCAGAGCTTCACATCCCCACAGCATCCTGAATGCTGTCTTTGGGAGCACACTAGTTAATCCTAAACTCTCAAGCCACCTCCCTGTAATCTTTGGCAATCTTCTCTCAGCCTAAATTTCTTTATCTTTAATATTGGGTTATCATAGTACCTGCCTCAGAAGGTTGTGAGTTAGAGGAAATGATGCATGCAAAAGCACAGTCAGTGCCTAGTAAATAGTGCTTAAAAATGATAGCTGTTGTTTCTGTCAGTTTCTCTTGTTAAGTCCTGGACTCAATACCAGGCCTCCAGACCAGAACTGTCATGATCCTTTCATGCAGTGTGTAAGCTGTTCCTTTCAGCTTCATGTCATTCATGAATCTGACATCCTGCACCGTTATCTAACTTCAGCAAAAAAGGAAAAGGCATTCATTTGGCCTAATTCGTTCTGTATGAATCCACATTGGCCCCGGTGATCAATGTTTCTGTTTTTTTATGTACTCACAAATCTCTCTTCATTTTTTTGCCCTAGGTCATGAATTCTGTCCTCTGCCCCTTCTTGCAAATTATTCTAGATTTAATTATTTTTAGAGTTCTTTTGGCACCTTTCCCATTCTCCATATTATTCTAGGTTTGTGGAGCATACCCTACCTGCAAATCCTCTGGCTATCTGAGTGTATTTTTTGGACCACAGACCTGAGTTTTAGAGGGTTGACGTGTGTAGTTCTCTTTTACCAGTCTACTGTCTGACCTTGTCACAGATCATGGAATCAGAGAGGAGTTGAAAAACATATTCTCTTTCACATCTGTTACTGTAATCCATGTAGCCCAAGCAGGCCCCGAACAATGTCCTTGTTAAATTCAGTAGAACATCACTTAAGGAACTCCTCTGATTACTGTTACACTTTTATCACAATTTTCAGCTCTGCATTTTCCCCACTTGGTTTTTATAGACCCTTACCTCTTAATCAACAGTTGCCCTATATCCAGTTTTCATGTCTTTTAAAAATCATCCCTTATACTATGACTGGATTGTCACTTTGAATGTGTTCTGTCCTGTTCTGTTCTACACTGGGATTGTTTGTGATTGAATAATTGAAATTTGCCTTTTGAGAGTCTTCCAAATGTCTTGGGCAATCTTTTATTAGAGGAAGCAGTCCTGTACAAACAGAGGTAGACTTAAAATATTTCTGTGGCCTTACATTTTATAAACTTGTTTGTTTATGTTTCTTTTAAAAAACCTTCCTGACTGGATTAAAATGCTTAGGGGGTAAGCAGGCTCTTCTAGATATTCTCTGTCTTAGTTAACTTCATCTTTAAAAAGGGGATGATACAGTAAGAACTTGAAGGGTTACAAGATTTAAATGGGCTTTATAATTCACCCATGACTGGTTATTACAAAACACTCAGAACTGGGCATATGTTAGTGAGCGTTGGCTACTACTGCTGTCGTCATCTCTTGTCATACTCTTGCCTGGAAAATCCCATGGATGGAGGAGCCTGGTGGGCTGCAGTCCATGGAGTCGCGAAGAGTCAGACACCACTGAGCGACTTCCCTTTCACTTTTCACTTTCATGCATTGGAGAAGGAAATGGCAACCCACTCTAGTGTTCTTGCCTGGAGAATCCCAGGGACGGGGGAGCCTGGTGGGCTGCCGTCTATGGGGTCGCACAGAGTCAGACACGACTGAAGTGACTTAGCAGCAGCAGCAGCAGCAGCTGTCGTCATCATCATCACTGAAAAAGAAAATTTCATTTTGAAAGAAAAATATTTGGATCCAGTTTTTCTATACCGTATGCAGCCAAACATTCATTTTCCAGGTGCCCTCATCTCATCCATCATTGCCTTTTCAGTGAAGAGTTCGTCCTTTATTGATCAATAGCATGGGGTACTGTTTTTAAAAGGGTGTTTGGAGAAGGACTGTGAGGAGGTAGCATCTGAGAAAGTCAAGAAAATATCTGCAAAAAACCTTCTCTAGGCACGGGGAAGAGCCAAGTCTTGACATGGAGTCTGTCCTGTCCAAAAACACTTTGGTGCCAGTGGGACTTGGAATGGAATAAAGGAGGTAGGGACAGAGGGTAGCACATGATGTCTGAGAGCTCGCCAGGGTTAGGTTGCAACAAGAATTTTGAATTTATTTTTTGAGAAGTGGAAAACAATTGGAGGCTGCCGAATAGGGGTGTGGTTGGCATGTGTAGAAAAGAACTGATAGAGTGGCATGTAGGAGCAAGGACAATGGCTGAAAAGCTCTCTCAGTGTTTGGAGCAGAAGAATGGGTATGAGGTGTTCTGATTTGGAAGATATTTTACAAGCTGTATATACAATAAAGATTTGTATGGAGCAGGCCTGGGCAAAGGGATTAGGGCAAAAGGGCAATCAAGGATGAATGAAGAGTGTTTTGTCTGTTTATTTAATCCATGCAAACTGAGTGAATGGTAGGGTTACTAAGAGGACTGCAGAAGTAAAAGAGATTTGGAGTGAGAAAGTCAGCAGACTGGTTTTGGATCTATTAAATTTGAGACACCTGTTAGACTTCCATTGTGAAATATATTTCTAGGAAGAGTAGCACCATTTGAAAATTTTTCTAGATTCCATTTACCTCCTGTGTCACACCTGACCTATTTTGAGGAGGAAATGAATTATTTAGGGAAAGAATAAAAAATTTAAACAAAACAAGCAATTGATTTGGCTTTAGAATTCTTACTTGCTTCTAAGAATTATGGCAGACCTACATCTACTACCTAAAACAAAACACAGCAGCTTCCAAATATACACGCGAATTAGAAGTTTGCAGCTCTATTTGTCTGCTTTAAGAAAAAAAAAAATACTGTATATTGTGGTGACTTTCCTGGTGGAGACGGAAATAGTTAATGATGATAGGAATTTCATGTTATAAATGCTTAGTTGTTCAAAGTCTTAGAAAATAATATCAGCATATACTTTACTGAAGGTTAAATTGTAAAAATATATGTTTTTGTTAGTTCATTCATATATATATAATGAAGTTAACAACTTGGTAAAAGAAAAAAAGGACATTTCTAATGAAAGGAAAGGAACTGATATTAAGGAAACTGTGACTTTAAAAAATATTTTTAGCTGAGAGTATTTAGATTAACTGAATAACCGAGGACTAACTGATTCTGACTGTGAACATGGAGCTGGATCATACATAATTAAATCTTGCCTTGCTTGGGGAGCTAATCTTAACCATTTTTTTTTCCTAAATGGTGGGGCCTCAGTTTTAACATCAAAACTACAAAACTTTTTCAAAGTTTTCAGTAGTTGAGGTTTAGAAGACAGTCATTTCAGTATTAGAGATTGTGTCTTAAAACACACTGATTTGAAAGTACAATGAGATGACTTTCAAAGAACAAAAGGAATCAATACACCTAATTGTGTTTATCATTACGTTTCGTCATTACCAGATGCTTTAGAACACAGAGGCCTTCTTTAATTTGTTGACACTTGGATACATGATGTAGATAATCTTCATTTACATACTGATCAGTACTCTCATGATTCCAGAGTTCCTTCCTGATTGCTCGATGAGAATTCTACCTCAGCTATATTTTGAGAGGACCTTCAGGTTATTTATATTTTATACAGGTCTATAGAATTAATTTTAGGGGTAGCCCCCTTAGCAGTGGAAATATATTTCAGCGATACAATACTAATATAAGAAAACATCTTCCTTACATGGCATCGCGTGATTATCCCCACTGATATCCTAGTGAATAGTTAAGTAATTTTGTCTCTGGGTCTGGTCCACACATTTTTCTGGTGAGGATAAATGAGGTTTAAATGAACCAGTGTGTTGGTAGTAGGGTGGAGAATGCTTATGCTTTTCATTTATTGCTTCCTAATACTCAGTGTTAGTCACTCGGTTGTGTTTGACTCATTGTGACCCCATAGACTGTAGCCCGCCAGGCTCCTCTGTCCATGGGATTTCCCAGGCAAGAACACTGGAGTGGGTTGCCATTCCCTTATCCAGGGGATCTTCCCAACTCAGGGATTGAACTCAGGTCTCCCACATTTCAGGCAGATCCTTTACCATCTGAGCCACCAGGGAAGCCACTAATACTTGGTAGTAGGTATTAAAAGATAACTACACACCCTCTTGTGGCAAGCAGTCTTAGCAAGTTGACTGAGTCAGGATATCTGAATTCTGGATCTGATTCTGCTAGAAGCTGATTCACTGACTTTCTTCACCTTTTTAGAGGTCATATCCCTTAACGCTATCAGATTATGGGGTTAATGTGAATGGTTTTTGATGTCTCCTTCATGTCAAACCATCTTTGTTCTTCTTTGGGAATGGGGAAAAATGGTCATGTCAAGCTCAAACCAGAAGTTTGGGTATAAAAAAAGGAGAGATACTAGACCTGTAAATCCCAGAAATAAGGGTCAGACCACTTATGGTTAAGATACTTGTATGGGTTCATCTTGTGGTGTCAGCTGTTGACCAGTAAAACTAAGTCCCAGTGTTGGCCTGAAAGGAAGTTATCTGAAGTATCTTTTTCACAATGTTTTCATAGTAATGCAGCTGAGGACGAGGGTAGATGCTGATGGTGATGGGAGCAATGGGGTGGGTGGAGTTGTACTCATTTCCTAAAAAAGTAAAAGTGAAATTGTTAGTCAGTCATGTCCGACTCTTTGTGACCTCAAAGGCTATAGCCCACCAGGCTCCTCTGTCATGGAATTCTCCAGGAAAGAATACTGGAATAGGTAACCATTCCCTTCTCTAGGGGATCTTCCTGACCCAGGGATTGAACCCAGGTCTCCCACATTTCGGGCAGATTCTTCAACGCCCAAGTCAAGGCTGCTGCAATAAAGTATATTCCACAGATTGGGTGGCTTAAAGCAGTAGAAATCTATTCTGTCAAGCACAGAAGCCCAAAGTCTGAAATCAAGGTCCTGACCTGTCCATGCTCCTTTTGAAGTCTCTAGAGAAAAATCTTTTCATACCTCTTCTGGCTTCGGCTGGTTGCCAGCAATCCTTAGCATTCCTCCCCTTGTAAATTCATCACTCCAGTGTCTGTCTCCTTCTTTACATGGTGTCTGCCTTGTGTGTCTGTGTTTCTCTGCCCAGATTCTCCTCTTCCTGTAAGGACCGCCATATTGGATCTAGGGCCCAGTCTTCTCCATTGTGATCTCGCCTTGGTAACATCTGCAATCCAAATAAGGTCACATTCCCGAGTTCTGCATGGTCATTAATTTTGCGGGGGCGGGGGGTGGGGGGAGACATTATTCAACCCGTGGGTTGTGATTATGGTGGTGGTAGTGGAGATGGAATGATGATGGTGATGGTCATGGTGGCAGTGTAGTGAGGTTGTGGGGGTGGTTGTGAGTCCTATGGCAGGGTGACCCTCTGGAAGTCAGGCATAATACCTTTTGGGGTTGCTTCACACTAGACAAGTATCCCCTCGCACATTCTCATGACCAGGGTGAACTGGAGTGGGGTCTGGTTCCTTATACAGTTCCAAAGCCTTCCCTCTGCCTTGAATTGATGTGATTTACACAACACTGTCATGGAAAAGGGATGCTGGGCCACTTCAGTGTGATTAGCACAGTTGTTCTCAATTATGAACACTTAAAGAATGGGCTTCCTGGATGGCTCAGTGGGTAGAGAATCCATCTGCAATGCAGGAGACACATGAGTTGTGGGTTCTGTTCCTGGGTCAGGAAGATCCCCTGGAGAAGGAAATGGCAACCCATTCCAGTATCCTTGCCTGGAAGGTCCAATGGACAGAGGAGCCTGGTGGGTTACAGTCCAAAGGGTCACAAAGAGTCAGACACAACTGAGAGACTAAGCACGCAGCACGAATAATGTTTGGAGAGATTTTTAAAAGATAAATATATTTAACACAGGTTAAGCAAGAGATAATGAAAGGAATCATGATCACAGCCTAAAGGAATGCCTCTGAGATCCACGTATCTCCACTGAGTGTCACCATTCACTCTGTTACATCTTGGGGTCACGGTCTGTTGCCCCCGCTCACTTCCATAACAGACTCATACGGGCAGAGTTCTTCTGCATTCACAGAACAAGGCTCTGGCTCCACCGTACCCTGAAAATGGAGGGTATGTTACCTGTTTCATTTGAGCTCTTCAGCCTGGGCTTCCATTCACAGGATATGCACAGTTGTAGCAAAACTGCTTATTGCACATTGATCCAAGTTTGGCTGCAAACCTGTGAACAGTTCTTGGCACAGGAGTTACTACAAAGAATGGCCTGTTGGCAATGCCTTAAAGGCTCTTTGAGAAGTGAGGGGAGGGAGAAGTTAGCTGTATCCGCATGACACCAGCGCAGATGCTTCTCTCTCCAGGAATAAAGCAAGGTTTGTTTCAGACAAAGCAATTCCATTTTCTTAGAGAGTAATAAATTTTGAAGATAAGGCACATAATTTCTAAGCAAAATAGGAAAGAGATAATAAAAATTTTAAAGAAAGTATACATGATGCTTCTGTATTCCATGTTTGAGATCTTTTTTTCCCTCTTAGTTCCATTTTTTAAAATTTCAGATATAATTGACATTAGTTTTGAATATGGAATATAATTATTGGATATTTGTATATATTATGAAATGGTCACCACAGTAAGTTCTTCATCATACATAGACAAATTTTTTCTTCTTGTGATGAGAACTGTTAAGATATGCTCTCTAAGCAATTATCAAATATGCAGTACAGTTTCATTAACTAGGGTCACCATGCTCTACAGTACATCTCCAGGACATCCTTATTTTATAACTGGAAGTTTATACTTTTAAGCAGCTTTTTCCCTTTCAGTTCAGTTCCATTCAGTTGCTCAGTCATGTCCAACTCTTTCAACCCCATGGACTGCAGCACGCCAGACCTTCCTGTCCATTACCAACTCCCGGAGCCTAGTCAAACCCATCTCCATTGAGTCAGTGATGCCATCCAACCATCTCATCCTCTGTCGTCCCCTTCTCCTCCTCCCTTCAGTCTTTTCCAGCATCAGGGTCTTTTCAAATGAGTCAGTTCTTCGCGTCACGTGGGCAAAGTATTGGAGTCTCAGCTTCAGCATCAGTCCTTCCAATGAATATTCAGGACTAATTTCCTTTAGGATTGACTGGTTGGATCTCCTTGCAGTCCAAGGGACTCTCAAGAGTTTTCTCCAACACCACAGTTCAAAAGCATCAATTCTTTGGCACTCAGCTTTCTTTATAGTCCAACTCTCACATCCATACATGACTACTGGAAAAACCATAGCTTTGACTAGATGGACCTTTGTTCATCCGCCACTAACCCCCCATCTCTGGCAACCACTAAGATGATTTCTTTATCTATGAACTTTTTTTTTTCAAATTATTATTTTTATTTTACATAAAAATTGATCATGTGAAATTTATCTTTCTCCGACTTATTCAACTTCGCATAATGCCCTCAAAGTCCATCCATGTTGACAAATGGCAAGATTTCCTTCTTTTCTATTGTTGGATAATATTCCATTGCATATATGCCACATTTCTTTATCTGTTCATCCATCAGTGGGCACTTTGGTTGCTTCCATGTGTTGGCTATTGTGGATAATACTGCAGTGTTGATGGGGGTGCAGATACTTTTTTGAGTGAGTGTTTTTGTGATTTTCTCTTATTTATTTATGTTTTTATATGAAGTGTTACATGCTTTGTCCTTGCATTGTTCAGTGGTCCTAAAATTGTATCCATTCTTCCCCTTGATCTAAAATTTGTCCTGTAAGAGTGATGATGTCTATGATGTTGTACATCTAAAAATCCCTGTTTGGAAAATTTATATATATAAAAAAAATATATCTGAATGGTTGTTGGTTGAGTTAATGAATACTTTTTCTGGCCAGACGGTTTTCTCAGTTAACATGTTTAGTGTCAAAACTCAGTCTCAAATCCTGCAGGAGGATGTTGATGGTCGTGGCAGGTGATAACCTGTGAATCTCCATCCTTTGCCATTCTCTCATCTGCTCTTCTTCCTGTTCACATGTCAGACACCAAGGGAAATGCCTTTTTCTGTTCCCCAGCTCTCACTTAACAGCAAAGGGCAAAGAAAAACTTACCCAAGGCGAGAAGGTGTGAGAAGGTGTTGGAAAAGAACCCAAATTCCTTCAACAGTGGTAACATGAAACCAAGCCCTTGCTGGCTGGATTTCTGAGTGCTCGGTATTCAGAGAAAAAGCACTTCAGAGAATTGGATTCACTCTCACTTATAGCCTCAATTAAACAGCATACAGGAAACCTAATCTATGGAAAACCACAAAATATTCCACTTTACGTATTTTTTTAAAGTAGTGATGAAAAGTTCTTAGACCAGTATACAAATCTCCAGTGGGGCTTGTCTATCTGGGGCACATTTCTCATCCTGCCCTGGTGACACTGAGCTATATCAGTGTGTTAGCATGAATGCCACACATGCTCAGTTCTCTGGAAAGTAAGAACAGAAAAGTACAATTATTTTGATAACCTCCTTCTCAAAAGAAATGACATTTTTGCTCTAAAATTTCCCCTTCAAGTAAAGCCAAGTTACTCAGTGGAATTTATCCTTAGAATAAATGAAAATTTGTGCCAGCAGATATTTTTAAAAGTCCTTTTATCTGGTTGCCAATGCTATGATAGCCATTTCTTCCCCATCAGTTTGACTCCTGCCAAATGCATCCTTTGCAAGCCTTACTGCCATGTCCATGTCAGCAAAGCTGCAGAGGTATTTTGGCATTTGACCAAATAATTGCAAATTGTCCCAGTTATTCAACTGGAGAATTCATTTATTTTGGAGCTAATGACAGATTTTAAAAAACGGGTTTTTTCAGGTAAAGCACTAACACAGATGAAAAGCCTGCTGCTGTGCAAGTCCTGAGGGTTTACCAAGTCTTCCTGCCCCTCCCTCCATCCTCAGTAATCACAGTCTCCCAGAACAGTGCTTTCAGCTTTCCTTGGCTGTTGCCTGAGAGAGATTTTTACAACTGCAGTGGAAGAGCCTTGTCTATAGAGTCACTGACTTGTGGGTTGAGGCTTGGGGAGGTTGGATGTGGCAGAGTCTCATTTGCTGCTCTTGATTGGGCTGTTGGTTGCGTGTGTATCTAGATAGATAGATAAGGTCCATTTCTACAGTTTTTATTGACTTTGCTACAGAATTGCTCCATGTCTTGGTTGCCCACCCATGAGACATACAGGACCCTAGCTCTGTGATCAGGGATTGAACCCACACCCTCTGCACTGAAGATGAAGTCCCTACTTGCTGAGCCTTTGGGTACCTAACGCAAAAATCTTAGCTAGAGCAGCATTTGCTCTGTTTCCTTACCTAAAGGAAAAAAGAGGAGGGATTGTTATTGCTTATGTTAGAGTTACCATTATGTGTTTGAAATGTACTATTTGAGTAATCAGTATTAATTACCAAAGATTAGAAAGTGGGTCAGGAAGATCCCCTGGAGGAGGATATGACAATCCTCTCCAGTACTCTTGCCTAGAGAATCCCATGGACAGAGGAGCCTGGCAGGCTACAGTGCATGGGGTCACAAAGAGTCAGACACGACTGAGCGACTAACACTTTTCGCTTTTTTCATTTTCAGAAAGTTCAGGCAAGTATAAAACCATAGAAAAGCTCAAAAGTCATACTCACCAGGAAAAAAAAAGAAAAAGATGTTAAAAATCTTGGAATAAATACTTTTCTTTTTCCTTATTTTTCTTATGTTTTTCTTTTTCTTTTTGTATTTCATTCCAGGATGGGGTGTGTTGTATACCTGAGTGTATTTGGGTGCACACTATAGTGTTTCTATATAGACAGTCTTATTTTGTACTGACTACTCTAAAACCTGCTTCATTCATGTTTTAAAGAAGTGGGAGGGGGGAATCAGAAAGATTATGCTAGAACGGATGACCAGGGGAAATCCTTTCTGATGAGTGACATTCATGGTGAGATATTAAGGTTGAAACCTGTTCATGCTAAGAATGCAGAGAAAAACATTGTAGGGAGACGTCATAACAGCTGAGAAGGTTTTCTATGGGGAAAGAGCTCCTCTTCCTCTTGCACCTAAAAGGACCAGGAGTTGATGCACAAAGGGAAGTGGAATGATAGGGTAAAAGTTTGGCAGGATTGGATCGTCTGTGCACCTTCTAGGCCAGGCTTATTTCACTTGATATATTATGACTGTCTTTCCATGGTCAGTAATCTAAAGGCAGTAGTGTGTGCTAAGAGCCTGGTCTCTGGAGTCAGATAAATCTGTTGTGTAAACTTAGTCTAGCTAATTAATTTTCCCAAGTCTTAATTTCCAGATCTTTAAAATGGAGGTGGTTATAGGCACTACTTGATGGGGTCATTGGAGGAAAAGTCAGATAATATGCACAAAGCAGTGAAGAACCTGACACCACATTTAATCACTTTTATGGTGGAATTTATTCAGGACACATTGACAGAGTAACCAAGGGCTTGCTCAAGAAAGGTTATTTAGCAGAAGCTATAATGGAGCTTCAAATGCCAGTCCAGGTTCAGTGCACGATGCTGGATGCTTGGGGCTGGTGCGCTGGGACGGCCCAGGGGGATGGTATGGGGAGGGGGGAGGGAGGAGGGTTCAGGATGGGGAGCACGTGTATACCTGAAATTAAAAAAAAAAAATTAAAAAATTAAAAAAAAAAAATAAATAAATATCAAATAGCAAAGCACTGAAAGCCTCAGGTTTCTTCTTTACCACCTTTGGAATAAAGAGCCGAGGTGCTCCATTGCCTGGTGTCCTCTTCAGAGCCAAGTGCTGTTACTGGCTTTTAGGATATTAAGTGCAGAACCTTGGCCTTTCCTACTGTTTCTCACCTAGCATCTTACTCAGCACTTTTGAAGCAGAAGATGGTCAGTGAATCCCTGTGGAATGTATGATAAACAGTCACGGCCACCAGTCACGGCCACCATGAACCTCAGCCTTTGCTTTTCCAGAAGGGAGGCTGCTGCTGCTGCTGCGAAGTCGCTTCAGTCGTGTCCGACTCTGTGCGATCCCATAGACAGCAGCCCACCAGGCTCCCCCGTCCCTGGGATTCTCCAGGCAAGAACACTGGAGTGGGTTGCCATTTCCTTCACTGCAGGAAAGTGAAAAGTGAAAGTGAAGTTGCTCAGTCGTGTCTGACTCCTAGCGACCCCATGGACTGCAGCCACCAGGCTCCTCCGTCTATGGGATTTTCTAGGCAAGAGTACTGGAGTGGGGTGCCATTGCCTTCTCTGGAAGGGAGAATACATATAGAAAAAATGAAGCAGGCTTTATAACATGTTAAAAGTATACTGTGACTTTTAAAAAGGAGGTTGAAAATCTGTAAGATTGTAAGATTCTTATAAAACATGACAGAGCTGCTATGGCACATGTAGCTACTGATACTGCTCTGCAGACTATATAAAGTGGCATCGTTGTGACCGTCCCCTTCTTCTGAAGTGCCACATTGGCTGCTAAATATATCAAAGATGACCTCTGCGTGTGGCATCAATATTGACATATTAATGATGATTTTTCTCTGGTTTGTGAAATTATATGTATTTAAATATTCTTGTTTATGTGTCTATCATGAACACATATTATGTGTTGAGAAAAAAATGGAAAGCAATTCAGAAATAATATCCTTTCATTGTTTTTACCCAACTCTTCATGCAACTTCACATTCATAATCCTAGCATTTCCAGCTCTCAGGACCATACGCACATGTCTTTTTTAGAATTTTAAAAATAAGATCTGCTGAGTCTTCCAAATACTGAGAGCTTAACACTGATGTGGCTTTCAGTAGGGTACCTGATGGATCATTTTTTAAATATGCAGTTTGCTCTCAAGAGACATGAATTTTGATTCTTACTTTGGTCATTTACTAGGTATAAACTCTTAGACTTCATCATTTGCAAACCTGGGAAAACAGTGCCTCCCTTATGTAATTTGTAGATTATCTGGCAATTCACATTTGATAGGAAAGTACTTTTAAGCCATCAGCACAAACACCAGCTGCTGTTTTTTGGTTGTGATTCAGTATTGTAGTGTCTTATGAAGGCCTGCGGTTTATTTTTATCTAAAGTTACTGGGACAGTTATTTTACACTGAGATAATTTGTGATTTATTGAAACAGTTTCCTCTTCATTAATGGACTATTCTCTTTGAAAATTAGATATTAAAATTTATAATTGTTTGTGGGAACAGTGGAATGTGATCTGGATTGCTCCTCCATAAAGAGATTGTTTTATTTTTTATTTTAAAGTGTTAATCAAACCTGGGGATATTTGCTTTTCCATCCTTAGACCAGCCAGTGCCCATTTTTAGGTTAGGCAGTGCCTGATGCTCAGTGTTGAATATAGGAGTGTTTCCTCTATTCATGGTTGGTCAGCTGGCTTGGAAAACCTGGATTCTTCACTGTGACAAAACTATAGAAAAATATGGTCTGCTTAGGTGACCACGCCGGAAATGAGATGGGTTTGGAGCAGCTGGGGATTTATTACTTCAAGCTTCCTTAAACTCAATAGTCCAATCAGCTTCTCGATGCTTCTGAATTTCATCTTTTGCCAAAATATACAACATCAAATAATGTTTGAAAATATCTTTGGTGCTCAGCTTATGGGTATTTTTTGATTCAGTGAGTAACAAGGAGCTACTTGACACTGTCAAATATGGAGTGCTGGCTTATCACACAAGTGAATGGGTCAGGAGGGACTACTGACTTAACTACCTGCTGGGACGCCCCCTCCCCATACTGGTAATACCTGGAATTGATCTAGCCCCTCTGTAAGATTCCTGAGATCCTTCCAGTTGAGAGCGCAGTTATTCCTTCTACCTGCTGCAGAGACTGGAAAGAAGTGTGGTAATTGCTCTGTCCTCTGGGCATCTGGAACATCAGAGGAGCTTTGAGGTTTCAAGAAATGCTTGTTCCTCTACCCTCAGGACAGACCCTGTCTTTCCACTGGGATGAGAGCCTCCCTCTAGCCCAGTGCTGCCCAGTAGAAATGTCATGTGAACTACCTATATAATTAACATTTTTCTGCTAGTCATAGAAACATAAAAAAGATGAAAACACTTTTAATATATCTAATGTAACTCAGTATATCTAAAACATTATTTAAACATGTGTCAGTACAAAAATTATGAATTGAATATTTTACACACTTTTTTGTGTATTAAGTATTCAAAATCTGGCACATAATTTATACCCATAGTGCATCTCTATCCAATACATGACTAGTTACATTTCAAATGCTCACAGCCACAGGTGGCTTGTAGCTAGTACACTGGACAATGCCTGTCTAGTTTATTCCTTATCAGCCTAGCCAGTAGTGAAAGATGCCATTTCTCTGTAGCAGCCTTTTCCCCTCAGATAATTATTGATCATCTAATATTGATATTGTTTACTGTGTCTTGATTCAGTGACCACGAAACTTGAGTTTCAATCAGTGACTCAAATTCTAAAAACGATAACACGTGGTTAGTAGTACAAGTAAAGAGAAGTGTCTGATTATCTGTTAATTGCATCAGACAGGATCTGATGGGTATAAGTTTTTTAAAAATTTAGAGGATAGCTTGGGATCATCTGAGTCACAATTATAGACTATATGGAATACAAGGCACTGGCTTTGGAGGGGCTCTGGATAACCTCATAGAGTGAGAGTGATTTTACAAGAGTAGGTGAAATCGAGGTAGAAGGATGAACTCATGGGACTGCTGTTGGAGAGACGTTGTGTACTGTTAGATGATGCCAGACACAGAAGAAATTTTATTAGGATGCCAGTCATCCTGCCCCTCCAGTGTAATGGCAGGCATTGCCAGTTATAGTCATCAGTTTGTTTTGGAGGTTCTCCTTTGTTGGGCATCTCCTGAGTGATGTGAAGAAGGTCTACCAGCAATGCAAACAATAGAACTGCCTTTTAACCAAGTGCTAACCTATGTTAGTCAACATTCTAAGGGACTTACCTACTTCTTACAACTTAATTTTCACAAAAATGTTACCAAGGAGACACTGTTATCATCTCCATTTAATGGATGAGGAAACTGAAATTTAGTGATGTTAGGAAATGGGCCAAAGATCACATGGATATTAAGTGGAGGAATCAAGACTTTGGCCCGGTTCTATCCAGTCCTCAGTGTTATATTTTAGTCTACACTGTTCCCCCAATTAGACAAAACTGTGGCTCAAAATATAAATAACTAGTCATAGATTATAAACACATATCTCTATTAATGGAGAAGCTTGATTACATGTTGTCTGCTTTTAGCTAGGTTAGATTGAAATTAAAATATTAAGTGCATTTAAATCATTTAACTTATTCAAGAACCAATTCAGATGCCACTTTCTATAAAGAGCCCTGCTTCAAGCCCCTCATTTGGGATTCATCTCTCCTTTCTCTGATCTCCCCAAACAATTTACACATCTCATGATGCATAATAACCTTCTCCTTTGATTATTGTTATAGATGAGCACGTTTTATCTGCTTTTCCTCTCTAGCTGCTACATGTGTCTTATATTAATACAAAGTATCTGCTCAGAATGTATGTGTCAAATGGATGAGCTAAATGGCTAGATGGACAGAGAGATGAGTGAATGAGTTAATTAATAAATGCAGAAATGAAAACATTCTTGCTGCTGCTGCTGCTGCTAAGTCACTTCAGTCGTGTCCGACTCTGTGCGACCCCATAGACGGCAGCCCACCAGGCTCCCCTGTCCCTGGGATTCTCCAGGCAAGAACACTGGAGTGGGTTGCCGTTTCCTTCTCCAATGCATGAAAGAGAAAAGTGAAAGTGAAGTCGCTCAGTTGTGTCTGACTTTTAGAGACCCCATGGACTGCAGCCTACCAGGCTCATCCATCCATGGGATTTTCCAGGCAAGAGTACTGGAGTGGGCTGCCATTGCCTTCTCCGGAAACATTCTTACCCCCCTTCAAAATAAGAGAACTGTTTGGCATAAATTACCTTCAAAGTCGATTTGGGGTTAAAGTCTTTATGATGATAACTTGCAACATAACTATTGTAAGGGGGCCAGTTTTTTAGAACCCAAGTCATCAAGTACTTGAAATATTAAAGATGTCTATTATGTATGCACTGGTTTATTATCTACCACACACAGGCAGTTGGTCTTTGATTTCACAGAGCTGGCTTCATACACTTTAGAAAACATCTTTTCTCCTGACCCTCCTCCAAATCGTGCCTTGGCAGGGAGAACACTGAGAGCTCTGGACACTGCAGAAACCACTCTGTGCTTTCAGCAGGAAAACCTGTTTCTGGAACTGGTAGTTTTCAGGGAACAGGGGCCCCGTTTACTCTTTGGACAGGTTTTAGAGAAAAATCGTACAGTGATGAGCTTTAGCACTGTGGAGGACGTTGCACTGATCTTGAAGAACTTTTCTTGGGATGTCCATTATCTTTGTCATCCCAGTGCGTATACCAGACTCACGAAACAGAATGGAGTTGTGTCCCAAGTGGAAAAGCGGTCACCCTATCAAAGATACTTTGGGCACCATTTGGAATGTTTAGAAAGTAGCCATGTGAAAGTGTTGTTTCCTCTCCAAATTGGATTCATGCGCTCATCCAGTTGCTATTTATCTATGTATGTCGTCTCTCCCCTTTTATTCCAGAAAGGATTTATAGTGGACAGAGGAGCCTGGTGCGTTACATCCATTGGGTTGCAAAGAGCTGGACATGACTGAAGTGAGTTAGCACACATGAATGCACATACATAGCAAAACATTTTGAGTCCCAAAATATTTGGAATGTTTCTATAGGTCAAGGGCTAGAGTTGTCCAGTGAATTGATCTAAAGAACTGGAGTCTTCTGACTCAGATATGAATTCAATTATGATATTGCTCTTTTTTTTTTTTCTGTAGTACATAGAGTAAAACACAAATGTAAATTTGTGACGGCCTTCTCGGTTTTTCAGATCAGGCAGTTGTCTACTTTTGATTATGTATAAAAGAAATGAAAGATCATTTTTTCCCATTACTCTGTCTCCTGGATTTCTCTGTAAATGATATTTCATATACTCTGTTGTTGCAGTTAGTAATGATGTGTAAAGATAAACGATTTTAATGAATGTATTACTTGCAACTGTGGCATATCTCTTTTCATTGATATCGCTGGAAAATTATTATAAATTCAGTCAAATGAAGGTGCTTAAGGGGAGTAAGGTCATGCTAATAGAGAACTGTATTCTTTTATTTTACTAACAAATTCCTGTTAGTTTTTCCCTAGGATTTTACCTTTTGTAAATGATTTCCTTGACTTTATTCATGCCTCTGTAGTTTCTACACAAACATCTAATTGACCAAGAGCAGTGAATGAAGTTTTGGAATGCACCTGGTACTTAACAACCCATTACTTTTTTATTTATTTCACTCCATTAACTATTATGACATCATAACTAAAAATGTTGCTTTGGTTATACTGCATAAGCCTCCTTTTCCCATAGTTTTTTTTGAGGCGGTAAATGTAATAATTCATTCTTCACTCAGTTGCTGCCTACTGAATCCCTACTAGGGTTAGCTGGGAGTTTTATGGAAAGGACTTGACATAGAACTTCATATGCAAGGGCCAGTGGCACTTGCTAAGCTATGGAGTGGGTCACCTGGATGAATAAAGTGTTGAGTTAGCAGAGGATGTAACAGTGTGTGGTAACTTTGAAAGTCAGAGGGACATTTAGCTCAGAAGCAGGCACTGACCCTGAATCTGTCCTTTGAACCTCTGAGTTTACCCAGTCTGTGACGGCATAGTTTATTAAATAGCTAAAAGATACTGGGGCTTCCCAGGCAGCACTAGTGGTAAAAAAAAAAAACCCACCTCTCAGTGCAGGAGAGGTAAGAGATGCGAGTTTGATCCCTGGGTTGGCAAGATCCCCTGAGGAGGGCATGGCAGCCCATTCCAGTATTCTCGCCTGGAGAAACCCATGGACAGAGGAAGCTGGTGGGCTGTGGTCCATAGGGTCACAGAGTCTGACATGACTGAAGCAACTTAGCACGTATGCAGGTGAAGGCACAATGGTCATACTTCACTTGAAGGCACATCATGTTTGCATTAACATGTAGGTGCAAGGCATATATTAAGAATTCATAAATAACATTGGCTGGTGTGTTATTTTATTTTCATCATCATCTTCATCGTCATCAAATATAACCTATTACTTCAAATACCTGACAGTGAAGTTGGGGAAAATAAGGTTGTGAGTGTGTGTGTTTATTAGAGAGAGGGTCGAATTCTTATGAAGTATTACTTTCATGGCCAATGTGGATTTTGCAAATGACCAACACTTCCCAAAGTTTGAGGGAAGTTCAGGTTGAATATTGGTAAG
Organism: Bos taurus; assembly: GCF_002263795.3. Classification (NCBI taxonomy): domain Eukaryota; kingdom Metazoa; phylum Chordata; class Mammalia; order Artiodactyla; family Bovidae; genus Bos; species Bos taurus. The sequence continues at coordinate 36,947,156 of NC_037355.1, forward strand.
AATTTAGGATACCAGAACCAAGGGAACTAAAAGACATAGGAGCTAGGCAAAAATGAGACTCACATGAGCACCCGGAGGTGCTGTCCTCGTGCTTGGTCTGAGGAGCAGAGTTGGGAAAAGACAGAAGCCACCAGGGGTGTATAAAGCAGTCCAGGGGAACAGGCAGTGAACTGTGTTCCTCTCTGAAAGGCCGTGCTTTGCAGGTTTCCTCGTTGATTTGCTTCTCCTTTACCACTGCTGCTTGGCCACACCAGAGACATTAATGTAAGAAAAATTAAGTGACAATAAAAATAACATTGTAAGACATGCCTCCAGGCAGAATGACTGTCAGGTACTGGATGATGGTGGAATGAATTGTGCTGGAATCTGGAGGACATAGGTGTCTTATGGCCTGAGGTATAAAGGACTCCACTATGAGAAAGGAAGCTTTAACTTGGCTTCTGAAAAATTGGGCAGACAGGATCTTACTTATCATCCGTATTACCTGACACCTGCTTGGCCAGACTGGAAATCTTAAAGTTAACCTTTCCTCCATCCCAGCACCCTGCAATGAAAAGAAAATACTCTGCTGCTGCTGCTGCTAAGTCGCTTCAGTCGTGTCCGACTCTGTGTGACCCCACAGACGGCAGCCCACCAGGCTCCCCCGTCCCTGGGATCCTCCAGGCAAGAACACTGGAGTGGGTTGCCATTTCCTTCTCCAATGCATGAAAGTGAAAAGTGAAAATGAATTGGCTCAGTCGTGTCCAACTCTTAGCGATCCTGTGGACTGTAGCCCACCAGGCTCCTCTGTTCATGGGAGTTTCCAGGCAAGAGTACTGGAGTGGGTCGCCAGTGCCTTCTCCGAGATACTCTCTCTAGTTGACTTTAATTTCTGAAGAATCCCTGTCATTTATTCCTGAAGTTTCACTTCCCAGCTACGCCTCCTCTCCGTGCCCGCTCCGCCCCCAGTGTATTCCTCCCAACCTTTGATGGTGGGGCCACTTGATCTTAGTAGACATCACTATTGGTTTTAAAATAAATATTTCATGAGATCAGTTTGTTGTGAATGATTAGTTTTCTGATTTTTCTCCCCCCAATAATACATGCATGTCCAACCCAGAAAATTTGGAAATAAGTTTCATCAAAATGAGATTCAAAGAATCTGTAATTAATCCAACCCCAAAGTGCTATTAATAATTACAGTGATTATTTTTGCTTATATTTCCAAGTTTACCTTATTATGAATAACATTGCTATTTCAATAATATCATATTTGACAATAAAAGCTCACTTACTTCTAATTTGATTAACCTCTTTAGTATTTTGTGAACATCTTTTCTTCTCTCATGCATGTACTTCAGTAACATCATTTTTTCAAGGATAATTTTAGAAATACATATTTCTTGGTCAAGTTATATGCATATTTTTAATACTTTTGGTATGTATTGCCAGATTACCTTGAGCACATTTATATCCATGTATGTCAAATGGAAGTATTTGAGAGTTGCTCCTTCTTGGATCCTTAGCTAATACTGATATTTGTAATATAAATAAATAATTAATTAAATGCTCTGCTACTTTGATGCGAGGAAAATGGAATTTCATTACAGTATCATTCTAATTTCCACTAACTTAATTACTAATGAGCTTCAATTTTTTCTTGTTTGTCTCTTCTGCCATTTATTTATATTTTCTTATGATTTGTTTACTCATAGTATTTGTCCATATTGTTTTGACAGTGTTTTTTACTTTGTTGTCTGATTTGAGAGATGTGTATGCTTGATACATACCTGATTTGAGATTTTGTATATATTTCTTTATATTAAGAATAGTAACTCTATTTCTGCCACATATGCCAATTTTTATTTCTTATGTCAAATATATCTTTCTGTCTTTCCCTTGTGATTTATGATTTCCTAACAAAGATTTTCCTCACTCTAATTATTCAGACATATATCTGTATTTTTGCCTACCATGTTTATGATTACATTTTTCATACTTAAGTTTCATCTTTCTTATGTTATTTTGGATGAGAATAAAGGATCCATTATACAATTTTGGCTGTTTATAAGATGTGGCTTCTTTTATTGTTCTGTGTATTCCTTGTAAGTAGCATCCATTGTAACATTAAGATGAATTTTCAATATCTAATAGTACACATCATGTAAAAAATATCTGGCTATTTTCTTTTTTCCATGTGACGCTTAGATTTATTTGTTAAAATTTCAATATAATTTCTAGTGGAACTTATAGTTCTACTAGGAATAGATTACTTGCAATACTGTTTCTAATTATATAGTAACATTTGTATCTCTCTATATTGAAGTCTTCTTTTCTGCTCTTTAGGGAAATATTGTGCTTTCATTCGTGTAAACCCTTATGTGATAATTTCTGAATGTTTACATTTTATCCTTGTCTCAGTTCTGAATCTAAATGGAACTTCACAAATATTTGTCTCCAGTGTGATATTAAGGAAAATGCTTACTATTGCATATTACTAGACATTTTAAAATTGGAAATAAATGTTAAAATATTTCTAAGGTTTATTTGGTCATCTGTTAGGATATTTTCCCCCATTTTTTGACTTAGTTATTTCAGGGATTAAATTTAGAATATATCGGGGCTTCATTTTAGAAATATATTGACATTAACTTGTATTATTGAACAAATTTTGTTGTGATATTTTATATTATTGCAATATTCTTACTGACTTAATAATATTTATGAATTTATATTTATATTCACATGGAAAATTCATCTCTAGTCTTTTGTCTTTCCGTCTTTTGGGGGAGTTCAGCCTTTGGCCTTAGTTTATGCTGAATTCTTGCTCAATTTACAAACTATTCCACCCTTTTCAGTGTTCTAGAAGGTACAAAGTTTGAACGAATTCACCCAAAAGCTGGTTTTGGAATGGTAATCCTGAGAAAGTATTTTTAAAATGGGCAGAAGATCTAAATATACATTTCTCCAAAGAAGACATACAGATGGCCATAAAGCACATGAAAAGATGCTCAGCATCACTATCAGAGAAACACAAATCAAAACTACAATGAGGTATCATGTCACACCAATCAGAATGGCTGTCATCAAAAAGTCTACAGGCAATGAATTCTGGAGAGGATATGGAGAAAAGGGAACTCACTCACACTGTTGGTGGGAATGTAAATTGGTACAGCCACTGGGGAGAACAGTATGGAGGGTCCGTAAAAAAACTAAAAATGGAACTACTGTATGATCCAGCAGTCCCACTCCTGAGAAAAATCACAATCTGAGAGGAAACATGCATCCCCACGTGCACTGCAGCAGTGTTTACAGTAGCCAACACTGGAAGCAACCTCAGTGACCAGCGACAGAGGAATGGATGAGGAAGATGTGATGCGTGTATGCAATAGAATGTTACTCAGCCATCAGAATGAATGGGATCATGCCATTTGCAGTAACATGGATGGATCTAGAGATGGTCATACTAAGTGAGGTAAGTCAGACAGAGAAAGGCAAATATCATATGATATCACTCATACCTGGAGTCGGATTATTTTTTAAAGTTACAAATGAATGTACTAAAGAAACAAACTTGCGAATATTGAAAAGAAACTTACGGTTACCAAAGGGGAAAGGTGGGAGAAGGGATAAATCAAGAATTTGTGATGAACACATACACACTGCTATTCATAAGACAGGTAATCAACAAGGACCTACTGTATAGCACAGAGAGCTCTACTCAATTTTCTGTGATAACCTATATGAGAAAAGAATTCAAAAAAGAATGAATATATGTATATGTGTAACTGAATCACTTTGCTATACACCTAAGACTAACACACTATACATCAATTATGCTCCAATAAAATTAAAATATTGATTTTTAAAAACATATTCCAATTACTTACTGGCAAAATTGTGGAATGTCTTGGTTGTCCTTAAAAATAATCCCAGGGACAGTGTGGGGAGCGTCTATAGGAATAATATGAAACTTTGAGTTTCGTATTCATGTGGGAGTTGGTTTATTGTATACTTTTTCACTTTTATACACATTTGATGTATTTCATAGTAAAAAGTATCTAAAATTAAATAGCCTGAAAAATGTTTTCAGTGATTATTAACTTATTTAGGTTTTCTAATGCCTCCAGTTGCTTTGGTAATTTATACTTCATTAGAAGTAGCATGAGCTTTTATTATTCTTAAATGTGTGGTTTTATCAAGTTTCCCACGTCTAATATGGTCTATTTGTATTTTATGTCTTCTAATTGAAGTCTGACTGTTTAAAATCATCTTTCTGTACTTCTGATCATATCACCCATCTTAATTCAGAATTTCCTGTGGGGCAGGCAACAAGGCCTTTAAGGACTGACCCCCAGCCTGCTTCTCAAACGATAGCTCCAGACTTATTCTGTCTCCTGTTTTCCCACATTCTCAAGAGATACTTGGAATGTTCTGTCTCCTCTGCCTGGGGTATTGTCAGCTTGAAAAACAAGACGCCTGAAGAATGTTCCTTGTTTTAAGTCTTCCATAAGCTCTCTCTTGTTTCTCCCTCCTGTCCCTTCTCTGTGACACATAACATTTCAATCAGACTATGGTGTAGCCTTTGCCAGTCTGTACTGTTTGTGTATTTAGAAACTCACCTTCTTCTTTCCTCCACTCACTCTGCTAACAGAGGCCCTGGTACCCAGGCATTGGGAGAATTTTTTTTTTTCTAATTTCTTTTTTTTAAATTACTTTTAATTGGAGGATAATTGCTTAACGATGTTTTGTGGGTTTCTGCTGTATAACTATGTGAAGCAGCCATAAGTATACATCTGTCCTCTCCCTCCCACCCCCCACACCGTCCCAGCCTTCTGAGTTGTTGCAGAGCACAGGGTTAAGCTCCCTGTGTTAAACAGCAACTTCCCACCAGCTGTCTGTTTGACTTATGGTAATGTATGTGTTTTAAGGTTATTTTCTCTATTTGTCCCATACTCTCCTTCCCACATTGTGTCCATAAGTCTGTTCTCTATTCTGCGTCTCTATTCCTGCTGTGCAAATAGGTTCATTAGTATCATTTTTCTAGATTCCATACAAATTTGTTAATATCCGATATTTGTTTTTCTCTTTCTGACTTCACTTGTAGAACAGGCTCTAGTTTCATCCACCTCACTAGCACTGACTCAACAATCTAATACTATTAGAAAACCCTAAAGATACCATCAGAAAGTTACTAGAGCTAGTCAATGAATTTATTAAAGTCACAGGATACCAAATCAATACACAGAAATCCCTTGCATTCCTATACACTAAAAACAAAAAATCAGGAAGAGAAATTAAGGAAACAATCCCACTGACGATTGTAACAAAAAAGAATAAAATACCTAGGAATAAGCCTACGTAAAGAGACGAGGGGCGAATATTTATGGGATGGGGACGCTATGGGACGGGCTATGTATCTTCCTTGGACCAGCAGTCTTATTATATGTCCCCAGCGCTGAGCAGAAGTAGGTGCTCATTAAATGTTTCCTGGGTGACTGGTGAGTGAGTGGGGTGGACATGATATATTCAGAGAATCAGAAGCCCGGGAAGGCTGGACCCCAGTGGGATTAGTGGAGAGAAGTAGCGGAAGATAACTTTGGGACATGCTGTCACTCAGTTTATGAGTGGGAGTGAGTGCAGAAGGCAAAGAACATGTCCATGGGCTGTTTGAATGATAAGCTAGTGCTCTTTGGTATTTAACACAGAAATGTGTATCATTTCCAACTCGTAATTTGCAAGAAGTGATGTCTGTGTTAAAGAGACAACAGTGTGTCTCTGAAACACATTCTTATCATATCCAAATCACTTTCTCATCATTTTCTTTAGTGTAATTTCATCGGAATGACTAAAAAGAATTTAGAAAGACAGTTGTCTCAACTCCAGATCTGTTCAGACAGAGAATATTGAGCAGACTGTGCGTTTCCTCCTGTCTTTGGATGGGCTAACTATGGTCTTCCCCTGAAGATCAAGGCTGTTTTACAGGTTTCCTTGTAGGGTTATTCAGATTTCTTGTAAGTGTGAACTACATTGGTGAGCATAGTTGGGTGGAAGGAAACCCAGTAATGACCCAATCCAAGTGGTTTGGTTGAGTTGGCCATCAACATAGGCAGAGAGTGCAGTTTTTCCATCATATAGTCTTTTTAGACTTCTGACTATAGTTCAGAAGTCATATGTTAGTCAAGGCCGTGGGCCCTTTTTGATAATTGGCTCATTTACTTCTCTGTTGGTATCATTTAGATGGCGGAACGTCTGCTGGAAGAAGATGGCCAGAATTCATAACAATATGTCTATTAATTGGATTATCTATATAATAGTTACTAGTCTATAGTTCTTGTATGTTTACTTACTGTTCTATAGTTCTTGTACGTATGTTGAGGGTGAGAGAGGAGGGATATATGTGGCATTTGCATACTATATATTTGCAGGTGACAGAGAAAATCAGGGTCTAAAGGAGGAGAAAACTTCCAAATTGACTTTAGATTGCTAAGCTTTCGTCTAATCTACTGCTCTGTGCATTTGATTCATAGCTACTGAAGTAGATACATCTTTTGACCACTGTAAAATTTCTTCTCTACTCTCCTGCAGGCCCCAATGGGCTTCCCAAATAAATTGGAGGTAGTTAACTGTTATCAGCCATTATATTGGCAACTATCAAAATGATTAGAGCTGTCCAAAGATCCAACAGACTTTCTTGAGAAATGTGCAGTATGAGCTAGATAACCACTTGGGAGGCATGATGTGGAGGGAATTCAGGCACAAGATATAAAGTAGCTTTGGTCTAACCTGGCTGACTTTGGTATGTATAAAATTGGATGTTTGAAAGCTGTTCAGGAAGATAATTCCAGTGGATGCTACACTGTTCAAAGGGAAGAGAATGAATTAAGCATTTCCCTGTTTCTAGAACCTAACACAGCACATGGTATTATGTGGGTATACACTAGATGTATATGGAATTAGATCTGAATCTGAATAATTGATTACAATGTCATACTCCAAGGAAATTTGTAAAGGCTGACATACTGAGGTTGTGGTTGCAAATATGAACTGCAAATTGGAATTAATTATCCTAGTCCTCTTTAGGGAAGCACTTTCTCTTGTCAATCCAGATGAATGATGCAAAAACACATTCTGGAATTGAATTAGCTGGGTAATTCTTGACTTTGCTCAAGACTTTAAGCTGGTGGGAGCTTTAATGGATATTAATTAGTGTGAAAGCTTTTTATTCTTTGAGGGTCTTTTTCTTTTGTCCCTGAAAGAGAAATCTATCTTGATTGGCAGATGGATCCCTTTGTTTCATGTTTTATTGTTTTTGAAGAAAGGGGCTTTGATTTCCTGCCAGGGAGCTTTCATAAAAGGACCTTAGCATGCTGAGTCCTGATTAAACCTCAGGGAAAGGGGATGATTCTTTTGTATAGCTCTTTCCTGAAAGGTGAGGAAGCCAAAATTACAGTGACTCTAGGACAGTTATCTGCTGAAGGACCACATTCAGCTACAGGAAAAATAAAAAATCAACCATTGCATAGACAGCAGTAATAGTGGGATGCAAATATCATTTGCCCCTATTTTATGAATCCTTTAAAAAGGTCTGTACAATAAAGGGTCATACTGATACTTTAGTGGAGAGAATATCAGGTTAGTTTTATTTATTGCTGTAGAGTCTTGACCTATATAGAGAGCTTTTTATAAAGTTAAATAGATTTTCATTTAAGGATTCTGCTAATTTTAGCAAGTAAAAGAGATTTACTTTAGTGACAAGTGTTTGTCTAAATTAAACCACTCACGTTGTTTTGGATTTACAAAGGTTGTTTTTAAATCTTCTGTTGTGGCAATCCTGTTAACTAAGTCTGTCTCCCCACTCCCCTCCAAATCAATGATCAAATTCAATTTATAAATAAACAGAGCTGGATTGTCAGCAAGGTTGAGTGTCAGAGAGAGTGGAGTTCTTGAGATTATAGTAGTCTCAGCTTTAATCTTCAGGTATAGCCTGGCTATGCCACTTGCTAGTCATGTGGCCTTGGGCAAGGTTTTAACTGCTTTGAATCTTAGTAAGTGTATACATTGAGATAAACATATTTACCTGGCAGAGGGATTGTGGAAACTTAATCAGATAAAATGCACAAAGCATCTAATGTGCTCTGGATTTTATAGCACTGCTTCTGGCAGCCACAATAGTTTATTGTTAAGACTTCAAAATAAAACTAACCAAAGAGATTATAATTGATGGTTGACTTATTATTATTACTCTTAGCCAGAGATAAAAATAAATTAGTAGAAAGTTTGGGGGTCATTTGCAATTCTTTTAATCACACGACCATATAACATTTATTTATTCTGGGTTTGGCCCAAAACACATTCCAAAGCTGATCAAGAAGTGCCTAGGAGCCAAATGCCAGTTTATCTTTTCCTTTCTCTTGCTTGTGCCCATGAACTGAATTCTTAATATCCTATCTCCTGTAATTTTAATTTTTCACATAAAGGAGAATATTCATAGTCTAAACCTACTAGAAGTTAAAGTTGGGTCAAGTGTTCTCCTAAAAATGAATACACTCTTGTTAAGATGACTAATTCCAGCTCCTAAAAGTGAATATTAAGTATCTTGGGATCAGCTTAATATGCTACAAATGAGCTGCTTGATTCATTATTAATTAATGTGAAATAAAACCATGTAAGTTGAGGTGACTTCCCTGGTGGTCCAGTGGTTAAGACCTCGCCTCCTAATGCAGGGGTTGCAGGTTAGATCCCTGGTAGGGGAGCCAAGATCCCACATGCCTCACCTCCAAAAAACAAAAACATAAAAAAGCAGAAGCAGTACTGTAACAAATTTGATAAAGAATTTAAAAATAGTCCACATTAAAAATTATTTAAAAAATCATGTAAGTTTAGGAATATAACAGGAAATGACAACCTGACTATGTATGTTCAGTTTAGTCTTTCTATTTATTTAAATCAATTGATTTTATATTTTAGAGCCCTTTTAGATTTACAGCATAACTCTGAAGGCATGGTAGCATCCTTTGGAGAGCTTTTCACACAGTCTTTGGTGCCAGTCCTTGAATGCAGAGATTCTGATTTAAAACTTCATCCTCCTATCCCACCCCCTCCACCCTACCCCCAACCCCTTCCCAGGCAGTTCTCTTAAGTTTTCAGATGCTTCCAATGCAAGGCCAGAGTTGAGACCAACAGCATTAGGGGCTTAAAAATTTCAATATTGATTTTAGTCAAGAGATATGAAACTATTTGAACTAAATAGCTATATAAAAATACATTGTAAAGAATTTACTACTGTATTTTAAAACATAAAAGCTCATGGTTTATCAGGCATTGTGTGTGTAGTTCTCAAATTATAAATGCATAAAGCAAATTAGAGGAACAGTATACTTCTCCATTTTTCTTTTCCATTGAAAGCTTGATAAGAAAAGTAAGCAGAGAACTGCTGAAGTGATTAATAAGTATCACACCTCTCCCCAAGAGGTCCAGAGACATGAGGCCGTATGTAACCGGTATTCTTTTTTTTTTTTTTTTGATGACAATTAGGAGTTAATATTTAAAATTCACAAACCAGGGATTTCTCTGGTGGTCCAGTGGCTAAGATTTTGCGCTCCCGATGAAGGGGGCCCAGGTTTGATCCCTGGTCAGGGAACTAGATCCCACACGCCACAGCTAAGAGTTCCTATGCCACATCTGCAAGACCCTGCATGCCACAACTGAGACCCGGCTCAGCCAAAGGAATAGATAAGCAAATATTTAAATGAAATTCACATGCCGTTTGGTCCAGAAACTTACATTTAAAAATGTACCCAGCAGGGATAGATTTTCATTGCAGCATTACATGTTGTAGCAAAAACATAATGATCCTAAATGTCCACAAAGGGAGGGATGACTGAATAAGCATCAGGTGCAATCACAGCGTAGACCTCTGTATTTAAAATGTTTATGTGTGTGTATCTTTAGGTATTGGGATGAATTACATCAATTAGCAACAGAAACAGAACAATTTTTAACATGATCCTATTTTTATAAATATAAACTCATTTTCACCTGCTGTAAACAGTTTGAAAATCTTCTTTCTTTATGTGTGTTTTCATAAAAAAATTAATGAAATTTTTGGCAGTGCTGGGTCTTCATTGCTACCCAGGCTTTTTCTCCAGTTGCGGTGCACAGGCTTCTCACTGTGGTGACCTGTCCTTTTGCAGAGCACGGGCTCTAGGGAGTGTGGGTTTCGGTCGTTGTGATATGGGCTCAGTAGCTGCAGCTGCCTCTTTCTGGAGCACGGACTCAATAATTGCGGTGCCTGGGCTTCGTTGCTCCACCTCAGGTGGAATCTTCCTGCATCACGGATCGAACCTGTGACTCCTGCATCGGCGAATGGGTTCTTTACCACCGAGCCACCAGGGAATTCCTATGATTCTTAATATTTTGGAAAAAGACCTGAGAAGATATTCACTAAATGGTTAGTAATGATTCAGTCTGGAGAATGGGTTTGGGAAATAAGGGAGTACTTTTTATTTAACCAACAGTTTAAATTTTTTTTTTTTTAGAATCAACTGTTACTATATTTAAAACTTAAGAGAGAAAAATGACACAAGATCCCCTAACCCTTAGGATTTCCATTACTTTTAAAAAAATGACATTTCTACAAAACAGAGTGCACTATATTGTAACACTTTTGGAAAAATTTAGCTAATCATGGATAACATCCTAAAAAATATTTATCTTTGTGTACAGACACCCTCACTCCCCATCTGCTCAGCTCCTCAACGTTTCTAAAATTCCAGCAGTACTGATCTGGAAAAAAGTTGGATTCCTCTCAAATGGACCTTGATTATGTGCCTAGGAATTAAACATCATAATTTTTTGAGAGACATCTATAGATGTTGTAGTAGGGACTTCCCTGGCAGTCCAGTGGTTAAGAATCCATGCTTTTACTGCAAGATGGCATGGGTTCGATCCCTGGTCAGGGAACTAAGATGCAGCATGGTGCAGCCAAAAAAAAAAAAAAAAAAAGCTACAGTATATCCAGTTGTAGAATAGTGAGATTTGTAACTACAACAGGGTGCTTGGATTAGATTCCATTTCCAAAGGCTCAAAGGCCATGTTATATCGTGTCTCAGTAGAGCCCAAGCTTCTCCCTTCTAAGGGATAATGAAGCCATGCGCCTGATTCTTTATCATGCTTTTCTTTCCCAAGCTTAGGAAGAAATTGCCCATATTATATTTCCACAGCGATCCAATTCCCATGAGTAAAGCCACGTTGAGGAGCTCAGTGGAGCTCCAGGATCCCAAGGCGCTTTCACTGTTGTTATACTCTCGCCAGTGGTTCTGAACCCCACGCACTGTAGAGTCACCTAAGTTGATTTCCCCGAGAGTCTGGCTGGACTGAGCTGGCCAGACATTTACTAATTTGTAGATGTCCTCCAGGTGATTCTGATTTGTGGTCCAGACCATGAGTTATGTGTTTTAACTGGGTCCCTTTCAGGAATACGGTAGAAATTTTAAATACTAAATTTGGCAAAGAAGCTTTGCTAATAACCAGATCAAGTTTTTAAGTTTTTTCAGGTTAGCCCAAGTGCAGATGAAAGACTTCCCCATTTTACCTCAGAGTCTCCATGCTCCCACCCACCCACTGCCAGTCCCATGACTCTGGGCCTGTTGTCTTGGAGCTTTGTCAAGTGGTTCCACGTGGGGTGGTCCAGCTGAAATGAACTCATGTGTGACACAGATCATCATCATTGCCTTCTGCGCTATTGCAAATAGGACTCATGAGTGCTGTATGGAGGGTCACTGATGGCCTGCAGATCAGGGAATGTGTTCAGTTTCAAACCCAACTGATATGCTTCTATTCAGTTCTGATACTAACCATCTGGAGTTCTTACGGACCCTGCAAGTTGAAGGACATGGTCCTCCATAGGATTACTTTCACTCCAGACCAAATGGCTATACATCTGGGGGCTCCTGTGACCCTATTCAAGCTTGATAATTTACTAGAATAATTCAAAGAACTCAGGAAAGTGCTATACTTATTATTACACTTTTATTATAAAAGATAGTCATCTCATAAACACAGAGCTTCCATCCCCTCTCTTTGGAGGATCAGAGCTCAACACCGTCCTGAACATCAGTGTGTCATTCACCAATCAGGAAGCACCAGTGAGCTTTGGTGTCCCAGCTTTTTAAATTGGGGTTTCATTACATGGGTATGATTGATTGCACGTAGACCTCAAGATCGAACACAATCTCCAACCTCCCTCATCTCTTCTTTCCTTGAAGGTCGGGCTGTTTTAAAATCCCAACTCTCTAATCACGAGTTTGGCTTTTTGTTGAGCAGCCCATCCTGAGTCATCTCATCACATTAGTATAAACTCAGGTGTGATCCAAGGGGCTCTAAATAATAAAGATACTTACTTTACTTGGAAAATTCCAAAGATTATATTCTCCTTCCCAGGAAGCAGAGACAAAGACCAGTCAAAGTCTTTATTATACAACAGTAGCTCTTTTTGAAGTCCCTGGATTGGTAAAGGATGCTCCTGGCAGACCTCCTTTGGTCCACTTATCTTTGCTCTTGTTTCCAATCTCTTCTTGGAAACGGGTCTGAGGATTAGTGTTCCATTTTCCAGGCTCTCCTCTCTGCATGTCCTGTCTTGTGATACATCCATGACCCCACCCTCTCTTGCATTTCTACCCCTACATCCTTTTCATTCTGAAAACTTTGAAAATGTAAATAAAATGCAACAGCAACAAAAACTCCGCCTACTATTCTTTTTCCCTAAGAACTTAATTGCCCATTAACCCTAGAAGAAGAGATGGTGTTTCAGGAGATATCAGTTTCTAGAGGGACTGTAGTTCTAGAAGTTCAGAGAGTAAAGTTTTTGCATTTCATTCTTCAAGAAAGATAATAAAAAGGAAACCTTTACAACCTCTCTTAAAAGACTCAAAGTCCTAATAGTTCAGAAAAGTGCTTGTAAACTCCTGCTTGACATAGGTGGTAAAAGGTTCTTCACATTCTTTCAAAATTAGTTCTGAATTTACTTTCAAAGATAAAGTTATTTGGCACAATACATTGCTTTGAATTAGCTCTAATGTGATATTTACTCATGTGTCATCCCTTTGAAATGTATTCCGAAGATTATACGATCCTCCTGTCGTATTTCAATTGTCTTTAGGCAGAAACAAATGCAAAAAAGCATTAATTATTTCTCAGAACAGATCACATTGATGTATATCCATTTATTTTTTGATGTTGTTTTAAAAGTAGGATGTTCGATTGCTTTAAGGAACAGTCTACAAAGTCGTGATCTTTTGGGTCTTTTGTTGTGACTCTGGACATAATGAAAGAGAATTAAATCACTAGGACGGATGGATGGAAGCTAGCACAAGGAAAAGTTTGCTTCATGACCACGACAGGCTTCATACTGGAACTTCTCAGATCCATGATTTTTTTTAAAGATTGATTTATTTCTTGTATTTTTGGCTGTGGTGGGTCTTCGGTGCCACACTCGGGCTTTTCTCTAATTACGGTGAGTGGGGGCTACTGTTCCTTGCGGTATCCGGGGTTCTCATTGTGGTGACTTGTCTTGTTGTGGAGCGCAGGCTCTAGGCATGCAGGCTTCAGTGGTGGAAGCAAGTGGGCTCAGAAGTTGCGGCTCACCAGCTCTAGATTGCTGGCTCCGTAATTGTGGTACACAGGCTTAGTGGCTCCTTGGCATGTGCGATCTTCCTGGACCAGGGGTCAAGCCAGTGTCTCTGGCATTGCAAGGCAAATTCTAAACCACTGGACCACCAGGGAAGCCCTGATCCACAATTTCTTAAATCCCATTTAATCCAACCTCACAATAGCTTTTCAAGGTAGATACACTCCAATTTTATAGATTAGAAAATTGAATTTAAGGAGATATTCTCAGTGTTCACTAGTTGAGGTGATTAAGTGATACACACAGGATTCAGTAATTTTGATAATTCAAATTTCTTCCACAATGCCATATGGGTAATTGTTTCCAATGTATTCTATGCAGCATACACTTAACACTCAATTTTCAGTTTGTAATTTTGCAAAGTACTGCTTTCATTACTACAGGATCAGGGTATATTCCTAGCAGGTTATTGAAGATAAGCTATTAGGTTCATTCATTCAGTGCATTTTTACTGTACTGAGTAGCTTCTATGTGCCAAACCACTGATAGAAACGAGGTTGGCATACTCATTATTTTGTCCATTCAACAAACAGTGAGTCACTTAGTTCTATAATATTGCATGGTGAAGTGAAAGTGAAAAACTCTCAGTCATGTCCTACTCTTTACAACCCCATGGACCCCACCAGGCTCCTCTGTCCATGGAATTCTCCAGGCAAGAATTCTAAAGTGGATTGTCATTTCCTTCTCCAGGGGATCTTCCCAATCCAGGGATTGAATCCGGGTCTCCTGCATTGCTAGGGTACAGACTCCAGTATTTTTGGGCTTCACTGGTGCCTCAGCTGGTAAAGAATCTGCCTGCAATGTGGTTCGATCCCTGGGCTGGGAAGATCCTCTGGAGATGAGAATGGCTACCCACTGTGGTAATCTGGACTGAAGAATTCCATGGACTGTGCAGTCCATGGGGTCACAAAGACTGGGACATGACTGAGCAACTTTCACTTTCACTCCTGCATTGCAGGCAGACTCTTTACCATCGGAGTCACCAGGGAAGCCCAGTGTTTCATGGTGAAGATGGTTAAAAGTCATGACAAATTAATTTGACTTTCTAAAATCCTTTAAATCATGAAATAAAAAGACTGACTTATTCTGTCATTAGGTCTTAGAGATAAAACCAATATTTGGAATCTTTCATTTGAATTGATGTTATTTAACTGATTTTATTTAATTTTTAATTTCATGAGCTTTCAAGTTTGTATCTTGAGCAGTCATTGCCAGGCAGATCCCAAATTCAGAAGTTGTAGTGCATTTGACAGCACTTACAACAACTAATAACCAGGTTCACTGACAGTGATCTAGTTTCAGCAGGTACTGTAATTGTAGATTATACTCTTCATGGTTTCTTCATTGTGTGAATAGTAAGTGTATGAAATCTTGAGTCAACATTTCCTTTTCTGTTGCATAAACAGTGCTGAAAGCTTAATGATCAGCTGGAGAAGAGGCGTAATGAATAGTTGCAGCATTGTTCATTACGCACCGTGGTGGTTCTTTCTTTGCCATCATTTCATCTGTGCTTGAGTCTTGTATTTCCTTCTAGTCTGTCATTCTCCTTGAACGTCGGACACTCCCCCTGAAGTAATTGCTGTGACACACGTAGAGCTTCTATCATATGACAATGGAAATGTCTCTTCTCCTTGAGCTCACTTTATTTGGAGAGACTATTCTTTCGAGGATGGTAAATCTGCAGAAAGTGACTCATCCAGTCAAGTTATAATAGAGTTTTAAAAAAGTTTATGTGGTCTTTTTGATAATAAAACACTGTTCTGCTTCTCTGTAAATTAAGAGTAAAATGTTAAGGGAATTGGAATTGAGCTTTGTAGCTTTTTGCCCAATTAATTTTAGGTCACTAATACTTATTTGTATTTTTGTTTCCACCTTTATATCCTTTGTGTTATAAATATTGAAAAAACATGCTCTTTATTTTTTGAATTAAATTGCTAATTTACTGAGATGGTAACATATGCAGTTATTGGGTCTTGTCTTTAGTAGCCTGTTAATAGATTTTGACAATGTGTTATTCATATCTCCCCAGGCCAAGCCTCAATTAGGTGCTAACTCAGTAAGAGGTCTTACTCAAAAAATGGAGTCCAGAAGAAGTGATGAAATGAACAGAAATACCTTTTATTTCACCCAGAGTATTTAAACCATGGCTGTTTATTACATTGTGCTCTCTTTGAAAGCTTTGGGCTTTCGTAAAGGAAAAGATGCCCAGAGACTACTCTCGCAGTGTTCTTTGGTGTAAAGCATAGAGGAAACAAATTTCTAAATGAATGAGGAGTTAGCTTCTTTATGTTATTCTTCAGAAAGCATGGACTTTCTTTGGAACAGAGTATAATTATCTGTAAATATGAGTTAGTTAGGCAGGGTACTTCCATGCTCTCTTAGGTACTAATATGTCATTGGGGGGAAAAATAACTCAATGGAATTCTATTTGTTATATGAACAATTGATGATGAATAATTCCCTAAGCAACATTAAAAGCCCCTAGATGATGTTTTTAACTTGCAAAGCATATTTGTTGTAATAGGTTGACAAGGGAGTTAGCAAAAGATAGATTTTATTAGCTGAGAACCTTTAGAATTAGGCTATATTCAGGTGGATTTAACTGCCATAGTTTGTTACAATAGCTAAAGTAACCTATTTGTCATCTGTGATCTATTTCAGGGAAAAAAATCAAACAAAAAATCTGTTGGTGAAATCATCCCCTCATCATCTTTGTTTTTCTTTTTGATATATTCTTGATAGTAGGATTAACTGCTTAAAAGGGTTGGCATTATTTTGGATATCTTGCTTATTCAATAAATAGATTTTTATATAAACTAGAATTTTAAATGAAAGTAACCTTTTAAAATCAGAGGTATTATCATAAACATCCATGAACTTTTGATGTCCTGAAAATAAATGAAACCATATGCCACACTGCTAAAGTCACCAAATCCCAAATTTTTATCTAAAAAGATACATATTTTCAGTCCTCAGTCTCCACAAACTCATTTTGTTTCCTAGCTGCATTTATTGTGTAGTAACTCATTTTACCCCCAATGGTTAACCACTCTTCACAATAAGTTTTTTATAATTCCAGCCTATGACAAAGTTCATGCTGTTTTCATCATATCTTTGGCCAGGGAAGCACAGCATGGAATTCTTTAAATGTATTGAAATGATGTGTAGATTCTTTTTCTGCAATTGCGGGCGCCTGATTGCCAAGATACATTGAGAAATAAAGGAAGATGAATGGAAATAAAAAGGCAAACAGGAAGGAGTGAAGTAGGGAAAAAGAAAAGGGAAAGAAGGAGTATAAAAAAGGAGACATAAGAGGAGACAGGGAGGAAAAGAAATTAAGGGAGACATGACAGTGAAACTAAAGGATCAGAAGTTTTGTCAATTTATTTATATTTATGACAGATGGCATGTTTCCATTTACCTTTGAATCCTTTCCCTTTAAAGCTGAAGATATTTTCAACTGAGGAAGTTTAAAAATTATTTTTTATTTGAAATACATAGTAACTCTAGGAATAGGTGTTTTTGAGTTAAAAGAACATTGTATTCAAAGGATTTGTAGTGTTCAATTGCAGTCTAAAATAAAGGTAGCTTTATTTTTACCTTAAATTGCTTATGTTTATTGTCCTCATCATGGTCTCCTTTTGGATTTGTCAAATAGCGGACACAGTTTTTTCATTGCACATTCACTGAATCATAAACAACCCCTTCCCTCCCTCATCCTCCTGTATGCACACAGTCAGTTTTCTCCATTATAGGCAGAGAGATTTAAAAACAAAACAAAACAATAACAATGAAAAACCAAAAAATCACAACATGTTACTTCTTTCTCAAGCCCTCTAGTGACTTCTTATCCTGCTTGGGATAAAGTCTAAACTCTGTACCCACTGCAAGCCCTTCTTTCATGTGTCTTCTCATGACATTCTGGAACTCTCGTCTATGAAAAGCCATGCTTGCTTCTTACTCAGACATACAGCATATTTTCTGCTCATAATGTCCTCTTGTCCCTTTTGCATGGACCACTCTTCCCTCAGATCTTCTCTCACTTCATTCATATCCCTGCGGTAGTACACCTTCTTTGAGGAACTTTTCTGACCAAGCTATCTGAAATAAATTCCCTTTTTATTCCCGTGCAGTCACTCTTTAACTTCTCAGTTTACTTGGCTTTTTTTTCATAATACTTTTCAGAGCTGAATATACACATACACACACACACACACACGTATGTGTATGTGTGATATATGCACACATATGTACATTTGTACGTGTGTGTGTGTGTGTGTGTGTGTGTGTACCCATCTCCTCCATTAAAATGTCAGCTCTCTGAAGACAGGAATTGGTCCTATCTTACTCACTGCCATTTGCATAGTAGTGGGATGTTTCGGTTATGGTACCATTCTTTGTTAACAGAATAAGTGACTAGACATTGATGGAAAAAGATCACTTATAATTATATAATTATAATTAATTATAATCTCTTGTGTTACGTGTTATGAAAAATAAATGGAGGGAATCCAGGGCAAAAGTGAATTATTCTCCCTGGGCCTGGACAAGGTTTGAAATTGGGGCTGACATTTTCATACATGTCGAAAGATTGGCTTGGCACTGGCTGAGAAGAAAAGTAGAGATAATAATTCCACTTAGAACAGCATGGGTAACATCTCTGAGTTGGGCAAGAGTATGGAGAATTCATGACAGAGTGAACTCCCTTTCACTCCACTGGAGTTGGACATTCCAACACAATGGTTGCATGAGAAAAAACAGAATGAGGTGGGTCTGGAGAGGAATGAGAGTTACGTTTTGAAGGGGTTCATAAAGATGACTGGGCACAGTAACTTTGTGTATGATGGATATACTCAGACAAGTTTGTGAAAGATGGATTGGAGGGAGGCAGAAATGAGTCAGAAGGTCCAGAGACAAGAGGGTATTCAGTAATCCATATATGTGGAAGCCGGGAATCAGAGCTGACTGATGTAGCTATGATCTTTTCACATATGGCTTTTATTATACTTAGATAATTTCCTTCTATTTCTAGTTTGCTGAGATTTTATCATGAAAGAGTGTTAACAAAATAAATTTTCTTTCTCTCTTAATTGAGGTGGTCATGTGGTTTATGTCCTTCATTCTGTAAATGTGGTGTATTACACTGACTGATTTTCGTGTATTGAACCATTCTCGCGTTTCAGGGAAAAACACACTTGGTCATGATGTAAATCCTTTTGATGTATTGTTGAAATCAGTTCGCTAGTAATTCTTGATGATTTATTAGTGATATTGATCTGTAGTTTTCTTCAGTGGTATCTTTGTCTGGATTTATTTTCACTCAAACAAATACTTAACTCTTTCATTTGAATTTGGAAGTGTCATCTTTTCATTTTTTGAAAGAGTTTGAGAAAGTTTGGTATTAAGTTTTGTAACAGTTTTTCAATTTTTGCTTATCTTTTCAAAAATCCAGCTCTTAGTTTTATTGATATTTTCCTGTTCTGTATTTCATTAATTTCTGGTCTAATCTTTATTATTTCTTTCCTCAGCTTATTTTGGGTCTAGTTATTATTTTTTTTTTCTAGTGTCTTGAGATACAAAGTTAGGTTGTTGATTTGATATCTTTCTTCTATTTTAATGTAGTCATTTACTGCTATCAGCTTCCCTCTTAGTACTGCTGTTGTTGCATCCCATTTTAATTTTCATTTATCTCAAGGTAGGTTCTAATTTCCCTTGTGATTTCCTTTTTGACTCATTGGGAGTTCAAGAGGATATTGTTTAGATTCCATATATTTGTGAATTTTTCAGTTTTCTTTCTGCTATTGATTTCTAGTTTTATTCCACTGCGGATAGAAGAGATACTTGGTATTTCAGTATTAAATGTTTTAAAACTTCCCATGTGATTTATCCTGCAGAATGTTCCATGTCCATTTGAGAAGACTGTGTATTCTTCTGTGGTTGGATGCAGTGTTCTGTGTATTCTTTTATAGGGTTGCTCAAATCTTCACTTTTCTTATTAATCTGATTATTTTGGGGTTTTCTTTAAAAGACAATTCCAAGAAGCTGCTTGCAGTTCACTGGCCTATTCTCCCTGGCTCTCCTTGGTCATGACTAGCTACAAAGGAGCTTAGTAGTTCAATTCTGGTTGTCTATATGCATACATGAAAGTAAAGATTGTATTACTATGATAAAATTGGTCAGTTGATATTCAGGGACATATACCAGGCTGTCTAAAATATTAGATCAGAATCTATTATAATATTTTTAAGGTGCTGAAACTATGTTTTATTATATCTTAATTCTGATGAGGCTTCCTATTTCATTAATGAAAGAAGCTCTGAAGCCCTCCCTTGAGTGTCTGTGATATATGAGCTTTTACCTTCTCATTTATGAAGTTACAATAGACATATAATTCTTACCTTATTATGTATTCTCTAAGAAGCACAGTAAAAATAAAATGGAGCTTTAAAAGTTTAAAATGATCCTGCAGGGACTCCAAGATGAAAAAGATATACAATGCCAAATTACTTCCACCCATGTTGTTACATACCCTATTAACAGCGTGCACAAGAGACAATTCTATTTCTAGATTTTACTACCTCGTTGCATAATTTTTACTTGTGACTACCAGGGAATATGAAATAAGAAGATAGTCTATTGGGAGGCATTATATATCTATATCATTGAGTCTTGCCACTGAAAATTGTGCTTATTAATCATTTCTCCATCAGTAAAAATTGATAACAGGTAAAATGAAGATAAATTTTAGTGAGATAATTTTGTCGTTTGGTACCTCTTTTGAAATTTGCATTTATGATTTGGGGAGGGGATAATGATTCAAGGCAACTTATATTACTATCTATATGTTCGTATATTAATTTTAGAAAAAATACTATGAACAAACACTATACATGTATCAAGTGGGAAAATCATATCACTGGAAGACTATAATAAAAATTAAAGTCTTTCTTATTCTGGCTATGGGATCCTTTTAAAATTAGCATATTTAGATACATCAATTTTTTGAAATTGGTATGATTTGAAGAAGAGAAGAAACATGAGCTTTAGAGAAGTTATACCAGTGAGTGATAGACCTGTTTTTCCTTTTTTCCCTTCAATGTGTTCAGGTATTTTTGCACTATATTTGTAGTTCTGGAGCATTCTGGAGAAACGTCTCCAGGATTAACACAGGATTGTTCTTGGAGCTTGAAAAGAGAAGTAAAGAAACTTTTGGGGGGCCATGTTCCAGGATATCCAACCTCCTGCCACCAGAGTTTGTGCTTGGTACTTTTATATATTGGATCCTACATTACCTTTTTCCAGAAGAAAAGAAAAAGAAAAGTGATTTTGAGGCCAGAGGAACTGCTGCACTAAATCTTGTTGCATATAACTTTCCTCCAACAGAAGATCACATTTCAGAAGTCGTTTCATCAAAGTTTAGCTCTTTCTCATCCCTCCCCTCTCTGCCACGTCTTTGCAGACCCAAAATTTCATGATTTATTCCTGTACTTTAAAATATATGCTTAGTGGTGGGAGATTTATCTTTGTACAAATGAATAATTCAGAGGCTAGAATTTCTCTGAGATTAGTTTACAAAGTGAAGACTTTGACCCCAGGATTGAAATTTCTAGGGCATCAAAGATGTTTCTTCTGTTTCCTTTAGGCATCAGAAATGTGGTTGGGTTTCACTGTTTCATTCTGAACACAATCTTGGAAAAAAGAAGTGTAATGCATGAACCAGCAGAAAAGGCACATTATATACTTCAGATCCTACCTCTTTTCCAAAAAGATATGTAGTCCTCAGCTTTTGCTGTGAGTAGAACTCATTATACCGATTCTCTCCTTAAGTTTTTTTTTCCCTCCTGGGGAGGATATGTTTCACTTAGTCACTTATTGGAGAATATATGTGATATATTGATTCATTTAAAAAAAATGTATTGATTCATTTTTTAAAAATTATGTTTATTTTTATTTATTTATTTTTAATATAAATTTATTTATTTTAATTGGAGGTTAATTACTTTACAATATTGTATTCGTTTTGCCATACATCAACATGAATCCGCCATGGGTGCACACGTGCTCCCCATCCCGAACCCCCCTCCCTCCTCTCTCCCCGTACCATCCCTCTGGGTCGTCCCAGTGCACCAGCCCCAAGCATCCAGTATCCTGCATCGAACCTGGACTGGCGATTCGTTTCATATATGATGAAGTTCTCAGTATGGGTTGTATCTCATTTTGTTTTTCTTAAGTTGTAACTAAATGTAAATTACATCCAAAGTAATATATCCCCTCTATCATTAGAGAAGAGCTGTTGCCAGACCATGACTAGTGACATTTGCCTTGAAAATTTTATTTTTCTTACAAATCTTAGCATGTATCTTACACTAAGTAGATGTTTTAAGTTGTGAAGATGAAGATTCATCAAGTTTCCAAATTCTCTGCTGAGTTACTACCAAGCCCCACTTGGCAGGGCCTTAGCTGCTCCCTGCCTACTGCTCTAGTTTCAGTTCCTCACTCAGCTTAGTTTTTACTAATTCCATTGGAGTACCTTATATATACAGCAGGTGAACCCTTTTACTGTACCAGCACAGAAAAACCTGGAAGCCAGCAATAGTTGTTTCCAGACAGCTAATGCATGGTGAACTCATTATGATATAATCATCAAATATAAATAATACACACGATTTTGTGATTAGTCTTTTGAGGATGGATTAATAATTAAAGACTCTACAAACATTAAGATAGATCCATCAGTTTTTTACAATATTAAAAAGGACTGATGCTAAAGCTGAAACTCCAATATTTTGGCCACCTTATGCAGAGAGTTGACTCATTGGAAAAGATTCTGATGCTGGGAGGGATTGCGGGCAGGAGGAGAAGGGGACGCCAGAGGATGAGATGGCTGGATGGCATCACTGACTCGATGGACTTGAGTCTGAGTGAACTCCAGGAGTTGGTGATGGACAGGGAGGCCTGACGTGCTGCAATTCATGGGGTCGCAAAGAGTTGGACACGACTGAGCAACTGAACTGAACTGAAGTAAGAATGGCTTTCTGTCAGTTTTTGTTTTCTCCCTAAGTGTGTGTGCTAAGTCACTTTAGTCATGTCTGAATCTTTGAAACCCTGTGGACTGTAGCACACCAGGCTCCTCTGTGAGCTTCTCCAGGCAAGAATATTGGAGAGGGTTGCCATTTCCTTCTCCAGGGGATTTTCCTGACCCAGGGATTGAACTCGAGTCTCTTAGGTCTCCTGCATTGGCAGGCATTACCGTAACTAAAGCCACCTGGGAAGCCCTGTCTCCCTGTAACACTCCCCCCCCCCGTCCTTTTTTTCCCCCAAGTATATGACATCATTATGCTTGTCACATGGATGTACTTTCCATTTCCTACCATCAATTTCACTAATTATAGAATTAGTTGCATTAAAAATTTGACTGGTGTATGCCATCCTTAAAAAAACTCTGGCTTCTCATTTATCCATACATCTGGAAAGCATCTCTTGAGATAGTCTTTTCCAATTTCCCACTCAAATGCCCACTGAAAAAGACTCCGGAGGAGAGGAACCATTACAACTGCCATCTCATTTCCATCTCATACCAACAGGCAACCCACTGCCTGGATCTGAAAATGGTGGATGTAAAGTCAGTCTAGGTTGAGAATAAAACAAGTCATATGAACCAGAAAGTTTTGATATGGACCAGAGGACTATTCTGAAAAAGGAAGGAAAATATTTCAAAGTCCTCTTTTGTTTACTGCCTGGTTCAAAGGCCAACAGCTTCAGCAACTAGAAAGCATAACATCTTTATAAATTGCTTTTACTATGGCTTAACATGGTATTCTGTCACTGATGATTTTTTCCCCTTATATTCACTCATTGATAGCACTTCCCTGATAAGATGGGGGTGCCCTGAAGAGGAATGGAAACTGGTGGTGACTTTACTCACTGTAGCCAGTGTAGTCTCCAGAGAACAGGGCTAGGATAGTAGAAAGAACCGGGGTGTAAGAGTGGGTGTGCTGAGACTGTTACACTCCTGTTCAGAAGGACCGCAGTGGGTACGTGTTTGTGTTCACCAGACACAGTTTGTGGTGTCCACATATTTTTAACTAACTGTAGGTCTGAGAAGGGGATTTAACAATCACTCAAATAGAAGTAAGCAGAGATAAGGAAATGCATATGCCATACCTAAAGGCAAGCCCCAGACAATACATCATAGGATCTGTAGTATACAAAAGCTGTAGTATACAGCTTCCAGAGTGCTGGCAACCTACATATTGAGAGGAAGAGTATCCTTCTGATGCACTAGGGATAAACTAAAATAAAACTTTAAAAAGTAATTACATGGAACTTCCTTAGTAGCACAATGGATAAGAATCTGCCTGCCAGTGCAGGAGACATGGGTTCAATCCTTGGTCTGGGAAAGTTTCACATGCCTTGGCACAGCTGAACCCTTGCACCGCAACTACAGAACCCTGCACACTCTAGTGCCAGTAAACCACAACTCATGAGCCCCCGTGCTGCGACTGCTGAAGCCCGTGCACCCGAGAGCCAGCAAGTCCAACTACTGAGGTGGTGTGCTGCCTCTCCTGCAGCCCGTGTGCCCAGAGCCTGCGCTGTGCAACAAGAGAAACAAGACAATAAGAAGCCAGCGCATCGCAACTGGTGAGTAGCTCCCGCTTTCCACAACTAGAGAAATCCCCCAAATAAGTAAATAAATATGGCAGTGTCTACATGTCAAAAAATTTTTTTAAAAAATCTAAAAAAAGTAATTATATAGCTGTAAGAGAACTTAAAAATCATGTAATAATATCCAAAGTCTCAAGAAATATACCACTATCTCCCTTTTTGGAAAACGTAAAAGAAAACTTAATTTAACTTCCTGAAAAAAGTGATGAATAAAAGTCAAGTGCCAAAAACGGAAATGTCATTATAAAGGTAGTGTAAGTGGCTCAGTCGTGTCTGACTTGTGACCTCATGGACTGTAGTCCATGGAATTCTCCAGGCCAGAATACTGGACTGGGTAACCTTTCCCTTCTCCAGGGGATCTATCCAACCCAGGGACTGAACCCAGGTTTCCCGCATTGCAGGTGGATTCTTTACCAGCTGAGCCACAAGGGAAGCCCAAGAATACTACAGTGGGTAGCCTATCCCTTCTCCAGGGGATCTTCCCTACCCAGGAGTTGAACCGGGGTCTCCTGCATTGCAGGTAGATTCTTTACCAACTGAGCGATCAGGGAAGCCTTATAAATGTAAGGACAACATTATTTGAAGGCTATTGAATTTAAAGATAATGATTGGAAATGTGGTTAGAAGACTAAAGGATTCATAAAGGTTAATGAGGGTCCAGGAAAGGGAATGCAAGGTAAGGTTTCAGTATCCCTTATCTTTCATGGCAGGAATTGAAAGACTCAGTTTTATGCTGGGCTTGCACAGGACTGAAAAAGAAAGGTGACTGTGAATCACAGGGAGTCAATTTGAATAATGTGATGAACGAAACTTTTACACACCTTGAGCTGTAAATCACAAATGGAAATTACCCATTCTATTAAAGTACTCAGGGCACATTTTAAAAAAACGGTTCAGGTTTATTTACTATAAACACTGTGGTATATACTAAAGGCAAACCTTTTTAGGATGGCTTGATCTGGACCTCTGGGCCTGACTTCCCCTGCCATTCTAAGCCCCACCCACCACTTCCCAGCACCAGCTCTGGCTCCATCCAGATTCCTTAGCTTTTGACCTCAAGTCAACACACTTCTGGGATGATCCCTTGTCTTCCTCCCTCAGGCCACCTAGACTTGTGGCCTTTTTAAGCCCATCCTCTTCAGAGAGCCCACTTGTGGCCCACCCACTTCTCAGTCATCTTTCTCTTGCTGATTCAACCTCCTAATCATTGCCTGAATATCTCATTTGACGCAGTTGGATTCATACTGTTTCATTTTTATTGTTTTGTTTTGTCTCCATAACTTGATTTTAATTTCCAGAAGACATGGATGGCATCATCTCTACCCTTCTTTTTAAAAGTTTTTAATTAAAAAAATCTGCAAGCTCTTGCTCAATATTAATCACTTGGTTTGCTGAATGAACAAGAATAAAGATAGTAAGACCCTTTAGCAATGCTGAGTTACATTTTATCTTCATCTCCATGTTCTAATCTGTGATTTTTTTTTCCCCATAAATGTATTCTGGGAATTGAGCCATTGGTGTTTTATAGAACACATAATATTTTTGCTCAGAAAACAAGGCTAATCTTGTACTTAAGAATACTCATATAAGTGCAGTTAAAAAAAGGCAGACTTTTACATGGTTGGAGGAGCCTGGCAGGCTGCAGTCCATGGGGTCACGAAGAATCAGACATGACTGAAGCGACTTAGCAGCAGCAGCAGCAGTAGGGGATGGTGTTATGGGTTGACTTGTGTCATCTCCGCCAGACAGTTCATCAGATGAAGTTCTTACCTCTAGTACTACAGAATGTGTCCTTATTTGGAAATACATGCATGTGTGCATGTGTGTGTGTGTGTGTGTGTGTGTGTGTGTGTGTGTGTGTGTTTGCCCACACACATGTGCGCGCTAAGTCACTTCAGTTCTGTCTGACTCTTGGCAACCCTGTGGATGGTAGCCCACCAAACTTCTCTGTCCGTGGGTCTCTGCAGGCAAGAATACTGGCGTGGGTTGCCATGCCTTTCTCCAGGGGGTCTTCCTGTTCTAGGGATCGAACCCATGTCTCCTGCGGCTCATGCATTGCAGGCAGATTCTTTAGAATCTGCTCAGGCAGATTCTGAGCCACCAGGGAAGCCCAAAATTGGATATAAGGCCATTGCACATGTAATCAGTTAACCTCGGGTGTGGTCTTACTGGAGTAGAGGGGACATCTAATCCAGTATGAGTGGTGTCTTCATGAAGAGGAAATTAGATACAGACACAAACACAGAGAGAATGGTATGTGAGGAAGTCAGAGATCAGGTTAATGTATGTACAAGCCAAATAACATCAAAGATGGCCAACAAACCACCAGAAACCAGGAGAGAAGCATAGACAAATTCTCCCTCACAACCCTTGGAAGGAACCAACCATGTCCATGCCTCCCTCTCAGGCTTCCTGCCTCCAGAACTGTGAGAATACACTTATGTTGTCAAAGCTCCCCAGTCTGTGATACTTTGTTATTATAATCCTGGCACATTAATACAGCTGGTATTTTTTTTTTTAATTGAGTAAGAGATAGGGAAAAAACCTTTTTTTGTCTGTATGTTTACATTAAAGTCTAGCTGACCCTTGAAGAACATGAGGGGTAGAGGCGCCCACCTTCCCCAGTGGAAAATCCACCTGTGATTTTACAGTCTGCTTTGCATACCTGTGATTCTGAATCCACAGGTTCAACCCATCACAGATTGTATACTGTACTGTTTACCATTAAAAAAAAAAAATCTATGTGTAAGTGGACCTGTCAAGCCTATGTTGTTTAAGGATCAACTCTAGTCGTTCTTTCCTTGTAACTTAAATCACCAAGTGAAACCCAGGTTGAAAAGGTGCTGTGTCTGTACCTAATTGCCCTGGAGGACTCTTGGCAGCTTGTGAGACCTAATATACCAGATACTCAGACTTGGGACAAAGGGGTGTTCCATACATTGGGAGGCTTTTGGTTTTCTGTAATGTGGTTATAAGAATGAAATGTGTGTGGGTTTTGTGTTTGTGTGTGTGTATGTATATGTTTTAACAAAGAATGGCATATGCATCTGAAGCCATGGGATTATGCTCATGAAAATATTTTGTGACTAGATGAGTTTTCCATCAGTTGCGTGAATTTACTAGTTACCATGGCTCTCTCATGCTCAGGACTGACCTCTATGATCTTGGAGTTATGCTTGGAAAAGACTTCTGCAGTTCAACAGGGTGAAAATGAAACTCAGACCTTTGCTTAGGAATGGACTTTGGGCTCTCTCTCGGTGTCTTCTTCCTCCAAATTAATTTCTTACTGTGCTGGTTTCCTAGGGCTGCCATACAATCTGGGTGGCTTAGAACAATGGAAATTTATTGTCTCATAGATCTGGAGGCTAGAAATCCAAGAATAGCAGAGGGATCAGTGAGGTATCTGAAATGTGTTGGAGAGGAATCCTTCCTTGATTCTTCTAGTTTGTAGTAGTCTCAGACATTCCTTGGTTTGTGACAGCTTGGTGATTCTGGCCATTTGAGGATTTTGTCATTCAGTTTAGAGATTATCTCATTCACACTAGAATGAGGGAATCTTGTTTGCCATTCAGCCATTTCTGCAGAAGCACCCTGTGTTTTTCTGGACTGAGATATTTGCTGCCTGTTTCTGCAGGCTGTACTGTGGGAAGACACTGGAGGTGGAAAGAAAGGCTTGAGTGTGAATCCTAACAGTATTCATTAGGCAAGCAGCTTCACTTTACCAACCTCTGTTTTCTCAAAGTGTGAGGTTAGGGACATTGACAAGACCCTCCTTACTTCTAACACCCTTTGCAAATTTGGGGATCTGACACCAATTGCCAATTTAAGGATTCAGAGACCAGCCTTAGGTTCAATGATGCACTAGAAGGACTCCTAGAACTCACTTAAAGCTGTTCTGCTCACGGTTATGGTTTAGTACAGGGAAAGAATGGGGCTTCCCTGGTGGCTCAGATGGTAAAGACTCTGCATGCAGTGCAGGAGACCAGGGTTGGGAAGAACCCCTGAAGAAGGGAACGGCTACCTACTGCAGTATTCTTGCCTGGAAATTTCATGGACAGAGGACTCACGAGGTCGCAGAGAGTCAGAAGTGACTGAGAGACTTTCACTTTCAGGTGTTCGCTGCTCAGTTGTGTCTGACTCTTTGCGACCTCATGGACTGTGACCCACCAGGCTCCTCTGTCCATGGGATTTTTCCCAGCAAGAATCCTGGAGTGAGATGCCAATTCCTTTTCCAGGGGATCTTCCTGACCCAGGGATCAAGCCCAGGTTTTGTGAATTGCAGGTGGATCCTTTATCATCTGAAACACCAGGGAAGCCCTTCAAAGAGAAAGAATGTAGATTAAAATCAGCCAAGGGAAGAGGTGCAGAGTCCAGGAATGTTCCATCATGGAGCTTCCAGCTGTCCTCTCCTATGGAGGGTGGGCACACTACTTTCTTTCCTGGCAATGATGTGTGACACATGCACAGAGTGTCACCAACCAGGGGTGTTCACTGGAGCCTTGGTGTCCAGAGTTTTTATGCGGACTCCCATCTCGTGGACATGGCTGACTTTGGTTGTGTCTGCTTGCAGGAAGCTGAGCTGAAACCACGTGACCCTCACTCTAAGTCAGGATGTCACCATGGTCCCCAGCAATACAAAGACACTCCAGTCAGGCTTGCCATCCCAAGTATTTAGAAATTACCTCTGGAGAGCTGAGGGCTAAAGCCAGACCTCATTTTGAGCAAGGTTAAATTCTCTACTACATACTCTAGAAAAAGGGGATAAATGACCCTTAGAGGCCCTTTTAGTCTTTATAATCTACAATGGTGTAAGTCGGAAGCCCTGCCTGAGGGCATGGCCACAGTTGCCTTGTTCCTAGACTATCAGTCCTGCTCTTAAGTGCCTTCTTTCTGGCCTCCACTGGGGTTTTTATTATGGTCAGATTGCCATGGTGGCATGCTGATGCTCTGTGTGTGTGATGTGTCCCAGGGTCTAGGACTGGCTCAGAAGGGAAGTTATATCTGGCTAATGAGCACCTGTTAATTATTGTATGACATAATTTTATGCATTTAGTGTTTAAGATTTAGCGAGGGGCAGTATGTGAAAAATACGTGTTAAGAGGATGTTAGAATCCTTACATTCAGGCCCAGAGAAATGGGTACTTATTAAATGCCAGTTACCTGTGTCCCTAGGGTACCAGCAGGAGGAATTAATATTCTATTTCATTTGTGGAGATATTTAGAAACATTAAAGCCTTTGGTCCTCATGTGAAAAAAAATCTCCATGAGAATTGAAAGCATCACAGCAGAAAATCTTAATACCACATTTCCTGTGAGCTCAGCAATTAATTGAACCCAATTGGGTCAGAAGATTTTTCTGATTCAAATCAAACTCAAGCAGATCCAGGCAGGGCAACCTTGAAGGCTGTATCACTACTCCTCTAATTTCCCAGGGGACTCAGAAATTAAGCAGAAGCCCTGTCCCAGGCTCAGCTGTTTGGACATACATGGTTTGCAAAGAGATTCTTTTATGACAAATTCTCTTAGAAGCTTCTGGGAACCATTGAAATGATTAATATTCCAAATAGTCTTGTCTGGCTGGGTCCTACCCTTTTATTCCGTGAGATTGGACTTTTCTAGTTTTATCCTCCCATGTCTGTCAAGACTACATTCATATCTACCCTTCTGAGTGTAGGTTGTAAAAGTTGGCCTCCATTATACAAAGCTTGGATTAAGGGGCTAAACTTGCATGCTAAGTCACTTCAGTCATGTCCGACTCTTTGCGACCCTGTGGACTGTAGCCCACCAGGCACCTCTGTCCATGGAATTTTCCAGACAAGAATACTGGAGTGGATTGCCATGCTGTCCTCCAGGGGATCTTCCCAACCCAGGGATCAAACCCACGTCTCTGATGTCTCCTGCACTGGTAGGTGCGTTCTTTACCACTAGCGCCACCTGGGAGCTGCCGTCATGTAGGAGCACCTACTTCCTGTGTGCCAGCCACACTGGAAGGTACGCTTCTTTCCAGGAGAGCAAAATCAGGCTCAGAGAGGCTAAGAACATCACTGAAGGCCAAATAAGGCTAAGTGGAAGTGAAAGTGTTAGTTGCTCAGTTGTGTCCAACTCTCTGCGCACCCCATGGACTCTGCCAGGCTCCTCTGTCCATAGGATTCTCCAGGCAAGACACTGGAGTGGGTTGCTATTCCTTTCTCCAGGGGATCTTCCTGACCCAGGGATGAAGGCAAGTCTCCTGAACTGCAGGCAGATTCTTTTGCTGTCTGAGCCACCAGGGAAGCTCTCAGTGGAAGAGCAAGGATTTATTTGCACTGAGGCCTGTGTTTTTACTTCTGCTTCAAGTGTTAAAAATTCACTTCATCCAAATGATGCCCCTGCTGATACACGAACTGGTCAGAGTGCATCAAACCAGGGAAAGCGTGTTCTGCAGGAAAGTAACTGCCGTCTTTCTCTTGATGGTGTGTGTTTATGGATATCGTCAGTTGCTCAGCATTTCTGTTTTATCTGAAAAGTATTTTGTTTATTCACTGACATGTTCCTTGTGAATAATGTTCCTTGTGAATAAAATGACAAGAGGCCATTATTGAATCTGCTGCTTTGCTGTCTTCATAGAAAGGATGATTCAGATCAAAAATCAGTATTCATCTCTTGCTAACATGTCTCTGGTTCATATGTGCTTTTATTCAAACATATATTATTAGTGAATTTAACTGTAAACTAATAACTGTTGTGTTTGAATTTTTAAATATCACATTCTTGCCCTTGAGGAAAAAAATTGAATTAAAAAGTGCTTAGTTTGTGTTTATGTGCTTGCTTCTACTAATTAGGATGTGCCTCTAAATAATTAGATATCTCAGATTGATCATTGGAAGGTTTTCGAAGGTCAGAGTATCAGCTGATCTATGACTGATTCAGTCAGCCAGTATGTGGCTATTGAGCTTTTCCTGTAAATCACCATTTTTCATCTTTATAAGTAGAAGACTTGTGCCACCATTCAAATTAGCATTGATTAGGAAGGGCCAGGGGAATTTCCTTCTTTTTCAGAATGGTTTTCTCAGGCAGAACAGAGAAGCTTCAATGGTTCAGCAGCTGTTGTCTGTCCTCTTTTCTCGATGTAAAATAGTTCCTGGTTTGCAGTCATCTTCCTTCCGCCAGACCTGAACCATAAAAATAGAAACAAATTAGATGTGTGTCAGAAATGAAATACCTCCTGCTTATTGAGAGTTTAAAAATAATCTTCATAATTAGTGTTTCATATCCTGGAAACTCCTACTGTTGTGCTTGTACACACACAGGGACTTTTCACACCCAGTGCATCCTGCACCTGGAGAAATCAACTGCTCCTGTGATAGGTATTGATACATTGGAATTATTTGTTTATTTACTTTTTATAAAAAAAATTGGAGTATAGTTGTTTTACAGTGTTGTGTGGGTTTCAGTTCTTATAGCAAGTGAATTATTTTATTCAGTGGTTAACTGCTCATTGAGGAGCCCCAACCTGTTGAGGGTATGTTCTTGTTGCTGTTCAGTCCCTAAGTCATGTCTGACTCTTTGCAGCCCCATGGACTAGAGCATCCCAGGCTTCCCTGTCCTTCAGTGTTTCCCGGAGTTAGCGCTCAGTCATGTCCATTGAGTCACTGATGCTGTGTAAGTGTCTCACCCTCTGTGGTCCCCTTCTCCTTTTGCCTTCAATCTTTCCTAGCATCGGGTCTTTTCCCAATCTTTCCTAGCATCGGGTCTTTTCCCAATCTTTCCTAGCATCTGGTCTTTCCCAATGAGTTAGCTCTTTGCATCAGGTGACAAAAGTTTTGGAGCTTGAGTATCAGTACTTCCAATGAATATTCAGGGTTGATTTCCTTTAGGAGTGACCGGTTTGATTTCCTTACAATCCAAGGGACTCTCAAGAGTCTTCTCCAGGACCACAGTTCAAAAACATCAATTCTTTGGCACTCAGCCTTCTTTATGGTCCACCTCTCACATCTGTACATGACTACTGGAAAAACCATAGCTTTGATTATATGGACCTTTGTTGGCAAAATGATGTCTTTGCTTTTTAATTTGCTGTCTAGGTTTGTCATAGCTTTCCTTCCAAAGAGCAATTAGCCCACCAGATTCCTCTGTCCATGGGATTTTCCAAGTAAGAATACTGGAGCAGGTAGCCATTCCCTTCTCAGGGGATCTTCTCAATCCAGAGACTGAATCCAGGTCTCCTGCATTGCAGGTGGATTCTTTATGTATTAGACACCAGGGAAGTCCATTGGAGGTATGTCGGCCTTTAAAATAAAACAGTTATTTTCTCAGAAAAGTGAATTTACTTGGGAATAGCAGAGGAGCTGCAATTTGAGACATGCAAGCTATGGCAGAACCATAGGTAGTTCTGGTAAATAAAGCAAAGGAACATTACTTTACAGAGAAAATGGAGGAAGTTGGGAAGGGCTGCTTTGAATAAGACCCCGTTGGAGAAAACTAAGAGTTCATGGTGGTAAGTATTTATCGTTGGCTGGGACTGTTCCTGGGCAATGAGAAAATCTTCCTTTCTCCTGCTGGAGTGGTGAAATAGTAAACTTCCTCTTGGAAGTGCAACCTTTGTCTCTTCCTGCTTGGGGTTGTAGTAAGGAGTAGTAGAGTGAGAGAGTGCCCCCTTCAGGACTTCCTGCTGCTGCTAAGTCGCTTCAGTCGTGTTCAACTCTGTGAGACCCCATAGACTGCAGCCCACCAGGCTCCGTTGTCCCTGGGATTCTCCAGGCAAGAACAGTGGAGTGGGTTGCCATTTCCTTCTCCCAGGACTTCCTGACTCCATTGTAAATGAGATTTCCCTTTAATTTTTGTGTTTGCAAGCGTGACATGGATCTTTTTCCCTCTGTGGCTGACACCTCACCTCCATGAAACTAGGCGGTGAGATCCTTTTGAGGCATCTCAGATTTTATGACTTTTAAACTACATTTGAGTATTTAAGAAGAGTCATGCCAGTAATGCTTTAATCTTGGCTATTCAGATGTAAACCCATAGTTGAGGTCTTCCTTCCCCTTTCTCTCAGTGGGCTAAATTTGTGATGATATCAGTTGGTATAGTGTGTGTGAGAGAGAGAGAGAGAGAGAGAGAGAGAGAGAGGAAGGGAGGGAGGGAAACACAGGCACTGAGACACAGAGTGACACCTAGAAATTGGGAAGGAAGGGACCCCCCCGCAACCCTTTTTAAATTCTGTGGATAGAGTCAGGAGGAAGTAGAAAAAAGCAGGCATCTCTTTCTGTGACTGCTCCTTTGAGGAGTGTTTCAGATCATGGATGATCTATCTACATGCAGATGCAGCCTCAGAAGTCAGCACCTCAGTTAGTCCCACTGATGAGGGCTTCCATCCTGGGAGGTTTGGCTGGTGTCAGCAGACACTTGGCTGTGACTTCTGACTGGTGGCCAGGCTGGCGTTTTACTGATTGGCTTGCTTCTTTAGCCCCGGGCAAAATCCTCAGCAAGTTGGTCATCTGCGGTTTCACATCTGCTCCTCACAGCCTTAACTGAGGGACTGTTGTATGAAATTTATGAACTCACGTTTCTTTTCTTTTCTCTTCCTAGCTGCACTGCCAGGCACCCTCTCTTCAGTGCTCCTTTTTAAATCTAGGAGTGGTGTGGACAGTCTGCAAGTTTGTCACTAAATAGATGTCCACAACAGAACTGGGGGTTGGTTTCTTTGTTCTTAAAGATGCTTCCAAACTTTATTAGTCTGTATCCTGGCATCCCATCCCCTTCCTTTTGACGGGAAACTTAGGGAGAGGGATATGCCTGGGATATGCCTCCCAGAGGTGGTTTCCATTGGCCTCTTGGTCCTTCTCCAGTATTTTTAATGTCTCTTGGCTCCAACCTCAGAAACTGATTCTGAACAGAGTTCTGTCTCTCCTGTAATTGCTGTCCACTCAGCAATATCTAGGGGTCAAAAAAGTCTTTAATCTGAACCTTTCTGTCCATTCTGATATATTTTATGGATCACCAAGTTTGTCTCTTTTTCTGTGTTAGTTTGTAACCCAAGAAAATAGGGGGTTGATAAAGTATCAAGTTATAGAACATTTAAATAGTCAGTGCCATAGAGTTTATTGCCCGGCTTCCCAGAATGTGAGTCATTGCCTTTCTGATATTATGACACAGTTTTAAGAAATATAAAATGGCAGAGTTTCATTCTGCTCTAGTGGTTATCAGACTCTGAGAATAAAACATATTTCCAGAGATTTCTGTTCTCTTAATGGTCTCAAATTTTAAATTTCTTTGATTTTTATAAAGTGAAGGCAGAATGTTTTTCTTCCTGTCTTTGTTGATGGCTTCTGTTGTCTAGGCAGGAAGAGCCTGACTCATTAAGACCTTGACATTTTTGGTAGAAATATAAAGTGCTTTTCAGATTTTTAATATGAATATCTGGAAAGTCAGATGTATTGAGTTAGACTTGAAATTGGATAATTCTTTGATGTGTTTTCAGATCAACTCAAAAGTTATGAAATCCTAAATCAGTGTATTTCCTTTCTCTTTCACATCTTGTAAAATAATTAAGCAAATATAGATGAGTCAGTACATTCCTATCCCTTTAAATACATTTTTAAAAAGATATAGCATGGAACATTTTGGATAAATATTCAGTGTGGAATGAGGGGGCTTGGAAGAGCTGAAGTAGAAGCAGTGTTAATTTAGGAAACAGCACAGTTATGCATGGGAATTATTTGCTGCTAATGTCTGGCTGTTTTTCTATGGTGTGGCTGACAGACATTTTCTTTTTGTTGATTATCTCAAGCCTTTTGAATACTGGCAGGCCTGACACTTGGGAAAATTTATACTCTATGTTTAATGTCCTATTTCTTTTTATCTTATGGAATTTAAGTATTTTCCTCCTTTGATTATATGCATACAATGGGTACTTGTAAAAATCACCCTCAAGTGATTCAGCCATCAGATTAACACACCCATTCGACAAACAAATTCTCCAGAGTCTATTGGAATAAAGAAGAAATCACAAGAAAACAAGCTAAGCTTAAGCACTTTCTTTCGTTTTTTTCCTTTTGAACCCCTCAATTTCCTGCTGTGTCTTGGGATCCTCTCCAAATTAAACTACCGCTAAAGCAACCATTTTGAACACTGAGAATAAAAAATAAAAAGATCTGCATTCACAGAAGGAGGAGTGTGAATAAGGGCATTCCCCAAAGGGTATAAACATTGTAGGCATTTGTTCTAGATAGGTTGTTAAAAATCAGCACACATGCCAACATCCAGGAAAGACCATTTTGAAAAGCAAGCATGTATATATCACTTTGCCCAACAGTATCACCGCTTCCACTACTGTGCTAAAACCAGTAATAGCTCCCTAAAGTGCATAACTTTCAGGCAGGTTTTTGCTTGGTATTGATTGGCGTTATCTAATTTCACATGTTATTTTTATAAGTATTCAGATTTTTGAACTAGTGTGGGTTGTGCTCATGAAAAAGTATAGCTAAAATCTATATTAGGATTCTCCAGAGAACTAGAACCGATATGATTATCTATCTGTGTATCTGTCTAGCCATCCATCCATCCATTCATCCATCTATCTGGAACTTAATGTATTATAAGAAATTGGCTCACATGGCTGTGAAGACTGGCGAGTTTAAAATCAGCAGAGCCAGTGTCCCAGTTCGAATCTGAAGGCTGGAGGTTGCTGTAGAGACAGAAATAGCCAGTGTCCCAGTTTGAAGGCCATCAAGCAGGAATAACTGATGTATCTCTGGGGAGGATGACTTATGGATCATTTCATCATTTCTACAGAAACAATAGTGCCATTTTTTAATTCCTGAGTTTCACTGTTTTGTGAATGAATCTGATGAGAACTGATTAGGGTGTAAGAATTCAGAATAGATCCTATAGATCTTGACCTGTTGTCAAAATAGGTTTACAAATCATTTTAGCTAGGTTTCATTGCGAGTATTATGTTCTTTAAATATATTTAAATACCTGCTTTGTATTAATATTAATAACTAAAGAATGCATGCTAAGTCACTTCATTCATGTCCAACTCTGTGCAAACCCATGGATTATATCCTGCCAGGCTCCTCTGTCCATGGGATTCCCCAGGCAAGAATACTGAAGTGGGTTTCCATGCCCTTCTCCAGGGGATCTTCCAGACCCAGGGATCAAACCTGTATCTCTAGGGATCAAACCCACATCTCTAACGTCTCTTACATTGGCAGGCGGGTTCTTTACCCCTAGTGCCACCTGGGAAGACCAACTAAAGACTAGGTTGAAACATCAAAATCACAAAGTTAAAGCTGATACTTTTAGAGAGTTAAGTTCTTTTGAGCTCAGTACTAAGTTCTCTTCCTCCTTTCCAGCTAAACTTTCCTGTGGGCTATCTCAAGAGATTCATGACTTTAATATCTTCTTCTTGCTTATAATATCAAAATATGTCTCTCTGGCTCTCACTCCTACAGTAAACTCCAGATTAATTCATCTAACTGCTCATCAGTATCTCCAGTAAAATAGCTAATAGGCACCTTTTAAGCTTCATATATCCAGAGTAGAATTTGGAGTCATTTGCCCTCCAAAATTTGATCATCACTCAGTCTTCCCCATTATAATCAATGACTCCTCTTTATCCTGTTGCTTAGATGTGCTGGATTGTATTTCTAAGTGACCACAATGACCACGTTCTGCATGCCTCTCTTATAATGTGAATTTTGCTCTCCTCCAATGAGAGGCAGGGTTTGTATTCTCTTTCCTTGAAACTTGGTTGGGACTTGTGACTGTCTTCATAAATGGAGTACAGTGCACATGATGCTTGATGGCAAATGGCAAAACAGCTTCCATCTGGCTCTCTGTCTTTGGGAATGCTTGCTCTGGGCTAAGCAATGCACCATGATGCAAAGAAGCCCAAACTAGTCCACGCTGTATGGAGTGTGGATATGGAGAAGCACTGAGGTCCCCAACTTAAGCCAGAATCAGCTGCCGTAGCTGTGAATGAAGAAGACTTCATTTCCCTCCTGCCCCCAGCTTTTGAGACATGTAGCTGAGGGCCTGGATGCACTGGGGCAGAGAATACTGCTCAACTTTGGATGACTTTTATATAATTCTCGGGGAGGAAGAAATTTTCTCCTGCCCATCTTGGTTCTCCTGGATGGTCTAAGAATTAAATTGACATGAGACAAATTAACAGGAGAAAATCAAAGAAGTTTAATAAAACGTATACAAGGGAGAGATCCAGAAAAACTGAGTAACTTGTCAAAATGGCTAAAACCCTCACCTTAAATGTCAGCTTCCCTGGTGGCTCAGAGGTTAAAGCGTCTGCCTGCAGTGAGGGAGACCTGAGTTTGATCCCTGGATCGGGAAGATCCCTTGGAGAAGGCAACGGCAACCCACTCCAGTACTCTTGCCTGGAGAATCCCATGGAAGGAGGAGCCTGGTGGGCTACAGGCCACGGGGTCACAAAGAGTCAGTACAGGACTGAGTGACTTCACTTTCACTTTCACTTTCTTTCAGTTAAAGGGAAAAGAGGATGTTGGGTTGTGGTTTTGGGGACTTCAAAGAAGTGGGTGGCAATTCACATGGAAATCGAAAAACAAATATTTGGTAATTAATGTTTGGTGGACCATGTAGAGACAATGGGTCATGGAAAGGACTCTGATATCTGGGCTCTGCTGAGTTTCTTTCACTGTACTTAGCCCCTATTCTTTGCAAATGTCCCTGGTGATAGCTCTATTTTGGGAACAGGTCCTCTATGTAAATTATTTTAGGCAGATGGGGGAAGGTCAAGGTTTCTTCTTGAGTCTTTTGAGCCTTGATTGTTTTCAGCTCAAATTAATCCACTTGCCAAAGAGATATTTTTGGCTGGTAAATTTTGCCCCCCTCTACAACCATAGTAACTAGATCACTGCTAAAAATACTCTGTCCATCCCGATTCCTCTTATTCACTCACCACTCATATCAGTACATTTTACAACTCTACTTTCAGAATATTGCCTGTATGTTGACCTCTTCTTAACTCCCCCATGGCTTGTCCTCTCAACCGTGATCTATTGCCTTATCTACTGGATACATTTTGTAACTAGTTTCTCTTTCCCTACTATAGATTATATTCTCCAGTTAGAAGCCAGATTGATTTTTTAGAAACATGAATGAGATCATGTCTCTTGCTCAAAACCTCAAATGTCTTCCTGTCACATTTAACATACTACCAAATGCTTTACCGTTCCGCATAAGGCCCTACATTAACTCGTGCCAGTCTTTCCCCCTGAATTCTGCCCTAACACTCTTCTCCACACTTACAATGCTCAAGCCACACTAACCTATAACTCTTCCTCATGTCAACTTAAAAGATGCACAACGTGAGAGTTATGAGCTAAGTTTTATTTGGGGCCAAATGAGGACTGTAGCCTGGGAGACAGCACCTCAGATAACTCTGAGAGACTGTTCCAAAGAGGCAGTGGGGGAAAGTCAATATATAAGATTTTGGTGAAGAGGGAGTTCAGTGCAGTCAAGTGTTTACTTTACAAACAGTTTCCCGCTAGTCAGGCGGAGCTGATGTCACTAAGAAGGGATTTAGTGATTTTCTAGATATGAAGAATGCAAGGATTGGATCATGAAATCAGTTCCTGAAAATATCTAACCATCTAAAGACCTGTTGTACCAGTTTCCCTGGAGCACAGAGTGCCCCATTCTCCACCCTGAATTCCCCGCAGGGGGTGTTGAAGGTCAGCACCTGCAGCAGCACAGGGTTCCATCTTTGCAGAGGCAGATGGCAAATGCCCTTATTGTTGTTCAGTCCCCGGCAAATGCTCTTGGCAAGCACCAGTTTGTAGTTGACACTTAAAGCATTCATTTCTGAGTGAGAGATAGCTAATAGCAGAATACATGCTTTACCTTCAATAAGTCTGAAATTGCCCCTGGGTCTATGATGTCCAGATTGCTTTACATCCGATGAGATTAATTTTTACCAATGACATTGTACTTCTTGGATAGTTTTATTAGGAAACAAGTGTGCTGCCTCTATTCTCCAGATGCAAAGCACTCTATAGCCCCAGGCAGTAGCAAAATTGCAAGGTGGAATTTTGCCTGAGTCCCTGAATCACCATATGGAAGATAGCTGTCTACCAAACAGGAACCCCTGCTTCTGACTGAATGAAACCTACTGTGTTAAGTTACTGAAGTTTTAGGGTTTATTCATTGTAGCAGCTGGTATTTCTGCACCTAATACAATGTTATTTCCTCTTCACAGCGTTTATACATGCTACTCTTTCTGTCTGGGGGACTCTTCCCTCCCTTACACCTTTCAAGACCTTGCTTGCATTTAAAACAATCCCTTCTCCCACCTCCATTCATGCACAGTGGCTCTTTCTATACTATTATATTACTTATTTATTACTGATGTTTTTGCTTTATTGTACTTATCCCTACCTGAAGCATCACTCATGTATTTTGTTTCACTGTTGCCTTCACTAGAAAGTAAGGCTCATAATGACAGGGGCCTCCTCTGTCTTTTTGTTACTTTGTCCCCTGTGCCTTTGTGGTTCCTGGCATGTAGCCAGTGCTCTGCAAATCCTTGTAGAATAAATAGATGGGAGGACTGCTGCTGCTGCTAAGTCGCTTCAGTCGTGTCCGACTCTGTGCGACCCCATAGATGGCAGCCCACCAGGCTCCCCCATCCCTGGGATTCTCCAGGCAAGAACACTGGAGTGGGTTGCCATTTCCTTCTCAATGCATGAAAGTGAAAAGTGAAAGTGAAGTCACTCAGTCGTGTCCGACTCTTAGCGACCCCATGGCCTACCAGGCTCCTCCATCCACAAGATTTTCCAGGCAAGAATACTGGAGTGGGGTGCCATTGCCTTCTCTGAGATGGGAGGACAGTATTCTCGTAATAGGAATGCACTGTTGGGAATTAGGGTCCTTCATAACTAAGACAGCATTACACAGTGAATCACTCAACTTCTTCATGCCTTGGCTCCCACAGTCATCAGATGGGGATGAAGATGTCTATTTCATGGAGTAGTCATGATGCGTAAATACAATTTGTATGTGACCTGCTGAACCTTGATGGCCTTACAAATAAATATGTGTTTTCTCCTTTCTTTGTTTTGTTCTTATGAAAGTTTGGGGGCAAATACTGTGAACCTTAACACTTCTAAATAATTTGGGACATATTTGGCTGAAATCTCATAGGGTAGTCTTTCTGGATTGGACTAGTCAATGACTAAGAGCCATTTATACTGTTACAACTGAGGATTTCTTAGATACTCTGATAGATACTCAAGCAGGAGATTCTATAGCCCTGGCAAATGTTTAGACCATCATACCATCTCTAAATGCTATGTTATAATGACCACATTCTATTTTGATGGTGCTGTACAAATTCTACCTTTATCAATTTCTGGGTGGATCATGAGTTCACAGTTTGGGGGAGAGGGAGATGTGTATATGACAAATCTTGCTTATTCAGATCTCCAGGAAGCAAATAGAATTTTTTGCAGAGTGGCCAATTCAGGAAAAAAACATGTTTATAAGCCATTGTTATTTTGTTTTCTAATTAAAAATTATGAATAAAACATGTGCATTTCCTTGTAATACTGAAAAATACTGGCAAACATGACATTCTCTTTTCACCTCTTTTGTTTTCTGTTCTAGGCAGAGTTGGAACTGTTCAGTAATTTGCTGGGTGACTATCTAAAGGAGGTGATATCGCCCACAATGGGGCAAAGATTTGTTTTTGGGAGGAGTGAAAATTTTCTTCTCATTTTATGTATGAAGTATAGATTACATAAAGTATGTAAACAGATATACAATATATTTGAGGTATTACAATTTCACAGTGGGATTTTACTGGGGGGTGATTAGGAAAGTTTATACTAAAGAGGGTTCTTAGGGGTCTGATAAGTAATGGTTCATAAATGCTGAAAATAATGGTTCATAAACACTTGTTTAATATTTTTGCTTAAGTCCCCCTTTATGTAACTGCACACTATATGTATACATATTTTTATTGCTGACTTTTATAGTTATCAGAGAAATAATACTGATTATATTTTATTTAACTTTTAAAAACTTTTTTTCTGTCCTATTTCATTTAGGTCTTCCTGAAATTTTGGGCGGATTTTTACATTCTGTAAAATGGATGACCTATACTTTAGATATTACCCTGCTATTGAATGTTTTGCAGTTGTAGTGTTAATAGGTATTGTTTATCCTGAATTCTTTTCCCCCTTTTGTCCTTTCTAAGAAGTCCAATTTTATTTTATTTTTTGTTTGTTTATTTGTAAATTGGAGTAGGAGAAGGCAACGGCACTCCACTCCAGTACTCTTGCCTGGAAAATCCCATGGACGGAGGAGCCTGGTAGGCTGCAGTCCATGCGGTTGCCAAGAGTCGGACACGACTGAGAGACTTCACTTTCACTTTTCACTTTCATGCATTGGAGAAGGAAATGGAACCCACTCCAGTGTTCTTGCCTGGAGAATCCCAGGGACGGGGAAGCCTGGTGGGCTGCCGTCTATGGGGTCGCACAGAGTCAGACACAACTGAAGCGACTTAGCAGCAGCAGAGTCTCTTGGCAGTGTTGTTTAGTTTCTGCTGTACAGCAGTGTGGATCAGCTGTATGCATACACGTATCTCCTCCCTCGTGAGCCTCTCTCCCACTCACTCCCATCCCACCCTCCTGGGTCATCACAGAGCACTGAGCTAAGCTCCCCGTGCTATACAGCAGCTTCCCACAAGCTGTCTGCTTTATACAAGGCAGTGTGTATATGTCAACGTGACTTTGTCAGTTCATCCTAACCTCTCCTTCCTCCCCCAGCCACCCCTGTGTCCACAAGTCCATAGAGTCCCATTTTATCTGTTGTTCATCACTCACCTGTGGGGTTACGGGCCTCCAGGGAACCTGATGTTATCTAAGCTTCTGCAGTGGACCTGAAAGTGTTTCCATCCTTTTTCATGGGTTTTGTAGGAGTGGGCAAAGGAAAGCCACCAGGGGCCAAAAAGAAACAAGGGCAGTTCTGCTCAGGGCTTCTGGGATACAGAGTCCACTTACTGTCTTTTCCATGAAATGTAGATAAGGAAGAATGTTCCACAGTCATTTCTGGAAGCCATCTGATAACCACAGGGGGACCCAGCTCTTGAGTGAAGCAAGTATTGTCGATGTCAGAGGAGGGAAATGGAGAAACCTAACTGCCTTGTGCTATCACTGTGCTACTGATGCAACCATCGATGAAACAGATCTCCCCCCCCTAGACTTATCAGGACATGAAATCATGTATTTCCTCATTTTTTGAACCAATTTGAGTCCTGTTTTCTGTTGCTTATAACCAAATATATTCTATCTGAAAGCATCCTATTTCAGTTAACAATATCACACACATTTATATGTGTGTTCATACATGAAATTTTCTTCACAAAAGTTCTTGGAATGGTATTTGCTGGGTCAAAGACTTCCACTTTTCATTTAACTTCAGTGATTACTTTTTTGATTTACAGACAAGGTTTTATTTGTTCGCGTTGTTTGGTTTGTCGTCACATGTTTTCTTCTCAGTCTTTTCAGTTATGCCTTCTGGGTTGTGTCTTGCTTGGAAAGACCTTTCCAGTCCAATATTATAAATAGTTCCCATTCATCTGTTATGGTAATTTCCTAATTTTACTTTTTATGACTTAAGTTGTGTAGAGCTCATATTTGTTTGTTTGTGGGCATGTGTATATGCAACGTATATTTGTAGCTTTATTAACTTTTTTTCTGAATCAACAGCTTATTTCCATGTCACTGTGTGGTGACAGTAAAGAATCTGCCTGCAATGCAGGAGACCTGGATTGGAGCCCTGGGTCTGAAAGATCCCTTGGAGAAGAGAATGGCAACCCTCTCCAGTATTCTTGCCTGGAGGATCCCATGGACAGAGGAGTCTGGCAGGCTACAGTCCATGGGGTCATAAAGAGTCAACTGAGTACTGCTTTCTTTCCTTATTGATTTAGAATTCTCAGTTACATACTCTGTATTAGTATATATGCAAGGATTTGTTTCTAGATTATCTGGCTGATTATATTCATTTCTCTGCATTTTCTTGTGCCCGGATTACCCTCTATTAGTTACTCTAATTTCTTTGTTTCGTGATATGGTTGGAGCATATCTTCAACCCACAATCCTTCTCTGAATTTTTCATGCAAACTTTTTCTTGCTATGATGTATTCTAATTCAAAATGAGAAGAGTTTCATTAAGTTCTAGGGTTGGATGAGCAGGAAGAAGTGTGGGTGTTCTTATTTAAGACTTAACTTGTGTAACTGCATTGATGAATATAACTCGAAAAAATTCTCAAGATATTTTTTTAGCCAATAAAAGTGTTCATATCTAGCCTTTTTAGGAAGCGACTTAAAAGCAACATTTTTTCCCCTTCAACCCTCACATCTATATGGCACATTA
The DNA here is from genome assembly GCF_002263795.3 of Bos taurus. NCBI lineage: Eukaryota > Metazoa > Chordata > Mammalia > Artiodactyla > Bovidae > Bos > Bos taurus. The sequence continues at coordinate 36,990,876 of NC_037355.1, forward strand.
TAATTTACCACATTTGTTTGCATTCTCTGATTTGCTCCTCAAAAGAGTTGCATGAAATGCTTGTCATCATAATGCTCATCTTTGGAAGTGAAAACTGATACTTAGGAAATTAAACGATTGAGTCATTATCTAATTGAGTCATCCAGCAGGGCAGGAGCACCAGTAGGACTAGTAGTGTATGTCATTCAGTGCAGTGAACTCTACAAAATGTTTCGACGATTAGAAGAAATGACTTTTTGGTATCAAGCATTAGGCTGGGTGTTAAGGATATAGAGACGCATAAAGTTCACTCCATACCCCGCTTGCAGCCCAGGACTTCCTTTGCTGTAGTTGCTGGATCTCGTCTTTGCTTGAACAAAGCAGGGCAGGGAAGGTAACCCACAAGAGCAACCTCCATCACCTGATTTCAGACTTGATGGAGTACAACACTTTCTATCTCAAGGTAGTGGTGCGAATTCCTGGCATTAGAGAAGAACCTCTCTCTAAGGACTCCTAATCAACAGTTATTTCTAACGTTTTTCTCTTTCGGATCCTTCTGATTTGCACGACCAAAACTCAGTATCCAAAATTCAGTCTTGGGTTTTCTGATAATGCAAGTGGGGCTCGCAGGAGCTCAGGTTTGGCTTACCTGGTCCTTCTAAACCAACACTACTGTCCTCCTTGATGAGCTAAATTTCAGCTCCTTATACTCTCTGTTCAGATCGCTGTATTAAATATTTATTTATTTATTTAACTTCAACGGATCTTACTTGCAGCACACGTGGGATCTTTAGGTGCAGCATGAGAACTCTTAGTTGTAGCATATGGGATCTAGTTCCCTGACCAGGGATTGAGCTTGGGCCCCTGCCCTGGGGGCACAGAGTCTTAGATATTGGGTCACCAGGGAAATCGGCAGAACGCTGTACTGAAGGAGGCATGACTTGAGTTTGGAAATGTGGTGGCAAATTATCCATATGTGAATTAACATGCATAGTTTAAATACACATCATGAATAATGAAGAACTGCCAAGTTTGACTTTATCCTCTAAGAAGAGAATACAGTTTATTTTCACTTCCCTGTATATTTCATACTGTAAATACAAAAATTTGATACTCTGGTTCTGCAGATACAGCTCAATGATTTACAGTAGCTGTGACTGGGCAGCCCAGGCTCTCTATTACAATCTAAACACTTTGAGGACAGGGAAAGCTTCCTTTTTTTTTTTTGTCCCTCCCTCCTGGACTTCCCTCTTATCTCACTCCCTACCACACCCTTCAGCCTGTCACAGGGACCCTGTTTGAATTCCTGAGGCACACAGCAAATTCCCATTTGTATCTATTTTACATAAGGTGTTATAAAATTCTGTTACTGTCTCCATGCATCGCCCCTTCTCCCCCCATGTCCATAGGTCTGTTCTCTATGTCTGCTTCTCCATTGCTGCCTTGAAAATAAATTCATCAGTGCCATCTCTTTAGATTCCATATGACTTCCCTGGTGGCTCAGATGGTAAAGCGTCTGCCTACAATATGGGAGACCTGGGTTCAGTCCCTGGGTTGGGAAGATCTCCTGGAGAAGGAAATGGCAGCCCATTCCAGTACTCTTGCCCGGAAAATCCTATGGATGGAGGAGCCTGGTAGGCTACAGTCCATGGGGTCGAAAAGAGTCGGACACGACTGAGCGACTTCATTTTCACTTTTCACTTTCATACAATATTTATATCTCTCTTTCTGACTTCCTTCACTCTATATAATAGGCTCTAGGTTCGTCCACCTCCTTAGAACTGACTCAAACATGTTCCTTTTCATGGCTGAGTAGTATTACATTGTATATATGTACCACAGCTCCTTTATGCATTCATCGGCCAATGGACATCTAGGTTGCTTCCATGTTCTAGCTATTGTTAATACTGTTGCAGTGAACACTGGGGTACATGTGTCTTTTTCAGTTTTATTTCCTCAAAGTATATGCCTAGGAGTGGGATTGCTGGGTCATATGGTGGTTTTATTCCTAGCTCTTTAAGGAGTCTCCATACCGTCTTCCATAGTGGCTATATCAGTTTACATTCCCACCAGCAATGCAAGAGTGTTCCCTTTTCTCCACACTCTCTCCAGCATTTATTATTTATAGACTTTTTAATGACGGCCATTCTGACTGGTGTGAGGTGGTATCTCATTGTAGTTTTGATTTTCATTTCTCTAATAATGAGTGATGTTGAGCATCTTTTCATGTTTGTTGGCCATCTGCATGTCTTTGAAGAAATGTCTCTTCAAGTCCCTTCCCCACTTTTTGACTGGGTTGTTTACTCTTCTGGTATTGAGTTGTATAAGCTGCTTATATATTTTGGAAATTAATTCTTTGTTAGTTGTTTCCTTTGTTATTACTTTCTCCCATTCTGAGTGTTGTCTTTTCACCTTGTTTATAGTTTCCTTTGCTGTGAAAAAGCTTTTAAGTTTAATTAGTTTTTATTTAAATAGTTTTTATTTCCATTACTCTAGAAGGTGGGTCATGGAAGATCTTGCTTTGATTTATGTCATCAAGTGTTCTGTCTATGTTTTCTTCTAAGAGTTTAATAGTTTCTGGTCTTATGTTTAGGTCTTTAATCCAATTTGAGTTTATCTTGGTATATGGCATTAGGTAGTGTTCTAATTTCATTCTTTTGCATGTAGCTGAGGGACAGCTTCTGAGTAGGCTTTATCTCTTTGCTTCCAAAGACATGGTCACTGGGCTTTAGCATTGACTACTTGCTGATTAAGTGAATGAGTGAATGGATGGATGAGGACTACTTTTCACTTCACACTTATATCTCAGTTTTCTTTATTTTCATATTCTTAAGCCATATGGTGTCTACTTCCGATAACAATATTGACACATCACTTTTCACGTCCTCTGAGTGGCATTTTGCCATTAGCAGGATGCAGGGGGAAAAATCAGAAGGGAAACAGATTTAACTGTGTCAGTTTTGGGCAGCTGTTCTTTATAAGGTCTGTGATGAAATTGCACACAATTCAGCAGATGTTGTGTGAATTAGGTATACTAGCATTAGCTGAGGAGAAGGCAATGGCACCCCACTCCAGTACTCTTGCCTGGAAAATCACATGGATGGAGGAGCCTGGTGGGCTGCAGTCCATGGGGTCGCTAAGAGTCGGACACGACTGAGCGACTTCACTTTCCCTTTTCACTTTCATGCATTGGAGAAGGCAATGGCACCCCACTCCAGTACTCTTGCCTGGAAAATCCCATGGACGGAGGAGCCTGGTGGGCTGCAGTCCATGGGGTCGCTAAGAGTTGGACACGACTGAGCGACTTCACTTTCCCTTTTCACTTTCATGCATTGGAGAAGGCAATGGCACCCTACTCCAGTACTCTTGCCTGGAAAATCTCATGGACGGAGGAGCCTGGTGGGCTGCAGTCCATGGGGTCGCTAGGAGTCGGACATGACTGAGCGACTTCACTTTCACTTTTCACTTTCACGCATTGGAGAAGGAAATGGCAACCCACTCCAGTGTTCTTGCCTGGAGAATCCCAGGGACGGGGGAGCCTGGTGGGCTGCCGTCTCTGGGGTCGATAGGAGTCGGACATGACTGAGCGACTTCACTTTCACGCATTGGAGAAGGAAATGGCAGCCCACTCCAGTGTTCTTGCCTGGAGAATCCCAGGGACGGGGGAGCCTGGTGGGCTGCCGTCTCTGGGGTCGCACAGAGTCAGACACGACTGAAGCGACTTAGCGGCAGCAGCAGCAGCATTAGCTGATAATTTTTGGTCCTACTGACACACAAGGAGATTGTTTGTATGGACCTATTTCACAAGAAGTACTGTCTTCTCAGAGAGCAAAAGCAAAATTTGTTTTATATTTTCTCCAGGTTCCTACTCAGAGGAGGTCATTGTCAGATAAGGAGAGACAGCCTGGTTAGGAACAAGACTTCACAGAGGGAAATCTCTGTATTCTTACCTAGAGGTTTACTTGAAGTACACACTCAATCCTGCCCTCCAAACCTGCTAAATTAAAACCTCTTGGAGTAGGACCCAAAAAAAAAAAATGTGTTTTAACAAGTTGCTGTGTGATTCTGATGGATGTGAAAGATTGAGAATCTTTACTGGGAAAAATGCAGAGGATCTGAATCAGCCAAAGCTGGATTGGAATTTTTCATTATTTAAAATTTTTAATTGTAATAAAATTTGCCACATATTAATTGTGATTTCAACTAAGTTATTTAAGATTTTGAGCATTGGTTTCTTCATCTATAAATTGTAGTGATGGATATACTTCCTCCCCTCACCACCTTTATTGAGATATCATTAACATATAACATTCTGTAAATTCATTCCTTCTGTTGATTTGATATACTTACATATTGCAGAAAGATTACCATGCTTGTGTGTGTGTGTTCAGTTGCTCAATTGTGTCCAGCTCTTTGTGACCCCACAGACTGTAGCCACCAGACTCCTCTGTCCATGGGATTTTTCAGCAAAAACACCAGAGCGGGTTGCCATTTCCTCCTCCAGGGGATCTTCATGACCCAGGGATCAAACCTGCGTCTCCTGCATTGGCAGGGATAGTCTTCACCACTGAGCCATCTGGTCACACATCCATCAAGTCATGCAATTACTTTTTATGTGTGTGTTGAGAACATTTCAGATCTATTCACTTAGCAACTTTCAAGGAGGTATACAGTGCTGTTAACCATAATTATTACACTGTGCATTAGATCCTCAGAAATTATTCATCTTATATCTGGAAATTTGTACTCCTTGACCAACGAGACTCCTCTTTTCCCTCAATCCCCAGCCCCTGAGCCCCTGGTAACCACCATTCTAGTCTCCGTTTCTGTAAATTTGACTTTTTAAGATTCTCCATAAAAATAATGCCATATTTAGTTCCTTGATTTGTTAAATGAGCTATGAAAAATCATACTGGATTTGCTACTAGAAGCCAGTAAAAATATGTTGCCTTCCTATTGTCTCTACCATGCTATGAAATCTAAACCAGATATCATAATATTTCACCTATGATATGTACTGTTGTGTATGATATATATTTTCTAGACCCTGACCTTTGGACCGGGCACTTTTCTGACCCAGCCCTCCAGGCTCCTCTGTCCATGGGGTTCTCCAGGCAAGAATACTGGAATGGGTTGCCATTTCCTTGTCCAGAGGATCTTCCCAGTGCAGGGATCAAATTGAATCCTGGTCTCCTACATTGCAGGCAGATTCTCTACCGTTGAGCCACTGGGGTAACCCTCCGCCCCCCCCCCCCCCCCCCCAAAATCTCTGCCAGATAAAACTGTATTCTCTCATCATTCTAAAGATAGTTGTCCTGGTAATGGCCATGTGAATCAGGGACATTCCAGGTATCTGCAAGCAAGCTACCTGACAACTTTGTAGTTAAAAGTACAGACCATTTCAGACCAAATGTAGTTGACCACTGTATTTTGCTCACGAGTCTGTGGGTCAGAAATTCAGGGAAAACTTGGCTAGGGGTTTAGTCTCTGATCCATGTGGCCTCAGCTGGCATGGCTGGGGGTGAAGGAGTTCATCAAAGGAGGCTCCTTCGGTTACATATTCAGCCTCCTCAGTGCTGTATGGCCTTCCTCCTTATGGCATCTCATCCTCCAGGGTCTCACCACTTGCCATGGGATCCTGACAGCCTGGTGATCTCAGGAGAGACGTACTTCCTGCACTGTGCATTTAAGAAGTAAGAAGTGGGAGCTGCCAGGCAGCTGAGGGCTTTGTCCAGAACTGGCACAACTTGTTGTATGTTAAGTGGTTCAAAGCGGTCAGAGAGGTAGCCCGTACTTAGGGAGAGGAGAAAGAGATTCCACATCTTGTGTGTGTGTGATGAGTGGCAAGCAATAGACTATGCAGAATGGGAGATATGGTTCTGCCCATCTTTGGAAGTCACTGTAAGGGGCATTGCGAATGGATAGTAGATTGTTACTTAGCATATAACTGTTACTGAAAATGTTTAAAACAAGTTGAATCTACCCACTGCATTTAAATGTAAATGCATACATTTAAATTATATTTGCTGTTTACATTCTGTCTTTTAATCCTTGGCAATTAAATCCTTAGGCATTTAAGACTCGAGTTAACTGAGCTGCTTGTGTAAGAGTGGACTGTCATCCCTCCATCCATCAAGCCCCTGCTTGGACTTTGTCTTACACGAAGGAACATGTGTTCACAGAGCATGAGGCATTTCTAAGTGTTGCTTTGTGAAAACCTCTACCAAGCCCTCAGGGCATGTAATCTAGCAGCTCTATGGTAGAGTTACATGCTTTGGTGCTGAAAGAAGTAACATTTTCATTACTTTATTTCTGCTCCCTCAATAGTGTGTTATATGTTACTAATAAAGAAACAGAGAAAATGTGTGTCCTGTTCAACCCCCAACCCAGGAAGTATTACTCATTCTTCATCTGTATTTTCATAGCATTTGGATTATTATGTTATTTTCTTACTGATTAATTTATTTTGAATCATTCAAGAAATACATGAGTATATTCTGTTTATAAAAAGTTCAAAAAAACATAGAATAAATTCTTCTGTTCATCTACATCCCTTTTCCTCTCCTGATTCCTCCTGGAGATACAGTCTGACCAGTTTTGTTTGTAAACCTTCAGACACTTTTTTCTGCACCTGCACATGTACATGTGTGTGTGTGTAATTTACTCAAGTGGATGCAAATTGTACATACTGCATTATGATGTTATTTATTCCTAGTTTATTATGATTTATTTGTTTATGACTTGGAGAGAGTTATGTGTAGATCAATTTTACTGTTTTAAACAGCTGCATAGTATTCCTTTGTGTGGCCCTCCCGCCGTGAATTGAACTGTTCCCCTCCAAATGGACACAGATAGCTTCCAGGATTTTCAGTGACTATGACAGAGCAAACCTTTCTGACAAAGCACTTTGTGCAGCTGGGTGAGTATGTGGCCAGGTCTTATCAAAAGCATCGCCAGATTGCCTTCAGAAAGGATGTTTCACAGATTCTGGCCCACACATCCTCAGCAACACTGCATATTATATTTGATAGGAAAAACATATATCTCTTTGTTTTCTTTCTATTTCCCAGATTATTAGTGAAGTTTCACATATTTTCTTATTGAGCATTTGTGTATTGAACATTTCTATCTTTTCTGGGAATATGTTTGACCCACTTAGTTATGGATCCCAAACTGGTGTATATGTTTCCCTGGACCATGTTATTTTTCTTCCGTTGCTAATTTTATTTCTATTCTTAGGCCAATAGCGCATTTTGATTCCTATGACATATAAAATTATATAAATATATGTATATACATGCATACGTTATAAGTGCATGTGAATATATATTACATTTTAACGTGTGTGCATTTACCTATTTCATATTTACAAGCTTCATCCTGAACATCACTTAGCGGCAAGCATTAAAAATACAGGGGTAAAACCACATAGGCAATGTCCTGTGTACCCGAGGAAGTTCGGAAGTTTTGTGGGTATTTTCTCTCCTGAGAAAACTCTGTTCATCTATCTTTTCATCGTAATTTATCATCTATCAATCAGTATATTCCTCCGTCCATTTATCTAATAACTACCTACACGGTGCTGCCTGTGTCAAGCAGTTGTCTAAGTGCTTTATGAATATTAACACTTTTATGTCTTGACTTCCCCATTAAGCAGGTACTCTTCTCCTCTGTAAATTATTTATTTATTTGGCTGTACTGGGTCTTAGCTGTGGCCTGTGGGTTCTTTAGTTGAGGCATGCTGGATCTTTAGTTGTGGATGCGAACTGTTAGTTTTGGTGTGTGGGACTGAGTTCTCTGACCAGGGATTGAACCAGGCCCCCGGCACTGGGAGCACACAGTTTAAGCCACTGGGCCACCAGGGAAGTCCCGGTACTCCATTTTTATTATCCCATATTTTTATATGAAGAAAGTGAACCACAGAGAAGCTGCCCAGGGCCTTCCATCTAGTAGGTAGTGGGTCTACAATTTGGACCTAGGTAATCTTGTCTGGTTTTAGATTTTATATTCTTTTACATTTAAAATAAAGTTTTAAGTTTTAGTATTTGTCACATTTCATGGAAAACTCTTGGGATTTTATAGACATAGTTGACTAATAATTCATTAGACATCTGTATAATACTGAGTCTTTCTATTTAGTTCTTTAGTAGGTCTTCATTAAATAATTTCTGCTTTTATGTCATTTACATAATTTTGCCATGCTAATTAATTGTTAAATTTATCCCCAGGTATTTTTGGCATTGATATAAATGGGATCTTTACAATATCATGTAATTCCTTTGCAGTGTAGTAGGAAATATAATTTTTATATGTTGATCTTGACCTTGCTGAATTTTTCTTTTTTGCTCAGTAGTTTGTCAGTTGTTTTTAGCATTTAAGAGACAAAAAAATGTTTTGTTTTTTTTCCTTTCAAATATTTATAATTAATTTCTTTTTTTACACTAATATTATTTTATCTAGATATTTGTTAAAATATTATCTAAGGTTATAGGGATATCTGTGCTGTTTTGAATATTAATAGAAAAATGCTGATTTTTTTTCAGCCTTTAGTTTGTCTTCCTACTATTATAATGGGTGTGCTGCTGTGTGTGCTGTGCGTAGTTGAATCTGACTTTTTGCGACCCCATAGACTGTAGCCTGCCAGGCTCCTCCATCCACGGGGATTCTCCAGGCAGGAGTATTGGAGTGGATTGCCATGCCCTCCTCTAGGAGATCTTCTTAACCCAAGGATCAAACCCAGGTCTCCCACATTGCAGGTGGATTCTTTACTGTCTGAGCCATCAGGAAAGCCTAAGAATACTGGAGTGTGTAGCCTAACCCTTCTCCAGGGGATCTTAGCCCAGGAATCAAACCAGAGTCTCCTGCATTGCAGGTGGATTCTTTCCCAGTTGAGCTACCAGAGAATCCCTTATAATGGATACCTTTTCTCAATTTAAGTAGTTTTGTCCTATTTCTCTTATGCTAAGAATTTTTAATCAAGAACTGATTTTGAATTACATAAATGTTTTTCAGCAACTTTAGAGATTATGATACTTTTTCTTTTTTTTACTTTATATCAATTAATGAAGGAAATTACATTAATGTACTGTTTATTGTTGAACCATCCCTCTTGATATCATCTTTTAAAATCTCCACATGGTCATAATATGTTCTTTTAATATACTACTTATTTTTTATTAGTATTTTATTATATATATGTCATCTTTTTATAATAGGTGAAAATGGCCTATTTTTAAAAATTCTTTTCTGGTCTTAGGATTAAACTGCCTTGTCAAATTAGTTGATTTTCCCCATGTTTCCTATTCTTGAAAGTAAGTTTTCTAATATAAGAATTACCAGGACCTGAAGTTGGATAGAATCTACCTGTAAAACAATGCATGTCTTGATGTCTTCTTTAGAAGTAATCCAACTAGCTTATCAGTTTCCTCATTGGTTATTTTATTCCATTTAGATAATTTTCCTTAAACCAGTTTTGGCTATGAATATTTTCCTAGAAAATCAGTCCTGTCTTCCAGGTTGTCAGTTGTATTTGTTTGAAATTACCCACAGTAAAATTAAAAATTTTATAAATTATTGTTTAATTATGATCATTAAATTAAAATGTATAAAATTTTATATTACATATAAAATTATTAAAAAATTTATATCTTACACAGTCATGTTCCTTTACATGTTTTTATATCTATTTTCTCTCTTTCTTGCTTTTAATATGAGATAAGCTGTGGTGTTAAGATTTGATGCTCTTATTATTACTCTTGTAAAGATATTTGTATTTTCTCTGATAGTATTTATTCACACCAAGTTTTCCATCAAAGTTTTGGTTTTAGAAGTTTTTAGTTTTGTTTTTTATGTTACTTTCCAAATAGACTCTGCTCGTTTTATGGGAGGGATTGATGGTGGTGGTGAGAAGTTCCTAGAATCTGTGCTCTTCCTCACTCTTGGAATTCTCTGCTTGAACACCTTGAGCCTCTAAGGACCTACTGGGACCCTGTATAGGATTTCGACTGCCTAATTATCAGTCACTCCTAGGGATGGCTGTTTTGGAGCCAGGGAGGGTAAAGGATGGACAATTTTTGGACATGGGACTGAGTGGTCCACTTAGGGGTATACCAGACTACTTAACAGAAACAATGGAACTGAAGGGCAAGAAGAGAAGGATTTAGCATGCCCCTCGCCCCTAGAGCCCCTCTTGCATAGTTCTGAGGTTGGGGGACTGGGTACTGCTCTTCCAGCTACCATGTTTTGGTGGAAACTTAGAATGATAAACTTAAAAATGGCCTTTCAAGACATCATGTAATCATATTTCAAAGTTAGAGGCATAGAGCATATTTTATTTAACAATTCTGATGTCTTGATTTATTACTTTTCAATATTAAGACATTTATATGAGCTGTAATTTCTGCCCTCTGGAAACCAAACCTTAGAGGAAGCCTGGGAAGGAGTTAAATTGTTGCAGAAAATAGAATCTAAAGAGAGTTACCTTTTATTCCTCCATCCCTCAAACTTTTGCTTATTTAACCTACACCTTTCTTCTAATTTAGAGTTGGGTGTTCTTCTGAAGTTTGCTAAGCCAGAACCCACAGTAACAGCCTTTTGGGGAGAATGAAATAGGGCAATATTCTTAGGTGCAGGGTACAGGAAGGTCAGATGGCAGCAACCCTGTTTGGTGGGAGTGACAAGGCTGCAAGTATACCTGAGTCTCCTGTGGGTAAAGAAGAGGCCATCTCGTCAGGTCCCTGAGAGATCATGTAATGCAGCAGGGGCCACAGAGTGAACCCCTTCCTGGGGGCTCCAGGGAGGACATGGCTTTCTTTGGCTGAGCTGCCTGGACCAGGGACATGCACAAAGGTTCCCTGTCTCCCCTTTCACCTCTAGCAGAGCATCAAAAGGTGGTCAGTATATCCTTTGGGAGCTACTTTTGGAGCTCTACAATATAGAGGGCACCAATAACCTGCTTGCATTAGAAAAAAAAAGCAGCTGAGAGTAATAAGGCCTGAAAATGCAAATCTTTCTAGTGGTCACGTACGGTTGTGAGAGCTGGACCATAAAGAAGGCTGAATGCTAGAGAATTGATGCTTTTGAATTGTGGTGCTAGACAAGACTCTTGAGAGTCCTTTGGACAGCAGAGACATCAAACCAGTCAATCCTAAAGGAAATCAATCCTGAATTTTCATTGGAAGGAGTGAAGCTCTAATACTCTGGTCACCTGATGTGGACAGCTGACTCATTGGAAGAGACCCTGATGCTGGGAAAGATTGAAGGCAGGAGGAGAAGAGGGCGACAGTGGATGAGGTGGCTGGATGGCATCGCTGATGCAATGGACACGAACTTGGGTAAACTCTGGGAGATGGTGAGGGACAGGGGGGCCTGGTGTGCTGCGATCCATCGAGTCGTAAAGATTCAGACATGACTGAATGACTGAACAGCAACAACAAATGCAAATAATCATCTTTAGACACTGAAGTAAATAGAGCCCTCTTCCCACTATTCACATGAACACATCTGGCCCTTTTGTTCTGGTTGCAGGTAGAAGGTAGAGGAGAGCCATGAGGCATGGAGAACACAGGCCCCCAAGCGGTTTCTAGCCTGAACTGGCCATTCCATTGAGAACACATTTTAGAACAGATAATGCCCCCCTAGCCACCCATTTTTTTTACTATGACCAGGAAGTTATGAGATAAGCTTGAGATACTTGTATTTTTGACCAGATTGTTTTCTTTCATGTAACCAGTTTACTAGATGTTGAGAATTCAGGAAGCAAATGTAATATCAGTTATTAGGGGAAAAAAAAAGTCATTCCATATTTGCCTATTGCTAAGTTGAGGGTATTTAATTATGCCTGTTATGTTCTGTTCTCCCACATCTGAAGGTTTTGAGTATGATGTGTGCGTGCATGCATGTGGGTGTGTGTAGAGTGTGCGTGTGTTTATAAGACTGAGGGCTTGTGTTCCATTAATTGTTTTAGTTCAGTCTCTACGTAGTATTTTGTCACCTCCATCCCAATGTTTATCATAAGATATCGCTGTATTTAAAAGAAACTGTCTCGACTTCCTTAGTGGTACAGTGAAAAGGAACCCGCCTGCCAATGCAGGGGACAGGGTTCAATCCCTGGTCCTAGATGATCTCACATGCTGCATAACGACCAAGCCTGAGCTCTGTAACAAGAAAAGCCATCGCAATGGGGAGCCCATGCACCACAGCTAGAGAGGAGCGCCCACTCGCTGCCACTAGAGTAAGTGTGCACACAGCAACAGAGACCCAGTGTGGCCCAAAATAAAAAATTTAAAAAATTGTCTCAAAAAAAGCCTATCTCTTCTTTTAGAAGATTTCTTAAAGGAGACCGAAATATAATTTGTGAAACTTTGCTTTTCTTATAGTGCCAGACACATAGTAGGTACTAAAAAAAGCCTAACGTATTTTATGTTTCTGCTGATGAAAACATTTCTATCCATTCATCTTGTATTTTTGCCAAGACCCAGTGTGAAGATATTTTAAAAGTAACTTTCCTAGATTGTCAGTTAATGCTTGGGCAACATTTTTATAGCAACAGAAGAAAAAAATAAAATAGGCAATGAGGAAGCAAGTACTTTTATCTTTGTACAGTAAACGTGACTGTGCATGGAACTGGCAATTACTGGTAAGTCAACATGTCAGAGATATGCTATTTGTTACTTGCTCTGTGAGTAATTACCCCTCTAGATATAATCAGTGTTAAAGGTAGTGAAGTGCAAAATAATTGTAAGAACAACAAGGCCTATGACTCATTTCAGCTAGGTTTATAGAGTAAAAGGTTTTTCCCTCTCAACTTGAACATTAGCAGATTTTATTGATCCCGTAGCTTTACGGTAGTGAAAAGGGTAGTTCGCGGCTTAACTCTTAATGTCTCATTTCCATATTGCAAATTTAACTGTGTTGGACAGTTAAGGCTGTGGATTAGCATGTTTTAGGTAAATTAAATGTTGAGAATCCACCATGTGCTGAGTGATGTGGATAGCAAAGGCGTGGCAAAGCCAGAGATGGCTTTCTGTAGGAAGAAGATTGTTAGACAAGCCAGAGAACAGACCAAACGTATGAAGCAAAAGTTTTCAAGAGCCTTGAAATCTAGCATGGCAGGCAGTGATTCTGAGGGATAGTGAATGAATGAGGAGGGTCTTAACGATTGTTGTAGTTTTTTTTTTTTTTTACTGTACTGCATGGCATGTAGTTCTCCAACCAGGGATAGAACCTATGCCCCCTGCATTGGAAGCATGGAGTCTTAACCATTAGACCACCAGGAAAGTCCCTGAGGTTTATTGCTTTAAGACAGCTTACCAAGTGTAGCACAGGGAAGAGAACCCAGGCAGGGTCTAATGGTCTTCTTGAGTTGAGAGGTGGAGTAGAAAATCTGGGAGACCGTGGTAGCTGCAGTGCACAGGACGGGATACTGCGGAGAGCAAGTTTCAGAGAGAACTCTAAAGGTATGCACCCTTGAGCATTCGTGGAGTGCTGATAACTGCAGGCACATGAGGGAACCACCCATACAGGTAGGAAGAGTGCCAGGCACTCATACTGGCCCAGGAGTAGTGCCTGCTCCAGCCACCAGTCTGCCTGGAGAAATCTAATGCTCAGGACACTGGATAGAGTACTCAGCAGTGTCTTGCATTAGTAGTGGGGATTCATTAGTCCTAGAGTAAATGCTGTTCAGGTCTCAGCTAAGAAATCTTAAAACAAGATAAGAAGGACATGAAACATTTCCAAGTAACTTAAATGTATCCCAGAAAAAAGCTGGAGAATATTAGTAGAATACAAAAACAAATATCTGCATCCAACAAAGTAAAATTCATAACATCTGACTTCCAACCAAAACCTACAAAGTATGCAAGAAGCAGGAAAATATGACCCATAATGAGGAGAAAGGTCTGTTAAAAAATCCAAGAAATGACATAGATAACAGCCGAGGACATAGCTACTGTATTCACACTTGACTCATAATTCCAGTTTCTGGGTATTCCCAGAGTACTCAGAATTTTAGAATGAATATAGACATAGACAGGAGCATGTTATAGTGGAAATGAAATGAGCAATATCTGTTGCAGTATTTTTTTTTTTCCTTTTTTCTCCTCGAAACAAGTCTAGAGCATTCAGATTTGAAGAATTGCCTCCCATGACCCCCTAGACAAAATGAGGTGTTTCTTCCCCTGTGCTCTTGTAATAGTCTTAGATGCCTCACTCACTTCACTGCTGGAATGCTATTCATTTAATATCTGTGCACCTCACTAATGGTCTTCCTTGATGGCTCAGCAGGTAAAGAATCCTCCTGCAATGCAGGAGACACAGGAGATGCAGGTTCAATTCCTGGGCTGGGAAGATCCCCTGGAGGAGGAAATGACAGCCCACTCCAATATTCTTGCCTGAAAAATCCCATGGACAGAGGAGCCTGACAGGCTAGAGTCCCAAGGGTCGCAAAGAGTTGGACACAACTGAGTGACTAAACACATTCCTCACTAACCTACGTGTGCTCCCCAAAGTCAGATTTTTATCATCTTATTGTCCTTTCTCTAGCAACTAGATCAGTCTGTGGCATATGTTAAGCTCTTAATAACGTTAGTTCATCAAATGAGTAGATAGATGAAGTTGCCAAACTAATGCAGTCTATTTATTATTTTACATTCAGGTATACAAGTTGTGTTCTCTTCTGGCTGAGATCATTATTATTCTGTCTGAAGAACAGAAAAAAGTATATCATTCAGATGCATGATAATCTTCCATTATGTTGGGTGAATCAATAGGTGTGTTAGTCTTTTTACTACTATCGTGTTTTACTAACTTTTCCAAAGCATAATTTATCATTAATGAAAGCTAATGTGGTGTTGGAAAAGACTCTTGAGAGTCCCTTGGACTACAAGGAGATCCAACCAGTCCATTCTGAAGGAAATCAGCCCTGGGATTTCTTTGGAAGGAATGATGCTAAAGCTGAAACTCCAGTACTTTGGCCACCTCATGCGAAGAGTTGACTCTTTGGAAAAGAGTCTGATGCTGAGAAGGATTGGGGGCAGGAGGAGAAGGGGATGACAGAGGATGAGATGGCTGGATGGCATCACTGACTCGATGGACATGAGTCTGAGTGAACTCCAGGAGTTGGTAATGGACAGGGAGGCCTGGCGTGCTGTGATTCATGGGGTCACAAAGAGTCGGACATGACTGAGTGACTAAACTGAACTGAAATGACATAAAAGAATATAATCTGTGGTTTGGAAAGTTGGTTTCTAGTTCTACAAATAAATAATTGTATGCTGTTGCACTTACACTGTTTGAGCCTCAGTTTCTCCATCTATAACATGAAGAAAGTAAAAATCCACTTATTTATTTAATTCATTTATTTATACTTCACAGAGCTATTGTGAGGATCAGATAAGCTGGATGACATGAAAGCAAATAATTCATATTCTTTATTATTTTATTTAAAATGTTTATTTATTTTTAGTTTTGGCTGCACTGGGTCTTCACTGCTGCATGTGGGCTTTCTTTAGTTGCAGTGAGCAGGGGCTACTGTTCATTGTGATGTGCGGTCTTCTTATTTTGGTGGCCTCTCATTGTGGAGTGTGGGCTCTAGGGCACAGGCTCAGTAGTCGCAGCACATGGACTTAGTTGCTCTGCAGCATGTGAGATCTTCCCAGACCAGGGGTTGAACCCGTGTCCCCTGCATTGCCTGGCAGGTTTTTAACCACTGGACCAACAGGCAAGTCTAACATGTATTCTTCAACAATCAACTTTAACAGTAAATTGATAAGAGGAAAACACAATTTAGATTTAGATGGTAGAGCATCTTTAAAGGAAGGAGTAAGTTTATTCTCCATGCATCTTTCAGTGCTTGTGAATGTTGTTTTCTTTTGTAACTTAATTACTATAATGCCATTACTTAGAGAAATTTGATGAAGAGCCATTCACCAATGGCTAAGTTTCACTCTAAGTTTCAGAACCTTGGACAGCTTCTTTAGTTCCTGACATAGCTTGGAGTTAAGATAATGACCACCTAACAGTGGTACTCTTGCCTGGAAAATGACCACCTAACTGCAGTACTCTTGCCTGGAAAATCCCATGGGTGGAGGGGCCTGGTAGGCTGCAGTCCATGGGGTCGCTAGAAGTCAGACACGACTGAGTGACTTCACTTTCACTTTTCACTTTCATGCATTGGAGAAGGAAAGGGCAACCCACTCCAGTGTTCTTGCCTGGAGAATCCCAGGGATGGGGAGCCTGGTGGGCTGTTGTCTATGGGGACACACTGAGTCGGATACGACTGAAGTGACTTAGCAGCAGCAGCAACAAAGTGACTATTAAATGGTCACTTTTAAATAAAATAGGTTTATTCTTAAACACAGTGTTTGTGGAAAATGCAATGTAAGTTTATTCTTAATCTATATTGTCCTGTTGTTATAGCCTCTTCCAAGTTCATCCTTGATCTATAGCGTATTTCCCTATATACTTCCTCATAAGACGTAATAATATTGTAAGAAAAAATAAAGATATGTTTTGTCATCAGGGTATCCATATAGTTGAACTAATTTTGTGGACTCTTAGTGTCTTGTATTTTACAGCTTCCTACTGTACTGTTACATCCTTTAAAAAAGTCCCTGGCTGAATTCAGGAAATCCAGAAAATTTTGTGTCAAAGGTATCACTAATTTCCTACATAGAGTCTCAATGGGGAATATTGAAGAGGTTAGCACTCCCACCATAACTATATACTGATCACAAAAAGGAAATTCTGAAATCTTGCTTCTGTTGAAACATTTTTGTGAGGCACTGTCTGCAGATTGCTAGGGACTTACAAAGTGTCAGGCGGATGTATGCTCCTCGGTTCTGTCTCATCACAGCAAAGATTTGGAGCGACGGACATTAAAGCCCTCGGCACGTCACAGCTCTCGGGTCTTGGACAAACTGTGTTACAGCTCTTAGACAAATCCATGTTACAGCTCTATTTTATTTAAAAGATAGCTGGAGAATCCATCTGGGAAGCATGAGGGCATGTCAACCCAAAGACACGAAAAGAGAGTGGAGGAGCATGCCAGCGCACAGGAGAGAGAGAGCGAGAAGGAGAGGAAGAGAGAGAGTGGGGGAGAGAGAGGGAGAGAAGAGAGGGAGGGGGAGAGAGAGGGGGGAGAGAGAGAGAGGGAGAAAGAGAGAGAGGAAGAGAGGGGGAGAGAGAGAGAGGGAGAGAAGAGAGGGAGGGGGAGAGAGGGAGGGGGAGAGAGAGGGAGAGAGAGGGAGAGGGAGAGAGAACAGAAAGAGCGCATGCATGTGGGTGAGAGAGAGAGAGCGCGCACTTTGGCTCCTCCTTTTATATGCTTTTTCCTCCCCCTGGGCCTGCCCTATGCAAATTGGGCCAGCCAGGAGTGCTGCTTATTCTACATGAAGTCCTCACTCCGGTCCTCGGACCTTCCTTTGTTCTATTTTTGTGGGCTTTTCCTTTCCTTGTCGTTTAGCCACCACCATTTTGGACTCCTGTTTCCTGTTCTACCTACCTAACAAAAGGAATAATTTAAAATGAGAAGAAATGGAAGCCCAGGTGGGCTGAAATGTGTTTTGGTAACAGCCTTCTGCCCTGTCATTCGTCCCACTTAGTTCTCTCTTTGTTTAGTTTGATGTTGGTTTTTATTTTTGCAAATGGCAAATGTAGATAGTAATTTGATTTATAATAAGAGCTTACATCAGAATGTTGTGAAGTTACAGGAAACAATCCAATTCATCCCTAGAGAATCATCTGTATAAACACACAGGAGCCATAGTTGCAACTGCATTATGGATTTACAGAAATTATCTGTATTCCATTCGAGGCAGCTATAATGCATTTTACCAGATCCAAAGTGAAAAGCTGAATAAATTAATTGACAGTTTAACCCAGGTTATATTGGTCACTTTAGCCAATCAGTACACATTTGCCTGTGCATTCCACAAATAGGCCGCCCAAATTTAAACAAGAGGAAGGTCAGAAGGCACTAGGAGGTCACAGGTATACCTGGGTCAGGGAGTTAATCAGGCTAGAAAGTTGACTCTTTATTATTTTATTCCCTTGCTCCATCACCTTTCTCAATGTTTCATGAATTTTACATCTAAATAAGTAGGAATATGATCTTAGTCAATTATCTATTCTATTTAAATTTAAAGCATTTTATCTGTTTCCCAGTCTTTAAATGTATCTTGAAAAGAATCTGAGCTCCTTTGTTCTAGTAGGAGTTTTTTTTTTTTTCCTATACATTCTTGAAATTAAGTGGACTGGTATTTAATCTGAGATTTTCTTCTGCCAACTGATTACATTTGTGAATGTGGTCAGGTTAGTTAATGTTCCACAGACTCTTCTCATCAGTTAATGAATGTGTTATCATGTCTGCCCTGTCTGCCATCTCACAGGACTCTTGGAAGAGTCAGATAGTAAGAGTAAAAGCACCTTGTAAGCTGAACAAATAAAATGACTATGGTTTTTCAACTACTCCCAGCGTTCATATTTAAACCATGACTTTGAGGACTTCCCTGGTGGTTCAGTGGTTGGGACTTCCCCTCCCAACACAGGGCCTGTGGGTTTGATTCCTGGTTGAGGAGCTAAGATCCCACATGTCTTGTGGCCACAAAAGCCCAAAACATTAAAAAAACAAAAAAACCCAGAAACAATATTGTAACAAATTCAATAAAGGCTTTTAAAAAACAAATAAATAAAACATAGCTTTGAGGAATGCTATATTTTAAGACTAAAGAAAATGATCAACTTTTTTTTTTCTTCTGTAAAGAGAGTGTTAAGGTGATAATTTGGCATAAGGTAGCGTAAGCACCATACATATACAAAATTCAGTCTGTCTCTCATGTTTTTCAAAATTTTCATTTGCTAACTCGAGTGCAAGCTATTTGTATTAGTTTGAAAGGGCTTTCATAACAAAATACCATAGGTGGCTTAAACAACAGAAATTTAATTTCTCACAGTTTTGGAGGCTAGAAGTGGAAGATCAAGGTGTTGCCAGTTTTGGCTTCTTCAGAGGCCTCTCATCTTGTCTTGCAGGTGGCTGCCTTCTCTCTATATCCTCACAAGGCTCCTCTGTTCGTGCTCACCCCGATGTTGCCTTGAGTGCCCACATTTCCTCTTCTTTTAAGCACAACAGTCATATTGGATTGAGACCCAATTAGAGAGACCTCATTTGAACTTAACCAACTCTTTAAAGCTCTTATTTCCAAATAAGTCATATTCTGAGGCCCTGGGGTTGAGTGAATGAGTGACAGTTGCTCAGTCATGTTTGACTCTTTGTGACCCCGTGGACTTGAAGGTTTCAATATATGAATTTGGCAGGGGACACAGTTCAGTCCTTAAAATGATTAAATGAACAAGTTTACTTTAGCAAAATGGTAAAGTTAGGAAATGACTTAGAAAGAAGGGTAGACAGCCTCTACTACCTTGCTGTACTAACACCATGAAGAAGGAGCCAGAAGCTTAATGATTTAAAAATCCTGTTTCCTTGATTCTTGGGCAGGGGATCAGGAGGACCATGTGGACTGTAGCCGTGGTAGGTGGAGATGCTGATAAGTTTTTGGCTCTCTGGCCTGTTGCATACAGATGGGCTACAGCAAGGGAAAGTGTTATTGGCACTTCAATAACATGTTGTGGTACCAGTGTAACCACAACATGTTACACTGTAACATGTAACAGTGTCCGTGTTACACTGTAACATGCAACAGTGTCCGTGTTACACTGTAACATGTAACAGTGCTCATGTTCATGAACAGGTGTTCATGTTTCCAGTGTAACCATATCTGGAAACATGAACACCTCAAGTCTGCGATCGTATTAACTGAACCAAAAATTGGGCTAGGAACATCAAACAGTAAAACTGGTAGTTAGAATTATCCTAGAATATCTAGAATCCACAGAAGCTGCTCCGTTGTTTAGATGTTGGTTGCCCTAAAGGCTTTATCTGCTTTACTTTGGGCATGTTTTCTCAGACTTGTGTGCTTCAATAACACTAATATGCAAAGAGCGCATATTTATACATTTTTTTAAAGATTTTTTGATGTGGACCATTTTTAGTCTTTCTTGAATTTGTTACAGTATGGCTTTTTTTTTTTTTTAACGTTTTGGATTTTTGGCCACAAGGCAGGTAGGTTCTTAGCTCCCCGCACCAGGGATTGGACCTGCAGCCCTGCCTTGGAAGGCACAGTCTTAACCACGTGACCATCAGGAAAGTCCTCTACATTTGATTTTTAGTTTTCAGACTTTTTGAAATTGTATTTGGTGTGAGACAGTCAACATCTACATCTTTCATGGTAACTTTCTGAGGGCTAATATTGATCTGTTGAATCTATTGTTTTTCATTTCTTGTAAGACAGTGATTATAGCCTGTTGTGGTTCTGATCCCATTGCTGTTGTTCTGTTGCTAAGTTGTGTCTGACTCTTTGCAACACGATGGACTACAGCTTGTCAGGGTTCCTGGAGTTTGCTCAAAGTCATGTCCATTGAGTCGGTGATGCCATCCAGCCATCTCATCCTCTGTCACCCACTTCTCCTCTTGTCCTCAATCTTTCCCAGCCTCAGGATCTTTTCCAATGAGTTGGCTCTTACTAATTGCTGTTAATGTAGTAATGAAATCAACTTGCCTCCTTATGTTAAGATGCCTAAAATGTGACAGAGCTCAGTCTCTCCCCTCCTTTATTATTTCCATTTATCACTGTGGTAGGCTTAATAATGGCCTCCAAACATGTGCACATCTTAATCCTTAGAACCTGTGAATGTTTCCTTGTATGGCTAAAAGGACCTTGAAGATGTGATTAAGCTGAAGATCTTGAGATGGAAAAATTATCCTGAATGATCAAGGTGGGCCTTACGTAATCATGATGGATATTCAAGAAGAATCTGAGTCAGAAGGAAAGAAGGCAGTATAATGACTCCAGCAGAGATTGAATGGATGCACTTTGAAGATGGAGAGGGGCACAAGCCAAGGAATAGAGGTAACCACTGGAAAAAGCTGGCTGAAAAAAGTCAAGGAAGCAGACTTTCCCCTTGGAGCCCCCAAAAGGAGTCAGTTCTGCTGACACTCTTTGAAGTCAGAGAGACTGATTTTGAACTTCTGACCTCCAAACAACTGTAAGAGAAGAAATTTATATTGATTTAAGCCACTAAATTTGTGGTAATTTATAATAGCAGCAATAGGAAGTTAATACAGTTACATTAGCAATTAAATATCAAGTTCAAGATCTTATACTTTTACCTGGATTCCTTTTGTCATCAGCTTCTTGTGTAGTCACCACCAACTCCTGTTAATTCATGATCCTTAATTATTCTTAATCCTTCACCTCACTCCCTCCAAACTTTTGTCCACAATTCTTCTACAATTGTCCTATAAAAACCAAATATGACCTCTTTTACTGTTTAGAATTCTATTATACCAATTGAATTTCTCATTTGCCAAACTCCTATTCATGCTCTGAGGCAATTTGAATATCCCCTTTTCAGTGACCCTTCCCATTGACATAAACATTTGTATTATCCTGTATTTACAAAGCATTTTTAATCTTTTTCTCTGAATAACCCTTGCTATATATATAATTTGTAATTACTTTTTTGTGTGTGTTCATTCCACCTCATCAGGTCATTAACTCTTTTGATAACATAGACTGTATCATTCTAGGACTTAGCATCACATCTGTTTTATTATTGTACATGAACAAATATTGTGCATGATCAAAAGAATGGGTGATGAAATAGATTAACTGCAAAGTTTTTCTGAAGATAACGTAATAAAATATGTAAGTAGGAGAAAAGAAAGAAAAAATATTTTAATAAACCTAAAAATATTTTAATAAACCTTCAAAATATATGTTTCATTAACAGCAGAGGCATTAGAGGAATGCCTTTTACAATGCTCAGAAAAAATTAAGGCAGAAAGTGTGCCAAAATTTACATACATATGTAGACATACTAGTGAAGGAATCAAAGAGTAACAGAATAATACAACATTTATTAACATCTGTGTGTGCTTACTATGTGCCAATATTGCTCTGAGTACTTTATTTTGAAAGTGGGGATTCCCTGGTGACTCAGATGGTAAAGAGTCTGCTTGCAATGTGGAAGACCTGAATCTGATCCTTAGGTCGAGATGATCCCCTGGAGAAGGAAATGGCAACCCACTCCAGTGTTCTTGCCTGGAAAATCCCATGGATGGAGGAGACATACCAGTGAAGGGATCAAAGAATAACAGAATAATTACATTTTTTAACATCTGTGTGTGTTTACTATGTGCCAGTATTGCTGAGTGCTTTGTTTAACTCTTGTTAATTCCTTAAACATCCCTATGAGATATTGTTGGTAACCTTTTTTACAGTTGGGGAAACTGAATACAGCATTGAATACGGGTAGGATGAGATTTAAGCCCAGAAAGTCTGATTCCAGAGCAAGTCCTCTTACCCCACATACCCTACTGTCTCAGCTAGAAGGTTTTATGTTGCCACTGTGTGTGCTGTTCAGAAATGACCTTGGACCAAGCCTGATAACTAGAACAGTCCAAGCTCATCTTCTGAGGTTTGGACTTGATAGTGGCATCCTGATTTTTCAGCTCTAAGTTCTGCTTGCAGTTATCATCTATTTCAAATTTACAAACGCTAAAGTTGGTATAATCACTATCATTATTGTTTGTGACATATCCCAACAATTTTTAGAGAAATATGAGTGTTCACTTTGCAAAGAACCCTTACCTAATGAATGATTATTAATACAGGGGGCTTGGGAAGTGAGTAGGAAGCAGGTAGACAGGAAGTGGAGAAGTTCCAGAGACTAGGTGTGTTTAAGGCAGATGCTTTCAATGTGATGTGCACAAATTTAATTTTTGGTGCTTTTCTCATCTTCCATTGTGTTGTATAGTATAAATTAGTGTTTTTGAAAATGCTGGTTGTGACCCTTGCTGCTGCTGCTGCTGCTAAGTCGCTTCAGTCGTGTCCGACTCTTAGCGACCCCATGGACTGCAGCCTACCAGGCTCCTCTGTCCCTGGGATCCTCCAGGCAAGAACACTGGAGTGGGTTGCCATTTCCTTCTCCAACGCATGAAAGTGAAAAGTGAAAGCGAAGTCGTTGAGTAGGTAATAAAACTAATCTTGTAGATTAAAAAGGAAAAGAAAAATAGTAGAGTGGAACAGAACAGTATAATAATAATATATAGTACACCATAATGTAGAAATATTTGCATAAATCTGTTAATGGAGAATTTACATGCTTGACAAAAATTACTGTGACAAATCAGCTCACAAAGTGAGACAAGCAATTAGTAGAGGAGTGCACTGAATGTACCTACTGGGTAGAAATGGATTGTTTCATCATTTTTTTCATTAACTGTTCATTTGATTTTCTAGCCTATGAGAGTCAATTTGATCATCACTCTAAAGAGAGAGTAAAATTCATTTTTATTTTTGTGTAATTAGTAGTTAATTGTGAGACAAAGCCAGGAATTGTTTTTGTGTTGTGAATAAAAGTGTTGAGATTTTTCAGTCATGTTTTGGACCATAAAATTTGAGTGTTTTTCAGAAACAACATTATTGAATTTGTAACAACTGCCACATTTTAGTAAATATAGATTGCACTTAACATGGATTGATTTATTAGTAAGAAGAAAGAATGATGAATTAAAAAATATAGAGCTATGCTCAAATGCAGGATTTAGAAATGTAAATAGTGAAATATTGATAAAATATTGACTAATAAGGGACAGTTTCAGTTTTAAACAAGCATTTGAGAGGATAAATTTAGTACAAGTTATGAAAATTAAGATATTTTAGAATAGTTTTTAAATCAAATATACAAAATGACACTTATATATATTTTGCAGTGATATTTTTGAAAATAAAAGCTTAACACTTTCAAATTGAATTGATATTTGGAAAAAGTGTTAACTGTACTTAATCAATGTCTTTTAATTATTTTCAATGAAAGAAGAAACTTACAGTCATGGCACAATGAGTTATTTATCCCACAACTCTTTATGTGAAACTCCTATTACTGCAGGTGTTTATTGGGTGGTAGAACAGAAAATGGCACATATAACTGTTAAAAAAAATTAGCCTGTGTGAATTTCATGGTATATTTTTGATGATAAATTTTCTGATGAAAATAAAAACTTTATCTTGTATCATTAACCCAGTATCCCATCATGTGACTTAGAAGCAATGAAAACTAATTGGCAAAATTCAGAATAGAGGTGCAATAGAACTCAGTGAGAGAGATGATATTGCAAAATGTGTAAAGTTCCCAGTTAATGTCAAATATGTGTGGGAAAATGGCTTTTGGAGGACATGTAATATAGCTAAAATCTGATTAAATGTGTTTTAGAATTGGAATAAGAGCATTATTGATTAATATAAATGACAACAGAACAATTATGTATGAGTTACAAGGGAGAGAGCAGCAAATATGGCTAGGAAATTATCAGAAACTACTAATAATGACCTCTTCAAAATTACTTGTTAAATCCATCTCAGAGCTTTAGTATCCAAACATTTTTAGCTGCATCTCAAGGATATATTGAAAAATTCAGTGAAAAATGCTTTTTTTTTTTTTTTTAAAAAAAAGGAAACTCACTGAAATATTTTTCATGTTGAAAATATTTTTCCTGTGGAGGTACACTATCCATATTCATACACGCTGTATCACACCAACTGCCTTTGACTGTCATGACTGATAGTGGTAAACAGAGGTATTTATTAATCAAGGAATAAGATTCATTTTTTTTGGTTGTTATTGATGAATAGTCTCATATGATAATTTGTAAGATAATGTTTGCAATAAAATGGTGTATTTAATAAACCAGAAAAACAACAGGGATAGAACAAAAATACATTTCAGTTTAATGACCATTACCTTGACTTCCCAGGTGTTGCTAGTGGTAAAGAACCCACCTGCCAATGCAGGAGACATAAGAGACATGGATTTGATCCCTGGTTTGGGAAGATCCCCTGGAGGAGGGCATGGCAATCCACTCAGGTATTCTTGCATGGAGCATCCCATGGACAAAGGAGCCCGGTAGCCTACAGTCCTTGGGGGTCACAAAGAATCAGACACAACTGAAGCAACTTAGCATGCACACAAGGATGATACAGTGTAGTGTTATTTAATTCATAGAAATACTCTGAACTGTTTATTGCTATCCTTGTTTCTTTCAGTAGATGGTTCAGTGAAGTAGTGAGAGTTAACCCAACTTCTATATCAGGGAGCTAGTTAAGTGGTAGAGGTAAGATCTGAAGTCAGGTCATTAGGACTCTAAAGGCTGTGTAGTACCACTCACTGACCACCCTCCTCCCCAAGTCAAAAAGAGAGACTGTTGGAGACACCCAGGTAAGACGTTATGGTGGCTTGCAGTAGGCTGTTGGGAGCAGAAGTGATTATGAAGTTGTATTTAATACAAATTGTGCAGATAGTATTCAGGTCTTTTGACTACTCTGGATGGGGAAGTGAGGCAGCAAAAGCAGTCAAGATAATCTTATTTCTGGCTGTAGAATAGGTAGAGTGCTGTTGACAAAATTGGAAAGACTTAAACTGTGAGCAGTTTTTTGGGTGGTGGCACATTAGGAGTTCTGTTATAAATGCACATTAGAAAGCCAAGTGGAGTTAAGTGTACAATTCAGTAAGCCAATGTAGGGTTAGAGATTTAAGTGTGGAAGTTATCAGCATGAAGAAGTTGAACATCATTAGCATATAGAGTCGGACACAACTGAGCGACTTAGCAGCAGCAGCAGCAGCATATAGACATTTAGGATGAGATCACGTAGGAAGAATCTAGATGGTAAAAAAAAGGAGGTCCCAGGATTATATCTTAAGATAGTCAACCTTTAGAAGTTAGACAGAGAAGGAAGAAGGGGCAAAGAAGCCCGAGAGTGACAGAGAGACAGGGCTGGGACCAAAGAGACACAGTGGTCAGAGAAGTCCAGAGGTGGAGCTGTTTCATGGAAACGTTTACTTCAGCTGTGCTCCTGCTGCTGAGAGGGTAAGTAGAAGGAGAACTGAGCATTTTGTCCTATGGTGACTTGCAGGTTATTGATAACCATGAAAACAATGCTCTTCTAGAGAGATGTCAACAAGAAATAGGCTGTAGTGGGTAGAGAAATGGACAGAAGAGGGGAAAGTGTAGAAAAGTGTGTAGAGAACTCTCTCCAGGAGGTTATGGAGAAGAGCAGGTAAATGGAGTTAGTTGGAACGAAGTTAATTGGCCAAGGGCCTATTTTTTTTTTTTTTTCTTTTAACAGAAGGGAAATTATAGACTGCATATGGATACCTAGGGGAATCATGCTGGAGAGGCTGAAGATCCAAGATCAGCTGTGGATAATGTTTGGGGCATGGTTCTTGAGTAGAACCATGTTTGTGATGGAGTTTGTATTCCCCAAAGTTACTGTCCCTATCTTTATCTTTAGATATATCTCCTCATCTGAGGACTGGAATTAAAAAACAGTGGAGTAGGTCTGGATTATTTCTAAGCATCCTTCTGACTTGAATATTCTATGAATTTATTCCTGTTAGTCATGCCTATGCTATTAAGCAGAGATGAAGGGAGATGTATCCTGAGGCTGTTTACTCTCATATTAAATGTGGAAAATTTGAAGATGAATCTAAAAGATATTTAAGTCTGTTTTCTCCAAGGGAATATTTTTATAGTTTATTTATGAAGTCATCTGTATTGTTTTATGTGGAAAAACTGGTTTCATTGATTCTTTAAATTACAAATCCTCTTGTAGGAATTATAACTTTTAGAAGTTGAGACTGCAATATGGTCACATTGGTTTCATTGCTTTAGTCTTATTATCACCAATTTTGCCAATTAACCATGAGATTCTGATGCAGTAGGGAAAATTCAGGATGTTAAATTCACTAACAGCAATAAGTAGTATGGAAACATACCCATTTCTGATATATGTCAACTACTGTATTTTTTACTTTTCTTTGGTGCTGGAAGGTTTCAGGTGAAATTCCCAGACTAGAGATTAAAATAGCCATATTAGTAGCAGTTAGTGAGACTGTTATTGTTATTAATGCTATAATGTTATCAATATTTGTATGTAATGTTATCAATATTTTATGTTGTATGTAATATTATCAATATTTGTATGTTATCAATGTAATATATCTTATGTATGTAATGCAATGTTACATAACATACATTACATGTTATATAGCATTGTTCAGTTCAATTCAGTTCAGTTGCTCAGTCGTGTCCGACTCTTTACGACCCCATGAATCGCAGCACGCTAGGGCTCCCTGTCCATCACCAACTCCCGGAGTTCACTCAAACTCACGTCCATCAAGTCAGTGATGCCATCCAGCCATCTCATCCTCTGTCATCCCCTTCTCCTCCTGCCCCCAATCCCTCCCAGCATCAGAGTCTTTTCCAAAGAGTCAACTCTTCACATGAGGTGGCCAAAGTACTGGAGTTTCAGCTTTAGCATCATTCCTTCCAAAGAACACCCAGGACTGATCTCCTTCAGAATGGACTGGTTGGATCTCCTTGCAGTCCAAGGGACTCTCAAGAGTCTTCTCCAACAACACAGTTCAAAAGCATCAATTCTTTAGTGCTCAGCTTTCTTCACAGTCCAACTCTCACATCCATACATGACCACAGTAAAAACCATAGCCTTGACTAGACGGACCTTTGTTGGCAAAGTAATGTCTCTGCCTTTGAATATGCTATGTAGGTTGGTCATAACTTTCCTTCCAAGGAGGAAGTGTCTTTTAATTTCATGGCTGCAGTCACCATCTGCAGTGATTTTCGAGCCCAGAAAAATAAAGTCTGACACTGTTTCCACTGTTTCCCCATCTATTTCCCATGAAGTGATGGGACCGGATGCCATGATCTTCGTTTTCTGAATGTTGAGCTTTAAGCCAACTTTTTCACTCTCCACTTTCACTTTACATAATTGTAACATTATAATGTAAAGTAATATAATGTAAATGTATTGTAATGTAATATAACATTGTAATGTATGTTACATAACATACATTACATGTTATGTATGTAATGTAATGTTATCAATATTTTATGTTGTATGTAATTAATGTTATCAATATTTGTGTGTTATCAATATTTGTATGTAATGTTATCAATATTTTATGTTATCAATATTTGAGTACAAATCAGCTAAATTATGTTTGTCAAGATAATTTGTTCTTTCTAGAGAAAACTCACTGCTGAAAACTTACTTACTTTTGGTTGCGCTGGGTCTTCCATGCTGCACACATGCTTTCTCTGGTTGTGGCAGGCAGGGGCTACTCTCTAGTTGCAGTGCTTGGGCTTCTCATTGTGACGGCTTGTCTTGCTGCGGAGCGTGGCTCCAGCTGTGCGGGCTTCAGTACTTGTGGCAGGTGGGCTCAGTACTTGTGGCTAATGTGCTCAGTTGCTCTATGGCATGTGAATCTTCCCCAAATGTGAATCAAAGGTGCGTCCCCTGCATCGGCAGGCAGACTTATCCCCTGTACCACCAGAAAAGTCCCTCATTGCTGAAAATTTCAAGCAGAAATAAATATAGTACTTTTTCACTGCTAATGAAATACAAACCCAGATTTGTATGTTATTACCCTTGCTCTCCAAACATTGAATTGATTGTTTAGCTATCTTGGGAGCCAGGATATGGAAAAGTAGATAAATTGAGTCAAAAACTTGAGAACACTGTATTAACTATTCCCTGATAGACTACTGATTTATGCAAAGGCAGGGTACATCTTTATGCCCTGATATCATATATGATATGTTATGATATAGGCTTTGATACAGATCTGTAGAATCAGAAAGGGTTGGGCATGAGAGACTGCTGATTGACAGGAACTCTTAAGTTATTTCAGTACTAATGAGGATTTTCAATATATACACTGTATATGTGACTAATAGTTTGCTTTGCAAGGCTTCCCTGGTGGCTCATTGGTAAAGAACCTGCCTGCCAATGCAGGAGAAGCAGGTTTGATCCCTGGGTTGGGAAGATCCCCTGAAGAAGGAAATGACAACTTGCTCCAGTATTCTTGTCTGGGAAATCCCATGGACAGAGGAGTCTGGCCAGCTACAGTCGATGGGATGGCAAAAAAGTCGGAAATGACTTAAAGACACAACAACGAGATTTTGCTTTACAAAATGGACCCATTAATGTTGTTTTGCTAATTTCTCTGAACCATTCTTATTGAGAAAGTGGTTCCTATAACCTCAGGGTCATAGGACAAAAAGTCATGAAAATTCATGTAAGAAGCATAGAGCTTGGCACCTAGTAGACACTCTAGCTCAAAGTACAGGCTCAAAGGACGCTAATGAGAATGGAAGCTGTTGGTTTAGCAGGACAGAACAACCCTCCTACCAGTGCAGGAGACATAAGAGATGGGGGTTGATTCCTGGGTCAGGAAGATCCCCTGGAGGAGGAAATGGTAACCCACTCAGGTATTCTTGCCTGGAGAATCCCATGGACAGAGAAGCCTGGCTGGCGGGCTGTAGTCCTTAGTGTCACAAAGAGTTGGACATGACTGAAGCAGTTTCACTCACGTGCACGCATGCATGCATTTTTGCTGTTACTTTCAACTTAAACAAAATAGTGTCTATTAACTCTTGATATACGTTTTTTAAATGGAAGTATAGTTGTTTGAGGATTGTGTTAGTTTTAGGTATACCACAAAATGATTCAATTATACATATATATATATATATATGTACATATTCCTTACAAATCCTTTTCCATTGTAGGTTATTATATTGAATATAGTACTTTTCCCCCATTTTTTGGTTACACCATGTGCATGTGGGACCTTAGTTCTCTGACCAGGGGTTGAACCTACTCCCCTGCACGGGAAGGGCAGAGTCTTAACCACTGAGCCATCAGGGAAGTCCCTGAATATAGTTCCCTGTGCTAAAGAGGAGGTCCTTGTTTACCTATTTTATATGAAGTAGGGTGTGTCTGTTATAATCCTTAATGTTTGAAAAGTGATCATTCTTTAATCTTCAGAATGAACTATGTAAATTCCTGAGAACCAGTAGTTTTCATGAATATTGATAGGCAAATTATATATTACATCATAATTTCTAGCATAATTAAGTGAGACAAAGTATCATGCTTAATTTTTGACTTACCTTGGCAAGAACTCTCTTAGTAAAAAAACCTTCTTTTTGGGTAATGAAAACAAAACACCGGTTTAAGTTAGATTCTTTCTAACTTGTATTAACTGATCGTTAATACAAGTAAAAACTATCATTTGTTTCATTATTATCCCAATGATAATTGGGATAATTGATAATATAAGCTGAATGAAAGCTAAAACTGTGAACTATCTACCAGTTTGAAATAGTTTTTAAAAATAAAATTATTTTGTTCTTTGATTATATATTTCACTTATCAGAATTCACTAATGGATTTCATGTGGAAAGCATCAGTTCAGTTCAGTTCAGTTCAGTTCAGTCGCTCAGTTGTGTCCAACTCTTTGTGACCCCAGGAATCGCAGCATGCCAGGCCTCCCTGTCCATCACCAACTCCTGGAGTTCACTCAGACTCATGTCCATCGAGTCGGTGATGCCATTCAGCTATCTCATCCTCTGTCGTCCCCTTCTCTTCCTGCCCCCAATCCCTCCCAACATCAGAGTCTTTTCCAATGAGTCAACTCTTTGCATGAGGTGGCCAAAGTACTGCAGTTTCAGCTTTAACATCATTCCTTCCAAAGAACACCCAGGACTGATCTCCTTTAGGATGGACTGGTTGGATCTCCTTGCCGTCCAAGGGACTCTCAAGAGTCTTCTCCAATACCACAGTTCAAAAACATCAATTCTTCGGTGCTCAGCCTTCTTCACAGTCCAACTCTCACATCCATACATGACCACAGGAAAAACCATAGCCTTGACTAGACAGACCTTTGTTGGCAAAGTAATGTCTCTGCTTTTCAATATGCTATCTAGGTTGGACATAAATTTCCTTCCAAGGAGTAAGCAACTTTTAATTTCATGGCTGCAATCACCATCTACAGTGATTATGGAGCCCCCCAAAATAAAATCTGACACTGTTTCCACTGTTTCCCCATCTATTTCCCATGAAGTGATGGGACCAGATGCCATGATCTTCGTTTTCTGAATGTTGAGCTCTAAGCCAACTTTTTCATTCTCCTCTTTCACCTTCATCAGGAGGCTTTTGAGTTCCTCTTCACTTTCTGTTGTAAGGGTGGAAAGCATACTGGTTTCCAAAAACGCACTTTACTTGCCTTTACAATATATTGGAAGTTGCTGTGAGTGCCGTGGAGATCTGATAGTTGTAATTGTGAATAACTCTCCACTATCCTTGAGATGAATCTTCCCTCTTGCTCATCTCCCACTATCTACTACTGGAAAAAGTGGAGAACATTGGCTAGGTCTTTTTTTTTTGTTTTGTTTTTTGGCATGAGAAACATATATAGCTAAAGTTTCAGACTAGGAGCTGACTGTGGCTCAGATCATGAACTCCTTATTGTCAAATTCAGACTGAAAATGAATAAAGTAGGGAAAACCACTAGGCCATTCAGGTATGGCCTAAATCAAATCCCCTACGATTATACAGTGGACGTGACAAATAGATTCAAGGGTTTAGATCTGATAGACAGAGTGCCTGAAGAAGTATGAACAGAGGTTCGTGACATTGTACAGGAGGCAGTGATCAAGACCATCGCCAAGAAAAAGAAATGAAAAAAGGCAAAATGGTTGTTTGAAGAGGCCTTACTAATAGGTGAGAAAAGGAGAGGAGCTAAAGGCAAAGGAGAAAAGGAAAGATATACCCATTTGAATGCAGAGTTCCAAAAAATAACAAGGAGAGATAAAAAAAAGCCTTCCTTGGTGATCAGTGCAAAGAAATAGAGGAAAATAACAGAATGGGAAAGATTGAAGATCTCTTAAAGAAAATTAGAGATACCAAGGGAACATTTCATGTAAAGATGGACACAATAAAGGACAGAAATGGTATGGACCTAACAGAAGCAGAAGATACTAAGAAGAGGTGGCAAGAATACACAGAAGAATTATACCAAAAAGATCATCATGACCCAGATAATCACAATGACTGTGATCACTCACCTAGAGCCAGACATCCTGGAATGCAAAGTCCAGTGGGCCTTAGGAAGCATCACTATGAACAAAGCTAGTGGAGATGATGGAATTCCAGTTGAGCTATTTCAAATCCTAAAAGATGATGCTGTGAAAGTGCTGCAGTCAATATGCCAGCAAATTTGGAAAACTCAGCAGTGGCCACAGGAGTGGAAAAGTTCAGTTTTCATTCCAATCCCAAAGAAAGGCAATGCCAAAGAATGTTCAAACTACCACACAATTGCCCTCATTTCACATGCTAGCAAAGTAATGCTCAAAATCCTCCAAGTCTCAACAGTACTTGAACCATTAACTTCGAAATGTTCAAGCTGGATTTAGAAAAGGCAGAGGAATCAGAGATCAACTTTCCAACATCATCAATCCATTTCATTGGATCATCGAAAAAGCAAGAGAGTTCCGGAAAAACATCTACTTCTGCTGTATGACTATGCCAAAACCTTTGACTGTGTGGATCACAATAAACTGTGGAAAATTCTGAAAGAGATGGAAATGCCAGACCACCTCACCTGCCTCTTGAGAAACCTGTTTGCAGGTCAAGAATCAACAGTTAGAACTGGACATGAAACAAGAAACTGCTTCCAAATTGGGAAAGGAGTACGTCAAGGCTGTATATTGTCACCCTGCTTATTTAACGTATATGTAGAGTACATCATGCAAAATGCTGGGCTGGATGAAGCACAAGCTGGAACCAAGATTGCCAGGAGAAATATCAATAACCTCAGATATGCAGATGACACCACCCTTATGGCAGAAAGCGATGAAGAACTGAAAAGCCTCTTAATGAAAGTGAAAGAGGAGAGTGAAAAAGTTAGCTTAAAACTTAACATTCAGAAAGCTAAGATCATGGCATCCAGTCTCATCACTTCATGGCAGATAGATGGGGAAACAATGGAAACAGTGAGAGACTATTTTTTGGGGCTCCCAAAATCACTGCAGATGGTGACTGAAGCCATGAAATTAAGACACTTGTTCCTTGGAAGAAAAGCTATGACCAACCTAGACAGCATATTAAAAAGCAGAGACATTACTTTGCTGACAACAGTCCATCTAGTCCAAACTATGGTTTTTCCAGTCATCATGTATGGATATAAGATTTGAACTATAAAGAAAGCTGAGCGCTGAAGAATTGATGCTTTTGAACTGTGGTGTTGGAGAAATCGCTTGAGAGTCCCTTGGACTGAATGGAGATCCAACCAGTCCATCCTAAAGGAAATCAGTTCTGAATATTCATTAGAAGGACTGATGTTGAAGCTGAAACTCCAGTACTTTGGCCACCTGATGTGAAGAACTGACTCGTTGGAAAGGACCCTGATGCTGGGAAAGATTGAAGGCAGGAGGAGAAGGGGACAACAAAGGATGAGATGGTTGGATGGCATCACCAACTCGATGGACATGACTTCGATCAAGTTCCAGGGGTCAATGATGGACACACAAGCCTGGCATGCTGAGGTCCATGGGGTTGCAAAGAGTTGGACACTACTGAGAGACTGAACTGAACTGATAGTTTCAGGTAAGCAGTGTTCTGTTAAGTTCATAAACCTATTAAGCTCACAAATCATGATGACTTCATAAACAGATATTTATATCATAAGAAATTATTTCTTTCCATTATTACAATTAGTTAATTATTCAATAACAATTACTTTAGTTCCCTTTTCTAAAGCTGTGGGTGAGACAGAATGTTTCTCTTGGTCATCTCCCTCCTTTTCTGCCTTCCCAGTTACCTTGTGGTTCTCATTCTATTAGAGTCATTATCTCGTCCCTTGTCATAGCTATACTGTGATCTGATATAGGCATTCTCTGTGTAACAGCCATTCATGTGGTGTGTCTGTAGAACATGAGCCCTGCAAGTGGCCCAAAGTAGATGGAGATCTGTGGTCAAAACTTTAACCCCCTTGCAGTCAGAATTCTATCCATATATTAAAGTGTCTGTGAGCCTTGCAGTAAAGAAACCTGTTACTAATCTGTACTTCCCCAAATTATCTTATCATGAAGCCCTTATCTTATAATAGATATTCATCTTCTGAGAAACTAGTGATGTGTGGATGTACTTTGGGAAATGCCACGTTACTATTAAAATAACAGTAATTCTGCCTCTTCATATTTGGAGGAGGTAACCTAGATTGGAAATGCATCGTACAAGCACCCAAGTTTTATGGTTAATTTTTATAATTTTGTGCATTTTCAGAAGAAATTTTAAAAAGACCTTAGAGGAAATTTAGACTGTGTTCTTGTTACTATATTTGATATTTAGCTTTTTAATAAGAAAACATAGGCAAGGTACAGTATGTTTATTGTTATTTTACAGATAAGTAAACTGAGGTTCTTTCACAGATAAGTAAACCTGTATGCAGGTCAGGAATCAACAGTTAGAACTGGACATGGAACAACAGACTGGATCCAAAAGGAAAAGGAGTATGTCAAGGCTGTATATTGTCACCCTGCTTATTTAACTTATATGCAGAGTACATCATGAGAAATGCTGGGCTGGAGGAAGCACAAGCTGGAATCAAGATTGCTGGGAGAAATATCAATACCCTCAGATATGCAGATGACACCACCCTTATGGCAGAAAGTGAAGAAGTAAAGAGCCTCTTGATGAAAGTGAAAGAGGAGAGTGAAAAAGTTGGCTTAAAGCTCAA
The DNA here is from genome assembly GCF_002263795.3 of Bos taurus. Classification (NCBI taxonomy): domain Eukaryota; kingdom Metazoa; phylum Chordata; class Mammalia; order Artiodactyla; family Bovidae; genus Bos; species Bos taurus. Next base: position 37,025,571 of record NC_037355.1, read on the forward strand.
CATTCAGAAAACGAAAATCATGGCATCCGGTCCCATCACTTCATGGGAAATAGATGGGGAAACAGTGGAAACAGTGTAAGACTTTATTTTTTTGGGCTCCAAAATCACTGCAGATGGTGACTGCAGCCATGAAATTAAAAGACGCTTACTCCTTGGAAGGAAAGTTATGACCAACCTAGACAGCATATTAAAAAGCAGAGACATTACTTTGCCAACAAATTCTTTCTAGTCAAGGCTATGGTTTATCCTGTGGTCATGTATGGATGTGAGAGTTGGACTGTGAAGAAAGCTGAGCGCTGAAGAATTGATGCTTTTGAACTGTGGTGTTGGAGAAGGCTCTTGAGAGTCCTTTGGACTGCAAGGAGATCCAACCAGTCCATTCTGAAGGAGATCAGTCCTGAGTGTTCATTGGAAGGACTGATGTTGAAGCTGAAACTCTAACACTTTGGCCACCTGATGCGAAAACCTGACTCATTTGAAAAGACCCTGATGCTGGGAAAAGTTGAGGGCAGGAGGAGAAGGGGATGACAGAGGATAAGATGGTTGGATGGCATCACTGACTCAGTGGGCATGGGTTTGGGTGGACTCCGGGAGTTGGTGATGGACAGCGAGGCCTGGCGTTTTGTGATTCATGGGGTTGCAAAGAGTTGGACACGAATGAGTGACTGAACTGAATTGAAACTGAGGTCTGGAGAGGGGGGATATTACTTGACCATGGTAACATAACTTAGTTAAAAGTAGTTGAGATTGTGATTCAAATTCCCATTTTCCAGTTCCAAATTAGTGTCAAATCCACACAATCAAGCCACTTCCATTACAAGAGAAGCATACTTACAATGCTTTTGGTATAATCCACAGCTTTTGTGAATGATTTTATTTGTACATATAAACCCCCTATTTCCCATTATTTAATATAGTGTGAAGATTTCACCAGAGTTATACTTAACCTTCCTAAAACACTGTCTTTCATTTAGCCAATTTCCTATTGTTTCCAAAGTTGTGCTATTTAAACTGAGTTTTCCTGCACATAATAAAAAATGTAGCTGTTATTACAAAGGGTGTCAGTAATTCTAAGCTTTTTGGTCTACCTTACCAAACTGCACTTTTTAAAGTTGTACCAGTTTCTTTCTTATTAGAAGTGTTTAGAGGATCTTTTTCTTATAATCACACAAAGTCAAATGACCCTTGATTGTCTAGAATTCTGAGATTGTTTTCTTTCATGAATACTATGTAAAATAGTAAATTAACATGCTTTTTATTTCTCTCAGGTTACTCTCTAACATTCCCATTTCTTCTGATAATATTGCATTTTTCTAGGTATGATTTTTTAATGCCATCAGTAGGACTTCCCTGATGGCTCAGTGGTAAAGAATCTACCTGCAATGCAGGAGACACAGGTTTAGTTCCTGGGTTGGGAAGATCCTTTGGAGAATGAAGTAGTAACCCACTCCATTTCTTGCCTGGGAAATCCCATAGAGGAAAAGTGGTGGGCTACAGTCCATAGTGTAGCAGGAGTTGGATGCAACTGGGCAACTGAACAGCAACGGCAGTGCCGTTATTATAATGTATAAAGCAGCTAGTTGAAGATTTATTTTGGACATTGTATTAAGCTTAAGATAATCAATGAGAATTAACTCTTCTTTTCAACCCTAACGTTTTAATTCTTGAGTTTTTTTTAAATTTATTCTCTTGGTTAGGGAAGCTAGGCCTTTAGTATTCTTTTGTCCTTGCAGAAAGGATAAAATGTTAAATACTTTGATAGAATTTGCATAGGAGAGAATGGCTTTCTACTGCTCTTACACATTGTCAATTAATTAAGAATGTGCCAGGTGTTTAGTTCTTGGGTCATCATTTGTTTTTCTTTCAAAAGAGTGAATGATTTTCAGTTTCATTGTTTCCTGGTATCTGGTTATGTGAAAGTCTGATTTGAAACCAGTCCAGTTTAGATAAGTTCTGTTGCAGGTCTCTTTATGTTTTCTTTTCTAACTATAGGAATTTTAGATCTTGAAAATGAAAGCTAAGACCTTAAATTTAATGGGATTTAAGGGTTTTTTTTTTTTTTCATAAATTTATTTTATAATAGCTTTTAAGTCCTATCCTGGAATCTTAAATCTTTCTTTAGCTGTGGAAATTACATTCTGTTAAAACTGCATTTACTGTCTTTTTCCCGCATTTCTTTTTCATTTGAATTTCATCTTTTGAATGTCTTCCATAAGTTCCATTCTGTCAACATTTTCTATCTGAAATCATTCTGTACTGAGTTCATTTGAATCACTTCAATTTTTCCCCACATTTGACTTTCTAATATTTAACCCAGTATCTTTAATTTCACCCATTGTGAGTCCCATTTAACACAACCATTCCTTATTTTTGCTCATTTTTTGTTTATTATAGAAATGATATGATTATATAGTGAATCTCAAAACATACTATGTTAGTACGAGATGCAAGTATATGATATAAAGGAAGGTAACTGCAATAGAACTTCCCTCCAATATTCTCACATTTCTTATACAAAGTTTGTTTCAGAGAGAGGCATTTCTTCTGTACTCATCACTGTCCCTTACTTTCCCATCATATCTTCTCACAGCTTTACTGATTTCCCTGTTTGCTCTCTCGTTTTTCATGCATGTCCTGGCTCCTCGCTTTGTCAGGGAATTTCCGCTGCATGTGGCACCAAAGCAAGGGCTCTCAACATTTAGTCTTCATGCCGCTGTGGTTTTCTACTTCAGGGAAGACTTAAGGACAGGTGCTGTGCTTTCTGCTTCTTGTACGTTTGTGCGTGCTAAGTCGCTTCAATCGTGCCTGACTCTTTGCGACACCATGGACTATAGCCCGCCAGGATCCTCTCTCCATGGGATTCTCCATGCAAAAATACTGGAGTGGGTAGCCATTCTCCTGCTCCAGGGGGTCTTCCCAACCTAGGGATCAAACCATGTCCCTTGTGTCTCCTGCACGGGCAAGCAGGTTCTTTGCCGCTAGCGCCACCTGGGAAGCCCTCTGCTTCTTGTGAGCGCCTCTTAGTGAAATTCTCTCTGTCTTCTGATGTGAACTTGTTATGTTACATCACTGGCTCTGTCTTCTCTCTTAGAGCTCTCCTGGGGTGTTAGCATGTTCTTTTACTTATTTCCTGTGACTGTTTGGAGGTGGGAAGTGCTTGAGGACGTAGGTAAAGGAGAGAAACCATCTCCTTCTGTGACGTGTCCCGATGGCTCATTGATATTCCAATTTTACAGAAGTCCTGGTAATTGCTAATCCTTCACCAGTGCCTTATCTAGATACAGGCACTGATGTGGGTTTTGTATTATGCTGCTCATCCCCATGAGAAAGTGGTTGGGGGGACTTTAATTGTTTTCACATGGTCCTCTTAGCTGGCAAGTTCTTACCTAATATGTACCTGATCCTTTATGCCCCTCTCTAGGATTTTTTTTCCCTTTCTTTCTAATGCATAATGTCTGACTTTGCAATAAAGGGTTTGGCTTGCAAGTTGCAACAATAGAAAGAGGATAGCTGTATTAACACGATGGAAAATTTTTAAAATATCACACAGTTGTGTTAGCTTATTTGTGACAAATAGATAATGCATCTCATGGCCATTAGGGACAGAATATTTGTCAGAGCATTCGCTCTATTGTTTAAAGGCCCTGGTGACATGTCATAATATTTATACAAGGCATGAAAATGTTGCATTATGCATATCTGAAGTCTATAGTGTATCCCTTAAAGTATTGTCGTTTAGCTGAATTCCAGGAAAATGTTGCCAGTATTATTGTTTGAAATGAGATAACCAAATGGCTTATGGATCTCTGCTTCCTCTACACTCCACCTTCTGTCACAGTACAGAAGTCTGAATATTATTACTTTTTGAAGCATATGCTTAATGAAAAACTAATAGCATTACAATATGATGTAATAGTACAAGATGCTGTATTCTGACTAGGATAAGATATTTACATATTTCTGCCAATTGGTCATCATCTTTTATTTCACATGTCCATAATGAGTGCATATTTAGAAAATGTGAGGGTGGTCTCTGCTAATGTTGCTGATTATTTAGTGATAATGTTGAATCTGTGTCCTTACAGAGAGGCTGAGAAGGAGAAGGATAAGAGAGGTTAAAGGAGGGAGAAGGGAAGAGAAATAAAGAGAGGGGGAGAAAGGGAGGAGAGGAAGAAGAGAGAGTGTGATTGCTGTGTGGGTGAGCCTGTGTATATGCAGCATAAATGCCTAATTTTGGAAGTCTCTATTTTATATATCATCATTTTTGGAGCATTACCAAGTAGTGCAATGCTGTGATTTAGTTAAAACTGATTGTGGGTCCATCTAAAATGATACTTAGAATAAATGTGTTCTTATAGGCATGGTTTTAAAAAACATGATAGATAATTTATTAGTTACTCTTCCTTAAAATCATGTATTTAAATCTTTTAATAAACTGGGTAAGGTTTCTATGGGCTTCCCACGTGGTGCAAATGGTAAAGAACCTGCCTGCCAATGAAGGAGACATAAGAGACATGGATTAGATCCCTGGGTGGGGAAGATCCCCTGGAGGAGGGCATGGCAACCCACTCCAGTATTCTTGCCTGCAGAATCCCATGGACAGAGGAGCCTGGCAGACTACGGTTGAGAGGGTTGCAGAGTCGGACACGACTGAAGTGATTTAGCACACACGCACACAAGGTTTCTGTGAATGCCCTAGATAAGATTGCTTGAACTTAAATAAGCCTAAAAGAGTCTGATGAATTTTCTCACTTTCCCATACTGTTACCAGATTAATCTTCCTGTGTTGTGTCCGGTCAGTTCACTTATCTGCTGAGACTTCTTGGACCCCACAGTGTCCAGGGACCCACCTCATTTCAGCATCTGGAGTTTCCTGTAATAGAGTGCCCACCTGCCTTTCTTTTTTTTTTTTCTTTCCCACCTGCCTTTCTAACACTGTGAGCCAGCCTATAATCTGTTTCTGGGCTCCAGCTAGCTATCTGGCTTTCTGCTCTGCATTCCGGCTCTGGCTCTTTGCTTTCCTTCCTCCATTCTTATGCAGGGTACCTATAGAATATCCTTCTCCTCCAACCTCCTGTGTGTAAACATTGTCTGTCTTTAAGTGCTCAGCTCACATATCTTCTCCTCTGAGTATAGTTATTGCTGAGACACTAGAATTGTCCTTTTCCCCTGTCAACTGGCTGAATTCTTTATCTCTGAGACACTGAGATGTGGCGCTCTGGCTGTGTATTTGCAGGGCTTTGAATTCCAGTTAATACGTACTGGTTATGCCAAATTGGTCTTCAGTGTGATAACTGATATCTCTGAGCCTTGATTTCCTCATCTGTGAAATAGAAGTGATAATTTGTATGTGATTGGGTTTGGGAGAATTAAGATGATATCTGAGTCGCATATAGTTTAGTGCTTGGGCGATAGTGTCAAATAAGCACAGTCTAATCTATGACTTATTAAACATCCTTGCTCTCTCCTCGTATCTGATTTATTTATGTGTGATCTGTCCCAAACCTTGGGCTCTTTGGTGGCAGAAGCGGGGCTGGGTTTGTCTTTGCATCCTTGAAGGTCTCAGCACATTTTCTTACAATGAAAATGTGCACCAAATTACATCTTTATCTTTTTAATGCTCAGGTGATAGTGTCATCTCAGCTGGGTTTCTTCCACGCCATCTGAACTGAACAGGACCACATGGTCTGTGCATTTTTTATTTGTGATGGTGTGTGATCTCTACTTCAGCTGTCATTTAGGTGGTGATTACTTCTGGACTCCTTTCCTGCAGAGACACGCTGGGCTTTGGAGCCCAGTGCTCTCAGTGAGTTTGATGGTTGTGAGGATATTTTCAGTGAGATGATAGGCTTGGCTGAGTTTAAGAAATAAGATGCATGGAGTATGATTAAGCCATGTGTCTACTCCTTACCAAATCAGCATTACTCATCATAAACTTTTAAGTCTAGAAAATTGAAATGTTTAGCGTTTATTCACATGGATCATATCCACTGTTGGTTGGGTCTGGTTAGATACTTCTGTACTTGACTCTACAGACTTTCTTCCATGGCTGGAAATCAACTCTGTAGAACCTTGTCTCCTCCTGGTGATTCTGAATCCATGGTCTTTGTGTTGTCCTGGTGTCTTTAATTCTTCATAACCTTAAGCAGTGTGAATGAGTAGACATCTCATGGGTTTTTGGAGTCATACAATCTGGACTTTAGTCTTTATGTTACCAATGATTTGATGTCAATATTATTGAATATTTCGGAATCTCAGTTTCCTCATCTAGGGAAATAATGTTAATACTGCCTACTTCTAGGGTTATTGACACAAAAGGAGTTCTGTCCTAGAACAATATATAGGTATATCAAGGACTTAATGAATATTAATTCTCTCTTCCATGCTTCCCCCCTTTTCTCTTACCTACACCATCATGAGAAATAAGCCTAGTCAAAAGCATAAATCTCAAATAGTATTGATTTTTTCTTTTAAACATCTTTACCTTTTAAAAACCATAGCATGGTGAGCTGTTTTTAAAGAGAAACACATTTTCAGATTTCAAGGATATTTACTAGTTTATTGACAGTCAAAAGGTTTCATTTATGTGAAAGATGAAACTTGTACTTTGTTTTAGAAAATATATTTTTGAAATCTCAAGACTCAACTGACTAATTCCTTTTTAAAAGTGACAGCAGAGCTTGAGGAAAATGATGAAAAATAAGTAGAACAATTTCTAAAACTCACTAAAAACTGCTAAAAGAAGTGCATCAATGTTTTCAACTATGTAATGTTGACTAATTGGGACATTCTAAACTATAATTACTGGTTCTTTTGAATATCAAAAGTTGGATTTTAAATCTCAAAAATACATGAATGTGACTTTTTAAGAGCAAAATTAATCTTTATTAATTGTGATGTATTTTTTATATATATATTACATATTTATATGCAGTTTAAAACACTTAAGATCCAATCTTCAGAGCACTACTAATTCTGGGTTAAAATTTTCTGGGATTTTACCATTGAGATGAATAATTATGATCAACATCATGCTTAGATATTCTGAAACTTCTGGAAATAACTGTGTTTTTTTTTTTTTTTTTTTAGACACTTCCTTGGCCAAATGGGTAGTTAAGATTAATACCACATACTAGGATAATGATATATTTTATTAAATTGAGATGAAGCTTTATTGTTTGAGGAGGAGTTTTCCCTTGGAGAGGTCAGGGCATTTTATAAAAGTATTCAAGTTTGTAATGCGACTACATAGACCTCTTATGTTTTTCTCTTTGGGAGTCATAACACAATCTGAAGAAATGAGTTCTTAATTACCAAATAGATTTATATGTGCTCATATAAAATAAATTTAATTGATGCCTTTAACAACCAACAGACAAGAATAAAATTGAATGGAACTGTGGCTGTGCTTCCAAGTGTTGGTGATAACTTTAATAAATGATGCTTTGTCCATGTCTTGAATCTACTTATATTGCTAATTTATTACTTGTAAATAACACTGAGATGCATGCAAATTCTGTTTAGTGGGGAGCTGACCCATTGAGAGTACAAATTGAGCACAGTGATACTTGCTTCAATCAGTCATATTTGGAGAGATATCTTATCTCATGATCTTTGCTTGACATATTAACTTCTATATATATTCTATATATATATATATATTCTATATATATATATATGTATTCTTTGTATTCTAAATATAGTTTTGTCAGAGCATAATCATGCCTAACCCAGTGGTAAGACCCTATACAAAGTTATCAGCTTGAAAATTGGTTGGAAAGATGCTAGGTGATAAAAAATTAAAAAAAAATTATCTCTGTTAGTTTCTTTCTTTTTAAAAAGTATTTATTTATTTGGCTGCATCAGGTATTAGGTGTGGCGTGCAGGATCTTTCCTTGTGGTGCACAGACTCTGGTTGTGGTGCATGGGTTCAGTAGTTGAGGTGTGCAGGCTTTCTCTTGATTTCTAATGAACTAAGTTTGATTTTCTGTGTTTCACAGATTAATAATAACCCATTGGAACTTAGTTTACCTGTACTTTAAAAATGACTGATTCACTTTGCTGTACAGTAGAAACTAATACAACATGGTAAAGCAACTATACTGCAGTAAACATTAATTTAAAATATATTTATGGAGAAAATGACATTATTAAAAGACTAAAAATCTGAATTAAGAAAAATAAGTATATTCATTTTTTCTTTTTTTGTAAAAATAACAAATATTTCTATTAATCAGTAAATTTTATGTAGCATAGAAAGTTTTTCTTGTATATTTTTGCATTTGCTTTTTCTCAAATCATATGAAATAGTCATTCTTATCCCATTTGGATAACAGTTGTGAAATTCAGGAAAGTTAAGTGACATACAAAGGGCATATATAGAGCTCCTGTTTTTCCTCTCTGGGTTATAGAATGTCATCGAAGAGATGTAAGCTATGGAGGGAAATGTCAGGTTTATAGTTTAGATTCCTCTGGGAGAAATGTGAATGGTCAATTCCTGAGATTTACAAATGGAGGCAGAGATCTTTGTCATCCTTGGCTCGTACCCTTCTATCATAGCCCACATCCCCCGCATCAGGAAAGCTGTTAACTAGTGTTTCAGCACATATCAACAAGCCAACTACTTATCAAGATCACTGTTTTTACTACCCTGGTCTCCACCTGTCAACTCTTTCCTTTATCTACAGTAGCTTCTCAACTTGTCTCCTTATTTCTGCTCTTGCTTTTACTGGTTTAACAGTCAGTGTGACCCTTAAAATGTGTATGACTACAATATATCACTGCTGATCCAACCTTGTAGTGGATCCTGTTTCACTCAGAGAAATGTCAAACCCTTCCTCCAGCTGCAAAGCCTGAGAGGCTCTAGCTCCTTTACTTTCTTCTACCCTTTTGCCACTCCCTTGCTCTGCCCAGCCACCTTGGCCTCCTGGCTGTTTCTTGAATATACAGTCATGTTCTTGCTTCAAGTCTTTGCCCTGGCTATTTCTTCTGCATGAAATACCCTGTGTAGATATCCACGTGGTGAATACCATCACTTCCTCAAACCTCTAATGAGGTGTCATCTTCTCATTGAGCCTACTATTTTAATTACAATTACCACACCTTCTTTTGATTTTTCTTACACTTTTTTCCCCCCTTCTATACTACTGTGTGTGTGTGTTAATGGCTGAAAATATCTGACTCTTTGCAACCCAGTGGATTGTAGCCTGCCACGCCTCCCAGTTCGTGGAATTCTCCAGGCAAGAATACTGGAGTGGGTTGCCATTTCCTTCTCCAGGGGTCTTCCTAATCCAGGGATCGAACCCAAGTCTCCTGCATTGCAGGCAGTTTCCTTACCATCTGAGCCACTAGGGAAGCCCTTCTATAGTACTAATTACCTTCTAATAAACTATGCCATTTGCTATTTATTTGTGTATTATTTAGTGTCTGCCTCCCCCTTTTACAATATGGATTTTGCAAGGACAGGGATATTTACCTGTCTGGCTCATTGATTTATTCCAAACACCTAAAACAGTATGTGGCATAAAGTATATTCTCAATAAGTATTTGGTTAATGAATGAATGAATTGAACGTTGACGGGATCATCTTAGATAACTAGATGTATTGTTTGCAGGACTATGCGAAAATGTAAGATGGCTTTTAAAACCTGATTCTTGAAATAATGCTTTTATCCATTTTTAATTAATCCTAAGGGTGTTCTTTGGAAGGAACGATGCTAAAGCTGAAACTCCAGTACTTTGGCCACCTCATGTGAAGAGTTGACTCATTGGAAAAGACTCTGATGCTGGGAGGGATTGGGGGCAGGAGGAGAAGGGGATGACAGAGGATGAGATGGCTGGATGGCATCACTGACTCAATGGATGTGAGTCTGAGTGAACTCCGGGAGTTGGTGATGGACAGGGAGGCCTGGCGTGCTGCGATTCATGGGGTCGCAAAGAGTCGGACACGACTGAGTGACTGAACTGAACTGAACTGAACTGAAGACTGGAGGAAAACCTCTGAAATATCCAAAAATTCCTGTGCTCCAGGTCAGGCAATTTGGGCCTTTTTGGTTTTCAGTTCAGGTGGAATCTTTCTGTATACTTTTCTATATTTATCTTTGACGTAAGAGGCAGAGGTCAATTCAGAAATTGTGACTTCCTTGTCAGTTCATACTGATGCTAACATCTCTGTGGTTGATAATTATCAAGAAGGGTCATAAATGCAAATAGAAAAAGATGATTTCTCCATCAGAGAAAATATAAAATACCATCACAATAAATAAAACCATTAAATGATTAATGTTTGCAACCTGAAAGCCTCTCCAATAGGTTCTTTATTGTAATCATTCTAGAGTAAAAGATGAATAAAAGAGAAAATATTGTTAGAATAATTTATTCACCAAAACTCCAAAAATGAATACATTAACTTACTAATCTTACATCTGTAGCAAGCACTAACAGCTGAGTATGAAATTTGGTTAATAAGCAACTTGAAAGAAAATCTCAAATTAATGCAATTCATTGCAATATGATAGTTTCTGTTGCAAAATTACTAACATTGATTCTTGTTTTTAAGTGGCCTTACAAGAAGATAGCTACTATTCTGTTCATTTGTCTTTTAAAATAATTTCATTCATTTTGTGAATTTGTTTAGACTTTGAATATAATATCCTGACAATGTTAGATAGAGATTCTAAACAAAAACTAAACATTGTCCTGTTTCTTTTTCTTTCTGCTCTGAATCAAAAACAATTCTCTATAAGCAAATTCCAGTAATAATGAAGATGAAAATTATGTTCTTATACATATTTCTCCTATTGTTTAAAGAAAGTTTCTAGGACTGCCCTTCAGACTCGTACATTTAAAAAAGAAATGGATAAGAGAGAAAAGCAAAATAAAAGAGAAAAAGGAGAAGAAAAGGAAGGGCAAAAAAAGAATGGGGAGAGACAGAAGAGGACAGGGAAAGATACAGGAGCTTGTGTGTTATTCCCCAAGCGCCCTATTTTCCACCCATAATAAAACAAATGAAGTGTTAGCCTTACTTTCTAAACTCAGAAAAACTACATGATCTCTTCTTGTATTGATTTTTTTCTGATTTCAAAAAATATCCTACTATCTTAAGCAAGAGGCTAAGAGGAAAAGGCTTTTCCAATTCCCAAAATAACAAGTTGACCATTATTTCATATTATAAGTCTGTATTCATAGAAATACATATGGATACTCTAATGTTGTGTGTGGGTTTGGGAACTAATAAAGGGAGTCTCTTGTTTTATAAGAGGGTTACGATAGCAGAATTTTGATGCAATTAGTAACTTTAGACAATCATTTTCCTTTATTTTGAGGCCTTTAAAAAATCTTTTAATAAAATTGCGTGCGCGCTCTCTCTCTCTCTCTCTCTCACACACACACACACACACACACACACTCACACATAATGCAGTATTTGCAAACTTGAAAATTTCTTTTTGGACAAACTTCCTCATCTTGAAATACTTCCTACCTGTATTTTCCTCTTTCTGTATCCCTTCTCCTTAATAGGAAAAACACCTGTTATTATATAAAATAAGGAAAACTGTGACTAAGAAGACTTCAAAATCTACCTCCAAATCATATCTGCAATTGACAGTTATGTTTTTGTCTTCATGTTTGTAGATTAACTATGACTCCAGGGACTTCATTAGCTCAGGCCTGGCACATCTCAAGTTTCTCTAAAAAAACAAACATCTTGTCTTTGGGTCTTCAGAGGGTTCTCATTCCTGTTCAATATGTGTCTCACCTTTTGATTTCAATCTTTTTCAACTTTAATGAACCTTCCCACTTTTGTATGCAGCCACTGTCCAGCCCTTTGAAAGCTGGGCAAATTAAATATGGCAGAAAAATATAACTTTTATTTATTTAAAAGTAGAGGACAATTGCAGTTTAATTCAGTTTTCTTTCTTTCTTTTTTTTTCCTAGTAGCTGTGTGCTCTTTTGCATTAGGTATTGGGTTGGCCAAAAAGTTCTTCAGGTTTTTCCATTGTATTGTATGGAACTTATTGGCCAACCCAGTAGAATGGGTAGCTTGCTTTTCATTTATGGGAACATGGGGACTGCATCTCTGACTCATGGTCAGACTTTGAGGCTCTCCACATCTTCGTAGCGTGTCAATGTGCCCTTTAAAGACGTGATCTCCCCATACCCTAGATAAGAATGGAAAGGACTCTAGCTCTCTTGACTGTGTGAAAATTCAATGAAATATGGAATGCTTATAGTATGTAGTAACTCACACTATTATACAACTAGGATCCATTGTCCAAAATTTCCCCATTCTAGTCCCAGAAACAAGGAGATAAACATATATGTTAACTTTGTTACTTTTCCATTAAATATTTGAAGGATAAGTTGGACACACATAACCTGACAATTTCAGTCTTTTTATACTCCAGATAATTTGAAAGAATATATGGTGTTGGCATCACTGGACATCAGAACATTCTGGACATGGCTCTTTTGTATAAATCCCTACTTTTTCTTTTCTCCTTTCTCCTGGCTACATATCCAAGAAAGCAATTTTAAAGCATTTTGTTTCAGCTTCTTTGTCTCTTCCAAGGCTGCATGGAAAATTCACTTTTTGTTCATTCTTAAAAAAAAATGTTGAGTGCTTCATAAGTGCCAGTCATTATGAATGCATGCTTGGGAGAGGAGGAAAGCAATGATATTATCTAATTCATATTTTAAAAAGATCACTTTGGATGCTTTGTGGAAAATAACGAGTGTGTGTTGGGGGTGCTGATCTGTGGGGACATGTGAAATAGTGAGTGATTAGGAAGGAATCATAACAGTCCAAGAAAAAACCTGAGGCCTAGTTTGAAGAGAGAAGAGACAGGTCATGTTGGTGAATTGCATGTGTAGAGGAGAGAGGAAAAGAAAAAGAAGACTTCCTGATTTATGACAAGAGTATCTGGGTAGGTAGTTGTGTATTTAGTCAGAAAATCAATAGGTTTATGGGTAAAACCATGTGTTCGGAAATATGTTTGAGTCTCATATATACAACTGGGAATGTCATGTAGGCAACTGAATATATGAGCTTTGATTGTAAGAGTTCTGGACGGACTTCTCTGGTCAACCAGTGGTTAAGAATCCACCTGCAATTCAGGGGACATGGGTTCCATCCCTGGTCTTGGAAGATTCCACATGCTGTGGGGCAGCTAAGCCCCTGTGTGTGCCCCAAGTACTGAGCCTGCGTGCTTAGAACCCAGTAGTGAGACAAGATAAGCCATGGCATTGAGAAGCGTGTGCACTGCATCTAGAGAGTTTGCCCTTGCTCATCATGACTAGAGAAAGCCTGTGTGCAGCAACAAAGACCCGACACCGCCAAAAAATAAAAAGAATTCTGGAGGAGATAAACATTGGAAACTCTAAACACTATAAATGGTATCTAACTTCATTTTTGACAGTCTAGGATGGATAGATTAGGAAGAGGATAGGGTCTGGGATGGGGCCCTGCTAATCCTCTGCTGTGGTAAAGTAGATGAGGGCAAGGTAGAAAAACGTGACTGAGATGGACATATGAGGTTGAGGAAAACCAGGAAACTGCTGTTCCAGAAGCAGAGAGATGAGTGTATTTTAAGAATGACAGAATGGCCAGTTATATGGAGGGCAGTTTAGAGGTCGAGAAAGGTGACTGGAATGGACTCATTGGATCTGGCCACGTGGAAGTTGCTGGTGACCGCTGTAAGAGAAGATGTAGTGAAGCGACTGGGACAGAGGCCTGGTGGAAGTGATCTGAATTGCTTAATGGAAAGTGAAACAGTGGAAAGAGTGTTTGTTGACATCTCTTTGAAGAAGTTTGGTTGAGAAGGGCAGCAAAGAAAATGGAAGATTATGGAGGGAGCATGTACAGTAAAGGAAGACTTTGTTTTGCTTTAAAATAAGTGATACCTTTAGAGCAGAATTGATCGAACTGAAGTTTGTGAACCATTCATGGTCTTAGAATAATTGTAGTGCGTTTCAATAGTCATTTAAAAAATTAAATAGAATAAAACAAAAAAAATTATCAAGGTACATTTTGTGTGGTAAAGGTAAGAATTTTATTTTATGAAATATATTATTATTAAAATACTTATAAATAGTTGCATAGCTACACACATATATAGGTATATATTGGATCCTCATATAAAATGCATTTCCTCATGTGGATCACAGTATAAACACTTTTGAATGCACTATACTAGGGAATATTTGCATGCTGACAGGGATAAACTGGTTAAGTGAAATAGACTGATGATACAGAAGAGAGGAAAATCAAAGAAGTCAAGTTCTTAAACAGGACTGAGGGACTCTTCACTCAATTCTCTTGTCTTTTTGCTTCTTGTCCACTTATTTTATGGCTTCACGTAGTCCTCATTAACCTGACCATAAATGAACACATCTCATATTTTTTTCAGGTTTAAATGGTGGGAGTTAAAGACATATTCTCTTGTCAGCAGGAAAGATTTGCCATAGACACTGTTATGGACTTAGCTGTTTCTCTCCAAATTCATATGTTGAGATCCTATAACTCCAAGAAACTCAGATTGTGACTGTATTTGGAGATAGGATTTCTACAGAGGAAATTAAATTAAAATTAGGTCATTGGGGTGGGCCCTAATCCTGTATGACTAATGACCTTAAAAGATGAGACATTTTGAATGCAGATAGACCCAGAGGGAAGACTGATTGAGAAATTAATTTGTTGTAGTTTAAGTCCCCCAGATTGTAGTATTTGGTTATGATGCCCCTAGCAAACTGGTATCATGCTAGTTATCTCCTTTGATTGTTACTACACTCTGAGCTGGAGAAGACCTGGATCATGAATGCCTGTTATGGATGAGAAAACTGAGATGTAGAGATGAGAAATGACTTACCCCAAACTAGAGATCCACATAGCTAGTAAGTAGAAAGTGAAGTTTTATAAACCCTTGCCCAGTGACCTTTCCACGACGAAAGGCCAAGTAACAGGCTTTTGGGTCATGTTGTGCCTAAAGTGGTCGATATGAATTTATGCTGGTCTATGTATTAGGACCATAAGCTACACTTCTCTGCAAATAAAAATTCTGGTAGTCTATGAAATAAGATTAAACATTTAAAAAGTTCAGAAATTCCAGAGATGACATTTATTAACATTTAAAAATCATCATTTTTATGTAGCTCATGAAATTATACAGCTCAATAAACATTATTTAAATTTAGCTTCTCAGTGAGACATGATAAAACTGGACCAGTGCATGGCAAAGAAGATAGCTTTTTTTTTTTTTTTAATTTCCTTTATGAGCTATTAAATTTCTCAGAACAAGCACTAGGGAATATCTCAATAAAGTAATCATCTTTTATTACTTTGGTTTCCTGATACAAACACCATAAATGAATGATCCCAGTAAAGTTGCTTTCCATCTTTCTGTAATGCTTTTGAGGTTCTCTTTCTAAATGTGTTTATTTTTTATTTTTTTTAAACAGGTTTTAAATTTTATTTTATTTTTAAACTTTACAATATTGTATTAGTTTTGCCAAATATCAAAATGAATTCACCACAGGTATACCCGCATTCCCCATCCTGAACCCTCCTCCCTCCTCCCTCCCCTACCCTCCCTCTGGGTCGTCCCAGTGCACCAGCCCCAAGCATCCAGTACTGTGCATCGAACCTGGACTGGTGACTCATTTCATACATGATATTATACATGTTTCAATGCTATTATCCCAAATCTCCCCACCCTCTCCCTCTCCCACAGAGTCCATAAGACTGATCTATACATTGGTGTCTCTTTTGCAGTCTCGTACACAGGGTTATTGTTACCATCTTTCTAAATTCCATATATATGCATTAGTATACTGTATTGGTGTTTTTCTTTCTGGCTTACTTCACTCTGTATAATAGGTTCCAGTTTCATCCATCTCATTAGAACTGATTCAAATGTATTCTTTTTAATGGCTGAGTAATACTCCATTGTGTATATGTACCACTGCTTTCTTATCCATTCATCTGCTGATGGGCATCTAGGTTGCTTCCATGTCCTGGCTATTATAAACAGTGCTGTGATGAACACTGGGGTACATGTGTCTCTTTCCCTTCTGGTTTCCTCAGTGTGTATGCCCAGCAGTGGGATTGCTGGATCATAAGGCAGTTCTATTTCCAGTTTTTTAAGGAATCTCCACACTGTTCTCCATAGTGGCTGTACTAGTTTGCATTCCCACCAACAGTGTAAGAGGGTTCCCTTTTCTCCACACCCTCTCCAGCATTTATTGCTTGTAGACTTTTGGATCGCAGCCATTCTGACTGGCGTGAAATGGTACCTCATAGTGGTTTTGATTTGCATTTCTCTGATAATGAGTGATGTTGAGCATCTTTTCATGTGTTTGTTAGCCATCTGTATGTCTTCTTTGGAGAAATGTCTATTTAGTTCTTTGGCCCATTTTTTGATTGGGTCATTTATTTTTCTGGAGTTGAGCTGTAGGAGTTGCTTGTATATTTTTGAGATTAGTTGTTTGTCCGTTGCTTCATTTGCTATTATTTTCTCCCATTCTGAAGGCTGCCTTTTCACCTCACTAATAGTTTCCTTTGTTGTGCAGAAGCTTTTAAGTTTAATTAGGTCCCATTTGTTTATTTTTGCTTTTATTTCCAATATTCTGGGAGGTGGGTCATAGAGGATCCTGCTGTGATGTATGTCGGAGAATGTTTTGCCTATGTTCTCCTCTAGGAGTTTTATAGTTTCTGGTCTTACATTGAGATCTTTAATCCATTTTGAGTTTATTTTTGTGTGAGGTGTTAGAAAGCGTTCTAGTTTCATTCTTTTACAAGTGGTTTACCAGTTTTCCCAGCACCACTTGTTAAAGAGATTGTCTTTAATCCATTGTATATTCTTGCCTCCTTTGTCAAAGATAAGGTGTCCATAGGTGCGTGGATTTATCTCTGGGCTTTCTATTTTGTTCCATTGATCAATATTTCTGTCTTTGTGCCAGTACCATACTGTCTTGATAACTGTGGCTTTGTAGTAGAGCCTGAAATCAGGTAGGTTGATTCCTCCAGTTCCATTCTTCTTTCTCAAGATAGCTTTGGCTATTCGAGGTTTTTTGTATTTCCATACAAATTGTGAAATTATTTGTTCTAGCTCTGTGAAGAATACCGTTGGTAGCTTGATAGGGATTGCATTGAATCTATAAATTGCTTTGGGTAGTATACTCATTTTCACTATATTGATTCTTCCAATCCATGAACATGGTATATTTCTCCATCTATTAGTGTCCTCTTTGATTTCTTTCACCAGTGTTTTATAGTTTTCTGAATATAGGTCTTTAGTTTCTTTAGGTAGATATATTCCTAAGTATTTTATTCTTTCTGTTGCAATGGTGAATGGAATTGTTTCCTTAATTTCTCTTTCAGTTTTCTCATTATTAGTGTATAGGAATGCAAGGGATTTCTGTGTGTTGATTTTATATCCTGCAACTTTACTATAATCATTGATTAGTTCTAGTAATTTTCTTGTGGAGTCTTTAGGGTTTTCTATGTAAAGGATCATGTCATCTGCAAACAGTGAGAGTTTTACTTCTTCTTTTCCAATTTGGATTCCTTTTATTTCTTTTTCTGCTCTGATTGCTGTGGCCAAAACTTCCAAAACTATGTTGAATAGTAATGGTGAAAGTGGGCACCCTTGTCTTGTTCCTGACTTTAGAGGAAATGCTTTCAATTTTTCACCATTGAGGATAATGTTTGCTGTGGGTTTGTCATATATAGCTTTTATTATGTTGAGGTATGTTCCTTCTATTCCTGCTTTCTGGAGAGTTCTTATCATAAATGGATGTTGAATTTTGTCAAAGGCTTTCTCTGCGTCTATTGAGATAATCATATGGTTTTTGTTTTTCAATTTGTTAATGTGGTGTATAACATTGATTGATTTGCGGATATTGAAGAACCCTTGCATCCCTGGGATAAAGCCCACTTGGTCATGGTGTATGATCTTTTTAATGTGTTGTTGGATTCTGATTGCTAGAATTTTGTTAAGGATTTTTGCATCTATGTTCATCAGTGATATTGGCCTGTAGTTTTCTTTTTTTGTGGGATCTTTGTCAGGTTTTGGTATTAGGGTGATGGTGGCCTCATAGAATGAGTTTGGAAGTTTACCTTCCTCTGCAATTTTCTGGAAGAGTTTGAGCAGGATAGGTGTTAGCTCTTCTCTAAATTTTTGGTAGAATTCAGCTTTGAAGCCGTCTGGACCGGGGCTTTTGTTTGCTGGAAGATTTTTGATTACAGTTTCAATTTCCGTGCTTGTGATGGGTCTGTTAAGATTTTCTATTTCTTCCTGGTCCAGTTTTGGAAAGTTGTACTCTTCTAAGAATTTGTCCATTTCTTCCACGTTGTCCATTTTATTGGCATATAATTGTTGATAGTAGTCTCTTATGATCCTTTGTATTTCTGTGTTGTCTGTTGTGATCTCTCCATTTTCATTTCTAATTTTATTGATTTGATTTTTCTCCCTTTGTTTCTTGATGAGTCTGGCTAATGGTTTGTCAATTTTATTTATCCTTTCAAAGAACCAGCTTTTGGCTTTGTTGATTTTTGCTATGTTCTCTTTTGTTTCTTTTGCATTTATTTCTGCCCTAATTTTTAAGATTTCTTTCCTTCTACTAACCCTGGGGTTCTTCATTTCTTCCTTTTCTAGTTGCTTTAGGTGTAGGGTTAGGTTATTTGACTTTTTTCTTGTTTCTTTAGGTATGCCTGTATTGCTATGAACTTTCCCCTTAGGACTGTTTTTAAAGTGTCCCACAGGTTTTGAGTTGTTGTGTTTTCATTTTCATTAGTTTCTATGCAAATTTTGATTTCTTTTTTGATTTCTTCTGTGATTTGTTGGTTATTCAGCAGGGTGTTGTTCAGCCTCCATATGTTGGAATTTTTATTAGTTTTTCTCCTGTAATTGAGATCTAATCTTACTGCATTATGGTCAGAAAAGATGCTTGGAATGATTTCTATTTTTTTGAATTTACCAAGGCTAGATTTATGGCCCAGGATGTGATCTATCCTGGAGAAGTTTCCATGTGCGCTTGAGAAAAAGGTGTAATTCATTGTTTTGGGATGAAATGTCCTATAGATAACAATTAGGTCTAACTGGTCTATTGTATCATTTAACGTTTGTGTTTCCTTGTTAATTTTCTGTTTAGTTGATCTATCCATAGGTGTGAGTGGGGTATTAAAGTCTCCCACTATTATTGTGTTATTGTTAATTTCTCCTTTCATACTTGTTAGCATTTGTCTTACATATTGCGGCACTCCTGTGTTGGGTGCATATGTATTTATAATTGTTATATCTTCTTCTTGGATTGATCCTTTGATCATTAGGTAGTGACCATCTTTGTCTCTTTTCACAACCTTTGTTTTAAAGTCTATTTTATCTGATATAAGTATTTCTACTCCTGCTTTCTTTTGGTCCCTATTTGCATGGAAAATCTTTTTCCAGCCCTTCACTTTCAGTCTGTATGTGTCCCCTGTTTTGAGGTGGGTCTCTTGTAGACAACATATGTAGGGGTCTTGTTTTTGTATCCATTCAGCCAGTCTTTGTCTTTTGGTTGGGGCATTCAACCCATTTACATTTAAGGTAATTACTGAAAAGTATGATCCTGTTGCCATTTACTTTATTGTTTTGGGTTCGAGTTTATACACTGTTTTTGTGTTTCCTGTCTAGAGAATATCCTTTAGTATTTGTTGGAGAGCTGGTTTGGTGGTGCTGAATTCTCTCAGCTTTTGCTTGTCTGAGAAGCTTTTGATTTCTCCTTCATATTTGAATGAGATCCTTGCTGGGTACAATAATCTGGGCTGTAGGTTATTTTCTTTCATCACTTTAAGTATGTCTTGCCATTCCCTCCTGGCTTGAAGAGTTTCTATTGAAAGATCAGCTGTTATCCTAATGGGAATTCCCTTGTGTGTTATTTGTTGTTTTTCCCTTGCTGCTTTTAATATTTGTTCTTTGTGTTTGATCTTTGTTAATTTGATTAATATGTGTCTTGGGGTGTTTCTCCTTGGGTTTATCCTGTTTGGGACTCTCTGGGTTTCTTGGACTTGGGTGATTATTTCCTTCCCCATTTTAGGGAAGTTTTCAACTATTATCTCCTCAAATATTTTCTCATGGTCTTTCTTTTTGTCTTCTTCTTCTGGGACCCCTATGATTCGAATGTTGTAGCATTTAATATTCTCCTGGAGGTCTCTGAGATTGTCCTCATTTCTTTTAATTCGTTTTTCTTTTATCCTCTCTGATTCATTTATTTCTACCATTCTATCTTCTAATTCACTAATCCTATCTTCTGCCTCTGTTATTCTACTATTTGTTCCCTCCAGAGTGTTTTTAATTTCATTTATTGCATTATTCATTTTATATTGACTCTCTTTTATTTCTTCTACGTCCTTGTTAAACCTTTATTGCATCTTCTCAATCTTAGTCTCCAAGCTATTTATCTGTGATTCCATTTTGATTTCAAGATTTTGGATCAATTTCACTATCATTATTCGGAATTCTTTATCAGGTAGATTCCCTATCTCTTCCTCTTTAGTTTGGTTTGGTGGGCTTTTATCCTGTTCCTTTATCTTCTGGGTATTCCTCTGTCTCTTCATCTTGTTTAAATTGCTGAGTTTGGGGTGTCCTTTCTGTATTCTGGCAGTTTGTGGAGTTCTCTTTATTGTGGCATTTCCTTGCTCTGTGTGGGTTTGTACAGGTGGCTTGTCAAGGTTTCTTGGTTAGGGAAGCTTCTGTCGGTGTTCTGGTGAGTGGAGCTGTACTTCTTCTCTCTGGAGTGCAATGAAATGTCCAGTAATGAGTTATGGGATGTCTATGGTTTTAGGGTGACTTTGGGCTGCCTGTATCTTGGAGCTCAGGGCTGTGTTCCTTGCTGCTGGAGAATTTGCTTGGTATGTCTTGCCCTGAAACTTGTTTCGCCCAGAGAGGTTTACAGCGTTATATGGAGAAGAGAAGAGTGAGGAGGGAGTTAGAGGTGACCCGAATGAGATGAGGTGGAGTCAATAGAGGAGAGAGTGGGCTATTCAGTAATCTCTTCCTTATGTGCACTCCACAACTGGACCGCTCAGAGTTGTTCACAGAGTTACACAGAGAAGAGAAGAAGGAGGAAGTTGGCAGAGGTGGCCAGGAGGATAAATGGGGGGAATGAAAAGGAGGGAGACAGATCCAGCCAGTAATCAGTTCCCTAAGTGTTCTCCACCGTCTGGAACACACAGAAATTCACAGAGTTGGGTAGAGTAGAGAGGGGTTAGGGAGGAGACACAGGCGACCTAGTGGAGAAAAAGGAGAGTCCAAAGGGAGAGAGAGCAGTTAAGCCAGTAATCTCGCTCCCTAGTGAAAAATGGGTACTGAAGATTGGGTTCTTAAAGGTACAAAATTGGTAACAAATACATAAAAGCAAAAATTAAAAATCTAGAGTAGAGTTTGGAATTTCAAAAATACGATGTTAAAGAAAAGAAGAAGGAAAAGAGAGAGAGAAAAAATGAACAAACAAAAACAAACAAGGTCACAAAAATTATAAAGAAAATATAGGTACAAAATTGATAACTAATACCAAAAAGCAAAAGTTAAAAATCTAGAGTAGAGTTTGGAATTTCAAAAATACAATGTTAAAAAAAGAAGAAAAAGAACGGGAGAAAAAAACAAACAAACAAACAAGAACAAACAAGGTTGCATAAATTATTAAAAAAAAGAAATACAGGTACAAAATTGATAACAAATACCAAAAAGCATAAATTAAAAATCTAGAATAGAGTTTGGAATTTCAGATATACAATGTTATTTAAAAGAAGAAGAGAAAGAAACAGAGAAAAAGAAAAAATAAAAAAGGGTCACAGAAATTATATAAAAACAAAAACAAAAAAAAACTGTAGGTACAAAATTGATAACAAATACTAAAAAGCTAAAATTAAAAGTCTAGAGTAGAGTTTGGAATTTCAAAAATACAATGTTAAAGAAAAGAAGGAAAAAGAAAAAAAAAGGTCAAAAAATTATTAAAAAATATATATATATGAAGTTTGCTTTAAAAAAAAAATTAGGGTCTTTTTTTTTTTGTAATCGGTTATAAAAGTGGAAATTAAAGGAATAATAGAGGACTTACTTTTTTTTTTTTTTTTTTATAGGCTCACTTGTTCAGTCGTACTGAGGGGAGGTAGGGAGGGATGCTGCAAACAAATAACACTGGCGTGTGCTCGCAGTGCCTCAGCCACACTGGGTCTGCCCCCTGTTCACAGCGCATGTAGCCTCTCTGCCCACGCTGCTCAGGCTCTAGGTTGCTCCGCTGCGAACCATCCGCGGCCCTCCCTGGGCTGCCTGTACTTCCCAGGTCCAAGCCGCTCAGGTTCAGGCACTCGGGTAGTCCTCAGAGGCGCAGACTCTCAGTTGGGCCTGCGTTTTGTGCCCTTCCCAGATCCGAGCAGCTCAGGTGATGAGGTGTTTTGCGCGCGCGATTGCTGCGACTTATCGCCTCCCCGCCGCTCGGTTATCTAGTTGTGCACCGGCACACCTTCTCAGGCAGATGTTGACCGTCCAGACCCCCAAGAAGTTTTAGTTAGCAAAGAAGCCTGCTTACAGTTTTATAGATAATGTCTCTCTGGGGCTGCGATTGTCCCCTTCCGGCTCTGGCTGCCTATCACCGGAGGGGGATGGTCTGCCGCTGGCTATCTCTGTTCAGTTCTTTGTTCCGTGCGCGGGCCTGGCGGTGTCATAGGTTAGGGCTGGCTTTTCGCGTGGTAGATATCCCACAGTCTGGTTTGCTAGCCCAAATTATTTCGCTCAGATAGTGCTCGGGGTATTCAGGCCAGATTCTTGCGATGCAGCCCGCGCCGCGCCTCCCTGCCCCGCCCCCGCTTGCTAATGGCGTGTGCAGGCATCTGCGCTGCTTCTCCGCTGGGGGAGTTACCGTAGGGCTCGCAGTGTGTGGGTTTTAATTATTTATTTTTCCTCCCTGTTATGTTGCCCTCTGTGCTTCCAAGGCTCGGTGCAGATTCGGCAGTGAGAAGGTTTCCTGGTGTTTGGAAACTTCTCTCTTTTTAAGACTCCCTTCCTGGGACGAACTCCGTCCCTCCCTCTTTTGTCCCTTTTTTTGTCTTTTATATTTTTCCCTACCTCCTTTCGAAGACTTGGGTTGCTTTTCTGGGTGCCTGATGTCCTCTGCCGGCTTTCAGAAGTTGTTTTGTGGAATTTACTCGGCGTTTAAATGTTCTTTTGATGAATTTGTGGGGGAGAAAGTGTTCTCCCCTTCCTACTCCTCCGCCATCTTAGCTCCTCCTCCTCTAAACGTGTTTAGACATGACTTTTAAAATTTCTTGGTGAAATGTCCTATAATAAGCACATATTTGAAATGACATTTTAGAGTCTGAAACACACTTAGCATGTTGTGCTAATTTGTTCATTCATTTGTATATTTCAGTAAGCATTTATGAAGAGACTCTTTTTATTCTTAACACTGGTGAATAAGACATGATTTCAAAAAGTTCAAAAGTTATTAAAGAGATGTGTGTGTGTGTGAATCTTGCTTCACTGCAATGAATGTCCCTATGTATGTCACCTTATGAAGATGTGTTCGTTTTTCTAGGGTACAAGTTGCTGGGTTGTAAATTGTTTCTATCTTCAGCTGTGTAATGTTAATGTTAAATAGATCTTCAGTTTACTTTCCTATTACTATTCTCTCACTTTCTAAAATCAGTCAGATTTGGGATTTCCCTGGCCAGCCAGTGATTAAGACTTCATACTTCCAAAGCAGGGAGCATAGGTTCAATCTCTGGTCAGGAAACTAAGATCCCACATGCTGCATGGCCAAAAAAAAAAAAAATCAGTCAGATTTATAGACTTTATACAGTCTTTAATAAGCATAAAATGATAACTGATAATTGTTGTAATCTGTGATTTCCTGATTATTACTGATTAACTATTTTTACATGTTTTTAATGTGGTCCACTGGAGAAGGCAATGGCAAACCACTTCAGTATTCCTGCCTTGAGAACCCCATGAACAGTATGAAAAAACAAAAGATAGGACACTGAAAGATGAACTCCCCAGTCTGGTAGGTGCCCAAATGCTACTGGAGATCAGTGAAGAAATAACTCCAGAAAGAATGAAGAGACAAGCCAAAGCAACAACACCACCCAGTTGTGGATGTGACTGGTGATGGAAGCAAGGTCTGATGCTGTAAAGAGCAATATTGCAGAGGAACCTGGAATGTTGGGTCCATCAGATCAGATCAGTTGCTCAATCGTGTCCGACTCTTTGCGACCCCATGAATCGCAGCACGCCAGGCCTCCCTGTCCATCACCAACTCCCGGAGTTCACTCAGACTCACGTCCATCGAGTCAGTGATGCCATCCAGCCTTCTCCTCCTGCCCCCAATCCCTCCCAGCATCAGAGTCTTTTCCAATGAGTCAACTCTTCGCATGAGGTGGCCAAAGTACTGGAGTTTCAGCTTTAGCATCATTCCTTCCAAAGATATCCCAGGGCTGATCTCCATCAGAATGGACTGGTTGGATCTCCTTGCAGTCCAAGGGACTCTCAAGAGTCTTCGCCAACACCACAGTTCAAAAGCATCAATTCTTCGGCGCTCAGCCTTCTTCACAGTCCAACTCTCACGTCCATACATGACCACAGGAAAAACCATAGCCTTGACTAGACGAACCTTTGTTGGCAAAGTAATGTCTCTGCTTTTGAATATGCTATCTAGGTTGGTCATAACTTTCCTTCCAAGGAGGAAGTGTCTTTTAATTTCATGGCTGCAGTCACCATCTGTAGTGATTTTGGAGCCCAGAAAAATAAAGTCTGACATTGTTTCCACTGTTTCCCCATCTATTTCCCATGAAGTGGTGGGACTGGATGCCATAATCTTCGTTTTCTGAATGTTGAGCTTTAAGCCAACTTTTTCACTCTCCACTTTCACTTTCATCAAGAGGCTTTTGAGTTCCTCTTCACTTTCTGCCATAAGGGTGGTGTCATCTGCATATCTGAGGTTATTGATATTTCTCCCAGCAATCTTGATTCCAGTTTGTGTTTCTTCCAGTCCAACGTTTCTCATGCTGTACTCTGCATATAAGTTAAATAAGCAGGGTGACAATATACAGCCTTGACAAACTCCTTTTCCTATTTGGAACCAGTCTGTTGTTACATGTCCAGTTCTAACTGTTGCGTCCTGACCTGCATACATGAATCAAGGCAAATTGGAAGTGATGGCAAGGAGATGAACGTCAGGAGATGGCAACAGTGAACGTCAACATTCTAGGAATCAGCGAACTAAAATGGACTGGAATGGGTGAATTTAACTCAGATGACTATTATATCTACTACTGTAGGCAAGAATCCCTTAGAAGCAATGGGGTATCCATAATGGTCAACAAAGGAGTTGAAAATGCAGTACTTGGATGCAGTCTCAAAAACGACAGAATGATCTCTGTTCGTTTCCAAGGCAAACCATTCAGTATCACAGTAATCCAAGTCTATGCCCCAACCAGTAACGCTGAAGAAGCTGAAGTTGAACGGTTCTATGAAGACCTATAAGACCTTCTGTAATTAATACCCAAAAAAAAGAGGTCCTTTTCATTATAGGGGACTGAAATACAAAAGTAGGAAGTCAAGAAACACCTGAAGTCACAGGCAAATTTGGCCTTGGAGTACAGAATGAATCAAGGCAAAAGCTAATAGAGTTCTGCCAAGAGAATGCACTGGTCATAGCAAACACCCTTTTCCAGCAACACGAGAAGACTACACATGGACATCACCAGATGGTCAATACCGAAATTAGATTGATTATATTCTTTGCAGACAAAGATGGAGAAGCTCGATACATTCAGCAAAAACAAGATTGGGAGTTGACTGTGGCTCAGATCATGAACTCCTTATTGCCAAATTGAGACTTAAATTGAAGAAAGTAGGGAAAACCACTAGACCATTCAGGTATGACCTAAATCACATCCCTTCTGATTATACAGTGGAAGTGAGAAATAAATTTAAGGGACTAGATCTGATAGATAGAGTGCCTGATAAACTATGGACAGAGGTTCGTGACATTGTACAGGAGACAGGGATCAAGAAAAAGAAATGCAAAAAAGCGAAATGGCTGTCTGAGGAGGCCTTACAAATAGCTGTGAAAAGAAAAGCCAAAAGCAAAGCAGAAAAGGAAAGATATACCCATTTGAATGCAGAATTCCAGAGAATAGCAAGGAGAGACAAGAAAGCCTTCCTCAGTGATCAGTGCAAAGAAATAGAGGAAAACAATAGAACAGAAAAGACTAGAGATCTCTTCAAGAAAATTAGAGATACCAAGGGAATATTTCATGCTAAGATGGGCTCAATCAAGGACAGAAATGGTATGGACCAAACAGAAGCAGAAGATATTAAGAAGAGGTGGTAAGAATACACAGAAGAACTGTACAAAAAAATCTTCATGACCCAGATAATCATGATGATGTGATCACTGACCTAGAGCCAGACATCCTGGAATGTGAAGTCAAGTGGGCCTTAGAAAGCATCACTACGAACAAAGCTAGTGGAGGTGATGGAATTCCAGTTGAGCTGTTTCAAATCCTAAAAGATGATGCTATGAAAGTACTGCACTCAATATGCCAACAAATTTGGAAAACTCAGCAGTGGCCACAGGACTGGAAAAGGTCAGTTTTCATTCCAATCCCAAAGAAAGACAATGCCAAAGAATGCTCAAACTACCGCACAATTGCACTCATTTCAAACGCTAGCAAAGTAGTGCTCAGAATTCTCCAAGCTAGGCTTCAACAATACAGGAACTGTGAGCTTCCAGATGTTTAAGCTGGGTTTAGAAAAGGCAGAGGAACCAGAGATCAAATTGCCAACATCCACTGGATCATTGAAAAAGCAAGAGAGTTCCAGAAAAATATATACTTTTGCTTTATTGACTATGCCAAAGCCTTTGACTGTGTGGATCACAATAAACTGTGGAAAATTCTGAAAGAGATGCGAATACAGACCATCTGACCTGCCTCTTGAGAAATCTGTATGCAGGTCAGGAAGCAACATTTGGAACTGGACGTGGAACAACAGACTCATTCCAAATAGGAAAAGGAGTATGTCAAGGGTGTATATTGTCACCCTGTTTATTTAACTTATATGCAGAGTACATCATGAGAAACACTGGACTAGAAGAAACACAAGCTGGAATCAAGATTGCCGGGAGAAGTATCAATAACTTCAGATATACAGATGACACCACCATTATGGCAGAAAGTGAAGAAGTAAAGAGCCTCTTGATGAAAGTGAAAGAGGAGAGTGAAAAAGTTGGCTTAAAGCTCAACATTCGGAAAACGAAGATCATGGCATCTGGTCCCATCACTTCATGACAAATAGATGGAAAAACAGTGGAAACAGTGGCAGGCTTTATTTTGGGGGGCTCCAAAAATCATTGCAGATGGTGACTGCAGCCATGAAATAATAAGATGCTTACTCCTTGGAAGGAAAGTTATGACCAACCTAGACAGCATCTTAAAAAACAGAGACATTACCACCAAAGGTCCATCTAGTCAAGGCTATGGTTTTTCCAGTGGTCACGTATGGATGTGAGAATTGGACTATAAAGAAGCTGAGCACTGAAGAATTGATGCTTTTGAACTGTGGTGTTGGAGAAGACTCTTGAGAGTCGCTTGGACTGCAAGGAGATCCAACGAGTCCATCCTAGAGGAAATCAGTCCTCAATGTTCATTGGAAGGACTGATGAAGCTGAAACTCCAATACCTTGGCCATCTGATGCAAAGAGCTGACTCATTTGAAAAGACCCTGATGCTGGGAAAGATTGAAGGCGAGAGAAGAGGATGACTGCTGGAAGGCATCATCGACTCAATGGACGTGCGTTTGAGTAAACTCTACGAGTTGGTGATGGACAAGGACGCCTGGCGTACTGTAGTCCATGGGGTCGCAGAGTTGAATGTGACTGAGGGCCTAAACTGTACTGAACTGAATGAAGTTTTTATAGTTTATTTTATTTATTTATAGGTTTATATAAGTTTCTTCTTTCAATTGCCTGTTCATATAGTTTGTCCATTTTCCTGTTTGCCTTTCTTTTCTTATAAATCCATTTGTACGTGTTCCTGTAATATGTTTTATAATACTCCTTTTTGTATGAATTTCAAATAGTTGCTTCCCACCTCTAAGTTTCTTTTCACTTTGCTTAAAGTAGGTTTTATCTTTATAAGTTTTCAATATTAATGTGTTCATATATGTCTATTTTTTCTTTTATATTTTGTATTTTTTTATATCCCACTCTGATTTCATCAGTATATTTTGTGTGTTAGACTCTGAAAATTTAGGAATCTGTTTATTTAAGTTATTAGTGTATTGTATCAAGAACTTCTTGTTTTATTTGTTTGCTTGGAGAGAAGTAGAGATCTGATCTTTTCCTTTCCCCACTGTTGTTTTTTAGTTGCTAAGTCATGTCTGATTCTTTTCAGCCCCATGGACGACGGCACGCCGGGTTTTCCTGTCCTTCAGTGTCTCCTGGAGTTTGCTCAGATTCATGTCCATTGACTCGGTGATACTATCTAACCATCTCGTCCTCTGCTGTGCTCTTCCTTCTGCCTTCAATCTTTCCTAGCATCAGGGTCTTTTCCAATGAGTCGGCCCTTCGCATCAGGTGGCCAACGTATGGAACTTTCCCCATATGGATGGCTGGTTATATTCCTGTACTTCATTCAGTGGTCTATATTTGGCTCACAGGATTGTAGTTTATTATATTCGAAGCTCTCATAGGTATGTGAATTTATTTTAAGGCCACTTATTCTGTTACTTTGGTTTATTTGTCTGTCCCTTCAACCATATACACTGTTAAATCTCTTTAGTTTTTAAAGCCTGATATCAGTTAAGCTAAGCTGTCTCTTCTGCTGCTGTTTCAAAATTGCCTTGACAGATATTGACCTATAATTCATCCATATATGTTTTAGCATAAAGTTGCCATATTCCATCAAAAACACTAAGATTTTGATGAAAATTGCTTTGACACTATAGATGAATGTGTAAGAGTTGCCTTTAGAGCCTTCAAGTATATGAATATGATATATTTCTCATTTACATATGTTTTATTTTATTACCTTCAATGAAGTTTTAGTATTTTATGCTAAAGTGTTATATACCTTTATTGGGTTTAGTCATTACTCTTATTATTTGTGCTATTATAAATGTAAGTGTTCAAACTCAGATTTCTTAATAATTTGTTGCTCATATAAAGGAATATAAGTATACTTTAATATGTTGATTTTGTATTTAGCCATTTTGCTGAACAATCTTATTAATTATAGTGATTCATTTATTGATTTTCTTGGATTATCTGTGTGGGTATTCTGTGAATAAATCTTATTTAGGTTGTATTCTTTTAATTCTTATCCTTTAAAATTTTTGTATTTTTTTACTCTGATAAACAATTTTAAATAGAATAGAGTAGAAATAGTGAGAGCAGGAGAGCAACATCGTAACTGTTTGCCTCATGCATGGACTTGCAGCTCAGCAGCACTGTCATCTGTGCTCTGGCTCTGTCTCTGGTTGTCTCTTTATTTTGATCTCCATTTTTCCCTCAGTGACCATGGAATCAAAATTTGGAAAAAAATTTAAAAGTCATTAGTGATATAAAAATAATTTTATTGGATGCCTGAATAACATTAAGAAAGTTCCAAGGCAATATTATCTGTGGGCATTTTGGCAAGTCTGGGTTGATTTTGTTTTTAATTGAAATATAGCTGACTAGTATAGTTGACGGAGAAGGCAATGGCACCCCACTCCAGTACTCTTGCTTGGAAAATCCCATGGACGGAGGAGCCTATTAGGCTGCAATCCATGAGGTCACTAAGAGTCGGACACGACTGAGCGGCTTCACTTTCACTTTTCACTTTCATGCATTGGAGAAGGAAATGGCAACCCACTCCAGTGTTCTTGCCTGGAGAATCCCAGGGACGGGGGAGTCTGGTGGGCTGCTGTCTATGGGGTCGCACAGAGTCGGACACGACTGCCACGACTTAGCAGCAGCAGCAGCAGTCTAGTTGAAGTGTAGTTGAGGTATTAGTTTCAGTGTATAGCAGTGATTCAGTATTTTTATAGATTATACTCCATTTTAAGCTATAAAATACTGGCTGTATTTCCCTGTGCTGTACAATGTATCCTTGGAGCTTATTATTTTAATATTCTTTAGCCAGTTTTCAGTGCACAGATTGAATTCTAGAAAGGCGGGGGCCTATGTGGAGAGCTCTGTTTTGTCAGTCCAACGAAATGAAAAGCTGCTGTCTTCATTTTCCTTATTCAGTTTCAAGTATGTAGGTGATTTTAAAATTTAACTGCAGTTTGGTTGAGATGTGCTACCACTCCCAGCTAATTATATATAGATGTATCAAATGTGCATTTTCTTTAAAAGCCATATTACTATTTTGCCTTTATCTACTAGTGATACTTAAATAGAAGGTGGTAATAAAATGTTAATATGTAGTAGTCATATGAGAAAAATAATGTAGACATTTCTGAGGTATATCCTGGGATGTATTATTGCTTCTAAAAACACGAGTACATTCAGAATGACAAGCCTACATAAACTAGGGTTCTTGATCACCCAGGGTTGGCTGGCTTTGTATCCTGCTGCTGAGATAGAAGACTGGGTCTTATCATCCTTTGATTTCCCCTCCAAATCAGGTGTAGGTTTTCAGGGTCCTTAGGAACTTCAGGAAGTTTAGCATTTTACCAAGTATATATGTTTGATGTGTGGATAGAGGCCCAACACCCGGAAGAGCTCTGCATTCAGAGAGAGATTTAAGTTCCTATTCTGACATCTTTTCAATTGGCCATCCTTGTCCAAATGCAAAGCCCTGGGAAGGTATACTCACTACCTCATGCATACATGGAAGGTGCTTCATCTCACACTGAAGGAAGTCTAGTTAAGGTTGGAGAGTGTGTAACATTTCACAAGCAAAGGGAATGCATATTCTCCTAATAGCATCTTGAAAGCTGAGTTTGGAGAGGGAAACTCCATCTTTCTAAGGGACAACAGTGTGCATTGATCAAGGGAAGTGAGATGGGAGGCAAGCCCGCAGCGCTGGGGTCAGGTTTTCAGCCTCATTTGCGCCTCCATGGCACATTTGCTTTGTGGTGAACCAGTCACATCCCAGTTATTATGGAGGACCTAAGAGACTGCAGAGTAGAAGCTCAGCGAGAATCTATTTTGACCCAATGCACTGCTACAGATGTAAGCCTCTTTTTTTGGACTCTTCATTACTCAGCAAGAGAAGAAGCCATGCTTATTTGTTTTTCTGTGCCACGGAGAAGTGAAGAAAACAGGGGCTCAGCCTGTGAAATTTGAGTTATGCAGTGACTCTGCCAACACCATAGGACCTCCTTGAATCTTTAACATAGGGGACACATCCCCTAAAATTCTTATCAGACATGTGGTGAGGGAATTCTGCATACATAATTCCATTTAGCTATTGAGTGACATTATAAAAGATGAATCCACTGATTTTACAGGTGAGGAAACTGAAACTTAATGGGCAGTTAAGGCTTTGGCCAGGGTCGTAGAGACATGTGGTATGGAACAAAGGGAGTATTCAAACCCTAGAGGCCAACTGCAAAATGTTTACTTGTAACCACTTTGTTGCTGTTCAGTTGCAAAGTTGTGTCTGACTTTTGATGACTCCATGGATGGCAGCATGCCAGGCTTCCCTAACCTTCACTATCTCCTGGAGTTTGCTCAGATTCATGTCCATTGAGTTGGTGATGCCATCTAACCATCTTGCCCTCTCCTGCCCTCTTCTCCTTTTGCCTTCAATCTTTCTCAGCATCAAGGTCTTTTTCAATGAGTTGGCTGTGCTGCTTTTAAAGCCCCTACTCTTCCTCTTGCAGGCTTAATGGGAGAAATAAACATATCTTTGTAAGGAAGCTTTCTGCAAAATGTGATGTGGTTTGAGAAATGAAAGTTATTGTATTAGGTCCAGTTCATTGATGTTTTCTGTTAATGTAAAGGGTGCAATATTCATTAACACCTATTTAAACTATGTAGCACCTGCTCTTTGTAGAACGTATTCTTAAAACAGTCCATTTCTCCACAGAGCAGTTCCTGTTCTGTGCTCTTATTTGCATATCATCTACTGCCAAAAATATCCTTTCCTTAAGGAATTTCTAAAGTACCTTTATCAGTGCTACCTAACCATTTATACCTAAGCAGGAAAAGTTCCCCAAATGGCTTCATCAGTGAAAGCTTGCTTTTTACTACCTTTTCCGGAGGTATGAATAATAGGTGGTCATGTGGTGGAACAGATTCACTGGCTGCTTCTACCTGCCTTACTTTGCCTGGGGGATTCAGAGACCTCTGTCCCATGGTTCGGGACTTCCCAGGTGGCTCAGTGGTAAAGAATCTACCTGTAATGCAGGAGATGCAGGAGTTGTGGATTTGATCCCTAGGATGGGGAGATCCCCTGGGAGGAGGGCATGGCAACCCAGTCTAGTATTCACGCCTGGAGGATCCTAGGGACGGAGGAGCCTGGAGGGCTACAGTCCATAGGGCCGCAAAGAATCAGGTATGACTAGAGTGACTGAGCATGCATGCGCATATCTCATAGTTCAATCAGCGTCCTCACTTAGAAACCCAGAGGATCCAGGAGATACTATGGAGCTCTAGAGGGATCTGCTTCTTCTGGAAGAGCTGATGAATGAAGCCTCTCAGTTTCAGACTGGAACCCCTTATTGGACCTGTGTCCTTTGTGTCCTAAGATACGTCTTAGAATTTCAGAGCAGGACTTGGTTTCCAGAGGGCAGCTAGTGACCTCAATCTGTTTGGACAGTCAGACTGTGCTGTATCTGTGCCAGGCAGGTAACCCTGTGGCAGAAGTGCTCCCAACTAGCCCACTTCACACTTGAAGAACTGTGCTTAAAAGGCGTAAGATGGCAAACCTCCTCTCTCCATCTCAAAGTGAAGTGTCTTGAACTTTTCCTGTCACTGGTGATTCTCAACACTTATTTTTTACCATGAAGGCGGAGTTATATAGATATATATTCAGTGAGAAAATAGCAAATATTGACAAGTTTCATTTTCTTTGTTCGCTTATGTGTGAATTTTTAATATGAATTCAGAGAATTTAAATATTTATCCTGGTCCAGATTTTTCAGTGAACGCATTTCAGAAATCTAACTTTATGTTTTTTTTTCCTCTGCAAGATCAGATTTTAGGGAACATTTTTATTGATAGTAAGTATGTTTATAGAATTTTTATACACTATGTTTATAGAATTTTATACACTATGTTGTGTCTTTTCTCTCTAACGTTGTTACTCAGTTATCCTGCATACGATTATATACTTTTAATGTTATCTGTGTTGGTTTATATAAATCTGCTTTTAAAATATATTCTATTCCCTATGAGCTAAAAAAGGACAAGATAATGACAATTTCTTCTTTTATTTTTTGGTTATGAACTCAAACAGATGATAAGTTAGATAAATAAACTATATTCATTTTAATAGCACATATTAGTGATGCTCAGCTATGATCCATGGCTCTTTGGAAGTTGCATTCCCAATCCTTGCCTGTTTGCTTGTGAGTAGGAATTTGTTCAGAAGAAATAGAAACCCTGGTGAATATTTGAGGGAAGTCACACCAAGCTGGAAGGGTACAACTATGATCCCTGAAACAGAAAAATATGTCTTCTAATGTGAGGAAAGGACAGTAGTTCTTTAGGAGTCTAAGAAGGGCGAGATCTTTTGTGGTTAGGCAATGACAAGAACTGGGCTTCCCAAGTGGTTCTAGTGGTTAAAAAAGAAACCCGCCTGCCAGTGTAGGAGCCAGAAGAGACGTGGGTTTGATCCCCTGGTCAGGACGATCCCCTGGAGGAGGGCGTGGCAACCCATCCAGTATTCCTGCCTGGGGAATCCCCTGGACAGAGGAACCTGACAGGCTGCAGTCCATTAGGTCACAAAGAGTCTGAGACAACTCAAGTGACTTAGCATACACACAGGCACCATATTGGGCTTCCCTCGTGGCTCAGTTGGTAAAGAATCTGCCTGCAATGTGGGAGGCCTGGGTTGGGAAGATCCCCTGGAGAAAGGAAAGGCTACCCACTTCAGTATCTGGCCTGGAGAATTCCATAGTCCATGGGGTCACAAAGAGTCGGACGCAACTGAGCGACTTTGATTTTCTTTCTTTCTAGGCACCGTATCTTCTTTATCCAGTCATCTGTCGATGAACATTTAGGTTGCTTCTATGTCCTGGAAGAGCTGTTTATTTTTAATTGAAATATAATCAACATAGTGTATTAGTTTCAGATGTATGTCAGAGTGATTTGATATTTGTTAGGTGTTGTGAAATGACCACCATAGTAAGTCTAGGTAACATCCATCACCATACAGTTACACAGTTGTTTCTTATGATAAGAACTTTTAAGATCTATTTTCTTAGCACTTTTCAAATATTCAATATAGTATTATTAATTATAGTCCCCATGCTATACATTACATCTCCGTGACTTACTGTGTAACTGGAAGTTTCTACTGTTTGATCATCTTTACTCATTTTGCCTACCCCAAGTCCTCCATTTTTGGCAACTATCTGTCTGTATCTGTAAGTTAATTGTTTTTGTTTCTGTTTTTTATAGATCGGTTGTTATCCACATATAAGTGAGCATATGGCAAATTGTGTTTCTTTGACAGACATTGCACTTAGCATGATGCCTTCAAGGTCCGTCTGCGTTGTCACAAATGCCAACATTTCATTATTTTTTTATGATTGAGTAATATTCCGTTGTATATCTGCACCAAGTCTTCTTTATCCATGTATCTATCAATGGACAGTTAGGTTGTTTCTCTATCTTTGCAGTTATAAATAACGCTGCAGTGAATGTAGGGGTGCATATATCTTTTTGAGTTACTGTTTTTGTTTTCTTCAGATATATACCCAGAAGTGGAACTGCTGGATCACACGTTAGTTCTTTTTTTTTTTTTTTGGCTGCCTCTGTCTTTTTCTAATTCTGCGTAAAATCCCTTCCTTCATTCTAGAAATCCTTAAGAATCCTATTTCTTTTTTTTTTTAATTTTTTAAAATTTTATTTTATTTTTAAACTTTACAATATTGTATTGGTTTTGCCAAATATTGAAATGAATCCGCCACAGGTATACATGTGTTCCCCATCCTGAACCCTCCTCCCTCCTCCCTCCCCATACCATTCCTCTGGGTCGTCCCAGTGCACCAGCCCCAAGCATCCAGTATTGTGCATCGAACCTGGACTGGCGACTTGTTTCATATATGATATTATACATGTTTCAATGCCATTCTCCCAAATCATCCCACCCTCTCCCTCTCCCACAGAGTCCAAAAGACTGTTCTATACATCAGTGTCTCTTTTGCTGTCTTGTATACAGGGTTATTGTTACCATATTTCTAACACATGTTAGTTCTATTTTTAATTTTAGAAGAGCATCAATGCTGTTTATCACAGTGTCTGTACCACTTTACATTCTATCAACAGTGCATGAGGGTTCCCTTTTCTCCATATCTTGGCCAATTCTTGTTATTTCTTGTGTAAAACCTAATAATAGCCATTCTAACAGGTTTAAGTTGATATCTCATTGTGGTTTTGAAATGCCTTTTCTTAATGGTTAGTGATGTTGAGCACCTTTTCATATTGACCATCCATGTGTCATTTTCTTGTGGAAAGGTCCTCTGCCCATTTTTAAATCAAATTGTTTGGCTTTGAGATGTATGAATTCTTCATATATTCTGGATAGTAGCCTCTTGTCAGATATACTATTTGGAAATCTTTTCTCTCATTTGTTAGGTTGCCTTTTCATTTTGTTGATAGGTTGCTTTCTTGTGCAGAAATTTTAGTTTGACGTGGTCACACTTGTTTATTTTTGCCATTGTTGCCTTGGTTTTTGGTGTCAAATCCAAAAAATCATCACTAAGACCTCTGTCAAGGAGCTTATCATCTATGTTTTCTTCTGGGACTTTTATGGTTTCGCGTCTCACATTCAAGTCTTTATTCAATTTTTAGTTTGTTTTTGTGTATACTGTGAGACAGGTGTCCAGTTTTATTCTTTCGCGTGTAACACTGCAGTTTTCTTATTGAAGACATTGTCCTTTCCCCATTGTATATTCTTCAGAGCTGGTATTTTTAAGCCATCTCTGTTCTCTCTCAAGTGGTTAAAAGTACCTCTTTAAAAGAAACAAAGCGTGGTAAAATAGCTAAATATAATGGCAGTATTTATTGTGCTTTCATGGGCCAGGCTTTATTCTAAGTACATCTCACTTAATTATCACATAAATCCTATGAACCACAGAGAATTAAGTGCCCTGCCTAGGACCACAGTGCAAGTAAGAAAGACTTAAACTGTGGTTAAAGAATGGGCCTGATGCTGAGAAGTTCTGGGGATGAGAAATGACTGTGTGCAGGTGGAGTTGACCTCCTACAACCTGACAGAAGAAGCACGGATGTGCCAAGTTCAAGCAGGGAGGTGCCCTGCACCGGGAGGAAGGTCACTTCTGCACCAAAGGCACAGCAATGTGAAACCTGAGATCTGTGAAGAAAAGCCTAGAAATGGGAGACCAGAGGGAGAAGCATGGAAGGGTCTTGGGAGCCCCTAGAAAGTAGAATATCTAGACTGGTTAGTAAGGAGCAGAGATGAAAAATGGGAGAGAAGGGCCATTCTGAGGTCTGCATCACAGTGAAAAGAGTGTATTCTGCTGCAAACTTTTTGTAAGCTTTGGTCCGTTTTCTTTTTTTTTAATATTTATTTATTTAATTTTTTTTTTGGCTGTACCACGCAGCATGGCCTGTGGGATCTCAGTTTCCCCAACCAAGGATTGAACCCGTGTCCCCTGATATGGATGCATGGAGTCCTAACCATTGGAGCACCAGGGAAATCCCCATTTTAATTAAGTCTAGTCTTTTCTCGGAGAAGGCCATGGCACCCCACTCCAGTATTCTTGCTTGGAAAATCCCATGGATGGAGGAGCCTGGTAGGTGGCAGTCCATGGGGTTGCTGAGCGACTTCACTTTCACTTTTTACTTTCATGCCTTGGAGAAGAAAATGGCGACCTACTCCAGTGTTCTTGCCTGGAGAGTCCCGGGGACAGTGGAGCCTGGTGGGCTGCCATCTAGGGGGTCGCACAGAGTTGGACACGACTGAAGTGACTCAGCAGCAGCAGCAGCAGTCTTTTCTCAATATGGCACCAGAAGTTTCTCCCTCTTAGAGTCTTCATCTGAATCATTATATCTTTCAAGAAACTCATTTCCAGGTGGGAACAACAATACTGTAGTTAATACTGCTTTAAATGTGAGAAATGAGCATGTAAAAATTCTCACTTGGATTCTGTGAAAGAGAGAATAGATCATGGATTAATGTGTCATCAGGTTAATCTGTCATTAGATTTTGAAGACAGTGCTTTGGAACATGTCATATCTCTTCACGGCCTTTTTAAGATTTTCTCAGAAAAAAGTCTCTGTGAATTGATTATTGATAGTTCAACAAAGAATTTGAGAATAACATTGTGTGCAAACAGAAAAAAAGAAAATTCCTTAGGAACAAATCCTGTCTTTGCTGTTTACCAGCTATGTGGTGCTGAGTAAATGTTTTAATGTCTCTGAATTTCAGTTTTCTTCTCTGTGAAATGGGATAATAGTACTTGCCTCATAGAGAGGCTCATGAATTAAGTAAAAATGACACATGTAAAGTGACTAACATAGAGCCTGGCAAATATGAGCACGTCTGAAATTGTGTATCATCTTCATCGCCCCTGTCATTTGTGTTTCCCCTTAGAGACATTTATCTGGGTATTTGATAGAGGCAAATTAAATTCCTTTGATAAAAGTATGAGATTGTCTCCAATTTACATGGGAACTTTCTTGCTCAGAGCTCATGTCACCATTATAAATGGCAGTACGTTAATTTTATTGGTCATTGCCCTAATGTTCATATTATGGGGTAAATACTTGGACTTGGACTGCTCTGAGGAAGCTTACAGACAAATGTGAAGAAGGGCACAAATGAGTAATCGTAATGCAATGTAAGTGTTATATTCAAGTGTACATAGTAGTACATAGTATGGGAGCACAGAGGAAGTATTTTCCTATAGGGCTGGCTGCGTGGGGGGGTGGGCAGGAAAGTGACCTTTGAGCAAAGTCTAGATGGATAACTGATGCTACTGTTTAGATGCTCAGTCATGTCCGACTCTTGGCAACCCCATGCGTTGGAGCCCACCAGGCTTTTCTGTCCATGGGATTTCCCAGGCAAGAATACTGGAGTGGGGTGACATTTCCTAATTCCAGAAGATCTTCCTGATCCAGAAATTGAACCCACATCTCCTGTTTGTCCTACACTGGCAGATGGATTCTTTATCACTATCGCCATCTAGGAAGCCATCTAGGAAGGTAGATCTATCACCATCTAGGAAGTTAGATGACTACTTAGCAGATAAGAGTCAAGAATACTGCAAGCAGCTCCACCCACTCCCTGGCAGCATAGGAAGAATATGGCATTTGCCAGACATGAGAAATGTTAACTATGAATGGAGCATGACGGGTAAGATGGGTGAGGCCAGGGTTAGTGAGTTAATGCCAGAGGCATCATTTGCCACATTTAAAGGTTTTCCCTGAAATGCTGGCACAGAAGACATACAAAGCAGGAAATTCAGCTAATGAAATTTGTGTTTTAGAAAGATGATTGAAAGTGCTGCAGAGGATGGACTGGACAAAGAAAAGTGGAGGACAATTTTGTGGGTTTTTTATATTCAGCATATTTCCTGTAGTTATTTGCCAATCACATTTTTTTTTGATGAAGTCTGTTCATATCTTTTTTATTTAATTGTAGTAAAATATACATAATATGAAATTTACCATCTTAATCACTTTAAGTATAGTTCAGTGGTATTAATATATTCATAAAGCTGTGCAACCATTACCATCTATCTCTATAATTTTCATCTTGTAAAACTTAAAACTGAAAC
This sequence comes from Bos taurus, assembly GCF_002263795.3. NCBI lineage: Eukaryota > Metazoa > Chordata > Mammalia > Artiodactyla > Bovidae > Bos > Bos taurus. The sequence goes on from NC_037355.1 coordinate 37,064,513, forward strand.
TCTATGAAAATGAAACAATAACTCCTTATTCTTTCCTACCCCCAGTCCCTAACTACCACCGTTCTGCTTTGTCTGTATGATTTTGACTATAGTAAGTTACTTATGGAAAGTATAAGAAGAATTGTGTAGTATTTGTCTTTTCCTGACTGGCTTACTTCACTTAATATAATGTCGTCAAGGTTCATCCATGTTGTAGCCTAAGTCAGAATTTGCTTGTCAATTTAAGGTTGAACAATCGTATGTTGTATGTGTATACCACATTTTGCTTATTCATTCATCCGTTGGTGGACACTTGGGTTGCTTCAGTGTTTTAGCTCTTGTGAACCACGCTGTTATGAACATGGGTTTACAGAGATCTCTTCAAGATGTCGATTTCAATTCTTTTTAAAAAAATTATTTATTTTTAAAATAATTGTTATTAGAGTATAGCTGCTTTACAATGTGCTAGTTTTTACTAGCACAGGTGTACAGCAGGGTGAATCAGCTATACGTATACATATAAACCTTCTTTTTTGGATTTCCTTACAATTCAGGTCACCACAGAGCTTTGAGCAGAGTTCCTTGTGCTATACTGTCGGCTCTCATTCGTTATCTACTTTATAGTATCGATAGTGTATATGTGTGAATCCCAATATCCCAGTCTATCCCACCCCCCACCTTTACCCCTCAGTATCCATTCATTTGTTCTCTACATCTGTGTCTCTGCTTCTGTTCTGTAAACAAGATTGTCTAAACCAATTTTTTTTTCAGATTTCATATATATGCATTAATATAAGATACTGATTTTTCTCTTTCTGACTTAACTTCACTCTATGGCAGTCTCTAGGTCCATCGACATCGCTTTCAGTTCTACGTCTTTCCAGATGTAGAGTTGCTGGCTCACCAGCAGCTCTGTATTTTAATTTCTTGAGGAACTGCCATACTGTTTTCCATAGTGGCTGTGTTACATTCCCGCTAACAGTGCATAAGAGTTCCAATTACTTCACATCCTTGAGAGTACTTGTTATTTTCTGCTTTTATTTTTTGATAGTAGCCATCTTAATGGATGTGAGGAACACTTTTATATTTTAAGTGAAAGATAATGAGGGCCAAGGTGAGACGCAGTCATGAGAGATAAATGGTAGTGGGAAACTCAGGTGGAAGTCTTGTTAAGTGCAAGCATTTGCATTTGTTGACTGAATGTGAAACATTTTTTTTTCTTCTTCCAGATTTATTGAGATATCAATTGACATATAGTTCTGTATAAGTTTAAGGTATACAGCATATAATTTGACTTATATACACTATGAAATGATTAAGACAATAAATTCGGTAAACCTATGTCATCTAATTAGTACAAAATAAAACTTTTTTGTGATGAGCACTCTTAGGATTTACTCTCTTAACAATTTTCATATATAACATGCAGTGATGTTAATTATCTTTATCATATTGCATATTATATCTTGGTACTTATTTATCTTGTAACTGGAAATTTGCATCTTTTGACCACCTTCATTTAATTCCCTCCTCCTCACTCCTGCCTCTGGTAACCATATATCTATCTCATTTTCTATGACTTTGTTTATTTTTTAAGTATAATTGACCTACAACACTATGTTAGTTCCTGGTGTACAACAAAGTCATTTGATATTTCTTTGCATTTTCAAATAATCACCATGATAAGTCTACTTACCGTCTGTCACCATAAAAAAGATACTACTCTGTTATTGACTTTATTTCCCACACTGTACGTTTCATCTTCATGACTCATTTATTTTGTGACTGGCTGTTCATACCTCTTAAAAGATTGAATTACATGTCCGACTTTAGCATTTTAACAAATGTCCAAATCTGACAAATAATGCCATTATTTGAATCCAGTAGGACAGATAAAGTAATGAGCAGGATTTAAGGGAGACTTTGATGTTCATTAATTTATTGATAAATATTTTCAAAGGAAAATACTTATATTGGAGCACAAATATTATCAATTTAAAAACTTCCATGTTTGTAGAACAAAGTTGTACCTTGTGTAAAAATATAAATTGTGGTTATATGTTTTCTTGCAAGTATTAATTAGAACAGATTTTAAGATGTCTCATGCAATTACTTTAACAAATTAACATATTTGTTGTGTATTTTCCAATTTGAAAGTTTCCTTCATAGAAACTGTATTTAATCTTTTACAGTTTCACCATTCTTTTATTTACTGAATCCAACAAGTACTTTTGGAGCAGCCCCTGGGTATCAGGAAGTATCCTAGGCTCTGGAAACATCCTTCTGTGACAGAGCATTTATTCTAGGGATAGGCCTTGGAGTTTAAGTGTGTGTACTACAAATTTTTAACTTGAGTTCACAGAAAGGTTTCAGGACAGGGAGGTGTCAATGATCTTGGTAAAATTTACATAAAATATGTTAAGAGGAGATTTTTATCAAATTTTCAAAGCCATGATCCTAAACTGTTTAAGAGCCATGGTCTTCAAGAAGTAGAGCCTCATAGAAGTTGATTGACCTGCCCAAGGTCCCAGGAGTCAAGAGACAACCTGGGTCTTTGAGTTCTGTTTAGTGTACTCTGGAGGGCCATGCCGCTTCTCAGAACCCATTCTGTCATGTCCTTCTTCTCTAAAGAATTATCCATTTCCTAAGATTTTATAGACCATTTGGTATTCTTACTGTAAATGTCACTTCATATCAGGATGTGACAATTAGCAAGTTTTATAATACGGCTAGATTGGCTTTAATTTAACTCTTAAAACCCTGAAGCATCCAATCCTGTGGTTCTAAAGGCATTTTATGAAGACACTGTTCTTGCATCTTTGTTGCATGGTAGGGGTCCTGGAGAAACTCCAGTGGCATTTCTTTGGCCATCTTGAGGAAGTAGAAATGTGTGCCATTGCTGAGAAGACTGTTAGCTCTCTTATTGGAGGACATAGACCAGTGCCTTCAAAATGGCCTTCTTGATATCCTGCAGTGGGAAGCATTGAGCTCTATGGTGAAATAGCCTTTATATTTCCACACTACCGTCTGACCTTTGGGTCAGGGCATTGCAATCAATTTAGAAGCTCAGCAAGTGGAACCACAGTGCTGATGAGCTCTCACAGTATGGTGAGAAAGACTGCCTGGGACCAATGGGCATGGAAGCTCTATTGATTTTTTTAGGTGCCTTTACCACATGTTCCTAAACTGCTGGGCTTGGAATTAAGTCAGTTAACAGACATGATATGAGAGAACAAGAAGACAACCCATATATTAAAAGCTGAAGTAAACTTTTCACACACTTTAAAAATAAATTAATATTTCTTGGAAACCCAAGTAGAGAAATTTGCTTCTAGGCTACTTATTGTCCTAGCAATGAATGGAAATTAGGCAGACGTGTTTAGCAGGAATAAACTTCATAGTTTATCATTGGCTTGGCAGAATGTCAATAAAAATGTGCCTGAATAGCCCCATCCTTCTTGAACTATGTCTAAAGCCAAAAACAACTTTGTTCAAGAATAAAGAATCTCTAATTCACTTACTTACCTCTCAAAAGTTTTGCTACTCTAATGATCAAACATTGAAGCAACAATATGTTATTGAATCAGAGCAACAAAAGCTGATTTTATATCGGGCTTTTGAGGTTGCTTATTGAAACTCTTAATAAGCTTATTGGGCTTTGGTGTGTGTATGTTTCTTTTGATTTAGGGTTAATTTTCCCCAATTTAAAGGAATAATTTTATTAATAGATAATATGTTTGGTTAACATGGCCAGACTGATCTGTGTGTGGCCTTTTCTTAGATTCCAATCTTTTAAATTTAATTAGAAATCCAGAAGGTTTACATTGGCTGTTTTTTTTTTTTTTCCCCCCTGCCTAATTTGACTCCTTATAGTATCTTCTGAAAGGCAGAAAGGATACTGAGTAGGCATTGACATATTTATCCATCTGGTAAAATACTGTATTAGCACCTATTTTTTAGCACCTGAAGTGTTTTTTAGCACCTATTATGTGCCTGTGTGCTGGGCTACTTTCCAGTGATTGGAAATTTAGGTAGGCAAATTGTGATCCAGGTTTATCAAGGTGATTATAGTCGGGTTGGGGAAGTTGATGGTCAAGGGGTAATTAGCATATGAAGCAGAATGAAAGTATCATTAAATTGAGAAGAATGAAACAGTCCTCTCTGATACAAGGCACCTGGGAATCGTAATGGAAGGAAGACCTGTATAATACCAAAGGGAGAATGACCACAGTTCTAGCAGTCATAATTCTCTATTTTCCTAGCTGTGCATTTATTATACTTCCCAAAAGAATCAGCACTATTTCACGAAAAGAGGATATTTTAATGCTTAAAACTCAGCCAGTGCAAGAAAGGCATTACCTATTCCATACTACCCCTCAGTATTTGTGATGTTTTCTCATTATTGCTGTGTCCGTTTGTGTGTTAGTTGCTCAGATGTTTCTGACTCTCTGCGACCCAGTGGACTGTAGCCTGCCAGACTCCTCTGTCCATGGAATTCTCCAGGCAGGAATACTGGAGTGGGTTGCCATCCTTTCTCCTTTCTCCAGGGTATCTTCCTGACCCAGGGATCGAACCTGGGTTTCCTGTATTGCAGGAAGTTTCTTTACCACTGCGTCACCTGGGAAGCATAATTATTGGTTTGGTCTCTTCTAATGATTTTCTTATAAAGTTTTCTGTCTTTAGGTACGGTATTAATGTATTACTGGGCCTGACCTTTTGAGGAAGAAATTCATAAAATCAACTGTGCATTAAGTCTGCATCATTTGATACTTGAGCTTTGAAATTTACTAACCCATATTAAGACACACTGTAAGTATAAAAGCCACACTGGCATTCAAAGACTTGGTACCTCCCTCCCCAGAAAGGATGCAGAATTTCTTCATTTTTATATTGAACTCAGTTTGAAATGATAGTACTTTTATATATTGGGTGAAATAAAATATATTACTAAAATTAATTTCACCAGTGTCTTTTTCCTTTCTTTAACATGTCTATCAGAAAATTTAAAGTTACATAGGTGACTCTCATTATATTTCTATTGTAAAGTGCTTATGTAAATGTTGTTTAAGGATTAAATATATAAGAGGACTAAGCTGGTTAAGGAAACTGAATCCAAGTGTGAGCTCTAGACTCCATCCAGACAGCAGATTTGTCTGAACTCTGACATTAACTCTCCAGGTGGTCATTCACGTGCCTTGTCTGGGCTAAGATTTTCTTATCTGAACAATGTGGAAAAAATTCAAAAGTGGCTCATCTCTAAGTTCTCTCTCAGATTAAGCCCAGCTATTTGGTGGCCTTCAGAAGTATAGGTGAATCTTATTTGTAACCCTCCCAGTCCCCTCTCAAAGCCTATTAGATGAAGTAATCTTCATCATTCCAATCCTTCATTTATTTAAGAGAGGTTAAATTTGTAATTACTGTAATTTGGAGCTTCTTCGAGCAGCCTGAGGCTGGAACCCAGCATCTTTCAATCTGTTCAGTTCTGAGTGCAGCAATTGCACATGTTGTGATTTGTAAGGCTCTGACAAAGATACTTTGCAAGGAAATTTCCAGCACTCTTTGAAAAGAATCCAGATATGTCTGAAAAATAAGGCATTTTTAGTCCCAGTAGTTTTTGTGATGTCATTTCAAATAGGTTAACTCAGTTAAAAAATCTTTGTTTTTAAAATTAGTATTGGACAATCTACTTCTAACATACTCCGTAGTTAGCTTTTAAAAATTAATTTAAGAACTGTTTTGATATTAGAAGTGCGATAATAATTGTTTACTATCAAATTGTAACACATGCAGAGCACTTCATACATAGAAAGTAAGACTTGAACCCCATCTAATTTTTCATGTACTTATTTTTTGACTGTAATATTAAATATAGGGTATATATTGTATTTTGAAAAATTTCAGCCAGTATTCTACTTTGGGATATATGGATAATTTAGAACATTGTATTTTTATAATATATATATATGTGTGTGTGTGTATTTATATATATATTTCCACCATGATTCATTCAGAGTCATTTCTTGACAAATGCCAGTCAACAGACATGCATATTTTAAGACTTTTCATATTTAGTATAAACTTTCTTTATAGAGAGTTTGTATTTTCAGTTTATGTTTCCATTACCAGGAAATGTTCCATTATCAGGGTACGAGCTTGCCTGTTCCCTGAAACCTCAGCAGTATTCAAGTTAAGATTTTAAGTCTCGTTTAGATTGATACGTGAAAAATTGTGTTTCTTTTTTGTTCGGTTTTGTATTTCTTAGATTGCTTGGAGAATCAAATTGTTTAACGAACATATTGGCAATTTCTAATTCTTCTTTGGTGATAGCTTATTCCTGGGAGTTATTTAGTCTATTTACTTACATAGTTGAGGTGGTTTTCCTTTTTGATCAGTGAGCTGTTAGGGATCATATGGAACCATTAAGATCTTTACTTTGTGCTTTGGCATCAAGCCTGGTGTAGTCAGACAGCCCTTCTCAGCCATCCAGTCCCTATCAGTTAGTCAGCTGTACCAAGACACAAACACACACACACACACACACACCCCACCACCACCACCACCACCACCACCATACCATGCCACAAATGATATGTGGGGGAGAGGTAAGATATAGAAGTAAGCTAATCAATCTCCAGTATAGTATTTCTGGAAAAGAGCAAGGCCTCTCATTGAGACAGTTTTTACAAGCATGTAAGAATATTATCATTATTTTCATAATGATTTTACCTTTTGCTGCAAAAAAAAAAAAAAAAGTAGACAAAAGAGCTTCTACTCCCAAGCAAAAAAAAAAAAAAAAATGTGGAAATCGTCTGTATTATTCCATGGCTTTTCAATTTTGAATTTGTTTTCTTACTTTAATGACAGTGTTTCTCTGACCTAGATATCAGTCTCATGATATTTATGTTTATTCACTGAGCAGATTAGTGATTTTAAAAAGCCACTTTTCACAACAGTAAGTGAATAACATATGACTCCTTTGTAAATATCAACTCAACTTTGTGGTGTCCTTTTTGGGCATTCTATGGTATGAATGGTCCTGAAAGACTTAAAAAAAATTAATACGAGCAGTTGAAGTTACATAAATGCTATCTCCTTATACAGAATTCAGAGTTTTCGACTTAAGCCCTTGCCAAGCAAAAGCTGTTGCCCACTGTTCAGTTCTACACAGATCAAGTCATTAGCTCCTGTAGCCATTGTCCAAAAGTACACCCCTGAAGAAAATTAAGGGTGAAGAACAGGATGAGGTATTCTGTGCTTTGGCAAAACAGACCTTCTAGATGGTTAGACATATCAGGAAGAATTTTAATGAGACCAGATTCTTGCATCTTCCCACACATGGGGGGGAAAAGGCACTAAAACCATTAACTGAGATACCTGTTCCTTCTGACTAGCAATAACCTTTTATTAAGACATGTGCTTGACTACACGTATTCCCTATCCAAAATCCAATGTGTCTACTGGCTGCTCCATTTGCTTCTTCAGAGTAATTCCTCAGAGCTGCTCTAGGCTGTGTAGTCCTCTGTAAGACCCTGAATAAAACTCAACTCACAGCTGAAAAATCTTTGCATTTTAAATATAAATATGCTTTAGAAGGCTAAGCAGACTACAAGGTAAAAGGTATATAACTAACAACTGAATATTCACATTCCTTGGATCCAATTGTGGGCTTCAGTTATCCTAGCACTTTGGAGATTAGTGAGGTCATGTGTGTCCTACACAACTTTAAGGGGAGCTATTTTCATGGACTTACTTTAGCCCATTATGGCATTCAACGTAGTTGATCTCCAGGGAAATAATTTTTAACTGTGTTTGAAAGGATGAATAGAGAGATTATTAACTCTTCCTCAAAAAAATTAGAAACGATGTTTCTGTCAAATCAGATCATTTTCTCCCTGTGCATTAAAGAATAATATGAGGAAAGCATTAGCTACATCACTGTACTTAAATCTTGCTTGGATATTGGCACTCCCTTACTCAAATTTTTCAGTGGTTTTTCAGCTCAGAATTTAAAATTAATTCCATATCCCAGCATCGAGTCTTTCCATCAGGTTGAACTTGAGCTGATGCAGCTAATGTGCTGCTTTGGAGCTGATAAGTTTGGGTGGGAGGTGGGGACGGGGTTTACAATCTCTCTTTGATACAAGGTTTTGTGGAAAGAAGCAGCCTTACAGCGCCTTCAGACAAGCAGCTGTGCCACCTACACTGAGAATGACTGAAAGAGGGCTTCCAGAGGAGAGACTTAGTCAAAAGAAGGAGAAAGGAACAGTCAGGAAGTAGAAGGAAGGAAGGAAGGAAAGAAGGGAACCAAGTTAATTTACAGATTGTACTCAGACTTCAGGCTCAGATACTAGGTTTGTAGAAGCAATATATGCTGGATGCTGTTTGTTGTCCAATCCAATATCTATCATCAACTTCAGTCTTCTGGGTAGGCTTATATTATAATACCTTGGAAAGATTTTTCCCAACTTTCATTACAGTAGGTTTGCCATAGGATCATGGCATTTGGTAAAGGAAAATCTGTATTACTGCCTCCTCCTGATGCTTTCCTTCTTGCTTCAAATACTGACACACTATGTAGAATTGCAGTTGTTGAGGGGTCATCTTCTGAACATGAAGAAGAGACAATGCTATGCCAGTCTTCCCTGAGTTTCTGCCTACCACCAGACTTCAGGTCATATGGGAAAAAACAAACCCTGATTTGGAGTCACAGTTTCTGTTACATGCATCCAAATGCATTCCTAATTGGTAAACTTTGCCCATCTCAGATTACAGTGGCATTTGTCTTCTGTTCTCCAGTAATCTCACTCCCAATATTGAAAGCGAAAAAATGTATATAGAATCAAAGTTCCATTCCAACACTTCCTGAAATCTGAAATTTTCATCCTTCTTAGCCAGGATGATCCCCACATGTGATGTGTTTAGCAGTTGCTTGTTGAATGGATGTGAATGATAGGAAAACCCTATACAAATATAGTGATGGAAACCTGTTTGAGTTCTCTGACTTGGCTGTTCCATAATGCAAAGCAACATTCTACCCTAAGATCAGCACCCATCTCTGCTTATACAAGCCATTGTCTTCTTTCTTAGTGTTGTGGGTATCCATTTCTATATTTGGCTGCCTTTTCTGATGGGAAAAAATGAGGTTGAGATTCTTATGGTATTGTATGAACTTTGACTACATTTTTAAAAAGCACAAAATAACTGAAAAATACATTGACCAGATAAGGATTTACGTGGAACTCAGTCACAGTTCCCTCATGTCTGCTTGGAGACAGCAAGGTTTGATAGTTGAGGCTGCTGCTGCTGCTGCCGCCAAGTCGCTTCAGTCGTGTCCGACTGTGCGACCCCAGAGACGGCAGCCCACCAGGCTCCCCCGTCCCTGGGATTCTCCAGGCAAGAACACTGGAGTGGGTTGCCATATCCTTCTCCAATGCATGGAAGTGAAAGGTGAAAGGGAAGTCGCTCACTTGTGTCCGACTCTTAGTGACCCAGTGGACTGCAGCCCACCAGGCTCCTCCATCCGTGGGAGTTTCCAGGCAAGAGTGCTGGAGTGGGGTGCCTTGCCTTCTCCGGATAGTTGAGGGAGAGGTCATTAAAACCAAACAGAATTGGGTTTGAAACTCATAGTTGTCATTGTCATTACTGGCTGTGTGAGGTTGATAAACTTAGTTAACTTCTCTAAGCAAGCATTCCTTTCTTTGTAGAATAAAGGTAAAAATGCCTATTTCTTAAGAGTGGCTGGAACTAAATTAAGCCATATGTACATAATGTGTTTGGCGTATAGTAAGGAATTAGTGAACGATAGCTTTTGTATTAATGATTGGAGTTATCCTGCAATGGTTGGAAGATATGATTGTGTCAGAATAAAATAAGAAATCTAATAAGTCAAAAGTGAAAGTCACTTAGTTGTATCTGACTCTTTATGACCCCATGGACTGAATTCTCCAGGCCAGAACACTGGAGTGGGTAGCCTTTCACTTCTCCAGGGGATCTTCCCAACCTAGGGATTGAACCCAGTCTCCTGCATTGCAGGCAGATTCTTTACCAGCTGAGCCACAAGGGAAGCCCAAGAAGCCTGGGAGTGGCTAGCCTATCCCTTCTCCAGGGGATCTTCTCAACCCAGGAGTCGAACCAGGGTCTCCTGAGTTGCAGGCAGATTCTTTACCAACTGAGCTATCAGGGAAGTTAGCTTGTACCTCTCTCTCTCTGTGTGTATTTTTTAGAAAAATAGTTCTAGTTTATAATAAACTTTTGTCTTCCTTGAGATGCTTCTGATTAGTTACTCTGATCCATTAAAATCTATCACTACAGAATTTCCTGTGATCTCTGTGTGCCTTGCATATTGTCTACTGGAGGCTCCAAAGATGACCAGCTTCAGAGAGTTCATTATGTATAATTAAGAGAGAGTTTTTAAAATTGCATAAATAAAATTAAAGACATCTTCTAGCCCAGTAGTTAAATGTTGTTGAGACTGTTCTGCTTTTTGGATTGATATTCTCTCACTTTGAGGGTTCCCAGGAACCCTGCAGTGAAGATGATAACCTTCATCTAAGACTCTACAAAATGATTAATTACTGTTCATGTGTAATGAGCTAATTAAAACTTTAGGGGCATTCTGGCACTTCTAGTGGCTTATCTAATTATCTGAAGGAGGCTTTTACCATCTCAAGAGGTATTACAACTGGCCTTTGTGAACTAAGGAACCACCTCAAAAAACAATAGAGCATCTCCTGTGTTGAACAACTCCTCTGATGAATGTTCCCTCTGAAAAAACAGCCCTCAGATATAAATCCTGTGTTGAAATCATAGGGGAACTCTGACACAGTTTCTAATATACTAGTTACTCCTTTTTGATTGTCATAGGCATTTTCAGAGATCAGAGCAGAAACAGAACAGCTTTTTACTCAAATCCTTGCCTTGAGGTTGATTTTTCTCCGGAAAGAAAGATGTCTCTGGGAGGGTGGCCAAAGGTGTCCCTTAGAAAAAGATTACAAGAGCACCTCATCTAGTGAGATAGAATGAGGCTGTTTGGCTCCACCAGACCTTTGCTTGTTCCTTTAATCAGGAAGTATCATGGAAAATGGAAGTGGCAGTAATGTTAACAATAATTATAACTGAGTTCAATGAGTGGTGGCAGTAGGGAGGGTGTTCAAGAAACAGACATAGTACAGATGATTTATACAAACTTTTAGGTCACAGCTTATGTAGCTCTGGGTTTTATGACTTATATCCAAGTAAGAGAAACAGTCTGTGCTGTGTGACCTGTGTTTAAGGTAAAACATGTAGATGAAAGTCTAATAAGTGAAAGGAAACTAAAAGAAAATTCAGACATACCCTAGAAAGAAAGTTTGGTCTATACCAAAACCTTGCTCTAGAAAACAAGAAAGCCATTTTCTACTTTAATGGAGGATATTGTCAAGATTTGATTCTCTCTTGGAGTTAAGCAACTTTTTCCTTTAAAAGAACAGTAGTCATTTTAACATACATTTAAGGTGAGGCAATAATAATACAGGTTTGTGTTATCAAAAACAAGTACTGATCAAATTACCTTTAGGCGTTGTGAGATGCAGTTATGAAACTGCATCTGGCTGAAGGGAGAGGAAACATTCTAAGGTGGAATTTGAGTGGGACGATGTAGGTTTTAGGGGGTGGGGGCAGGGAGGAACAAAATGAATATAAAATACATAAATGGAAGGTAATTTTGCAAAAATAGGTTTGTATAAGAAACAAGAAGGTTTAGAATACAGTTTTCAGGGTTCTGAGCTCAACTCATCATACGTGTGGGAACTTCTTGAAAGCTTAGGGAATTAGTAACATGATTAGAAGTAGGCTGTATTTTAAATAAAGATAGAAATTAATCCTTGAAATTTAGGAATCTCCCAACAATAACCTGATTTAAAACTGACAGTTATTATATAGGTGTTCAAATATTACTTTTTAAGAATCTGAATGTGGATCTCCACCTATGTGAAGAAGCCAGTTTCATTTTCCCAGCCACATTCATTATCCCTAAAACATTTCCAAGTATCCATCCTGGCAGACCTGTCCCATTTAAATATACAGTTTTATCAGACCTCTTTAATGCCACATTATTTTAGGTAAAATTGTTTCGACTGAGTGCACACATCTATTAGTGTTGAGTCATATTGGATAATGAAGCTCTGTTATTCCCAGGGACCCGTGTTAGGTGGACCAGGGATTTTAATTAAATATCTGAATGGGTGTTGTACAGTAGACACTCTCTAGAAAGCATCTGTCAGGGTTAATATTTTACAAGTTAGCTATGCCTCTTTCAACCTTTAATTATAATATTCTAAGTCTTTATTCTTAGTCACTGCTAATAATTTCAAGGTAATACAGATAGAAATTACTTGATTATCCGAGTGGCTGCACATATCAAAGAAATAGAAAGTAATTTCACATCTATACATGTTTTATAAGTAAGCATTACTAACATGTTATTGTATTAAAAAAATTACCACTTTTTTCTAAGAGGAATTGAAAAACACATGATATCCTATGTTGGAAGTGTGTAACCAGTGTTCGGAAGTGTGTAATGCCTGGCATATACGTGTAGATGTGTGTGTGCTCAGTCTTGTCCGACTCTTTGCAATCCTATGGACTGTAGCCAACCAGACTCCTCTGCCCAGGGAATTTTCCAGGCACCCATACTGGAGTGGGTTGCCATTTTCTTCTCCAGTTGATCCTTCCTACCCGCGGACTGAACCCACAAAGAATTGCAGGCACATTCTTTACCACTGCACCACCTGGAAACCTGTTGACATGTATGTAACTAAATTCAATTCTCAGCAATATCAGTGAGAACATTCCTGCATCAAATAAATAAACTTCTTGATCAATGCCATTTCCTCAGCTCTATTCAGACGCTGAGCTCTAGTCCTTCTTCATTTCTCACTGTATGCTGCTTGACCACCTCAAGTCCATTTAAGCATATGACCTTGCCATGTCCTTCCCCCCATGTAGACTTTGGCCATCTCTGTAAATGGAGCACTCAGAAAAGATATACTTTGGCCTTTAATTTTCAGGAACCCCAAACAAACACACCAATAGTCTTGCCTTGTGCAAGTCCACCCCTTGGGCACCAACTTCATATGGGCTATTCAAGAGTGAATAGATTGATGTTCCTGGATGGGAGAGGTAGACATCTATGACCCCAGCATTGATATATAATCACACTAATACTGGCTCTGGTCTTGGGAGGTGAATAACTGGACTATTTTGACTTTCATCTCATTTGACTCTTTCCTATTTCCAACCACTGTCTTGAAGTAAAATATTAATTTTATGGGCTTCCCTGGTAGCTCAACTGGTAAAGAATCCACCTGAAATGCAGGAGACCCTGATTTGATTGCTGGGTCAGGAAGTCCCCTGGAGAAGGGAATGGTTTACTGTTCTGTCGATGGATCTGAAAACTCTTCATTATGGACTGGCAATCTAAAGTTATATCTGTCTCTAAGGGAGAGAGCTAAACATGTATTTTTAGAATATCAAAGAAAACTTTGATACTGTAGAAAACATGAAAATATTTCACGATAAAAAGGATTTTTCCTTCTTTGACCTCCTCTTGGTTACCGAGGTTTTCTCATGCTGCCGCAGCTCTTTTCTTCTTCTGTTGCTATGTTGTTTCATAAATGCAGTGGAGAGAACAGCTAGATCTCTGTTCTTCCTAAGAGTAGAAAATTCTCATTATGAATACTCTGAATATTCAGAATTTGAGGTCTACATTCCCACTGAATTGCACTAATGCTCGTTTACACAGAACTGAAACATGTTGAAATCACTTTTGACACCGGGACTTCTTCAATTCTAGGAGGACTCTCTTATTATACTTCTTATTTCACAAATGAAAGAAAAAGAGTCATTGAATACCTTTTGTAGATGGTAACAGCACATTGTATGTTAGCTCTGATACCTCTTTCTTTGAAGTTTGGAGACTACACTGACTTGCAATGGAGAATAAAATTTCAGTCATATTAACAGAATCACCTTTTATTCTTCAAGACCTAAGTGCCTGCAGTTCCCAGGATGAGTGATGCGTCTTTGTGCTGTTTAGTCACTAAGTCATGTCTGACTCTTTTGAGACCCCATGGATTGTAGCCTATCAGGCTCCTTCATCCATGGGATTTCCCAGGCAAGAATACTGGAGGGAGTTGCCATTTCCTTCTCCAGGAGATCTTTCCCAACCCAGGCACTGAACCCATGTCTCTTGCATTGTAGGCAGATTCTTCACTGCTGAGCTTATAGACACTCATTTGTTCTCACAGTATCTTCACTATGGAATGTTAAAGAATCATTTTCAAAAACAGACAAAATCATGACCTTTATGCACATATAAAATGATCCCATACTAAAAATTTAATTGTGAGGAAACCGGTAATGTGTTATAACTTAGTTCAAAGGAGAATCCAAAGAACAGGCATAATTATAGATCAGTAGTATTGAAAATAGGTACAAATGAATGCAAAACTGGTCTGTGGTGGGAGAGCAAAGTCACTTGAAACTCCAAGAGACAGAATATTGCATGTCTATAAGGTAGAAATTATTTTGCATTGCTGTCAGTTATCTACTGATAGAATTTACAGAGTTGTAAATTGGCCTGATAAAAGGTTAGAATGAGATGACGTAGAAGTGTATGCTATAGACAGTGCCGTTTTCCCCCAAAGAAGAGATTTTCCTACAACAGTTTTTCTACTGTTTCCTCGAGTAACTATTATTTATTCCATTAAGATTAAGCTCATGCGTGTACCTTAGGAAGCCTGCCATGACACCTTTGACCTGGTTTTAAGTTTTCCTCTATCTCTCAAATTATCTTGTGAATAACAAATACTGCATTTACCATGTGGCATCATAATTCAATATTTATTGTCTCTTTCAATTTCTCTTTAAGACTAGAATGATATCTTGTTTTTTTAATTTCCACAGTACATAGACAAAATTTATGAGATGTTCACAGAATGAATGAATGAGTGAGTGAACAGAGGGCTGGGTGGAGTGCACAGGAGCACACGTATGATAAGCAAACCGTTGTCATCCTCTGCAGTGCACCAGGGGCTTGCATAAGGTCCAGTCATCTCTATATTTTCCTTTGAGCACTTGCATCTCATATTATTAATAAATTAAACTGTGCTTTTCTGACCTTGCTGTTGCCTTGCTGTTTGATCTCAGAAAAGTCCTTTATATATTTCAAATCTCAACTTATATTTGTAACATCCACTCTCTTTATCATTGCTTAACCACATGTAAGATATTTTAAAATCATAGATCATTTAACATTATATCAATAGTGATGTATTTGCAAAAGTAGATAATTTTGTGTAAAAATAAACTACATTAGAAATTACTTAAGGCAGGTAGTAAAAATGGCTTCCCTGGTGGCTCAGATGGTAAAGAATCTGCCTGCAGTGTGGGAGATGTGGGTATGACGCCTGGGATTGGGAAGATCCCCCTGGAAGAGGGCATGGCAACCTACTCCAGTATCCTTGCCTGGAGAATTCCATGGCAGAGGAGCTTGGCAGGCTACAGTCCATTGGGTTTCAAAGAGTTGGACACAAGCGACTAAGCACAGTGCAACACAGGTGGTGAAAAAAATCTGTGTTCTTCTAGTGTTTATGGCAATATGGCAAAACCAATGAAGCAAGAGCTAGTTCCTTCTCTTGGACTTTTTACTCTGGTCCCATAATCCTTTCAAATCCCTCTTTCATTTGAGGAACTAATTATTTATTAACTGAATCTGTAATCTTTTTAATTAACTGAGCATTGAATTTAGAATGAATAGGCAGATACCACATCCCCAGTGCCTATATATATATAGGTCCTTAAATCTCAGATATATGTACACAGAATTGTGGTTCTTCAGAATCCTTACTTCAGTAGCTTCCTATAATGTATATGTTTATATATATGTGTTCTAAACTTCATGTAGGAGTGTCATGCAATCCACAAAATACTTCCTGCAAAGGGGCAGAGGGCAGTAGAGAGTGTCTTAACTTTTGAATGAGATAATTTGAGCTGTGTCAATTTCTACTTACATGACCTGAAGCAAACTACTTAATTTATTTCAGTTTTCTTTTCATATCTGAAATAAGAATAGTAACCCTGATTTCCTAGGCTGAGGTGAAGATAAGGATGACAATAAGTGCAGCTCAGTGACTTGAGGAAGCAGCTGTAGAAAATGTTAGTTCCCCAGCCCTGCGCTGGAACACATCTTGCTCTTATCTGTATTTGCTCATCACTCTTTCTTACTTTTTACATTACCTCCTATTCACTCGTGATTTTCTTTAAATTATTCATGATTTAGTCAAAAACCCACCCTCCCTTCCATGTCTTTTGGTTTTCCGTATCTCTGCCAATTGGATTATGAGCTCAACGGCAGTAGAAGCCTGAGCTTGTGTTGTTGGGAGTCTCCAGAACACCGCGCAAAGGTCCAGCATATTGCCCAAGTCCAGAGACTAAAATTCAGCACACGAGCAGTCTGTCTATACCACTTTCCTCAGAGAAGTCACCTCATTTTTACCCGTGTTCTCTAAAAACCAAAGGCAGTGCCTCTGAAGCGTAGGCTTAGAGAGAATGTAGTTTAATAGGCTCTGTCCATGGTCCTGAATAGACTTGGGCTTGTTAACAGTGGGTTTGACTTTCTTTATCTTGCTGCCCTGTAGTTTGGACAGCGTGTGTTTGTGCTTTCCCTTCAGACTCACCCAGTAAGCTTCCCCAAATTCACCGCAGCTTCAGGGCCCCAGGGAATGAGGACTGAATTGGGGTCATATGCATCAACCGTACTCTGTCACCAAAGTGATGCTAGAGGAATGAACAGATGTGTATCAATGCCTGTGGTATTCAAAACAACATATTAAACCATAGATTTATTTTAATTCCCTGTGTTCTAAAGCTGGAAGGCAGAGATACAAAATTCATACCCTGTGGTTTCTTTGTGCTTATTTTCTTCTTCACAGTGTATTTATTCCTTGTGAGCATCTTTGGGCATGCATTGTGTTTTCTCTAATGAAAGTAGAAAAATTGTATCCTCATCACTTATTTTTAGCACTGTTGCTATGCTAAACTGTAGCCCAGGCATCTTATTAAAACAAATTCAAGATTTGAATTTTCATTCTCTTTAATACAGTGGCATTGCTATTCTTTCCGAAAAGATGTCACCATATATGAGTTATCTATTTAAATATTTCCTATCAGTTGTTGGAAAGGTATTTCTCATCTAACAAATAAAAGATTGGTACATAGAAATTGGGAGCAAAATTTATCAAGGGTTCTTTTGGATTGTTTTTGTGGATAGGTGAAGGGTCAATTATTTCTTTCATACCATCCTTAAGTGTGATTTGTGGTATCTTTAGGGTGATGTTCACAGTGTAAAACTTACTGTGCTAAATAAAGTGATTGGCAAGTGTGCTGTTAATTGCCATATGTCATGGTTAGAAGACTTCCTGACATATAGATTGAGTGAGCTGAAGTTTTCTACATGACATTGAGGTTTTACAGTATATATCGTTGAGACAACAATCTGCCTTCCAAGGCTGCTTATGCAGTTGCACTTATGTGAAGAGCGATGATGTGTATTTGCTGTTTCTACAGTGGAGTTCCTAGTTGTTCGTCTATTATTTTGATTCTCAGCAGTAGAATCATGGAGCTGGATTCCTCCAAATAGACTTTGGAGGAATCTGGATCTACTCACAGGGGCTTTCAGAAAAGAGAGGAGGTAATTACCATGAGACAATTTCTGGCAAAACCGCACTTAACTTAAAAGGTTGACTTATGTTTTAGGTCATCATATTAGAGTTATACCTCACTTTAATTTTGATAAACATGCTAGCATAAAAAATAACTGGTGATAAAGGGAAGAACATTAAACTTGAAGGGTATGTGTTCTGGGCCAAGTGTTAGGCTATTTGCTTTCCTAATTGCTATCTCATTTAATCTTCCTAACAGCCCTGAAAGGCATGGTTTGTTATCCCCATTTCACAGATGAGGAAGCCAAATTCAGAGAGATTAAGCAAGTTTTAGCTGTAAGGGGTTGGCCTGGCATTCAGAGTTAAGCCTTTATGACTCATGACTTAAAGCCTAAGATTTATTATATATGATGCTAAAGTCAACATGCCTTTCTTTCCTATAGAAGGCCACCTACCATTCTTTATTGTGTTTCAATAACACATAAAATGGTATCTGCCATCTTAAATTTTAAGAGTACAGTGCAATATCCTTAACTATAAGCACAGTGTCACACAGTGCCTCTCCTGAACTCTTTCATCTTGCATGACTGAAACTCTGTATCCCTTGAATAGCAACTCCCCATATGTTTTTATGTCTATAACTAAATTCTGATTCCTTCTTTCTCCTCCCTGCAATGTGTGTTGGCTTGTTTTTGTTTTTGGATACAGAAAGAAGTGTCACAGCAGTGCTAATCACAGTGTCATTGTTTAGCAAATAGATCTTGGGGGTAGTGAAGTGCTATAGCAACCCCATGTCAATAATCAGATTCACTGTAAAGATGATCAGATTATTAGCAAGCTGTTTTACTAATCAGTGTGAGATGAATTAGATTATAATTTATGATCATCAGCAGTTTCTGTTTCATCAAGGCCACAGACTTCTCACTCACTCTGAATTCCAAGTTGACAATGCCCTTCTGAGTCAGAATATATTTTGAGTCACATTTAGTTGAGAGCTGCCCCCTCCCCCACAGCTCCATGGCAGGTCATAGACAACAGAGGTCTGTCTGGTAGAGAAGCCTTCGGTTGGAGTCAGACTGCCCTGTAGGCCCTGGCTCCACTCCAGAGAATGATCAGCAGATCCAGCACTGCCAGACGGCCCCCTGGCACAAAAGCTAGCCAAAAAGTCAGGCATAAGGATCTCTGTACTCCAGGCATCGTGCCCAACTAGCTCCATCAGGGCAGAATGTGGAATTCAGCAGATTGGAGTTTGGTCTCCATGGCACCAAGGGCCACAGGCTTGAGCTCTGACAGTCCCCAGGCACCTGTGGTATCTCAGATATATGTACATGGTGTATCAGCTGTGCTGTACTCAGTCACGTCCGACTCTTGGTGACCCCATGGACTGTAGCCCACCAGGCTCCTCTGTCCATGGGATTCTCCAGGCCAGAATACTGGAGTGGGTTGCCATTTCCTTCTCCATGGGATCTTCCTGACCCAGGGATCAAACTCATATCTCCTGTGTCTCCTGCATTGGCAGGAGGATTCTTTACTGCTGAACCACCAAACAGATCCTGTAGAGCTTATCTTGCCCCTTACCCAAGGCAGTAAAAACACTATTTCCTTTCTTCCTTCCTTGTTTAAATTTTTTAACCAGTTTTCAAAGTGACATGATACAGATTTACGTAGTAAGCACACGAGTCTTTTAAACAGACCTGCTAGCCATGGCGATCTCTTTTATGAACACCTGCAGTACTGGGAGGCATTCAGTAGGCATCTTGTGCTGGGCCCAGTGCACAGTATAAGGTTCCACACATCACTTAAATTTGGTGAAGCTCATTTTGTCTTCTTTTAAATGGAATGTTAATGGCATCTGCCTCACACATACTTTGTTGTGAGAATCAAGGGGGAAAGTGTACATGCAAGAATTTGACAAATAATTGATATAAACATGACGTAGGTGGTGCAGTGGTAAAGAGTCCACCTGACAGTACAGGAAACACAGGGGATGTGGGTTTGATCCCTGGGTCAGGAAGATCCCCTGGAGAAGGAAATGGCACCCCGCCGTAGTATTCTTGCCTGAAAAATTCCATGAACAGAGGAGCCTGGTGGTCTACAGTCCATGAGGTTGCAAAGAGTTGGACATGACTGAGTGATAAAGCACGCACGCAAATATGACATACATTTTCTGTGTTGTGAATACTCCTAAATGAATCAGCTCAGAAAGGGTTAGGCTTTATGAAACAGAGATATGCTCATAAGTCCCTCTGAAATAATGGAACGGAATGTCAGTGGTGGGTGGGGGGAAGAGAGTGAAGGAGGAAGATGGAGGGAAAAATCTAAAACAAACAGAAAATATCAAAAACTCTTGTAGTTAATAATATACCACCTAGTAAAATCTTAATATATCGATCTTGTTCATTATGGGATGTGCAAATGGTTTAATTTTTCATTAGTTGCTTAAAGAAAACCTTTGATAGATGAAAACTCATCCAATATTCAAAGTCCAGTACACTCTGAATTACTTATATTTGTGAACTTAAAGAAAAAAAGTAGTCAAAGCTTATTTTATTTTTTAAATGTGTCCACATCTTTTTAAAATTAATTAATTTTGTTTATTTATTTTGACTGCACTGGGTCTTCATTGCTGCTCGCAGGCCTTCTCTAGTGGCGAGCAGGGTCTACTCCCTAGGGGAAGTTCACAGGCTTCTCATCCAGCCGGCTCCTGTTGTTGCCGAATGCCGGCTCTAGGGTGTGGGCTTCAGTGGTTTCAGCATGTGGGATCAGTAGTTGTGTCTCACAGACTTAGCTGCCCCACAGCATGTAGAATCTTCCTGGACCAGGGATCCAACCCCTGCATTGGCAGGCAGATTCTTAACCACTGGACCACCAGGGAAGTCCCAGGCTTATTTTATAGTGATCATATATAAATCACCTTTTCCTTTATCATATTTTTTATTGTCCACACATAATTTCACATGATAATAGGACATATAATTAATATTTTGCCCAGTAAAATGCTAACTCTTAATCATATATGGTCTCATTTTATCCTCAACACAGCCCTCTCATAGAATGTATTACCATACATACATAGTATGTATTACCCATTTTGTGGATGAGGATGCTTGGAGCAGTTATGTAACTCAATAAAAATGACTATGTTCATAGCAACAGGAGTCAACCTCAGATTACTGGAACCCAGAACTCATGCTTTTTGTCTAGTTTTTGTTCCAGTAGCCATGCCAAGCCTGAAGGGGGCTTTTATGAAGCTAAATTGGGCCTTTCCTAAAAGCTCCATACAGTGTATAAAAGGAACTTCTGGCCAGATGCTTGGTGTTGGCTGAGCACAATGACCCATCCTCTCCTCATCCCATTTGCTTCTGTGACCACCAGCTGAGCTTTCTTTGGTCTTTCTGTCTTCCTTTCCACCTTGAAACTTGACATGTATCCCTCTCTTGTCTCTTCCAACTGGTTAATCTGTTTTTTTTTTGTTGTTGTTTTGTTTTGTTTTCTTTTTTATTTTATTTTTTAACTTTACAATATTTTATTGGTTTTGCCATATATCAACATGAATCCACCACAGGTATACACGTGTTCCCCATCCTGAACCGTCCTCCCTCCTCCCTCCCCATACCATTCTTCTGGGTCATCCCAGTGCACCAGCCCCAAGCATCCAGTATCATGCATCGAACCTGGACTGGCGACTCGTTTCATATATGATATTATACATACATCCTCTTTCCCATATTCTCACTCCCTAAGCATCCCACTTCTGCTTCTTGTCCAACAGTGGCCTACTGAGAAAGGTGGAGGCTACACATCTCTTCTCAGATTGTTTTATGAAGAAACAAAATCCTTCTAAACTCAGCATGCTGAGCAAGTCTGTGGAAATCTTGTACAGTTGTATATTTTTGTAAAATAGTGTATTCCAGTAATATTTTCCAAGGCACAAAGTTACCTAATCTCTAAAGACACACAGAATATATTATATGAAGAGGATAATGTGTTGTGCAGTTTACAACTCCAGGATAAGTTCTCGTTGCTTATAGTGTACAGCCAAATTCCAGTGCAAGGAGACCCACTTGTGAGTGATGATTAGTGCTGCCAACGCCCCAGCGGTAGCAGGAAAGGATGTTGTGAAATGATCCAACTTCCATTAGAAAATAATGACTGTCTTGGCTTAGCAGCATTTTTTTAATTAAATACCAACAATTTCTAGCAATCAGAGAGCCTATTAGCCATGAAATTCGATTCCAGTATCAGGGACTATTCACTTATCAAATAGGAGCCAAATAATTGTGGGCGGAATTTACAGTCCCGCATTGAGGATAGCGTTAAATATTATGGAAATGACACTGGGGTATATCACTCCTGCTCTAGGGAAATGTGGCATTTTACAATTTCAGTGGCAAGTTAGGCTGGTGATTAACAGAATGCAATCATTAATTTCTGAGGCATGATATTTCCTCTTTATTCTCTTGGGAACCTAGAGTTTTGAAAAACAGTGAAGCTGTCATGAATTTCTACTGAGCTTCAGTGGTCTGTTCCAAATTTCCATCAGCTGCCTTGAGACAGGCTTAGAAATCCTTGCCATGGAATTAGCTTTAATTTATGGAGGAAGGTATTCCTGCCTTCAGGAAGACTGGAAACCACCAAGGTTTATCCTTTCAGCAAGCTTACCTCTGAGTTCTTCATCTTTTCTCCTGATGATCACTACTAATACCTCACCCTCCTGCCTACCTGACCAACCCCTCTCCATGCCTCTGAAGCCTCTTTCAAGGAAATGGAAACCAAACATTCACTAAGTACCTAATAATGCCACAGATCATGTGAAATAACCCAGATACAATTTTTGGAAGTAGGTGTTCACTGATTAAGCCCATGGAGATTAAATCCTATGCCACAGCACAAAATTAGTAGGGCTAAAAGTCAGGGTTCACACCCAGGTCTATCTATTCTCCAAACATTTCTCCTTTACATTTTTCTTGCTATAGAAATAAAAGGTGGTTAGGTTTTGGGTGAATATATTAACCTGCCATAGATGGTTTTGCTTAAACATTTCTGAATATTTATATTTTAAAAAGATTTTAAACTCAGGAAGTCATGTTTTACCACCTTTTCCCAACAATACAGTTTTGACATAAAAACTTTGAGTATTTTCAGCTATGTATACACACACATTCATATATATATATATATACATATGCGTGCTAAATCACTTAAATCGTGTCCAGTTCTTTGCAAACCCATGGACTGTAGTCCACCAGGCTCCTCTGTCCATGGAATTCTCCAGGCAAGGATACTGAAGTGGGTTACCGTTTCCTTCTCCAGAGGATCTTCCCAACCCAGGGATTGAACTTGCATCTCTTAGGTCTCCTGCATTGGCAGGCGGGTTCTTTACTGTTAGTGCCACCTGTGCAATACATATGAATATAGTATGTCTGTACACAATCACACGCGTGCAGAAACACACGCACAGATGTAATATGCATGTATACATAGATACATGGGCTTCCCCGGTGGCTCAGTGGTGAAGAGACTGCCTACCAGTGCAGGAGATACAGCAGATGTGGGTTCAATTCCCAGGGTCAGGAAGATCCCTTGGAGAAGAAAATAGCAACCCACAACAACAACACAGATACTTACATATGGACATATATACACTTACACACAAGTTACTGTTTAGTCACTAGTGAAAGTTGCTCAGTTGTGTCTGACTCTTTGCAACCTGTGGACTATACAGTCCATGGAATTCTCCAGGTCAGAATACTGGAGTGGATAGCTGTTCCCTTCTCCAGGGGATCTTCCCAACACAGGGACTGAACCCAGGTCTCCCACATTGCAGGCAGATTCTTTACCAGCTGAGCAATCAGGGAAGCTCAAGAATACTGGAGTGAGTAGCCTTTCTCTTCTCCAGCGGATCTTCCCAGCCCAGGAATTAAACTGGGGTCTCCTGCATTGCAGGCGGTTTCTTTACTAGCTGAGCTACCAGGCAATCCCTAAATGTTTAGTTGCTGAATCATATCCAGTTCTTTTGTGACCTCATGGACTATAGCCCACCAGCCTCCTGAACCCATAGGGTTTCCCAGGCAAGAATCCTGGAGTGGGTTGCCTTTTTCTTCTCCAGGGGAATCTTCCAGACCCAGGGATCAAACCCACATCACCAGACCCAGGGATCAAACCCACATCACCTTCATTGGCAGGAAGATTCTTTACTACTGAATCAGTAGGGAAGCTCCATTTACATATTTAGATATAAAATCTTAATTTTTTTTGCCACGCTACACAGTATGTGGGATCTTTCATGATATATATATGTATCTTTTCTTTCTGATCTGTAGGGACTGGATTTTGCCTGATTAAATGCCTCTCCCCAGGTACCTACATATATGTCTGTCTTCAAACTTGCCTGGTAAACTGTATTACAATTCATGTTTGTATGTATTTGTATGTGTAATACATGTTTATACAATGCATTCTTCAAGTCAATCCCAGTTTAGAACATTAGGCAGATTAAAAGTGCAGTGGTAGACTCTCTAAAGAAGAAGAAAGAAGATCTGAACAGAGATGCATGGAGAGTAAAATAATTTGCCTATTGTTGTATACTCAGAAGGGTCAGGCTAGGTATTCAATCCATGTTTAGCTGTCTCCAAAGCCTACATTCTGTTCACTACATTAACACACTGCTGTCAGGAAAAGAAAATGTCAAATTTAAACATTTCTTCCCCCTGCTCCAGCATATCTCAGCATTTTTAGGTATATTTGGATGAAAGCTGAGACTCATGCATGTCAACTTGTTCCTCTAGAAGCCTTTCTAAATTAGGAAGTCTGGCCTTCAGCCATACGCACTAATGAACAGATTTGCTTGAAAACTCAGTGTTATGGTACCTCATATAGAGTTAACAGGTAAAACATTGTCAACTGATTTTAGGAAGAACCGAATTTCATCCGTGTCTGCCATGAATGCTGCTTCCTTGCCAAAGTGGGATGTTACTAGTAGTTAAACTTTGTGTTTACCTATTTAGAAAATATTATTACCAGCTTCTTTACATACATGCCCATTCTTAAGGTGTTTGTCTTACGAGTTTGTGAGTTTAGTCTTATTTCCTTTGTGGCAGGAGTCATTGTGGCTTTTGGATGCCTTAATGGGATTCTTCTCCCAAGCAGGAAAGTGAGCAGTGTGGGTTCACAGGTCTTCCTTTAGGGATGAGTGTAACCCATAACTTTACCCTTTGAATACTTCAATCCTCAATTAAGTCTAATATCTCACTGCAAGCCGAGGTGAAGGGCTGGCACATTTCTTTTTCTCTCAATAGGAAAGTGGCCAATTATTTTACTTACTTCCTGATACAGATGCCTTTCTCTCAGCTTTACCTGTCAATCTGCTTCATTCCCTTGGATCTAGCTCTGAACCTAATTCCTGCATGCTGGCCAAAGGCACTTTGTGGACCAATTTTAAATAAGAGTGAATACTTTGGTTTGTAAGATACAACTGCTTAACAAACCCATTCTTTTCCTTATAAACAGGGGTAATTTTTGTTTTTGTCTGGAACAATATTCATCAGAATCTCTTAGGCAGCTGAGAAGACAACTGGGTATATGATAGTATCTGTATTTGTTCTTGTTATTCTTTCCATGTGAAAGAGTGGCTGGTCTATTGATGTAGGTATTTTGTTAAATGCCTCTGTGGTCTTCCCACCGTGGAGCATTAGAGTTGATGATCATGTACTCCAGTTTCCTTATTTTACATTTAAGAAAACTGAGGCCTAGAGAGGTGAACTGACTCATTGGGAAAGACTTTGAAGGTAGGAAAGATAGAAGGCAAAAGGAAAAGAGGGCGGCAGAGAATGAGATGGGTGGATGGCATTACCAACTCAATGGACATGGACTTGGGGAAACTCGGAGATAATGACGGACAGAGACACCTGGCGTGCTGCAGTCCATGGGGTTGCAGAGAGTTGGACGCAACTTAGCGCTGAACAACAAGAGAGGTGAAATGACTTAATCAAGTCACAGGTACCACACCTGGGGCTTCAACCCATATCCTCTGAGTCCCAGTCCCAGTACAGTTAACTTTGAAGTAGTGTCTTAATGTGGTTGACCAGGTGGAATATAGAACTTCAAAAGGGTTTTTGCCCAACAACAAAAAGAACTCTCTTAAAGACAGTTTGTGGAACTATGCTGATTTTTAATAGGATAGCACTATTATAAACACAGACAATTTTAAAAAATTCACATATATTTACTTTATTGAAAATTAAGTTTGGAAATGTATTTATTGCCCTTGCATTCACCTCTGATGGCAGTCTTTAAAGTATTGTTGGGGAGTACCTTTCTTACTTAGCTTTAATCTTCACAAATATCTACTCATAAACATAGGTTTTCAACTGCGCTTTCAAAGGATTAAATGAGAAATGGCTAAAATGTTTGGAGAAAATTCAGATTTTAAAATGTTATAGTTGGAATTACTATTTGATGTCTCATCCAAATTTTAAAAAAAAATTGCAAATACTTTGAAGTTCATCGTACTATATTTTCCCACTGTTTACTACTCTAACTCTTAAATTTAATGGTCTCATATGAGAGACAAAGTATGTGCATTTATAAACACAGAATACATGTAGAATTATCAATGGAAGCTTGACTTTTTCTCACAGGAAGGTTCACTGTGGTTAGGAATTCATTAGCATCAGTAATATGTAGGAGCCTTAACCTCCCATTTTCAAGCAAAAAATGTTCAAATTTATTTAATGACTTTTATTAGGCCATTTGAGCTATCTACGCTGGACATTTCTTGTGATATTTTTTGTCATTTAGTTCTTATTTGTTTTTACTATCATGGGAAAGTGAATGCTAGGTCAAAATATCTTGAATAAAATTATAGACAGAAATAATTTTGAATAATAATTATATAGTACAATGCAAACTGACACACAATAACATTTGTAAAACACTTTATTAGGGCTTTTTTCCCTAAAAGGACTTAAACTTTGGGTTGTTATTTTTATTCTGCTATATTGATTGTTGGATATGCAGACAGTTTCTTGTGTTCTCATTTAAAATGTATGAGAATCCGTGGCAGTGTCATTGGTCTCTGGGAAACAAATGATGTCATTAAAATAACATTAGGACTTTGAGCTTCTCAAACCCAGAATTATTAACTTTAAGTGAACACAATGCATGGCAGAAAATGTTAATGAATCTTTCAGTGCTTAATTCAGGCGTTGTGTGATGGCTCTTTGGTAAAAATCTGCATTCTATTGATAGTAACTGAGGGACAAGAAAACAAATAAGCAAGCTCAAGTTCGGGAACTGGTAGGTTTATTTATACTTGAGTGTGTCTTATTCCTTACCTCAATCAAATATTAGCACAGAATAAGATATACAAGGAAAAAAAAACTCAAGTTGTCCTTTTGTTCTATTCTTGTGATTCTGTAGTATGAGGACATTGTTATTTAGTGAAAAAATCTTTGATTTAAAGCTATTATTTTAGGGTAGAAGAATAAGATATGTAATTCTTTTAATCACATAATCTTATTCCTTAAATACTTAATTTTGGTTAATTTTTTTTTCAGGTAGTTAGAGTGTATTTTTATGTAAGTTTTGCACATTTGAGAATATCATCCTGTACCTTCACATGGGAAACCAACATGTGTCAGGATGACCTATCAATCCATTTCCAGGCATTGCTTTGCTTTACATTAAATATTTTGACCTTCTAATAGTCAAATTAGATGGTCAAGATACTTTAATTTGTAATGTAACAGTAAATTAAAATTAAGGTAAGAACATATGCTTGTTCAGAGAAGGCAGAGGCAACCCACTCCAGTATTCTTGCCTGGAAAATCCCATGGACATAGGAGCCTGGTAGGCTGCAGTCCATGGGGTCGCTACGAGTTGGACACGACTGAGTGATTTCACTTTCACTTTTCACTTTCACACATTGGAGAAGGAAATGGCAACCCACTCCAGTGTTCTTGCCTGGAGAATCCCAGGGACGGCAGGGCCTGGTGGGCTGCCGTCTATGGGTCACACAGAGTTGGACACAACTGAAGCGACTTAGCAGCAGCAGCAACAGCAGCAGCATATGCTTGTTTGTTGATTCTGCAGATGTAAACTTCTCATGATACGCTCAAGTCTTTTCTCAGGTTGGTGAACTTCTTCAAGTAAGACTGAAATAATTGCTTCTTTTCTAAGATTTCTGCTTTATTCCCTAGGAATGTCTGCAATCCTTAGGTTCTGATTCCTGTTATCTGCCTTCCATATCAATCATAAGAGAAACCTTTCCATTTTCATCCTATGCTTTTGTATGGCTCAAGTGTGTTTTCCAAATCACTTCTAACCTTTTGCTCCAGAAAATTTTTGTTGCTTAATGTTTCCAAAGCATCTTATTTTTTTTCTGCTCTTGCCATTACAATTTCCTTAAATCCCTCCTCATTGCATTCTTTTTTTTTTCATGATATTCAATTCAGTTTAGTTCAGTTGCTCAGTTGTGTCTGACTCTTTGTGACCCCATAAACCGCAGCACGCCAAGCCTCCCTGTCCATCACCAACTCCCAGAGTATACCCAAATTCTTGTCCATTGAGTCAGTGATGCCATCCAACCATCTCATCCTCTGTCGTCCCCTTCTCCTCCTGCCTTCAGTCTTTCCCAACATCAGGGTCTTTTCAAATGAGTCAGCCCTTCGCATCAGGTGGCCAAAATATTGGAGTTTCAGCTTCAACATCAGTCCTTCCAGTGAACACCCAGGACTGATTTCCTTTAGGATGGACTGGTTGGATCTTCTTGCAGTCCAAGGGACTCTCAAGAGTCTTCTCCAACACCACAGTTCAAAAGCATCAATTCTTTGGTGCTCAGCTTTCTTTATAGTCCAACTCTCACATCCATACATGCCACTGGAAAAACCATAGTCTTGACTAGATGGGCCTTTGTTGACAAAGTAATGTCTCTGCTTTTTAATATGCTGTCTACATTGGTCATAACTTTCCTTCCAGGGAATAGTGTCTTTTAATGTCATGGCTGCAATCACCATCTGCAGTGATTTTTCATGATATGGGGCTGCCAAAAAGCTTTCTAAATTTTTTTTTAGTAACTGTTGAACATTATTTTCAAAGACCAGAATTCCACAGAGCCCCTCTGCTGTTTCTCCTTTTGCTCTTATTTTCTGAGTTTGTAGATTTTATGTGAGATTTTCTGTATATTCAGATTACAGTGAGAAGCACTCATTCCAGACCTCATCTTTCCCAAGATATGGGGTCTATAGAGAGCCCATGGCTGTTCCTCTGCATCCACTTGGATGCTAATTGCGTTCCCTTCTCAGATCAATAGCTTAATAACAGATAGATTTGATTAGCCTCCAGCCCAATTCAAAACACCAAGCTGACATTCATCTCGTGTGACCCTGCTGGTTTGAGACTGAGTTTTCTCCTTTGACCATCTGGCTACCTGATATTCCAAATCCATAATATCCATAAAATTAAAATTCCAATAATCATAATGCTTAGGGATCTATATATTTTTTTTGTGTGTGTGTGTGCCTAAAGTACTTAATTCAGAGGGATGACATATTGCAGAATGGAATATTTTCTCATCTTCTCCACCATTTCTCTACTCCACATACTCATCAGCAGTATACAGTCTTTCCTGACAGTTTTTCTCTAAGAGATTCCAGCTTTGAGCAGATATGCTGAGATGCATTGAGACTGAGGGACAGCAGGTCCTAACTGAACGAGGTATTCATGCACAAGAACATTTCAGCATGCTCTCAGCCTCAACATTGTGATCTCATAGAGGCCTTCTATAGTCCTTCAGTCATCCCAATCTCATCATTTATTTTTAATGGTTTTCTACATTTATTTTTAATGGTTTTCTTACATTGCTCTCAGAAATGATCCCATTTATTTTATTGTAAACCCTAGCACATAGTCTGTGCATCTTTGAGAAATATTGTTGGATGAGTGAATGGATAGAGAGCTGTTCAGGGCTCTCATGGGCATGGGGTTTGTGCTGTTGGTCTGCAGGGCACAGTGTCATGGCAGTGTGGTGGAAGGTCTTCCTTTTCTGCTCTCAGATGCTCTGTGCCTTTGTCGGGGTTCTGGTGGAAAGTGATGAGAGACTGTCACAGATTACTAACCAGATACCATTTTAACCACCAAGACTGATACTCTAGTTGCCTCCTGATTTCTATCAAATGGTTCCTACTCTCTCTTCTGGCTCTCCAACTATGCTTGCTCTTGCTTAAAATTCCTCCTTCCACTCTTCATTTTTTAAAAACTTTTAATTTTATATTGAAGTGTAACTGATTAACAATGTTGTGAGTTTCAGGTGAACAGCCAAGGGACTCAGCCACACATATGCATGTATCCATTCTCTCCTAAACTCCC
This sequence comes from Bos taurus, assembly GCF_002263795.3. Lineage (NCBI taxonomy): Eukaryota > Metazoa > Chordata > Mammalia > Artiodactyla > Bovidae > Bos > Bos taurus. Next base: position 37,094,557 of record NC_037355.1, read on the forward strand.
CTCCCATCCAGGCTGCCACATCACGTTGAGCAGAGTTCCCTGTGCTACACAGTAGGTCCTTGTTGGTTATCCATTTTAAATATTGCAGGGCTATATGTTACAAAAAAGAGGTGTATGGCGGGTCCAGCTGCTTGCCACTCAAAAGTCAATGAACAGGCCAGGTTGGTGGAAAGGAAACTTTGCTTTATTTCAGATGCTGGCAACTGGAGGTGGGGAGAGTGGCGGACATCTGTCCAAAGGCTGACCACCACTCCCCCAGACAAGCAGAGGGTGAGAGCTTTTATAGACAGATTGGGGTAGGTGGGTTACATGCAGAAACAGCATAGTCATCTCTAACAGTCATCTTCAGATTGGTCGGCTGTGGTCTGACCAGCATCATTTGGTTGTCTTAGGTACAGTGAATCTTCAGTTCTGGGGTCCGTGTGTTCCCATGTCTTTGCAGTCAGTCCTCGGAATTGTGGCAGCTCTTGTCCTGGGTCCAGTCTGGTCATCATGTAGTTAACTTCTCCACCAGGTGTTTTGGTATCTATAAGACAGCTCACAGGATATGGCTCAGAATATTATCTAGAGCCCTTGAGAAAGAACTCAAGGTCCTTGACTGTGCCTAATGATTATGTTATTATTATTTAGTCTCCTTTGATCATTTTCCTTTGTTTCAGTGTTTCTCAGTTCTCTGATGAAACCTACTCTTTGACCAAAATTTCCACCGGCAAAAGGCAGGCAGAGGACATGGTGGAGAGGCAAGGACCATACAGTCCTCTCCGCTTCATACAATTTCATCCCAAACTCCCTATACTTCATTTTTCCTCTGGTCATTTTCTTCACCACATCTCCACACCCATCCACTGTCTCTGTCCTACTCTGTTGAATATAAAACACGGTTCTTTAACTTTGAAGGGAATTTGTGTTTTCTCATCTGCAGTTTTCTCGAAATAGAGGGGGAGATTGCAGGCTGTGATCAATTTGGTGGACATTTAATGGAAGTAAAAGGGGTAAATCCATATATCCACAATCCTTCAAATTGATATTTATCTATTTCCATCCATCCTTAGCTATTTTAATACAGATATGACTTTTACTCCAGAAAACTATAGATAGTAATTGATTTTTAGCTTTCTATTTCAGAAGCTACAGATAAAAGGATATTAATTTTTAAGAGGTCACTCAATCAGAAAATGCATTATTCAATTAGAGCAGTGAGAGGAGCAGTGGCGTGGAACTCAGGAACCTGAGGACTAGCTCTGACTCTGCTACTTATGTTCTTTGAGAGAAGTTACTTCTCTGTTTGGGGTTTCCATGGGCTTTTACTTCCGAATGACCAAATTTTCTATCACCTTTGTGTATGGACACAACACACTCCAGTTGTGTGGAGTCTCCTTATGGATTTGTGCTCCCATCTGACACCCAGTTGTCCCAAAGTGTCCCACCACTGGCCTGGCATCAACAAGAATGCTCAGCTCACAGTCCAAGAACTTTACAAAATGATTTTAGCCACAGATCAACACAAGGCACTTTTTGTTAGTTTTTATTAGGGTATAGTTGCTTTACAGTGGTGTGCTTGTTTCTGCTGTACAACAAAGTGGATCAGCTGTATATTTGCATATATTCCTTCTTTTGGGGATTTCCTTCCATTTAGGTCACCACAGAGCACTGAGTAGAGTTTCCTACTATCCAGTAGGTTCTCATTAGTTATCTATTTCATGCATAGTATCAATATGCATGAATATCAATATATGTCGACCCCAATCTGTCAATTCATCCCACCCTCCTTTTCCCCTTGGTACCGGTAACCATACATTTGTTCTCTACATCTATGATGCAATGCATTTTAATCATTTTTTTGCATGAAGGATGAAACCTGAGCAGTTCATTCTTATACTAGTTTCAAAAATAGTGTTTATATCAACTGACCTATTTGAGCTTTTGTTGTTTTTTGGTTTATCTTAATCAGAGATAGTCATTATTATCTCTTCCATAGTGACATTAAATATGATCATCCAACTCCTTGCGGCTTCTTTACTTAGGAATTATTAGACTAAGGTCAAAGTCAACTCACCCTTCTCACGTGGACCAAGGCAATAGCTACCCTTTCCCGCTCATCTGCACTGAGACGCTACAGACCTTGTTTTCCACTCAAGCTGGACTCCATCACTCCATTAACATGTTCATTGCCACTTTCTACATCAGTATTTACACTTTTTTTCCTTCAGCTTTATTGATAAATTAAAATTAAATTTGATAAATTAAGTTGTAAGATATTTAAAGTGTACAGCATGATGATTTGATTGTATGTATAGACTGTGCATTGTGAGAAGATTCCCCCCATCTAAGTAATTGGCAAATCTATCACATCATATGCTTACTTTCTTTTGTTTTTGGTAAGGACGTTTATGTTCTACTCTCGTAGGAAATTCCAGTTGTATAATACACAGTGATTAATGATCATCACCATGTTATACATTAGATCCTCAGACCTAATTCATTTTATAACAAAGTTTGTAGCCTTTGATTAACCTCTCTCTCCTTTTCCCCCAGTATTTGACATCCACCTGGAGTCCTTTTTAAAAATATCTTTGCAGAATCCTTTTCATTCTTTGGAGCCCATAACCTGTGTTTTTAGAATGCTTGTTATCACACCACAAAATGCTTTAGATGCTCCACAGCTCAACCAAATCTCCTTGCCTTTGTTAGTCCTTAGAACCTACTCTGAACTGCACTTAGAAATTGTCTGTTTAAGTATCTCTTTATCCTCAATAGACTACAGTCCCACTCTCTTTTCAGTAGACTTTATTTTTTAGAGGCTTATATTCACAGCAAAAATGAGAAGAAGGTACAGAAATTGCCCATATTCCCCCATCCCCACACACGCATGGTCTCCCCCATCCCCACACACGCATGGTCTCCCCCATTATCAATATCCCCAACCAGAGTGGTTTACTTGTTGCAGTTGACTAAGCATGTCATTCAAAGTCCACAGCTGACATTAGGGTTCATTCTTGATGTTGTACATTCTTTGAGTGTGGACAAACATACAGTGGCATGTATCCACCCTTATAGTATCATGCAGAATGATTTCACTGCCCTAAAAATCCTTTGTGCTTTGCTTACCAATCCCTCAGACTTCATAGCTTTGTCGTTTCTGGAATATCATATAGTTGGAATCACACGATACGTAACTTTTTCAGATTGGCTTCTTACTCTTAGTAATACGAATTTAAGTTTTCTCCGTGTCTCTTCATGGCTTGATGGCTCATTTCTTTTTAACATGATATAATGTGCTGAAGAATTGATGCTTTTGAACTGTGGTGTTGGAGAAGACTCTTGAGAGTCTCTTGGACTGCAAGGAGATCAAACCAGTCCATCCTAAAGGGAATCAGTCCTGAATATTCATTGGAAGGACTGATGCTGAAGTTCCAATACTTTGGCTACCTGATGTGAAGAACTGACTCATTTGAAAAGACCGTGATGCTGGGAAAGATTGAAGGCAGGAGGAGAAGGGGATGACAGAGAATGAGATGGTTAGATGGTACCACCAACTCGATGGACATGAGTTTGAGTAAGCTCTGGGAGATGGTGATGGACAGGGAGGCCTGGTGTGCTGCAGTCCACGCGGTTACAAAAAGTCAGACACGACTGAGCAGCTGAACTGAACTGAATATTTCATTGCCTGAATGTGTCAGTATATTTATCTATTTATTTACTGAAAGATATCTTGGTTGCTTCCAGATTTTGGCGATTATGAATAAAACTGCTATAAACATCTGTGTTCAGGTTTTTGTGTGGGCATAAGTTTTCATCTCCTTTGGGTAAATACCAAGAACTGCTATTGCTGGATCATATAGCAAGTGTATGTTCAGTTTCGTAGGAAACTGCCGAACTATCTGCCAAAGTGGTTGCAGTATTTTGCGTTCCCACTGGCAATGAATGGAAGTTCCTTGTTCCGTATCCTCACCAGCATCAGGTGGTGACAGTGTTCAGAAGTTTGGCCATTCTAATAGGTATGTAGTGCTATCTCATTGTGTTAATTTCCATTTTTTCTCATAACATACAATGTGGAGCATCTTTTCAGATGCTTATCTTCCATTTATATATCTTATGTGGAGAGGAGTCTGTTAAGGTCTTTGCTTGTTTTATTTTCTTACTATTGAGTTTTAAGAGATTTTTATATAGCTGAGATAGAAGTTCCTTATCAAATATTTCTTTTGCATATAATTCTTCTAGTCTGTGACTTGTCTTCTTTCTTTTGAAAGTGTCTTTCATAAGACAGAGATTTGTAATTTTAGTGATGTCAAACTTTTCACTTATTTCTTTCACGGATCAGGGATTTGTTGTTGTGTCTAAAATGCCATTGCCAAATTTAAGTTCACCTGGTTTTATTCCAATATTATTTTATAAGAGTATTATAGATATTTGGGTCTGTGATCCAATTTGAATTCATTTTTGTGAAGGTTATATGGTATATACCTGGGTTAATTCTCTGCATGTGGGTTTCTAGTTGTTCCAGCATTATCTGTTGGAAAACTGTAATTTTTCTTTGTGTTGCCTTTATACCTTTGCCAAAGGTGATATGACTGTATTTATATGACTCTATTTCTGGACTCTGTATTTTGTTCATTGATCTGTTATTCTATTCTTCCATCAGTGCCACACTATCTGAATTACTGTCACATTATGACTGCTGTCTTTTGAAATCCAAGATCTCAGTTTTTACTTCTTTTGATATTCTTTAGGAGCTCTTATAATAAAACCTTGACTCTTCAACACTTTAATACATCTATGTTAATTTAAATTCTTTAAGTATTAGAGTGAATTGTAACAGTAGAGCAATGGTGGAGAACACAGAGAGAAGACTGCATGTGTTGGAATACTAGCTTTGCTTCTTACTATCTGTGCAGAATATTTCCTGCTTCATGATGGTGTTGATTCGTCATTACATATCCACTTAGCACAGTACCCGAAACCAGACAAATGCTTAATGAATGTTGCTTTTGCTGTCTCTATTCCATTCAGGATACAATAAATTAAATTCCCATGTAATTATTTTCCTATAAATACACATTATCTTATGCCAGCTTTTTATGGATGGCATAGCTTACTTCAACTAGCCCAACATCTACAGTGGCTAGTGATCTGTCAGCTGGTATATGTATGTGTGTATGTGTGAGTATAAGTATAGTGTGTGTATATATATATATGTATGTATGTGGATATCTTGTATACCAGCAGTGTATATCTTTTTTAAAATAGTTTTTGTGGCATTTTAAAGTTTTTTTTTTAATCCGTATTTCATCTTTGAAAAGTTTTCTTCTCTAATTTCTGTGATTATTATTTCTTCATCTATTCTGTTCTCTTGTTCAGATATAATGATAAGTAAACTAAATGTCAGGAAATGTTAAAAATCTAATATCTCCATTTTTGCCTTTATCCACTGAGTTCTATGAGAATTTATCAAGTGCACAATTACTGTATCTATTTGTGTTTCTGAGTAATCTGCTTATTGCCTTTGTAAATTTTATCTCCATTTAGTCTGTCATAATTTCAGATTATTTGCCCTTAATGACTATGTATGTACCACTTTCTTTTGGACCTGTTGTTTCCTTAAGGAGCAGTTTTCTTTTTATAGTTTGGGAAACTTTGAAAAATTAATGAAATCTACATTTGTACCATATATTAAAATCAAGGTGATTGCAATAGTATCCAAAGTTGATATAATACTATGTAATTTGCTTTCATATTCACACCCTAATTTTGGATCCAATAGCTAGTTTTGCTATTGAACTTAATTTACTGTTAAAGATTAAAAATCTGACATTCATTTTCATTCAGGTGATACAATCAGTTAGTAATTTAACATTCTCCTCTAGATCTAAGTTTAAGGAAGGAGAGAAAAGACTGAATCTTAGCCATTGTCTGAGAACGAAGAATACATAGGAGATGGTAGAAATGAATTTCATAAAATTATTGACATGTATATACCACGTTTGCCTTTCAGAAAAATTATCCTTGTTAGGTCTATGATGATTGCATTGGAAAAATACTCTTCTTTAACTTAGGAGATTCTGTGATACTTTAAAACATTATAAATCCCTTTAGCAAATTTCTTCTTCATCCATCTTAAACAAAGTGGGTCACAGCACTGACATATGTATAATATTGAGTTACTGCTGGGAGCCAAATATTATTACACTTAGGGTTTTTTTGTAACATAATGGCTCATTCTCATTTTCTAGAAATGTGTGACAGGCAAAACTGTCATCTCCTCATGATCAGTGTTCAAGTTAGGCAACTGAAATCCTAAATATGCTACATTGGTTTAGGATCACTGCAACAAAACCCAGAAAAGCATGGAGTTATGACCATGAAGATTTTGTTGGTCTCCCTGCACAGTGACCAGAAGTCTCCTTTGGTCTTTACTGAAAATAACTTCACAAAGACCAAGTATATTCATTCAGATGACTGCATACTGAATTAGACCACATCAAAGGGGAATAATGATCCATAGGGTCCAATTAATCTGACAGTGTAGTTCTCCATTTATTGTTGATGCGTGAGACTTACATTGACAGCCAACCCTATTCCAAAAACTGTGTTAGTCACAGGAAGTGCAGGATGAATGGGCCATCATTTCTAGGCCTCAGGTGCTCACATTGTTTCTAAATGCACCTGGGCATCTCAAGAACCAAAATAATGTGGATTATTGGCCTCATTGTTTGCAGTAATTACTGAACTGTTCCAAATTGGTCCCCTTTCATCTTTAAGGATGAAAGTACAGACAAAGTCAGGATAGTTCAAGCAAGATGCAGAAAGTGGTTAACAGGATGAAAACCTCTGTTAACAAGACTCTGATAATGTTTAACTTAGCTCAACAATAGTAAATGGAGTTCAGGATAATGATATATAAATATTTGAAAAATGTAAACAAGAAGGAACAGCTTTATTAAATGTGATTCAGCTAAAGGTAATTAAAAGCAATGCATAGTACATATAAAGGAAAATTCAAAATAAATATAATAAAAATGTTTCCTCAAATATGGGGCTACATTACAGGAAAGAATTGCCACTATATAAAAAAATATGGAACAAGGAAACTAATAGCAAGAAATTTACCAACAGTAGGTTCATGCTTCACTAATTCACCAAATATTTTTATATAATTTAAATATTTAACATATTCTTTACTCCCATATCTTTATTCATTCTGTTCATTCATTTATTCAGAAAATACTTCTTGAGCATATCAGTGTTTTAAGAATTCGGGGGCACAGGCAGTAATATATATATATATATATATATGTATATATATATTTAAATTAATTAATTTTTTATTGAAGGATGATTGCTTCTGTCTATAATAAATAAAACTTGAACTTTTAGCCATCTAGCACATTAAATTTTAGTTCTCACTCAAAGTGACAATGAAGTGTTTGGGGGAGCATATGATTGGAGGGGCCAGATCCATGTGATCACTCAGAGATCGAGCCTGAAAGAGATCCTGAGTTCACTCTGATATTCAACATCAAGTAGGGACATAGGGATGGCAGAATTTGGGGAAGAAATAACTCCCTCTTAAACACACTGGCTCGGAAGTGATGTATTACTTTCACCCATGTTCATAGTTGAAAATTCAAGAGTTGGAAAATGTAACGTCACCCTAAAAGTATCTCTCTGGTTTGAAGGAGAACATGATTTTTTAATGGACAAGTAGCCAATCAAAAGAGTTCCAAATCCTTCTTGAGGGGTATATCAGTGGAGGAAACTGATAATAATAAAATATCAATAATTAAAATAAATATTTTGTGAGAAGATAAGTATTATGGAGACAGATAAAGCCAGGAGGAAGGATGGGGAGTGCTGGGTATGCAGTTTTAAATGGATTGTCTGGAAAGATCTTAATGAAAAAAAAGAATAACTATTTGAATGAGGTGAGAGTGTGAACCCAGTGAAATCTAATGGGAAAGCACTTGAAGCAATAGAATTGCAGCTGTAAAGTCCATCAGACGGTATTGTGCCTGGTGAGTGTACGGAGCAAGAAAGTGGCTAACAGAATGGAAGCAAAGTATGCAAAGAAGAGAATGGCAGGATATGAGGTCAGAGAACAGAGGCCTTATGAGCAACAGTGAAGATTTGGCTTTTACTCTGAGATGCTGAAGAAGTCATTAGGAGGTTTTGAGCAGAGGAGTAAAATGGTTTGATTTATGTTTTTAAAGGATTACTTTAGTTGCTGTGCTGAAAATAGACTCTGGTACAGTACGGTCAGAAGCAGGGAAACTGTTGGAAAGCTTTTTCAGTAATTGAGGTGAGAAATGATGGCATTGTATGCCAGAGGTATTGAGAGGCTGTTGGATTCTGGATGTGTTTTGAAAGTAGAGCCAACATGATATGCTGTTGGATTGCTGGTGAACTGCTGAGGAAGAGGAGTGAAGGATGCCTCTAAATTGGAAGGATAGCATTTTCATTAATTGAAATGGGAAGATTATAGGAGGATCTCCTGAGGTGTGGCTGGAGTGTCTTAGGAGCTTGATTTGGGATGACTTTTAGATAGCTAAGTTGAGATATCAGGTAGCCATTAGATCAGATCAGCTCAGATCAGATCAGTTGCTCAGTCGTGTCCGACTCTTTGCGACCGCGTGAATCGCAGCATGCCAGGCCTCCCTGTCCATCACAACTCCCGGAGTTCGCTCAGACTCCACGTCCATCGAGTCAGTGATGCCATCTAGCCATCTCATCCTCTGTTATCCCCTTTTCCTCCTGCCCCCAATCCCTCCCAGCATCAGAGTCTTTTCCAATGAGTCAACTCTTCGCATGAGGTGGCCAAAGTACTGGAGTTTCAGCTTTAGCATCATTCCTTCCAAAGAAATCCCAGGGCTGATCTCCTTCAGAATGGACTGGTTGGATCTCCTTGCAGTCCAAGGGACTCTCAAGAGTCTTTGCCAACACCACAGTTCAAAAGCATCAATTCTTCGGTGCTCAGCCTTCTTCACAGTCCAACTCTCACATCCATACATGACCACAGGAAAAACGATAGCCTTGACTAGACGAACCTTTGTTGGCAAAGTAATGTCTCTGCTTTTGAATATGCTATCTAGGTTGGTCATAACTTTCCTTTCAAGGAGTAAGCGTCTTTTAATTTCATGGCTGCAGTCACCATCTGTAGTGATTTTGGAGCCCAGAAAAATAAAGTCTGACATTGTTTCCCCATCTATTTCCCATGAAGTGATGGGACCGGATGCCATGATCTTCGTTTTCTGAATGTTGAGCTTTAAGCCATTAGATACATGACCTTGGTACTCGGTGGGGGTAGGGAGAGGGCATACACATCAGGAATAGGTCCAGATGTTGTGTCCTGGGTGACCCCAACATTTACAGCTTGGGGAGCTGTGGAGAAACCAGAGCAAGAGCATGAAAAGGAATGTCCAAAGAAAGACAACCAGGGAGTCCAGTGTCAAGGAAACCAAATAGATAAATATTTCAAGACAGAAAGAAATGAGCCACAGTCTCAACTGCTGTCGATCAAATAAAGAGGATTGGAAATTGGGAATTTGTTGTGAAGAGTCTGAATTAGGAAGTTGTTGGTGATCTTAAAAAAACAATTTTAGTGTAGTGATGTAGAGAGAAAGTGTAAGTGATGTGAGATAAAGAGAAAATGAGAAAAGATCAATTTATGGCAATGGGGTTATTTATTTTGAGGACTTTTTCCTATAAAAGAGAGCAAAGAAAGGGGGTGGTAATTATAGTAGGAAGTGAGGATAAGAAGAGGGGTTTTTAAACATCATTCCATTCTTTTTAGAAATACTTTTTCACGTATTTGCCTGTGTCAAGTCTTAGGCTGCAAGGCCTGTGGAATGGAATGGTGTTTTTGCTATAGTGCATGGACTTAGATGCCCTGCAGCCCAAGGGATCTTAATTCCCCAGCCAGGGATCCAACTTGCATCCCCTGCATTGGGAAGTGGATTCTTAACCACTGGATCACCAGGGAAGCCCCAGAAAGGCTGTTTCCAAGTGGGAAAGGTAACAGTGCATAGGTCTGTCTAGTCAAGGCTATAGGTTTTCCAATGGTCATGTGTGGATGTGAGAGCTGGACTATAAAGAAAGCTGAGCACCAAAGAATTGATGCTTTTGAACTGTGGTGTTGGAGAAGACTCTTGAGAGTCCCTTGGACTGAATGGAGATCCAACAAGTCCATCCTAAAGGAGATCAGTCCTGGATGTTCATTGGAAGGACTGATGTTGAAGCTGAAACTCCAATACTTTGGCCACCTGATGCGAAGAGCTGACTCATCTGAAAAGACCCTGATGTTGGGAAAGATTGAAGGCAGGAGGAGAAGGGGATGACAGAGGATGAGATGGTTGGATGGCATCATCGACTTAGTGCACATGGGTTTGGGTAGACTCTGGCAGTTGGTGATGGACAGGGAGGCCTGGCATGCTGCCGTTCATGGGGTCACAAAGAGTTGGACACAACTGAGCAACTGAACTGAACTGAACTGATTCTAAGGCTTCCCTAGAATTCTAGGGCTTCCTTAGTGGCTCAGATGGTAAAGAATCTGTCCCCAATTCAGGAGACCTAGGTTCGATCCCTGGGTCAGGAAGATCTCCTAGAGGAGGAAATGACAACCCACTCCAGAATTCTTGGCTGGAGAATTCCATGGACGGAGGAGGCTGGTGGGCTACAATCCATGGGATCACAAAGAGTCAGGCATGACTGAGTGAGTGACATACATACGTACATTCCGGTTGATACTGTGTTCTCTTACCATCTCAAGAGTATTATTCTGTTTGCTCTGACTTTCGTGTTTGCTGTTGGGAAGACTGTTAATTGCGAAATCTTTTGTTGTGGGTAACATTTTTTTCTCAATGACTTGTTTTTAAATCTTTATTTTTTGTGTTCTTCAGTTTCACCAGAAGTTATCTAGGTGTAGGATTCACGACTTTCTGATGAGGATCCATATCTTTTATCACTTCTAGAGAGTTCTATAGCATTGTCTCCAAATATTCTTTGCCTTCTCCCTTTTTCTGTTAGCTGTTTGAATTCTCGTTTCTCCATGTTGGATGTTCTCACTCTATTTTCATTTTCTTAAAAATGTTTCCTGTTTCCTGTTACTTCATATATCTATGCTTCATTCCCTATATTTTTCTCAGATTTATTTTTCAGTGTTCTAGTTTTCTTTTCAGCTGTCTCACAATCATTTTAGCTAATGTATTTTTCATTTCTATAGGTTTCCTCGCCTCTTTTTCAAATATATCTGGCCGGTTTTGTTAGTCTCTATTTTTCTTACATTTATGGTCAATCTTCACTATTATTTCTTTAAACATATTTAATGTGCATGATTTATAATGTATGTAATAACCTTTGTATCTGTAATCATTAGGGGTCTGATTCTGTGCTTTGTGGCACTTACAGTTGCTAATGACAGCTTATTTCTTCATATATAATGATTTTTTAATTATGAGTTCAAGTTCCTTTAATCTTTGATTCTTTGATCTTATTAGGGTAGTTTTTAAAGCTGAATTTAAATTTTCTTCAGAAAGGATCTTCATATGCTGCTTTCAGATAACTGGGGGTCTTCGCATATAAACACTTTAAATTATGCCTTAAGTTTGGGTTTTTTTAACAGAGAAAGGCTTGAAAGTGTAAATTAAGTTTTCAAACATGAGCATAAACTTTTGTTTAAAAATTTATCAAGGGAGTAGTTTTTTTAAAAAATTATTTTCCCAAAAGCTAAAGCTGAAAATAGCATTCCTAATGCCTTGTCCTGTTTCAGGAATTCAAGATTCTCATCGAGAGTCTTTTAAAACTTCTTTGATAACAATTTTTAAAGGTTGCTTTTCATTAATAGTCATTACAAAATGTTGGCTGTATTCCCTGCCTTGTACAGTGCATCCTTGAGCCTTTCACCCAGGAGCCGACCCCTATGTTGTTCCTCCTCCATCCTCACTGGTGACCTCTCGTTTCTGCTGTATATCTGTGTCTGCTTCATATCTGTTATATCCACTAGAATGTTGTATTTTTTAGATCCCACATATAAGAGATGTCATGAAGCATTTGTCTTTTTCTGACTTACCTCAAGTAGCGTAATACCCTCTCAGTCCATACATGTTGCTGCAAATGGCAAAGTTTCAGTTTTTTTATGTCTGAGTAGTATTCCATTGTGTGTGTGTGTGTGTGGTATACCATATTTTCTTTATCCATGCACTTGTTAATGGATGCTTAGATTGCTGCCATACCGTGGCTGTTGTAACGCTGCTCTGAATATTAGGCTGCATGTATCTTTTTGGATTACTGTTTTTTTATGGATATATACCCAGCAGTGGAATTTCTAGGGCATATGGTATTTCTGTTTTTAGTTTTGGGAAATGTCCATACTGTTTTCCACAGTGGTTGAAGTAATTATACATTCCCACCAACAAGATCCCCATAGAGTCTTTACACTGATCTTCCACCTAGGTTTCTTATTTGTGTGGGTTACTATAACTCAGCTGCTATGCTACCAGTGATTAGCATGTGAATTCAGGAAACCCTTTCATTACATTCTTTGCTTACTCATGTAGATTCTACATTTTTTTCTTTTCTAAAATCTTCTGAAGAATTCCTTTACTCTCCTGCTAATGCAGCTGTGCATTAACTATGATCCTTTGATATATTGCATTTCACTTTGTGCTCCAGTAGAAATAAAAGGGTGGTATGTTCTGGGAACATTTAGTCAAACTTCTAATAAGAATTGTGGTTCCCTTTGAGGAAGGTGTCATCTTTTTTTTTTAGTTTGTTTCTTTGTTTGTTTATTTTTCCCTGAGAACTCTTTATATATTAAGGATAGTGGTTCTTGGCCATACATTGCAAGTTATTTTTTTCTACATTGTTATTTCTGTTTTCAACTTTGTTAATGGTGCTATATTTTTATTTCTGATACAGACTGTTTAAATTTTTTATAATCAAATATATTGATTTTTCCTTTTATGTTCTCTGCCTTTGATGTTATGCCTGGAAATTTTTCTGCATCAATGTTATGAAACTCTTCATTCTTCAGTTATTTCTTCTAGTTCTCCTTAGAATTTATTTTTCTCAGAATCCCATTTCTCCTTCTTAGACTATAAATGATCTTTTTGGTGTTTTTTTTTGTTGTTGTTGTTGTTATTGTTGTTCAGTTGCTAAGTCCCACTCTTTGCAACCCCATGTTGTGCTAAATAGTTGTATATAAATATATATGTTTTAGCATGTATATATATTTAAAGCTTTCTCTTATATTCCATTAAAATATATCTTTATACAGTAAAAAAAAAAAAAAGGAGTTTAATTTCAGGCATATTGATCAGTACCATGACAAGTCTTTGAGTTTTATCTTGTCTTTCTCCTTTCTTCATTTGTTCATTCATATTTATTTTTAAAGAAATATTAAGATATCAAGAGTCCTACTACTTTTCTTGAAGCCTTGAGGATACAAAAATGAAAAAAAAAAAAAAGTTGGTCATACCAAAATTCTAAATTTAAGTACAACAGAAAAGTGAGCAGGCTTGATTGAATGATAGTTTTTGTGATTGAATGTAATAGTTTCTTTAATGAAAAATACTTGATGTGGAAATCTTGATGGTAGGTATGACTAATCTAGACAGTGGAATTAGGGAAGGCATCCTGTAACAGATGATTTGAAGTCTGTATTTTTCATGTGTGTTCACTGGTGAAGGACAGAGGTCAGGAGAGAGAAAACCAAGCTGAGGCAACATGTGTGATGTTTCCAATGAGGAAGCAGGGGTTATTTAAGACACTGAAAAAAAAAATCATTCAGTCTGGGGAGGAATATAGATGGTGGTGTATAAGCACTTGCAAAATGAAGCTGGATGGGTGAAAGGGTCAAGGGAATTGTGTTGATCTTTTGAGAGTGACGGGATTTATTGAAATGTTTGAAAGTAGGGAGTCATGTAACCAGATTTGCTTTTCAAAACATCAGGACTGTAGCATTTTCCATACTAGGTAGAAAGGGGCAAAGCCTGGAGAGAGAAAGCCTGTTAAGAAGTTATTGCTGTAATATAGGTGAGGGATGATGGTGGCTGTATGAGGAAAAGGAAAGTGAATATGGAAGGATGTGGGTTCACTGGAAATTTCAGAGGCAGATGGATAGAGTTCACAATCATGAAATGGTAAGCGTGAAAGAAGGGGCAGAGTCATGCATGTCACTCAGGCTTCTTTCTCGAGCACCTGGTGGATGGGGCTGACATTTTCTAAGATAGGTGATAGGAAGAAAGATGTGCTATTTCTAGGGGAAATGAGTGAACTCGAGGGAGACTTTTTCAACTAGGTTTTATGTTGAATGAATATAACCCAGGTGAAAAGGTACCTCATTGCCTCATTTTCCTTCCAAATTTCACCTAGAGTCTAACTCAGATTATTTTTATTTATTTTTAGTGCTGATTCAGTGATCCTCAATGGATCTTCCCAATTCCAGTTTGCCTAATCAATCCATCCTATACCAGGATATTTGCTATGTTTTCCATGTTTTGGCTTTGTTCAGTTTCTTTCCTGTCCTAGGAAGACCCTCTCCACCTACTTACCTGTTAAAGCCAATTTACAAGGACACCTTCACCTTAAGTGTGACCAATAGGCTCTCATATCTTGCCTTGATCATTATCACTTCTGCCACTTACAGACTCCCTGCTGCTGAACATATTGACAGTTCTCAGCTTCTGTTTCCGCCTGTTAGTTGAATGGGTGTAATAATAAAGACCTTGCTGTTTGTAAAGTGTAGACTTAAAGTTGCTGCAGTATTTGACCCTCAGCAGGTATCTAATTAAAGAGTACATCATGAGAAATCTTGGACTGGATGAAGCACAAGCTGGAATCAAGATTGCCGGGAAAAATATCAATAACCTCAGATATGCAGATGATACCACCGTTATGGCAGAAAGTGAAGAAGAACTAAAGAGCCTCTTGAGGAAAGTGAAAGAGGAGAGTGAAAACATTGGCTTAAAACTCAACATTCAGAAATCTAAGATCATGGCATCCGGTCCCATCACTTCATGGCAAATAGATGGGGAAACAATGGAAACAGTGACAGACTTTATTTTTTTGGGCTCCAAAATCACTGCAGATGATGACTGCAGCCATGAAATTAAGATACTTGCTCCTTGGAAGGAAAGTTATGACCAACCTAGACAACCTATTAAAAAGCAGAGACATTATTTTGCTAACAAAGGTCTGATTAGTCAAAGGTATGGTTTTTCCAGCAGTCATGTATGGATGTGAGAGATGGACTGTGAAGAAGGCTGAGCACCGAAGAATTGATGCTTTTGAACTGTGGTGTTGGAGAAGACTCTTGAGAGTCCCTTGAACTACAAGAAGATCCAACCAGTCCATCCTAAAGGAAATCAGTCCTGATATTCTTTGGAAGGACTGATGCTAAAGCTGAAACTCCAATACTTTGGCCACCTGATACAAAGGCACTGACTCATTTGAAAAGACCCTGATGTTGGGAAAGATTGAAGGCAGGAGGAGAAGGGGATGACAGAGGATGAGATGGTTGGATGGCATCACCCACTCGATGGACATGAGTTTAAGTAAGCTCTGGCCGTTGGTGATGGACAGGGAAGCCTGGTGTGCTGCAGTCCATGGGTTCGCAAAGAGCTGGACACGACTGAGCAACTGAACTGAAGGATTACTAATATTAAGTCTCCAAAACCTAATCTGTTGACATTGTAGTCACCTGTGTATGCATCTCATTCTATGAGATCTGGGGCATTTTCTCTGTGACCCACATAATAATTAATAACTAACAAGCCTAATATAGGTATGCAGTATAGGGCATGAGAAAATGGCTATAGCATGGAGGTTGCTATGAAGAATAGAACTATTGTAGAAGACCAATTTACTTAGGCTGACATTCTTCCTACTGTGTGCTGTAAATTGTTGAGAAGTACACTCTTTTACCCGAAATTCTTCCAGCCTGAACTACAATGATTTTAAACATTTCAACAGATCTGTTCTCCCACGAGTAGTAATTTTGGTCATTATGCACAAATCAAAGATGCAATAGAGAACATTTTAAGTGGTATTGTACATGATGATTTCAAGAATGTGCTTTAATTTTTATTCAATATCATTTGATTAGCAATTTTGTTATTGTTTTAGCCTTGTGAATATTTATTCCAGCAAAAATGAGTACAATGGTTTCCAATGAAAATATTGTCCACCTGTGTTCCCTGGTGTCTAGATGGAACACTGGCCTTGTCCTTTTTTAGAGGAATTGCCAGTGGCCTTGGGATTGGAAGATGCCCAGACTGACCAATCTGTGGCTGGCACCTGGCTATGATGAGTAGGAGGGAGGAGGGGCTATCCCCAAATTTTCTGTCCTAAAGGGGAACATTCTCAGCCTCAGATTTTTCTGTCCTAAAGGGAAGCATCCTTAGCCTCCCTCTGGTAACCAACAGGATGAAAGATCAGGATGCTGGTGATGGCTCTTCTTAACTCTGTCTCCTTCAGGCCAGTTTGGGCAACACTTATGAATGGAAGGAGTTAAGCTTTGAGATCAGGCCTTTGGAGATCCCAATTCGGTTGCTACTATTTTCCCCATCGTGACACTATTTTATACGTTCTTTGAGCCAAAGTCGTTTTCTGTGTGTGTGAGGTTTTTAAGACAATTACCTGCGTGGGTAATGCAGCTGGGTCCCTATTCGCTCCTTGGAGATCTAGTTGAATATGTATTGCTCTTTCAGTTCCAAGGTCTGTGAAATTCTAAAACTTTTGCAGAATTTCTGTGTTGGATCTTCTCATGGTCCCATCTCCCTCCAGCTCCTGTGCTCATGGTTATTGCTATTGTTTTACCCCATGTCCCTCGGAAAGTGAGACCCGAGCATCTGCCTGCCTATGGAGGGTGAGTGTAGTAAACGTGGTGGGGTCACAAGGGGATAATGTATTTGTGGGCTTTCACCTGGACCTTTTTCCTCCTGTTTCTTCCATTTCTGAATCATCTTCTTGCTCCAGAATTGCCCTCAGGCGCTCCAAATCAAAGTTCTTCTGTTATGCAAAATATTTCGTCTTTCTCTGGCTCCTACTCTCACATTCACACATCTGAAATATTAAGGTTGTTGCAGCACAAAGGTTCCTCTCTTTAATAGGATGCACCACTGAGAATGCCCTAGGGTTGTTATGTGTATTCCTTTCTGGCTTTCCCTCCCCTCCCCCCATACTCGTACATATATTCATGCACATACACACAGTCACACATGTAGACACACACAGGTGTATCCCTTACAAGGATGCTGTATCTGTTGATTTGCTGTT
The DNA here is from genome assembly GCF_002263795.3 of Bos taurus. Taxonomy (NCBI): domain Eukaryota; kingdom Metazoa; phylum Chordata; class Mammalia; order Artiodactyla; family Bovidae; genus Bos; species Bos taurus. The sequence continues at coordinate 37,111,825 of NC_037355.1, forward strand.
TGCAAATATTTAAAAGAAATTATGTATAGAAATTAGAGCTTCCCAGGTGGCACTTGTGGTCGAGAACCCACCTGCCGATGCAGGAAACTGAAGAGACTTCGGTTCAATCCCTGGATCAGGAAGAGCTCCTGGAAGAGGGCATGGCAACCCATTCCAGTGTTCTTGCCTGGAGAATCCCATGGACAGAGCAGAATGGTGGCTACATGGCCAGGGGGTCACAAAGAGTCAGACTCGACTGAGCGACTTAGCATGCACGCATGTACAGAAATGAATCAGCACCCTGCTTGGTGCACATTTATATTAGTCTTTCCTTTCCTTTGCTTTTAATAACCAGGGACTAGCTCTTCAAAGATGGCTTTGACTGCAGTTGTCTAGACTCCAGGCACAGTGAGTCAGCAGGGCCTAGGTCGGTGGTGTGATCCAAGTGGCCTGGGAAATAAAGGGCTTCTGTCCTTAGTCTTCTCCTCCCTGACCAGATTCCCCACCCCACCCCACGCCCTGTTGCTCCAGGCTCTCTGCGAGCCCAGAGCCCGGGGCAGATAACTCATCCTTGTTATCTGCCCCGGGCTCTGGATGCCAAGGGCAGATTTGTGATTGTTGGGAAAGCAGGCTGACAGAATGGTTAAGTATCAGGGTGCACTCCAGGCAAGTGGGTGAAACAGACTACAGGGGGAAGAGTCAGTGAGGCTGTGCGGTGTTTTATTTCTACCTTTTAATGGGCGAAGTAGCATTTTCAAAATGTAGTGTGTGTGAGTCACTCAGTTGAATCTGACTCTGAGTGATCCCGTGGACTGTAGCCTGCCAGGCTCCACTGTCCATGGAATTCTCCTGGCAAGAATACTGGAGTAGGTTGCCATTTCCTTTTTCAGGGGATCTTCCCATCCAGAGATCAAACTCAGATCTCCTGCATTGCAGGTGGATTCTTTATCGTCTGAGCCACCAGGGAAACAAGAGCCACTGTGGAGGGGAAACCAAAAATGCAGGAAAAGATCCTGAAAGGGAAAAAAAAGAAAAAAGCTCAATCTCCTCCCTCCTTGGAAAAGGATTGATCTCTTCTTTTGCTGTGTGCAGTTAGCCTTGTATTGGGATCGAATGAACCTGAACCTGGGCCTCTGATGACAGTGGTCGGGGTCATGTGCAGCTCACTCCCTGCAGGTTAATATTGCCATGTAGCCATACAAAGGAGCTACAGTCTGTCTGTCTGTCTTTCTGGCAGCTTGATAACACTACTTAACTCTACCTTAGCTAATCCCAAAGGCCCTCTCCACCCTAAGCTGTTCACTTTCTCTGTGATTCTATACTCTTCTTACAGTTCTTTGGATGAAAATATCCATGGCTGTTTTGACATTTTTTATGTAACTAACTCGAAATGCATTTTAGGTTTACTATTTCACAATCTCACATTTCTGTTTTTCTTATTATTATTTTAGACCAAGATATAAGTGGGAAAAAAGTAAATTGAAGTATTACAAATATCTTAGCCCAGAAAAATAGAGGAAACGTAATTGGAAGAAACATGAGGTGAGAATGTGTAAACATATTTCAAACGGAAACTACACTGTTGCACTGATAAGCAATTTCTGCTCTATTTGTGTAGAGACAATCAATATATTGTTTAGAGGCAAAGGATGATTTTTTTTTTGGTCATATGAGAAGTTGATTTTGAAGAATAGTCATGTTGTGTCCTTCATAAATCCCTCAGTTCTTTGGTCTTGATATAGATTTATTAGTAGAGATACATTTATAAGCTAATATTTTGGGAACTAAAGAAAGAAAAGTGATGTAGCCAGAAGAGAGAAAGTTTTTTTTTTTTCAACTTTCTTTGATCATTCAAGTGTGACTTGCCTGTCAGCTGACACCACAGAAATTTAATTTCTATTTTAAAACATAGTTGGGAGAGTAGAAGAATCCTAACTCTAAAAGGTTTGAGCTTCAAGAAGGGTTTGTTGGCCTGATGAGTGACTAATCTGGATTTCTGGGAAGGAACCTCCTGCTTACTGTTTGAATCCAATCTTATATTTTTTTCATGGTAACAGTGAAGAAATGGCATGTACCTCTTATTGACATGAACAGTTTTTTTGATAAAACTTTTATAGATAAGGAAACTATATTGACATGTTCTGGTTTAGAATTTCATCAGTGAATTGAGGGATGGCTTAAGGAAAGATCATTAGTTCAAGAGCCAGAATATTTCTCTGGTCCCATCCTACATAGCTTATAGCTCTATGATTATAGGAAATTCATCTATAATCTAGTCACATTAGTAAAATAGAGATTTGTCTAGTAATCTCACAAGGCTTTCATGGGGATCCATTCAAAAGAAATAGTATGAAAAAAAATGTGTTTATGAAAATATCATTTTGATTTTTGTAATCATTTTATTAGAATATACCAAATATATTAAAATTAATATATGTTAAAAAGCTTAATAGAGTGCCATTAACTCACCACTGTTAAATATACATTTTAAATTGTAATTTGCTGAACAAACATAAGGAATTATGAGTATAGGAAATGGTGGTTGGGAAAGATGTTCTAGATTAGATTTTTTATTAAAAAAGGATCAAATGTGAATAGGCTTGAATAACTAACCGAATTAATGTAATCTTTGGTGGATAAGTATAAAGTTGAGGTTTAACGAAGCAATACATCAATGCCCATAACTCTCTGTGTATCAAGCTCTCTGTGATACACAGAGAGTTATGGGCATTCAAATACTGCAAGGCAGATATGAGCTAAGAGTGTGCCCCACAAACGCATGAAGTCCTGGAATGTGTTAACCTGAAGACTGGTCCATAGTCTCCACCTGGATTTTAGACATCCCCATTAGCTGGATATTATCCTTTCCTGAATGTTTGTAGAATAGTGAATTTGGGGATTGAAAGGTCATGTATCTCTCTGCTGTAAATGGAGAAATAATTATGTGTTTCCCATCTGAATCAAAAACTCCAACCAGGTTTCTTAGTTTGACTAAAATAACTCTTAAACGCACATATAACAATCTGCCGACTATTCATGCAAACATAAAGAATTGAACACACCGATTGAACACACTGTTCCATTACTGAACAGTGAACTTATTGACATTATTGTATGCAGAAACTGAGCAATATTGCACACAAATTAAAATTTCACCTCATAACAATCACCTATCTTAATGTGCTTGATCATTACGGTTTTTCCTTCTAGAATATTGGATTTTCTAGACCTTTTAGACTCACTGACTTTCTTCAAAGGCATTTCTACTTTCGTTGGAAACATATTCGTTTTAAAAGTCTGAAGGTAATTGATAGTGATAATGAGAAATCCATTTAAAAAGCACAAGGAGGAGATGCTCGTTATTAGAGAAACAGCTCATAGACAATAGCAGCAGCAACACTCTGCTTCCTCTCACCAGGTCTGACATGAGATTAAGTGTTTTCACTGACGTGTAAATAGATTTGATAGTAGGGTTTAGATATGACAGTGACTTTGGGGTAAAAATTACCTCACATCTTTGTAGCACACATTTGTAAAGTGAGAGTGTAGGGAGTGAACGATACCTGCTTTGTGTCCATTTTTATTATCTGCCATGGTATATGACATAGGAAGTCTGTTCATTGTGTTGGATGCCATACTTCCTGGAGGGCTTCCCAGATGGCGCTAGAGGTACAGAACCTACCTGCCAATGCAGGAGATGGAAGAGACCTAGATTTGATCCTGCGTCAGGAAGATCCCCTGGAGGAGGGCATGGCGGTCCACTCCAGTATTCTTGACAATCTCATGGACAGAGGAATCTGGCAGGCTATGGTCCATAGGATCATATGGACCCTATTCAGTTAGACATGACTGAAGCAGCTTAGCATATGTACACATACTCCTTGGCGCATAGTATGTGTTCAATAAATATTTGTTGAAGTAGTGACAGAAAGAAGTAGACTATAGACCTGTGTGTGCAGAGGTTCTCATTAAAGAGTTATCTCAATAAAGGCAGACCTTTTTAATAATTACAGATGCTAAAGAAAGTGTGACACGGTATTTTCTCTCTCTAAATGTATCCTTATAAGAGGAGGGGATTTTCAGGATGTTTGCTAAACTGCTTCATTCCTCAGGTGGATTTGAGATGCCATGACCAGAAAGCTTTATTCCTAGCTCTAAAGTCTCCGATTATTTGGGCAAGAATTTCCTTATTCCAGCTCTTTCTGTAATTAAAAATTATAAGTTAGGTTGCTGCCTAACTCCATGAAAAAGAATTCACAATCAAGTTTCCAGATTACTCAGAAATATGTTTTGCATTGCTTTGGTCACTTTTATCGTTAACCTTTTTATGTTTTTAAAAAATCTCTCATTTTTATAGTATGGTGATTAGAAGTGAATCTGAACTAAAGTGCATTTTCGTTCATGGAAGGCATTAAACATGCCTTCCATAGTTAATACAGGTGTTTTTCAAATGTGATTTTGGACTTCATGTATTTTACTCAAATATATGTAAAGAATATATATAAAAATAAAGAATAACTGCCACATGAAACAAAGTTGTCCACTCATCTTGCCTATATTCCTTATATAAAAATTTGTTTATGATTTACCTAACAAAGAATAAAAATATATAACCATACGTGTGTTGTAAATATTCATCTTTATTATATATGCATATATAAAGAATATGACTGCAAATTTTATTTCTCTCTTACGTTTTAATTAATTTTTAACTTGAAAATTAAAAATAGCAAGTATAATAAACGTGAAAACAGTGGAGAATTTCTCCTTCATTTTGATACAAGGCTGCACACTGCCTTGAATTTGAAGCTAGTGGAATTTTTTCCGTTTTAGTTATCTAGGAAAATTCATTCTTGAAGATAATTATTGTAACTCAGGTTTTTAGCACATTAGAGAATAGGTCTTAATCTTATTTTATTTTAAATTTATTTAATTTGTGTTAATTACCTTTTTCTGTTTTAATAAATATCCTCATCTTATTTTTTTATGGCATTTTTGTTTCTGTTCTAATAGCTGCACTCTGACTAACTATGTCATAGGTTTGGCATTGTGTTGTTCAGAGCAGCAGTACCAGATCAGAACTGTTAGACCCTAAGCAGTCATTTTTAACACAGAGTGGTGCAAGAGAGCTAGCTATTCAAGAAACTCTGCATTATTATCTTAATGCTGCCGAAGTAAACTTTGTGTCATTTCTGTTGAATAGCACTTTGTCAGTTTCACTTGACATATGGCATGGTCCTCAGGGATATAGGTCTTGCTATGCAATCTAAAGGGAAATCAGTTGTGTAATTTCTATATCTGTAGCATTTGTGTGAATACTTATCATAAAAACAGAATAGTTATATTCCTCTTTCCCCTTCAGATTAACATTATTTCTGCTCCCCTAAGAGTCAGGCACGACTGAGCAACTTCACTTTCACTTTTCACTTTCATTCATTGGAGAAGGAAATGGCAACCCACTCCAGTATTCTTGCCTGGAGAATCCCAGGGACAGAGGAGCCTCGTGGGCTGCTGTCTATGGGGTCTCACAGAGTCCAGCACGACTGAAACGACTTAGCAGCAGCAGCAAAGTGCTTAAGGAATGATCCTCTTGGAGCAATGTGCCACTGATAAATATTTCATGAATGAAAGAATACTTGAATGGGTGAATGTAGAACAGTAGTATTCCACTTTGTAAATGCTAGGATTTCAGGACTAATTTAATGAAGAGGAAACCATTCTTCCTTTTTATAGCTTTGAGGTAATAACAGCAACAACTAATACTCCTGTAGAGCATAACTGTTTACAACGCCTTTTAACAATTAGTGTTTAATGTCTCACTTGGTGTCTAGCACCAGTAGGAGATACAGAAGATACAACATGTGTGATTCGTCAGTTACTGATGTCAGTGGCATGCATACAGATTTTTTAAATGTGTAAAACAAGGTCATCAATGTGCAGTTTAATCAAAACTCATTCATTCCCTGTTTCCTTCATTGATTCAGTAAAATTTATCTAGTCCTGTACTAGGAGGCTGGCTCTGAGGTAGGCACTGATATGCAAAACCTTATCCTCTGCCGTCAAGAAGTTTACAGCTGAGTGGAGAAAAAGATGTACTGATCACCCAAACTCACAAATACATGCATAACGTTGCTTGTCTGAGCTGTGGGAGCATATAAAGAGGGATTTTCAATGAAGGTGTCCCTGGAGTAATAGTAATAAATGGAATTGAAATTTATATGATGAAGCTAAATTGCTTAGATGAAAAGGTGACACCAGGAAGAACAGACAGGGAAAGGTGAGAGTGTTCTAGTAATTCCAGAAGGACAGTGGTGAGAAATGAGGCAGCTCACATAGACGAGCTGGGTCACGCTGGGCCTTTCATTCAACTCAGACATTCTAGTCTTTGTCCTCAGACTGTAAAGTATGAAAGGAAATAATCAGATCTGTGTATTTAAAAATCATGCTTGAGGCTATAAAAATATAATAACATACAGTGCTATTTTCAGTAAATCACAATGTGATCTTATAAATATTTAAAATAAGTTTACTGACCAAACAAGAAGTATATTTTAGTGACAGTGTGTCCATAGAAGAGTTTAATTGAATTAGGGTTTTGAACATTATAAGTAGATACACAAATTGCTTCAGACAGTTTATGATCCTGGGATGGTATTTTCTGTGTGCAAAGAGAAACCCATTCTTCTTGTTACTGTCTTCAGGACCACAGAGCATGTTATCAGATAGCAGTTTAGATGGCTATGTTACCAGGGTACAGCTGTATTGGGTAGGGGTCAGGCTGCATTAGAGTTATTTAGAAACTTGACTTCAGCTAACCTTGGCAGAGTAACTGGACCTCAGAGAACAGAGTGTGTGGAGAATCCAAAAACATGGAAAACAGGCAGAGCAGGACAGTGAAATGATAGCTGCTGATTGTCAAGACTTGTGAGGTGGAACCTGGTTTCTGTGCCAGGAACTTTCCTCACCTGAAGCCTTCCTTTGCAACAGTCCTGAATGGTAGCTGTGATTTTACCTGCCTCTATCTTGGTTTTTGCTGGACAACTCATTGAATGGCCCTGAATTGATCCTCCTGCAGTCGCTTATTACCTGAGAGAAACACAGGAATGGATGTTGAGTGGAGAAGCACAGTTCAGCACTGTCCATCTCTCACCCCAATCCAGAACTCTTACAACAAGAACTCACACTGCTGTCTCATCTGTCCTAGACCACCGTCTATCAAATAAGTATCTCCACTGGGAAGCAGGCCGGAGTACAGAGATTAGTAAACTGAGACAGAGTTGTCGTATTGAAGAGCACTGCTTAGGCAAGTGGAACTTCTGCTACTGTGAATCTGCTTCTTCAGGGAACTTGTCAGAGATGCCCCTAGGAAGGTTACTACACTTCTCCTGTTGTGATTGGTGAGGCAACAGGCATGCGTGAGCATATGTAACTTAGCAACAGCCATATGAGATGTTTTTATCTCATACATAAACATATATATATATATGTATGTGTGTATACATATATGTATATACATACACACATACACTATATATGGGCTTCCCTGGTGGCTCAATGATAAAGAATCCGCCTGCCACTCAGGAGACTTGGGTTTGATCCCTGGGTTGGGAAGATCCCATGGAGAGAGAAATGGCAACCCACTCCAGTGTTCTTGCATGTGAAATCCCCCAGACAGAGGAGCCTGGTGGGCTACATCCATGGGGTTGCAAAAGAGTTGGACATGACTTAGTGACTAAACAACATACTATATATATTATGTATAGAGATTTACATGCATTATATATATCCATCCATAATATATCCATAATATAGATCCTTATTTACATTAAATGAAAAAAAAAGGCATTAGAGAATTTAGTACTTAAGTATTAAGTATTAGGTTATGTATTGATAGATCATAGGGGAAGGATTCAGATCTACTTCTGATGACTCTAAGTCCAGATCTATCTCAGTTCATGTGCTTCACTCATTTAAAACTGGTTTTTACATCTGTATTTATTTTTGAAGGGGGCTTTGTGAAACAAGAGGCTTCCCAGGTGGTACAGTGGTAAAGAATCTGCCTGCCAACGCAGGAGACACAAAACCCTCAGTTTTGATCCCTGGGTCGGGAAGATCTCCTGGATAAGGAAATAGCAATCCACTTCAGCATCCTTGCCTGGAGAATCCCATGGGCAGAGGAACCCGCAGGCTATAGACCATGGGGTCGCAAAGAGTTGGACACAACTGAGCACAGCGCAGCACAAATGAAATAAAGAATGAAGACTTATAAACATGTAAAAAAATCATCTAGTAGTGATACAGAAATTTCATATTGAGAAAAATTTTAGAAACTGCTATAGTGAATAACTTGATACAAATTAATGATAAAAATAGAAAGATTAACATAACTTGTTTGTCAAAAGAAATAGAAACTTGCACTGTCTTTTTCCAGTGTAGTGTTGGCACAGTTGAAAGAAGGGATTCTCCTTTCTTATTACTAATAGTCTGTCAATATCAAGGAAAATCATGTGATAGTGCAAAGATGTTTCTACTGAATGAATATATTTGATTAAACACCATCTGGAAAGATCCTCATTATCCGAGAAAATAATGAATCTTAGATCTTACGCATGCTTCACATGTGTCAAGAAATATGTTGGTCAAATCAAGACAAAAGTAGATGGATTGAATTGAAGTCTGACTTAAAACAGCTGCGTTCAAATCTGTCCTGCTATGCCAGAAAGCTTGACTGATGGAACCCACAGCTGCCTCTCTCTTTGCTCCGCAACAAGACTTCTTTCCTCTGAAGTCGGTTCCTTTACATTTGTAAAGGACTTTTATGGATGATACTAGGGGGGAAATTAGCCATTTTAAAACACATATAAAAAAGGGGGCTAATATTTTCAAGGAAGAAGAGAGGGAAAGAGAAAGCTTAAGTTAAATTTAGAAAAATTTTTTAAAAAACCTGAAGATGAGTGGATTTTATCTTTCCTTGAGATGATGAGTTCTTTCAAATCATTGATGTAAATTGAAAACCTGTAGTCGAAAAAATATGGATCAGTTTAGTGAAACAAAAATTTAAAATATCATTATATCAAATGAAGATAATAAACACAATAAAATAAACAACAAACTGGAAAAATAATAGAAACATTTTAAAGAAAGTGTAAATATGTTTCATAAATAAAAACATTTAATAAAAAATAATATGACTGTGCAGATCACAAAATAAGAAGTAAAAACTGCCAAGAAATAGCAAATGAAATACATTTCAAACTAACATGGCTTCAAAGCCAAGCAGATTGAAACAATATGTTTGCCTGTTAAATTAGTATCATTTTACAAGATAAAATTCATTGTTTAAGGAGCTAAATCTTCAGCAGTTTTCCTTCTTGGCTGTTTGGCAATATGGATCAAGTCATTAAAATGTATGTACTTACTAGTCACATACCTTTGGGAATTTATTCTAAGGAAATTGTAAGACATGTATGCTGTGATTTTTGTATGCAGATTTTTATGCAGAATTATCTATAACAGTGGAATATTTTAAGTAAATGAAGTACCCAGCAAAGGGGGGTTGGTTACTAAAGTTTTGCACTCTGTCCCTATAGTACTCTGTAATCCTACCTTGTAATTCTCAGAAGTTTTATATTCATTATTCTCATTCATTTATTCAATAACTAAGTACCCATTGAATGCTTTACTGTGTGTGTTTGGTACCCTTCAAGACACTGAGGATCAAACAGTGAACAAAGCAGAGAAAAGTTCTTTCCATACTGTAGAAACAAATGATTAAGCAAAGTAGCAGCAAATAAGTAAGGCACGTTATCTGATAGATGGCTATATGTGCTATTAAAAATAGTGAACACGTGTGGGGATAATGATGGAGGAGGAAATGATGTGCTTTTAAACTGTTAAGGAAGGCTTCAAAGATAAAGTGACAAGTGATTTAGAACTTACCTGGGGAGGGATGGAGAGAAGAGCATTCTAGACAGAGAGAGGAGCAAGATGAGAGCCTTTAGGGAAGAGCGCGTCTGATGCAGCTGCATCCCTGCCACTGTCACTGAGTAGAGAGACCAAAGGTAGAAGAGTGGAAGACAATGAGAATGCAGGGAGCCTCAGGGGTGATCATGAGGATGCGAGCTTTTTACCCAGAGAGGGATGGGAAGCCATTGGAAGCTATGATCAAGAGAAAACGTGAAACATGAAAAATACATCTACATGAAACATGAAAAATGAAATGGAGTTGCCTTTGGGATAATTGCTTGTTTAGCATTTATGTTCTCTGGGATATAAGGAGGGATCATAGCCAGATGTCCTCTTCAGTGACCAGTATAGAACAGGAGCTTTGGATCTACTGACTGATTAAATCAACATTGCCCATACAAGCTAAAATGGAGTGCAGATAGCAAGAAAATACTTGTTTTCATATATATTTAATTTTGGGGAAATGCTTATAGGATGCTTGCTGAAATAAAATATTCAGCTCTGCTCATACAGAATGCTCCAAATTTGGTGACGAGTGTGTGGGTATCTACAGTTTGAAAAGTTGATGAAAATGCATAAGCATAAATTTTAGTTGTTTTCTCTTGATGTTAGGCTTATAGATGGCATGTTTATTTTACTTTAGGATTTTATGGCTTTTCTAATTTGTCTATGATAAATACATCATTTATAAAATTAAAAAGAAGGACAAAGATAAAGGAAGTGATCTTTTTTTTTCCCCCCAACTTGACTAAAACCAGAAGAAGGTATGTAGAATTGACGATGGAGAATACAGTACCACTACTTCTTAAGATAAATCCTGGAGCATTTTACCTGGAAATATTAGTAAATTTTCCCTTGACAGCCAGGTAATGGCAAAGCAATGAAGGGTTTCTTTCATTTGTTCACATTCATAGGGCTGTCAGGATATTAGGGTATAGTAACACAACATCTGTCGCAAAACCTGTGAGATGGTCTTGCTGACTTCTTTTATGTATGGTGCTATTTTGAACATTCCCTATATCAAATATTTTACCTTTTGTCCATTATCAGCTTTTCAAAAAGATAGCTGTGCTAGTAACCTACCTTTTTGTTTCATTTAACAGTGTGTCGTGAGCTCTTTCTCTACGAGGTCATACAGGTCTACCCCAATCTTTTTCTGTGTGTTTGTACCATTTATATTATGTAAGATGGATATGCTGTAGTTTGTCTGGTGACTTCCCTGTGGATGGACATATAAGTTTGTCTTCATTTTCCACCATGAATGTTAATGCCTTAGTGGATATCAGAGGATGCACCTCTTTTTGTGCTTTTGTAATTTCTTTAGAATAATTTCTTCATATTGGACTTACTGAGTGAAAGGTTGTATGTATTTTCTTTTTTTTTCTTTTTTTTTAAAATTTTATTTTATTTTAAAACTTTGCATAATTGTATTAGTTTTGCCAAATATCAAAATGAATCCGCCACAGGTATACATGTGTTCCCCATCCTGATTCATTCATTCATGAATCAAAAACATTTGCTCCTGTGTCAGGCATGGTCCTAGGATTAGAGATATAGTCCTGAGCAAAATAAACAAAATTCCTGTAACTTTAGCAGTTTCCGTGACGGTGGCAAAGACAGACAACCAGCAAGTAAATAAGGGTGTATGAGTGAGAAAGTATGAGTATAAAATATGAAGGAAAGTTACAGCAGCGTAATAGCAAGTAGTGATAAGTGCTCTGAAGAAAATAGAATAGAGTTTGGGCATGCAGAGTGACAGGAGTGGTATCAGAGTTAAGGTAAATGGTAAACAAAAAAAAAAAAAAAATGAGAAAAGGACCATTTAAAGGAGAGCAGGAAATGGGCAAAAGGACCGAAGCCAGCGGGAATTAGTGGAAAATTCAGATAAGAGAATCGGAATTTCTGCGAGTGAGGTGTTCTACGTCACAGTCCATGAGACAGAAGCATCCTGGCAGTGTTTGAGGAAGGACAGAAAGATGACTGTGATTGGGGTAGAATGCACAGAAGAGGTTGACGGGATGCTGGTGGAGAGGTGACTGGAGGCTGACAGGAGACACAGAAGAGAAGAAGGTAGAATAGCAAGGATTTGGGGTTTTATTGTTGAAGTGACGGCAATCCAGTATGTCGTTTTGAGCAGATAAATGACATGCTTTAATTTATATTTAAAATATGAACGTGGTTACTTTAAAAAAGGGACATCAGGGCAACAATATTAGACACTGGAATCACTGTGGAGAATCAACTATAATACTAGACCAGAAAGGGGTGATGAGACACTGGGGTAATTGTTCTAGAAACATAGTGAGGAGTCAGAATGGATTGATATTTGAGGGTGGAAAGAATGTAGGGTTTGCCAGATGGTTGGATTTGGTATGTGAGAGCAAAAGAGGAATCAAGGATGATTTAAAATGTTGATTGGTTCAGCTGAATTCTTTTCCAGTGTGACTTTTCCAACCCATGCTTTTGGTGGCCATATGTATTTCAGTTCAGTTCAGTTCAGTCGCTCAGTCGTGTCTGACTCTTTGCGACCCCATGAATTGCAGCACGCCAGGCCTCCATGTCCATCACCAACTCCCAGAGTTCACTCAGACTCACGTCCATCGAGTCAGTGATGCCATCCAGCCATCTCATCCTCTGTCGTCCCCTTCTCCTCCTGCCCCCAGTCCCTCCCAGCATCAGAGTCTTGTCCAAAGAGTCAACTCTTCGCATGATGTGGCCAAAGTCTTGGAGTTTCAGCTAGCATCATTTCCTTCCAAAGAACACCCAGGGCTGATCTCCTTCAGAATGGACTGGTTGGATCTCCTTGCAGTCCAAGGGACTCTCAAGAGTCTTCTCCAACACCACAGTTCAAAAGCATCAGTTCTTCGGCGCTCAGCTTTCTTCACAGTCCAACTCTCACATGTAAGATTTCCCCACATCCTCAAAAGCAGTGTGCTTTGTTAACTTTGTGCTGGGCCTTATGCTTGGCATGTAGTTGGCATTTGATACTATCTCTTAATGAATGAGTTTAAATGTTACCTTTGTGATGCTTAGCCATTTAAGTTCTTTGTTGCTTTAATTTGCATCAATTGAACTTTAAGTTATTTTCATATATCAGAAATTTGCATTTTTTCATGAATTGCCTTTTCTTAACCTTTGTTCCCTGGGGTATTGAATTGTTTTCTTATTCTTATGAATATGTAGAAGTTTTTATGTTTTCTAGATATTTCTTTGTTATATATCATATATGTGGCAGTAAGTGGTCTTTGTTTAAACTTTTTTTGTTGTTTTTGATTGTACCAACGTTTTAGATTGACTAGCCTAAAGGTTTATACATTTCGAGTTTTCTTCCCTTTTAGGGGAAGTCAAAAAACTTTAAATGCATTTTATTATTCTCACTACTATGGATCCTGGTGGGCTACAGTCCATAGAGTTGCAACTGAAGTGACTTAGCATACACATTTACTCACATAAATAGGTTTACCTGTAGAAAACTGAAGGTTTAACATGTTTAAGAGATTTATGTAAGGATCAACAACAAATTCCCTGAATTTTACCAGTATGTTCTTTCCACTAAATAATTGACCGCATCTCCAGATATGCTTCAGCCTGTATGTCACACACACACACACACACACACACACACACACACAGTATAGCACAGGGAGAATGGGGGTGTAGTACATGAAGCATGACCATAGTTTTATTTAAGATTAAAAACTACCATATAGATAGAAGTATGGGTGATTTTCTTCTTTGTACATTCTGTAATTTGCATTCTTACACTATGAGTGTTTTCTCTGCATGTTTGTGTGTCTGGGTATGTGTGTGTGTAGGAAGACATTAAAGTGTCCCTAATTAAGAAGAAAATGACAATTGTATGGAGTAACACCTTGCCGGCCGGAATGCTCCCTTAAGGAAAATCTGAAATGAAAGGATGTCCCTACCTGAACAGAAGAACAGAATTAGGTTGTGTACTTTGGAATTTTCAAGGAAGGATGAAAATTCTGAAAATCAGAATGAAATAAGAGGGAAAATGAAAGGTAATTATGTGAGATGATGAACAATTAAAGGAGGGCAGGGAATTGACAAAAGGAGGAGGCAGAGGGCCTCCCTGGTAGCTCAGCTGGTAAAGGATCCGCCTGCAATGTGGGAGTCCTGGGTTTGCTTCCTGGGTTGGGGAGATCCCCTGGAGGAGGGCATGGCAACTCACTCCAGTATTCTTGCCTGGAGAATCCCCAGACAGAAGAGCCTGGTGGGCTAGTCCATGGGGTTGCAAAGAGTCAGACACAACTGTGTGACCAAGCACAGCACAGCAGCACAGAGGGTGAATGGAGGGAATCCTCAGTAAAATGATAGGGATGAGTAACACACCGTATCAAATTGGAGCTAGAGAAGAATGTATATTTCCTGGACCATGGAACACTGGAGATGGAGTTTATCTTGGGGTGAATCTATTCTGAGTGGGAATCTACGACATACATTCTACCACTCAATTCCACACTGAGGTCAGAGGACAGACATCACTAATCAAAGTGCTCTTTCCCCTTCTCATTAAGTCTTCACAGCCCAGTTCTTAAGTAAAATCTGCCAGACTTGATGCTTAAAGATGAACTGAGTCCCATATTATTGTAGTCCAGCCCTCTCGTTTTGAAGATAACTAAACCAGAGAAATATCTTGACCTAAATCATCCAGCTTTGGTTGTATCTACTTTCCTGAGGCATATTTTACAGTGATCTTTAACTTTTCATCAGCCATTTGACTTCTCCTTAGATGATTACTTTGTGAAACAGTTGAAAGAGTATTTGTGGGACGAGTCAGGGATAAACCTGCACTGAGCTATCTCTAGGATCTCTGGGCTTGGATATCCTTGACTACCTCGTCCAGAAAAAGGCACATTGATACTTGACTTATTTGATGGATGGTGACAGGGATATGAATTCCCTTATATTTTTGATCTGTGATTAAATGATTCTTATGACACATTACTTGTTGCTGTTGTTTAGTTTCTCAGTTGTGTCTGACTCTTTGTGACCCCATGGACTGTAGCCCACCAGGCTCCTCTGTCCATGGGATTTTCTGGGCAAGAATACTGGAGTGGGTTGCCATTTCCTTCTGCAAGGGATCTTCCTGACCCAAGGATCAAACCTGTGTCCTCTGCATTGGCAAGTGGATTCTTTAGCTCTGAGCCACAGGAAAGCCCTAAGGATAATAAAATTTTGGCAAAGTAGTAGCAAATAACAGAACCATTTAGAATGCAAAACCTGAAAAATCATCATTTATTGAGTCAAAGTTGAGGTATGATTTTAGAAACAGAGAGACACATACCAGTCAGCTTTTCTCTTCTGTGATAAAATTAAACTCTACATTTATTAGTTGTATAGAAAATAGTGCTCTTCGTGCATTAATTTTTTGAGATTCAAGCAAAATAAATCATCAGCTCTTTTTGACATTTAATTCATCTCAATTTCATTATATATTTGAATTATGTTATTAATTATCCTTAATTACATTCATTTTAAATGGTGGAATTTCCATTTCTAAGTGCTTATTTCATAATTCCTGGAAGATTTATAAATTCTGCTCAATTTAACAAATATTTATTAAGGTGATTTTATGCAAAGTATGATTTTAGATGTTTTATGTAACCACTGATTTCATATCCCTTGGAAAAATTAAACACACATCCATCTCCTATAACTGTTTATTACTACCATTAGAGCTTTAGGCTTGGTTTTTACATTCTAGAAGACAATAGCAGGTGTGGGGGTAGGAGAAGGATTTTTCCTATATTTGGAAGAAGGAATTTCACCACTTCTGAGAATGAGCAAACATACTGGAGTTTAAAGAATCCCATAAATATCTTTATTTAGGGAGCACTGGGTGATGGATAAGGGATTTTATTCCCAACATAACTGTTTTATTAGATGTCATAATGGATTTTACATGCTTTTGTTTATCATGATCATGCATTATGAATAAAAAGAAAATATTAGAAATGACCCAGTGGAAGGATTTACTCAAGTTCTTCTAAGAAGTATGGCATCTAGTGGCCTGTCTCCTGCCAAGCAGTGAGGGTAGAGTCCTAGGGATGAGTGGAGGCATGAAGGGATTTGAGTTTCTGTAAACAGCTTCTCTCTGTGCCTTCTCTTCCCATCTCTCTCTCTGAACCTACCTTTTGAGAGATTCTAGCAATACCCAGTTGGACCCATGGGATATGGCATGGATGTTAAGACCATTACTGGCAACTGATCCGTATACTGCTTGCGTTTTACTTTTCAAATAAAACAAATGTATTTCTTACTTATTGTTTTTTATTATATTTTCCTATTATTGATGTGGGGATGGAATATGTGCTGTACTCCTTGCTTTTATGAATATTTCTAGGCCTGATTGATGAATGATGATGACCCACAGCCCTTTGAAACCAAATGAGCAACTGGTGTGATATTTTCCCCCTTCTTTTCAGTTTACACCTTTTATTGTATGAAAAGAAACCAAAAAATCCAGTGAATGCCCCTAACATACAAGTCATAGAACTTGAATGTTATATTCTCACCACCCACAGGGTCTCTCATTTTCTTAATTATCTAGATGTTCAGAGCTGTCTGCAGACTGTTGACACAAACCTGCCTTAGCTAGATTCAAAGTAAGCTAACCAGCCCTCAGTTCAAAACAGCAGTAGCCCAAGCTGACTTCACAGGGTATTGACTCAAGATTTACTATGTCTGATAATTAAATACAGAAGAGGTTACCACTGTGAAAGAGAGTAAGCAGTTTTCCATTTTTTCTTAGAGTTGAAATTGCTTGTCTAGTGAAAATGAAAAACAAGAGGTCTGTCATCAAAACGATGACAATGATTTCCCCCAAAGGCATAATAATTCTGGAAATGCTAAAAGTTTTAATGTGAGATAAAAAGTATTTTATAGTAAATAAAACAAATGCTGTCCAGTGGTATGCCAACTATAAGCACTTTGCAGGAACTGAGAATCCCACACACTTCCTGTACTAGCCGTAGGTGGGTGATTAGCTTTAAAGGTGAAAGGATGATACCTGTTCCTTTTAGTTGTTCCTTTCCCTGTGTCCTGGCACCTAAACTGTGCCAGATAGCAATCTGCCAGATAGCAGACTCTCTTTACCATGTCTACCTCAAAACTCACTGCACGCAGCATGTCTATGCCCAGCTGTCCTGAAGAAGACCCCTGACCTTCAATAAATGACTCATGAATATGCTTTTCCTAACAAAAACCAAGCATGGGTCCAGGCCTTTGGGGGCACTTGCATGTGCTGGCGGCATGGTTTCTTCTGGATATGGTCTTAGTCTGGGTGCACTAGAAACATCATTTACTCAGGTGAGGGTCTTACTGCTTTGAGCTTGGCTGAGTTCACTTGTTAAAACAGCAACAATTAAACAATCCTATTTAGATTTGGTTTCTGATATAGGGACTTCCCTGGTGGCTCAGACGGTAAAACATCTGCCTACAATGCAGGAGACCTGGGTTCAATCCCTGGGTCAGGAAGATCTCCTGGAGAAGGAAATCGAAACCCACTCCAGTAGTCTTACCTGGAAAATCCCATGGACGGAGGAGCCTGGTGGGCTACAGTCCATGGGGTCTCAAAGAGTTGGACATGACTAAACGACTTTACTTTCTGATGTACAGCATGAAAATCTCCTTTGTTAGGCTCAAATATGTCTTGTTCCATGTAATCCTTAGATTGGATCCTCTGTTTAAAATGCTTGACAGAAAATTTGCTTAGCCTCTTTAGCAAAATGAGAACTGCTTGATTTTCTTTCCTATTTGTTTTTGTCAGAAAAACGTCTCAGTAGCCTAGATTCTTGTGGTTTAGTCAGTAAGTTGTGTCCACCTCTTTATGACCCTGTGGATTGCAACACGCCAGACTGCCCTGTCCTCCAGTCTCTCCCAGAGTTAACTCAAATTCTTTTCCATTGAGTTGGTGATGCTGTCTAACCATCTCATCCTTTGCTGCCCTCTTCTCCTTTTGCTTTCAAGCTTTCTTAGCATCAGGGTCTTTTCCAGTGAGTCAACTCTTCGCATCAGGTGGCCAAAGTGTTGGAGTTTCAGTTTTAGCAACAGTCCTTCCAAGGAATATGCAAGGTTGATTTCCTTTAGGATCTACTGGGTTGATCTCCTTGCTGTCCAAGGGACTCTCAAGAATCTTCTCCAGCACTACAATTCAAAAGCATCGATTCTTCAGCACTCAGCCTTCTTTACAGACCAACTCTCACATCTCTAGTCTAGATTACAGTGTTGTAAAATTAAGGCATTTGAAACATCTCAAAAAACATGGAGCATAGCTCCAGTTTGGTTCAGTTCATTTCAGTCGCTCAGTCATATCTGACCCCTGGCTACCCTGTGGACTGCAGCATGCCAATCCTCCCTGTCCATCACCAACTCCCAGAGTTTATTAAAACTCATGTCCATTGAGTTGATGATGCCATCCAACCATCTCATCTGTCATCCCCTTCTACTCCTGCCTTCAATCTTTCCCAGCATCAGAGTCTTTTCAAATGAGTCAGTTCTTCACATCAGGTGGCCAAAGTATTGGAGTTTCCACTTCAACATCAATCCTTCTAATGAATATTCAGGACTTATTTCCTTTAGGATGGACTGGTTGGATCACCTTGCAGACCAGGGGACTCTCAAGAAGCTTCTCCAACACCACAGTTCAAAAGCATTAATTCTTTGGCGCTCAGCTTTCTTTATAGTCCAACTCTCGCATCCATACATGACTACTAGAAAAACCATAGCCTTGACTAGACGGACCTTTGTTGGCAAAGTAATGTCCCTGCTTTTTGATATGCTGTCTAGGTTGGTCATAACTTTCCTTCCAAGGAGCAAGCATCTTTTAATTTCATGGCTGCAATCACCATCCACAGTGATTATGGAGCCCAGAAAAATAAAGTCAGCCACTGTTTCCACTGTTTCCCCATCTATTTGCCATGAAATGATGGGACCAGTTTCCATGATCTTAGATTTCTGAATGTTGAGCTTTAAGCCAACTTTTTCACTCTTCTCTTTGACTTTCATCCGGAGGCTCTTTAGTTCTTCACTTTCTGCCATAAGGGTGGTGTCATCTGCATATCTGAGTTTATTGACATTTCTCTCAGCTGTCTTTATTCCAGCTTGTGCTTCATCTAGCCCAGTGTTTCTCATGATGTACTCTGCATATAAGCTAAATAAGCAGAGTGACAATATACAACCTTGACGTACTCCTTTTCATCTTTGGAACCAGTCTGTTGTTCCTTGTCCAGTTCTAACTTGCTTCCTGACCTGCATACAGATTTCTCAAGAGGCAGGTCAGGTGGTCTGATATTCCCATCTCTTTCAGAATTTTCTACAGTTTATTGTGATCCACACAGTCAAAGGCTTTGGCATAGTCAATAAAGCAGAAATAGATGTTTTTCTGGAACTGTCTTGCTTTTTTGATGATCCAGCAGATGTTGGCCATTTGATCTCTGGTTTTGCTGCCTTTTCTAAAACCAACTTGAACATCTGGAAGTTCACGGTTCACATATTTTTGAAGCCTGGTTTGCAGAATTTTGAGCATTACTTTACTAGCGTGTGAGATGAGTGCAGTTGTGTGGTAGTTTGAGCATTCTTTGGCATTGCCTTTCTTTGGAGCATAGCTCCACTTCCCTAAAATACTGGGTTATGCTCTTCCTTTGCACCATAATCTCTATAATGTTTAATGAGAAGAAGTTTCTAGTTCTAACTCATTGTTTGACAGATGAGGAAATTAAAGCTCTCTTGAGCCATGTCAGTTATCCAGCTAATGAGTCGAAGAAATGTTGAGGTCCATATTTATGGTAAATCATACACTCAAATACTAGAATATTGCATACATTGTAAGGGAGCCCTGAGACCTAATTTAGGGAAGGTGTGTTTGCTTGTTGCTGGCCTGACTGTGCTGCTGCTGCGGCTAAGTCACTTCAGTCGTGTCTGACTCTGTGCGACTCCATAGACGGCAGCCCACCAGGCTCCACCATCCTTGGGATTCTCCAGGCAAGAACACTGGAGTGGGTTGACATTTCCTTCTCCAATGCATGAAAGTGAAAAGTGAAAGTGAAGTCGCTCGGTCGTGTCCAACTCTTAGCGATCCCATGGACTGAAACCCATCAGGCTCCTTCGTCCATGGGATTTTCCAGGCAAGAGTACTGGAGTGGGGTGCCATTGCCTTCTCTGGGCCTGACTGTATGCCAGTATCATTTTATACCTTTCATTGTAGTTGCCATTTTTTATTTCTGGGAAAAGAGTTAAGCTTTTCCTGCCATGCTCTGAAAGTCTCCATTTATCTAAGTATTGGGCAAAGATACTTTTAGTGTCTGTCTGATAATGCAATCTTTAGCAAAATTGTTTCTCCCTTACTACCTCTCATTTAAACCCTTTGTATAATTTAAAAACAAATTCATAATAATGCTCATTTAATATTAAAAGCATCATCTCATGCAAGTTTCATTTTTGCACATTACTTTTCATATGCATTCTCTGGAATCCTAAAATTCATACTATTTGTTATTTTGCTTTCTTAGAGTTCAGAATGGCATCATAAAAAAATGTACTTGTGTTAACAATGTAATATTATTTTCAATGGCATTATAATAATTTTGTGATTTTAGATCCATAATTTTAGCTATTCTTCTAATTTTGGACCCATATGAACTATATTTTGTTTACTTTTACTTCTGTAGATAACTCTGCATGAATCACATATGTGTTGTTCAGACGCTCAGTTGTGTCCAACTCTTTCCAACTCCATGGACTGCAGTATACCAGGCTTCCCGGTCCTCCACCATCTCTTGGAGCTTGCTCAAACTCATGACAGTTGAGTTGGTGATACCATTCAAGCATCTCATCTTCTGTTGTCCCTTTTTCTTCCTGCCTTCAATCTTCCACAGCATGAGGGGTTTTTCCAGTGAGTCAGCTCTTCGCATCTGGTAGCCAAAGTATTGGAGCTTCAGCTTCAGCATCAGTCCCAGTGAATATTTGGGGTTGATTTCCTTTAGGATTGACTGGTTTGATCTCCTTCCAGTCCACAGGACTCTCAAGAGTCTTCTGCAACACCACAGTTTGAAAGCATCAGTTTTTTGGCACTCAACCTTCTTTATGGTCCAACTCTTACACATGTATCCTTATCCTCCATGCTTCTGTTTCATTATTTCTCTGATATGAAATGCCTTAGTTAAGATATTAAAGGACTTATATCTTTCTCATTGTAATTGATCTATATCTCCCTGAACTTGTTGCAGTTCTGGCTTGTGTTGATGTCAGATGTCAGTATCTGATCATCACCAGACCAAGCCCATATGTTGAAGGTCATTTCCCTTTTTCTCATGTCTTCCTTGAGTTAATTACAGGAGATCACTGCCTTGCTACAAGCCTGTTAGTTGTTCTGAATGCCTCCACCTTTATGGATCAGCGTTGGTCTCTGTTCAGTGCCCCAAGCTATAGCTTTTCTCTATACAGTAGTTTCAGCTCTACTTGAGACTGTGGAAATGTGAGTGTGGGTTGGTCCTCAAGTCTCCACACAGACTGAAGGCCATATCTAGTTGTGTTAGACAAATGGTATCATCAGGAAATGATTATCATACAGAATGGATATATAAATCCATTCGTTACATATGGCTGTTACCATGATCAAAACAAAAGCCCTGCCTATCACAGAGGCCCTGTACACCTCAACCGTGAGCCTTATTGCTCTGAAATTTCTCTGTTGCCTCGTAAGAGAATATTGCTTCTTCAAAAGTCTTTAGGGCTAATCTCCAACTTCCTTTTGGGAAATCCATGCTCTACCAGGATGCATCATGCTGCAGTGTCCCTAAATTAAGCACGTTGGCAGTCACCACAGTACTCCCAAGTGGGAATATGTCAGTCTGGGTGAATGCCCCAAGGAGAAGCAGCTGGTGATACGGCATAGGTAGTCGTACTGCAATCTAGTTTCCATTTACAAGTGCACACTGAGGCCAAAGAGGGGTTGAGTAATTGCTGTAGAATCACAAAACATAATCTAAACCTGCAAGATGTTTAGAATGTCTGCTTGTGCTAAGTCACTTCGTCATGTCTGAATCTTTGAAACCCTGTGGACTGTAGCACGCTAGGCTCCTCTGTCCATGGGATTCTCCAGGCAAGAATATTGGGGTGGGTTGCCATTTCCTTCTCCAGGGGATCTTCCTGACCCAGGGATTGAACTCGTATTTCTTATGTCTCCTGTATCGGCGGGTGGGTTCTTTACTACTATCGCCACCTGGGAATCTCGTTAACGAATCACAAAACATAGTCTAAACCTGAAAGAGTTTTAGAATGCATTGATTATAATAGTCCGTAAGTGTCATAGTAACAGCATTGGAGTCTAATTAGATGAATATCTAATACGAGTTAGTCTGTGAGTACTTTAGCTTTTCTTTTTGAACTGTCTTTACCAGATACTTAAAATAAGAAGTCCATATTTTCTAGAGAACCACTGAAGACTGCCTGAAAGGAGGAGAAATTTTCATATTTCTAAGCATAAGTCTTGCTGTATTCACTGTTTGAAATTATGAAAATCGAATTGTAATCCAACTTTTTTAGGAATTCCATTCCCCTCCTATGCCAAAGCCCATACAAAGCCAGTGAAGCGAAACAAAAAATTGCTTTTTATTTCCTCTCTGCCCTTTCAGCCCAACCTGCTTTTTAGTCAGGATGAAATCAGATGCACTTCATATTGATCTAGGTCCTGAACGAGTGTAATCCCTGATTCACACAATTGAAATAACTATCCTCTTGGTGGTTCTAAAGATAGAGAGGAAACTGTGTGGACTTAATACATTTCTGCAGTTTGCTGTGGCTTCCTGCTTCTCTGAATTATGCATTGGATCCTCGGCAGAAAAAAATAGAACTGGATCCTACCATCGTCTAATGAACGTAGGGTAAATATTGAGAGTGGCTTGCCCACGATTGACATATTCAGATCATTAGTCTGTCTCTGAGTCTGGCAAAGTTAGATAGAAATGTCTGATATCACCATTGCCTTCCAAAGTTCTTCCTCTCAAATTCTCTATCAATGTTGAAATGGCATTAGTAAGGAAAGGTTGGAGAATCTGGAAAATGTGTAAAGCTTGGGATGGGTGTAAGGTAGGGCTATCAATTTGAGTCTTCTGTCTATAAGCAAGGATGAACTACACTTGATGGATGTTCCTCATTTGGACACAGAGGGCCCATTGAAGCAAAAAGGCTACTTAGGCAATAATCATCATGGCTTTGTAAAGAGCAGTTCTGTTAAATGTACTTAATCTTTAAGGCAGAAGGACAGGTTTGTGGTTTTATGAGAAAGTAATGAATCCATTTGACAGTCTTATTAAGACATTGTGGACATAAGACCTAAATCAGTTTTAAAGATGGTTCCGAGACTCTGTGTCAGCTTGCTTCTTAGTTCTGCCGTTCCTTTATTCTGAGGGTTATTAGCTTCCTGCCTGCCTTGTCAACCCCTGCGTCTATATGAAGCTTCCCTGACCCCAGTGGTATCTGCGGGTTTATCATTTTCCCTAATCTCTCAACTAAAGAAGCATTTATGGAAGAATCACACACTACACCTTAAGTCCATGCTGTATAATCCCCAACCCTCTCCCAGACTTCCGTGTTGCTTGTTAGCTCCATTTACACTTACCAGAGTCCCCACAACAGTGTAGGTAGACACAGTGTCACATATGTCTGCCCCTTGCCCAGCCTCACCTTGAGCTCCTTAGAACCCCAGCTGTACCTTGTTTATCATCCCACTGCCCTTTGCCCATACTTTTTTGCATTGCACATACTGGTGTTCAACACATCATAGCTGAATTTGAAAGAATAATTTCACCAGGGAAACTATGAAATAAGTAAAAATAAAAATTTAGAAAGTTTCTTTTCCAATTTGAACACTTTCTTACCTCTTAGGGATCATCTATAATCCCAGCTATTCCAGATCCCCTTAGAATTTCCCCAAATTTAGCCCACAGTCCAGGCTTCCCTGGTGGCTCAGCTGGTAAAGAGCCTGCCTACAATGCAGGAGACATGAGACATGGGTTCCCTGGGTCGGGAAGATCATGGAGAAGGAAATGGCAACCCACTCCAGTATTCTTGCCTGAGAAATCCTATGGACAGGGGAGCCTGGTGGGCTACAGTCCATGGGCTCACAGTCAGACATGACTGAGTGTGCACACATGCCAAGCCTGAGCTAATTAGCACATCATATCTCCCTGGCCATACTGATTAGTGTTAGTACTAGGTACAGAACCCAGTCAGAAACAGTGAGAAGAAATGAAATGTTTCTTGAGAGCTCTGAGAAAAAGATTCTCAAATTCCCCAACACATAAAAAACTTCTGAGTAGGTGGGGGTCTGTCCTTTTTTTCTTTCTAACTTTTTATTGTATATTGAAGGATAGCCAATTAACAATGTGATAGTTTCAGGTGGACAGCAAAGAGACTCAGTCATACATATACATGTATCCATTCTCCTCTAAACCTCCTATCCATCTAAACTGCCATATAACCTTGAGCAGAGTTCCCTTTGGTGTATATATTAGGACCTTGTTGGTTATCCATTTTAAACATAGCAGTGTGTACAGGTTGCTCCCAAACTCCCTAACTATCCTTCCCCCTGTTCTTCCCCCTGGGAACCTGCAGAGCCTGTTCTTGGCCTGCTCTTCCACAGTGACTATGATGGAAACACAGCAGAGTGATGGAGAAAAGCCAATTTCTCTCCTTCCTTATTTCCCACGTGACATGGTTCAAAATATTCTTTTTTTCTACTCCTTTCTACCTATTCTTCCCCCTCCCCTTTCCTTTCCTATCCATCCCTTCCCCTGCTTTTTCTTCTGCTGCTGCTGCTGCTTCTGCTCTCTCTCCTTTTCCATCTCCTTCTTTTATTTTTGCATAAAGTCTGTTTGGACTGTGATTTCTGTCAATTGCCACTGAGAGTCCTAATCAACAACCCACTTGAGATCATCCTGTTTCTCTTTGCTTCAGTAACACAATTGTACTTTATTCATGTGTTGCTATTTTGACAAATTAATGTGTCCACAGCCCAACAGCAAACCATTGATACAAGCGCAGTATCTTCTGTTTTCTAAATGGTGTCCAGATTTGTAGAGATAGATTTGTCTGTGTTGTGAGAATTGAAAATCCTTCGTGCATAACTTGAGTACTCTGTTTATGTAAGTAATTTGGCATCTCTTTCCAAGTGCAAAAGAGTTCCTGTTGATTTTGAATGCACAGGCTGTGTCACTAGCAGAGGAGATGAGAATCAGACCAGGGAAGAATAAATTTCCTTCTTGTGTGTGATTATTTTAAGTTTGGAAACTTTATCTCACTCAGCATGGTGTTTAATAGAGAGGAAGATAGAAGTGGGAAGTTGTGACTGACCATACTTGACTTTTTCCCAGTACAATTCTGCAATTTCTGTATATGCTGTCATCACAGACACAGTTTACTGATTGCTTTAATTTTGGTCATAAACAGAATTAACTTTTTAGCTTGAAGTGAGTCTGAATCACAGTGTCAGCATTTTGCTTTGTAATATGACCTTAAAATCATTACACCTTTGCCATAATCAGCCAGACGTAGAGCTTATTGCCATCCTTTCCCAAAGCATGCTCAATTTAAAAACTAGAAGAGAATGTTTTTTAAGGAATCAACAAAATATAAAGTGTCAGATGATGGAATTTATGTGATTCAAATTTGGTATTCTGGATTTATTTTTCCAGGGATTTTTTTCAAATCCAGACATAACAAGTCAAAGTGAATGTTTCAGAATTTTAAGTGGGCAATGAGCAAATAAGTAAATGCTGGGAAAAGGCCTTCATATTACTGTATGACATATAATAAACGGCAGATTGGTCTACAAAGGATAGACACACTTTCCATTAAAATAGTGGCTTTTTAATATGTTATTCTATCGCTTGACTTGCCCCCCGATGGCAGCTTATTTCACTTGAGTGTTTATATTGATTATAATTGCTGAAATAAGGCAACCTGTGCTTCCGTTACATTCTCCCTAACAGAAGTTATTCCTTCACCTGACGTGAAGACAGAGCTGGAGGAAGCTGGGCTGTCAGGGGGAAGGAAGTGAGAGCCAGAAAAGAAAAAGTAGGCTGCGCCTAATTCACAGTTCAAAGAGAGAGCTGGGAGCAACCTTTCCTTCACTCCCACCCACAGTTGTCATGGCAACTCTCAATCTACTGACCTCTTTCAGTGCTCTAATAAACCAGTTGAATGTTTATTAAAGTTTTTGTTTGTTTGCTTGTTTTCAATATCTAATTCTCTTTGAGACAGTCAAGCTGCAAATGGATTCCATGCCTTATTGATCACGCCTTTGGAAAAAGGCATTATGCAAAGCTGAAGATTCGTGGATTTGAGCATTTCAGCTCTCCTTTTAAAATAATTTCCTCCATCATAGGAGAGAATCTGAGCAATGCTTCTATGGCCTTTACCAAAATAAGCATTAGAATCAAGGTGAAATTGGTCAAGGCTCTGAGTTCTGCCTCAATAGAGGACCTTCCTCAGGTCTTTCATCATTGGCAAGTCATTCCCTTCCATGACTTCTTTTCCTTCATCCGTTGCATGGTGAGTTTGAAATTGACAGAGTCACATTTCCCTTTTGAGTTTAAAGATTTCTGACTAAATACAGTTGTTCTTCAGTTTCTGTGGGGAACTGGTTCCAGGACCCCCACATGTACCAAAATCAGATGATGCTCAGATCCTTTATATTCGATGGTGTAGGATGGTCAGCCCTCAGTATCCACAGGTTCTGCATCTATGGATTCACCCAAGCTCAGAGGGAAATTTAACATCCATGGTTCAACCCATGGTTACAGAGGGCCAACAGTATTCAGTATATAAACACAAGTGGGTTTCCCTTTTTGCCATTCCATAGTGTATTGCCTACCATCCTGCTACAGGAATCTGCAAACACACGTATTGCTATGTAGATTGCTACGTTGTCTTGTCTACCTAATTTGCCATAGCTTCCAAGGATATTGTATTTTTTTGAGAACATTGATACAGTGTGTAAATTATGAAGAAAGTCCTATTGGAAAAACATAATTCCGATTGGAGTGGGTTAATAACTAACTGAGAAAATATCTTGAGTTAGACCATGCTATTTTATTATTATTTCTTATTGTTACTTACTTATTATATATTATCTGATTATTTGTCTTTGGCTACCAGAAAGTTCACTTGTGGAGAAAGTATGAAAACCTCTATGGCACCTCTCCTTGTGGTACATTTTTTTTTAATTGATTGGGATGCAAATCTGTGGATTAGGAATAAAGTTTCAAATTTTACAAAATTTGAGAAAAGTAGAATGAAATATGAGGAAAGCATAAATGTCGACAGCTGAAACTGAAAAGCAGGGGAATTCCATTGTTTTTAA
This sequence comes from Bos taurus, assembly GCF_002263795.3. Lineage (NCBI taxonomy): Eukaryota > Metazoa > Chordata > Mammalia > Artiodactyla > Bovidae > Bos > Bos taurus. The sequence continues at coordinate 37,139,156 of NC_037355.1, forward strand.
TGAAGCAGTTGCCCTTCTGTTGGAATTAGAATCCAGTGCACTAGTAAAGTATTTATAGTATGATTCTGTCATAGTTTGATAGGGAGTGGACCCAAAGACTGTCTGAAAGGGATTTTAAACCATCTCAAGAGCACATAAATCAGAACTGAATTGAACATCTAATAATATTAAGTCAGGGCAAAACAGGGCTTGTTAGAATTTGAACTCTGTGTATATCTGAGATGGGAATCCAGTAACCTGGCAGAAATCACATTTGGTTTGAGGTTTAAAAGCAGACTGGAGTGTATCTAAGGGTTTATGTTTATGTATTACTACTTCTAAGTTTTATTTTTTTATATTGCAGGTAAGTATTAGAAAAGACAAGAAAAGCAATAATTCATGTTTAGTTGCAAAGATTCCCACCTTTGCCTCTTAGCAGAGGGCACGGTAGTCCAGTACAAAGAGTTGTAGAAAAGGGGGCTTTAGAATTAGGCCTGGGTAAAATCTGAGCTTTGACATTTATAGCTGTTTAGCATAAAAGTAATTTCTGCTAAGCGATGGTTTTTGAGGATGAAAAATGGCAATAATTAGGATTGTCAGACAATTTAGTAAAGAAAAATCAACGACTACCAAATGTTAACATTTCTTTGGCACTTTATGCATGATTTCATTTAACTCACACTAATAGTATGGAGGATGATTCGTTATTATTTTTGATATTCATCTAAAGACATGGACTCTCAGAGTTACCAAATATCTTGCCTGCTGATACACAGCTAATAAGTGGCAGAGGGCTGACACAAACCACATGTGTCTAACTTCAAACCCTTTGGATCTTAATTGTTATTCCAAATTGCCTAATACAGTGCCTAGTTACCTAGTAGACTGTCAACACATGTTAATAATCCATCATTCCCATCTCCAACCAAATACATGCACACATACACACATATGCATTCCTTACCTTTCAGGCATCAACTCCATCCTAGCATAAAATGACAGATTTGAGCCTCTCACCCTTTTCCAATATATACCCATTCATTATCCTGTTTCTTTCACAGCGTACTTGGTTAGAATTCTCGAAATTTATTTATACCAAGAAACACATCTTAATCAGATCTGTTGGGAGATAATTCTACAAAGGTGTCTAGTGAACAGAAGTACTGGCACATTTTGTTCTAGACTATAATTTCAAGGATCTTTGTAAAACAAGTAACCTTGGATGACAGAGAGATCTCTCTTCAGAGCAGAGAAGGCAGCTTTGTTGACTGTCCAGTTTATTAAAGATAAGGTTTCCCTGTGGGGCAAAGGTCAGGAAGATTTGCTTGCATCCCAGTTTAAGAGATTCCGGCTTCCCAAGAGTAGAGTTCCTCAGCTTTGACATAAATCCATTATCTATGCAGCATCTAGCTGGGATGCCTGGGACTGCTCCCTTAGGACTTAAGAGTGGGAAAGGAAGCTCTTGCTACTTGCTGTGCCTTTGCATAACAAAATCTCAGGGTCTTATGTCTTCTGCTTGAATTCAAGCTAACTTGTAGGTTTATAAGTGACATAAAACCTCATAACTATCACTGTTTGTGACAAGACTTAACATTCGTCAGTTGCTTTCCACGCCCACCAGACCCTGTGATTTACACACGGTTTTGAAATGGAGTAGGATCCTATGATCCTCCCCCTTCCACGTCCTCTGCCTGCCTTTTGCCTGTGAAAAAAACGTTACTCCAACAATACATTTAATCAGAGAAGTCAGAAAATGCAGGAACAAAGGAAAACAGCCCAGTGAGACTAAATAATAATAGTTTAGTGAGTAAGTATAGTCACAGACCTTTAGTTCCTCTTCAAGGCCTGTAGATCATATTCTGAGCCATATCCTTTGAGTTGTCTTATAGATACTGAAACCCCCACCAAGTGAAAGAAGTTAACTACATGATGACCAAGCCATAGTCAAGACAAAAGCTTCCACAATTCCAGGTCGAATAAGTTAACTGCCTGATGACCAGACCGTAGCCAGGACATAAACTGCCACAATTTTGAGAACTGGCCTCAAGGGAATGGGAACTTAAAAAAAATCAAGGTGTCACTGGTCAGACCACCACATGACCAATTTTAAGATAACTATCAGAGCTGATTGTGATGCCTCTACATGTAGCCCCCTCCTTTTGCCTATAAAAGCTCTTGCCCACTGCTTATCAGCATAGGAGTTGGTTCTTGAACAGGAATCCACTCTCTATCCCCATCTCCACTTCTACCTCCATTGCCAGCCTCCCAAAAAAGCAAACTTTTCTTTCCCTCAACTTTCCCTCTCTATTGGCATTTAAACAGCAAGTAGGTGGACTCTACTTTCACTAACAGTTTTTTGGTGCCCCAGGTGGGGGCTGCTGTGTTCTCACGACACGACATCTGACTCCCCTGGGGTTTAGGAGTGGAGCTGTGGCCATGACAATACACCTGGATGGCTGTGGAGAGCCAGCTCCTCCTGGCTAGCTGGCCCCGAGATGGGGATTTGCAGGAGGTTCCTAGCAGCTGCATGAAACATTTGCTTTGGGGATCCATCCTTTTCTCCTCTGCTCACTACTGGCTGCCAACTTAGCTTTTCCTTGGTGGAGTGGAAAGATGAAGCTGGATGAACTGACAAGCTCCAATACCAAGTAAATTTACTGGAGTGCACCTGGCTAAACTTCGCTTCTGAGCATGAAATGCGATTTGGGCATTTTGCCAGTTGAGTCTGACGTGTGCCCACTGTTGAATTACACACAGTACTTATATGCCAGGTCTGGGGTGTCACCATTCACTGCTTGGATGAAATAATGCAGATATTAGACTCCATAAATGGAGAAGGCGATGGCACCCCACTCCAGTACTCTTGCCTGGAAAGTCCCATGGACGGAGGAGCCTGGTAGGCTCTAGTCCATGGGGTCGCTAAGAGTCAGACATGACTGAGCGACTTCACTTTCACTCTTCACTTTCATGCATTGGAGAAGGAAATGGCAACCCACTCCAGTGTTCTTACCTGGAGAATTCCAGGAATGGGGGAGCGTGGTGGGCTGCCGTCTATGGGGTCACACAGAGTCGGACATGACTGAAGTGACTTAGCAGCAGCAGACTCTATAAAACACAAATTTTTGTCATGTAGTAATCCTCTCCCTATTTCAATAGAATATTTTAATGCAGATCTAGCTGGTTAAATTGTCATTAAAGACAATTTGATTTAATTTTTTACATGAGCCTTCAATGACAGTATGCAGGTGATGCAACATGTCAGGGGAGACATTTTGGGTGTGGGAACCAATATTTATTGGCATCTGCTGCTGATATCCCTCACCTCTGTGCTAGGCTGTCTTTGGTTTGAGACAACCAAGTGTGGAAATTAGTTCATTGTCTTTTTGAAATTCCAGAAAAGCCAAACATTATCATACTTAGAATTTAAATCCTTTCCTTTATTAGAAAAGAGACATTAACCTTCTGCCTTGTAAATGCCATACAAATTACTACACAAATATAAAATATTATTACTGGGATTGATAGTGAAACATTTACTTGGTCTTTCCATTCATATTGAAATAGACTTTGAGAGTCACTAATGGATATTATAGAGACATCATTTGATTTAATATGTCTACAAAATAAAAGCATGACATTAGGAGTATATTGTCTTCTTATGAGATTTGTATGTCTGTGATGTTCTTATACTAAATTGAATTATTTTTCCAACTTAAATTGGAATGCTTTTTAAGAAGCATTTTATTTGTAAAGATGGTATAGGGAAGCCAGCTCACAATATCCTCTTCATCCCATTACTAATAAAATAGTCACAAGACATCTGAAAATTCTTTTAAACATTACCAGCTTTAACAAAATTTGAAAAGTTGGTAGGTGGTGATGGCACAAATGAATTCTATCAACTTCAAAAATAGCTTATCAAGTAAACAGAAGGATGTGGCCCTGTGTGACATCAATCCTATTCCTCACGCTTTTGCTCCTGAAGTTCATAAAAATCTGAGAATTCCTACCAGTGTTCCCAAATTTGAAGTGAAGTTAATGATATTCTAGTCTGATTTGAATAAGCTGCTGTGAAAAGACAGTTAAATGGGAAACAAGACTCAGAGGGTAATTCTGAAAGAGGCAATTTTTCTAGAACTTAAGAAATCAAGAGAACAATGCTAAACTTGAACTCCTTGTGTAGGAATGAGTACCTCTGAACACTAAGCAGAATGAATCCAGTTCAGCCTATTAAACACATTCTCAAGAAGGAGCAGAGCCAAGAGTCTAGTGAAAGTGAACGTTGCTCAGTTGTGTCCGACTCTTTGTGACCCCTTGGACTATACAATCTATGGAATTCTCTAGGCCAGAATACTGGAGTGAGTAGTCTTTCCCTTCTCCAGGGGATCTTCCCAACCCAGGGATTGAACCCAGGTCTCCTGCATTGCAGACGGATTCTTTACCAGCTGAGCCACAAGGGAAGCCCAAGAATACTGGAGTGAGTAGCCTATTCCTTCTCCAGGGAATCTTCCTGGCCCAGGAATCAAACCAGATTCTTTGCCAACTGATCTATCAGGGAAGCTAGCCAAGAATGAATTCACCCTAACCTGAGCACTTCAATATGAAGAATCCTCAATAAATATTCAGCCCAAAAGATATAGCTAATAGGGGAAAAGATGTAAGTCATATACTAATAAGTAGAAAGAACAAATGGAAACTACCTGCATACTATCATAAATAGAAAGTCTGGAGAGTACTGGCAAGATAAGAAACAGAATGGAAATTATAGTCATAATTTGGGGTACTAGGTGGGTGGATAGGATAGGAAAGAAATTGATGAAATGAAGCATGGAATTTAGAAGAAAATGAAACCCAGGAAAGAGAAAAAAATTATTCTTAATGCTTTACTCTAAAAAAAAAAATATATATATATATGTATATATAAACATGAATTAAAGAGGAATCCCTAGTAAAAAAAGAGAACAAAGGAAAGAGAAAAAAAGGAATGGGAAATCTAAAAAGTGAAATATTGAAGATAGAGTACCATTTCAAAACAAATTAAATAAAAGTGACAACTAGGCCGAACATGACTGAAAACTGATTAGTTTGAAGACAGGGAGAGAGAATCACAGTGAGTGAAAAGACAAAAATATAAAGCAGAGAGAAGATGGTAGATTTTTAGGACATAAAAAGATGAGCCAGTATAAGGAATCTGTTATCTATGAAACAGAAAAACCTACACATGAAATTTAAAAATGTATTAAAATATAATAAATCCTGCTTTATACCCAATTAGGTATATGAGATAATACCCAACTAGGTTATTTTTGGGGAAGCTTTTTAAAAGTTATTTTAAAATTTACATTCTGTAAAATTCACTTTTTTTGTGTGCAGATCTATGACCTTTGACAAAAGAATGGAATCATATTGCCAACATCATCATAATAACACAGAATAATTTTCTTGCTCCTCAAATTTCTCTGGTGCTGCCCCTTTATAGTCAATTCTTCCCATTTTCTCAGTCTCTGGCAATCCTGCTATCTTATCTATCCCAGTATTTTTGACTTTCCTGAACATAATATAAATGAAAACATATCATATGTAATCTTTTGAGTCTGTTTTAATTCACTTACCATCATGCACTTGAAATTAATGCACTATTAAATATTTCTTTATTTTTGTTGCTGACTAGTCAGTTGTATCTTTGTTCCATCATTTGTTTATTCATTTATTCATTCCCGAGTTTTTGAAGGATATTTAAATTATTTCTAGTTTCTGTTATATATATATACACAGTATGCATATCATACACTACATATACACACACTCATATGTATTATACATGATTTTGTGTGAACATACATTTTCACTTATCGTGGTTAAATATCTAGGAGTGAGAATACTGGATCATATGGTTCATGCATGTTTAATTTTAGAAGAAACTGCTAACCTCTTTCCCAGACTGGCTGTACCATTTTGCATCACCACCTCAAAGAATGAGAGTTCCTGTTGCTTCACATTTTTGACAGCATTTAGTACCGCCAGATATTTGCGTGTGTTTGTTTAATTTTATCCATTTTAATAGGTTTGTAGTTGTACCTTGTTTTGGTTTAAATTTGCATTTCCCTAATGACTACTGGTGTTGAACACATTTTCTTATGCTCATTTGCTAACAGTATTTTCTTTTGAATTGTCTGTTCAGTTCTTCTTTTTTTTTTGGCTAGTTTTTAAAAACTGGGTCATCTGTTTCCTTCTCATTTAGTTTTGAGAGTTCTTTATTAAGTTTGAAACTGTAAGATCTTATTCTGTGTGTAAGCATATAAGTTAGTCTGCAATAGCATATATATATATTCTGACAAGAGACATGAGACTTTCTGGATCAGGGAATCAGATAATTGTTGCTCTTGGTAAAAAAGAGGTAAAACTCAAGAGGGAGTGAACACGCGTATGTGTGTACGTGTGTGTGTGCTAAGTCACTTCAGTCATGTCCAACTCTTTGCAACTCTGTGGACTGTTCTCTGGGCTCCTCTGTCCATGGGATTCTCCAGGCAAGAATACTGGAATGGGTTGCCGCTCCCTCCTCTAGGGGATCTTCCCACCCAGAGATTGAACCTGCGTCTCTTGCATCTCCTGGATTGGCAGGGGAGTTCTTCACCACTAGCATCACCCAGAAAGCCCAAACATAAGTATACCTATGGCTGATACACATTGTTGTATGACAGAAGCCAGGACAATATTGTAAAGCAATTATCTTCCAATTAAAAATAAATGATTTTTTTTCTGGTTTCTTTCATATCTTTATTTCTCAAGTAGCATTTTGAAATTTTTTAAAAAGGGAAAAAATTTTAGAAAACTAAAACAAATGAATATGTAAAAGAGCTAAAGCACCATTTTAGCACAGGCACCAAGGCCCTCAAGGAGTGATGTGAGAATCAGATGTTATCCCACACATGCAATGTGGAAAAGGAGAGGGTATCACAGAACAGGAACCTCAAAATTATGAGACTCAGAACTCACAAAGGGGCTGCTGGTACATGAGCCCATCCTTTCCTGTGCAGAAAAAGAAAGAGTGAGAACAAGAGCAAGAATGAGCGACAAGGAAATGTCTAACTCCGGCATTTAAACAAATTCTCTCTAAATAGGAAAGGGAAAGATCTCTTCATGACCTACCATGGGATGTAAGCAAAGGGCTCCCGAAAAATATATGTCTTTCTCTTCGCAGAATGATACACTGTCTTGCTCAGATCAGATCAGTTGCTCAGTCGTGTCCGACTCTTTGTGACCCCATGAATCGCAGCACGCCAGGCCTCCCTGTCCATCACCAACTCCTGGAGTTCATTCAGACTCACGTCCATCGAGTCAGTGATGCCATCCAGCCATCTCATCCTCTGTTGTCCCCTTCTCCTCCTGCCCCCAATCCCTCCCACCATCAGAGTCTTTTCCAATGAGTCAACTCTTTGCATGAGGTGGCCAAAGTACTGGAGTTTCAGCTTTAGCATCATTCCTTCCAAAGAAATCCCAGGGCTGATCTCCTTCAGAATGGACTGGCTGGATCTCCTTACAGTCCAAGGGACTCTCAAGAGTCTTTGCCAACACCACAGTTCAAAAGCATCAATTCTTCGGCGCTCAGCTTTCTTCACAGTCCAACTCTCACATCCATACATGACCACAGGAAAAACCATAGCCTTGACTAGACGAACCTTTGTTGGCAAAGTAATGTCTCTGCTTTTGAATATGCTATCTAGGTTGGTCATAACTTTCCTTCCAAGGAGTAAGCGTCTTTTAATTTCATGGCTGCAGTCACCATCTGCAGTGATTTTGGAGCCCAGAAAAATAAAGTCTGACACTGTTTCCACTGTTTCCCCATCTATTTCCCATGAAGTGGTGGGACCGGATGCCATAATCTTCGTTTTCTGAATGTTGAGCTTTAAGCCAACTTTTTCACTCTCTACTTTTACTTTCATCAAGAGGCTTTTGAGTTCCTCTTCACTTTCTGCCATAAGGGTGTTGTCATCTGCATATCTGAGGTTATTGATATATCTCCCGGCAATCTTGATTCCAGCTTGTGTTTCTTCCAGTCCAGCGTTTCTCATGATGTACTCTGCATATAAGTTAAATAAACAGGGTGACAATATACAGCCTTGACGAACTCCTTTTCCTATTTGGAACCAGTCCGTTGTTCCATGTCCAGTTCTAACTGTTGCTTCCTGACCTGCATACAGATTTCTCAAGAGGCAGATCAGGTGTCTTGCTAGTCCTTTACTATTCAGGCTCAGGAAGCCAAGACTGTGTAAAATGTGAAAATATTCAGGGAGTATTTTCTCCTAGGGCTTCCCAGGTGGCTCAGTGGTAAAGAATCCAACTTCAATACAGGAGATGTGTGGTTTGATCCCCTGGGGAAGGAAATGGCAACACACTCCAGTATTCATACGTGGGAAATCTCATGGACAGAGGAGCCTGATGGGCTACAGTCCATGGGGTCGCAGAATGAGTTGGACATGACTTTGGAAATAACAAAAACAACAACGTTGTCACCTAACAATTATGTATAAATATAAGCCCTTTGTCGGATATGTAATTTGCAAATATTTCTCCTCATGTGTGCCTTGTCAGCTTTCCTTTCCTTCTTCCCTCCTTATCTCTCTCTCTTTTGCATCTGTAGCAGAAGAATAATTTTTAATTTCATGAAGTCTTTTCATGGATCATGGTTTGGCATCATGTCTAAGGGTTCTTTGCCTAACTTCAGGGCATAAAGATACTCTCTTGTTTTCTTCCCAAGTTTTATAATTGTGCATTTTGCATAAGATATATGATGAATTTGAGCTAATTTTTGTATAATCCTCAATGTTCGGTCAAGACACACTTTTTTGATGTCTGATTGGTTCATCATAATTTGCTATATGCCTTTGCAGAAAAAATTCATTGCTTACATATACATATCAGCTTATTTCAAGACTCTTTTCAGTTCCATTGATCTATGAATCTATACTTTTGTTTATATTGTATTGCCTTTCTGTGGTAGCATTATAGTAGTCTTGAAATCAGGTATTGTGATTCTTCCCACCTCGTTTGTTTTCAAAATTGTTTTAACTATTTTCATTTCTTTGGCTGTACGTCAAAATTTTAGAATAAACTTGTTGACGTCTACAATAAACCTTCTGGCATTTTGATTGGTATTGTGTAGCATCTATAGGTCAGTTTTTAGGACAATTGGCATGTTATTGATATTGCCTTCTGATCCATGAACATGGATTATCTCTTCATTTACATCTTTGATGTCTGTAATGATATTTTGTCATTTTTAGCACACAGACCTTGTATACAAGTTTTTAGATGTATACCTAAGAGTTTATTTTTATTGAGGGCTTTGTAAATGTTAATAAATATTTTTATTTCCAATTTTTTACTGATAATAGTTAGAAATATGAATGTAAAAAAATCCTGTAGCCTTCCTATACTCACATATTAGTTCTAGGAGCTGTTAAAATAGATTGCTTGGGATTTCTTACATAGATCATTTTGTTTTTTAGGAATAAGAAAAACTTTTTTCTTTCTAATCTGTATGCCTTTTCCCTCCCTCTTTTGTTCTGTCTTATTAAATTAGCTAGGACTCCATTTGTGATGTTCAGTAGCAGTGATGAGAATGGAATTCTCTTTGTTCACGAACTTAGAGGAAAGCATTTCTTCTTTCATGTTTAAATATTGTAGTAGCTTTTGTTTTTGCTTTCTTTTGTAAGATGTCCTTTATCAAGGAAATACCTTTCTATTTTAGTTTTGAGACTTTATTACGAATAGATATCAAATGACTTTTTCTGGTATGGTAATGAGATCTTGATTTCATTTAATCTCTTACTATGGTAAAATACATTGATTAGTTTTAAAATATTAAATCACATTTGAATTTCCAGAATAAGCTACACTTGGTTGGGAAGTATTGCCGTTCATATTTATTGCTATTTTTTGATTTGCTAATATTTGTTGTGTATTTTTGTGTCTGTATTCATGAGGGATGTTGATCTGTCATTTTCTTTTATGATAATGCCTTTGTCTGCTTTTATTAGCAGGTTTTACTGGCTTCAGAAAATGAATTGAGAAGTGTTCTGGAAGAGAATATATAGAATTGTGGCTTGGACTTTGGTTTGTTGGAGTGTTCTGACAAAAATTCAGTTTCTTTAGTAGATATAGGACTCAAAGTTATTTATTCTTGAGTGAGTTTTATTCTTTTGTGTCCTTCAAGGAATTGATACATTTCCTCTACGGGCATAGAATGATTTTCAGTATTTCCTTGTCCTTTTAATATTGGTCGGTGATATTCCCCTTATATTCTTAATAATGGTATTTGTGATATATTTCTTCTTTGTTTGGTTAGTCTGGGTGGAGTTTCATCAATTTGACTATTTGTGATTATTTTAGAATGATTACTTTTACATTTAATTATTATTTATTACTGTTATCACCGTGGTTTTATTGACAACATTGATATCTTTATTATATTTTTCTTCTCCTTATTTTGGGCTTAATTTACTCTTTATTTTCTCAATTTTTATGATTATGTTGCAGGAAGGGGGACTCCTTCCAGGGCCCAAAACTGGGCCCTTGTCTAACACTTGGAAATGAATTGTCCAAGGAGACACATGTGCTGACAAAGCAAGAGATTTTATTGGGAAAGGGCACCCTGGTGGAGAGCAGTAGGGTAAGGAAACCCAGGAGAACTGCTCTGACACGTGGCAGGTACTCTCGGGTTTTATGGTGGTGGGATTAGTTTCCGGGTTGTCTTTAGCCAATCATTCTGACTCAGAGTCCTTCCTGGTGGTACACGCCTTGTTCAGCCAAGATGGATGCCAGAGAGAAGGATTCTGTGAGGTGGTGAGACAGGTGGCGTTTCCTTTTGGCCTTTCCCTAACTCTTCTAGTTGGTGGAGGCTTGTTAGTTCCCTGTTTCTTACCAGGACCTCCTGTCGTAAAACAGCTCATGCAAATAGTTACTATGGTGCCTGGCCAGGGTGGGCGGTTTCAATCAGTGTGCTTCTCTTAACAGTTATAACTTAGTTTATTGACTCGGGAACTTTCTTCTCTGACAGGAAAACTCAAAGCTATAAATTTGTTTTGAACATGCATTTAACTCTAGGCCACACATTTTGATAGATTCTGTTTCATTTCGATTCAGGTCAAATTGTTTTCCAGTTTCCTTTAAGATTTCTTTCTTGGTCCTTGGGTTATTTAAAGGTGTTAGAGTTTCTTTATATTTGTGGACTGACCAAAAATCTTTCTGTAATTGATTTCTTGATTAATTATCTTATGCTAAGAGACTATTAATTTGGATGACTTAATTTCTTTTAAATTTTTAAAGTTTTGTTTTATGACCCAGGTCATAGGCTATATAGGTAAATATTCCATAGATACTAGAAAATTATGTATAGTCTGTTATTTTTGGGCCATTTTATAAATGCCACTTAGTTAAGTTTGGCTAATATTGTTGTTTAAGTCTCCCATATCTTTGTTGATATTTGTCTATGCATTTTATTGATCACTGGGAGAAAAGTTTTGAAGTATCCAAGAGTAATTGGAGATATGTCTAGTTCTCCTTTCAACTATGTCAGTTTTTGCTCTGTTGATTTAGAAACTCTATTTTAAGATACATATGTGTTTAGAAATATCAATAAGCTCAGATATGCAGATGACACCACTCTTATGGCAGAAAGTGAAGAGGAACTAAAAAGCCTCTTGATGAAAGTGAAAGTGGAGAGTGAAAAAGTTGGCTTAAAGCTCAACATTCAGAAAACGAAGATTGTGGCATCTGGTCCCATCACTTCATGGGAAATAGATGGGGAAACAGTGGAAACGGTGTCAGACTTTATTTTTTGGGCTCCAAAATCACTGCAGATGGTGATTGCAGCCATGAAATTAAAAGACACTTACTCCTTGGAAGGAAAGTTATGACCAACCTAGATAGCATATTGAAAAGCAGAGACGTTACTTTGCCAACAAAGGTTCGTCTAGTCAAGGCTATGGTTTTTTCAGTGGTCATGTATGGATGTGAGAGTTGGACTGTGAAGAAAGCTGAGCGCCGAAGAATTGATGCTTTTGAACTGTGGTGTTGGAGAAGACTCTTGAGAGTCCCTTGGACTGCAAGGAGATCCAACCAGTCCATTCTGAAGGAGATCAGTCCTGGGATTTCTTTGGAAGGAATGATGCTAAACTCCAGTACTTTGGCTATCTCATGCAAAGAGTTGACTCATTGGAAAAGACTCTGATGCTGGGAGGGATTGGGGGTAGGAGGAGAAGGGGACAACAGAGGATGAGATGGCTGGATAGCATCACTGACTCGATGGACGTGAGTCTGAGTGAACTCCGGGAGTTGGTGATGGACAGGGAGGCCTTGTGTGCTGCGATTCATGGGGTCACAAAGAGTCGGACATGACTGAGCGACTGAACTCAAATGAACTGACCTGAACTGTGTTTAGCATTGTAGCATTATCTTGGTGAATTGACCATTTTATTATCAAATAATGGCATTGTATCAGAGAAGGCAATGGCACCCCACTCCAGTACTCTTGCCTGGAAAATCCCATGGACAGAGGAGCCTGGTGGGCTGCAGTCCATGGGGTCGCTAAGAGTCGGACACGACAGAGCAACTTCACTTTCATGCGTTGGAGAAGGAAATGGCAACCCACTCCAGTGTTCTTGCCTGGAGAATCCCAGGCACGGGGGAGCCTGATGGGCTGCCGTCATGGGGTTGCACAGAGTCGGACACAACTGAAGCGACTTAGCAGCAGTAGCAGCAGCATACCCCTGATAATTTTTCTTTTCTAAAATAAAATTTTATGATATTAATATTGCATTCATGTTTCTTTTAATTTGGGTTTGCATGGTATAACTTTCCCATTATTTTATTTTTAACCTATTTATATTATTATATTTAAAGTGGTTTCTTGAAGACATCATGTAGTTGGCCTTTTCCTTTTTTAAAAATAAGGAAATATTTTCATTTTTAAAACTGAAAATCTTTTTATTTTATTTGTTGTGTTTAGATGATTTGCACACTGTAATTATTGATATGGTTGGATTTAAGTCTACCATCTTATGTCAGCTTATTTCTTTCCCTACACTTTTGTTCCATTGTGTCCTTTTTCTTATTTTTAAAATTTTTGGCAGTATTTGAATATTTTTAGTAAGCCATTTTAATGTAAATATTGTGTCTGTATCTAGGTACTCTACGGATTAAAATATGCAGTCCTAACTTTTCAATCTTCTTAAGAATTAATACTTTTTTACTGAAAATAAAATCTATATGCCTTCAAACTATACAGATCTCTCTTAAGCCCCTCCTTTGTCTTATAATTATAGTATGTAAGTATGTATTATATCTATATACATTAAAAATTGCACAATTTATCTTTCAATTTCACTGTCAACACTAATACTTAAAAAATTTGGCAAAAACATTCTAATACAGTTATTCCTATAGTTACCATTTCTGTCACTCTCCCTTTGTATTAGCAGTTCCAACCTTTTATCTGTTACCACTTTTCTTCAGTCTAAAATACTTGTTCTAGCATTTCTTTCAGAAAGTGTTTAATCTTGAAGATTTCTCTCATGTTTCCTTTATCTGAGAGTATCTTTATTTCTTCTTCCTTCTTTAAAGCCTGTTTCATGAGATGTAGAATTCTAAAACTGATGCTTTCTTTAAAGCCATTGTTCCATTGTCTTTTTGCCTTCTTGGTTTCTGGTGACAAATCCACAGTTATGATATTCTTCCTCTACATGTAGTGTTGTCTTCTTTTTTGGTGGCTGCCTTCAAGCTTTTTCTTTATCTTTGGTTTTTAGCAGTCTGACTGATACTGCTTTGTATGTCAAGTAATTTTGAATTGTGTCCTGAGCATTTTTCATTATTATATTGTGTGACTCTCAGTCCTGCTGAACCGTTTAAAAAAAAGTGAAGCACGTAATCAACTCACCTCATAGGTTCAGACTGTGAGTTTGGTTTCATCTTTTGTGGGTCATGGACCTTATGTTAGTTTTATTTCAAAGGATTTTGTTATGCTATATTTGTCTCTCTTGAAAGTACACCGCACATGAGTTATTCTGGACTTGGGTGGTATTTATATCATAGTTCTGTTCTCAGAGCCTTTACTATGCTTCCTTGGGTCTGTTACATGCGTGTTCCACTTAGCAGTAAGCCCAGAACTTTGTCATACGCAAGATGAAGGCATCCCCGTCTATAACTTTCTCCTCTCCTGACCCCGCACTAACACGCTATAGCTCTCAAGGGCCCCTCCCACTTCTTTAGGTGGAAAGGTGGGTTTTCTCTTTGGCTTCTCAATGCCTGTACTGTAATTGCCATCATTACAGAAGGACATTTTTGGTAAATAAGTAAGACTAATCGGAGAAGGCAATGGCACCCCACTCCAGTACTCTTGCCTGGAAAATCCCATGGACAGAGGAGCCTGGTGGGCTGCAGTCCATGGGGTTGCTAAGGGTCGGACACGACTGAGTGACTTCACTTTTACTTTTCACTTTCACACATTGGAGAAGGAAATGGCAGTCCACTCCAGTGTTCTTGCCTGGAGAATTCCAGGGACGGAGGAGCCTGGTGGGCTGCCGTCTGTGGGGTCACACAGAATCAGACACGACTGAAGCAACTTAGCAGTAGCAGCAGCAAGTAAGACTAAACGAGAAGATAAAAAAATAAGCAATTAAATAAATACCTAAAGGAAAGGAGAAGGAGAAAAGCAAAGAAGGAAGGAAGGGAGGGGTTAAGGAAGAAAGGAAGAGAAAGGATTCCTACACACTCTCTAGCTCCCAGAGGCCCCTTTCCAATTAATGCCACTAAAATAGAGGTTTTCTGTTGTTTTTTTCCCCCTCCCCCAGTCTGTACTTGGTTGCACAGTTTTCAGTCCAGCTTGCCCTCATGTCAGAGCTGAGGGTTAGAGGAGGGGAAAAGCAAATAGTAAACCTTGGCCTTCTACCACTTGTTTTGCAGTTTTTTGACTTCTGTCTCTATTCTGCCTGCCACTGTTCACATTTCAGAAGTAACCTGCTTTTGTTTCTCTGTCCAGAGATTTTAGTTGTAGTCAGTGAGAGAGACTGATGTAATAGAGCCTAGAGAACTGACCAGAACCAGGAGTCTTGATTAGGTTACTAAATTTATAAATTAAATAAAGTTTTATGGAATAATAGGCATTTAATAGGGGAAAATTCGACTGGCCTCACACGTCTCCATCTCAACATGCTGTTCTAAAAATATGTATAGAATATCTACACATTTCTGAGGAAAAGAATGGGGTACACAATAATATGTATTTATCTAAGCTGTTATTTAGGAAGCAGAGACATTTGAAATGTATTTTTTAAAAATTCAAGAAAATTTGTGCCCTAATTCTTTTGAATAAAACTACTCTTAGGCAAGAGGAAATGTTATTGAAACTGAAATGCTATGGAAATGTGCCATATAAAAAATGTAGTGAACATTGAGTACATAAATAAAATATAAAATAAGCAACTATGGTTATTATGGCTACAAAAGGGAATATAAATAGAAGAAATCTTGACTTGTTTATCAAAATGTCTTGTTTTATGATTAGAATTTTATACAATATTTATATATTTATATTATTTATACCAATTAGTATAGCATCTACATGTAGATATACATGGATGTGTTTATATACATGTTCACATATACTATACACATGTATAGAGATATCAGAATTGATGTTTAGTAATTCCAAGCCTTATTTCATATTAAATGGCTTTTCAGTTGAATAATGGTGACTAATTCCATGCAGCTATTACCTGAAGGATATTCATTACAGCAAAGGTCAGTTCTTCTGGGATCTGTGTATTTAGGGATATGATTTAGTAGGCTCATCTATATCCATTACTTTCCACTGGCCTTACATTGACAGTTTTAGACCTGTTGAGTCTGATAAATAGACCAGCATTTCAGCCTAACTGTCACAGTTACCTAAGGTAACCAGGTATTAAAAAGAGGAACCTCACCTTCAGTGCCATGAGTGAGTGGTAAGGTCAGACCAAGGTGAGAGTACTCAGCATTAAGCCAAATGAGCCCGCCTTGGAAGCACCCAGGCTAAACCTCTGGCCTGGGGATGGAGAAGCAGCTATGAAACTGGAGTGTACAGTCAGAAATGCTAATGTAAAAGTGTGGATGCCTGAAGGAAGACCAAGAAGGGCTCACCTGCCGGGCCCTCAGCCCAATGTCAACTAGTTGAGGACCCTCAAATACAATATCGATTTACAAGCGATTTCTTCAGAATTTACAAGGGATTTCTTCAGAATCCTGATCATCTGCAAATATAAGGTTGGGCAGTTTTTAAGTTTCTTGAACTCGGGGCCTCTATCATGTGAACTCGTGAGTCGCACTGTCTAGTTCATCTCGGTATGCCCTGCCATGCCCTGTACGTCATCTGCCCCACAGCCATTACCTAAATATATGAGAAAATGAATTTCCACCACACCAAAGAGGACTAGAGTTAATTCTAAACGTGTAACCTTCGCATAAAGATCATTTTCCTTTAGAGCAGAGTGCATCTTCCCAAGAGCATTTTGTAGATCCGTGTATACAAATGGCACATCACTCAAGGACACACACAAGGGTAATACCAGACCGAATAGAAAGATAATGGCACATCGCTCAAAGACACACACAAGGGTAATACCAGACCGAATAGAAAGATGTGAGAGTATGTTAAGGAACGCAAAGGACACACATTAACATCTTGTTGAGAAGACCCTAAAATGAAGATACAGTTGATCAGGACCATGAAACTTCAAAGGAACAAATTTTCACTTAATAACTCATGTTATTTTGTAAGCATGTATTATTAATATATGCCAGCTTCTGAGTGCTTTGTGTAGAGTATGTCACTTGTTCTTAAAATATTTACAGATGGAGAAACTGAGAAAATAAATTAGCATGCCAGTGTATAGCTCCAATTATGCACCAGCACCAAGATTCAGGTGCAGAACTGGAGTAGGTTCCACAAGGTGACTTGTAGGGGATAAACCTTGTGCTCTTTCCACTGTCATTCTACATGACTAGCCATTTAGCGGGTGTTTAATAAATCCCCATCCATACCTCTGTCTTCCTTTTGTTGTTGAATTAGAGTGATAATCACTGTGGGAAATGAGGGAGAGAGTTAAAAAGAGAGAGAGAGAAATAAAAAAGAGGCCAAAACCTCAAATGAATAGTTAAGCTTGAATGATTTGCTTGTTTCTCCCTGAAATGATGAAAATTGCCGTATCAGCAGGGTGAGTCAGAAAAGCTGAAAAATGCAATATCAAAGATATTTATGAATTAGGGTTATGGTTAGCTTATTAGTTGCCACAGTTGACCCCAGCTGTTAGCTCTGCTTTTGTCAGTCAGCTCTTTAGAGATGATGTTTGTACATGTGTTTCTTGCCCAAGGTTGGATCTGTCCTATATGGCCTTGCCCTTTTAACATGGCATCATGCCATTGTGTCTAATCAGGTAGGTTCATAATCGCAGTGCACAGTAAAAGAACTATCTGGCTCTTGCAGATGATTTGTTCTTGTCTATAATGTTAATATCGTTCTTCTTTGGCTGTACTTGGCAAGCTGTTACTGATACATTTGCTAACATGTGAACAATTGTTTTGTGTCAGCCCTTTGGGTTGATTGCAGGGAAACTTGATTAATAGCATTATTGCTCAGACCTCTGGTGGCACAGATTGAATGAGTGAGTGCTGACTGAATGTCATCATACTGGAAGTCTGTGAGGAGCTGGAGATAAATTGAAATGTCATGATGACGCATGGATGCCTGTCTGTCTACTAGGCTTCATTTGCTTTTTCCTAACAATTTCTTTTGCTAATAAAATTGACCTTCCTATATTTGATGACTTGAATATAAATATTTCCTATATTTGCTATTACATTTAGCCTTCCTATATTTGACAACTTTTATATCAATATTGACAATGTGCTCAGTATTGTAAGAGTTATCATAAATAAAGAGGTTGGAGGCCACTTATGTTAATATCATAAGTGAAAAGCTAGATAAGTAATTGAAAAAATAATGAAAGTGATTATATTTATAGTAGTAGAAGGAGTTCTGGTAGTAACAGCAAGCATAATAATAGTAACAGTGGTAGTACTAGCCAGGCCTGATTCCTGAGTAGGAGATAGTACCCTGGTGTTCATTGTGGAATAGCTGCTTAATGATTAATGGAGGCCAGAGTAGAACAATCTGTTATCAAAGCCTGCATGTGATATCATTACCCAGAGTGGCCTCTGCCCATCTGTTTGTCTCAAGTCAGTTTGTGCAGTACTATTAATAACTATGTAGGCTTTCTCCTCTAATAATAAGCCTTTGTCGGGGAGGGGGCAGTGGCTGGCCAACTCATGGCACTGGTACCCTGAAACTAGAATGAAAGAGACTGGGTAGACTGGGTTTTAGTCACTGCAGTACACCTAACACACACCTAGGACAGAGCCTGGCACTAGATGGAAACATTTCTGGAATAAATGTGTCAATTATATCAGTCACTAATGTTAGAAGAATTATGGCAAGGTCAATTTTATTTCCTGATGTCACTTGCATGAGAGCCAAGTTTCCAAGGAATAGGTAGGGATTCAGGGTACAAGGCTCTTATGTTTTAGAGAGCAAGCTTGAGCTACAGGGATATGGACAGGAATTGGAAAAGGCCACAGGACATACAAAAGGGACAATCATCTGGATAAATGAAAACCTAGATTTTATAACACTCATGTTTTTGTAGTCAACACTTTAGTAGACATCAAGATTTCTGCGACACAACCTTTATATCTTACTTGGTCTTCCCAGTGCATGGATGAAGTAGGATTATTATTCCAGTTTGTAGTGAAGGATTCTAGGATTTATAGAGGTTAATTGTGTCACTCAGGGAAACGAAGCTAGATAATAAGAATGGGACTAAGACTTGTACTTGGATCGAATGATTCCACAGTCCTGGTCTCTTACACTGACTACACATTTTATGGTGACACTGTCTATTGCTTCTTGCTTTCTAATCAATTAATGATAATATTTCAGAGAAGGCAATGGCACCCCATCCAGTACTCTTGCCTGGAAAATCCCATGGACGGAGGAGCCTGGTGCGCTGCAGTCCATGGGGCTGCCAAGAGTCAGACACGACTGAATGACTTCACTTTGACTTTTCACTTTCATGCATTGGAGAAGGAAATGGAACCCACTCCAGTGTTCTTGCCTGGAGAATCCCCGGGACGGGGGAACCTGGTGGGCTGCCGTCTATGGGATCGCACAGAGTCGGACACGACTGAAGCGACTTAGCAGCAGCAGCAGCAGCAATGATAATATTTATTGTACACATAGTATTTTTCAAACAGTATACTATATAATTTCCATGAGCTGTCACATTTAATTGACAACAATTATTGTCACACTAGCAACTAGTCTGTCAATTAAGTATTACTATCATCCCCAAGTACCAGGTATATAGAAACTGAGGCACAGAAAATGTTGAATGATTTGGTCAAGACCATGCAGCTTGTAAGGACTGAAATTGACATTTGAAGACTGTCAGTCTAATTCTAGAATAAGTGCTCTTCTTTTATTATTAATATTATTGTTATTTATTGAAGCATAGTTCATTTACAATATTATATTCATTTCAGGTGTACAGCATAGCGATTCAGCATTTTTATAGGTTATACACCATTAAAAGTTGTCACAATATAATGGCTATAATTCACTATGGTATACAGTATATTCTTATCAGTTTTATACATGATAGTTGCAGCTCTTAAACCCATACTCCTAATCATAGTGATTCTTTGATTCATTCATTTAACTAATTTTTGGTGAGCAAACATTGGGTGCTAGAGAAATAGCAGTGAGTGAAATAGCCCAATTCTCTGCCCCTCTAAAAAGTGAAAAAAACATGTCAAGTATATCTGTTTGATGCACTTAGCTGCAGAAACAAAGTTGGGGCGGGATAAGGGAGGTTATAATTTGGTATAGGTCCATGAATTACCTCACTTTGCCATGACTGAGCCACCATACAAATATTCTAGGTAAACACATACTGGGCAGAGGGAAAAGCCAATGAGAAGTGCTTGAGGTGGGTTTGTGCTTGATGAGAAATAGCAAGGACATTGTATTGTTATGTGAAGTGAACATGGGGAGCTTGTTAGAAGATGAGGTCAGAGATAAGAGGAGACTGGATTTCATAAACTTCACAAGTCCCTGGAGGATTTTGGCCTTTGCTTATAGTGGGATCAGAAGCCATTGGAGAGTTTGATTAGTGGAAGGAGAATCTTTCCTGATTGTGGTGGATGCTGTGTGGAAAACAGAGAAGAGAGAGGCAAGAATGGAAGCACAGATAAGAAAGGAGAGTAGCCCGTGAGATTATGCTTGGTAGATGTGTAAGCATATAAAGTGAGCATATTTTTGTATGTGTTTTTAAAGGAAATGAGCAAGGTTTTCTCGTGAATTGGAAATGGGAATAAGGAAGAGAGAGAGGAGTCAAAGAGCAGTTAGCAAGGTAGGGAGACTACAGGAAGAATAGTGTGGTGTGATGAGGAATTTTGTCAGATACCTTCTGTTCGAGATGTCTATTCGACATCCTTGTGTAGATGTTAAAGGTTAATTGTGTATATGTATTTGAAATTCAGGGAGAGGTCTGGATGGATATGTAAACATTAGAGTCATCAGAATATAATTGATATTGAAAACCATCAGAGCCAGATCACCAGGGGAGTATGTTTGGATAGAGAAAAGGAGAAGAGATGCTCTCACTATTTTCTGCTTACTTGGTCCCCAAATCCCTTTCTTTCTGTCATGATTTGTTAGTATTGCTCTCAAAATGTCATTTCCATGAAGAAAGACATCAGTGGAAAAAAAAACAAGAAAATCTGGGGAAATAAAACGAGTCTTTAGTTTGGTTAATAAAGTTTTACTAGTTAAATGTTTCATTTTGATCATTGTCTTCTGGTGATGTAAGATATTAACATAAGAGGAAAACAGAAATTCTTGTACTACTTTTGCAGCTTTTCTGTAAGTCAAAAATTAATTGAAAGTAAGAGTTTTAGCAATATGTCCCCAGATTTGGACACCCTACTTTAAATAGAGTCTGAATTTTTCGGAAGAAGGAAATGGGACTTTTACCTCTCTTGGTCTAAACACAAGACTTTATTCAGAAAGCCTAGATTTGAATTCCCTTCTTGAACATTTTCCACCTAACTAACACTAGGTTATGGTCAACTGAATGCCAGGACATATTTTGAAAATCGTTTTTTAAACGAGCTCTCCCTTGTTGTATCTTTGAAAAAAATGATTTAGTTTTGACAATTCCAAAACTAGATGAGATGTGATCCCTAATAAATATTCTTGTTCAGATTCAATTCAGATACAAACCAGAGCACTGACTCTGCTCTCAAGTTTGTTATGTCATCTACCAGTTCCTTAGCATGCTCTTTACGCTGTTATCTGAGGCTCCTCCCAAATTCTGTTATCTTCTAGATCACTGGACAAGGAGGAGGGTGGCCCTTGGTCTTCACCAGGTCTGTTCTTTTGGTTGACAAAGATCCTTCCATGAACTCTTCATTCTTTCATCCAGTCGTGAATTTACCGAACCAGATTATCTAACGTGTGTGCAGGTGTGCTAATTCACTTCCCTTATGTCCAACTCTGTGACACCATGGACCAGCAGAGCTTGCTAGGCTCCTTGGTCCATGGGATTCTTCAGGCAAGAATACTGGAGTGGGTTGCCCTGCACTCCTCTAGGGGATCTTCTCCACCCAGGGATAGAACCCATGTCTCTTATGTCTCTTGCACTGGCAGACAGGTTCTTTACCACTAGCACCACCTGGGAAGCTCAAATTATCCCATTGCACTCATGTATTCTTTCTATTATTGAATATATAATAAAATTCTCTATTAATCTTGGTGAAATCAGTACAATATCTGACTATAAAATTTCTCAATCTACCAGTACAGATTAATTTGTAATGAACTTATGCTCGTGTCTAGTGATCTGTGCATTTTGTTATTAAGTACTCACAAATCATCTTTGTAACAATCCTTTTACAGATCCAAATAGTGCAAGGTTACTCATTCTTATGCAGATATAATAATGTGTAGACTCAGTTCAGTTCAGTTGCTCAGTCATGTCCGACTCTTTATGACCCCATGGACTGCAGCATGCCAGGCTTTCGTGTCCATCACCAACTCACTGGACAGTTAGTGTCCATCCAATTGGACACTGGAGTTGGAGCCTGGAGCTTGCTCAAACCCATGTCCATTGAGTTGGTGATGCCATCCAATCATCTCATTCTCTGTCGTCCCCTTCTCCTCCTGCCTTCAATCTTTCCCAGCATCAAGATCTTTTCCTATGAGTCAGTTCTTCATGTCAGGTGGCCAAAGTATTGGAGTTTCAGCTTCAGCATCAGTCCTTCCAATGAATATTCAGGACTGATTTCCTTTAGGATAGACTGGTCGGATCTCCTTGCAGTCCAAGGGACTAAAGAGTCTTCTCTAACACCACAGTTCAAAAGCATCAATTCTTTGACACTCAGCTTTCTTTATAGTCCAACTCTCACATCCATGCATGACTACTGGAAACACTATAGATTTGACTATTCAGACCTTTGTCAGTAAAGTAATGTCTCTGCTTTTTAATGTTCTGTCTATGTTCATAGCCTTTCTTCCAAGAAGCAAGCATATTTTAATTTCATGGCTGCAGTCACCATGTGTAGTCTACTGTATCTATATTTGTTTATTATTATTATTTTAATGAGGAGAGAGAATGTAGACCAAACATGGAGGAAAAGCTTTAAGAAGTGTACAAACTGCGAGGCCATTTCTTTTCTAGGAAATTGAGGAAATAGTCTCCATAGGAATCAAGCAGAAAACACTACTGCTTTTATTTCAGGTTTTATAGGCAGTAGCTATTTTTAATGGTGTAGTTAAACTCCATAGGAGGGAGTTTAAATGGTAAAATTAAATGTAATTTGGTGAAGGTGTTTATCAAGTATTTTCTTAAACAGTTGATAATTTGCACATTTCTTTGTTAACTTGTGCTTCCTCGTTACTGAGGACCACAGCTTGCTACTAACTGCTAATGAATTATGACACATCTATTATTTATGGAGCTTATATAAATTTAGGTGTCATTCTGATAGTTACTCTGTGGTTTAAAATCTCAAGTGATCTCGTTGAAGTTGCTCCACAGAGTTATCAACTGTAAGTATGGTGATCTGAAATTTACCAGGCTACAACCAGTGTTTTATCTGCAATGGATGTGTCTTCTAGTGGTATCCTGGTCTCATTATAGAAGGGACATTGCTCAGACAAGCTTTAATGATGACTCTTCGTATAGCCATGTGCTGTAATGCTTAGTGAAATTTGATGGAATAATGTGCCTAGTTCGTTTATCTCACTCAGACTGGTCCTGTTCTTTCTGTCTGTTTTCCAGAGTGTATTCTTTCTGGCACACAAATCACTATATTCTTTGCTGGTATGTATCAAGATTTTCATGGAATGAATGAGAGCTGGAGGGACTTGAGATAATAGTAATAGAATGTAAGGCATCCAGGAAGAGATGTAGCAACAGAAAATTAATTTATGATCTAAGTGCTTTCCATAAATTATCTCATTTAATTCTTTGTTGGAAGGCAGAGATGCTAAATAGCATGCTTTGAACTGAGAAGGGACTTTGAGACCCGAAACAAAGCTGCAATTCCATAAAGTGCAATTATGAAGTTTATTGGGGGTAACTTATAGACAGGCAGGAAGGATGGGGCAGACAGTGGTCCACAGGCATTCACAGCTCTACTCTGTGCTGCCAAAAGGGATAAAGGGGAATTCAAAGGGGCCAAAACTAAGAATAGAATCTGACTACCAAGTGAGATACATGATGCTGTTAAAGTGCTGTGCTCAATACATCAGCAAATTTGGAAAACTCAGTACTGGCCACAGGACTGGAAAAGTTCAGTTTTTATTCCAATCGCAAAGAAAGGCAATGCCAAAACATGTTCAAACTACTACACAATCACACTCACCTCACATGCTAGTGAAGTAATGCTCAAAATTCTCCATGCTAGGCTTCAACAGAATGTAGACCGAAAAAGAACTTTAGATGTTCAAGCTGGATTTCGAAAAGGCAGAGGAAGCAGAGATAAAATTGCCAACATTCGTTGGATGATATAAAAGCAAGAGAATTCCAGAAAAATAAAAAACACCTATTTCTACTTCATTGACTACACTAAAGCCTTTGACTGTGTAAATCACAACAAACTGTGGAAAATTCTTAAAGAGATGTGTGTAGCAGACCACCTTACCTGCCTCCTTGACGCAGGTCAAGAAGCAACAGTTAGATCTGGATATGGAACAATAGACTGGTTCCAAATTGGGAAATTAGTACATCAAGGCTGTATACTGTCACCCTGCTTATTTAACTTATATGCAGAGTACCTCATGAGAAATGCCAGACTGAATGAAGCACAAGCTGGAATCAAGCTTTTGATATTTGCCAGGAGAATTATCAAGAACCTCAGATACGAAGATGACACCACCCTTATGACAGAAAGTGAAGAGGAACTAAAGAGCCTCTTGATGAAGGTGAAAGAGGAGCGTGAAGCTGGCTTAAAACACAACATTCAAAATACTAAGATCATGGCACCTGGTCCCATCACTTCATGGCAAATAGATGGGGAAACAATGGAAACAGTGACAGACTTTATCATCTTGGGCTCCAAAATCACTGCAGATGGTGACTGCAGCCATGAAATTAAAGGATGCTTGCCCTTGGAAGAAAACCTATGGCAAACCTAGACAACATTTTAAAAAACAGACATTACTTTGCCAACAAAGGTTCATCTAGTCAAAGCTATGATTTTTCCAGTAGTCATGTATGGATGTGGGAGTTGGACCATAAAGAAGGCTTAGTTGAGAAGAACTGATGCTTTTGAACTGTGGTGTTGGAGAAGACTCTTGAGAATCCCTTGGATTCCAAGGGGATGAAACCAGCCAATCCTAAAGGAAATCAACCCTCAATATTTATTGGAAAGACTGATGCTGAAGCTGAAACTCCAGTACTTTGGCCATCTGATGTGAAGAGCTGACTCATTAGAAAAGACCCTGATGCTGAGAAAGATTGAAGGCAGGAGGAGAAGGGGATGACAGAGGACAAGATGGTTGGATGGCATCGCCAACTCAATGGACATGAGTTTGAGCAAGCTCTGGGCAATAGTGAAGGACAGGGAGGCCTGGCGTGCTACAGTCCATGGAGTGGCAAAGAGTTGAACTTGACTGAGTAACTGAACAACAAGCAACCAAGTGAGAAGCAAGTCTGCACCAAAGGAACTGAGCATTCTTCCTCCCGTGAGGGTGTCTCACGACCATCAGCCATCTGTGTCAGCAAAAGGCATTTTCCCAGTTTTCTTATCAGATGAAGCTGAGGCTGAAAGTTGATAGGGAAATGATTCAGTTTTGGCATATTCTGCGTGAGGATGCTGAAGCGGAGTCATGCAGAAAGGGGAGGGGATACGACTGGTGGCCTAAGATGAAGCTGACAACATGGATCAGTTGGTTCAGTCACACATCCTCATATCATCCAATGGAGGTATACACTGTTCAGATAAAATATTAACGAGAGGGCTGTTGATGGGATTGTCTGAAGGCAGGGGGCTGTTGGGTGATGAATCTGGGGTGTGAGTGCTCCATTTAGCCCCAGAGCCTGCACTCATTACAGCATCACGCTACCCCCGTGTTTCTACCTATGGATGGATGTCATGCTGCCCCTGATTAGCGACCACAGTCTCACAGAGACCACACACAGACCACCGTGACATTCGGCAATTTTAATATAATTAGGTTGAATCATGGCAAATTGCTGGTATTTGACTATTTTTACATTAAAAGAAATAGTGATTTGGGGTTGGCAAAAACAGACAAAATGACACTGATCAGAGGAACCTGGGGACGCACACAGTGCAGCGCGGTATTGTGGGCTGAGTCCTCTGACAGTAACAGGATGTAAGGAGGATTCTGGCCACGTCTGAGGAAGGCCTTAGATTTGTAGTATTGCATGAATGTGATTTTTTTTAAAAGTATTATTTATTAATTTGGCTGTACCAAGTCTTAGTTTCAGTATCTTCTATCTTCACTGAGGCATGAGGGATCTTTT
Source organism: Bos taurus (assembly GCF_002263795.3). Classification (NCBI taxonomy): domain Eukaryota; kingdom Metazoa; phylum Chordata; class Mammalia; order Artiodactyla; family Bovidae; genus Bos; species Bos taurus. The sequence goes on from NC_037355.1 coordinate 37,165,279, forward strand.
TAGTTATGGCATGTGAGCTGTTAGTTGAGGCATGTGGAATCCGATTCCCTGACCAGGAATGGAACCTGGGCCCCCTGCACTGGGAGCAGGGAGTCTTAGCCACTGGACCACAGGGAAGTCCAGTGTCTTGGTTTTGATAACTGTACTATGCCAGAGGTTAACTTTAGGAGAAATAGGGCAAAGGATGTGTAAGAACTCTGTTGTATAGAACTCTTTGTTATATATTTTCAGTTTTTAATTTTTTTTTTTAGATTTAGTGAATCTAAAATTATTACAAGTAAAATTTTATTAACAAATTTTAATTTAACAATGGCGATTTCATTTTATATAGATCTTTAATAATTATAAAATACCTTTTTATATGATCCTGGAAACTTTAGCTGCTTCTTCTCTGTTCTCCAGAAGCACTTCAGATTTACTTCTGCTCTAGCACCAGCCATTCTGGATATATTTATTTGTCTACAATTTAGTTGCCCAAACAATGCTTTGATCTTTTCAAGGCAAGGACTGCGTTAAAGTCTTCCTTGTACTCTAAGCAGTGTAAGGCACAAAGTAAATTCATGTTTTTTTTTTTTAAACAAACAAATACATTTATTAGTCTTTATGGCTGACAAAAAGTGATAATAATTTTAAGATGCACTCCATGTAGTCAGTTCCAATCACCACTTGCTAGGTTGTCTCCCCAGATAAAAGAGAGAATAAAGATGTCTTATAAGCATTTACAGTCCATGGGGTTGCAAAGAGTCAAACACAACTTAGTGACTGAACAACAATAAGCATTATAACTGAGCTAAAAAATATGGAAGAAGTTCCTGTCTTTTATAAATGAAGATAGCAGCAATGACAAGAGTTGCTTAGTCCATGGTAAGGAAATGGAGAAGCTCAGCATGAAGTCCTTCATACTCAAACTCCTGGTTCCCTTTGGAATCACCATGAAGATTCTGGAAAGGAGTAGGTCCAGGTATGTTCATGGACCTGCCTTCTCCAGCTGAGTCATCAGAAACAAAGAATTGTGCTGACCTTTGAGGAAGGAAGATCAGTGTGTTATTAAGAGTTTTCCTTTGCTTAAAAAAGAGTTTGTGGCTGGGGGAGAGAGAGTATTAAACTGGAATGGGACATAGGCATATCTTCAGAGTTCAAAGGGGGCCACTTCCATGCTGCTATCATGCTGGTTTATGTTTGCTTTTATTTTTTTCAGTTTTAACAACTCTATTGAAATACCGCTCACCCATTTAAAATGTACAGTTCAGGCTTCCTTGTTGGTCCTGTGGTTAAGAATCCACCAGCAAATGCAGGGGACATGGGTTCTCTCCCTGGTCCGGGAAGATCCCACATGCCGCAGGGCAGCTGAGCCTGTGGGCCACACTGCTGAAGCCCCTGCTCTAGAGCGTGTGCTCTGCAATGGGAGTGGCCAGCTTAATGAGAAGCGTGGGCACCGCAACTTGAGAAAGTCTGCATGAAGCAACAAAGACCTGGCACAGCCAAAAATAAAATTAATTAAAAAGTAAAATGTACAATTCAATGGCTTTTAGTGTATTAAAGATATGTATGCCTATAACCACAGTCAATTTTAGAACATTTCATCACCCCAAATGCAACCCTGTATGTTTTAGCTCTCACCCCTCCTCCCAGCCTTCTTGCCACGCCCCAGCCCTAGGCAACTACTAATCTGCTTTCTGTCTCTATTTACTTTCCTGTTTTGGACACTTAATATGAATGGGATCTTATGCAATCCATTGTTGTCCTTTGTGAGTGGCTTCCTTCACTTAGAATAATGTTTTTAAGGTTCATCCATATGAACAGACATCAGTATTTCATTTCTTTTTATGGCCAAATTGCATTACATTGTATAGATATACTGTGTTGGTGGTGGTGGTGATGTAGTCACTAAGTCATGTTTGACTCTTTGCAGTCCCATGGACTGTAGCCTGCCAGGCTCCTCTGTCTGTGGGAGATTTTCGGCAAGAATACTTCAGTGGGTTGCCATTTTCTTTTCCAGGGGATCTTCCTGACCCAGGGATTGGACGTGTGTTTCCTGCTTGGCAGGCAGATTCTTTACCACTGGGCCACCTGGGAAGCCCATACCTCATTATGTTTATCTGTTTATTGAGTGATGGGCATTTGGCCTGTCTCCACCTTTTTTTTTTTTTTCTGTCTCCACCTTTTAAGTAGTGTGAATAATATAGCTGCTAGCATCACTGTACAAGTTTCTGTGTAGACAAATGTTTTCTCTTTCTCTTAGATGTGAACTTGGTTTCAGATCAGTTATTCCTAACTTGACACATAAGGAGTGTCTCCTAGAGAGAAAGACTAATAGAACCTCAACAGACTGAAAATTTAGAATAATTCTTAATGCTCACTGCCTTTCTGCATCTCAGTTTATAAGTATCCTTTGTAGATAAGTTGGGTCTCAAAAAAAAAAAAAAAGTTTTTAAACATACACATGTGCACATACAAGCTTGCATAAGGATTCAGCTAAAAGTAACCCCTCCTGAGACGCCATCTGGAGAAAGAAGTGCAGACCTTCCCATAATGCTGAAATTGCTCAGGAAATGGGGCAGCTTCTCTTTAGGAATCTCTTCAGATTGGAGTTTAAGCGCCATGCTGGAAATACTGACTGTGTGTTACCTTATTTGCCCCTTATTTGTAGCTGTGCCTAATCAAAATCATTCCTGGCTATTCCTGAAAATCAAAAATTTTCCTGGGAGCATCTCCCTGATGAATCAACAGAATATTGGCTGTGGTCAGGACGGTAAGCTCCTAAAGGGCCAAGCCTAGGTCTCTCCTCTTCTAGAAGAGTACCTTTGCTCAGTGCAAGTGCCCTGTGCGTTTGCTAAACTGACATGAATTGAGATTCAACGAAAAATAGCCCCTGGTTGAAGGATTTATTTTTATTACTGCTCAGTTTTCTCTTGGAAAAAAGCCGACTCTGGAAATCCATTTATTGTGTACTCTCCCAATAAGTCCTGCTTTTCATAGCAAAAGTTAATCAAGACCTGGTCATCCTAACAGATCACTTGCCTCAGATGTGGGGCAGTGGGGACTCAGAGCTGTGGCTTCTTCCTACACCTCTTCTATACTTACCTTGTTCCCCAGACCTTGCTGACCCTCTCGGAGGCCTGCTCACTCAGACGGTAGTCTGAGCTGATGCTTTCTCCAAGCAGGCTTTCTCCTACTTCTACCCAGAGCTTCTGCATCTCTTCATGGACACGGGGTAAATGTAAAGGAATCTTCAAGACCACCCCCCATGCTCCCCCGCCCCCAGTATAACCAGACTCTTCAACTGTGTGACATTTTGTTTGCGGGGCAGAACCAAATTATGTAATCAAATAGGGACACTAAGCCTGATTGATACTTCAATCAAAACACCCGAGAAATCCAATAATTTTGGGTTTGACTTTTGTGCTATTTTTAATTGGGGCTTCCGTGCTGGCTCAGACAGTAAAGCGGTAAAGCATTTGCCTGCAATGCATGAGACCTGGGTTCAATCCCTGGGTTGGGAAGACCCTCTGGAGAAGGAAATGGTAACCCACTCCAGTATTCTTGCTTGGAGAATTCATAGACAGAGGAGCCTGGTGGGTTACAGTCCATGGAGTGGCAAAGAGTTTGACACAACTTAGCAACTAATGCTATTTTTATTGCAACTGATTTGAAAGGCTCTTGGAGAGATGTCTGAACCTTGCAGCAACCTTTTTTTCTGGATCCTGTGTAAGAGAAAATATCCTCTCCCTCCAGCTTGACACCATTACTGGTCATTCCAGTTCCCTTGGAAGTGAGGCGTTTGATTCCCTCAGGGGCTTGGTTGTTCAGTATGTGATGTAATCAGCTCAGGGAAGCATAGCTTTAAGAGGATCTCAAAAGACCATCAAGCCCAGAAGGGGAGTTAAAACTCTTTCCTCAAAGGAAAGAGAATATTTATAATAGAATTATACTAGATTCAAGAGTAGTTACAAGGAGTTTAGTCTATTATACAAAAATTCTTTTTCTGCCATTTTTTTTTTTTTTTTTGATGCCTTATCTAGCCCAGTGGACTCCCAAGTATTGTGGAATCCCCTACAACTCTAGCTTCTGGGGAACTCTGAGTTTTTGCTGAAGTCAATAAGTAAAAGAAGACGCTTTTTTTACTGAAGACGCTTTACCACTAAGTACCTCTACCAGGCTGCAGTTACAAATTCTTGTAAATAAAATTTCACGCAAGCAGGCATTTTTATGAGTAATCATTGTTTAACCTCAACAAATTGAATTTTTTATATCCAGAAATGAAACAACAGTGACCATACTATCCTAAAACAATGGTTGAAGAATTTACTCAGTCTTGTCTGACTCTTTGTGACCCCATGGGTTGTAGCCCATCAGGCTCCTCTGTCCATGGAATTCTCCCCCAAAAGAATATTGGAGTGGGTAACCATTCCCTTCTCCAACGGATCTTCCCAAACCAGGGATTGAACTCTAATGTCATCTCTTGTGTCTCCTGCATTGGCAGGAAGATTCTTTACTGTCTGAGCCACCAGGGAGGTAGATCCAGGTAAATTGTTCCTTACACTTTAGTATGGGGTATCCTTTTATTAATTTACCATAAGAAGAAATCTCCAAAAAGAGGGAAAGAGAGAATCTTTAATAGCAAAGTTTAAGGGCAACTCAGATATTAATTCTTAAACAGCCCTCTGGTTTCCTGAGTAGCTAACGAAGCACTATTTAGCTCTTAAATATCTTTTTTTAGACTTTACAGGAATAGGAAACGCTATGTATCAACATTTAATCTAGAAACTATGAATGGTTTCAGATATACCATTTTAAATGTTTTTACTTGGGGTGAGGGTTATTTCAGTGACGTTTACTTTTTTGGGGGCATAATTAGAGGATGAGGCTCTCATACATTTTCAAATAACTAAATCTTGTCCATTTAAGAATGTATATTTTCTGTTTTCAAAATTTCTGAAGTAAATCTTTCTAAAATATAATTGTACAGCCATTTCCCTTTGGAAAAAAAGTGCTTAATATACATATAACTCTTCTTAATGACTCATGGCATGATGCCCAAATGAGTCTTGGTGTCTGGGAAAGTAAGATTTAAAAAGAATTCTAGTTCACGAGGTCTACCCTCCTCACCCGCCCAATTTAAAGAAGAGAGTGGGGGCTTTTGACTTCCTGTAAATTGCATAGCTACTCCCAATGTGATGTTCCGAGATATTTGCACAGCTCTCCCCTACCAGAAATCCAATGGCTTAGAGATTTGATTTCATTATAAAAGCCCTCAGTTGGCTCATGACTTTACGTTTTTGCCCTGTCTCTCAAACTGCAACCCACTCCCTTTCCAAGATCCAGCATCGTGGAGCTATTGACTTGTTCTAAATCCAGCCCCATGGTTTCACACCCCACCAGCTCTTACATATACCGCCACCCGCCCGCGGCCCCCCGGGCCCCACCACTATCAGGGATTCTTTCCCCTCTGGTCTGTTTTGGGTGTGGGACAGCCACCGAGCTCTATCTTTCATGGCTCCCATTTAAGGGTGACTTCTTCTATGAAACTTTTCAACTCCTCCAGGGGGAAGGATTTTTCTCTCCGAAATGCTCTCAGTATTCTCTACATATCCTTGTTTCGGCTCTTGGCTGTGTTTTTATCATAGTTTGAGTGTACATCTATCTACTCTTTTTTTAAGTTGAAGTATAGTTGATTTACAGTATTGTGTTTATTCCTGCTGTACAGCAAAGTGATTCAGTTATACATATACATATAGTTATTCATATATATACATTTGTATATTTTCCTTTATGATTTATCTCAGGACTTTGAATCCAGCTCCCTGTGCTATACAGTAGGACCTTGTTTTATTCATTCTGGATGTAATCATTTGCCTCTGCTAACTGCTAACTGCTAAGTCGCTTCAGTCGTGTCCGACTCTGTGCAACTCCATAGACGGCAGCCCACCGGGCTCCCCCGTCCCTGGGATTCTCCAGGCAAGAACACTGGAGTGGGTTGCCATTTCCTTCTCCAGTGCATGAAAGTGAAAAGTGAAAGTGAAGTCGCTCAGTCGTGTCCGACTCCTAGCGACGTCATGGACTGCAGCCTACCAGGCTCCTCCATCCATGGGATTTGCCAGGCAAGAGTACTGGAGTGGGGTGCCATCGCCTTCTCTGTCATTTGCCTCTACTAACCCCAAACTCCCGTTCTGTGCCCCCTGCCACGGGAAGCACAAGTCTGTCCTCTGAGTGTGTTTCTGTTTGCAATAGATTCATTTGTGTCATATCGTAGATTCTACATGTAAGTGATATCATAGCTGACTGTCCCCATTAGCTCAAGGGCTGGCTCTTTGCTGTCCACCATTCTGGGTCTGTTTCTAGCAGCTCTCCCGGGGGACAAACTAACTGATGAACAAAGAGTACTCTAAAGTGTGTGTCACTTCCTCACCTTTAATCCCTGTCATGTGGTTTTCTCTTATGTTTTTACTTAAAACACAAATTTGTTTTGTATGATTTAATTTTGTCAAATTATTTATTGAATGATGATGAGATAAAGCTTGGAGAGTCTGTGTGTGTGTGTGTGTGTGGTGGGGGCACTCCACACATTGTCCCTCTAAGACATAACAGTCTTCCCCCAACTGAAGACAAGCTGCCTGTAAGAGCCTCCTGTCTTTTCACTAGGCAGGGCCTGATGTGTGGCATTGCTCAGAGGGTCTCATGCAGAAGCTCAGGTCTCATGTGATCAAAGCTTAGAGCTAGCAGGAGCTACTGAACCTTGTAGAGCTTTGTAGCCCGCCCGTCTCTATCTTCTTCAATCCTGGATTACTCCAAGCTACTGAATGTTAGCTCTTTTGTCTGCAGATCTGCACTATGCATGTGAGTTACATTTTTTTCCCCTCCATTGGCCCTCTGAAGCCCCACTACTTGCTCCACTGCTTGAACATTCAATCTTTCATTTCCTCTACATCAGCTGTTGAAACGGGGTTGTAAAGATTGAGTTGGAGCATACAAAGTGTGGAGAGGAGGGCGATAGCATCCCCAGAGACTGATTCATATTCACCAGCTATTACTATTGTTAGGATGACTGTCAAGCTTCTAATGCTCAATTCCTGACTCACTGCCACTGTTCTAGGATTTGCTCTGCTGACCTTCCCATAGCTGTAAAACCAGATCAGCCCAATTGATTGTAATAATTATAAAGTTAGAGTGACTAAGCTCCTAGTAACGACTCTTACATCTTTTTTGAAAAAAAATGAAAGTCCTATATGAGCTTTGGTGCATATATATTTTTGGGCTGTGCCTTAGCCATCAAGGGGCCTTTTCCTTTTCTGATTCATGCCTCTGTTAAGAATAGTCAAAGTTGCCAGAAAAGTGATTTTGGGATAAGAAAGAGAGGTGAGATTGTGTTAAATTAGGAACTCAGAGTCAAGAAAAGATGAAAAGCTATATTTAGAATGGGGTTTGGACTGAAAATGACTGTGGATCTTTTTCTTTTTTAATAGTGTGAGAAATGCAGCCACAGGTTTGAAATGGAACTATTTAAACATTTATTTCAGCCCAGTTGAGAAAAGGAGAGAGCCAGTTTCTCCCCAGACCTCAATATTTATCTTTAGGATGTAAAAAGAAGTGAGAGACTGGATGACCTTGTTTTTGCTGAATTTGATCTCTCTTGCCTTTTTTTCTTTCTCTTTTGTCTTTTTGAGGGGGGATCATGTGTACTTTTTTATGCTGAAAATAGAAGATTTTTTCCCTTGCAGTAGGCATGGAAGGTTTAAAAAAAAAAAAAAAAAGCGCCATAGCACATGCAAATGGTGTTAGAGAATACGAACAGGCTGCTCCATGATCATGGAATTCCATGGACTGACTCTCCAGATTCTCAATTATGCCATGGTTGCTCCTTCAAATAGCCTAGCATCTCTGTGGACCACATTTACAGACACAGCTTAGCCATTAAGCAAACTTAATCTCTCTTGCTTAAAGGCAAACTGAATTGGTATTGTGACTCATTTTCTTCCTTCCTTCTTTCCTTCCTTTCTTCTTCTCTTCCTTCTTCCCTCCCTCCTTCTTCCTTTCTTTTCATCTCTCATCTGTCCATCTACCTACCTACCTGAATTTTTTTTTGGATGGGTCTTATACAGAGTTATACATAGGCTATAAAAGGGTTGGATGGTTTTATCTACCTTGCTTATTTAATCTACACAACAATCATGTTCGATAGGCATCATTACCCTCAAGCTCCAAATAAAGAAACTGCAGTGTAAAGAAGTAAATTATTTACCTAGTTTCATGGCCCGCAAGTGGTGAAGACTCGGAGCTGGGTCTTTCTGGTTCTGAGGAGTTCATGTTCTTGACTGCTCATTACCTAGAGTCACTACATACATTTTGTCCTAAATTTGTGCAATTTTTGCCAAATGACACATGGCTGCCAAAAACAACCATCTGAAAATTGACAAATTCATTCATGCAGTTACATGGGGAGGTTTCTCTATCTGTTTATCATCGTTCCCAACTTTTTGTTATATTGATAGAGTAGTGCCGTGCTGAGAGTAGAGAAGGGTCATTATCCCCAGTATTTCTCAAATTTGGGGTGACATTTCTGAAAACATGAGCACCTCTCTTCCAGTTTGGGGTAGAAATGGTGTGGTTGCAGACTGAGGGTGAAGGAGAAAGAACCCTGTGCTCTTTGGTAAGAATCCCACCTCTGCCGTTCCCACCTTGCAGTCCAAGGATAGAGTTGCTAGGAAAGATGACATAATTAACTCCTAAAATAAATGAATGCTTTTAATGTAAATGAAAGTATTATTTTAAATTAAGATGGATTATGATGGTCCTGTTGGAAAATAACATTTCACCTAAAATGAATCAGCCTGCTCGAGAAGCAGTGATATATATGGAACAGCTTCTCTACAGAAAGTCCGAGCCGTTTCTTCTCCAGCAAGTGACCCAGTAAAAGTGCTATATATACACCCAGGGCCTTTCCAACTGTATAGGCGATGATAGAAAAGAATGACTCAGCCTAGTAACGACAGGAGACCCATGGAAATGGTTTCTTTTTCTGGATTTGGTCTAAATCTCTGAGTTTCTTTAAAAGTTTTAGGCCATTTAAAATCAATAGTAATATTTAATATACATTTTATAAAAAGGAAGTACATCTTTTAAAAAATAAATTCAGGGCTATCCCGTGAGTCACAAATGAGCTTATTAATTGGGGTCCATAAGAGAACGTAGAAATTGTACGCATTATACAATACATGATGCCTTTTGGCCTCTGTTTTCCTCTTCACTCAAATTATGTAAGTCAAATCAGGTATTAAATTTGCTTTGCTACATGTTTAAATGAGCATTAAGGGATATTGCAAATGCATTAACTAGAAACACCACCTTTAGCAGCCAATATTGAATTTATCATTTTTGAGGACTAAATTGGACAAGGATTAAAACAGGACAGGAAGTCTAGTTACTCGTATAATTGTATAATTGAGTTTGATTGACATTTTAGTGCCTTAATATTGAGAGTCATGAAATCAGTTGCCAAGAGCTGTGGATTCAGGGCCATCCATGAGCCTACCACCACCACTGCCCTGCCTGTGGGAGACTCATGGCTGCTGTCTGTTTTCTGGCACCCATCCTCTGTCATTTTCTTCTCCTGCTTCCTCCTGTCACTGCAGTAACGGGTACCATCAGCTTAACCTACCTTGTGTGGAGCAAAATATGTGCAAAAGCACCAACTGCATCCCCACTGGCAGTAGGAACATTTATCTCTGACATTCCAGTTTCTCTACAAGTAGTCCCAACTAATACAACTGCGAGTGTCCCCTGCTTCCTTAAAACTGACTCATCTGCTCTGTGCCGTTCCAAGAAAGCCAGGGTTCCACCAATGTGCTTCAGTGTGGCTGCAGGAAATCTTCCTTCTCATCCCTCATTCCTCTTCATGACACCATGATCTTCTGACATCTGTGTCCAATTCCGCCTGCCTCTCAGAAGTTTTCAGGGGAGGTATATGAGAGAGTAGAGGGGCATAGGCTTTGGCGTTAGACTGAGGGGCACATATTGGTTCTGCCACTGCCCCTGTAAGTAAACATCTTGGTTTCTTCAATTCCAATCTCGGGGGAAATAGTTCCCTTGAAGAGAAGATTCAGGGAGATACTTACCTGAAATGCTTTGCACAGTTAGCAGTAAATGGAGGGTCGATTCCTATTTCCTTCTTAACACACACACACCGGCTTTCCTCATGCATATATATGTTTTCTACTGTTACCATAAAATTGTGTTGAGTTATCGAGAGCTTATATAACAGAGTCCTTTGGGTCTTTGGGATGATTTTATTCAACCGTTCTTTAAATTCCACTGGCAAGAATATGAAATATGTGCTTCACATCCCTGGACCTCCTGCAGAGCCATTATATCATAGGCATTTAATAAACGTTTATTGAATAGAATGTCATTATAGAGGTGGTAAATCAAGATAGATAAAACCCTGGACTCTGGAAATAAACTGCCCGTATTTTCACCGGTAAGGTATCTCTTACCAGTAGTATGACCCGAGTAAGTCACTTAACCTCTGTGTGCTTCAGTTTCCCCATCTGTAAAATGAGGCTAATAGCACTGCCTCTCCTGCTGTGGGGAGAGGCATGTTTAGTGCTTAGAAGTGTGCCCGACACTAGGTAAGTGCTCTGTTAATCACTGTTGTACTTAGTAATAACTGGTTATTATTTTTTAAAAGTCGGTCCTTTGTGGTTTCTTACATCAGGCTTCTCCCACAAGTAGGACCTGACTGTCTTCAGAGCAGTCAGAAATAACCATCTTTTAGGCCAATTAAGCTGAGTTCTTTTCCCCTTGGCATTTGGAAATTGCTTATGGCGTAGTATCTGCTTTGTTTGCTTTTGCTCATGGCACAGGCCTGTGAGTTCTCACAACTCGGGGGCCAATTTGCTGGTGTATTTTGCTTATTACTCTCCCTTTGCAGACACTTGGTCAGCCTTGGCCTTTGCACAGTCTGATGCTCACCTTGTTTCCTTTGTATTATCTTTCTCTCGGTAATGAGGGTCGAGCTGCTTGCATTTCTCTCTCCTGCCTCAGTTTCCCAGGTGGCATTGTCCAAGAGCAACTGCAGCCAATTATATGATTGTTATTCCTGGGCACTATCCTCCCTGAATACTTGTCGATTTTCTGACCCTGGTACTCTGACCTGGGTGAGATAAGAGGAAACCTGGCAGTGTCCAGCATATAGAATTATTTTACTGAAAAGGAACTTGTTCTGTAGTACATGTGGCATAATCCTTACTTTCCATGAGTTCTTATAATTCTCATTAAGTCCATGAAATAAAAATTAATATTTCTGACTCTAAAACTCCCAACCTCTTTATACTATGTGTGATGTCCATTGCTATTACAATTTGTTTTTTCTCTCTCTCATTTATATCCTCAGTCCCTCCACTCTGTGTTACCAGCTCAGATTTCTCTACAGTAGAATAGGTCCTGGGCCAGAGATCCCATTGATAATGATCAAACACCTAAAAACCCAAGATGGAAGTTGATAAAATGGAGCCATGTGGAAATACGTTCAAACACTGGCCCATTTGTTTGCCTTGTGTGCTGATTTTCTGCAGTCTCCTCCTGTGTGTGTGTGTTCGCTCCTCAGTTGTGTCCAACTCTTTGCAGCCTCACAAACTGTAACCCACCAGGTTCCTCTGTCCATGGGATTTCCCAGGCAAGAATACTGGAGTGCGGCACCCTTTTCTGACCCAGGGATCAAATCTGCGTCTCTTGTGTCTCCTGCATGGGCAGGTGGATTCTTGACCGCAAGCGCCACCTGGGAAACCCCTCAAACTCCTCTTCTGTAGAACTCTTTTTAGTGCTGAATAAACAAAAGAGTACAAAGAGCACCTATCATGGTTCCTTTTACATGTAAATGTGGCTCCATAATTAAAAGACATACTCTTAGAACTATTTGGAGATGATTATAAGATTTGTAATAATTATATAAATATTAGCATTTTGTTCCCCTTCCCTGAGCTCCAAAGTCACTCATTTCACCCCCAAAGAGAATGCCTTGTCCCTGCTGCTCATTTTTTGTTTCATCTCTTCATGTTCATGCTCTGGGTAACAGGCGCCAGTCTTCAATTTTGTGTATTTGGGTTGAGGGGTTGAAAGCACAGAAGGGTTTTGGAGACCACTTTTCCTCAGCTTACCTTCCTTTCAATATAAGCACCTGTTTCTTGTTAGGTAAACTGGACTTAACCCTTCACCATAAGAGTGATCACCCTGGTACCGATGGGTGCCAGCACTGTCTTCCAGTACCACCTTCTGTGTTCCTGATGTGTGCCCTCAGACGACCTTTCTGGGAAAGCAGGGGAACCTGAAACTAGGGTTTAAGGGTGCAGTTCATTCTAACATCCTGTTCTTCCATCTGCTAGTCACAGTAGTTTCTGAGGCAGGTCTAAATCTACCAAATGTAAGCCCTAGGATTCTAAAATAGTAGTTCTTAACCTTGATGTCCACACTAAAATTATCTGGAAAGTTTAGGAAATGTGGATGCCTGGGTCCTACTCCCAGAGCTCTAGATTTAATGATTTTGGAGCATGGTTGGAACATCTGGTTTTTATAAACTAGAAAGTGGCAATCAATACGTTCTTCCTTGGTGTGCTCTCTAGGACTACCTGGATTCACAGGGGAAAACCAATTTTGACCTCTGATATTCAGGACTGTCCGTCTATCTCAACACTTCAGTTTTGCATATTAATTAGATGTTAAGGAAAAATGAGGTCTTTTCCCAGGCCCTTGATACAATTATTTAGATGCTGTTTTCAACATTCATCCATCCATTCCTTCATTCATCTCAGTAACCTCATTTAGACAATGAAGAAGAACTATAGAGAGTTAACTCTTGAATCAGTGAGTCCTAGGTTTGTAATCCAGCATCTTGAGCAAGAGACTTCAACTTTTGGGGCTTCTACATCCACATCTGCAAAATGGGATTAATATAGTGTTATGATGATTAAACAAAATTAGATTAGATATATTTGGTGGACATTCACATGTAATCCTTGCCTGATATACATGAAGTTCCCAAAGAACATATACTTCCAACCCTAATTAGTATGCATAGAAATGTTTAACAGTTTTGGATGCCAAATAAATGTTTTCTAAAGGGAGAAAGGCATGGTGTAATCTTTTGCTTCTTTTCAGTCATCTGTCGTTCATCACAGACTATTGACTTGACACAACCAAGCATCATATCATCCACTAATGGCTCGATTTTCAGCTTCTCAATAGACCAGTCGTCATCCCCTGTTGACAAACACGTTTTACTCAGAAATGACATCAAAATGCAATGTTTTCCCTGTCATGCTGAACTATGCCTTGCTCACTGACTCCCTCATATTCTCAGCTCTCATTACCCTTTTACTTGCTCTTACCCTTTTGCTGTCAAGTCACCTTACTTTATTTATTTAATAATCTGACAAAGATGAAAGAAATATTATCATGGTTGTATGAAACAATTGAAATGTCCTTTACTGTCATTATTTTCATTTAGATGACAGAAGAATCTCCGTTGTCGTAAATGTAAGTAATGTCTGTGTGTTTTGTAATGCACACGTGCAACTGTCTGTGTGTGTTTGCTTCCTATCTTCCAAAATTAGTTTCCTGAGGTAGACTTTATGTACAACTCTGGCTTGATGGTAAAGAATCCTCCTGCCAACACAAGGAGACGCAGGTTCAATCTCTGGGTTGGAGAGATACCCTGGAGTAGGAAATGGCAACCCACTCCAGGGATTCTTGCCTGAGAAATCCCATGGGCAGAGGAGCCTGGCAGGCTACAGTCCACAGGGTCACAAAAGAGCTGGACATGACTTAGCAACCAAGCAACAGTAACTAAGATTAAGTGATCTTCACCAAACTACTGTTTATTATAGTCTGAGGACATTATTTTAAATTAAAAAAAAATTTTTGACTATGCCACAGGATGTGGAATCTTAGTTCCCCAACCAGGGATCAAACCTGAGCCTAAGTTCTCTGCATTGGAAGCACAGAGTTGTAACTGCTGGACCACCAAGGAAGTCCCTGGGGACATCATTATAAGTCAGCAACCAGCAAACCTGAAATAACGTGTGTGTGTGTGTGTGTGTGCGCGTGCGTGCGCTCAGTCACTTCATCGTGTCTGACTCTTTGTGACCCTATGGACTATAGCCACCAGGCTCCTCTGTCCATGAGATTCTCCAGGCAAGAATACTGGAGTGCGTTGCCATGCCCTTTTCCAGGGGATCTTCCCGATCCAGGTTTTGAACTTGTCCCTCCTGCATGTCCTTCACTGCAGTCAGATTCTTTACCGCTGAGCTACTGGGGAGCCCGAAATAACATCTGCTCTAATTTAAAGCAGATCTAATATAACTAACACAAATCATGGTTTTCTATTTAACATGATGTGTATTCTGTTAAAGTTATTCCAACAAATGATAACTATATATTACTGATTCATAAAGAAGTATTTCAAAGAGGCTATCAGGTAGATGCTCCCTCAATAACCTGGGATAGCTTGATATCTAACCTATAAAAGCACCTATCTTTACCCATCCCAACCCCTGCCTTTCTTCCTCAACCTTACCTAATAAAGGAAGGGTGCTTTTCTCCTAAATTGTTTTTTCTTTCTTTCACTCCAAGTTCTAGATTCTTTTTATTCTTACTTTGTCAGAAATATCACTCTCACTCTCCCCTCGATCTTTGATCTCTCCCTCTCTTCCTGATCAGTCTAACCAGTTAAAACAAACAACTAGAACACTTCCTAAACATAGTATCCCCTCCTCCAGATGCCTGACTTTTTTTCTTAACATCTAGATTAAAGAAAAACTCATATGGCATTTCAAGTTCAGAAGTCATTGACTTAAGTGATTGTTAAAACAGGTTAGTAGCATTTCATTTCTACTTTTCCACCATTTAATATTTTAAACTTTTAATTTCAAGTAAATTTCAATTTACCGAAGACTTGAAAAGGTAGTACAAAGATGTCTTATATACCCTTTCCCTTCTTCTCTTACTGTTACTATCATGCATCATTATGGTCCATTTATCAAGTAGAAAATAGCTTTGTTACAGGACTACTAACTCAATTACAGACTTTATTGGGGTTTCACCCATTTTCCCACCAATGGCTTTATTCTGTGCCAGGATCCAGTCAAGATTACCCACTGTATTTAAATTTCTTAACATTTTGACTTCACTGCAGATTTTGATCTAAAGATCACTCTTTCATCCTGAAATAGTGTCTTTCCTTGTTGACACTTCCCTGGTTTTCTTCCTATCTTTGGCAAATTCTTACTAATTTCCTTCAACATTTAATGATTGAAATTCTTTAGAGCTTGGTCCTGGTTTCTCTTTACCTCCTTGCTGTTCACTGCCATTGGCCACCTAGTCGGTTATTACGTGGCTTCAGATACTGTTGCTATGTTGGTAACTCAAAATGCATATTTTATATGCTTCTTCTATAGACTCCAGGTCCTCATATCCTTATATCTTCTCCAGATCTTTATATCCCCATTCTGTATATTATTAACCTCATTTAGGTATGTTTGGAGTCAGATTCATTATCTTTCCTTCCCAACTGAACCTTTTCCAGTGTCCCTTACTCACTTGCTTATGCAAACACAAGGTGCTCATTGTTTTTTACTTTGGATAACACCTACTCAAAGGCTTCCCTGGTGGCTCAGAGGTTAAAGCGTCTGCCTCCAATGCAGGAGACCCGGGTTTGATCCCTGGGTCAGGAAGATCCCCTGGAGAAGGAAATGGTAACCCACTCCAGTATTCTTACCCAAGTACACACATTCATACATTCAGAATATTGTCCAGAATATTTCTTTGCCGTCACTGCCGTTCATTTAGGTCAGGTCACCGTCAGATCTCTCTGGACTTCAGACCCTTGTGGAAGAAGAAAAGTTGTTCTTTCTGCTCAGAAATTAATCTGTTAGGACCACAAGCTTATTTTTCTCAAAATAACTATAGGAATAAATACGAGATAAAAGATCTTGATTATGGTGACCATAAAATTTATTTTGCAAACAAGGACACTTAAGTAGGATGGGAATATATTAATAGTTATTTCAAGACTACAGCCAAAGAGCAGATTGGTTTCAGGCAGATTGGAGGTATAATCACCCAAATCCTTTTTTTTTTTTTTTTGCTAGAAGGTAAATTTATATCACTAATGAAGGTGTAGACTTACATAATAAAAGTAGAGGAGCCCTAGAAATAGAAATAATGAATCAAATGTCCACAATGCTGTCATATAAGTTACCATTCAGGAAATTAAATTCAATTTCCTTTAACAAACAGACACTCTTCAATGTAACACATATATACTGAGTAAATGTAATTTATCCTACAAACATGTAGAACAAGCTTGCAGTCATTACAGCTTTGAGGTCAAAGATTACACTTCATAGAAGATGCAGAAAGAAACACGTGAAACAAAAGCTGGGAAGTTAGAAATCAGATTACTATAGGAAATCTTCTGTCCAGTAGATACCCAGAAACTCAAGTTTTTTATTACAAACCATAGAGAGTATGCAGACATTTAATTTAAATTAACATCTTGTCTAGTCTAATCAGTGCTTTTTATTCTTTGCCTCTTTATGGAAATCGGTATATAAATATTCTTTGAAGTCAGAAAGACTAAAGAATAAATCTGCTTTGGCTGCAGATTTTGAAGGGTCATGTTTCTTCTGCCTTAAAAGAAGGGATGACAGTTATCCTGCTCATTCCATAGGATCTCAGGAATACTTAATGGGGTAGTATATGTGTGAATTCTTGGCCAGTTTTAAGTCTTAGAAGTGTTATGGTACCAGCAACAGAGGAGGTTTTATTTTGTCTACACATACAAGCCTAGCCTGGAGCTCATCGGTGGTCTTAAGGAGGGTCTTGGCCCTGTGATGAAGTGGAGTCCAAGCTTGGCATCTGTCTTCCTCCACAGAAGTATTGTCAAAGTCTGAGTGAAATTTCAGATCCTCCACTAGGACTACTGTGGTAGGAATATTGCTCAATGTTTTGCTCAGTCTCTGATCAAATATAATCCTTTCTTAAAGTTCCCCTGCCCTGGCCCTAACTCTTGGAGGACAGCTGTGGGCCATGTGGCTTCAGATCATTGTAGAGGTGGTTGCAGGTACTAGGAGGGCAGCTGCGTTGAGCTCTAGGGTCAATGAAACGCGGAAGATGAGAAGGCAGACTCAGGAAGTGGACAGTGACAGACCCGAATACTTGAACCCAGGAGAGGACTCCTCTTCAGATGGTATACCTAGTTTTCTTATTGTTGTGTTTGTTGGTTGGTTCTCTACTTTGATGAAAAGTTTATGGCTTTTAGAGTGAAAAATAAACAGGACCTTGGCTTATGGTCCATAATGTATTGAGTTGCTTATTTGTATTCAGCCTTTTATTTTCCTGAGAAATGTGTAACCTCCATCTCTCCTGCCCACCCTCTCCCTAAATGTACAATCTCTGCTCTAACACTCTCGTGTTATAGCTGCTGCTACTGCTAAATCACTTCAGTCATGTCTGACTCTGTGCGACCCCATAGACGGCAGCCCACCAGGCTTCCCCGTCCCTGGGATTCTCCAGGCAAGAACACTGGAGTGGGTTGACAATTCCTTCTCCAATGCATGAAAGTGAAAAGTGAAAGTGAATTCGCTCAGTCGTGTCCGACTCTAGCGACCCCATGGACTGCAGCCTACCAGGCTCCTCCGTCCATGGGATTTTCTAGGCTAAAGTACTGGAGTGGGGTGCCATTGCCTTCTCCAGTTATAGCTAGAGGTGTGCTATCAAAAATAAATGTATAATTGAAATGTATAATTTCAGTGATATTTTTGTAAACTTATAGAATTGGGTAACCCTTGCCTTACTGAGTTTTAGAACATTCCAATGGAGAAATTTCATGGGATATATGTCTAACTAAATTTCCATTACTCAAAAGAAGATAATACTCATGGTACTAAGGGGTAGGAGGAGAAAGAGCAAGAGGAAGTTAGATAAATAATAGGACTTTAAAATTTGATTGAACTTTAAAATATAGTATTAATACAACTGTATATTATTTGAGCTGTGATTAATTGTTTAAACCTTCATGTATGAATTGTCTAATATTTGAATATATTAATGAATCATAATAAAATTCTTTCAGTTCAGTTCAGTTCAAAAACAAAACCAAAAAACAAAAAACTCGGATAGCGCTTTGGCCTCAGGGGTTTGGGGAACTTGTTTGTAAGCATGCAAGGAAGTCTAGGTAGAAAGGATGAGTGGCACCCTTTCCTTCTCCTTAGTCGGTACTAGAACTTATTGCAAAAATAAACCTTTCCTGAGATCTCAGCCTGTCCCAGGGAGGATGCCCCAGCCTGTGCTCTTAGCACAGTCACTGATTACCTTGGTTCAGAGAACAGGCCATCCAGACAGGAGTCCCCAGGTGCCCACCCTGTCCTGCACATCCTCTCCCCACATCACGGCCCTGCCCCTGCCCGCTGACCACGGTCAGTGCTTGGAGGCACAACTCCAGAGGCAAGGTAGAGGACAGCGGCTCTGTCCCCCTCATTGTAGGCGGTGTGAAGTGCTTCATTCTTAAATCATGGAATGGTATAGCCCTCAAAGCTTCAAAAGTCAATTCACATACTAGAAAGGTATAGATGAGGAAATTGAAGACCAAAGACAGAAAGTGTCTTAGCCAAAGTCACAGTGTTAATTAGTGGCAGAACTGGACTTGTATTTAGATGTCCTCAGTAGTTAGTAGCCTTCCTTCTGTGCAGTATATAAATGTTTATTGGAGCATATCTAGTTCCAGACAGTCATCCTTATTAATAATGTAGCATCATTTAAGGGTATGTGCATAATGGCATTGTGTTTATTTCCTTTATTGATCATTATTAATATTTCAGTGCTACTTCATTTTTTATCTGAAAACTTTATCATAAATGACTATGTGTGTCTTAGGGATCTTACTTTAAAAATGTGTTTTTAAAAACTAAGTTTGTGGCATGAATATGGAGGAGATGCTTTTCAGTATTTGTTAGGAAATGGCATACAAATTCCTTGTATTAAAACACACATTCTATGCTTCTTCCCAGTCCATGCCTTCCAGGTACTACAGAAAACCATTCTGAGTTAGATTATGATAAGGAAGTGCCTTTTGCATTTGTTGTGGGATGAATGAAGGATTTAGATCTTCAGTTCAACATTGAACAAATTTGCAGAGAACATTAAAATCCTTTACCTTGACATTTCTG
This sequence comes from Bos taurus, assembly GCF_002263795.3. Lineage (NCBI taxonomy): Eukaryota > Metazoa > Chordata > Mammalia > Artiodactyla > Bovidae > Bos > Bos taurus. The sequence goes on from NC_037355.1 coordinate 37,184,496, forward strand.
ATGCCCATCATTTTATCACCTTTGAGTCATGGATGGTTGATTAAAAATACCTTATATGCCTCCAACTCAAAATGCACTCAGAAACATTTTTAAAAGCTTATTTATATTTCCAATTTCTTCACTGCATTCCTATAAGGAATTTGAATAAACAGATTAGCCTTTCCACCTTGAGTTTACAATTAGGGACCAGAACAATTCAGGCAATATCAAGCATGTTGATGATAGAAGCACACCATGCATATGCTGTCATCTTAATTCACTTAAGACTTCAGTCCTTGAAAAATTCGGCATAATGTTCTCAATGCCCAATATTCCTGCAAAGCCAGAGACTGAATTCTCAGAGGGCTCGTTTCATCTTCAGTTTCTAGTAGTATTCCTGTTTCTCTATGCATGGTGAGTTTAAAGCTAGTTTTAGTAGTCCCTCATCCTGATTCCCTATCTCCACACAGATTTTTAATTTCAGAACTTGCAAGATCATTACATACCTGTAAGTAGAGATGTGTGGGAGAAAGGGGTTAATAGATAAGGCTCTTATCTACTATCCCAATCAGGATGGGGCTTTTAGAACAACAGCCTGCTCTGAGCCTGTATGTTATGAGAAGATAAAAATGTGATCTTTGAATTCACATTGAGCACCTAATGCCAGAGTATTAACCAGATGCATAAAATGTAAATACCTCTCACTTTGGATTATTTTAACTAATCTTAGGCATAAACACAAAGATGCCCCAGATAGCATTTTTCCTATATTTGAGCAAAAAATATGATGAATAAGGTTTGTACAGGAATTGGTGAAGTTCTGCAGCTGTTTTGGGGGCAGAAATAACTGTTTGGCGGCCTGTCTGATAAATTATTTAGACACATTAGTAAAAATAGTTCTGGTCATTGCTCCTTAGAACTAATTGATCTGAGCAAACAGTCATTAGTGTGATTGAAACAACAGAATTCATGTCCTGTTTCAGGATCATTTGTGCCAAAATAACAACTTAGGTCATGGGATCTAATGAAGTAACAAGCATTTATTATTCACCCACTGTGTGCCAGGGGCTGTGCTGAGCACTTTGGATGCAGGGATAGAAGTCATAGATTACAGACTGACTGTTGAAGCTTCATAATATAATGGGATTACATTAAAACATCAGAATCTATTCCACTCATAACCAAATTTACCATTTCGTCTATGCTTTCTCCATCTAACTCAGTATGATCCCTATCCCTATCTTGGATAAGTACAGTCAAAATTTCAAATTTAGGTTCCTGATATTTTTTACCATTGAAAAAACAGATGAAGAGGTCAAAAGAAAACAACAATAATCAGCTTTGTGCCTTTTGTCCCAAAACATTCAGTTTTCACTGGCCTCTGTAGCAGGTGATATATAATTTTCTAGATTGTCTCACAAGCAGAACTCAAATATCTAGAATTTTACTTTATCCAAATAAATCTTTTTCAATTAAAAGTGTGTGTTTGTGTATGTGTGTGTATTTTATTTTACTTACCAACCTCTCTATACTTATCTAAAACATTTTTTAGGGGAGGACAGCTTTGAAAAAAATACAAAATGCCCAAATATAAGACACACAATTTGAAAGAAATCATTATTAACCAATATAAACATTCACTTTCCAAGTTGCCTTATGACATTGGTTCAGGTATAAAGAGATACCACTTCACACTAAAGCAGAAGACCACCCGGTGCTGTCTCCTTGGCCTCCACTCACACTATCCTAGAAGGATGATACAGACATACTTTATTATGGATCTGAAGCATGGTTGTAAGTAAAACTGAACTCTCTATCAGGAGAACCCAAGATGAAGTGGAAATGTATTTCCTGGTAATGCTGGGTGTTTTCTGCTTAGAAAGCAATGGCACTGTATTGTGGACACTGTTTCTAATTAGCAAGCTTCTGAAATACGATATCTTATTGAGCAAAACGGTCATTCCATGCGTAACTGCAGTTGCAGCAGGACCTTTTCATTTCTGGTTATTAATTTGCATTTAAGATGCGTCAGAGTCATTAATTTACTGAACCAACATGGAAAGCGTGGAGCAGTTAAGTTTGTAAATGACACCATCATGCTTCAGTATGTTTGAGCTTAATGACACTCTATCACATGGAATACTCTAATATCCTTGTACTTGATGTGACTGGTGACATTAGATGCTAGGACTGTGGTAGTATTTGTCGCTTTAATTGTATTGAACTAACTAAACACAAGTAGACTGTTAATAGAGCTTGCAGTTAGATTTTCATTGTCCTGGCTGTAAATTATATTACCATTATTTTTGTTTTTCTTTTGGAGACATCAAGCTTTCTCAATATTATGACAGTCATACTATTGCTGAAGTCTTTAAGGAGAGGATAAATATGCTAATAACATTCTGAAATAACATTCTGGAAGGGACTAATTCTAAGCCAAAGTGAGTAGTGTAGCACAAAAAAGTGTAACTTTTCCTTTGAAGATTCCATTTTTTAGAAGTTAGGGAAAGCACTGTACTCAAAAACATCCTAACCAAAATTCACAACCTGTTTCACCCATTATTTCAAATCCTTTATATTAGAAGTTTAGGCAAACATTAAAGGGAATGTGCAACTACCAGGAAAATATTTTAAATATTTATACAATTGGGAGATTTATGAGTTAGCCTCTGAGTATTTTTTTTTTGTATTGAACAGAATTTCAACTATTATCTCTATGTTTTAATAAGATTTTCAATTCTTCTTCAAATATGGCCTTGCTTCTGAACCAAAAACTGCATGTACTCTTTTTTCTATCAGGCTAACAAATCAACAGTGTTTATGGTGGAATTGATACAAATATTTCTAGTGTATGTTTTAGTTTTTCATAGTCAACTCTCTGTTATTTCTGTTAAGATTCAAACTCCCTAAGTAACTATCTCCATACCTCCCTTCACTCATTATTTTATTGATTGGTCACTCGTTTTAAATCTATAGGAATTCTCACTCTTTATCTGGTTATAAACTCTTTTATATTTTTCTTAGCTACTAGAGAATCCTCTAAGAATTTCCAAGGCAGAGGTTGCATTTGACAGTGGCTTCCCAATCAATAATTATATGCATGATGTAAAAGCACATTAAAGAGTTCACTCTTTAAATAGTCAATTTGCTGAAACTTGGACAAACTGTCTTTAAATTGGCTGGTGAAATTTCATTTGACAGTGGCATTTTATTTATTAATTCATTTTATTAAACTGCTTTTCAGAAGTTAAGGCAAAAGAATAATTTATGACTTCTTCTAGTCTCAACAGAAATAAAATAATGTTGATGTGTCTCCTCGCTTCAGACTTTACACTTTTATCAAATGGGTACCATTTTGTACTGATAATACCATTATCAAAGTAGTTTACAAAAGACCTTAAAGCAGAGAACACTGGATATGTTAGCCTTGCTTAGGTTTATTTTTATTGTATATAAATGGATGCTAGTCAATTCCATAGTTTCTTTGACTTGGCTTTCATTATCTGGAAATATCTGAACCTACGTGTATATATAGACATATGTATATATGCGTGTATGTATATTTTATATATATATAAGAAAGTATGGTAGGTTTCAGGAACCAGTTGAAGGACTTCACTGTCTTTCTAAGAAGAAGGAGAACAACAATCTTCCTGAAAAGTGATTTTTACTAGAGTGAAGCATGAAGAATGAAAAAGGATTAAACTTCAAACAGGTAGACATTACTGTATCGCTATCATAGGATTATGCAGGTGCATAATCCAATTTGTGTTTATAATTCACACACTTCTCTGTTCTTTCAGTGATTCAGCGGACAGATTACAGATTTCTCCCATTGTAAATGTGATTTTTAGATGATTCATCGGAACTAAACATTTCCCAGGCATTTGGGCCATCATCTAGTGGGTTGAAGAAGCTGTTTTATTCCTGTAACCTACAAACTGAAGGTCAAGCGGAAGGTGGTGGTGCTCGCAGGGTCTCCTGCCACATGGGACCTGTTCCCCTCACCCTTTTGTACCTGCGTACTGTAGAGTTGAGTTTTTCAGAAAGAAGGCTGGAGGAAATCATAAGATGGCAATCACTCTGCTGATCATAGTTTTTCCCTTGAAATCCCATAACACAGACTTTATTTTTTGTGACTCTGATGGTGAAATAACTTGTCTGAACTGTTGACTCTTGGGAAGTAGCTTTACAGTAATGACCCCCACAAGCATGTCATAACATTTCACAGGTTTTTATCACTTAGTCTTGTCTGACTCTTTTGCAACTTCATGGGCCATAGCCTGCCAGGCTCCTCTGTCCACAGGATTTCCCAGGCAAGAATACTGGAGTGATTTTCCATTTAATTCTCCAGGGGTATCTTCCTGACCAAGTGATCAGACCGGCATCTCCTGTGTCTAATGCATTGAAGGAGGATTCTTTACCCACTGAGCTACCGGGGAAGCCCCCTAGGTTTTTATAAGTTGCATAATTCTGCCAAATCATCGTGAATGTTAGAATTCCTTCTAGTTGTTTTATTGTAAATAACTGCTGAAATAAAAATGCAGAATTAGATGAGTAACTGATTTTCCCAATAAACATTTACCTCCTGAAGCTATGCCACTAACCAGATGTGTGAACACCCTAAGTTGGGAGCGCTGTGGGCACTGCACTGACGCTTCTCCCTTTCTTTTCCTCCTCTTCCAAAGATTCATAACTCTCTGTGGGAGATTTCTCAACTGCGGATACTTTGTTAGCATTTATTTACCTTATCAGAGGTCCTCATTCTTAATGCTTTGTTGAAAGAAAAACAAAGAGCGTATTTAAAAAGCTTACTGTCAGACCCCATCACGATATACTCTGAATCAGTTATTTCAGGATGAGGCTCCAAAATCTACATTTTCTCAGGCTTTACCAGCAGCTCTTACCTAATTTATCTAGGAATATCCTATTGCACAACACTGAAAAAATGTGGCTTCAGGGTTAATTAATCCCAAAGCCTCGCATTCCCAGAATAAAGCATTTGTGAATGCTGGTGGTTGCTGCTTTAGTTGATCCTGAATGAAGCAGTGCTCAGTGTGCTGTCTAATGCCTTATCCTCCTGGGGAAAACAAGAGAGCAAACAAACAAATGCACACACAGGGAGGAGGACTGTTTGAAATAATAGTCTAATGGGACAGTTCCAGACACACCGAAGGGAGGCAGAAGTGGTCTTGAGAATTCTGGGGTTCAGAAATGGTCCTGAACTGAGAAAGAGGGTGGGCATAGCAGCATATTGGAAACAGTGAGAACGTGTGCTTCTGGTTGCTGGTTCTCCTTTGCATTTGAATTTCTGTGTTTACACAGGACTTGGGGTATATAGAAGTAGAGTCCCCTTGGGCATCTGTTGTTTTGTGTTCAGCTAAGTTCAGGCAGGAATCAGTAAACATGGCAAGGCATTATGGATAGTAAGGAAGAATACATTTACAATAGAAAATTCTATAACAAAAGCATTGTCTTTCTCTGGAGGGTTCTGGGGGTTGTCCTATTGAGAGAGATTTCAGAGTCAGGAATAAGGTGTGTGTTTCCTTTTTTTAAGACCACAAGGACTAGAAGGCTCCAAAAGCAGAAGAGTAACGACTGAAATAAACCTAGGCAAAGCAGTAGTTGAAAGTACAGGCTGATATCCAAATTTTGCAAAGACCAAAAAGCCAAAGGCAGGTTTTAGGATCAAGGTGTAAAGAAAGGAAGCCATAAAATAGGGAGAGGAGAACAAATACTCATGAATTGAGCACAGTATGGATGAGCCAAGGCTATTACTGAGAAATTGGAATGTCACTTACTAATATGTAGAATGAAATAGAATGTGTGGGTAGATTTAAATGCCTCAAGTTGGGCCAAACCTATTAGCCTTTTTGAGCAAGATTACGTGTGCTACTTTCCAGTGGATCACTGTGGTTACATCATGTGCAGTTCAATTCAGTGGTTGGTGTACTAAGCAGCAGGGTGCCTGTACGGAAAGTTCTGGTCTAGGTTCTGCCAACATTCTTGTTTAAACCTTGCCACTGGTGTTGTATTTGTTCCAGGCAGGTGCATCAGTTTGTATCAGTAGTTGGTCATCTGTTTGCCCAATGGAGTCATTAAGATTTAGAGGAAAGACATGGAATCTGGAGTTAGGTAGTCCTGGGACCTTCAGTTACTCCCCCTTAGTCCATTTTCTATATAAATGAGATAATTGTATGTATCTTCTAAGGGTTAAATGAAAGAGCAGATGTGCCAGTGTTATAAATACTCCAGGTATTCAGAAAATATTAATTGTTTTCTCCTTTTACACTCTGATATTCCACAGCTTCATAAAATTTGACCCTTATGATTTTGTCTGTACTCTTATTCACTTGAGACTTTTGATTAGTTACCTTGTCAACCACTATGTGGTTGATTTAAGGTATGTAAAACAAGCATTCATCTATTCTACACGGTGTTTCTACCCCAGCCACATCTATATTATATTAAGTGATCTTTGAAGCAGTTCTAATGGGGTTTTATCCCTTGGGTCAGGAAAGAACCTGCTTCTGATGTCTCCTGTGCTCATGTGTCCCAGGATTTTTGACGTGTCTGTTGAAGTGGGCAGCAACAGCTAGAACACTTGGCCTGTCTCCCCTCAGGTAAGGAATGGCCTCATTTGTATTAGTGAGAATTAGCAACTATACTGGTATAATCTTCAGTTGAAGTGAAGTAAAGGGAAAGTCGCTCAGTCACATCCCACTGTTTGCACCCCCATGGACTATACAGTCCATGGAATTCACCAGGCCAGAATACTGGAGTGGGTAGCCTTTCCCTTCTCCAGGGGATCTTCCCAACCCAGGGATCAAATTCAGGTCTCCCACATTGCAGGCAGATTCTTTACCAGCTGAGCCAAAGGAGTGTAATCTTACAGGCTAATTAATAAAAAGAAAACATGTAATCAAATTCCAGACAAGTAAATCAATTCTATCAGTTATTTTGAGAAAAGTAAATCTAGAAAAGCAATGCTGAGCCCCTCCCCAATGGACGCTTTTCTATTTCCTGAAAGTAGAAACAGCTTTGACACCGGATTCAGATAATCTGTGTGACTCTTGCTCCTGCCACTGAAGATTTGTGTGACATTTGTGATGTGAAGCAGGACAGTTACTTGTGATGTTTGCTTCCGTATGGGTGAATAGAGGATATAAAATGCTTTTAACTGGTTTCTTGCTGCTGCTAAGTTGCTTCAGTCATGTCTGACTCTGTGCGACCCCATAGACGGCAGCCCACCAGGCTCCCCCGTCCCTGGGATTCTCCAGGCAAGAACCCTGGAGTGGGTTGCCATTTCCTTCTCCAATGCATGAAAATGAAAAGTGAAAGTGAAGTTGCTCAGTCGTGTTCGACTCTAGCGACCACATGGACTGCAGCCTACCAGGCTCCTCCATCCGTGGGATTTTCTAGGCAAAAGTACTGGAGTGGGGTGCCATTGCCTTCTCCGAACTGGTTTCTTGGAAGAGCTGAATTGGATTTTAATTGTGATGCACCTAAGACAAAGCTGGCTTGCAATAAGTACTAGTCCCATTCTCTTTCCTGTTATTTTGCGAGTTGAGTTCATTTCTTTTATGAAAGTGGTGTTTCCATCTTGCTTTAAACTCCTACTGTACATGCGGGACAACAGCCCAATAGCTAGCAAAGGATATGTAGTAGTATCAATGTTCGTTGCTCTGCATGGCCCTGACATTGCTGGGCACTAGTGCTCACCTCAGTTGCTGACTTGAAGCCATTCTGCTTGGTTGGCTGGCTCCATGCGTGTGCCAGCACTGAGTGTGGTATCTTTCACCAGACCTCAGGCCACAAGGAATTGGTAATGGGAAATGCCATCTTTGCTAGCTGTGTATGAAAAATCATGCTTATTTCATAAGTAAAGGGAACTAAGCAAAACTATCAAATATTTGCTTAGTATCTGATTGGCTCCAAATTGGTAAATATCAGCAAGAATATATGTTAGAATACATATATAGTATATTTGATTTCTTCTTTAAGCCTGAGGGTCTTCAGAGAGCTTAGCTGTAAACTGTGATTATCAAGGCTCATGTGTTCTCCCAAGAGTTTTGTAAGAAACAAATGAATAATATACACGAGAAAGAGCCATAGGTGCTTGCATGGTGGCTTCAACATCACCTTAAAACACCAGCGGTTTTATTACTGGTGTTACTAATTTTATTTCACATTGGAATTTTCTTCTTTGATGTTCACTTGACATTTATCTTGAAAATATCTCTTATTAGCGTGATGTGTCCTGTGAGCTAATCACTTCATTAATACTGCTCTGGTACTATAGCCAACTCCAGCTGAAATAATTTGGCACATGCAGTTCATTTCCGCTAGTGTAGTCTTTCAAGGATAGATTGGAAATGTCTAGAGCAAACCTGGAAGAATCCCAGAACGTGACTTCTGAATACACATCAAGAGGTGTCTTGTTCATATTCTTTTGTGGGTATCCCTCTCCATGGGCCACTGAGACACATAAACAGGAACCATGTTTAACAAGTTAGGTAACCTTTAAGGCCTATAAACCATATACAACCTGAACATGGCTAGCCAGTGCCTTGTCACTGAAGTGGGCAAGGTGTTAAAATCATATTTGCTTAGAATAGACACTTGAATTTATTTTACAACTGGGTTAAGCTCCTCAAGGCTTGACACAAGGCAGATATCAAACTACGATAGAACCTAGGGAAATACTTCTTCAGTATTAACCATCAATGCAAATATTTAAAGTATACTGTTTCTACCAAGAGAATGCAGAGACAAAAAGACTAACATAACCTTCCTATTTCCAGATCCTACTAAAATCCAGCTCCAAAGTTGGAATTGTTTATGTGTGTGTGTGTGTGTGCTCAGTCACTCAGTTGTGTCCAAATCTTTATAACCCCATGGCCTGTAGTCTCCCAGGTTCCTCTGTCCATGGAATTTTCCAGGCAAGAATACTGGAGTGAGTTGCCATTTCCTACTCCAGGGGATATTCTAGACCCAGGGACTGAACCCGTGTCTCTTGCATCTCCTACACTGACAGCCACCCGGGAGGCCCGGAATTGTTTATAAAGAACTCTATTTTCAGTATATATTCTACTCAGATACCATTCAGTGTGTCTGGAATTTTATCCTGGAAATCCACTGCAAGCAGTCTCCATGTTACTTGTCTTGACTCCTGAATTCTGATTTATCATCTCTAGTAAGCGAGCTGGTGAGCATCATACAGGAGGTTCACAGGGCTTAGCTATTCAAGAAGTGTGGATTGAAGTTCAGGCTTCATGTACAATCTTGGTGACAAGCTGTAAAGGCATGTTATCTGCCTAAAACACTATAGAACAATCCTTTGCCATAAGACTCTCCTCCATAGCTTGTGCCTTATATTTTATGGGGAGATGTCAGGTATATGTTGGGTATATGCTCTATTTATCTCAGTTCTTAAAAGTCCTCAGTGGATAACAGGGAAGTCCAGTGACGATACTGACCATAACATACCTTACTAATGCACACAGATACACAGTAGTAACTTCTTTAGTTTTGGTACTTGGGATACAGGAGGAGGTGGAAGACAGGGAATGGGGAGAGAGTAACTCATAACGTATTTGGATTAAGCTGGTTATGACCTGACTGACTGTTAGCCCACGCTGCTCGCAAAGACAGTTGTTTCTGATCCCCATTACAGGGCCTGGGATGTGGTTTACACAGCTGGCCGAAAGAGTGGAGGTTTCTCTGATAAAGAGTGAAGCCTGGTGACAGAAGCTGACAAAAGTGAGGAGACTTTCTGGCCCCAGGTATCTATAGAAGGAAAAAGCAGAATGACAGTTACTGCTTATGGGAGTTCTGCTACCCAGACTTTGATCCACATGAGTGCCAGACCACTGTCCTAAGTTCCTGATACACTTCCAGGCTCTCTCAGCATTCTTTAGGAGTCAGGCAGGACCAGTTTGTAGGTTGAAGGTCCTCAATGTTTGTGTCAGACCAAACTGGCCTAAGTAGACACCAAGAATCACTTATAAATATTCTGAATACTGACCATTCTCTCCAACAGTCATATGGAATAGGTATTACTAATATCCTTATTTTATAGATGCAAAATCTGTGATTTGTCTGAGTAGCTGTTAAGTGGTGCAGCTTGCATTTGATCTCATATTTGATTTCCTCTGGGATCCTTAAATGCCTGAATCAGGCTTGATGTACCTTGCCTCTGCATGTGGTAAGTAAGGGCATCTGAAAGTACAAAAGGTACCTACTTTCCTAGATCCATTAGATTAAGAGGGAAATCAGAGAAACATGGCCAGGCCATTTACCTGTAACGTTATCTGTGGTATCTGTGGAATTCTTTGGTTCAGCATCTTAAAGATACACACACAGATCAATTGAGAATATTCAATTCCATCCTTTTAATGAGGACAGTAGTTTACTACCATGCTATCTTTAACTGAATATATACCGCAACCAAAAATATTACACGAACGGCAATTGTTAAGTCCTTCTGATTAAAACTAATCAACTGAAGAAGTCTTGCCCCAGCCTGTGGTATGGAGCTATCTGTGCCTCTGCCAGCTAGCCTCACTGAGACTCTTCACATAGCACCCCAGATCTTTTGTATAGGGATACCCACTTTTGAACTCACAGTATTCACCAGTAATCATGCATATACAAACATTTTGACCCCTGTTTACAGAGACATCACTGATTTATTTCTATGAATGTTCTTCCAAGTGGCTCTGTAGGATGGTGGCTGCAGACTTCATTAGCTCAGCCTTCAGAACCGCTTCTTGTATTCAGTAGTTACATTTTCTGGACTTCCATCATGGTTCAGTGGTTAAGACTTTACCTTCCAGTACAGGGGCTGCGGGTTTAATCTGGGTTGGAGAGCTAAGATCCTATATGACTCCCCAGCCAAAAAACCAAAACCTAAAACAAGCAATATTGTAACAAATTCAATAAAGACTTTACAAAAATGTTTAAAAATAATAGTTATTCATTCTGAATTTTCTGTTGCTTTCACTCAAACAGTTTTTGCCTGTATTCGTGTTTTTTAATGGGCCCTCTGACAATATGTTCTATGAAAAGGAAAATAATTTTAAAAGAAGTTTCATGAGGCTCTGAATTCAATTAACAAGTTCTTATCCTCACTGGCAGGTACTCTTACAGTGTATTCATTTTTGTTGGGCTCCTTATCAGCTTTTATGGTTATACTGTGCTCCTTATACTGTGTTGTGATAAGATTTTCTTCTGTAGGATCCTGGAATTATTGACTGTTCCAAATAGAAAGTCCCTTTGAGTTTATCTGAGTCAAAATTATCACTGATATTGAATCTTTTCTGATTTTGGCTGACACTTTCAGTGTCAGGAAGTTTACTCCTAATTATTCTATCTGCTGTTTAATCTGGGGCATTTAAAAGGTTTTGACTAAAAGGCCTACACCATATGATGAAATATCCTGCCTTGCGATTTCTACCCTGTTTTTTCCTGGTTGGTCTCTTTGCATCTAGAAATGTGGTTCTCAAAAGTTTATATGCATCAGAATTACTTGGAGGGTAAAACAAATTACTGTCCTCACTCTAGAATTTACCATTTTCTGTAAATCTGAGGAGAGGTTTGAACTTTGCATTTCTAACACATTCCTGGATTATTTTGATGATGCTAATTCTCATTTTGAGACTCTGATCTGAATATGTCTTCTTTTCATTTTCTAAAGCCTTTAAACCCCTCCCCCCGGCAAAATAGCCTTTTGTCTCCCAGCTAAATAACCCCAGTTCCTTCTTTTGAGGCTATGACTTGTCAACCATGTCATCAAGAACTTCCCGGCCGTACCTGTCAGTCACTGAACTTCAGGGGTCAAACAGACACCACCAATGAGTGAGAGCATCAAAGGTGGCCATAGGATGGTCATGTAGGTAACAGCTGTTGACTTGTTACACAACTTAGCAGGCCCGACCGACAGTATTTGCATGCCATTTTTTCCAAGCATCAAACCTACTTAATAAAATCTGCTTCCCAGCTGAATTTGACCCTGGGGATAATATTTTGGGGCCTGAAGGCATAGTAATTAAAATGGAGGTTGAGATCAGAATGTGTTATGTAAGTCAGCATATCAAGTTATTGTCCAGAGTTGTCTGATGCTTTTTGAACATGAAACCAATTCTAAAAATAACTTTTAGCACATTAAAAATAATTTTTAAGGAGTTACCTAGCTTCTTAGTTATGAGATCAATATGTATCTCATGCTGGTACCATCATGAGATAAATAAGAGAGTTAAAAAGCAAATATAATTGATGAGCTGGGCCATCCTAACTTTGCTTGTTGCCATTATTTAAATTTTAATTACTGTATTATGTTTCCAGATGTTGATTTTAGACATTTTATCATATCCTTTATTGCTCAAAAGTGTTTTCTATGTATTTATAATATAGGTTATTTATGGTTCTTGGATGTAGAAAAATCCATTAAAATGAAGCAAATATTTTTGAAACTTAACCAGATTTTTGTCTTTGTTTTCCCAGAAAGTTTCTCCTTAGAAATGTGTGGCCAGGAGTTGAGCCTAATGCTTTCTGAATAAGATGTTTAACAATATTGTAGTGTGTGTTGGGAATTTAGAAAGGTAATTTATTCCTAAAGCTTCTTAGGGAAATGCCAGTTTAATAAGTGGGCTACATGCTTCTGCAGGGTTTTGTGGCTTGTTATACACAGTCTTTCAGTCCACAGTCCAGTTCTGGCCCTTCCCTTAATTTTACCTTGTCTCTAGTTTGATTTTCGTTGTCCTAGGATAAATGTAGAATGGAATAGAATTAGCAAATATCTAACTACAGTCCTTAAGTGTGGCAAAATTCATTCTGGATCAACTTTTCCAGGAGTTCTGACAAGATGCAGCTCTCCTGCAGTATGGTCAAGGCTGAACTTCAGCTCAAGGGCACCTGTCCTTCTGTACTCCCTTCTATTCCCACTCTTACACTTTAAAAGGGTAAGACTCTTACACTTTAAAAGCACCCAGGACCCTTTTCCAGTAAGTGTTCAGCTGGGGCAGTGGCTGGGCTACTGTGGGCTGCAAGATGTTTTAGATATCATCCCTTGGCAGGAGGTGAAGACTTGAGAGTACCCAGAAGCCAGCAAGGGGTACAAATGTGTGTGTGTGTGGCTGGTGGGATACTCCTGCCGTGCTGAGAGGAGGCAGTGCACATACAGCTACTCCTTCAGTGGCTGCACTGGTGAGGGGGGCATTCTCTGATCTCTGAAGAGGCCCTCAGAGTCTAGACTGTTTTTTCATTTGCTTTTAAAGTTGAATCTCCTGATTTTCAAAAACTTGCTTATTAAAAACAAGACCCAGACCCTGTAGCCCGAAACATGCAAATCTACCAACAAAGTCTTTGAGCTGATAGGAATGGACATCACACACTCCAGAGCAGAGGGCGCCTGAACACTTCACTTTGCAAAACAGTTAAGTGCCCATCTTTCATCTGTTTCTGATAATGAGCAGAGCTATCCATGCCCAAGTATTAAGTATTAAAGAGTTATATGCCAAATTTCACAAAATACTTTTTCTAAACCCAGAAACTTCTCTGTTTATCACTGTGCATATCAAAATGATAATACATAAAGAAAACAATTAAAAAAAAAAAACTACTGATGTTTTGAAGTAGTTCTATTTTAGAAGAGAACCTTGACAAAACCTGAGCCTTGTTAGGAAAAAAAAATGATAAAGCAATAATTTACAGAAAATCTAGATGGGATTTTCAGTAACCTTATGCAAAACACAGAACAAATGTGGTACTCAGAAAGCAAACAGATCAAAACAAAGCACAAAACAAACGCACAAACCCAACTCAGCCAAGCGATGAAGCTAGAGAGGCATGTAAAAGAGAACTGGCTGCGGAAAGATGGCAGTAAGCTGGAATCTCGCACAGGCTGATTGTTCCTCAGCTGTGTAAGGGGCTCTGCAGCACAGTCATATTACTGACACATGGAAGTCATTGTCTACTGGAACTGAAATCATACATGTGCTATGCTCGGCACAGTCGCTCAGTTGTGTCTGACTCTTTGTGACCCCCATGTACTGTAACCTGAGAGCCCCCTCTGCCCATGGAATTTTTCAGGCAAGAAAACGGGAGTGAGTTGCCACTTCCTTGTCTAGGGGATCTTTCCAACCCAGTGAAACACCCATCTCCTGCGTTTCCTGCACTGGCAGGTGGATTCTTAATCACTGAGCCATCTGGGAATCCAGAGATAATGCATGACTAAGGGTCATTTAGAAAAAGCCTGTAGGTATGATGATTGGAAAGTATTTATTTTGTTTTATTATTTTTATTTTTTTTAATGATTGATGGAAGGCTGCCTACTTCTCCTCATTGGAACCTTATACAGAGGAAAGCCTAGCAGAGCACACAGGGATCAAAAAGATCAGATGGGAGATAGTGCAAGGTTTTCTTATTGATTTTTTTCTGAATGATCTATCCATTGTTGAAAGTGGGGTCTTGAAGTCCTCTAGTAATATTGTATAGTTGTGTGTTTCTTCTTTCATATCTGTCAGTATTTGCTTAATATACTTAGGTGCTCCAATGTTGGATGCATACATATTTATGATTGTTATGTCTCCATGATGAATTTTCCCTGTTATTATCATATACTGATCATCCCTGTCTCTTGTTACAGTCTTTGCCTTAAGGTCTTTTCTTGTTTGATAAAAATGTAGTTACCCTGCTTTCTTTTGGTTAATACTGGCATGGAACACCTTTATGCATTCTTTTATGTCGAACCTATGTGTGTTCTGAAAGCTGAAATGTGTTTCTTGTCAGCAGCATATAATTTGCATCTTTTAAAAAAATCCATCCAATAGCTACTTTTAATTGGAGAATTTAATTCATTTACATTTACCATAATTATTGATGGGTAAACATTAGTAAATGCTTGATGTATTCCTCTGTGGATGATCTCTACTACATTTTGCATTTTATTTATCTTGTTCTTCAGCTCCATAATTTCTGTTTTATTCTTCTTTTATGGTTTCTATATCTTTGTATACTTCTCATTTTAGTCCTGTATCATGTCCCCAATTTTGCTAAATTATCTTTCTGTGGGTTTTGTTGTTTGTTTTTATGTTTTTGTAGATCTTTGAACTTCCTTGTAAAAGCTATTTTGAGTTCTTTACCAGGTAAATTTCAGATTCCATGTCTTTGGGGTTAGTTACTGAAATATATTTATGATCCATTGTTAGTGTCAAGTTGCCTTGTTTTTTCGTGTTTCTTAAAGCCTTGCATTGCTGTCTTCATGTTTGAAGTAGCAGTCACCTCCTCCAGTTAATAATGACTGACTTGAAGGCAGAAATACCTTTTGTCAGGCATGATAGTGACCTATGGATGCTCTTGTTTCATACTTCTTGCTCCCTCTTGTGGCTGAATTCTTTTCTTTTTTAACTATTTATTTTAATTGGAGGCTAATTACTTTACAATATTGTAGTGGTTGTTGCCATACATTTACATGAATCAGTCATGGGTGTACATGTGTTCCTCATCCTGAACCCCCCTCCCACCTCCCTCCCCATCCCATCCCTCAGGGTTGTCCCAGCGCACCAGCCCTGAATGCCCTGTCTCGTGCATTGAACCTGGACTGGCAATCTATTTGCATATGGTAATATACATGTTTCAATGCTATTATCTCAAATCATCCCACCTTCGCCTTCTCCCACAGAGTCCAAAAGTCTGTTCTTTATATCTGTGTCTCTTTTGCTGTCTCGCATATAGGGTCATTGTTACCATCTTTCTAAATTCCACATATATGCATTAATATACTGTATTGGTGTTTTTCTTTCTGACTTACTTCACTCTGTATGATAGGCTCCAGTTTCATCCACCTCATTAGAACTGATTCTAATGTGTTCTTTTTAATAGCTGAGTAATATTCCATTGTGCATATGTACCACAACTTTCTTATCCATTCTAGGTTGCTTCCATGTCCTAGCTATTATAAACAGTACTGCGATGAACATTGGGGTACATGTGTCTCTTTCAATTCTGGTTTCCTTGGTGTGTATGCCCAGCAGTGGGATTGCTGGGTCATATGGAGGTTCTATTTCCACTTTTTTAAGGAATCTCCACACTGTTCTCCATAGTGGCTGTACTAGTTTGCATTCCCACCAACAGTGTAAGAGGATTCCCTTTCCTCCACACTCTCTCCAGCATTTACTGCTTGTAGGCTTTTTGATAGAAACCATTCTGAGCAGCGTGAGATGGTACCTCATTGTGGTTTTGCTTTGCATTTCTCTGAAAATGAGTGATGTTGAACAACTTTTAATGTGCTTGTTAGCCATCTGTATGTCTTTGGAGAAATGTCTGTTTAGTTTTTTTGGCTCATTTTTTGATTGGGTCATTTATTTTTCTGGAATTGAGCTGCAGGAGCTGCTTGTATATTTTTGAAATTCTTTGTCAGTTGCTTTGTTTGCTATTATTTTCTCCCTTTTGGAAGGCTGTCTTTTCACTTGCTTATAGTTTCCTTCATCGTGGAAAAGCTTTTAAGTTTAACTAGGTCCCATTTGCTTATTTTTGGTTTTATTTCCATTACTCTGGGAGGTGGGTATAGAGGATTCCTACTGTGATATATGTCAGGGAGTGTTTTGCCTATGTTTTCCTCTTGGAGTTTTATAGTTTCTGGTCTTACATTTAGATCTTTAATCCATTGTGAGTTTATTTTTGTGTATGGTGTTACAAAGTGTTCTAGTTTCAGTCTCTCACAAGTGGTTGACCAGTTTTCCCAGAACCACTTGTTAAAGAGATTGTCTTTTCATCATTGTATATTCTTGCCTTCTTTGTCAAAGATACAGTGTGTCCATAGGTGAGTGGATTTATCTCTGGGCTTTCTATTTTGTTCCATTGATCTATATTTCTGTCTTTGTGCCAGTACCATATTGTCTTGATGACTGAGGCTTTGTAGTAGAGCCTGAAGTCAGGCAGGTTGATTCCTCCAGTTCCATTCTTCTTTCTCAAGATTGCTTTGGCTATTCACGGTTTTTTGTATTTCCATATAAATTGTGAAATTATTTGTTCTAGTTCTGTGAAAAATACTGTTGGTAACTTGATAGGGATTGCATTGAGTCTATAGATTGCTTTGGGTAATATACTCATTTTCACTGTATTGATTCTTCTGATCCATGACCATGGTATATTTCTCCATCTATTTGTGTCTTGTTTGATTTCTTTCATCAGTGTTTTGTAGTTTTCTATATGTAGGTCTTTATTTCTTTAGGTAGATTTTTTTCCTAAGTATTTTATTCTTTTTGTCACAATGGTGAATGGAATTATTTCCTTAACTTCTCTTTCTGTTTTCTCATTGTTAGTGTAAAGGAATGCAAGGGGTTTCTGTGTACTAATTTTATATCCTGGAACTTTACTATATTCATTGATTAGCTCTAGTAATTTTCCGGTGGTTTCTTTAGGGTTTTCTATGTGGAGGACCATGTCATCTGTAAACATTGAGAGTTTTACTTCTTCTTTTCCAATTTGGATTCCTTTTATTTCTTTTTCTTCTCTGATTTCTGTGTCTAAAACTTCCAAAACTATATCGAATAGTAGTGGTGAGAGTGGGCACCCTTTTCTTGTTCCTGTGGCTGAATTCTTAAGCTTGTTTGCCTTCCATTAATCCTGCAATTAAGTAGACTGAGTGCTGATAGCCTCCCTTTTTGGAAAAGGCAATGGCAACCCACTCCAGTACTCTTGCCTGGAAAATCCCGTGGACCGAGGAGGCTGGTAGGCTGCCGTCTATGGGGTCGCACAGAGTCAGACACGACTGAAGTGACTTAGCAGCAGCAGCAGCAGCAGCCTCCCTTTTGCTTTCTGAAAGAAAGTGTTAAAGTTCAAGTTTGTGGTCTCTCCCTGACCTTCAGTTTTGGGCTAGTTTTCTGTGCATACTCACTAGCTGTCTGCCAAAACTCCATCTCAGCACTGACAAGAGTGTGTATTTGTGGTTGTGTATTTGTGAGGCATGCAGAATGCTGGAGTGCCCATTGGCCAATTGGTGGGGTCCGTGGACAAGGTGTCTCTAGAGGCTGTTGGACAGGCTTCTTCATGGGGGACACAATACCATTACTAGGATCTGTATGACTTTAATGCCTGCTGAGAGTCCTGTCTGCTGCTCTTCCAGGCTCTTCCCATTCCCCAGTAGTTCAGTAGTGACATCATATTCTGGATGAGGTGAGAGAGATGGCAGCATTCTACACAACTGGGTGAACTCAGGCACTCACTCACAGACTGTCGCTTTCTTCAGCAAGAGAAATTCTGGGCTGAGGAAGATCTCTTTTGGCACTGAGCTGTGCTGTCTTGTGAGAAGTGTGATATGGATAAAGCTGAACTGTTCTTCATATGCATTCAGACTTTCTAGTGCATCTGAACTTGTATTATTTTTTGTATGTGTGTGTGCTCCAGTGGTAGCTGAAACTTCTCTCTGGGATACTTCCCACAAAGTCTCTTTTATCCATGGGTGGTTGTCCAAGACAGTGTTCTCCAGGGGCTCCTGGCTTGTGGCTGAGAAGGTTTGTAGCTGGCTCATAGGCCACTGCAGGATTCACAGCTGGAACCAAAGTCTCTATGCCTGACATCCAACATACAGGTGGGTGATACTCCTTCTTGGTTCCTTGGCATTGGGTGTTGGATCCCACAACTCCAACAGAGGTATTTTTGTTTGTGGGTAATTGTTGAATCATTATTGTTGCGGGGGAATGAAACGTGGAATGTTTTATTTAGCCATCTTCTGATGTCACTATTACCTTTTAAAAATAGGTATAATATGTGATATATAACAGAAATTGCTCTTTGAGAAGGTGGATATTGCACTGATGAAATATCCATAATCTCCTGTCTACTGTGCCATATATTAGTGTAATTATGAAGGAGACATAAGGAAATGCCATAAGCAGTCTCCACAGGGCCTCAGGCTTCTTAACCAGTTCTCATATGGCTGTTGTATAAATGCTAATTACAAACATATCATAATAAAGAGGGAATGGCTACTGGTAACATGTACCTGCTAATTTGGTGTCTTATTTATGACAGCACAGTGAGGCTTATAGTCAAAGACAGTGGAAGACAGAGAGCAGTCAGTAAAGCAGCGTCCTCTGCTTCGTAGGCTGAGGCAGGCTGGGAATTTGTTTCAACTTTGTTATATAATAATTCATTTAATAAAAGCAATATTGATTAGTGACCCAAGACTCTGAAGCCTTATTTATTATGTGTGGAAACATAAGCTTTTCATTTCCATAATTTATATTTCATTCCTTTATAAAAATAACAAAAGTTCAGTATAGAACAGAATATAGAAATATGTGTAAACAATGTCACAGAATCCTCTCTCCTAACCTCAGCTGCTACCATGTCTTCACTTTTATGTTCTAAAACTAAATGATTATTTTCTGATTTACATGATAGTAACTGATGCTAAAGCTGAAGCTCTAATCCTTTGGTTACCTGATGTGAAGAGCCAATTCATTGGAAAAGACCCTGAAGCTTGGAAACACTGAGAGCAGGAGGAGAAGGGAGTGGCAGAGGATGAGATGGTTGGATGGTATCACCGACTCAATGGACATGAGTCTGAGCTAACTCTGGAAAATAGTGAGGGACAGGAAAGCCTGGTGTGCTTCAGTCCATGGGATCACAAAGATTTGGACATGACTTAGTGACTGAAGAACAACAATTGTTTAAGAGAGAAATACTTTTAAATACAGAACTATGGGAGAAATGATATAGCTCAGTGTTGAAACAGAGTTTTCTTTGCTTATAAGATTTGGCCATTTCCATTTTTTGGCAGCTTAAAGAGGGTTATTTTCAATTTGTCCTCTTTATTACTGTGGACAGGAAATGTTTTTAGACAGTTTACCTTTCTGAATTCTCAAAAAGAAAGCGCAATATTCATTCCTCACAATATTCATTCCAATAGATTGTTTAAAAAAATTGTATTTATTTTTTCCCACAAATATTCAGTATGTCCCCTTCTGTCTTAAAAGTAGATATACCTGGATCCCATCCAGCATCAGCTCTGTTCACCAAATGGGTGTTATGTTCAAGTAACATAATTCCTCTTAAGCCTCATCTTCCTTATCTAAAAACTGTAGAATAAAGTTCACCTCCTCAGATAATGTGAGCCTATATGAACTGCCTGCCAATAATTGATACTTGGTAACTATTAGCCAGCTTCTTTTCCCCTTAATGTCAATATCACCTATTAATTCAACCATTTTATTTGGCAGAGTTATTAATATGTATATCTCTTGGGAAAACATTTCCATAAAGAGGTCTATAGAGAATAAACTTCCAATGAATTTACAGAATTTATCCTCCCACAAACTTTATGTCCCAAGGTATCTTCCTGTTTGAAGGGTTTGAAAGAAGACCGGAGTTTAAGATGATGTTGGTATGTTTGAGACATCTAATACTTTTATATTTTGTTACATTTATAGTGTCTGTTAATAATATAGGTATGATCATCAGCATGGAACTGCAGTACAAGTATATCTATGTTGGAACTATCAATTGTTATTAATATCTCATGGGAAGGAGCTATTTTAGAACTTTGTGGTAGTTTATAGATGGCATTACCATGGAAACGGTGGAGATTATATATTTTTAATTTATTCCTTAATTTTCTTTAAACTACTTTGTCACTGCCTCAGCAGGAAACCCTGTCTATAGAAATGACAGTGATTTAATGATCATTATGAAGTTGTCCAACATTCTTGTGATTTGCTTTGAAAGACATTGACTTTGGGTATCTTTGAATGTATTATTCAAGTCATGCTAAGCCCATTTAAAGTAGAGTTTACAGGGAAGAGAAGTATATTTTCTTATTGCAATTTATCATCCAGTAATGGTGAATGTTAACACTCAAAATTTAAGGCCAAATGTAGCTCAAGAATGAGCTGACTAATGGCTGTCTTGCTCTTGAAGAAAGTATATTGCTTTTGTACTTAACCAAACAGTCATTTAAAAGTATAAAAAGCTATTTAATAGCTACAAATCTTATTCCAAGAAGAATGTTCAATCTTTAATACAAAATGAGCCAAAGAAACAGGCTGCTGGATTGTTAAAGGAAATAAACAGTATCTCAGATTTTTTTCTTATAAATCTCTTGCTTCATGTCAGGGTCACACTGATAACAGGTTAGAGGTTTATATGTTAGGAAATTTACTTTGCAAAATATGGGCTATTCATAAATTAACCCTGAGGAATATAAAATACAGTGACATTGATTCCACGTATCTATTGGATGCCAATTCCAGGAGGTTGGAAAGGTCTATTAGAGAGAAATGTAATATTAACTGGAGAATCCAAACAGAAAAGAGACAAGGAATGCTAGGTAGATAAAATGGCAGAAATGAGTACCATTTACAGAATATGTAAGGTGTGCATGGAGAGTGAGGTGTGTATGGGGGTGAAGGTTGTGCAGAAAATTCCTTGCTGGCTATGAAGTTTGAATGGAAGTCTATCTAGGAAACGGGAGAGGTGGAATAAAGATCCTTCAGTTCTGTAGTATGTTAGTGAGTGATGTTTGGGACAAAGGAGAAAGTTATGCTCATTGTACTGTTGCTTCTAGGAGGATAACACCATGTGGTTAGGATTGGGAACCTTGTAGGGTTGTTCAGGTCAGTCTCCTACCTTTATGCCTGATAATGATTGTTGTTACAATAAACTACTTCTACTTAGGCAGATTAGAGTATGATCTTCATTTACTAGAAAGGAAATCCTTTGTCTTGTTGGGACAGTAACTGAATCATGCTGAAATGAATGAAAAATGCAACCCTGTTATATTTCATGGCTGGCAATTTAGTCTCAATTTGTTTGATAAAGGAAGTGGCTAATGTATGGTTTGTCCATTGGAAAAGTTAATTTTTCATTAAGGCAAGAGTTAAGTTTGCTTCCCTGGTGGCTCAGTGGTAAAGAATCCACCTGCCATTGCAGGAGACACAGGAGACATGAGTATGATTCCCGAGGCGGGAAGGTCCTGCATGCTGCAGAGCAGCTGTTGAGCCAGCCTGTGCTCCAGAGCCTGAGGGCCCAACTAATGAAGTCCATGCACCCTGTAGCCAATGCTGTGCAGCAAGAAAAGCCAACTGCAGTGAGAAGCCTGTGTGCTGCAACGAGAGAGTAGCCCCGCTCACTGCAACTAGAGAAAAGCCTGCACAGCAGTGAAGACTAAGCACAGCTAAAGATAAAATAAGCAAATAAATAAGTAATTAAAAAAATCTGTTAAGTTCATAATTTCTCAAAAAATTATTCAAATTTGTCAACTGAATGTTTGAATAATGCATTTTGACCTTGGTTTTTAATCAGTTTCCTTTGAACATGCCTATAATATCTGTTGCTTCCCAGATGGCACTAGCGCCAGTGCAGGAGACATAAGAGACTTGGGTTCAGTCACTGGTTCTGGAAGATCCCCTGGAGGAAGGCACGGCAACCCAATCCAGTATTCCTGCCTGGAGAATCCCATGGACAGAGGAGCCTGGTGGATTATGGCACATAGGGTCACAAGGAATCAGACAAGACTGAAATGGCTTAGCATGCACACATGGTATATTACAGAATACATATGCATGGTTATTTGTTTGTGTATGTGTGCCTGTGTGTATTGTATTTAAGAGATTTTAAAAAAGGCCCTTTAGGAGAGATGTTTATAGTGTTAAAATCTGATGTCTTCCTAAAGTGCATTTGTATGGATAAATTAGGTGTATATTCTTCTGTGGAGAAGGCAATGGCACTCCACTCCAGTTCTCTTGCCTGGAAAATCCCATGGTTGGAGGAGCCTGGTAGGCTGCAGTCCATGGGGTTGCAAAGAGTCGGACACGACTGAGCAACTTCACTTTCACTTTTCACTTCAATGCGTTGGAGAAGGAAATGGCAACCCACTCCAGTGTTCTTGCCTGGAGAATCCCAGGGACAGGGGAGCCTGGTTGGCTGCCGTCTATGGGGTCGCACAGAGTCGGACATGACTGAAGCAACTTAGCAGCAGCAGTATTCTTCTGTAACTGGTCCAACTGTTGAGTTTAATGAGGCTACTGCTGATGCTGATTGTGAATGGAGACTTGCAAATTTATTGTCAAATCAGCTCTCCTCTTACATTGTTTTGAGATCATTCCTTTAGGCTTATGCACTTTTTCTTCACTTGTAAATAAAATGCCACAAATGCTTGCTGTTGAAATCCTGAGAGATGTGGCATATTATTTTTATAGGAATCTCTCTCTCTTTTAACCATTCTCACTTGATTAAAATAAGAGTTTTTTTTTTTTTTTTTCTTTTTTCAGCCTGATCATTTGCACACTGTAAATGAAATCTCTCATGGGGATTAGTTTAGGCACTCAAGCTTTCCATTCAGGTGAAGGTGTGAAAAATACATGACAAGGCTTTTATTCAAATGGGGCATGAGAAGTGAGGAACAAGAAGAAAATTAGAGTATTTGGTTGAAGATCTTTTTCTGTGCTGCAAATTTCATTTTCTCTGAGAATTGGGAGGAAGGAAAATAAAAAAGCAAAAAGGTAGAACAATAGGAAGGCTGTACATTAAAAAAAAAAGATATGGTTTGATTTAGTCTAACAAAGCAAAGACTTGCATGAAGGCTGCAAGTTACAGCCAAGGTGCATCACGGGAAAGGAAAATTGCTGAATGCACAGCTTAGGAAGCCAGTGGCAGTGACAGGCATGCATGTACCCCGTTGTGTATGCAGCGGTTCTCTGTCATACTCAGGGGATTCGTCTGGCATTTAAAGCCATTCAGGATCCGACTCCTGACTGCCACTTCAGCTTCACACTCCTTCCCTCTCTCAGGGCCTCTCATGCTTCCAGCTCTGTGTAGCTTCGTGAATACATCGCTGGTTCTCATATCTGTCGGTGCACTCCCTTCGTTTGCCATGCCCCTTCTCTGTTGCTCTATCTGTTGTACTCATACTTCAAGATTTAGTTTCAGTACCATTTTATTTCTCTGCCATCTCCCTCCGGGTTACCTAGATGCCTGGACCCCTCTGTACTCCCACAGTACTCTGAGTTCACTCCAGTTACAATTCCTTTTACAGAGTATTTTAAGCCTATTTTACTTTTCTGGATCTATGATTAAGTGGAAAGAACCTAAGAATAAGATGCCTTATTTAGGTTTTAAGTCACATAGCATCTGGCACTATCCCTTGAATATGGCTATTTGCTAAGTCTCTTCACTTGTGTCTGACTTTTTGAGACTCCATAGACTGTGGCCCACCAGGCTCTTTAGTCTGTGGGATTCTCCAGGCAGGACTATTGGAGTGGCTGCCATGCCCTTTTCCAGGGGATCTTCCCAACCCAGGGTTTGAATCAGCGTCTCTTGTGTCTCCTGCATTGGCAGGCAGGTACTTTACCACTAGTACCACCTGGGAAACTCAAGTAGGCATGTGTGTGGGGTGTGTGCGTGTGTGTGTTAGTTGCTCAGTCATATCCAACTCTCTGCAATCCCATGGACTGTAGCTCTCTAGGCTCTTCTGTCTGTGGAATTCTCCAGGCAAGAATACTGGAGTGGGTTGCCATTCCCTTCTGTAGGGGATCCTCCTGACCCAGGGATTGAACTTGGGTCTCCTGCATTGCAGGCAGATTCTTTACTGTCTGAGCCACCAGTAGCTATATAATAAATTTTGATTGCATATACTTTGCAAGATGGAATGCAGAATAAAAGGTGGTTATTTAATAATAAAAGGTGGGATTATTTAATGTTTGAAAGATATTGTCCTAGGTTTTCTGGGAAGAGAGATAGAAATACAAGGAAAAAATAGGCCACTTTTCAAAATGAACTAGAAATGGAAATACATGTGATTAACTCACATTTAAAGCTATGTGTGAATGTTGTCAAGAAGTTACTTGGGAGAGGGTCCTAGGAATTGAGTGGAAGGTGAAGTCTAAATTTCTTTTTTTTTTTTGACATAGTAATATTCTTGGAAGTTTGTTTGTTTTTTTTTTTTTGCATTTTTCTTTTTTTTAAATTTTTCAATTCACTGAGAAGTGGTAGAAAGGCTTCATAAATAAAAAAGCATTTGAACTGAGCCTAGAGGTTCCACAAAGGAGTTGTTTATTATTTGTTATTGTTTTTCTTGATCAGACATTTATTGAGCTCATATAGCCTGCAAGAATTTAAGCCCTGTATTTCTACATAGGTTGACAAGCATGAATTTAATTAGCCTTTTCTAAAAATTAGTAAAAAAAGCAAATCACATTTCACCACCTAAATGCCACAGAATCATATAAGTATCTTATGCTGAGTGACAGTGTTAAAGAAGCTAATGTACTTACTCTGTTGCCCTGTCTCTTAGCAGTGCTTTGACTACCAGTTTGAGGGCAAAAAAAAAAAAAAAAAAAAAAAACCACATAAATTTGAAATTCTGCATTTTCCTGGGTAAATTTATAGGATAATTAATGCTTTATCAAGGGCTTCAGAAATCTGAAAACAACTATGAACAGAATGTACCATAACAGTGGGCTCTGCAAGATATTTTTAAAGTGTAACTCTGTGCCCTGTGTCCTTCACAAAACAACAACAAGAAATGGGCCCATAAGTGACAAGAAGGCTGTTATAAATTTGAATAACTCAAACAGTACTTGGAACAGACAAGTAGTGGACTCTAAATGCAGGATTTTTCTAAAGTACATACAACTGAAAAGAATATTTCAAGGATAAAGACGAAGATTCAATCAGTCCTTGGTCAGTGCAGGTGGTGGTATAGAAACAATTTCAGCAGTCTGATCTAGATACTAATATTTGAATGGATTAGACTTAGATTTGATCAGTGAGGGTGTGAAACTCCCTCTAAATCAGGGAAGTAATAAACTAGAACAAATATAAATCTGGGAAAATTAACAAAAATATGTACACTATTGGCTTCCCAGGTGGCGCTAACTGTAAAGAACCTGTCAGTGTAAGAGACCTGAGAGATACGGGTTCCATCCCTGGGTCAGGAAGATCCCCTAGAGGAAGGCATGGCCACCCACTCCAGTATTTCTGCCTGGAGAATCCCATGGATGAGGAGCCTGGCGGGCTGCAGTCCATGGGTCAAGAAGAGTCGGACACAATTGAAACAACTTAGCATGAACAATATAGGGGAGAACGTATACATATGTTTGTATGGCTGGGTCCCTTTGCTGTTCATCTGGAAGTGTCACAACATTGTGAATAGGCTATACTCCAATACAAAATAAAATTTAAAAAATGTTGGATTAAAAATAAAAAAGTATGTACAATATTTGGAGTTTTGAGAGAGTGGGAAAATACATACAATAATACATTGTTAGTGAGTTTAGACATAGGTAAAACCATTATTTCTTGATATCACAATGAATTGTCATGTTGTTTGCTAAATGGAGACGGGTAAGGGACAGAGATGGGAATACCAGACCACCTGATCTGCCTCTTGAGAAATTTGTATGCAGGTCAGGAAGCAACAATTAGAACTGGACATGGAACAACAGACTGGTTGCAAATAGGAAAAGGAGTACGTCAAGGCTGTATATTGTCACCCTGCTTATTTAACTTCTATGCAGAGTACATCATGAGAAACGCTGGACTGGAAGAAACACAAGCTGGAATCAAGATTGCCGGGAGCAATATCAATAACCTCAGATATGCAGATGACACCACCCTTATGGCAGAAAGTGAAGAGGAACTAAAAAGCCTCTTGATGAAAGTGAAAGTGGAGAGTGAAAAAGTTGGCTTAAAGCTCAACATTCAGAAAACGAAGATCATGGCATCTGGTCCCATCACTTCATGGGAAATAGATGGGGAAACACAGTGGAAACAATGTCAGACTTTATTTTTCTGGGCTCCAAAATCACTGCAGATGGTGATTGCAGCCATGAAATTAAAAGATGCTTACTCCTTGGAAGGAAAGTTATGACCAACCTAGATAGCATATTCAAAAGCAGAGACATTACTTTGCCAACAAAGGTTCATCTAGTCAAGGCTATGGTTTTTCCTGTGGTCATGTATGGATGTGAGAGTTGGACTGTGAAGAAGGCTGAGCGCCGAAGAATTGATGCTTTTGAACTGTGGTGCTGGAGAAGAGTTTTGAGAGTCCCTTGGACTGCAAGGAGATCCAACCAGTCCATTCTGAAGGAGATCAGCCCTGGGATTTCTTTGGAAGGAATGATGCTAAAGCTGAAACTCCAGTACTTTGGCCACCTCATGCGAAGAGTTGACTCATTGGAAAAGACTCTGATGCTGGGAGGGATTGGGGGCAAGAGGAGAAAGGGACGACAGAGGATGAGATGACTGGATGGCATCACTGACTCGATGGACGTGAGTCTGAGTGAACTCTGGGAGTTGGTGATGGACAGGGAGGCCTGGCATGCTGTGATTCATAGGGTCGCAAAGAGTTGGACAGGACTGAGCGACTGATCTGATCTGATCTGGAGGGACAGAGAATAGAGAATAATTAAGAATTTATGAATTCTGTTTGGCACGTCCTAAAGGATAATAGGAATTCAGGTGGGGAGCAGGCCATTGGTATGCATGCGAATTTGGAACTTCAGGAAGGAATTCAAGCTGGAAGATACGAGAGTCACCAGTATAGAAATGGCACGTGAAGCTATGGGGCCTCAGTTATCACTGACTAGTGACTCATTTCACAACTGTGGATTAGCTGTCTGTTATGTGGAATGCACTACTCTTAGAATCTGTGGATGTTATGAAAATATGAGCTATGGGTCCCAGCTTTAAGGGGGCATATAATCTCATTTTATCTGTATCTGGTCAGTTGCTCAGCCATGTCCAATGTTTTGCAGCCTCATGGACTGCAGCCCACCAGGGTCTTCTGTATGTGGAATTCTTGTCTTGAATACTGGAACAGCTTGCCATTTCCTCCTCTAGGGGATATTCCCAACCCATGGATTGAACCCATGTCTTCTACATTGGTAGGCAGATTTTTTACCACTAGTGCCACCTATGAAGCCCAATCTCATTTTAAATGACTTTTATATATTAATAGAAATACTTGCTATAGGGTAAGTGATTCATGAAACACATAAAATGAACATATCATTTTGTATCTAGTGGCCAGCTCTTTGTATATATTGGCCATAGTGTTCACATGGATTTGTCTAGGGTAGGTAATTTCCCGCCCCCCCCCCCCCAATTTTATTGATAAGGAAGTTGAGACAAGAGTACTTTCAGTGCATTTTATATATTCACTGGTAGTAAATGGAGTTTCTCAATGTCAGACTCTGGTCTGTTTCATTAAAAACCTGTTCTCTGTTCAAACATCTTTACTCGCTACTTTTCATAATAAGTCTGTTGTCACTAAATCCTAGACTTCTTGACCCAAACCGTCTGAATAATGATCACAGCATCCCTCTAGGAAAGAGAAGTATCAACTGCAATTACTCCTACTTGATGGATGGGACTCCTGGTTTACTTTAAGTGAAGTAATTAAGGTTGCCCATGGGCAGGTCAGCCATGTGGAAGCTGGCTCTTTACATTCTTCTTAGGTTCATATACTGCAGCGTATTGATTCTTACATAATATATTTAATGGCTTGATTTGACAAAGTGGCTCATCACTCTTGATCTTCCCCCCACCAGTGATTCCCAACTCTCCTGTGAGCTGCACTCACAGGAGTGAATGGAATAGAAAATAAAACCTTATTTAACCAGAATGGATTTTGTTCTTAAAGCAAAAGAAAATAGACTCGTTTTTCAAAGATCAATTCTTATTCTATAAGATTTCTGCAATTATCTGTTGAATTTGAGTTTAGTTCAAGTAAAGATTGATTTCCAGGACAGGTTCAGATGCTCAAAGAGTAGAGCAAAAAAAGAGGTGGATAGCATTGTACCTGCATGCTTGTGAGCTTAAACAGGTTGACTCAACAAACTTTACCAAGTTTTCCTCTTTTGGGGGATTCCTGGAGAAGTGGACATTACATGACAGGCTGCGTTAGTACCAAGGGCCCTGCTAGGTATGAAGAAGTGCCACGATTTTGTTGACCCTTCTGTATGTCGAGGATACTATTCTCATTGCAAAAGTTAGTCACTGACTTTCTACCTTGTCACTCCTTGTTCTATTCCTCATCTCTTTTTGGACATCCCTTCAAGTTAAGGGCAAAGAGAAGGCGCCAAGTTACTAGCTGTCCTTTCTCACTGACCCCAGGAGAATGCACCTAGGTATCGAGTGAGTGAACATCCACTTTTTCTCAGTCTATGATTCTTGTTCCTGGCAGAGAAGCTAGTAAGTCAAAACCAAAACAATGTGGGCCATGTAACCGTGGCATTTATTCCTTTCCAGGAGATTGGAAAGCAAGGGGCTCTTTCCAATATGTGAACTCCATTTAACCCTTTCATATATAAGCTAAAGCCTTACCTTCATTACTTAATTTGTATGATGAACAAATCTCTCCATGTTCTCTTACCTACAACAGTCAGCTAGATCATGTGAAGCCCCACCTCTAATTCCTGGTTACTTTATTAAAATGCTGTTACCCCCAAAGGGAACCAGTTGGCAGGGTAACAGAGAATGGAGAGTATTCAGTTAGATTCCTCTGGTGCTCTGCTTTCCTTTGCCAACATCTCTTTCACATGATTTTCTCATCTTAAACAATTTTCCCTTCTAGTTAATAAATGTTCTCATTTGACCTTCGACTCAAACACAGATTATCTTAAAAAATTGCCCACAACTGAAGAAATGACCTAATCTAATTCTCAGGGAAAATGCCTCCCTTCTTGTGCATTCTATGCTTTGTCATTACTATTTTAAGTTTTCTGCGTACTAACTTTTCATTCTGGATTTAAAACAAATGTTTATCAATCATACAAAATTTGGATAATATGACCAAGCACCAAGAAGAAAAAACATATCTGAATACAGATATAGTATTATTGATATTTAAGTAATATAGTTGTTAAGGGCTTTGAGTTTGGATTAGCCATCATTGCCACTCAACACATCAGTAGGTGAATGAGAAATATGAATTCAGATAGGGCCATAAATGGTGGAAAGTCCCTGACATATCCGTGTGTAGGGTTAGGTGAAGGCTGGGGAAGGGAGTGCTCATTTACAAGTAATCAAAGAAGACCTCTCTGAACAGAGATCTGAATACTGAGAAGTGACATTCTAGGAAGAGCAAACACCCTTGCGTGGGAACCTTCTTGCACTGATTGAGGCTAGAGTCTTCAGGTTAGTGGGCAAGATGAGAAGTGCTAGATCTTAGAGACCAGAGAATGGAGGCTCCTGATCCCATGGTAAGAAGTATGGATCTGAAGTGTGGTGGAAGGTTACAGTCAGTTTCAACCAAGGGACCTATGTGATTGGATCTATAGTTTGAGAGAATCGTGATGGCTGCAGTATTTGGAATGGATTTTAGAGCAGAGGCGTGCACGTAGTAGTGGGGAAGATAAAACACCAGATTAGCAATATGATTTGGAGGCGGAGATGGCAGTACTTGACTGAAGACCAATAAAAGAGAGATAAAAATAAAGTGTCCAGAAAAACAACATTTTTGCCTACTCATAATGGAAAACTAGGGGAGGAACCAATTTGAGGAAGGGAGGCCAAAGAAGGGGAAATGAAGGGTTTTATTTTTGGACATTTTAACTTGAACCTGGAATAGTAGTCTGGAACTCAAGGGAAAAGTTGGCATTTGAGACATAAATCAATAGTATTAGAAATAGAGATAAAAGTAGAGGTAGAAGCTATATGTGTCATTATAGGACAGTATTTTTACTCTTTTAATCTTCTTTGTATTTGATTTAATGTATCTTTCTAAAAACCTCATATCTTAATATTTCTTTATACTTGATGTAACTTGTTTATTTTACAGTTATTTCTGTATGTATCTACTATGTACATACATTTCTTCATTTTTTATTTGCTTGTAATACTGATTTTCAAACCATGTATGCAGCTGAGCTGGGTCTTAGCAAAAGGAGGGCAGCCTGACTCTTGTTAACAAACTAAAAGCTACAATTTTATCTCAGTCAGTAGAAATACTGGGAGAAAAGGCATGAATGATTTTAAGAATTTTGAAAAGAAATACAATTTGCTCTTCAGTTCTGACATCTAGCACTAATAGATGCTCAGTAATAATTTATTTGCAGACTGATTACAGTCTCTCTAGAATTATATGAAGGTGACTTTCCCCCTTTGCTTTGGCAGAACAGAATACTGCAATTTATAATAATGTCAGGTTGTAGGCAGAATAGCTTATTTTAATTTGCATTTATAAAATTAGGGAACACGATATTTTTCACACTTTTTTTTTCAGCATTTTTTGTGCTTTTGTAAATACTCATGTTTGCTTCCTACTTTTCGACTGAGGATCACTTTTTGTTTTCCCATGATAAAACTCTTGATATTTAAAGGTTATTAAAATGTTTCTTTGTCATAAGCATATTAAATACTTTTACTTTCCAGTTTATTTACCTCTTAATTGTATTGAGTGACTAAAAAACCACAATTGCACTTATATGTATCTTCTTTTTTTGAGGGTGGATGTGCGTGGAATGTGTAGAAGAGATTAATATTTTATGTTGCTAAATTAGCCCATCTTAAGATATTCTAAAGGAAAATAGCCCTTGAAAAACCAAGTCTTATTTTTCCAATTGAAAGAGGTTTCAATATTCCAAACAAATGCAAATAAATAGCTGCAAACTTAAGTACACCAAGTCATCATTTTAAAATTATAAATCAGCTTGCCATTTGTTCTCTTGTTATTTATTTCCTATTTGTCCCATCTGTTCTTCATTCTCTCTGTCTTCTTTTAAAGTAATTGTATATTTTTATGAGTCCATATTATCTCCTTTGTTAGCTTATTAGGTATAAATCTATGCTTTGTTATTTAGCTACTGCCTTAGGGTTTATGTCATAGATCTTTAACTTACCATCTACCTTTAAGTGATATTGTATCAATTCGTGTGTAGTATAAGAACCTGACACTACTATCTTCCATTTCTTTTCTCCTGGCTTTTGTGCTGTTGTTGACATTCGTTTTCCTTTTACATATATTATAAACTACACACTGAGTTATTATTTTTGTTTGAACAATCAAGTGTCTTTTAAAAAATTTAAATATCAAGAAAAAATCTTATGTATTTACCCATGGGTTACTGTTTCTGGTCTTCATTGACCTATTTAGATCCATAATTCTACCTGTATTAGTTTCCTTCTGCCTGAGGACTTGCTTGAATACTTCTAGTGGGTCTAGTGGTGATGATTTTGTATCTCTGAAACAATCTTATTTCACCTTCATTGCTGAAAGATATTTTCCTTAAGATGTTCCGTACCCTACCCCTCACCCATTACTTTAAAGATGTTTCTTGACTGATTTTTGGCTTGTATTGTTTTTGATGATATATTTGCTGTTATTCTTACCTCCATTTCTATGTATGTAGTATGTCTTTTCCTTCTTGCTGCTTTTAGGGTTTTTCTTTTCATGTCAATTTTAAGAAATTTGTTGATGCTATTCCTTAGTGTAGTGGTATTTACTTATTCATTCTTGTGCTGGGATTCCTTGAGCTTCTGGGATCTGTGAGTTTATAGTTTTATAAAATTAGAGAGATTTTCAGCCATTATTTTTTCAATATGTTTCAAATTCAGGTAACTGTTTTTTTTTTTCTTCACCATGGGTCACATTTCCCAGCTTTTTTGCATTCCTGATAATTTTTTTTATTGGATAGTAGATATTCTGAATTTTTCTTCTTAGGTGCTGGATAAATAATTTTTATAAATAATTTTTAGCTTCATTTTGGGATGCAGTTCATTGACTTGGAAAGTATTTGATCTTTTTAGTTCTTATTTTAATGACTTGTTAGGCTGGACTGGAGCAAAACAACTGTTCAGTCTAGGGGCTAATTATTCTTGAAATGTTCACTCTAGGCTGATTGTTTCCATTCCTGAAATGTGACTTTCTTAAGAATAAACAAATGACTATTAATTTAACCCCAAATATGACTAAGTGGCAAGCATCCAAAGAGAGTAACAAGGGGACTAGTCCGCCTTGTACAGAATTTAGTAATAATTGCTCTGTTTATTGTCAAATTTTAATACCCGTGAGCTTAAAATTTTGTTTGCTGTTTAGTCACTAAGTTGTGCCTGACTCTTTGTGTTCCTGTGGACTGTAGCCTGCCAGGCTCCTCTGTCCATGGGATTTTCCAGGCAAGATTACTGGAGTGAGTTGCTGTTTCCTTCTCCAGGGGATCTTCTGGACCCAGTGGTCAAACCTGTGTCTCCTGCTTGGCAAGCAGATTCTTTACCGCTGAGCCACCGAGGAAGCCAGAGCTTCAGATTAGTCCATTTTTATTTCTCATTCTACTTTGTATTTTCATGGAGGTTAGTTCAGAGAACTGCCAATTAGGCAGTTGTCTCCCAAGACACGGAGAAGACAATAGCACCCCACTCCAGTACTCTTGCCTGGAAAATCCCATGGACAGAGGAGCCTGGTAGGCTCCAGTCCATGGGGTCGCTAAGAGTCGGGCACGACTGAGCGACTTCACTTTAACTTTTCACTTTCATGCATTGGAGAAGGAAATGGCAACCCACTCCAATATTCTTGCCTGGAGAATCCCAGGGACAGAGGAGCCTAGTGGGCTGCCATCTATGGGGTCACACAGAGTCAGACACGACTGAAGCGACTTAGCAGCAGCAGCAGCGGCTCCCAAGACATGTGGACTAAGCTACATGGCTTTGTTTCTAGAGTATGTTCTTAGAGGTTTAACATTGTTTAAACTTTCTTCAGAGGATATTACTGTTAGTCATGGGATTGAAAATTGCCCACCAAACCGAGGAATTATCTTCAGACCAAAAAATGAGGTAGGCAGCTCCATAGAATCAGTGGATCAGTTTATTATAGGGTAATTTACTCACAGGGTAAATTGGGTGGTTGGTGACGTGAAAGTGTTCTCAGTTGCTCTCTGAAACACTGAGGGGCCACTGGGACAAGTTTTTTAGTTAAATTAGGTAGGGTATGGGGGAATGTGTTTGGAAACAGGAAGTGCATTCGTAAGTCAAGATTTATCAATGAGTAACTAGCTTCTCAGGTGCTGGAAACATGTCAGGGAAAGTCTTCATCAGTGTTTGGAGACTCACCAAGCATAGAGACCACCTGGACCCATTGATAATTAAACAATATCTAGTGGTAAAAAGCCTCTGATGGCAGAGAGGAGATTTACAGTGCAGCCCTGGGTAGGGTCAGTGGAAGGACAGGAGGAACATAGGTCCCAGATGGAGTCAGTTATGCTGATGGCCAGGTCTTAGTTAAAAAGTTCTCCTTGCCCAGCTTAAGATTCCTCCAATATTTTTGTTCTATGTTCAGTTCAATTCACTTACTTAGTCGTGTCCAACTCTTTGTGACCCCATGGACTGCAGTGCGCCAGGCTTCACCCACTCATGGAGCTTGCTCAAACTCATGTCCATAGAGTCGGTAATGCCATCCAACCATCTCATCCTCTGTCGTCCCCTTCTCCTGCCTTCAGTCTTTCCCAGCATCAAGGTCTTTTCGAATGAGTCAGTTCTTTGCATCAGGTGGCCAAAGTATTGGAGTTTCAGCTTCATCATTGGTCCTTTCAATGACTGATCGAAATGACTGATTCCAATGACAATTCTTTCTATGTTAGTCTTTGCTTTCATATAACATGGGTTTCATAAATACTTATCAATATTTCTAAGAAGGCAACGGCACCCGACTCTATCTACTCATATGGGTACATTGTGCCCAAAACCTATTTGGAGTCTATGGGTGGCTGAGAATTGTCCACTTCAGTCAGTATCCTGAAATACCTCACTAGGAAACCTTCCATGTCCTTTGGAGGTAGTTAGATTATCCAAGGGGGGAAAAAAAATAAACCTTCCACTTTCCCATATAGGTGGAATATACCTGATTGTGAAAATATGGAAATAAAAGTGAAGAAAGACATTGAAAGTACCAGGATATAGCTTTCATTTTGATTTT
This sequence comes from Bos taurus, assembly GCF_002263795.3. Taxonomy (NCBI): domain Eukaryota; kingdom Metazoa; phylum Chordata; class Mammalia; order Artiodactyla; family Bovidae; genus Bos; species Bos taurus. The sequence goes on from NC_037355.1 coordinate 37,219,384, forward strand.
CTAGTGTTCAGTGTTTTGTTTTCACAATACTGTATCAATCACACTCAGTCAGATTACTCAGAATAATGATCATGTTGATAGTTCATATGTCCAGTCCTCAACCGTGAGTGACTTGGTCCTGAGAGTATGTTACCTTCTCAAATCTGGTTCCATAGTTGTGAAAGCTGAGTAACCCAACTCTGTGGAGGACCCTAAAGTGAGATAGTGATCTATGTTTCTTAACCAGATATTCAAGTCCTCCATTTTTTAAATTTGCTTTTTTAATATCTCAATTCCAGAGATTTCAGTTCTTTCATTTCTCCAGATCTGGGGAGGTTTTGAATGTAAATTGAATTTCTTACCAGTTTTTCTGGCTTCTAGATTAACTATTCATCTTTCTCTGGCTGGCTGAGTCACTTACATGACTCCCTCAGCTTTCCAGCATCCAAAATTTTGTTGGTTTTGTTGATTCCCATTCTCTCTGTTTGTGTGAATTCATGCCTTCTTGAAATTCCTTTACTGGAAGTAATGTTTAGAAGTTTCATGATGAAGCACAGCTCAGTGCTATGTTCGGCTTGCCATCTTAAATACTTGTGTATCTGCAAATGTCTTTCTGTAGCATTCATGAGTTAAAATTTTACATCAGCTTAATATTTGTATCTTCATCCATACCTACCGGGGCTTCCCAGGTGGCTCAGGGGCAAAGAATCTGCCTGCCTATGTAGGAGATACAAGACACAGGTTCAATCCCTGGATTAGGAAGATCCCCTGGAGGAAGAAATGGCAACCCACTCCAGCATTCTTGCTGGAAAATCCCACGGACAGAGGAACCTAGCAGGCTACAGTCCATGGGGTCACAAAGTGTCAAACGCGACTGAGCACACACACATGCATGCCTGCCATACCTACAGAGTTCTTTTATTCTAAAATATCACCTAGAGGTACTTAGATTTGATTGTTATTTGTGTGCATTTGTTTGAAATGTTAAGAACTCTTTTCGGTTTGAAAAAATAATCTTTATTTTCTCAAAAGTGGTTTTCTTTCAGAATATCTTAATTATTTTGCCAGTTTCTTTAAACATCTCTTGTGCTGAGGAATAAGAATAATCTGCATTGCAGGTTTCCATACTCATTCTTCTTTACATATTGACATATCTTATTATTTGCGTCTCCTTTGTTTCTCTTTCATTCTGCATTCTGAAAGTAAATCTCAAGCTTTTGTCTCAATAGAAGATTTACATTTCTGTCAATTTCATACTACTTTTTTCTGCTACCAGTATGAATTTAGGTTCTACAATTTGTAGTTTGCTTAATATTATATATTTCCTTTTCTCTTTCACCTTGCTTATTATTTACCCACATGGTTTCCAATTCAAACTTCTCTCTTGAGTATGGGTACTTCTTCTTCTTAAGTGTGTAGTTTTTTTCTTTGTTAAAAATCCTTATGTAATTTTCTCAAATTTTCTTCTGATCGTTCAGTAGCTCATTTTTATAATTACATTTTTTCTTCTGAGTTTTCCAATTAATTTTCTCTTTATCTTGTTCATCATCATTTCCCTCTTTCTCTTTCTCTATTTCTTTCCTTCTCTCTGTCTGTCTCTTACATTCATGCTTGCATGAAGTAAGTTCTCCTTACCTGGCAGATGATATGGTAGATAGCAGTTCTATCCTCTGCCTACTTTTATGTAAACAAATTACCTTCTCAGGTTAGATTTTAAGCTCTAAGTTTGTCAAGTGCTTTTCTGATGGACCACTGGTTTACAACAATTAGACTTATTTCTGTTTTTCCTGATCATGTCTGATTCTCTGAACTCTGTCAGATATGAGCAAATGTTAGTTTCCAGTTTCTACTTCTGCATACAAATTCATCACTCAGGACATAAACAAAAATGAGTTCATAATGGAATAGACTGTACCAATAAAGCTCTACGTGCTCTGGGCCTGTTGTTTCTGAAATATACTACCTTTCACTCTGTGCAGGAAAATGGCATGGCTAGGGGAGGGTGTACCACACTGTTCAGCTTGCAGAGTATATTTGAAAGTAGAGAGGGCATGTGGCCAGCTTTTCAGATTAGTAGTCCCTTGATTTCTGAGTCAGTGAATTGTAAGTAGGTGCAGCTAAAATCATAGTCCAACATTTTCCAGGTACTGTCTGTGTAATCACATTGAACTTAATATGCTGCTTGCCAAGGCTGTGCCTTTATTTTTTCCATAAAAGTCCATATGGTTCACAATCGGATACCCGAATTTGAGACTCAGCATTTCATTTATTAGCTTTTTGACCTCGGACAAGGTCTCACTAACGCGCAAGTCTCTGGTTTTTAGAATGGGGAATAATATACTTTGTATCTCAGAGGTTGGCTTTGAGGAGCTAATGAAATAATGTCTGTGAAATGTGTAGTATAGTGCAGGATTATAATATGCACTTAGTAAATGTTAATTACTAGCATTACATTTTTCTTCTGAGTTTTCCAATTAATTTTCTCTTTATCTTGTTCTTCATCATTTCCCTCTTTCTCCCTCTTGTTTTCTTTCCTTCTCTCTGTCTATATGTCTGACAAAGTAGCATCAGCTTTTCCAAGATTCTCATTAGATTTCTAGCCTTTGTTTTTTATAGTGTTATGAGTTTTCATGGTTTTTTTTTTTCTCTTTCCCAGTGTTGGGGTTGAGGTATTCTGTCTCTGTGGGCAGGAGGTTGTGAAAGCACCAAGCATGCTCCGAGCACCTGGCCTTGGGGTTCTGGATGGGGTGATGAGCCGCAGGCATGTTCTCTGCTGCGCTGCATCTGGATTATAATGAATGGACATCTAAGACTCCTGTGCTGACTGCTCTATTTTTATTAATAAGGAACATTTTGGTGTGAAATTGGAGAAACCATAGGACAAGGTACTTAAAATCCAAATCTGCTCATGTGGCTAATATTGACCAAAAAGGCTCTAAGTGTGGGGGCATTTTCTGACAGACGTTAGAGCTGTATAACTTTAAAACTTGTACCCAAGGAAGGTTGTGCTTCTGTCTGTCTTTGATTTGTTTTTAACATGGACAGTGAGTCCCAAACATGAAGAAAATGGTTTTAGCAAGCTCTTACAATATATGCCCGTTGAGAATTGTCAACAATTGGAAGATGTCGCAAAGAAATCTGGGTTTAAATTCCACATCTAAGACCCCAAGATCTGATGTGGTGGTCCTAGGACTGCTGCTTGTATTTAGTAAGATTCAACTTGATTATGTCTAAAAATAGAGATTGCCTTCGATCTTATCAACCACAGAGCCCATCATGGCATTATGCAAATTTCAGAGCCTTCTAATTCAAGCTTCCTGTAAGACTTGAATACAGATGTAAGCTGAGCCCTTCTCACTTGACCCATAAAATGATATGATGAATCTCTTAGCACTGGGCTTGGCACAGGCCCTTCTCTCTTCCTTTCTTTTACATCAGCCCCAGCAACAGTGATTCGTCAGTTATTTTACTAATGGTTGGGTTAAAAGATGAAATTACACCTGTCTTTAGTGCTTCTAGAGTTTACAAAAATCGACAGGAGTTCTTCACTACAGGCCCCTAATATAAAAGTCTCTGTGCAAGAAAATCCATAAGCTCAGCTGACTTTTGAGTTAAATTTTATGGCTCAAGAAATGCTTTGCTTGGTTTTCACCTCTATGATAAAGCAAAGAAGATAATTTTAGATCCACTATACACAAAAGATCACTAGGGGTTGATAGAGGCTTTATGTTAGTGACGTGGAAGCATTTGCATCTGTGCATTGATATGTACTCTAATAGGCTGTAAAGGATAAGATCAATTTTCTATTAAAAGTAAAAAGGGCCAGTAAAGCTGGATACAGTGGGGATATTTCCCATTTGTCATTCAGGACTGTTTGACAGTTTTGCATTAGCTGTGGAAAATACCAACTGGTATGCTGCAATAAAGCTTTAGGAAGTGTGCACATTACACAAACACACACTGACACAGATGGTGCAGACCTGTATGTGCTGTGCTTAGTTGCTCAGTCGTATCAATTCTTTGCGACCCCATGGACTGTAGCCTGCCAGGCTCCTCTGGCCATGGCGATTCTCCAGGTAAGAATACTGGAGTGGGTTGCATTTTCCTTCTCCAGGAAGTCTTCCCAACCCAGGGATCAGACCTGGGTCTCCTGCATTGCAGGCATAGTGTTTACCATCTGAGCCACCAGGGAAGCCCACAGACCTATGTAAATGGTCATAAAAGCACAATTGTCACATACAAGGACACCTATTTAAGCATGTCAACAGAGATATCGTCACATAGCAAAGACATGCACTTACGTCTGGGGAGACATTTACAAATGATACAGTGATACAACAAGTGTGACAATTGCAGAGTTACATAAAAGCAGGATGAACACTCATGCGTTTAGGAGCTTAGAGACCTAGAATCACTGGAGTCAATATATAGAGATACAGTGTGCTTGTGTGTGTACAAGCAGAGAAAAGCATACAAAGGGAGACCTAGAGACAAAGGCAGATAAGTACACAAAGATAAACATTTAGGTACACATACCACAGATACAACCCAGCTTATATAGCTTGATGCTCAAAAACACAAGCCCACACTGATGTGCATATCCACACTCATAGCAATCCACTCTAGTATTCTTGCCTGGATAATCGTACAGTCACAGAGTCTGACATGACTGAGTGAGCACACATATGCACAAAATGCTGCATTTATAAATATATCCTTAATAAATGTAATCTAAATATTACATATGTATTATTTCATTTAACTCTTAAAACACCTGTGTGACGTAATTGTGATTAAGCCCATTCTCCCAGGGAGAAAACGGAGGTCCGTAGATATTAAGAATTTTCCTAGGTTAGGTCTATTTACTTCTTTTTCATCCAGGTCTCACCACACTGTCTCATCTCACTGGTCCAAAATGTGTTCATAAGTCATTATCTGTGCATTCCACTTGGAAAACTCGAGATTAAGCCAACATACATAAATATCTCCCTGCACTAATTCTCAATACTTTAATGTGACTCTCCGAGTTTGACCATACCACACAGTATTTCCCCGATCTACTTGACCTCAGAACTCTCATGAATTTCTCAAGCAGAATATACTTTTGGGAAGGTAATATTATGTTAAATACTATCCTTAAATAAATTCTGGTGTTCTTAGTCTGTAGAGGGCATTTCTTTTTCTCAACCCTCTTTTAAGAGATTATATGTATCCCTACCCAGCTACTCATTCTGTTATATGGAGGACAGGCAGAAGTGATTGCCACATCAATTCCTGGAATCCCAGGGACCTTATTGTTATATGCCTCCATTTGCCATCAGCACAGAGGACAAAGGAATGTGTACTTATGCTCCCTCCTTATTTCTGTCCACATCTAGGCACAATGGCTACACCTCATAGCAAGCATGGGCAAGGAAAGAAAATACTTGGATTGAGTCAACTGAACTCCATTCTTACTGACACTGTGACTGCCTTTGTCTTGGGATTTAGTCTGGGGTGAGTGCTGTGGAGTTGCCTGCATCTTCTGCACTTCACAGGACAAGTTTATTTATTCTTGTCTCCAGCTGAGAGCAGCAATCGGGCATTCCCTGAGCCCCCTGGTAATTTCCCAGACTCAGTGATCCCTGTTTCTCTTGACCTGTTTCACAGCTGGCAGCATTGCTGCTGACCTGGATTTGCTCTCCTTAGCTCAAATGACATAGCAGCTCAGAAGAAGCATGTGTTCAACAGCACAGAACTCCATGCCTTTAAAGAAGACACACACACACACATACACACAAACTTGATCTCACAAACACACATACACACACACCAGCTCTGAACAAAAAGGGGCCTCAGTTCTAGCTCTAAGACTCCAGCTCTGCCATGTGCTAGCTTGGACGAGTTACATAGCCTCACCTTTCCTTATCTGCACAATGATGATAATATTATCCACCTCACACGGCAGTTGTAGGATTAGATGAGACAGATCAGAGCCTGGAATATAGCAGCAGTCAGTTACTATTTGCTCTGTTTATATTACTAGTATTTTTCAATCTTGTCTTTTGTTGCTTTAGATATCACATTTATTCTTTTTTTTTCTTCTTCTTCACAAAATAGCTCTCCAGGCCAGAGGATTCTTTTCTCCCCCATCAAAAGAGACACTAGAAGAATAATCTATTGATCGTTTTTACAAAGAATTAGTAATTATCTGGGGTAATTAAACATAAGAAAAGGTTACCAATGTTACTTCATATTCAATATTTTACCATCACTTCATGACAAATAGATGGGGAAACAGTGACAACAGTGAGAGACTTTATTCTTTGGGGCTCCAAAATCACTGCAGATGGTGACTGTAGCCATGAAATTAAAAGATGCTTACTCTTTGGAAGAAAAGTTATGACCAACCTAGATGGCATATTAAAAAGCAGAGACATTACTTTGCCAACAAAGATCCATCTAGTCAAGGCTATGGTTTTTTCCAGTAGTCATATATGAATGTGAGAGTTGGACTATAAAAAAAGCTGGGCACCAAATAATTGATGCTTTTGAACTGTGGTTGTTGAAGACTCTTGAGAGTCCCTTGGACTGCAAGGAGATCAAACCAGTCAATCCTAAAGGAGATCAGTCCTGAATATTCACTGGAAGGACTGATGCTAAAGCTTAAATCCCAATACTTTGGCCACCTGATTCGAAGAACTGACTCATTTGAAAAGACCCTCATGCTGGGAAAAATTGAAGGCAGGAGGAGAAGGGGACAACAGAGGATAAGATAGTTGTGTGGCATCACTGACTCAATGGACATGAGTTTGAGTAAACTCCAGGAGTTGGTGATGGACAGGGAAGCCAGGCGTGCTGCAGTCCATAAGATCGCAAAGAGTCGGACATGACTGAGCAACTAAACTGATACAATATTTTAATTATTTTTTAAAAATAAAACACTCTTTGTAGATGAAAGAACTGATTTTTTTGTAAGTCCATTAACATTCATGTTTCAAAAGCTGACATGTTGGGACTTCCCTGAAGGTCCAGTGGTTAAGATTTTACCTTCCAGTGCAGGGGTGCAGGTTCAATCCCTGGTCAGGGAACAAAGATCCCACATTCCTCGTGGCCAAAGAAAACAAAACATAAAGCAGAAGCAGTATTATAACAAATTTCAATAAAAACATTGAAAACAGTTCACATCAAAACAAACAAACAAACAAACCTTTGTTGTTTGGTCATTCAGTTATGTCGAGCTCTTTGGGACCCCATGGACTGCAGTGTGCCAGGCTTCTATGTCCTTCACCAACTCCCGGAGCTTGCTCAAACTCATGTCCATCGAGCCGGTGATGCCATCTTATCCTCTGTCATCCCCTTCTCCTCCTGCCTTCAATCTTGCCCAGCATCAGGGTCTTTTCCAATGAATCGGCTCTTTGCATCAGATGGCCAAAGTATTGGAGCTTTAGTTTTAGCATCGGTCCTTCCCATGAATATTCAGGATTGATTTCCTTTAGAATTGACTGGTTTGATCTCCTTGCATTCCAAGGGACTGTCAATAATCTTCTTCAACAACACAGTTCAAAAGCATCAGTTCTTCGGTGCTCAGCCTTTATGGTCCAACTCTTACATCCATACATGACTACTGGAAAAAATCTTTAAAAGAAAATTAAAGCTTACATGTTAATTAAGTGCAACCAACATTATATGAAAAGCATATTTTGGGTATGTGTATTATTGAGAGTATAATCTAACTAAACTAGTGAATCTTGAACTTTTTGGTCACAGGAATCATTTATATTCACTGAAATTATTGGGGACTCTCCAAGAGTCTTCAGTGAGTCATACCTATCAAAATTTATGATACTAAAAATTAAAATGAGAAGCTACAACATTGTACATCAATTAAATTAAGATTAAAATGATAAAACTTAAAAATATTTGATTAATTTTGGAAATAAAAAACCATTGCATGCTAGTATAAATTGTAATCTTAATGAAAAGTAAAATATTTTACAGAGCAAAAAAGTGAGAAAAGTAATATTGTTTTATATAATTTTTTTATTACAGTAAAAAAGACATAATTTGGAATTTACCCTCTTTATACTCTTATATTTAAGGGTACAGTATCGTTAACTATACACAAATGTTGTACAACAAATTTCTAGAATTGTTTCTTCCTAGGTAAATGTGGTTTTATCCTATTGAATAGCAACTCCCTCTGTCCTGATCCCTCAGCATCTGTTCTGTTTTCTAATTCAGTGAGTTTGCCTACTATAGATAAGTGATAGGAATGGAATCATGTAAGCATTTGTCTTTCTGTGAATGACTTATTTCAGCTAGCATAGTGTCCTCGAAGGTTCATCCATGTTGTAGTGTCTGATGGGATTTCCTTTCTTTTTATTGCTGAATGATGTTTCATTATACCATATTTTCTTTATTTATTCATCTGTCAACAGACATTTAGGTTATTAGACTTCTTTGCTGGGCTTCCCCAGTATCCGTGGTAAAGAATCTTCCTGCAGTGTGCAGGAGCTACAGGACCCGTGGGTTCGATTCCTGGGTCAGGAAGATCCCCTGGAGGAGGGCATGGAAACCCACTCCAGTATTGCCTGGAGAATCCCGTGAACAGAGGAGGCTGGCAGGCTACTGTCCACAGGGTCGCAAAGAGTTGGACATGACTGAAGCGACCCAGCCCAGCACTGCACAGACTTCTTTGCTGCTGTGAATAGTGCTGCAATGAACGTGTGAGGGCAAGTGTCTCTTCAGTATTCTGTTTCCATTCTTTTGAATATATACACAAAGGTGGGCTTGCTGGATCTTACAGGAGTTCTATTTTTAACTTTCTGAGGAGCCTCATACTGTTTTCCATAGTGGCTATACCATTTTATATTCCCACCAACAGTGTAAAGGAGTCTCATTTCTCCACACCCTCATCAACAACTTGTTACTTTCTGGATTTATTTTTGTTTATTTTTTGTTTTTGTCTCTGTTTCTGTCTTATAATGGCCATCCTATCAGGTGTGAGGTAATACCTCATTGTGATTTTGAATTGCATTTACCTGATAATTAGTGATGTTGAGCATCTTTTCATATACTCACTGGCCATTTGTAAATCTTCTTTTGAGAATTATCTTTTCAAGTCATTTGCTCATTTTTTAATTGGACTATTGTTTTTTTCTTACTAATGAGTTATAAAAGTTCTATATATATTATGAATGTTAATCTCTTGTCAAATACATATTTTGAAAAAGTAATAGACAAAATTCCCTTTTATGGGGGAAAAACCCACTCATACTCAACAGTATGTGTTTTGAAATATTTTCTCCCATTCCATAGTTTGAATTTTCACTCTGTTAATTTTTCCTTTGCTGTGTGGAAGATTTTTAGTTTGCTCTAGTTCCACTTGCTATTCTTACTTTTATTGCCTCGGCCTTTCATGTCATATTCAAGAAGTCATTATCAAAACCAATGTCATGAATTCTATCCTCTATTTTTTTCTACCAGTTTTATAGTCTCAAGGCTTCCTTAAAAGTTTTTAAATTGATTTTAAGTTCATATTTGTGAGTGGTGAGTGATAAGGGCCCAGTTTCATTCTTCTGCATGTGGATATTCAGTTTTCTTAACACCCTTTGCTGAAGAGACTATCCTTTTTCTATTTCTTGACACCCATGTTGAAGATCAGTTGACTGTACCTGTGGGTGTTCATTTCTGGGTTCTTTGTTTTGTTCTGTTGGTTTATATATATGTTTTTATATCAGTACCCATATTATTTTGCCTACTGTAGTTTTGTAATATATTTTGAAATCAGTGTGAGATCTCTAGTTTTATTCTTTTTCAAGATTATTTTGGTTATTTACAGTCCTTTTTAGTTCTGTATGAATTTAAGAATTTTTTTCTATTTCTGTAAAAATTGCCATTGGATTTTGATAGGGATTGCATTGAATCTGTAGATTGCTTTGGTAGTTATGGACATTTTAACAACTTTAAGTCTTCCAATGCACGAGCCTGGGATGGCATTCCACTTATGTGTATCTTTAATTTCTTTCAGCAATGTCTTATAATTCTTAGTGTAGAAGTCTTTTGCCATATGGTTAGGTTTATTCCTAAGTATTTCTTTCTTTCTTATACTTTGTTAGTGGAATTATTTTCTAAATTTCTTTATGGATTGGCCATTGTTAATATAAAGAAACATTGATTTTTGTATTTTGACTGTATATTCCACTACTTTTTGGAATTTGTTTTATTAATTCTAGTAGTTTTTGTGTGGAGAAGTCACAATTTTTACATATAAGATCATGTCATTTGCAACAGATAATTTTACTTCCTCCTTTCTATCTGGATACCTTTTATTTCCTTTTCCTGCTAATTGCTCTGACTAGAACTTGCAGTGCTGTGTTGAGCAGAATCAGTGAGAGTGGGCATTCTTACCTTTTTCCTGATCTTAGAGGGAAAGGTTCCATTTTTTCACTGTTGAATGTGTTGTTAATTGTTGGCCTGTCATATACGGCCTTTCTTGCGCTGAGGTAATAAATGCACTTCTATTCCTATTGTTGACTGTGGGTGTTTGTTTTTTTCTTATTCTTCTCATAAAAGGGTGTTGAATTTTGTGAATTATTTTTTCTACATCGATGGAGATGATTATTAATTTTTATCATTTGTACTTGTGGAGTTTCACATTGATTAATTTTACATGTTGAATCGTCCTTGTATCGTGAATAAATCCCACTTGATCATGGTATGTTATCCTTTTAATGTACTATTGAATTCAGTTTGGTAGAATTTCGTTGAGGATTTTTGCATCTGTATGTATCAGAGATATGGGCCTGCAGTTTTCTTTTGTTGTAATGTCTTTTTTTTATGTTGGTATCAGGGTAATGCTGGTCTCATAAAAAATTAGTTTGAAAGTATTCTGGCCTCTTTAGTTTTCTGTGAGTTTGACATTAATTTTTCGTTACATATTTGGTAGAATTCACCAGTGAAGCCATATGGTTTTGAGCTTTCCTTTCTTAGGAGATTTTTGATCACTGATTCAGTCTTCTTACTAGTTACAGGTTTGTTCAGATATTTCTTTCTTTATTATTCAATCATGGTAGGTTGTATTTTTTTTTTCCTAGAAAATTTTCCATTTATTTTAGTTTATCCTGCTCTTTGGTGTATGATTGTTCTTTTATTTCTGTGGCAGGTGTAGTGCCTTTCATATCTGATTTTATTTGTACTGTCTTAATCTAGGGAAAGATTTGTCAGTTTTTTTTTTAATCTTTTCAAAAAATAATTAGTTTTATTAATTTATATTCTCCATTATTTCTATATACTAATGTTTATTGTTTCCTTATTTCTGCCAACTTTAGGCTTGGCTTCCTAGTTTTTATGGAGTTCTTTGAAGTGCAAAGTTAGGTTATTAATCTGAGATCTTCTTTATTGTAGACGTTAGTGCTGTAAACTCCTTGCTTAGTACTGATTTTACTGAATCCTTTAAGTTTTGCTGTGTTGTGTTTCAGTTTCCCTTTGTCTCAAGGTATTTTTTTATTTCACTTTTGATTTCTTCTTTAACTAATTGGTTGTTTGGGAGTATGCTGTTTAATTTTCATGTATTTGTGAATTTTCCAGTTTTCCTTATGTACTGACTTTTAGTTTCATTACATGTAGTCAGAAAAGATTTGGCATGCTTTTAATCTTATCAAATTTGTTAAGATTTGTTTTGCTACTTAATATGTGATGTATCCTAGACAGTGTTCCGTGTATCCTTGAGAAAGACCTATATTCTACTGCTGTTGGGTGAAATATTCAGTAAGTGTATGTCTATTTGGTCTGTGTTATCATGATTAAGTCGTTCAGTCATGTGTGACTCTTTGCGATCCTGTGGACAGTAGCCTGCCAGGCTCCTTTGCCCATGAGATTTTTCCGGGCAAGAATACTGGATCAGGTTGCCATTTCCTCCTCCAGGGGATTTTCCCGACCCAGGGATTAAACCCACATCTCCTATGTCTCCTCCATTGGCAAGTGGATTCTTTACCACTGAAGCCACCTGGAAAACCCCTGTTTGATCTACAGTGTTGGTCAAGTCATCAATTTCCTTATTGATTTTCTGTCTGAATGTTCTATACATCATTGAAAGCAGGGTATTAGAAATTTCTATTATTTTTGTGTTGTCTAATTCTTCTTTCAATTCTGTCAATAGTAATTTTTGTCATTTATTTAGATCCTCTTATGTTGGATGGAGATATATTTGTTATTGTTATTTAATCCTCATGAGTTGAACCTTTTATTATTATATGTCCCTTGTTCTTCTGACAGTTTGTGTCTTAAAGACTGTTTTGCCTGATGTAAGTACGAAGACCTCTGCTCTTTTTTGGAAACCATTTGCATAGGATGCTTTTCTATCCTTTTAATTTCAATCTATATATATATCTTTAAGTATAAAATGAACCTCTTATAGACAGCACGGACTTGGATATTGTTCTCTTCTGCTTTTGTAAAGTCAGCTACTTTATCTCTTTTAATTAGGAAGATTCATCCATTTATGTTTAAAATAATTGTTAGGAAAGGACTTAACGACTTCTGTTTAGTTGTTTTCTCTGTGTCTTGTAGTTCTTTTGGCTCTCTCCTCCTCCCTTGCTCTCTTTTCCTTTGTGTTTCATTGATTTCTGCTGTGGTGGTGGCGGTGGTAAAATTGAACTATAACATTATAGTAGTTTCAGGTATATAACATAATACTTCTTTATTCATATAAATTGTGAAATGATTACCAAAATAAGTCTAGTTAATGCTTGTCACCTTACCTAGTAAAAAGTTATTTGTTTTGTGATGAGAACTTTCAAGATCTAGCCTCTTAGTAGCTTTCAAATATGCAATACAGTGTCGTTAACTATAGTCACCATGTTACATGTTTCAATGCTATGGCTTGTTTATTTTGTAACTGGAAGTTTGTACCTTTTGACCTCCATTATCCATTTCACACCCACTAACCTCTCAGCTCTGGCAAGCACCCAAATGTTCTCTGTAGCTGTGAACTTGTTTTAGTATTTATCTATTTATTTTGGGATTCCACTTGTGAGATTATATGGTATATATGTTACTCTAATTTGTTCCAATAGCATAATGTCCCCAAGATGCATTCAGGTTGTCATAAATGGCAAAATTTTGTTCTTGATTATGGCGGAACAATAGGCTATTGTGTATATATTTATGTATTCTCTTTATCCATTCATCCGTCCAAGGACACAGGTTGTCTCCCTATCTTGGCTGTTGTAAATAATGCTGTGGTGAACATGTATCTTTCAATTTAATATCTTAATTGTCTTCAGATAAAAGTGGGATTACTAGATCAATATGGTAGGTCTACTTTTACTGTTTTGAGGAACTTCCCTACTATGTTCCATAGTGGCTACACCAATTTGCATTCCACCAATGGTGTTCAAAGAGTCCCTTTTTTCTACGTTTTTGCCAATACTTGTTTTTTCTTATCTTTTTGATAATAGCCTTTTAAATAGATATGAGGTAATATCCCATGGTGGTTTTGATTAGTGATGATTAGTGATGTTGAAAATCTTTTCATGTACCTGCTGGCTATCTGTGTGTCTTCTTAGGAAAATTGTCTGTTCAGATCTGCCCATGTTTTAATGGCATGATTTGTTTCATTGCTGCTAAGTTGGGTGAGTTTTTAAAGTATATTTTGGATATTAACCTTTTAGTAGATATATGATTTGCAAATATTTTCCTTCATTTGGTAGGTTGCTTTTTCATTTTGTTGATCATTTCTATTGCTGTGCACAAAATTTTAGTTGGATGTAGTCCCACTTGTTTATTTTTGTTTTGGTTGCTTTTTGTTGTGACATCCTTTGACTTCCTTCTCGTTTTCCCTTGTGTTATCTTCTATAGGTATTTTCTTTGTGGTTTGTGCTGCTGCTGCTAAGCCCCTTCAGTCATGTCCGACTCTATGTGACCCCATAGACGGCAGCCCAGCAGGCTCCCCCGTCCCTGGGATTCTCCAGGCAAGAGCACTGGAGTGGGTTGCCATTTCCTTCTCCAATGCATGAAAGTGAGAAGTGAAAGGGAAGTCACTCAGTCGTGTCCGACTCTCCGCGACTCCATGGACTGCAGCCTACCATGCTCCTCCATCCATGGGATTTTCCAGGCAAGAGTACTGGAGTGGAGTGCCATTGCGTTCTCCATTTATGAAGTATTTTACTGGTATAACAATGTGTAGTAAGCTGAAAACAACCTAAATTCAATTGCATTTAAGAGTCTGCGGTTTTATTTTCCTCCCTACACACCTATTGGGCTTCCCAGGTGGCTCAGAGGGTAAAGAATCTGTCTGGAATGTGAGAAACCTGAGTTCAATCCCTGGATTGGGAAGATCCCATGGAGAAGGGAGTATGACAACACACTCCAGTGTCTTGCCTGGAGGATTCCATGAACAGGGGAGCCTGGTGGGCTACAGTCCCTGGGGTTGCAAAGAGTCAGACACAACTGAGCCACTAACGCTTTCACACATGCACACCTGCATTATTGATATCACTAATTACCTTTTTTTATATTGTGTATTCATTGACATTTCAGTAGTTATAGTTGGTTTTATCTTTTGTATTTTAACTTCTAGAGCAAAATTAAAGGTGATTAATGTATAACTTTCACAGTATTGCAATATATTGAATTTGCCTGTATATTTATATTTACCTACGAACTTTATACTTTCATATAACTTTCATGTTGCTGTTTACTGTCCTTTGTTTTAACTTGAAGAACTCCCTTTAGTACCCCTGTAAAGTAGGTCTAGCTGTCCTCAACCTTTATTTGTCTTGGAAAGTATCTCTCTCTCTTTCTTTTTGGCCAGATATGGCATTCACAGGGCTTCCCTAGTGACTCAGTGGTGAAAAGCCTGCCTGCCAATGCAGAGGATGCAGGTTTGATACCTAGGTCAGGAATATCCCTTGGAGAAAGAAATCACAACCCACTCCAGTATTTTTGGCTGGGAAACCCCGTGGACAGAGAAGCCTCGAGGGCTGCAGTCTGGAGTCCCAAAGAGTTGGACACTACTTAGAGACTGAGCATGCACTCACATGGCATTCACAATTAGCAGCTCTTTTTCTTTAACATTTTGAAGATATCATCCTACTGTCTTCTCCTGAAGGCTCTTACTGAGAAATCCTGTAAAGTCTTATATAGTTCCCTTGCATATGAAGAATTCATTTTCTTTTGCTAGTGTCTTGTTTCTGGCACTTGACAATTTGTGAATTGTCTCAGTGTGCAGTTGTTTGGATCATAATTTTGATTTATTTTTATTTGAGCTTCTGGATTCTGGATGCCTGTTTCCTTCCCAGATTGGGGGAGTTTTCAGCCATTATTTAAATAAATTTTCTGCCCCTTTCTCTGTCTCTCTCTCCTTATGGGACTAATAAACATACTGTGGGAATCCTTACAGGATTTAGGTGTTCTTCATTCTTTTAAATTTTTATTTTTTTTATTTTGCTTTCAGGATAATTTTAAATGACTTGCTTCGAATTCTCTGATCCTTTCTTCTCTTTGTTCAAGTCTGCTGTTGAACTCCTTTAGTTAATTTTTCAGTTCAGTTACTACAATCCTCAGCCTCCCAATTTCTCTTTGATTCTTTTAAAATCTTCCCTTTTTGCTGGAATTATCATTTTGTTTATTCATCATTTTTCTGAGCTCTTTGAATATCTTTGTGACTGTTGCTTGCATTCTTTGCCAGGTAATTCATATCTCTTTTCCTTTGGTAGAATCAGCCTCTATAGATCTATTTTGCTCCTTCGCCTTGGCTCTTTCCCTTTGCTTCTTTATGCTGTCACTTTGTGTTGGTATCTGCACATTTGAAAAAGCAGCCACTTCTCTTTCTTCATGTACTGGCTTTTACAGTGGAAAGCCTTCACCAATCAGCCTGCCTAGAGATTCTGAGAGCCTTTCAAGCCTTTTCTGTGGAGGTGTCTTCTCTGGATTTGTGTGTGAATATTCGTAACTAGAGGGATTTGCTGGTATCTTATTTTAAGAGCTCATAATCCCTTGTTCCCTATGGTGTCTGTCTGCTGTGCTGTGGGTTCTCTGAGTCAGCAACACACTGCTCAACAAGTTCGCAGCAGCCCCCAGGAGTCTGGTTTCCCATCTGTGCTCTGAGACAGGTGGGACAGCAGCTACTCCCTCAGGCAGGCTCTCCTCTCACCCAGTGAAAGTCAAAATGTTGGACATATAGTCCAATCTTCTCGTTTGTTCCACAAGAGAATCCAGGAGCTAGTGGTTTCTTCTCAATCATGTGATACTATGCCAGGAAGAGGAACTATGCCAAGAAGGTGCCACAAGTTTTCCCGTTGGATTTATTGTAGCTGGTTTTGTGCCAACTGGGTACAGGAGCTTCTTAACTGTGAGAAACTTCCTTCCCACAAAGGATTTTCTTGTGTGTATTGTTTATGAATCAATATATCTGTGGGGGGAAGGAGGATCTGGGACTTGTTATTCCATCATCTTTCTAGCCTGCAATGGTATTGCTTTCTATTTTTGCAAATCTCTTTGCAGGAGACCCTGGTTCAATTCCTGGGTTGGGAAGACCCCCTGGAGAAGGGAATGGCTACCCACTCTGGTATTCTGGCCTGGAGAATTCAATGAACTATATAGTCCATGGGGTCACAAAGAGTGAGACATGACTGAGCCACTTTTACTCTCTCACTTTTTAATATTTGCCTTAGTAGAAGACATCTAGATTCTTAGTAGAAGACGTCTAGATTCTAGATTTGCTTCTGTAATCAATCCCTTGTCTTATTTAGGCTGGTGGAGGTATATGAGGAAAATTGAATTCATACAAATATGTGGTTGCAAAAAGAGGGATTACTTTTGTAGCTAAATCAGATAATGCTGATTTTTTTTTTTAAATTATACACTCTAACTCAGTAGGTAATAGTTCTTAAATATTAATGGCAATGGGAAATTTTCATACTCTGTAATATTAAAATTGATTGATCAATACTCTACTTTGTGTGAGACTTTTACCTGAACATCATTCCATGATATTGTGTATTGGTCATTTGGAAAGCATTGCTTTGTGGAATTAAGTAGATCTTCTATATGTTGACTGGTAATTATATAATTCCTTAAAAAATTTAAAAATTTACCCAACTATCAATCACATCAGTAAACTCATGGTAGTGAACACGAGTTTTCCAACATTTTAATTTTCACTTGATTACTTAAATTTTATGATCAGCAACAGCTAATAAACAACATAATCTCAGTTGTTTTCCCTGAAATGACAGGTTCACCTCATTCTGTCTCAAGAAAATATCTGTTAAATATCCAAGTTTGAAAAACCTTATCTGTCCATCAAACATTCTGTAAAGTAAAAACAGTGTCACATACAAAAAGTAGCTAGTTCAGTTTTCTGCACAATTGTATAAGTACTTTGAGATAGCAATCATAAGTCTGTATACATTAAAAGTGTTTTGTGCATAACTCTCATTTCAATACATAGAATATTTAAAAGATTTATACTCCATAGTTGAAATGTAATGAAATTAATGTTTATTACTCTACATCAGGGACATTTTTAAATGGAACGGTGTTTCCCCTGTAAAGTACATAGCATTAAAGAATATGATTAATATTTGTACAAATGGACATTGCTTCCTTGATTTACACTACACAGCCAACATTTTTTTTTTCTATCACATATTGCTTTTACATTATTGGTACAAGTGTCAAGACTGTAAAAAGGAAAAATAACATCTTAGCATTATTACGAGAATAGTTTTAACCTTGTAGAGTCCCTAAAGAGTTCTTTGCATACCATTCTTTGAGAACTGCTACTTTGAGCTGCTATAACAAATATACCCAGGGATGCAGAAGACTGAATAAGATGACAGATTATTGACTCATTGAATTGTTTATAGCAGTGGTTCTCATCTGGGAGCAGATTTTTCCTCAGTTATTGGGCAACATCTGAAGACATTTATGGTTACCACATCTAGGGAGAGAGAAGTCACTAGTGACCAAGGATGCTACTAAGCTTCCAAAAACAATGGAGGACTCTCCCATAATAAAGAATTATTCAGCTGAAATGATAGTAGTGCCAGGTTTAAGAAACTCTGATGAAAAGATAGGCAGGCCAGGAAGATGGTTGTATGTTCTACAAGGTTGTTGAAGGGCTCAAATTCCTTCTGTTTAATTGTTCTGTAATTCCACAAGGAGTTTTCCTCATCCACAGAGTCAGTCTTGGCTCACTGGAGCAACACCTTCTTTTTATAAGAGGCAAAGTTAAGAAGTTGAAAGCAGGTAAACAACTCTTAAGAAAATGATGTGAAAGTTGTGCATGTCCTTCCAGGTACTTATGTACCATTGGCAAGAACTTGACCAAATAAATGGCCAGGTTAAGGCTTTTTCATGGAGAAAATGAGAATGAAAGTCACTCACTCATGTCTGACTGTTTGCAACCCCATGGACTATATTGTCCATGGAATTCTCCAGGCCGGAGTACTGTAGTGGGTAGCCTTTCCCTTCTCCAGAGGATCTTCCCAACCCAGGAATCGAACCCACGTCTCCTGCATTGTAGGCGGATTTTTTTTTACAGTTGAGCCACAAGGGAAGCCCTTGTCATGGAAGAAGTTGTTCCATTTAGAAAGGATATGCAGAGAGTGATTACTGTAGAGAATTAGCAATATACACCATGATAGGAAAATACTTAAAAACATTTGAAAAGGTGCTAAAAGAAGCTAGACGTCTTTAATCATAGAACAACTTAAAATTCCTATTTATATATAATATAGCAATTGATTTTTAATACATAAAAAATCATACACAATCCTTATGACATTTTGCAAACACTGATAAAAATATATTTTGCCATTCACCTTCTGGAAGCAAATGAATTCCTTGGGGACCAAGTAAATAATCTTGCCCAAAGGAAGAATGTATTCTTTTGGGAGGTCACTAGCTCCTACAAAATGTGAGTAATTGATATCTGCCTGGCTTATGGAACTTATCTTTGAGATTCATTAAAATCCGCATCTCTAAATAGAAAAAGGGTGGGAAGACATTGACCTCCTGTCAAAACGAACATGGTCTGGATGAAGGCCCCTTGACAGTCTCATTCCTGTGAGCTGGTAAACATTTATCACTAATTTGAAATGAGATGCTTGGTTACATAATTTCATTCCAATTAAGCTGCTAATTAGTTGACAGGGCATCTTTGAGTGTGTTACACTATGCAAGTAAAAGGCAGCAGCATCTTGAGCCTATTACCTGTGACCCTTTGGGAGAGATCAGTAAATAACTATTTAAGAGGCTTGAAACAGAGTTTGTTATAAATGAAAAGAAGAGGCTAGCCTCAGGGAGATTCAGGCTCAGGACCACCTCTGGTTCCAAATCTTATAGCTTTCTCATTGGCTCTTTCTTGAGAGAGAGCAATGAGAAAAAAGAAAAAAGAAGAAAAAGAAGAAAAAAAAAACCAAAAAAACCCTCTCAACCTCTTACTGAACATTCACTACATGCCCAATCATGTGTTAGGAATTATAAAAGAAATGTAAGACACTGAAGTGAAAAAGTGAAGGTGTTGCTCAATTGTATCCCACTCTTTGCAACTGTAGCCCACCAGGATCCTCTGTCTATGGCATTCTCCGTGCAAAAACACTGGAGTGGGTAGCTGTTTCCTTCTCCAGGGGATCTTCTGAACCAGGGATCAAACCTGGGTCTCCTGCATTGCAGGCAAATTCTTTACCATCTCCGTCTGAGCTATCAGGGAAGTCCCAAGAATACTGGAGCAGGTAGCTATTCGTTCTGCCCTGTTGTTGTTTTAAGGCATAGTGCTGTCTGGAAGTTAGGGGATTGGCTTTGCTTCTGCTAGCCTTTAACTCATCCTGCCCTTTCTTTTCTTTCTGTTTTTGAGCCTCCACAAAGCTTTCTCTGCAGATGGATGAGCAATGTCCAGATAATCTCTGCAAAGAGTAGTTAAGTTTGTGTTAATGTTCAAAAAATTCTAAATTGAAATTGGTTTTTCAAATAAAGTGCATTATTTACTCCTTGCATATCCCATCCTCTTGGTCTGGGAATATACTATATAGGAATACATATTTATTCGCACACACATGCATGATCTCCTTGTTACTTCACTAGCCTACACGGGCTACATTTTATTGCTAGAATGCCTCTTTCATCAGTTAATGCACGTGGGGCAGACAAGCTGGCTAAGTACTATACTAAATGTAGTATTGATGCAAGGATCTTTCAAAACCATTTCTGAAAAGGCTCCATTATTACATCCTTACATCTATTATTGGTTGTATTTTAATAAAGAATAAAATAAGGTCAGCTATAGAGTTATCATTCAATCCAAAGAGTTTCATCTAGTTTCAAGTACAAATGTACTCAGTCCTGCCCAACTCTTTGCAGCCCCATGGACTTAGCCCACCGGGCTCCTCTGCTCATGGAATTTTCCAGGGAAGAATACTAGAGTGGGCTGCCATTTTCTGCTCTAGGAGATCTTCCTGATTCAGGTATTGACCCTGCATCTCTTGCATTTCCTGCAATGGCAGGCGGATTCTTTACACAAGTGCTGTCTGGGAAACACTTTCATCTGGTTTATGACCCTATATTATCACCTAGTCGCTAGCTGGCATCATATGTCTTTATTTCTAAAATAATCTTTGAAAAGGTGAGTTTCCTCACAGGTGTATCAACCATTTGCATATCTCTAGTTCTCTGTCACTGGGTAGCAGGAGAAATCTCATCACTTCATGTCTAAATGCCTGTGTGGGCATCAAATTGTTAGAAGTCACCTTAGTGAATAACTGACTTAAGAATTCATTGCTTAAAAACAAGGTGATTTCTTTAGCAGAAGCATGCAGAACCCCAAAGAGATCATAATTCAAAGAGAACTGTTGAAGAACACTCCTCTTTCCCATGTCTGCACACACCTCCTTGAATCCTCACCAACAAAAAGGCGTCCAACAGGAATCAGAGGCGAGCATACTTGCTACCCTCATGGAAGGAATTGTTAACCTTTCTTCAGCCATGCCCAGTGCCTGGAGTCACCTTAGAAAGCTCCATCCTACAGGATCTGGGCAACTTTGAGCCAGTTCTCACCACTGACAGGAGGAGTTAGTTAGGCTGTGACCTGCTCAGGCCCACTTCCACCAAGGCGCAGAATTTTAGCTTAAACCCAGCAAGTCTGCATGGTACATGTCCATATGCACATGTCCATTGTATACTGCAACCAGAATGCAAGAGCAGAGTGAACACATAGACATGCGATTGTCTAATACCTGGTTGTGATCACCATCAAGACCTTTCTATTTTACTAGTGTTGAATGGGTTACTTGGAAATCACAGAGTGTTCCATATTTGGGCAAACATTTATGGACTTTATATCTATGAACATATATCTGTGGATCATAATATATATCTATGGATATATAGATAAATAGATATAATGATATCTATGGTATATATAAATATAATAGTATATATACATATATATGTGTGTGTGTGTGTGTGTGTGGCGGGGTAGTGTGTAATTTCCTCGATCGTGTCTCAATGCAGCAAAAGTCTGAAGCAGTGGGCCAGTGTTACAGCTATGTTACAGGTCAATTTAAACAGCAGACCAGTGTTACAGCTTGTTTATAGCTCAGTTTTGTTTGGCAAGCAAAGGAAAATACATCCTTGAGGAGTGAGGGAGGGCCGACCCAAAAGTAGCTTGGGGCTCAGTTTTGGCTCCTCTTTTTGAATGTGTTTTCCCTCCCCCTGAGCCTGCCCTGTGTAAACTGGGCCAGCCAGGAGGGCTGTTTGCTTTACCTGAGGTTCTCATTCTGGCCCTCAGACCATCCTATGTTCTATTTTCACAGGCTTTTTCCTTTCTTTGTCTTTTAGTCACTGCTATTTTGGACTCCTTTTTCCTATTCTACCTACCTAACATATATATAAGTATATGTCTATATAAAATACATCACTGTCCATGGTAGACTTCCTGGCCATTCAAGTCCCTTTTGTAGGAAATTCTGAGGCTGTAACACACTGGGCTTCTGGCCTGTGAGATTTTTTTCCCTTCATATGGTAGATTCAGTTGTAACCCAGACAAACTCATTTAAGAAGACACATGAGAGAAATGGTAATCATTTTGCCAAGTCCCAGTTTGCACTTATCTCATGACCACCATAAATATTTTACTAGATTTTATTTCCACTAGATCAGGGTCCAGTTTAGGCCTTCGCCCAACAACTCGAAACCTTTTCATAGATACTTACTGTAATTCAGTTTATTTTCATGAATTTAGTTCAGCTCAGTGGAAAATATAAATTCGTAAATAAAATAAAATATTCAAGATGCAGTTTGTTTTAGACCCCAGGTGTTAAGTATTCCTTGGTATGCATGTGATGGAACTAGAAAATACATACGGGCTGACATATTTCTTAGGCTGTGAATGACTTAACCTTCCTGAGACTCTTTTTTCCTGTCCCCTTGATGTGAGACAATTTTATTAACTGGCCTCTTTCATGTCACGAAGACATCCTTACATCCGAATATTTACACCATGACCAGTCATTTATTTCACGACTATGAAAATTTTATTTATAGTTATTGTTGTTCAATTGGTAAGTCATGTCTGACTCTTTGCGACCTCCTGGACTGTAGTTATTTATGGTAGCTATTCATTTTTAGCAATCATTTTAAATCTCTTGGTGAAACACATTTAAAGATATTTCCAAAATCCATGTTTTGCTACTAATCATGTATGTCCTGCAACTGCGCTGCTAAATAAAAGCTTTCAGGATTTATTTTTAAGGGAACAGAAGTTTGAGTTAAAGTGCGAATGGTAAAACCCAGGGTTTGTTACCATCATTTTCAAAACCCCGAACTGTGGTGCTGGATTTTTCTATGAGGTGGGGGAAGTTCTTTTCCTTGCTGGCTTTCTTATATATTTCCTAGCATCAGTATTGAGGCTGACCAGATCTCTGGGGAAGCCCATTATGAGGGTGGCTGGAGTACTGACTCTGGCATATACTATATGTTTATTGAAAGGACAGATTCTACCATTGACAATCCTTTACTTAGGTGGCATTTGTGAGTGTCCATTTTGAGAAAGTAGTTTGAAGACTGAACTTCATTTAAAAAAGCTAATAATCAAGTAAACTAGATGTGCCCATAATGAAATGGCAAATTTTGAAATGAGTAAATTTTATATAACTGTAATAGTTCTGAGTAGCCCTGTTGATGAGACAATATGTAAGAAGTGATTCCAAAATAAAAATAATAATAATTTTGACCTTTTAAAGCTTATACTTTCTGAAGTCTCCTTAATAAATGTGACTATATGTGTTAAGTATATGTTTTAAAATTTTAAAAATAATAGAAGTTTAAAATAATATAGGCCCACAATATAGCATGCAGTTCAGAGCAAGGGCTTTGGGATAAAGGTGCTGACTGGTTGTTGCAGGATAGATTCCTTGCACAAAACTATTCTGCCCAATAACTTATTAATAAAAGGAGATAATCGTAGTACCTACCTTATGATGCTGCTTAGAAGGTCACAAGAGAACATTCTCAAAGAGCTTAGCATGTTGTCGGTCACATAATGACATTAACTTACTTTCATATTGTCATTAATAAATTTATTGCTTCTAAGGCAGGAAAAAAATCCCCAAGTTTGGAATGTCCACATGAGATTTTTAAAAAATTTACCAATAAAATAATTGTCTCTAATTTTTAATTAAAATAGATAAATTAAGCTCTTTCTTTAATGAATTTGGTAAAATGTGTGGTGTTTTCTAGGGCTTCCCAGATGACTCGGGTAAAGACTATGCCTACAGTGCAGGAGATGCAGGGAATGTGGGTTCAATCCCTGGGTCGAAAAGACCTTCTAGAGGAGGGCATGGCAGCCCACTCCAGTATTCTTGCCTGGAGAATCCCATGGGCAGAGGAGACTGGCAGACCACGGTCCATAGAGTTGTGGAGAGTTGGAAGCAACGGAGCATGCATGCACGTGGTGTTTTCCCATACGCAAAGCAGATAGTGCTTCTATTTAATCCCCCAAAGCAGTCATATTTTGATGAAAATATAGGTTAAAAGATACTCTTGTTTTTATATGTATCCAGATACCACTACTAATTTTTTTTTCCAGAAATTGAAGAAATGGCAAGTTGGTGGTTATTGATTTCACTCTTCAGGGACAAGCTTTCCTAATTGCTCTGTGACCTTGAATGAATCAATCTACCTCTCTGTACCTCTGGACCAGAGAGAGAGCTTTCACCTGTGAAGTAGAGAAATCGCTCCTGAAAATGCCTTCAACAATAGCACATCAGAGACAGAGTAGTTCTGGGGTTGGTTAAATCAGGGGCTCCAAGATAATATCTAAGACCTAGGTTTTCTCCCCAGACATCTGTCCTTCCATCCTCAGTACCTAAATTTTGTTTTCATCTGTTCCCCCTCATGTACACCAGTTGGCTATGCAGGACTAGGTATTATACACAGACATAACCATCTCCAGTGGAGGGATCACAGGCGTGTTTTTTTCTGCTGTATCCTTCACAGGGATGGAGAAACTCTTTCCTACAACTCCACACCCCTAGGACTTCCTTTCCTGACATCACCCCAGCCGATCACTTGTAAGCATAGTAAGACTGCTCTGATTGATTAAAGCAGAGTGAGAGCCTCTTTTTGGTTAGACAAATCCAGATTTTCCCCTGAGCTGGAGATGGTGGTGTCTTCCCAGAAGGTTGGATGCATTCGATGCAATCTTGTTCGGGACTTGAGTAACAGTACACAGTACCTGATGAAGCTTTAATTTCTTTATTCTATAAAATGTGGGAAATATCAATTCTACTAAGTTGTGGTATTTTTTTTAATATAATTCTTTAAAAATGTTATTTGTTCGGCCATGCTGGGCCCTAGTTGAGGAATCTTTAGCTGTGGCATGTCTGTCTAGTTCCCTGACCAGAGATTGAACCCAGGCCCCCTGCATTGGGAACATGGAGTCAGACACTGGACTACCATGGAAGTCCCTCACAGTGTTTTGAACATCAGCACATCTACCTATAAGCAGACCCATGTCTCTCAAACTGCAGTATTTTTATGAACTTCCTTTGCTAATTATGTTTAAACATAATTCTAGTCTCTCCTTCACCTGCTTCACTGTTCAGCCAGGACTCTGTAGAGTCATCACCTACTCATTGTTAGCTCTTACATTGCTAACTATACTGATCTCCATAATCGTCATGTTCCAAAGCCATGGGATGACAAAAAGCACAAAGTCAATGACTTCTGATCCTCTTCCTTTCTTAGCTGTTCTGCCAGGAACCATTGTCGGGAAATACAATATCAAATATACATACCACCAAGATTCATTTTATGAAGGTGACTTAACTGGAGACATGTTCATCGTACATTGCAAAACTACTACATATTCCTTTCTGAGTGAGAAAGGAGAATTCACAAGACTTATGGTTTGGCATTGGGGCTTCCCTGGTGGCTCAGAGGATAAAGCGTCTGCCTGCAATGCAGGAGACCCGGGTTCGATCCCTGGGTTGGAAGATCCCCTGGAGAAGGAAATGGCAAGCCACTCCAGTATTCTTGCCTGGAGAATCCCATGAACAGATGAGCCTGGCGGGCTACAGTCCAGGGGGTCGCAAAGAGTCAGACATGACTGAGCGACTTGACTTTCTTTCTTTATGGCTTGGCATGCATGCTGCCTCATCAAGCACTGTTCTCATCCCTTGTTCAGGTCACTGTGGCGTGAGATCTTCTATGATAATGTGATCCACTAAGAAGTATTGATTTGCCCTCGGGCCTCAGCTGGTACCCGTTTTCTTTTACCTGGGGATTTACTTCCTCCCTGCCTCTGGTTGAGACTTGTTGCCAACTCATTTGTAACATAGGAACACGTTCCCTTTTTCTTTTTCTGGGTTTGATTTCCCTTTGCATTTATCTGTTTCCATCAATGCAAAATACTGAAAGGTTCAAATTGATTTTCCTTGTCAAAACATGAAAGGCCTGTTTTTAAAACTTCAATATTTCCCAAGGAAATATCTCTGATCAATATGTGTAAGAATTAAAGAGAAACTCCAGACTCCCCCTTCTGATTGTCAGTTACTCAAAGCAACCTGTTTACTCACTTGGATTCTTCCCAGCATAAAATGTTAACAATTGTAATTATCACCATTATGCAGTATGTTCAATTGTCCAATCAATATAATTGCCAAATGGAAATTATACAATAAATATAATTGCTGCTTTACTCCTGTGCAGTATTTCACTGGCACTTCACATTTATTTTGTCCTTTAATTAGTAACAGGTGTAATTACAATACTGTGCTCAGAACTAAAGCTGAGTAATTGGCAGGAGTGGGCACTGGGTATGACTATTGAGAGGGGCCATTGTGACTCATGCTCTGCTGGAATTGCCTGAGGACACCACACAGCCCACCGAGTGACCCACAGTCAAGCTGACTTGTGGACACTTTGGGTATAAACTCCAGGTCAAGGATGCCCTGAGTCTCTGAGTCACACAGCTTTGCCAACCCTCCCTCTTGACTTTTGGTACCACATTGTACCTATTCTTTGTCTTTCCAGACAAACATATCCTTTGCTGGATGCTGTTTATGTGCCAGGTACTAATCTGTATACAGGAGATATTTAAAGCACAATAGACACATGAAGCTTATAATCTAGTGGATAAAAATGGATTCCACAACAGAACAAACCAAGAGATAAGAAATGTGTGGTGCTAAGTGCTAAGAAGGAAAACCACTGTAATGTAATTAAGTTTTGTTTGGGCCATTAGGGAGACCTATCCAAGACTTAACATTTGACTGGAGATGCTAACGATGGTGCAGATCCTTTCATCAGTGACTGTGCCCACTGCAAAGGTCCTCAAGGGGAGATTAGCAACAAGCCTAGAGTATTTAGGGGGTGAGAGTGGGAGAGAGAGAAAAAGAGGGAGAGAGGAAAGAGGGAGAGAGATGGGGGTGGGGGAGAAGTTGAGGGAGAGAGAAGGGGTTTTGATTTTAGAGGTTCTTTTAAAATATTTGTTGGTTTATTTGGCTGCATTGGATCTTATTTGTGGCATGTGAGATTTTTTCTTGTGGTGCATGAAAAGTTGAGGCATGCAGGTTCCAGAATGTGCCGGCTTCAATAGTTGTGACACTCAGGCTCTCTAATTGTGGCACATAGGCTCCAGAGCATGCAGGCTCAGTAACTCCATGGCATGAGGGATCTTAGTTCCCTGACAACAAACTGAACCCATGTCCCCTGCTTTACAAGGTGGATTCTTAACCACTGGACTACTAGTAAAGTCCCTAGAGGGTCTTTAAGGAAG
Organism: Bos taurus; assembly: GCF_002263795.3. Lineage (NCBI taxonomy): Eukaryota > Metazoa > Chordata > Mammalia > Artiodactyla > Bovidae > Bos > Bos taurus. The sequence continues at coordinate 37,246,628 of NC_037355.1, forward strand.
GTAGTGGGGAGTTTGGTGCAGGGTAGTGACATAACTTGATTTACATCTTGAAAGCCACTTCTACCTGATAGTAAAAACTAAATTGTTAGAAGAGCAAGAACTGAAGAAGACTAAACGAGGGAAATTCCAGGTAGGAGTTATTGGTTTATGGGCCTGTGATGGTGCCAGTGGAGACACGAAGATTGTGTAATCAAAAAAACATTGGGAAGATAGAGCCACATTGCCTATTGATGGAGTTGATGTGAATGTTGAGATGGAAGACTGAAATCCCCAATGGGGAGGGCTTCCCAGGTAGCTCAATTGTGAAGAATCTGCCAACCAATGCAAGAAACATGCAACTCAAATTCAACCCCTAGGTTGGGAAGATCCCCTGGAGAAGGAAATGGCAACCCATTCCAGAATTCTTGCCTGGGAAATCCCATGCACAGTGGAGCCTGGTGGGCCACAGTCCATGAGGTCGCAAAGAGTTGGCCACATCTGAGCACACGTGCACACTTGTCTTAAGTGGGAAGTCTGGGAAAAAGCAAAATTTATAAATGTAGGAAAACAGATCTTGTTCCGTTTGAAATGCCACTAGAAATCCAGGTAGACTGAAAAGAGCAGTCACTGCTTGTAGACATAAATATGAGACTCAACAGTATTGATATAGAATTACATATAGACCAGGGTGAGATAAACATCAGAAAGAAAAGACAGAAGAGGTCCCAGGATTGAACTGTGAGTTATTGCAGCATTAGGGGTCCCATGATGAGGAAGAGTCAGCAAGGAAAGATCAGGAAGAACTGCCAGTGAGGTAGAAGGAGAGTTTGGAAACTCTGGATGCCAGTCAATCCAAGAGAATGTTAATAATATGAAATGTTGCAAAGAAACTAAGATGGAGAGAAGACGTGGTCTTTAGATTTGGCATTGTGGAGGCTGCTGCTGACCTTGTCAGAACAGTTTTAATGGAGTGATTGGGATGTAAGTGTATGTGTGGGTTGAAGATAAAAATGTGAGTTGAGAAAATGCAGACAGCAGGCACAGATGACTTTGGGGGAGTGCTGTGACAAAGAGCAAAGAGTCCAGCTGTAGGTGGAAGGACACAAGGGTCAAAGAAAGGCGACTCTATATTTTTCTATGCAGAAAAGTATGGAGGATGAGGAGTGGATATTGCAAAGTGGGAGGTAGATTTCTATGGGAACCAAGTCCTTGAATAGATGAGACGTGAAATCCAGAATATAAGAGGAGGGACTGCCTCCAGCAGAACAGAGGCTTGTCTTCTCTCGTGGCAGGAAGGAAAGCGGGCATGTAGGCACAGATTCACGAAGGTCAGTCCAGGTGGTGGTGGGAGGACTGTTGCTGCCTCCCAGTAGTTCGTGATCTAAGGAGACAGTCGCATTGGGCACATCTCACCTCATGAATCAGACAGCGGTCTGAGCAGAGAGAAGCAAGCCCTGTGGGAGGGCAGCGGTAGGAGGAATTCTACTCTAAAATTTGATAGAGGATGTGGCATTTGACTTGGGCCTTCAATAATACATATCATCATGCTTCTATGAGGCTTAGACATCAACAGGTTTTAGTGAATTTTTTTCTAGAAGGTCCCCTGGTAAAAGTTACTTTATCAAGGAGGATACAGGTTGATCTCTTGTTCCTGGAAATGATAACTTTCCCCCAGACCTTCCACCCCTTCTTGGGCATCCCTGCCCTTTAAGATGCCCTCTTCTCCTCTTGAAACTCTTTCCCCTTTTACTTTGGCTAATCTTTAATTATCTTTCAAGGCTAAGTTGAAGTGTCACCAATTCCAGAAAGTCTTTGCAATGTTTCCTGCAACCCCCTTATCACTTTGGGTTGGATCCTTCATGTGGGTAGGTGGGGTAGGTAGAAGAATTCTTATTTTGTGGTTATGTCCTTACATGTCCACATATGTCCTTATATCATATGTGGGCAGTGATTTGAGCCACATAGCTGCAACAGAAGTGCCCATGGTGGCAGCTACCCCAGAACTCAGGCATGAGAGAACATGTGAACTTCAGAGAGCTGGATTGAAGGCTTCCAGGATGGAACAGTGTTGGCAAGCTTTGGAAAAAGTTCTTTTCATGTCTCCTTGTACATGTTGACTTTGGTCAAAAACCATCTTTCTACTTATGATGAAACAAGCAGTTGAGAATCCCAAACAAAACCGTCATTTTGTGGTTCAGAAATTCCGCTTGATTGCCAAGGAGATCAGGTCCTCTCTGGACTGAGTTACTCAGGTTTTAAGACAGTCTTAGCAACCCTTGGTATAAAAAGTCTTAGGGATCACTCTCCCATATTTTAGATCGATCCCTGGGAAAGTTGAACCCAACCCAGATTCAGTTCTGTTGCTCAGGGTTCCAAACATGGTTCTCTGAGCTGTCCAGTAAGTAGAAATAGAAGCCAAAGGTTCTTGGATGTCCAGAAATCTATCTTAAGCATTTAAGAAAATTCTGTGTTGAAAGGTGGCCATGAGTTCAAGTGTCAGGGTGATTGTGTGACAGCAACCAGGATGAGAGCAACCCGTTTACCCTCCGCACAACTTCTGGGAGGTAGAAACCACATTGATTATCCTGCCTTCAGAGTTTTGCACAACACCGGTTTCCATAGTAAATGCTCAGTGAATGAATTGAGCATTTGAATGTATTGTTTCTGTTGTGGAAAATAAATCTGCCCCTTTCTAATAATATGAATCTTCTTTTCAAAGAGGTGTTCATTATTAAGGAACTAGATGAATTCAGTGGGTCAACTCCATTCTGCGAGTTTTCATTTCTGTGATATGAGGACTTCAGGATACTTGCTTTGTAGATTGTGTGCAAGACACACAGGCCTCCTGCACAGGCCAAAAATTGTTCTGCAGAGAAGGACAGTGTATAAAAGTTGGTTATATGCATTAAGTGCTTGAAATCGTGCACAGAGCATAATCAGTACAATGTATTTGCTGTTTTTATTATTCTTTGGGATCTAGAGTGGGCTTATATTCTGACGATAATTTTACTATAAACTCATGTTCTGGATGTTGTCCCATCTTTTTTCCCTATAGGTAATGCTGTGGTTATAATCAGACGGAAACCATGATACCTTGATGAACAGCACTAGAGGGCAAAAGGGTCCATGTACTTTTTATCTAAGATAATACTAGAAAAGGAAAGACTGTTCTATAGTGTAATCAATTCTGATAAACTTTAGAAACAAATAAAGGTCTTCATATCTTTAGGCTATTCATGTTTTCCTTTTTAGAAAAAAAAATTGTCTTTAATTCTGTTGTCCCCAAATATGTAATTATAATAAACAAGATAGAAGCAATATCTAAATGTTCATTGACATAGCCGTTTTGTTTAAATTGCTCTTGAAGTGTTTCAGAATTCTTCATAATATTGCATTGACATAGGTGGATCAAAAGAGAGAATGTTTAATTACAAATATGTAAAATCACCTAGAGTTTGAAAGTCAGTGAATGTTTTGTCCCAAACTTACATACTTGTTTCACTAAAAGCTTCTGCTTCTAATCACTTAGCTATCATTTCATATTCATTGAAAATATGGAAAAGAAACTGAAAATATTGCTTGAAGAAATACAGCTTATCTGGCTACTTTCATGATTTTTCAAAGGCAGTATGGAAGAAAAAGATATAAACACTATTTCCCTGGGTAACAGATCTAACAAAGGGCAGATTTTTATCTTTGCGATAGCTCCTAAGGGGAAAAATAAAATAAAAGACAGCTTAGAAGGAAAGAATAGCATTTGTAATTCTTGACTATCTTATTAGTAAGAAAGTAGAGAAATTCTTGACATATGGGAAACAACACTACATGTGCTGACTGTTTGAGTGGGATATAATTCCAGGATGCAATTCAGATTAGCATAGGCGATTTAAAATCCCCAAACTTTAACACAGTCAGTCCTTATCAACTTACTTTAATTTGGGGAAAGGCTATCTTCCCAGCTAAGGATTAAAGAAGGATTGGTTCATTTAATATTTATTCATTTGTTCTTTTTTTTTTTTTCAGTTTGAATTTGCAGATTATCAGTTGGGTGTGAAGTCCTGATTCTAACTGCAATGTAATTAAATAATAACTCAACAAAAGTTAAATAAAGATATATACTAATTATTTTCTTAATCCATTGATTTATTCATTTATTCCTTAAAGCCTTGTTAGAGTATACAGTGCCAAGCTTCTCAACCCTAAACCGAAAATATGAAGCAAATTTTTGACATTTCTTGGAATCTTCCCTCCCTGAAGTCTAATTCTGGGATGTTAGTTCCACTCTGCTTAATTCTTTATGATGGGACATGTTCTAGAAGCTGATTCACTGAATATGGTTCAAGGTCTAAGTACATAGGTTGGGAAATTCTTTTGTATGAAAATTTAACTCAACAGATAAACCAGACTGTCTTACTGGTGATTGATCATGCAATTTGTTTTTGTTTATGCAAATAAAAATTAGTTTAGTTGTTTATGCAAGTATATCAATATATTTGAGCTCTTTAAATTAGAAGTATTTGAAGGCATTTTATCTATAACCTTGATTTTCTCTTCTGTCTACTTGTATAATCTCACGTAAGAACAGACAACAATGATAGTGAATTCTTACCTGCAGCTTGTGTCTGTTATGTAATATTAGGACTGCTACAGATGAAACTAGGATTTTAGATGGAAAATAAGAAGGTAATCTCTGCCTACTATCTACAACATTACAAATTCTGCTGTCATCAATCTAGTTTTGAAAATATACTTACTTTTTCTTTCAAATAGTTTGAAGACCGGTGTCCAGAATCTTGCCTTTTGAATATGTGCATGTGCGCATGGAGGCGGAACAGTGAAAGTGTCCTGTCGTGACACTTAGGGAATTACTGTGGTGGACAACTCCCTAAGCCTTGGTTTCCTTGTCTGCAAAGTAAGATTAGAAACTGTAAAAGACAAGAAAATGGATGTGTCCTAAGAACCTGCAGTGGGAACAGTTGTACTGACACTTTGATTTCCTTATCTGCAAAAGTGTCGGGAACTCTTGTAGGTGTTGGCAATACAGTTGTGAATAAGATAAAAGGTCACGTAAGTGATGAATATGTGCATTCTTAGCACTGTGCTTATTCAGTGCTTATTATATTAAGACAGTTGGTACTGCTGTTGTTGTGATAGTGGTAGTATTATATTACTAGCAGTGTGATGGCTGTAGTAGTTGCAGTAGTAGTAGTACTAGTAGTAGTGGCTTAGCATTAGTAGCAGCAGCTCAGTATACTGCCTTTTATTACCAGACTGGGTATTTCCTGACGTACTGATGTCCCCTTCTGTTAAACAGTGCCTGCCATATACCTAACACGGAGCAGATACTCACATACTACTGAATGGAAACCTTGACTATATTTGTTTCTATATAACTTTGTAATTAACACCTGGATGAAAGGTGACAGGCAGAAAGAGAATTTGGGCTAGGGACCATGGGATGGGATTACCCATCCCTCTTATTTCTCACAAGGAATCATATATAGGAAAGTAGGAGGAGAGGTGTAGGGAAACTTTCTAACATCCCCTGGAAAATATATCAACTGTGTGATCTAATCCTGTCTTCACAACAGTCCTATGAGAAAATAGGAATATTGAAGCTAAGTGACGTTCCCAAAGCCACACAACTCTTACAGTTATGGGCTTATCCATGGAATCAGACTTGTTGGTCTCCAAACCCATTCTCTTTCCTTAGCCTCCAAGGTAAGGCTGAAAACTTCTTTTAGGGTCAACTAACAGTCAAGAGTTTAGAGTTTTAGGCTTCAGGGAAAGGGTTTGCAATATCTTATGTTATGTTGTCCAAGACACATCATGTTTAACTGAATCAAGTTCCATTTCAATTAAGCAAAAAATTCAGGTTGAACTATAGGGCTGTGGTCCAGGGTGGATAGCTTGAACTTGCCAATATCTAAATATGTTTGCAGTTGCAACTGTAACTGAAAGTGAAGTCTGACTGCTCACTGCTCAAAAACCATTAAAGAGTCAAGGTTGGTGAAAATTTTTCTTTATTTTGGATGCGGGCCACTGGCAGGGAGGGCAGATACCTGTCCAAAGGCTGACTTCCCCCCACTGACAATCAGGGGACAAATGTTTTATAGATGCAAAGACTGGGCTACATGTAGAAACAGCACAGTCAGTTCTGATAGTCATCTTGAAATTGGTCATTAGTGGTCTGACCAGCATCATCTTGATTGTTTTTGGAATAATTATTCTTCAATTCCAAGGTCAGTTTGTTTCCATTTCTTTGAAGCTAGTTCTCACAACTGTGGCAGGTTATGTCATAGCTACAGTCTGGTCATCATGTAGCTAACTTCTCCACCTGGTGGGGGTTTCAGTATCTATAAGACAGCTCATGGGATATGGCTCAGAATATTATCTATGGCCTTGAGAAAGAAATAAAGTTCCTTGACTATGGTTAACGACTACATTCATATTATTTATTTGGTCTCCTGTGGCTGCTTTCCTTGGTTTCTGCATTTTCACTTCTCTTATTAAACTTATTCTTGGGCTAAAGTTCTTCCACAGACAGAAGGCAAGCTGAGGCCATTTAGGGGAGGTACCATGGAGTCTTGCTCTGTTTCACAGCCACTGGGGGCAGAATGACCCTGGGCAGAAAACCTAGACTCCTTCCTCTGGAAGGAAATAGTATAACATGCAGAATTTTGATCGTGCCTTCAGCTAAAGTTATTGGGGCTTTCACATTGTTTAGAATGATTTTGATTTCTCATAAGGAATTTAGTCTTGAGTTGCTGCTAAGTCACTTCAGTCATGTCTGACTCTCTGTGACCCCATAGACGGCAGCCCACCAAGCTCTTCTGTTCCTGGAATTCTCCAGGCAAGAATACTGGAGTGGGTTGGCATTTCCTTCTCTGATGCATGCGTGCATGCCAAGTCACTTCAGTCACGTCCGACTCTGTGCGACCCCATGGACAGCAGCCCATCAGGCTCCTCTGTCCACAGGATTCTCCAGGCAAGAACTGGAGTGGGTAGTCTTGAGTTATCTGTAGTCATTTCTGCCATGAGTCATCCATTCTCCTTTGTGGTATTTCAATCAGCTATACTTGCAATTAAAAAGAAAAATAGTAGTGAAATCTATTTAAGGAGATCAACTACCTTCTTAAAGAGTAGTGGGCATTTTGATGGGAGACATTTAAGTAGTGGTTATTGAAGAGAAAACATTCAATTAGGCCTGAAAAAGTTTGCTTTTTCAGCAGGAAACTGGAAAAGGAGGTGCTGTTAGAAGAAAGAGTAATGTAAGTAGGAAACATCATAAAAGTAAGCAGGCAGGATACTTTTGAAATGTAACTGTTTTTTTTTTTTTTTATTTTGTGCAGTTTAAAAAATTTTTTTTATTTATTTTTTTTTTAATTTTACTTTATTTTTAAGCTTTACAATATTGTATTAGTTTTGCCCAACATTGAAATGAATCCGCCACAGGTATGAAAGGAAAACTATTGACCCCCTTTCAGTAGGTTTTTTTGTGATATGTATTAAGTGTTTTTCCTTAAAGAGATGCAAAGTACATTTTACTTCACATAAATTCAACATTAATTGATTAACTCAGTGTCTAGTATATAAGAAATTACATTCAGTCTGCTGAAAATTGAGAAAAGAGTGAGATATAGGTTTCATAGGAGCATAAAGCTTACCGAGCAAGGTAATAAAAGTATAGTCATCCATATAGCAGTAGTGAAAGGTGGAGAACCAAATGTTTCCTGAAGCCCTTCTTGTGTTACCCATAGGTATGTTTGTTTTCATTTTAAAAAGGAGGAAAGGTTTAGGAGGAAGAGGTTTAGGTGGCTGTACAATGTTCCCATGTTCACACAGGTACAGATTCAGAGATAAGAATGAAAATGTAATTCTGACTTATTCCAAGCCCATGTTGTATCCACTAAACCACTTGATTCATGCAAGACAGTTATTTGGAGGTGTAGACTGAGATGCTACAACTTTCAGAAAGAGATAGTACTTAATGTGTGTACTGGAAAGAGTTGTGACCCATGGAATTTTGGAGTGTGGTCATTCCAGACTGGCAGCTTGTAGGGTCGAGGAGCAGACAAAAGGGTTTGTGGTTCTTCAGCAGTTTTCTATGAATGGCTAGCTTTGAGAAACTGAAGGAAAACAAACCCAAAAGTCAAGGTTAGCACAGGCTTCTTCGACCACTTTTGAGAGGACAATTCCATATACAGCTCCTTACCTCCTTCAGTCAATAAATGCTACTGAGTGAATTCACATTCTTTTATATTTTACAAATCATAACATAATTACTTTGAAACCATATCATCTACATACGGTAGATGGAATTGAGCCTGTCTTCTGGTCAGGATGTCCTGATTGAATCCATGTGCATCATTTGTTGAATCAAGGTTAATGGTTGAAATGTCAAGGTCCATACGGAAGGGGCTGATAGACTCCTGTCTTTTACTGAAGTCCTTTTGATAGATAAAGAAGGCATAGTCTTATAAGAGGGGTGGACATGGATTGAGGTGACTAGAAGAAAAACATATGTCAGAAAAGTTACTGAATGCTGTTTGACCATATACAAACATCCCTAAATGTCCGTTAGTCAAAATCACACTTATGGGCAACAAGCTGTTCGTTTTGATTGATGTGTGATAAGCACACAGGTCAATATTTTAGATTAAATGAAGGCACACTGGGGAGGACCTGAATGTCAGAATGAAGAAGTTGGATTAATAGGGGATGATTTGATTATTTGGGGAAGAGAAAATAGTTAATTGCAGCTGTGCTTTTGAAAGACCATCTGTGAGTTTTCTGTAGGGAGGATTATAAAGAGAAGAGTGAAGACAGACACTGGCCAGAAGGCTTTGGAAAAGTTCAAGCAAAGCTAGAAGGACTTCAGATAAAGTCAATGGTAATGAAAAAGAAGAGCTGAATTTGGATTCTAATGAGAATTCTGTTTCCACAGAAGGGGTCAGGAGATTGGAAGTAGATGAGAAGTGAGAAGAAAACATTAAAAAATGCCTTTCAATGTTTTAGGTTTAGAAATTCAGCTTGGTTTGGGTTTGGATATAGTAATTAACATTTTTATTATTTTTGTTGTTATTGAAGTATAGATGATGTACAATATTATATTAGTTACAGGTGTATAGTATAGTGATTGAAAATATAGTGAAATACAATACAATACATTTTTAAAATGTTAAATCCATTTATGGGCCTCCCAGGTGGCTCAGTGGTAAAGAATCAACCTGCCAAGCAGGAGATGCAGATTCTTTCTCTGGGTCAGGAAGATCCCTTGGAGAAGGAAATGGCAACCTACTCCAGGATTCTTGCACGGGAAATCACATGGACAGAGGAGCCTGGCAGTCTATAGTCCATGGGGTCCCAAAAGAGTTGAACATCATTTAGCAACTAAACAACAATTCCATTTATAGTATTATAAAATAGTGACTATATTCCCTGTATTGTATAATATATCTTTGTAGCTTATTTAGTTTTAGCCTTTTATTCCCCCAGTTCATTTCCCCACTGGTAACCATTAGTTTGTTCTCTATATCTGTGAATATGCTTCTTTTTTCTTATATTCACTAGTTTATTGTATGTTTTAGATTCCAAGTATAGATGATACTATGCAATATTTGCCCTTCTCTGTCTGACTTATTTCATCTAACATAATACTCTCTAGGGCCATCCATGTTGTGACAAATGGCAAAAATTTCATTTTTTATGGCTGAGCAGTATTCCTGTGTGTGTGTGCGCGTGTGTGTGTGTGTGTGTGTGTGTGGTGACAGTTTCTTTAACCGTTCTTTAGCTATTAGCCTGTTAATGGACATGTGGGTTTAAAGATGAAAGTAAGTTACTCTCTTCTGCATAGTAATGGCAATATATGGACATTATGGACACTGTGGAAGGTCATGTCACTCTCTTTGGAGATACTTTTTATGGTAGCATTGCTTAGACATACGACTTTGTCTGCAAATAAAGAATAATCTTTCACAAGTGGTCTAACATTAACAAAGATTTTAAGACATATATAAAATCAGTAGGCAGGATTAATAAATTAGAATATAAAATAAACAAATATAGTAATACAGTTATGTTTCAGCCCCTTTCTTACTGGAGGTTGTACTACCATGGGAAATCCAATCATGAGAATCAAAAGTTGAAGATTCCTTGGTGGACAATTAGGAATAAGAACAATGCAGATTGAATAGGTCAAGCATTTAACAATGGTGGGGTGCAGTGACCTGTTCACAGAAATGGCTCTGCTGATATGAAACGCAATTTTGAACTCTCTCCAGCAACAGCCCGAGATGACTGAAGAGCTGAAGGGAATAGGTTAGAGTTTTTATTTCTGCACTGCTCCCTCTGCTGCTAGTGTGCTCCTTTTAAAGAGAAATTCTATACTCTTGTGACATTCTTCATGCATCTCTGTCTCTGGGTTCTGGAATCTCTATCCTTCATTTGCCTCTTCAGGCCTGAGAGTGGGAATGCCTCCTCACTGTTGCAGCCCTTGGGTGCTGCATCATTCTTCGCTGCTCTCAGTAAGGCGTTCTCACCTCTGTAATTTGTTGCTCTGCCTCCTTTTCAGTGTTTCAGTCTGTGTGAGTCACATATTATCCACTGGGATTCTGACACATGTTCTCAAAGCAGGCTGGTAATTCAAGCTCCTTCCATCTTGTGATGCTACCATCTGAAAGATGTGGACTCTGAGATTGCTGCAGAAGTAAAGGCAGACTGTGGACACTTGAACAGTGTTTTGTGGTCAGTCCTGTATGGGCAGATACTGGAACCTAGTCACGTGGCCCCAACATATTTGAAATGTAGTCTTCTTGTGGACCCAGAGGTGGGAAAGAAATGAGATTTGCTGAGCGCAGCATTGTCTGTGTCAGAGATGGAGGCGTAAATTAGGTCAATGTGATGTGGACATTAACTCAGAAGGATGATATTAAAGATGTATATATGAGAAGCTCAGAGGACACTTAACATTATGTCAAATTCAACCATGTGGGTCACTTCACCTCTCAACCAGATGCCCTTACATTTACAGGTAACATCATCATTTTCCAGTTTGCTCAGACTCTGACCTTCAGTATCATTTTGGAGTCTTTCTCTTCCTCTACATGTGAAGTTAGGTCCAATCCTGCAGATTTCAGTTGTGTCATTCTTCTGCATTCCACCTGTTCCTTTTCATTTTAACTAACAGCGACCTGGTTTAATGTGCCAGGCGTAGAGGAACAAGTAAGTAAGAATTGTTGGAAAGATGTTCTGTGGAAAAAAAGACAGCAAACGGTAGACTCTTAGGTATGTCCACAAACTTGGAAGCAAAAAGAAAAAGTCATAAAGGCAGACCAAGAAGGCTTAGTAAGAACTAACACAGTATCATCAAAGACAGCTCAGCAATGAAATTTGCGAGAGGGGCATGGTCAGAGGTGACAAATTCAGGCAGGTGTGAGAGATCATGAAGAAATAAAGTTTAGGCATTCATGCTCATGTTTCTACCAGCCTTGGAGGATTGGACTGAGGTCACCAGGAGGAATTGGATGCTGCGCAGCCACTATGAAGAGAAGGAAGAGAAGGATGTTTTAGAGCAATGTATTCCTGCTCATCACTGTATTATACTTGTTTCCTTTCCAACCTCAGCACAACAGTTTAACTGGTTCCTTCCTCACAAATCTGTAGTTTCTACTTTCTTTCCTTACTTTCTACTACATCTGTTTTTCAACTCCAGAAATTCTTTCTTTGCTCTTTCTGCCTTTGAATCAATCACACCTTACTTGTGTTCTGTAATCACAGTTGGGTCTCAGTCATTACTCAGTAATATTTTTATTCTTAGTGATTCTCTCATTCCAGTGTTCTATTCTAAAACCTACTGATTAAGCTTCTATTAGCCACACACATACCATTCAATGAAGGTCTGTGCTTTTCTTCCTTCTACCTAAAATCTCTTTGCTTCTTTGACACCTTGGTGTATCTAAGAAACTAAAGACCTTTCTTCCTAAGGAATATGTTGCTGTTTGCTCTTTTCACTTCTAAAACACCTTTGTTTCTCTGGTTGACTTTGCATTTTCAAATATTCGGTTTCTCCATTATTGCTCACTCCTTTGCTTCAGGAATTAACAGATTTAGAAGAGATAAAATTTCCACAACCACCTTTAGACAATGCTTTGGCCTCTTCCCCACCAGAGCCTGACAATTTGCTAAACAAATGGTTATCATTGGTGTAGTAGCCAGTTATTTTCATTTTCCCCAGCTGACCCTCTGCTGAAATTACTAGTGAACTGTAGAAATGGACAATGGCAGGCAGAAGATATGGCTAGAATGGGAGGCCTTGATAATCCACAGGCAGCATGTCTAGAAATGAATATGTTGCAGGAATAGTGGTCCTGTCTCCTGAGATAGAGTCCCCCATCTCTTCTCATCTCCCCAGTGCCAGGGTTATTATGTACAGACTGAACCACCCTTGAAGACCATTCACTGCTTTCCACTTGGCTTTCCACTTGGGCTGCTGAAACTGTAGTTTGCCTCCCGGTGTCCAGATGCTTGGAATGAGCACTCTGTTTTGTAGCCATTTCAGTGACCTTTACACCGAGATACATATTAAAATTTTTTTGCCTATTTTTTATGTATTCTAAATTTCTCCTTCATCTGTAAATTCATGCTCATTTTTATGCCCAAAATAGAAGCATATTTGAAAACTAATCACATGACACATTTGCAAGATATATTCCCATACTTTGTCTAGTTTAGGCCTCAAACCAAACTGTGACATTGTCATTATTAATTCCATGTTAAAAAGAAGGAAATTGTGGCTGGGAGAGGTTCATGCCCTTGACTAGTTGGCTCATGTGCTCTGTAGTTGCTGGTCCTGGATGCTAACTCCTTTGATCTACATTTCTGCTTTCCTAATTGCTTTGGACAAAAGGAAGGAGGGAACATGTTGGAGAAGCAATAGGCTTTCCAGATGGGTTGCTGGACTAAATGACCTTTTAGGATTGCTCCAATATGGATGTTTCTGGTTCTCTCCTGATGATAGTGTGACAGCATTAGGCAAACAATGTAATTGTCCTAGCTAAAGGAGAGAATAGCTGATGGAGTGAATTATTATTTTCAGCAATCATTTTAAAAATACCTTCTGTTTTCATTAATTAGGAAAGAAATCCCAAGATCTCCAGGAGAAAATGTATGTTTACTTGCACTCAAAGTTCAGTAGTATGAGAGGGGAGACTTTATTGTAGGCTCAGATAGTAAAGAATCTGCCTGCAATGCCGTGGGCCTGGGTTCAGTTGCTGGGTCAGAAAGATCCCCTGGAGAAGGGAATGGCTACCACTCTGGTAGTACAGAGAATGGGCCGCTTGCTAGTGGGTGAGCTTGGGAAAGTTAATATCTCTTTTCTGCCTCTTGGCCTCTTATTCATAATATGGGCTGTATAACGTACCTACCTGTAGAGATTTTGTGAGGTTCAAATGATATACAAATCATTTGAACAAATAAAATGTATACAAATAAAATGCTTAGAATGGTCCCTGGCATGTAGGAAGTTCTCAATAAACACCAGCTGGCTTTAATTTTTGTAAAATTAGAAAAGATGTGTAAGGAAATTACCACTTTAAAGAATAGTTAACATCTATTGATTTATGGCTTAAAATTGCTTGAATTTTTTGGTCATTGAGTTTTTGCAGAACACCTTATATGCACTATCTCATTTCACCCAAACTATGAGAGTAGGAAATGGCAACTCACTCCAGTATTCTTGCCTAGAAAATTCCATGGATAGAGGAGACGGGTGGGCTATAGTCCATGGGATCTCAAAGAGTCAGACAACTGAGTGACTGAGCACGCACACAATCAGAGAGTAACAATTATTATTATCATTTAATAGATGAGGAAACAGCCATAAGGAACTTATTTAACTTACTTTAGTCTCATAGATATGAGTTACATAAGAATGAATCAAACAGTTTCATCTGAAGAGAGGCGATAGCTCTAACTAATATGCTAAGCCTTTCTGGTCTGTTTTAGATTAAACAATGCTTGAATAAAGTTGAAAGTCTTTTAAATACAATTGGGAATGGTATCATAGAATTATACCTGTATTCCATTCCTACTATAGTCAGATATTTAAAATTGTATACCTTGATAAGTGATTGGCACGAACCACAAAATTGTAAATTATGAAAATAGATCCTTGCCATGAGTGTTTACTATGAAGCACTTTCATTTCATTTACTTTCATTCTGTCACCTAAAACTCTCAGAAGAGGCTGGAGCACAGAAAAGTACGCCACACCCTTAACTATAATACTTTCCCATCTTGCTCTTCGTCTTGTCAATTAGATAAAAGAACATTCAAAAATACGTTTGAGAATCTTTGTTCTTTGGTCTTCCCTAAATGAATATCAGTAATAGGAGGAAAAATATTTAAAATACATATTTGGGAAAAAGAGAAAGATTATTTTCAAAAACAAAACCTTATAGCTTTTAACTAATTCATCACAGAGATAAAGCAATACAGTTTCATGCCTCATAACAATTTAATAAATATTACTAAAATATGGCAACTGCCACCACGACTCATTAGCAAGCTGTTTCTGTAATACAGTTTTCCAGAACTGTTTGGGGGAGTTGGTCTGTCAATGTAATACACACAGTAACCTCTGAAGAAAGTCAGGAACATATGGTCCCTGCTCATCAGCTAACCCCCAGGGATTGCACCAGAATCTCTCTTCTTACAGCTCCATGACATTGAGAGCAGAGATGGAGATAAGATAGGGGGAGAAGGGCGGTGGGCTGAGAAACACTGATTACTTAAACTGTAAAATCGCACTTGGAAGTGTAAATCAAGAATTACAAAGTTAACATCTTCAAGGAATCTGTTAAAATGCAATTTGAACATTGCAGCATTGGAAATTTTAGGATATCAATTCCGAATCTTGGCACATAGTTAAATTAATCATTTCAGCAACCGCAGTAAAATGCTGCATATAGCATGCCACTGGCCAACATAATTGAGTCAAATGCCATCTATTTATCAAAATCAATATTCCTTTGAACATATTTTCAGTGTTTTAAATTCTGAAGTTTACATACATATTAAACCATCCTTCTTAAAAGGAATATGATATATTTTCTAATTTAAAGAGGCCTGTCTTGTCCCAATTAAATCTGTTTGAATAGAAAACTGTTGAGTTAACAACATCTGTCAGTGATCATTTATGTATAAGTAGACTTATGTACTTTAATGCTTATGTTTATTTAATAAATAACCCCTACTCCCTGGAATTGGGTGATCAGAAAATTGTTTTACCCAAAGATACAATATAACCACTGAATTTTGAATAACTCTATAAGAGCAGTATAAGCCCCATCTATTAGTTGGAACAATAAAGTATAGATTAGTACTTTGCATTCTGGAGCATCTTTTAATGGAATTATTATCTCAGGAGTACATTTTTAAGACAGTTCAATAGGGCTTCCCAGGTGGCTCAGTGGTAAAGAATCTGCCTGCCATGCAGGAGCTGCAGGAGATACAGGTTTGATCCCTGGGTCAGGAAGATGCCCTGGAGTGGAAAATGGCAACCCCCTCCAGTATTTTTGCCATAAAAATCCCGTGGACAAAGGAGCCTAGCAGGCTATGATCCATGGGGTTGCAAACAGTTGGACATAGCAGTGACTAAATGACAGTTATTTTATCACTTTTACGCTTATGTTCTTTTGTTTTAATTTGGTCTAAAATCCTTTTAGTTTCACATTATCTCCTGTGTCTAGGTAGGCTGAAGCTCCGAACCTTGCCCCTGGCAAAGTCAACCTTGGGTTACTTGAAAAGTGTGGCTTTATGACAATTTCATAAGTAAATGTAGTTAATGAGAACAGCAGGAATATATACTTAAAATATATAAACATAATAAGATTTGGATTACTTCAAGGAGGAAAAGAAGTACAATATGTATTGATATATAATATGTATCATGTATATATGTATATATATATAAAATATGTATATGCATGTATATGTGTATATGTACATGTATGTATGCAATATGTGTATGTATACATATATGTATGTATGTACACTATGTGTTGATATATAATATATATTATTATATATATAATATGTATCAATACTGATAAATATATATTTAATTTGCATATAAAGAAAATTTTCCTGAGAAAATTGAGAGGTAACAGGGGGAAAACTGAAATATGACTACAGCATATCCAAGTAGGAGTCTTGGTATAGAGAAAAAGAGAACATTAAATGTACCAAATATAAAGATTTTTAAAGATAGAGTTAATATTACATTTATTTAAGCATCCAAAGCTTGGTCAGATTCTTCTCAATGAGTCTATTTTAAGGTGAAGTTATTGAAGGCTGACTTCCATCTCAGAAATTATTTGAAGTTGTTTTACATGGAAACAGCCTGCCTCATGTGATTGCACTCTGAAGCACTCCAGCTAGAAGGCGGCTATGTGACTTGAAATTTAAATATACAACAAATTCAGCCGGGTGCCAGGGTGCCAGCCTGCTGGGTGGCCATTCTGGGAGGGGGGAGAAGTAAAGGGCAGGGGACTGAATGGAGACTGGAGTGTGTGAAAGGGAAGACTTCAAACTTTGTGGTTGGAAGAGCACAGGGTGCTGCAAGAAGCAATGTGTCGAGCTGAATAATTCATGATGCAGTACTAATTTTGACTCTGGAGAAAATTGCTTTCTCACTGTGCCAAAAGCTAGGCAGTGAGACCAAAAATCAAAGAGGAAGCTAAATGTGAGGGGAGAAAACACCCTGAATGAACACAATATCAAACTGGCAACCTGTTTAAGGTTGCAAGTATTGTCAAAACACATGAATACACATTTTAAGCCTTCCCTAAAATTGAGCATTCAGATTTATGCACATACTGATTTGTCTGCAATAATAGGCAAATATTTTATAATTATCTTCAAAAATAGCTCCTTGGCATTAATGCAGAGACTTCCAGTAAGAAACTAAGTATTTGTGTCGTTCATTGGTACTTGGTAAAGACAAACTGCATATCTTGGTATAGGGTAATGGATCCATCATCATTTTTTACTTAGACAATCATAGGAGTTCCAGAAATGACCTTTTGAGTTAATTAACAAACTGCCATAAATATGGAACTTGATAAATGTTAATATTTGTTAGATTCCTAAAATCCAGATGGTCTTCCTTCCAGTTTCCTTAGTGGATGAAATTAAATAAGAATACTTCTAAAACACAACGTGGGGCATCCTGTCTACAACCTGTATTTTTAATTCTTTTCTGTAATGATTGGAATGAATTATGAATATTTCTAAAAGCAAAGCAATGATTCAAGTTTAATCCATTAAAGCCAAGTTTTAAACTATAGGACTTTTTGCTCAAATGTAACACAATTTAGAAATTTGGTCCTTCATTTCCTTTTCTTTAATGAGTTATATAAGGAGTTCAAGGGATTCTCACGTGGCGCTAGTGGTAAAGAACCCGCTGCCAATGCAGGAGACATAAGAGACACAGGTTCAATCCCTGGGTTGGGACGATTCCCTGAAGGAGGGCATGGCAACCCACTCCAGTATTCTTGCTTGGAGAATCCCATGGACAGAGGAGCCTAGCAGGCTATGGTCCATGGGGTTGCAAAGAGTCAGACACAACTGAAGTGATTTAGTGTGCATGCACGCAGCACATAAGAATTTCAAACAGCTTCTCAGTAAATGCAGGATGTTAAGATAACGAAGATGTTTGAAGTAAAGTCTTTCTTCTCTCATTTTGTTTGTTTTGTTTTCTAAGGAAAAGTCTAATTTGGCTCCAGAGAGTAGGAAGGCATCCTTGGCAGAAAAATGGCATCCCATGAGTGGGTGAATGAGAATGTGCGTCCTGCCTGCTCTCAGGTAGCCAAGAGAGTCTTCTGAGGCTGAGCAGGATTTCTAAAAATCACCATCTGGCACAGATGAGGGCTTTTGCTTAGTGGTTTTCACTCTTGTATGGGGCTGATGAGACACTATTCTTTAGGACTGGCTGGAAATAATACTTACCTAAATCCAGGAGGCCATCAGCAATCCAGTGTAAAATTCAGTTGAGTGTGCACAGCCTTCTAAAATGAAACATGTAAAATATCATGTAAGAAACGAGATGCCAGTCCAGGTTCGATGCACGATACTGGATGCTTGGGGCTAGTGCACTGGGACAACCCAGAGGGATAGTATGGGGAGGGAGGAGGGAGGAGGGTTCAGGATGGGGAACATATGTATACCTGTGGCGGATTCATTTTGATATTTGGCAACACTAATACAATTATGCAAAGTTTAAAAATAAAATAAAATTTAAAAAAAAATAAAATAAAATAAAATGCACTTAGCTATTGTGGTGGCACCTGGTATGAGAAAGTATTTAGCTTTTCTTACTTACTTAATATAGATTTTGGAGACAGAACAGCAGATTGGCTACATAGAGCATATTTTGGAGGAACTGTTAACACACCTCTTCCTCTGAAATGCAGAACAGTGTGCCCCTTCAGCGAGGACCTAAGGTGTGACAAAGAGTGCTGAGTTTGTCAGAATGTTTGCTGTCTACTTTTTAGGTCCCTGAAATTGTGAGATCATCAGGTAGTCAGCATGCAGGAGGGGCGTCTCGAGACAGGTAGAAGGCATGAGTTCTCATGCTAGGTCTTCCACTTGCTGGGTCTTCACTCTTGGGCAAGTCACTTCAATTTGCTTGGTTCTCATTTCCTCATGTGTAAAATGATCATTTTCCTATAAGTTATAACCATATAAAATTGCTGATGTTTGACTGAGCTAGGAAAGCAGCAGTTTCTTACAGTTCAAACTGATACTTTTGAGATTTGTCCTAAGGATCAAATGAAAAACACCTTGTGCATAAGCACACAAATGCAAAAACACACTTGTCCTGCTATAGTCAACATTTTGTGGAGACTCAATGAGGCAGTCTCTGAAAAGCAAATAGTAGTGTTCAATAAGAATCAGTTCCCTTCACTGTGATTCCAAGCACTTTAATTTCAGCCACTGGCTTAAACTTAACACATTTTATAATGTTTTGCAACTTAGAAACTTTCACATAAATTAGCTTATTTGTTTTTTATAGCCGCCCAATGATAAGGACATGGTTTTCCAAAGAAGTTGTGAACTTGAGCTGGGTAATCCAGGGTAGGTAGTGGGATAGTGCACATTGCAGGTCATAGCTGAATACTGATGTCTCAGAATTAGTAAAACGTTCATGTCGGAAAGCAAAGCCATCATGTAGGGATGCCACTCTCCAATCTGCACTCAGAAGCAATTAGGTCAGTGATCTTCAAATATTTTGATCACACAACCCCATAAGTAAAAATGCTACCAGTATGTAACATCAATACATGTGTGCTTGTCTATGAATTGTCTGTGCATGACGGAAGTAACATCTTGTGAATATTATAAAATATACATAAACATTAAATAATTTAAAGAAAAGATTTAGAAATGACTATATTACAAGTTCTATTATTTTCTTCTTACATCCCAAAGGATTGTACAATTAAAGCTTACGTGACCATGCTGGTTGATTTCTATGAATTCCGTGACTCCCAGGTTCTGCTGATGCCTCCACAACAGAGAAAGCTTTGGGATTTGTAATCAGGTCAGAATGACCTCTGAGCATAGTGAAGCTAGGGCCTGAACATGTGACTCATAAGGGATGAAGCAGGTACGGAGGTTTTGACAGCCTTACTTAAAATCAGAAGTCCGATTGCTCAACACTCTAATTTTTTGCAAGGTGCAAGCTCCTTCAACCTCAATTTCCTAAAGATGGGTTTAATTTGGGATAGGAAAATAATGAAATATTCTATGGAAAGTACTTTCCAATCTATATTCTAAAGGATAAGGCACTATCAATATGCTTATTTTTGTTTTCTAAAATGCCAGCATCTTTGGTAATGTAGGCAACACAGTATAGGTTTGTTAAATGAATGAGTGAGAAAAGAAATTAATTAATGAAATAACACATTAGCTTGTTATATGACTAAGGAAGTTTCCAGAAACAGAAAACACAGGAAAATATATTGTCATAGCAAGGTTTTGGGGGTTTTGTTTGTTTCTTTGATTGATTTCAAATGATGAGACTCCAGGGATAAATGACTCCAGAATTATTCAATTTAATAGCTCAAAGCCATTGGAAAGAACACACTGAGCTGTTTTGAACAGTTGACCATCTTTGACTTGATCTACTCAATTTCCAAGATGCTGCCACAGTTCTGAGCAGCTAGGAAGATGGCAGCGTCCATAGGCTCAGTGATGGGTGTCACGCCATAAGCCCGTTCTTTCAGGACAAGAGTAATGATGCCGGTAGAATTTATTTCTTTCAAGTCTTCATTAATTTTCTACAACGCTGGCTTCTGTTGTTTATGTTCTGTTTTTTTTGGCCACAAGGCATATAGGATCCCATCTCCCAACCAGGGATGGAACCTGCATCACCCTCTCCCCCCCAGCCCCCCCGCCCCATCCCCCCCACCTCCCCGCTCCTCCCACCCCCGCCCCACACACACTGGAAGGTGAGGTCTCATCCACTGGATCACCAAGGAAGTTCCTGACAGGATTTCTTTAGCTTAACACAGGTTCAACCTTAGGGTTGGAGAAAGGGCTGAGCCTCCCGTAAACCAAAGGAATTTTATGACCAAGAAAGAGAAGCAGCTCTGGCCATTGATTAGGTCATCAGTCAACAGCATTGCTCCACTAGCCCGTCCTTGGCCTGATGCTTATCCTTGCAGGCAGCCCACTGTCTCTCCTGGAGTGTGTGACCACCCAAGGAGTGCATAAGGTAGGTACCAGATCATATCCTATCATGCTTTTTAATTTTCATTTTTAACAAATACCTTATTTCACAATGACTTCGTCACAAGTTTCTTCTGATACTAATACAAACAGGGAATTGAAAACACGTGCTTTCTGTTTCACCAGATGGGGTGACACTCTGTTTTGCTTTCATCTTACTGAAGTTCGTGCATTCTTGCTCATGACCTCCCCTCCATGGCAAATATCAGTTAAGCCCTTATGTCTAGGGAAGCCCTCCTTTATTAATGTGAAGTTAATTAAGAACATGTGCGTCTCCAACCCTTATCATTACAGTGAGAAGAAATTAATTTTTTCAAGTCCAGTGAAATTTCATTAAGCAGAAAGCTTTTACCTCTTATAATAAGACATGTGAAGAATTATGAGAAATAATTGGCTGTATTTCTGGAACAGATGCATTTAATAATAGGTCAGATGAGTAAAATGACTATAAATCAAGTTTGAATGCAGGCTTTCTCAGGTGATGACAAATGGGACAATATGGCTTATTGGTAATATTTTGACTTCAGATCATTTAAAATAGTCAAGATTCATTCTTCTAGTTTCATTTCACAAGAAACTAGAAGAGACCTCTTGTGATTTTTTTCAACATTCTTTTAAATTTCATATGTTAGAGGTCTTGCTTCCAGCTACTCTTTGTTCATCTCCAATTCAAAATCTATTTATAGTTTCTCAGTAATCATCCATGCTAACATCATGGTTAATATGAGTATATCTGTGTGTGTATGGGTGTGTGTCACATGAATTTTAAGACAACTTTATGCAGAATCATCTTCTGTTACTATTTTTCAAGTCATTACCATGACCAGCCAAAGTGTTCTGAATAAATTATATTGTTCATGACTTAAGCAAGCATTTGTTTTTCAAAAATTTGCATACTCCTCAACTTGTGCCAGACAGATAAACTTCTAGTTATACCGTCTGACTTATACATGGAACGTTGAAATTCTGTTTTACATTTTAAAAAGTGTGGTATTTCTAATATTCTGTTGGTCTAGTTTTCTCAGGCAGTATGTCTTGCATTTTTAAGAAATTTGATAATTATCTAGATTTGGTGTGCTATAAACAATTAAATTAATACTTGATCACTTATAGGAAATGTGGCAATTCCTTACTGCAAACCATCCGACTTTGTGTGTGGTTTGTAAGGAAAATGTTTGGTTATTTCTGTGTGTTTTATGTTTCCTGCACAAGGCCAGATGATTTCCTTTAGAACCATGGAAAAGGAGCACTTAGAAAGTGTTGAAAATCAATTATCTTGTAATTTGATATCTACTCTGGCTCAGTCTGAAATATCAGTGATGGTTTATAGAAAATTCTTTCACATACTTTTAACACTGCATCTTTCTAAATGTTTTAACCAGAATGCTTACCTTTTTGGACTCAAAGAGTTTATTTCAGCTTAATGATTATAGTTATAGAGAGTGACATGCTTTTCTTCACCAGAAAATTAATGAAAAACTAGACCCCAGAAATCAGATTTTCTAATCTTTGTCCAATCTACCGTTTAGCATAAAAAGGATTCTCACAGTGTGTTTCTGCAGATCACTCACACTAAGCAAACCTAGACAAAGCAATTCTGCTGCTGATCTTGAATAAAGATAGTCTTCACAATTCAAAGAGAGAAATTAATAAACATTATTTTTTTTCAATTAAAGTTTTTCTTTATTAAATTTCTTTCCTGAAATTGTTCGGCTTCCAGGAAGGCCTAGGGTGAGATTAAAAAAGAACTTGGAAACGGCTTCCAGTCTACCATGACAGGGTTTTGGTGAGAGTGTCTGCCAGGGTGATGACCTTTGTCACACATGTAATATGACCACATTTCTGGTGGCTTCTAATGTGGTTAAGGAGCTTCCCTGGTAGCTCAGCTGGTAAAGAATCCACCTGCAATGCAGGAGACCCTGGTTTGATTTCTGGGTCAGGAAGATCTCCTGGAGAAGGAACAGGCTACCCACTCCAGTATTCTGGTGGCTCAGAAGGTGAAGAATCCACCTGCAATGCAGGGGACCTGAGTTTGATCCCTGGGTTGGGAAGATACCCTGGAGGAGGGTGTGGCAACCCATTCCAGTATTCTTGCCTGGAGAATCCCCATGGACAGCGGAGCCTGGCAGGCTACAGTCCATGGGGTCGCAAAGAGTCAGACATGACTGAGCAACTAAGCACAGCACAGCATAATGTGGTCAAGACCAGGGACTTTGCGTCCTGATGGCTTGGGTTCCGTCACTCTTAGCCAGATCCCTAGGTCAGATGTTCTCAAGTGCCATTCTGGGACCAGCACCATTAGGATCCCTGGGAACTTGTTACAAATGCAGATTCTCAGGCCAAACTCTGGATGTAATAATTAGATTGTGTGTGGGTTGGGCTCAGAATCTGCATTCTCCCATGCCCTCCAGGTGATTCTGATGTTGCTTAAAGCTTGAGAACCACTGTCCTAGACCCTGCAGTAGACAAATTGCTTAATGCCTTTGTGCTTCGCTTTTCACAGTTGTAAATGTGGATAATAATAGTGTTTATCTCATAGGGTTATTGTGATAATTAAAGAAAATCATGCAGTGATTCTGCAAAAGTGCCTGATGTATAGTGAATCATCCTTAAACACACAGATA
Organism: Bos taurus; assembly: GCF_002263795.3. Classification (NCBI taxonomy): domain Eukaryota; kingdom Metazoa; phylum Chordata; class Mammalia; order Artiodactyla; family Bovidae; genus Bos; species Bos taurus. The sequence continues at coordinate 37,270,024 of NC_037355.1, forward strand.
CGTGGCTTCTATGTACTCCAACATCTGAACACATTTGAAAATCCAAAGCCTAATATCACATTTATTTCTTCAGTCAGTCACTGCAGAAGTAAAGTTGCAAATACTGAACACTAATGCACATTTTAAAAAGTGAAAGGTTATTAAAATTTCATTTCATAATGTCTTTCATTAGTTTTATATTCCTTAAAATGCCTATCTTATTTTACTTTCTAAATGAAATTCATTTTTCTTTCAGTACAGATACATTTTTTTCCCCTCAGCTCTCATCCTCATTTCTCACTTTTTTCATTTTCTTTTTGGTCTGGATATTTCCTTGAACATCTTTTCAGTATTCTAATAATGTACATCAAATACCCAAAGAAAACACACTTTTGGAAAGATTGATCAGCTAAAGTTAATGAATATGAATGAGTATCCTGTGTTTAACACATAAGCAAGATACTACCTTTTCTCTGTCATGCAAATGGGAAGGTAAATACAACGTGGATATTAATAATAATGAAATAATGCCATTTTGTATAGGCATTAGATTGTGTCATACATTTTAATAAGGTAAAGTTTTATAAGGAGTCTTCTTGGTATAAAGATTTTCTATTTATTCTTTTTAACAACTGCATGAAAATTCACTGCAAAAATTCAGTCCAGGATTAGAATAAGGACCTATTCCAGCTAATGTTTAATTGTGTTTCTAATCCATGAAGCAAACTTTTTATTGTCTTAGATATATTCACAGGGAGATTTGAGATCCCTGGGCTTCCCTGGTGGCTCAGATGGTAAAGAATCTTCCTGCAATGCAGGAGATGCGGGCTTGATCCCAGGGTCAGGAAAATCATCTAGAGAAGAGAATAGCACTCAACTCGAGTATTCTTGCCTGGAGAATTTCATGGACAGAGGATCCTGGTGGGCTACAGTTCATGGGGTTGCAAAGAGTTGGACACGAATGAGTGAATGACATACATGTATGTACGTTGGGAGGTAGTTCAGTTCAGTCAATGAAAACACTGTTTCACACTGTGGAAAACATGGCATCTCTGGCATCCTCCTTACTGAAGGATGCTTTCGTCTGCAGGCTTAGCACCACCCTGTGCCATCTTCAGCCAAGTCACTACCCGGTCTAGCACATCTAACCTCTGTATGTGACTCTCACTCTTTCTTGACCTGACTTCTTTGCTGTGATTGGTATTCTCTGATTTTCTCTTGTGTTTTTCCTCTTGTGTATCTTTACTTATGCTTTCTTCTTTACCTAGAAATCCATCTTCTAGCATTTTTATGTCATTTCCATAGTCTTGTCTATTTTTTGTATTTTTAGTCTGAGTTTAATAAAAAGGTTTCCTGAAGCTTTGTGTTATGGACACTAAGATTAGAAATAAAGGACTAGAAATGGAGATTTAGGTGATTTATGGGCTAAGTGCTCAGTGGTAAAGAATCTGCCTGCCAAAGCAGAAGACACATTGTTTGATCCTTGGGACATGGGTTTGATCCCTGGGTCAGAAAGATCCCCTGGAGGAGGAAATGAGAAATGACAACCCACTCCAGTATTCTTGCCTAGGAAATCCCATGGACAGAGGAGCCTGGCGGGGTATAGTCCATAGGGTTGTAAAAGATCAGACGTGACTGAGCAACTGATCATGCACAGCACACACACAGGCACAGCTAGGGAAGTGAGGACTTGGACTTGCATTGCGAAGAATAGCTGAGAAAAGAACCCATTGGATACAGCACTAAAAAAAACTATTCGGCTTGAATATCTGAGCTTGCCCATTGTTAGAATTCTTTTTCTAAGTGCTTTTTGAAATGATCAAAGAAATGTTTGAGGTGTGAGAAAAACTTACAAATTTTCCTGCACGTGTTAATGAAATGTGCTTTATCAAAGATCATCTCATCTTGAACAATCAGTAGCAAATATGTCCTTAGTAGAGTCATGTTAATCTCAACACGAGTTTCTTAACCTCAAAACTACTAAATTCAGGACTTGGATGCTTCTTTGTTGGAGCATGGGGCTGCCCTGTGTTGGAGGCAGCTCCCCTGGCCTCTGCAAACTATATGCCTATAGTAACATGCCCCTCTCCATCAAACTGTGACAATCAAAAATGTCTGCAGACAGTGTCAAATGTCTCCTCTGAGGCAAAATCATCCTGACTTAAGATTCACTTATCCAGACTGTAAACATTTTTTGTAAAGAAATTAAATTCTTGGACTATTATTCTACTGCTTTACTTCTACAGCTGTAAAAGAGGAATGTTTTAATGTGTGCTTGCAAACTGACTGTACACAAACATCCATTAAACTTCAGCAATTTTGACCCAATTTTGCGTTTCTTCCCAAATAATTACCCTTGAGCCCTCCGTATGTTAATTTGTTAATTCTATTTCCTTGATTTTTAGATGTCTTTAGCACAAATCATTTAACATAGGGAATTAGTTCTGAAACCTCAGTTGTTTTTGTAGTAATGGGTACACAAGGTTTGAATGAATTAAAATAACTTGTTTTTAATGCTATCAGATGAATAAGAATATCTTCCTTTCCAAATTTCACCCCAGTGTTGTGAATTTAAAGAAAGAAGGGGAAAATATTGTATCATGATGCTGAGAGGAAGAATTAGAAATACAACAATAAGATAAACACACACATAAGCCCATACACAACTTTAACTCAAAAGGATTAAAAACCAGATAGTATAATACATAAATATATGAAGATTGTAGCAAAAAATTCACCATGACCAAGACAGTAGAAGAAATGCATAGAGAAAAATAGAAAAACAGCAAATACATATGAGTTGAAATTAGATAATCATTTCACTATTAAAATGGGAGGAAAAATATGAGAATGGGAAGACCTTATGATTCCTCAGTTACTTGGACATGCCCATGTATTTCTGGTATCACTGAATATACATACCCAAGCCTGCTGAAGGCCTTTGAATCATCTTTCTCTGCCCAGGATATAGTGACATACACCTTTTAAGGCTCTGAACTATCCAGGCTGTATTCACAGGGATATAGTAGGTGAAGGCAATAAAGAGGAAAGCCAGTGCAGGAGACAGCAGTTTGACCCCTGGATCTGGAAGATCCCCTGGAGAAGGAAATGGCAACCTACTCCAGTATTCTTGCCTGGGAAATCCCGTGGATAGAGGAGCCTAGTGGGTTACAGTCCATAGGGTCGCAAAGAGTCAGACCCGACTTACCAACTGAACAACAGCAGCAAGTAGGTGAAAAGGTTTTAAGAACGTGAGTTCCATTCCAAGCTGGAAAATTCCAGCTGGAGGTAGAAGTGGATTTCTTATAAATGCAGATGCAGAGTGAAGAACAGCTTCAAGAAACTGTTAAGTTCGTATTTATGGTAGGCAATTTAAATCAAGGGTGTTACATTAAGGATTTTGTGAAGGAAGAAGATTCAGAAGATACTCCTTGAGTTGGGAGGGAATAGCTGAGGGTGGAAGTTGGAGAGCTTATGTAGGGCTTTTATTAGAAACGTGCTTTCTTAAGAAGAAAAAAGATCCTAAACGTCACACCTGTTTCTCAATACCCCATGCTTGGTATATGCCATGTAAACATATTTGATTCCTATGTTTTATTTTGTACTGCTGCTGCTGCTGCTGAGTCATTTCAGTCGTGTCCGACTCTGTGCGACCCCATAGACGGCAGCCCACCAGGCTCCTCTGTCCCTGGGATTCTCCAGGCAAGAACACTGGAGTGGGTTGCCATTTCCTTCTCTAACGCATGAAAGTGAAAAGTGAAAGTGAAGTCGCTCAGTCGTGTCCGACTCTTAGTGACCCCATGGACTGCAGCCTACCAGGCTCCTCCGTCCATGGATTTTCCAGGCAAGAGTATTGGGGTGCCATTGCCTTCTCCATATTTTGCACTAATACTGTTTTTAAGTTATAATTTTTCAAGATTTAGGGACACATTTACTCCACATCTTTTCATAAGTTGCCATTTAAAAATATTTAAAGCTCACATAGGGAAAATCCCAAAGTAGCATTTTTGCTCTGGTGCTTCTGCTTCCTTCTCTTTCCTACACACATGATGAGGTGATGAAATACTGCAACCATGACAAGGAAAGACATTTTCACTGTGCAATATCTTTAATATTATAAAGTGATTATAGCTCTTGATTATAGAATAGATTTGATTGGGAACTCTGGGTTTTTTCTAGACATATATTCTAACTTGAGATCCACTTGATGCCAAAAAATTGGCAAGACAGAAGAAGAAAAAAATTAGGTCACAAAATATAAAAGTCAAAAACATTCTTTCCAAACTTGTGTTTTAGATGTTACCTTAGATTTTGCTTTCTTCTTTATGACTCAACATCTTTCAAATAGTGTCATCAAGATACAGCTTTCTAGCCCCCACAATAATGCAGATATTTGATCCCAGAATCTAAATGCCTCCAACCAAATCTTCTGGCTATGCAAATTAAGATTCTCTAAAACCTAGGGCCCATTTTATTAATTCTAGAGGCAAACAAATAGGAATTGAGAGATAATTCTGCATGAGGCTCATAAGGGCAGAAGAAAACCCAAACTAACCAATGAGTAAAGACAAAGAAAAATTTAGGCAGAGTTTTAGATTGAACATATACAGAAGAAACAAAAGTGGATGAAAATGAAGGAAGTGAGTCAATGTGTATGCTAGGAAATCTCTGGTTAACCAAACTGTGAGCTTCTGATGGATGATCCATTTTACCTGAGACACAGAAGTATCATGGAAATTATGTCCAGGGCAAAAGCCAGCTGTTTTGCTGAGCTGCTAACATTTGTCATTGATACCATTTGAAGTTGTCTTGCTTCTTGTCGGACAGCAAGAGAAACACAAATCCATTTTCCATGGTTTCATTGGAATGGACCCTTGCAAATTCGATCACTCCCGTGAGTGGTTTCCCATTCCCAAACCATCCATGTGGCACGTCATGTGTTGCTCTCTTCTGTTTCATGTGGTTGCCTGATGTGACGTTGCTTACCCATTTTTTTCTCTTAATCTTTACCTTTCTTTTGTCAGTTTCGTACAGTGTCCAAAGTAGAGTGGGAAGTATTTAAACTTACGTCAGGTAAGTGAGTTAACACTGAATGTCACGTCATTTAGCCCAGTGCATTTTACGGCAAGTGATATTTCCTTTCACTTTATCAGCATAAGACTAATAATTTCTTTCCTTTGTTTTAAATTAGCTGAAGATACAGGGGGAAAGAGGGTCCTCCTTCATAGAGTGTGATTTGTTTGAGTAAGAGGATAAAGCAGTTTCTTAAATGAATCAATAATTAATTGTGATAAGAACTAAGAAGTGAAAGTTACCTTGGAAGCAGTAAGTATGACTTGGATGAGGGATTTAGGCAAACATTCCATGAGGTATAGACATTTCAGCCAGTCTTCAAGAAAAGGTTGAGTTTTCCAAAAGGTTATTCCAAGGTTGGATTTCTGGAACTGACAGGATCTGGTTTATTAGTTCCTTGGGATATTACTGCTGGGGATGTGACACAGATCAGATCAAGTCATGAGTATTTGGGTTTGGTGGCTTTTCCAAGGGCATGCCTAAAACTGAATAAGACCTTTTGACCAAGAAAAATTTCTCCTGTAATAGTTCTTGAATGTTTGGGTTCTTCTTTAAGAACAATGAATAATCAGATGTAAGCTTTCCATTTTCTGTCCTGCATATGCACCATTTTTTTTCTCTCTTATTTTTGTGTCTTGGTTCTTTTCTTCTACATTGTAGACAAACTTTTAAACTTTGTCTTCCATATACTTAACATTTAACCCTGCTCTTTAGTGCCTCTGATGTGGATTTTTAGAATTATTTTTTCCCATTATAATTGTCTTTCTGTTCCCAGGTTCCTTTCATAACCTGTCGTATAGCTGTTTTGTGGTTTCCTGTTCTTTCTGCTTTGCTTTTGGCCAAGTGTTAAGAAAATCATGCTGTTTTTGCACTTGGATGGGAGCCAGGTTGTCACCGATTTGTAATAGCATGGAGATTTTCTTCTGGGTGCTCTAATAGATCATTTCCACAAAGATACTGTTTCTCCAGAAATCACTGGGATAAGGTCATCTTTTTGAGAATCTCAAGTAGTTCCTCTTGAATGTGTTTAGTTAAGAGTTCACTGGAAAACATAACCCCAAACAATACTTAATGCTGATACTTTATTGGGAGGTGCCTCCCAGGACAGCCAGAGCAGGCTTTTCTTCTCTAGAGGGCAAGATGGCTGGATCCCTCCATGGTCAATCAGAGCAGCTGTAGCTGAAGTGTGGAGAGAAATAAAGGGACTGGATCATGAATGCAATTCAGAGACTTTGAGTGAGTGAGTATGTGTGTGTGTGTGTTTTACTCTTAATTGATCAGAGGACAAATTTTCTCAAATGATAGGTCAAAAGTCAGGCTGTCTGTCCATATTTATGTCATGTTCTATACCCTAGAGCTATAGTTAGAAGAAGCTTTTTCAAAACTCCAGGCCCATTTCTATTTCTACTGGTTGTGGTTCAGTCTCCAAGTGGTGTACGACTATTTGCAACCCTGTGTACTGCAGCATGCCAGACCTCCCTTCCCTGTCCCTCGCCATCTCCCGGAGTTCACTCGCTCAAGCTATTTGTAGTGGCATTTACTGATTCACTTCTGTTCTGCTTTGGCAACATGTCCCCCTGCCCTACTGCTTAATTCTCAGGCAGTCAGAACTGGAAGCTCTTGCACTGTAGAATATCTTTACCTATCTTTACTGGGCTTACTTGGTGGCTCAGATGGTGAAGAGTCTGCCTGCAATGAGGGAGACTCAGGTTCGATCCTTGGGTCAGGAAGATTCCCTGGAGAAGGGAATGGCAAGCTTCTCCGGTATTCTTGCCTGGGAAGAATTCCATGGACACATATACTACTTGGGTTTTTTCCTGCCTTTGCCTACTCAGAATACAATGAAAGTATAGCGGCCATCCCCTCACACAGGTGTGCCTGCACATACACACACACCACGCCGCACACATGCCTCATCACACATGCCACTCGTGTTTCTGTAAATGCTCTGCCCCTCTGACACCTACTTCACATATATGCATTCCATATGGTCTGACTTATTTTCTCTTATGTTCTTTCTGATATAAAAGTAGTCAACTAGCAGGAGGGCAGGAATGGTAAGGGAAGAGAACCAGAATCCCAACACTCAGAGAGAACAGGACCCTAAGGCTATAGGCACAACTTTAGTTTTCTGACTCCAGCATGCACTGTGAGCTACAAAGCCGCTCCTTCTCCTTTTCTAATGGTCCCTGTCTCACGCTGACAGTTACAAAGGGCTCCAGGATTCTGGTATTACGTTGATGATACAGCTGGATTTTAATAGTTGTGAGCTTTCCTCTTTTTATTCTTTGGTTGCTGTGAGGCTGCTAGGTAAGTACAGATTTACTTTGCTTGTTTTTTCTTTTGCCTTGTTTCCCCCACAAAGTCCCTGTATAGGTATACTTCATTTTGTTGCACTTCACTTAATGGTCCTTCTCAGATACTGCTTTTTTCACACATTAAAGTTTTGTGCAAGTGTATTGATGTCATTTTTTTCAATATTATTTGCTCATTTTATGTCTCGGTGTCCCATTTGGTAATTCTCACAGTAGTCACAGTTTTTCATTATTATATTTATTATGGTGATTTGCGATCCTATTACTATTGAAATTGTTTGGGGCAAACTTTGCCCATAACATGGTGAACTTAATTGGTAAAAGTAGTGTGTGTTCTGACTGCTCTATCAACCAGCTGTTCCCCGCTTTCTCACTCTCGTCAGATCTCCCTCTTCCCTGAGACACTGAAGTATGTAAATTAGGCCAGTTTACTAGCACTACAGTGGCCCCTAAGTACTCAAGCCAAAGGAAGGAGTTACATGTCTCTTGAAAAGTGAAAGTGTTAGATGTTCAGTTGTGTCCTACACTTTGCAACCCCATGGATTGTAGCCTACAAGGCTCCTCTGTCTATGGAATTCTCCAAGCAAGAATACTGGAGTGGGTAGCCTTTCCTTTCTCCAGGGAATCTTCCCAACCCAGAAGTTGAACCTGGGTCTTCTGCATTTCAGGCAAGTTCTTTACCATCTGCTGAACAGTTAGACTAGTTGGGAATGCAGTGGAAAAGTTCTTGAAGAAAATGAAAAGTGTTACTTCTGTGGACACATGAATGATTAGAAGTGAGCCTTACTGCTGAAGAAAGTTTTCATGATCTGGATAGAAGATCAAATCAGCTACAACATTCCCTTAATTCAAAGCCCAATCTAGAGCAAGGCTCTAATTCTCTTCAATTCTATGGTGGCTGAGTAGCGAGGAAGCTGTAGAAGGAAAGATTGAAGCTAGCAGAGGTTTGATCACGTGGTTGAAAGAAAGAAGCCATTTCTATGACATGAAAGGGCAAGTTGAAGCAGTAAATGCTGATGTAGAAGCTGCAGCAAGTTATCCAGCCAGTCTAGTTAAGGTTACTAATGAAGGTAGCTACATTAAGAAGAGGTTTTCCATATAGACGAAACAACCTTTCATTGGAATAAGATGCCATCTAGGAATTTTATAGCTAGAGAAGAGAAGTTAATGCCTGGCATAAAAGCTTCAAGGGACAGGCTGACTCTCTCACGAGGGGTTAATACAACTGGTGACTTTCAGTTGAATTCAATGCTCATTTGCCATTCTGAAAATTTTATGGCCCTTAAGAATTGTGCTAAATCTACTCTGCTTGTGCTCTGTAATCAAAGCCTGGATGATGGCACATCTTTTTACAACATGGCTTGCTAAATGTTTTAAGCCTGCTGTTGAGACCTACTGCTCAGAAAAAAAAAAAAAAAACAACAAACATTTCTTTTCTAAATATTACTGCTCATTGGCAGTGCATCTGGTCACTCAAGACCTCTGATAGAGATGTACAATAAGACTGATGTCATTTTCCTGCTTCGTAACACCACATCTATTCTGCAGCCCATGGGTCACGTAATAATTTCTACTTTCCAGTTACATTATTTAAGAAATATATTTTGTGAAGGCTGTAACAACCATAGATAATGATTCCACTGATGGTCCTAGGCAAAGTAAAAAGCTGTTGGTAAAGATTCCATTTTTTATATGCCAGTAGGAATGTTAGAGATTTGTGGGAAGAGGTCAAAATGTCAACATTAATAGGCATTTGGAAGAAGTTAATTCCGTCCCTCATGGGGGGAGGATTTAGGGATTCAAGACTTCATTGGAGGAAAAAAGATACAGATGTGGTGGGAATAGCAAGAGAACTAGAATTGAAAGTGGAGCCTGAAGATGCAACTGAATTTCCGCAGTGTCATGACAGCTTTCATGGATGAGGTTAGCTTTCTATGCTTGAATGGAGAAAGTGGGTTTTTGAGATGGATCTTCTCCTGGTGAAGATGCCGTGAAGATCATTGAAACGACAACAAAGGATTTAGTATACTACATAAACTTAGTTCATGAAGTAGGGGTAGGATGTGCCAGGACTGAATCTAATTTTGAAAGGTATTCTACTGTGGGTAAAATACTATCAAACAGCCTTGCCTGTTATGCGTCCTCATGTCATGCTAAGTCACTTCAGTCATGTCTGACTCTGTGATCCTATGGACTGTAGCCTACCAGGCTCCTCTATCTATGGCATTCTCCAGGCAAGAATATCAGAGTGGGTTGCCAAGCCCTTCTCCAGGGGATCTTTCAGACCCAGGGATTGAACCCGTGTTTTCTGCATTGGCCAGCGGGTTCTTTACCACTAGCACCACCATAGAGAAGTCTAAAGGAAGAATCAATCTCAAGGAAGAATCAATAGATGCACCAAGCATCATTATTGTCTTATTTTAAGAAATTGCCACAGCCAATTGGAAGCCAAACCTTCAGCAACCAACACTCTGAAGAGTCAGCAGCCATAACATTGAGGCAAAACCTCCACCAGCAAAAAGATTATGACTTTCTGAAGGCTCAGATGATGGTTAGCATATTTTAGCAATAAACTCTTTGAAAATTAATGTACATGTGTTGTATTTTAGACATAATGTTATTGCATACTTAATAGACTGGCTGTATAGTGTAAACATAGCTTTGTTTTGCCTCTTAGTCCCCATAAATAAACAAAACTTTTATATGCTCTGGAAAACCAGAAAATGTTTGTTACTGGCTTTGTTGAGATATTTGCCTTATTGCTGTGGTCTGGAACCAAACTGGCAATTTCTCTGAGGTATGCCAGTAGATATATTTTTTTGCTCTACTTTACCAATATTAATATCTAAAAGGAGAAGCTCCAGTCTTATGGAATTATAAAATACTACAATATGACTACAATTTTTGCTGGTGGAGGTTTTACCTCAATATTTCTGCTTTATTGACTATGCCAAAGCCTTTGACTGTGTGGATCACAATAAACTGTGGAAAATTCTGAAAGAGATGAGAATACCAGACCACCTGACCTGCCTCTTGAGAAACCTGTATGCAGGTCAGGAAGCAACAGTTAGAACTGGACATGGAACAACAGACTGGTTCCAAATATGAAAAGGAGTACATCAAGGCTGTATATTGTCACCCTGCTTATTTAACTTATACACAGAGTACATCATGAGAAATGCTGGGCTGGAAGAAGCACAAGCTGGAATCAAGATTGCCGGGAGATATATCAATAACCTCAGATATGCAGATGACACCACCCTTATGGCAGAAAGTGAAGAGGAACTCAAAAGCCTCTTGATGAAAGTGAAAGAGGAGAGTGAAAAAGTTGGCTTAAAGCTCAACATTCAGAAAACGAAGATCATGACATCCGGTCCCATCACTTCATGGGAAATAGATGGGGAAACAGTGGAAACAGTGTCAGACTTTATATTTTTGGGCTCCAAAATCACTGCAGATGGTGACTGCAGCCATGAAATTAAAAGACATTTACTCCTTGGAAGGAAAGTTATGACCAACCTGGATAGCATATTGAAAAGCAGAGACATTACTTTGCCAACAAAGGTCCGTCTAGTCAAGGCTATGGTTTTTCCTGTGGTCATGTATGGATGTGAGAGTTGGACTGTGAAGAAGGCTGAGTGCCGAAGAATTGATGCTTTTGAACTGTGGTGTTGGAGAAGACTCTTGAGGGTCCCTTGGACTGCAAGGAGATCCAACCAGTCCATTCTGAAGGAGATCAGCCCTGGGATTTCTTTGGAAGGAATGATGCTAAAGCTGAAACTCCAGTACTTTGGCCACCTCATGTGAAGAGTTGACTCATTGGAAAAGACTCTGATGCTGGGAGGGATTGGGGGCAAGAGGAGAAGGGGACGACAGAGGATGAGATGGCTGGATGGCATCACTTTCTCGACCGACGTGAGTCTGAGTGAACTGCGGGAGTTGGTGATGGACAGGGAGGCCTGGCATGCTGCGATTCATGGGGTCACAAATAATCGGACACGACTGAGCGACTGAACTGAACTGAACTGACAATATGACGTAGTATTGACTAATTGAATTTTAAAATTATTCCTTTGACTTTTCATACAGAAAATATATTTTATAACTGAGGAACGGTGGCAGACTCGAGGACTGAATTTATAATAGTCCTGATATCACAGTGAAAAAGAAGATCCCAAAGCCATTTTAAGAAGTGATTTACTATTAGGTGCTCAGCAAACCAAGTGGAAACCACTAAGAATGGCATTTGTGTGCAGGAGATAGTCACTCAAGCCCACACCCACAAAAATGCACACATAATGATGAGCTTATACCCTGACATTCCAAAACACGTGAAGAAAAAAAAAAAAAAAAGAAATGTAATGCTAAACCAATCGATAAACTTTCTCCAAATGGAAAATTTTATTGAACATTTTGATAATTTTTTTTCCTTATGAGTTGTACAGATTTATTAAAATGTCAATATTTAAGACAGTATGGTATCTACATTATCAAGTGTAGAGATAATATATGAAAATGACAAGATATATAAATAACTAGAAGCAATCCAGTGGATCGGAACAGAGAGCCCCCAGAATGATGCCATGTGTGGCAAAATGGATGAACTTGTAGATTGTCGTGCTGGGTAGGGTGATCCAGAGAGAGGGAAACAGATTCATGTGATGTCACTCACATATGGGATCGAATTTAGAAAATGATATAGATGAAGCTGTTTATAAAACATAGCATTCTAATAATTTAAGCTTAGTGTGCCTAGGATATTCAAAGAGATGACTGAAGATATTTACATTAATATAAAATTAGTTACTAATTATGGGATAATGGCATGCAGAATTGATATAAGAAAAGATAATTATTAAGTGAATCAATTAGGGACCTTGGATATGAAAAGTACATTAGCAGTTAAAGAAGAAATTAGTGAACTGGAAGAAAATATTATTTACACCTACCTCTGATTATTTCACTCCACACATATAACAATTATTTTCTTCTGTGATTCCTTTTGCTTTAAAATAAAAATTAAAATTACCAGTTTGGATTGTCTATATACCCCTACAACTCCCAGCTGTATTTTCTGCATCTTTGCTTCAGACCCCTCTACTCCCTTCTTCTCTGGGCTCTAAGTTTTTTGGCTCTTTTTTCTGATGCTGTTTCATTTTGCTACATTTGGGCCTTGTAATACTTAATATTCTTTGAAACATTAGTTGTGTCACCATCCCAGACAAGATTTCTGAGTGAGGTCAAGGGTCACTATCATTTCTACTGTTCTGGCCTCAGTGTAGATGATTAACACACCTAACATGACACAAGAATGTGAGCGCCAAAATAGCAGAGTTTAGACTGCTCTGTTTATTGCTGTAGCCTCAGCACTTAACATAAAGCCTAGATTCTATGAGGCAACAAGTATTTTTTTTTGTCAAATATTTGATTAGTGCGATCATGTGATTATTGGCTGTCTTCACCTACATTATGAGTTCCCTGAAATTAGCCTTGTGCTATTTTCTTTGTCAGATTATCCTCTGTTTTGACTACAGTGTTTAGCACATACAAGAAGATCAATAAGTATTTGTCCAAGAATAAAATTATACTCTTAAGATGCACAAAGCAGGATGCCTCGTGGTGTGACTGTGTTCATGTCCGCCCCCGCAGTAGACTGAGCTTCCAGACCATTGTTCCTCTCATTCACGTTTGAACCTCTGTAGAGCCCAGCACAATCCTTTTCAGCAAGTGCTTGCTTACTAATTATTTGGTTGAATAAGCAAATGAATAAAAATATCTGCAATAATATTAGCAAATAGGATGTAAAATATGAAAAGCCCTTTTTATTAAAACCACAGGACTTAACCCTAGAATGCTTAGCTGATATCACACCAGAAAAATTAACAGAACACATCAGAATAAAACATTGTTAAAAATGTATGTAATTATCTCAAAAGCCAAGTCAGTATCCATTAAAAATTCAGCATCTGTTTGACATAAGCATTCTGAAAAAAGAAAGAATGCTGCTCTTTTCTTAAGGCAAAACTATCTTTCAGTAAGCATTGCCTTTAATGCAGAAATACAAGAGAATTTCTATAACAAACAGGAATAAAACAAACATGGCTCATTGTTGCTGCTAACATTGTTTTAATAATAATGAAAAATAATGCTAAAAATATAATGATGAAATCTCAAAATCTTTAGTTTGCTCCTGGGATGATATTAAGGATAAAGTAACAGGCGAAACCTTGCTTTAAATATATCTACTAGCAAGAAAAAGAAATACAGTTGTTTCTTTTGGATCATGACTGAGAAATCTAAGAGGTAAGTAAAATAACACACTAAATGCTAGTATGGGAAAATAGACAAAAAAGTAGCAAGTGAAAAAAATGGCGAGTTACAACTATAATATTAAAACCTAAAATCTGTAGACTATAATTTCAAAGAACATGGATAACCCCCAAATAGCTGCTGTTTCTGTTATTACCACTAGAAATTGTGTTAGACACTGATGCATGACAGGATGGACTATAAGTTTAAATTATTTTTCATGCACATAATGCCTTGAATTGTAGGAACTATTGTCTCTTTTTTACCAGTCAGAAACAGGGTGACATCCTAGGCTAGATCAGGCGGTTTGGTCCCTAACTAAGGGCTCCTTTACGATATAACAGCAGGGCCAAGAAAATACATATAGTAGTAAAACACTATGAGTATATACACAAGCTAAAAAGTCATTATCAGTATGGTCTAAAGAAAGGAATCAAACCTATTCCAAAAAATAACAGCAAAACTGACAATGAACAGCAGTTAGTGACCATGGGCAGTGGTTAGTGACAGTGGTTGCTGCTGCTGCTAAGTCGCTTCAGTCGTGTCCGACTCTGTGCGACCCCATAGACGGCAGCCCACCAGGCTCCCCTGTGCCTGGGATTCTCCAGGCAAGAATACTAGAGCGGGTTGCCATTTCCTTCTCCAATGCATGAAGGTGAAAAGTGAAAGTGAAGTAGCTCAGTCCTGTCTGACTGAGCGACCCCATGGACTGCAGCCTACTGGGTTCCTCCGTCCACGGGATTTTCCAGGCAAGAGTACTGGAGTGGGGTGCCAAGTGACAGTGGTTAGGAAGAATGAAAGGAAAATTATCCCTTTTGATGATCACCTGCCTAAATGTGATACCTGGGGAATTTCTTCCATGTCTAGGAATAGACACTTTCTAAAGAAAACATTTTTTTTTTAATAAAGTGGGCATGGGGATGGCAATCAATTCTTGTCCAAGTTAACTTTATCTTGAAAGCAGTAACTGAAAATGACAGACACAAAAAGCACCATACGTGTAAATCAATATCATTCTGAGTGTTTTCAATCCTTAATGCACCGTACATATACACATAATCATGTGTGATATGATTACATGATTATATGCATGTAATACTAACTGTAAAACATTGAGTACGGTCCTGAGGATATTCCTTAGAATTGAAATCTCCCATCCACATTCCCACTTGTCTGATCAGTGTGTCATGTTTAAGGTGAAATGTTTGAGAGTTTGTATGGAGAAGGCAATGGCACCCCACTCCAGCACTCTTGCCTGGAAATTCCCATGGACGGAGGAGCCTGGTGGGCTGCAGTCCATGGGGTCGCAAAAAGTCAGACACGACTGAGCGACTTCACTTTTACTTTTCACTTTCATACAATGGAGAAGGAAATGGCTTCTTTAATGTCATTTAAGTCTATTTTAGCCTTTCTTTCTCTTTTGTTGAAAGACGTTGTGAGCATGCGGCATGTCGCTGCCACATATCATTTTGTGAGCTCTCTCCTTACCTCTGTTATATGTCATTGCCTTTTTGAGATTGTGATTTTATTTTTGTTGGCTCTTTAACTTGAGGCTTTTTAGCGGGGTCTTGTTTGTATCCTCAATAATATTTCTAATTTTTTATATTTTCATCACAATAATCTATTCATATAATACTCAAAACAATTTAAAAAAGGTGAAAACATTGAAACTTTATAGGATCAAGGAGGTAATCACACTTCAGTATCCAGTTTTCCCAGGAAGAGAAACAGTTACTTCTGGGATACTAATAGATCTTTGTCTCCTCTGTGAGCCCAATCTTCCTCACCAAGGAGGACTTATTCATGTGTATGGCAAGGAATTCTTAGTTTTATAACCACTTCTAGAAGCTGGGAACATTTAGTCATGTGTAAGACTTCTCTGTTCTGAACTGCACCTCAGAAAAACAGGTAGAGCCAAAGCCGTCTTCAGGAATACAGGATTGCAGAAATGATTTGTTCAGAGGCACATTCTACAGTGCTGTTTTTAGGCCAGATCCCCTGGAGGAGGGAGAGGCTACCCACCCCAGTATTCTGGCCTGGAGAATTCCATGCACTGTATAGTCCATGGGGTCGAAAAGAGGGGGACACGAATGAGCGACTTTCACTTTCTTGCATTATAGTGTAGTCATTTTATCTCCATTTATGTGTAGGAAACAGACTCAAAGTGCTCACTGAACTGATTTGTCCAAAGTCCCACAGTTGGTTGATTCAGATTTCAAACCCTGAATCAACGCTTAGGGAATCTTGGACCCTTAGTGTCTGTATTTCTAGATTGAAGCTCACGTATGATTCAGTGATCAATAGTTGTTAGCTTTTATTGGGAAAACTTTGAAACACATTTTCCTAGGCATTCTCAATTGGCAAACTTGGAGATTGATCTCTTTGAAAGATAAGTAACTGTTCTTTTATTTTCAGTGAATGTGCTATAACCCATTGCTTGCATTCCCATGAATCCGTGGAGAGCCAGTGGTTGGAGGCACAGCTGATAGGTTCTTATCTGACTGCTTTGCCACCTGTCTCATGGTTCAGACATGAGAATGTCTTCTTCCCTTTTCCTCTCCATCAGTTCTGCCCTTTGTAAATTCTACCTGGACTTTTATTTTCTCAGCAAGTGCAAGAGTGCCTCAGTCTACCATCACTGCTGTTTTTTCTTTTTTCTAACCACTGGATCTTGAATTAATGACTTTAAATTGGGAACTGTCTCTTCTGCCTTGACTGTTCTTTGCTTTTCCCATCCTTATGGAGACACACTGCCAGGATAATTCTTGCCAACTGACTCACCTTTGTATTTGGTGACAGGTCTTTTTTTTTTTTTTTTTCTTCATTTCGAGTGATTTTGAACTTGATACTTGCTTATTGAATAGAGTTATTATTTCTCACATTTCTTTTTTTGACTGCTAGATCCAATCAGGAGGTGGTGACCTGAGATTCTATTTATTTTGCCATTTTCCTGGGTGGTCTGTGACTACGCTAGCATAGAAATGAATGTTAAAATTATTATGCCTTTGAAATCACTCATAAATGACAGTGGTAATTGAGAGTGCAGTGAGAACTAAGTGAAGTTCTTATAAAGCTTCTGAGGAATGCTTCAGTATTGGTTTGATTAAGGGGGAAAAAAAGCTTAAAGGGTTGTCCTTCCTCGTTTTGATTGTTCCTTTACCATACATCTAATTTCATTCCATGACAAAGAGGAGATTTGAAATCGTGTTTGAGATAGTACACTAATGTTTTCTTCTGAATATTGCTTTTTCACTGTTTTGATTAGAAGCACTCAAATAATGTTGATGGACTCTGGAAATGATTTTTATAATGAAAGGGGATGTTGAAGTGGAGAAGATTCAATGAAAGATTCTTAAATAAAAACGCCTCTTGAATATAAAGAACATGGCACTGGCAGATGACCTTGTAAGAAATGTTATTCCAAGAAAGACTATTGGGCCTTTTATTCTTTCCACTTCTCTATACCTTGTATTTTTGGGACATCACACTATGTTCCTTTATTAATCCCTGTCCTTGAGCCCTGATTTGTGGGGACAGCCTTCATTTTCATTTCAGTTCAAGGGACTTGTATCTTAATTGTTTTTGAATATGACTGTCAGACTGGAAATTCAGCTCATTTCTCCTTTGGACCGGAAGCCACCTGTATACTAAGATAGCTGCTGATGTTCCCTGTTGTTCTAGAGGCCCCCGTGTGGGTGTCCAGATGGGACTGTTGGTAGGACCTTCCTCGCATAACTCTAGAACAGGGGCACACCCAGACTCCCACAGGGTTCCAGAGAGAACTGCAACATTTTTAATTTATGAATGCAGTTTGAAAAAAAGGTTTTAAAAATTATTTTTGGATGTAAAACAATATAATATACCTGAGTGATAAACAAAAGAGTCAAATATGTATCAACACATAAATTTAGTGTGCATTGTATAATTAAACCTAAGTGCAAACTTGAGACGTTTTGTAAATATTGAGGCACAGGTTAAATCGACATTGTCTTTTTACCCTTGGCCCAACATTTTGAGAAATTTTCAGAGGGAAAATGCCTAAATAAAGTGAGTATGTTCTTAATGGAAAGAAAACTTAACCTGGAAGCAAATACACATGATTTTTCATTCAAAGTTTCTTTAATTGGAGGATAATTACTTTACAGTATCGTGTTGGTTTCTGCATACATCAACATGAGCCAGCCACAAGTGTACATAAGCCTCCTTCCTCCTGAAACCCCCTCCCATCTCCCTCTTCATCCCACCCCTCTACGTTGTCACAGAGCACTGAGCTGAGCTCCCTCTTTCACACGGCAAATTTCTATTTGCTATCGGTTTTACATATGGTGCTGTGTATGTTTCCATCCTATTCTCTCTAATTTGACATTAATTTGCCATGCGGCCATAGATAAATCACACAACTCTGAACTTCATTTTCTTTATTTTTTTTTCTTTTTGTGGATAATACTGCTTACCAGATTACACATAAATAGGTAAGTTTAAGGTACAGATTAATTTAAAAAGTATTTTTGAAATGTCAAAGGCTTTTGAGTTTAAAATGGGAGAAGAAAGATAATAAAGCCCCTTCTCCATGCGAAGCTTAAAATAAGCAGAGATCTTTAGTGAAACTAAGCTTCAGTCAAATATATGTGGTATAACTCCAGATTCTAGTATGCAGTTTCAAAAGTAGATAGTATACCTTTCTGAGCAGACAATCTCTTATTTGGTACAGTAAGAGTAAGTTGGATTGTCCCTGTAACCCCCTGAACATAACAGAATGATCGGGGAACTTGAGGCTGAAACAGGACACGTTGAGACTCCCTCTATTGCATAGGAAGAATCAGGTGGTGGGCTGGGCTGGAGGAGAAACTCCTGTGGGAGCAGTCCTGAGTGGCTAATCTCTTGGCTGGGAAAAATAAAGACTTAACAAAGCTAAACACAGAAGCTCATTTTAATGCATTTCACAGTCAACTGGAACAATTGCTTCTGTACTGGATCTTACCTTGACCCCTCCCAACAGGAATTCCAGATACTCACCATATTAAAAAAGAAACTGCCGGCATATAGTTAGGAAGATTCACCCTATATCAAGGTGGTGAAAAGGAGAGAACCATTATAGGGTAAATACAAAACTGCTGAAAGAATAAGTGGAATGGAATAGAAGGAAGATGAAAAATATTCACCAGGAAAAATTTGCGACAGAGAAAATTAAACTAATGGCCAAATATTACCATAATTAAAATATTAAATATTAAAAATATTTATTTTATGTATTTTTAAAAATGTATTTGACTGTGCCTTGTTTTAGTTGCCACCTGTGGGATCTCAGTCTTTGCTGTGCTGTATTGGGTCTTTAGTTGTGGTGTATGAACACTTAGTTATGGCATGTGGGATCTAGTTCCCTGACCAGGGGTCAAAAGATGGTCTCCTGCATTTAGGAGCACAGAGTCTTAGTCACTGGACAACCAGGGAAGTCCCTGAACAACATACCTTATTAAAGCAATGACCTTTCTAAAGTGTCAAAGCAGAGATCCTGAGCACAGAAAATCAGGAAAAGCATAGAAGAAAAAAAAAGGAAACAACCAAACCAAACCAAAAAAAAAAGAAAAGAAAAAAAAAGAGATATGGCATATAAGCAGATAAAACAAGGAAAATAGAAAAGAATATTAAAACTAACAACATAAAGTTATGTTTGAAATAATACAAAGAAGAATAGAAACTGATGAAATGTATCATAAAAGACATGGAAATTGAATAAAGAGAAACAAAATTTTTAATAAACAGTGAGTGAAACAAAATTTTTAATAAACAGTGAGTTAAAATGATCATAAGATTAGAAGAAAATAACTAATCTGGAAGACAAAAAATGAATTAAAAAGTTTCAGCATATCTGAATAATGTCCCTGAAAAGGAGAAATGAACATGTGGAGAAAAATCTATTGAAAGTTATTTTTCCAGATATGAAGACATTTTGAGAAGAAACATTTTTGACTTGAATCTGTGGTTTGAAAGAGAGCACTCTGGAAAAATTGATGCACAATGATTAGCATCGATATCCTAATTGGCTTGACTTAATGAAATAAAAGAGAATCCTTTGGAAAGATTACAACAATATCAAGTCCCATGTAAGGAGTGACCTCAGAATTCCCCTCACCAATGTTCTGCATTATAGGAGAGCAGATAAATGACTCCTATGTCTTTAGGGAAGACATTGTGTCCCAGCTCCTTCAACTTAGCCAACATATTGTTCAAAGTAAAGGCAACTGACAAACATTTTCTGACATGCAGTGGTTCTGGGAGTCTAGTTTCCAGGTTCCTTTAAATGTATTCTTCCAACAAACATGAATAGGGGAACTATGGCAAAAAGACTGGTGTAGGGACTTCCCTAGTGGTCCAGTGGTTAACAATCTGCCTTGCAGTGCAGGGGACATAGGTTCAATCCCTGGCAAGTGAACTAAGGTCCCACATGCCACTGAGCAACTAAGCCTCTGTTCCACAGACAGAGAGTCGGTACACCCCAGTGAGAGACGCTGCAGGATGGACCAAAGTTCCATATGACACAACTAAGACCCCATGTAGCCAAACGCATAATTTTTTAAAGAAAATGCTACTGTTATTACTGTAGTAGTGATTGGTAATTATTATAATAAATGTTAGAATAGTAATAATTCTCTCAATTACGAAAAAAAATTAGATGTTCAACTGGTGGAGATAGAAAGGGACAGTAGAATCCTCTATTGGAAAAATTCTAGTCCAGTAGAGAAAACAGATATTTTATACTATAATAAACTGAATACTTAAATCCCAGGATGTATAGGGGAGGGGGACTTCGGTGGCAACAGCTGCCATAAGAATCTTTTAAAAACATAAATTCCAATCTTATGATGCAACATGAATTGGGTGACCCACTTATGAGAGATCTAGGTCAGTAATGACTGGTGTGAGTAAGTACTTTTCTGTGATCTTTTGAACAAAGTTGTGATAGAAATCTGCCTCCTTTCCTTGGGACACCCTCCTGACATCCTTTTTGTCCACTCTGTTGCCTGTGTTTATAGTGGAGTTGGGTCTTCAACTAAGAGACATTTGCTTTTGTTACAGACTTTGCTCAGGAGTCTCTGCATCATGACTCTTTCTCTAGTTACTAATATACAGGCATTGTTGGTTTTTCTCTTCCCCTGAATTTATAGACATGATTTCTCAGAAACTTTTCCTGCATCTTCTTTTTGTCGGCCCTTCTTCCCTAGGATATTATTCATTCCAATGGCTTAATACCATCTATATTCCAATGACTCTCCTGAGACACAGGTTTGTATATTAAACTGCCTCACTGTCTACCAGGTGATTTTCAGCTATGTCTGCAACACAGTTCTTTGGTCTTCTCCCCACACTCACTCCTCACTCATTCTTTCTGTTCATGATAAACGGCACCATCATCCAATCAAGTGGTCACACCAGAAACCTTGTGTTTCCTCTTCATGCCGCCACTGCCCTTCCTTGTCTGTGCCACCACCACCTACTCACCTTCACTTCTAAATCTTTTGACCTATCAACCATGAAACTTGTTTGTTCTGCCTTCTCTCCATTTCTGCAACCACTGACTGGTAAAAGGCAAGCCATCATTATTTTTAGTTCAGTTCAGTTCAGTTGTTCAGTCATGTCTGACTCTTTGTGACTCCATGGACTGCAGTACACCAGGCTTCTCTATCCATCACCAACTCACAGAGCATGACTGGAGTCCATTGAGTCAGTGATGCCATCCAACCATCTCATCCTCTGCCATTCCCTTCTCCTCCTGCCTTCAATCTTTCCCAGCATCAGGGTCTTTTCCAAAGAGTCAGTTCTTTGCATCAGGTGGCCAAAGTATTGGAGCTTCAGCTTCAGCCTTCCAGTGAACATTCAGTACTGATTTACTGTAGGACTGACTGATTTGATCTCCTTGCAGTCCAAGGGACTTTCGAGAGTCTTCTCCAACACCATGGTTCAAAAGCATCAATTCTTTGCACTCAGCTTTCTTTATTGTCCAACTCTCACATCCATACATGACTGCTGGAAAAACCATAGATTTGACTAGATGGATCTTCGTTAGCAAAGTAATGTCTCTGCTTTTTAATATACCATCTAGGTTGGTCATAACTTTTCTGGTTATGGAGCAAGCGTCTTTTAATTTCATGGCTGCAGTCACCATCTGCAGTGATTTTGGAGCCCAAGAGAATAAAATCTCTCACTGTTTCCATTGTTTCCTCATCTACTTGCCATGAAGTGATGGGACCAGATGCCATGATCTTCTTTTTTTTTTTTTGAAAGTTGACTTTTAAGCCAGCTTTTTCACTCTCATCTTTCACTTTCATCAAGAGACTTCAGTTCCTCTTCACTTTATGCCATAAGGATGGTGTCGTCTGCATATCTGAGGTTGTTGATATTTCTCCCAGCAATCTTGATTCCAGCTTGTGCTACATCCAGCCCGACATTTCGCATGATGCACTCTGTATATAAGTTAAATAAGCAGGGTGACAATATACAGCCTTGATGTACTCCTTTCCCAGTTTGGACCAGTCCATTGTTCCATTATTTTACCTCTTGTCTGTTTCAGTGATTCCTACACGCTTTCCCTTTCTCTAACCCTTTTTCAAGGGCAATTTGAGTGATCTTTATGAAACAAAATACATCACCCCCTAGTGCAAACATTCTCACTGGTTTCTACCTGCACTCAGGAAGAAACACCCAAACCTTACAAACATCCAAAGGCCCTCTCTACATAAAGTGGTCACTTCTTTGGTTTTTCCACTCTGATATTTCATTCTTCATCTTCCCCACCTCAACTATCCCACTATGCTCAAACCCAATGGTTTGTTAAACTGTTTCTAGAAGTGTTTCTGGTCTTGATTTAAAGGAAATTTAATTACATAAAGATCTCTATTTAAAAAACAACAACAACTTTCTTCGTTGTTTGTCTGCTTGAATTCTACCCCAAGGGCTTCTCCATCTCAGCAGCTTTTGTTCATTTCCTCCAGAATAGCTAACCACAGGGTGTGGTTATGTTTATTTGTGACTGTTTGTGGCCTTGTCTTCTGTCCCCTCATCTGGACTATAAGTTCCAGGAGGGCAGGGACAGTGTGATTGGCTTCCTCACTCTCTGAGCTCCGGTTACCAGCCCAGTGCAGTCACACAGTAGACACTCAAGAGCAGGTACATAGTAGGTACCCAGTACATAACCGTTGAAAGAATGGTGCAAGTTCAGTTTTGTTCAAACTTTTCTTAAAGATTAATCATTATAATAGGTTTAATCTTCATTTTCTTAAAGATTAATCACTACTGTAATATACATAAAGGGTACTGCAGTCGTGTCCGACTCTGTGCGACCCCACAGACGGCAGCCCAGCAGGCTCCCCCATCCCTGAGATTCTCCAGGCAAGAACACTGGAGTGGGTTGCCATTTCCTTCTCCAATGCATGAAAGTGAAAAGTAAAAGGGAAGTCGCTCAGTCGTGTCCGACTCTGTGCGACCCCACAGACGGCAGTCCACCAGGCTCCTCCATCCATGGGATTTTCCAGGCAAGAGTACTGGAGTGGGGTGCCATTGCCTTCTCTGAATCACTACTAACAGAATCATTAACAAAAGGAAAAATGAGGAAAAGAGAGGCAAGCCAGAGCCAGAGCATGAAAGGCATTGAAAAAGTTCACCAGGATTTGGGTTTCAATTATCGAACTTCAGCTTGACCTGGTTCTTTCCACTAAGGCAGGAGATGAGGGGCCAGGCGGAGAGAGGGAGGGCTGAGGAGGCTAATGCTGACAAGGTAGCCACAGCGCTCGTGGCCACCTCTCCTCGTCGCTTGTGGTGCTGGTTACCGTGCCACGCACTGGGTCTCCAAACACAGCTTTCTTCCCGTGACTTTGCCTGCCACCTTGCTCTGTAATTGGAATTGTTTATATTTCCTCTGCTGGCAAGAACTCTCAAGAGAAAGGGACTTTGACTTGGTCTCACCTTATATTGATTCTTTCCCAGATTGTTTTTTCTGACATACCCTAATTAGGCTCAGTTTCTTCCCTGCATTCTCAGCAACTTGAGTGACAGTAATTCTATTAAATTCGGGGAGCAATATGAGACTAGGTCAGGGGTTAGCAAACGATGGTCTGCAGGCCATATCTAGCCTGTTTTTTATAACTAAAATTTCATTGGAACACAGCCACACCCATTCATTTCTGTGTTGCCTGTGGCTGCTTTCTGGCTCTAACAGCAGCATGGAGCAGATGCTGTTGAGATTTTGTGGTCCAAAGCCAACGATATTTACTGTCTGTCTGTTTATAGGGAAAGATTACTAATCTCTGAACAAGGGCATAATCTCCTTTATTCTGAGCCTTTGATTTAGTGTTAGAAGAGTTTAACTGTTTTTTTGATACCTCCATTTATATGTTAATGATTAAAGGGAAATCAGATTTTGTTTAGACCTCTGAGTATCACCTAGTTCAGACCCTATGATGTTCCAGGCATTTACTTAATCAGTAAGTAAAGCTTTCTGTCACCTTTCCATCCTGGTAGTCTCCTGCTGCTTTCAGCATCTATGGTGTTTTGCCTCATGTAGCACCTTATCTCCCATAGTGCTAGAGCTCACCTGGGGCTTTATCTTCTGTGGCATTCAGCATTTTGACTTTGTATGTGAATCATGTATGTGCATACTGCTGGCCTATGGGTGTGATGTTCTGCAAAGAACATTGCACTTTGAGCATGACAGACTGTTAGGCTCTGAGCTACACTGTGGTAGGTGCTGTGCCTCTTATGCTGACCCAGAAACTGGCCCAGTACCTGCCACGTGGTAGACATTGTATAACACATGAATGAGTCTGAAATGCATCTCTAGATTAATAAGGACTTGCCTTCTTGCTTTCTGTTGGTGATGATATACCTGGATCAAACCAAGCTTTATTCAGCATCCCCTACTCTAGGACATACATCCCTAGCCCTGTAACACACACACACACACATACACACACACACACACACACACCAAGAACTTGAAGATAAATTTTGGGCACTGTACTTTAATAGTCATTGGTTTGAATTCCAGCTGTATCATTTATCAAGGAATATTGGAGGAGATACAAAATATCATGTTTGGTTTCATCATCTTTCATATCTTTCTAGCCACCTCCCAGACCTATAGAAGGAACTAAATGAGGTATCTGGAACCATCCTGCAAGCCTCTAGTTCTATTGTAAAGGGTCAGTAGAGGTCAGTTGTGTCCCAGAGGCCTATAACTTCCACCCTAAGCCATCAAGGGAAGTCCTGCCTCCCAGCCATGTGCGCCCACGAACTTAGAGTCTCCTGGGACTCTAAGGTTCATTTCCTGCTCCATGTAATTCCTGATCTCCTCACTCACTCTTTCCCACACGGCACATTGTCTTACAAGCTGCCATACTGCGGAAGCCAAAATTCTGAGTCATTATTGCTATTTCCTCCTTCAAGTCCTTTAGCAAACCTCCCTAAATATATTTTTAGTCTATTCATTTCCCAGTCATCTATTTAGCTGAAACCACTATCGTTTTTTTCCCTGATCTGGTAGGGAAAAAAACAAACAAAACAAAAAAGAACTTCCTATGGATCTTCTTCCTCTTTCTCTAAATAAAAGCCTGGTGATCTTTCAAACACACGTATCAGGCTGTATCTTCTCAAAAACTCCTAATGATTTTCCTTGATGTCTGTCATGGAATCAGATTCCTGTGCCATGGTCTACAGAGCCTCAGGATGATGTCCCCAACTCAGTTTCATATCCTGGAAATGTTTCACAGTGTATCAGGCTCAAGGCCCCTCGGATTGATCTCAGTGGCTTTGAAAACCAAACTTCCTGCTCAAGCTTCTTCCTGCACCTTCTATTCCTTCTGCTTGTATCCCTTTCTTCTTTTTGCATGGGTCACTCTATCTATTGGGAATCAGTTAAATTTTTACTTTCAGAAACCTCTGAGTAGCCTGTGCTTCCTACTATTATTTCTTTTCTTAGAATCCTGTCTTTCTACTTCTTCTTACCACAATTTGTAATTCTAAATAAAAAAAAAAAAGTATTTACTTCTGTGTTTCTTTGGTGATCCTATTCCTTTATATATGTATGCTTGGGTCATCAGTTTCTGCCCGGCCCAGTGGATATATAGCAGTGCTTAATAAGTTGTTTTTGAATGAGTGAATAAATGAAGGAACAATGACTTTAAGTAGATTTACCTTTCTCCAGTATATTTTCTTCTGAATATAAATGGCTGGGTGAAATTCTGCCCTGCATATTGAAATGTATCTTTTCTAAGAAGGTTGTGATTATACCAGTGATTTAAAAAAATGAATGGAAGTCCTTACATGACTTTTACTCTAAGACAAGCCTCTTTGAAGATGATACTTTTCTCAAATCTTGGAACAAGAAAAAATAAATGCATTTTGTTGCTTTGCTCTTCAGCATTTCAATTTTCCAAGAGCTTGGAGAATTCTTTTTGAGGTTTAGTGCACCAAAAAGTGTAATAAAATTTATTATTCATACCAGGTTTCAATGGATAAGAAATGTTTTTAAATATCTTTCAGCAATCTCACAATGTATTCTCTGTAACCTTAAATGTGAAGATATTGATTCTAAAATATTGTAAGTAGTCATAAAACTAAGATTTAGCATTAGATACATATCTCAGGATGATTTAAAAATAACAAGGGTTTTGATTTTAAGTAGAATTATAAAATGTTTTATGATTTTTTCTTTTTTACAAAGGCTGTGTTTTCCAAAACTCATGAATATTCTCATTGTAGTATTGTTTCACATTTCAGAGTTGAGCAAAAGAAAGTTGAATTCAGACTAAATTCTAAGTATCATTGATTACATTGTGCTCAGTTGCTTCTGTCGTGTCCAACTCTTGGTGACCCTGTGGACTGTAGCCCACCAGGCTCCTCTGTCCATGGGGATCTCCAGGCAAGAACAGTGGGCATGGGTGTCACGCCCTCTTCCAGGGGATCTTCCCAGCCCAGGGATCGAACCTACGTCTCTAATGTCTCTTGGATTGGCAGGCATTACCACTAGTACCACCTGGGAAGCCCCAGATAACATTAGTGCCCGTATAAAACATGCATATATGAATGCCTATTTAGAAAAGCTTAAAAAAGAGAAAAAATCCTCTTGAAGTATATACTATACTAACTGTTGTACCATGAAGTGACAACAGTTATCCCAATTTTGCCAGAGGAAAGAATCTTATAGGGAAGACCTTGCTTGAAGTCACTTAGAGAGTATATGGCTGTTAGCATTTGAACTCAGAGCTCTCTGCACTTCACGGCAATATTCTTTCCATTGCTGGTTGCCTTCTTTTTTTTTTTTTTTATCATCCAGTCTTATCTTTTTTCTTTCCCTTGCCACCCTCACTTTGTTTACTTGATGTCATTTGCTGTTCCATCTCCTCTATCTCCTGGAAGCAACCCTTCAAATTTGTGTGATGTGTATATTTTGGTATGTGTATATTCTTGCAGAATGTGTATTATTTTGTATACATGCGTTTTTTATTTCCTTAATGCTATTTCTTGCTTTTTTGATTAAACACTATATTTTTAAAGATTCCTCCATATGAGCATTCCTCTGTATGAGCTTCCTAAGCCTCTTGATCTCATTGTTGCAAGATATTTCCTTGATGTGCATCCACCACATTTTAGTTATCCTCTATCCCAGTCATGGAAAGCTAGTTTTCTTCCAATGCCCTGCCATTGTAAATGACTCTGTAGGTAGCATGAATATTTTCATAGTTATATAACTATGTTACTATTGAGATATATATCAAGAATAAATTCCTCTGTTATAAGACATATGCCCCTTAATTTGGCTCACTAGTCCTGGGTTACATTATCTTATCTAATGGTTTCCCAGTGTCTTACACCGATTTTTGCCAATTTAATTGGTGTACAGAGATACTTTGTAATTGTTTTATTTGATTACTAATAAATTTAAACATCTCTTTCTTTACTTATTAGCCTCAGGGTTTCCTCCTCTGTAAATCCACTATTCATATTGTTGACTAGCTTTCTGTTTGGCTATTTTCTCTTCTTATTGCTCAGTAAGGTTTTCTTGTTTGTCAGTCTTAAATACTACAAATGTCATCTCCCAATTTGTCATTTACTAAATTTTTTAGCTTATATTTTTTGGTGCTTTTGCTTAAGGCCTTTGCTTTCCCCATGTCACAAAAATATTCTCCTATAGTTTTTCCTAAAAACTGTGGTCTTACATCTTATATTTAGATTTTTAATTCACCTTTGTATGTGGTGCTAGCTTATTCCTAGATTTATTTTTGCCACAGAATGAACCAGTATTTCTAATATCATCTATTAAACAATAGAATATCTCATATGTTTTCAGATATATTTATTAATGTAAAAAAACTTATTTTTACTTTTGGAGAAAGGCATCTTTAATATCAAAATGCCTTTCATATGATAGAAATTCAATCAACGTTTTTGCCTTAAGGATGCAGATCACATTTGATGTCTGTTTTGGATCCAATCAAAAATGCTTTTGGTATGTGTGTGAATTTATAAAGGCATATTTTCTTTTGTTCTTCCTGCTTTGGGCTAGAGTTCTCAGTAGAACTGTAATAGAATTTTAAGTTGACTATTTCAAAAAACTCTTCTTTGTTCCCAGCAATTTACTTATCATTATCAATATAATTTTACATGACTATGTCAGTTTAAATGGACAAACATTAAAAGAAGTTCTCATTGATTAAAGATAATTTATTTGAATTGGTAAATTATATGCATTTGAAACAAATGGTAATCATTTGCAGGCCTTTATTTCATCTCTAAGCACAGAGATAAGAATGTAGATTTAAGATCAGTTTAAAATAAGTTTGATAATAGCATTACATTAATTTAATAGATTTCTTTATCTCTAAATGATGACTACTCAAGTTGGAATTTTTGAAGCATGAACTAGAATTGAAGGGAAAAGATGAAAAGTTGAAAGCGTGTTCAAAATCCCATTTAGGGAAACAGACTTTTAGTCCACGGATATCTTTGACAGTATTTTAGAGGATAATATAGTGGAGGAAGATGGACTGGAGTGAAGAATTTAGCTGATTATGTAGTTCATTCAAGAATAAATAGGCTATTTACTTTGTCTGAAAGTTCAATAGATTTAGATTTCGGTGACATGGAATAGCATTAGATCTTCCTTTATTAAGGTTGATATAAGTGTGTTTAGAGAGGGCTTCTATGAATTATTGCTACTAATATACTTATTGGTTGAATTTTCTTCTGTCTCATTTGCTCAGTGCTCCAATTTTGTAGATCTTCTGAATTTTTACAACATTCTGAGGTGGGGAAGTGTATTTATTTAATTTTCGTAATGAAAGCCTTTCACTCCTATAACTTTGTAACAATCCTAAGCAAGTGCTGGAAAAGGAAGTTGCAAGAGGCAAGGTTTTGTTTAAGGATGCACAAATGTTTGGAGATGACATACTTTGAATTTTTGGTAGAAAATATGTGATCTGCTGATTTTCTGAGCTAGAATAGTTCATGCTTTCTCTAAATATTACAGCACTGTTAGAAATGATCTTCTCTAAGGAGTGGGTGCAAAAAACTCATAAAAAGGACAATGTTGCATTTGAATTATGGATGAAATCCAAATTGTAGAAATATTTAAATACATCCCTTGAAAATATAAATTCTTTGTTACAATTTGAGATTCAGTGGGAGCAGTAATGTGTAAGAGTGTGACACATAGATGATCAAATTGCAGCTCTGACATTCCTATTTTGAGACCTGTAGGCAAGTTACAATTCTAAGCTTTTACCATTATCAGTAAAATGTCCATATTTGATATCGAACGAGAGGATATCTTTTGTACCTTGGGCCTCAGTTGGTTTGCCTTTCTTTTTCTTCACCAACTTTCATTCCCAGACTCTTACATTAAAACACTAAGCTGAACTTTATCCATTGGAAGACACATTGTTTATTTAAGCTAGTCTAGCACTTAATATGTTTTTAATTGTCTGTCTTTGACTAATGGCAAAAGGGGAAAGCCCATATTTCTTTAGAAAAGTGAAATAATTTGCCTTTATTTGCATTGATCTTGCAATCTTTGTTCTTTTGTGCTGGTTGATAATTATATCAGTGTCAAACTAATTATCTTAAGTAATGGAAGTTAAATTCCCCCAGTGATTTAAAACAGAAAGAATGGAAAATTTTGTAAGCATTACAGAATGGTTGTTCTTTTCGAAATACATCATGAAATCTCCAGGATATATATATTTGTGAATTACCATCTGTGTAAAAAAAAACAAAACAAAACAGACAGCCGCACTGTAGCATTTTGCTGAGTGGAATGGAAAGATTTCTCTTACCATGCTGCTTTCAAACAAGTTAGAGTATCACAGAATTGAAGTTTCAGTTCAGTTCAGTTCAGTCGCTCAGTCGTGTCCGACTCTTTTCAACCCCGTGAATTTCAGCATGCCAGGCCTCCCTGTCCATCACCAACTCCTGGAGTTCACTCAAACTCACGTGCATCGAGTCAGTGATGCCATCCAGCCATCTCATCCTCTGTTGTCCCCTTCTCCTCCTGCCCCCAATCCCTCCCAGCATCAGAGTCTTTTCCAATGAGTCAACTCTTCGCATGAGGTGGCCACAGTACTGGAGTTTCAGCTTTAGCATCATTCCTTCCAAAGAACATCCAGTACTGATCTCCTTTATAATAGTTAATAAATTCACAGTACAAATCTGGTTGATAAAGCTTATATCAGCATGTTTATTCAAAGAAACAAAAGGAAAATAAGTTTTATTTGTTTTCAATTAGGAAAAGTAGTCTTACCTGTTGAAAAAAAAAGGACAGCATGTGCATCATAAATGATGTTCTCTTAAATAATTGTTGCAAGTCATAATGGGATAGGAAAAAATCACTGGATGCTGAAGCTCCAAAACTTTGGCCCCCTGATGCAAAGAGCTTATTCTTTGGAACAGACCCTACTGGGAAAGATTGAGTACAGGAGGAGAAGCTGGTGACAGAGGATGAGGTAGTTGGATGGCATCATCAACTCAATGGACATGAGTTTGAGCAAACTCCTGGAGATAGTGAGGGACAGGGAAGCCTGGTGTGCTGCAATCCATGGGGTTGCAAAAAGTTAGACACAACTTAGCAACTGAACAACAACAGGGAAGTAAGAAATGTTCCAGAAACATTTATTGAGAGCTCATCACAGACCAGAAGTAGCAGTAAATGCTGAGAACATTTCCATGAACAGAACAGACAAGAATATTTACCCCGTGTAGACCTTTTATGTTTCTTTTGAGCAATTTTAAGTGCTAATCTGAATTAAGCATGATTTGTTTATAAAATGAAATTAAAAGATAACTATTTATATGTACACCTTCTTTATAAGGCGTGTAGATCTCAAAGGTATCATTCTGCTGAGAACATGGGCATGTTTATATATTCAAAGTTGGGAACATATTTGGAAAGAACTGATTATTTGTGCAATAGAAGATGCCTTTGGAGTTCTCATGGAGGAGATTAGATATAAAGAGAAGATGGGACTGTGAGTGAGAGCAAGAGTGTGCTGTCCAAATATTGAATTTCTACACATGTCAGCCAAATACCCATTCCCCACCCCTTTAGGCAGTCCTACCTTATTTATTTATAATGTCTGATTTTACTGGAAAGGGGCTCTAATGACAAATGCAGAGTCTACCCCTCAACTGATGCTTCTTCTCTGAGTTTTTATCTGTGCTTGAGCTTTCTGAGCAAGACATGTTAAAGGTCTTTCATTAATCCTTGTGCTTAAACCTTTGGCTAAATGTACTTGATCCTCAAGATGTAACAGTAAAGAACAAACCCTTAATATGGGAGTTTTTATGAAGTATTATGTATATTCTTTGTTCAGCTTTTGCTTCACAGTAGAGCAGTCCTTTTCAAAGTTAAAGTGATATGTTGGCAGAACATAAAATCCAACCAGAATTAAAACCACAATACATGAAAAAACAGCCTTCCAGAAAACTCAATATACTGGTCACAAGTAGTCATCAGTGATAACTCTAGAAATACCTCTAAAATAGCAGAAAAGAGAAAGAGAAAGTGGAGAATTAATCAAAGGAAAACTTCCCCCATATTTATAACTAAGTGTTCCAGCACAATAAAAAAAAAAAAAAAAAAAACCTGTATCCAAGATATATTGTGATGAAAATTCACAATACCAGGGTTAAAAGAAAACCATAAAATCATCTCAAAGGAAAATAGAGTCACATCCTGATGATCACCACTCAGAATGACTTTAGACTTTTTAATAGATGTCTAGAATTTAAAAGAAATTATAGCAATGCACTTAAAATTCTGAAGGAAAATAACTTAGTTTGAATTGTCACTGTCACGTTAGGGTTAAAGTGGATAAACTATATTCTTATTTTCCTAAAATTTATTTTTTTTGTTTAGATCTTTAAAGACTTGATTTAAGCTACTATACTAAATTTTTGAGTTTGAAGAAGCTGCAAACTCAACTGTTATTGTGGGTAAAATTTATATTTATGTATTTTGCATACAATATTTGTGCTGCTTATGGACAGGAAGAGAAATTTTTATGAGAGGTTGAACAGCATTTTCAAAGGTAACATTTAATAGCAGAAATTTCAATTTCAAATAAATATCTGCCTGAAAAGTCCCATTAAGCAGGTGGATTTTTTAATGTTAATTAAGCTACTGTATTCTTTCTGAATTCGCTGAATGAAATTAATAGATAAGAAAAAAAAGGGGTGCAAATACATTCCTAATCAGGTCTTAAGAATAAAACTTAGATTCTCATGGTCTTTTCATCATCAACAGCCTTTTTACCTAAAAGCATAGAAAGACCCCCATTGAGAATTCTTCCTTTTCTCCTTTAATACTTTCTCATGGCTTGGTCATTGACAATAGCATTCATGCTGTTAAACTGGCAGAGAACCTAATTATGATTTTTTATCTGAAGCTCAGATAACCTCAAAGCTTTTTAAGAAGATTATTGCCTTAATCTATCTGCTAAATTCTTCAATGCACTTATGAGATGTATGGGATCAACTCTCTAGATTGTAAGAGAGATTTAGAGTTTAGGAAGATGGAGCAATGAGTAAAGTGAGCGCTGGATTAGACGTCTGAGGACCCAGGTTGTAGCACAATCTTTGCAAAACATCCCTTTGGGACACACTGACACCTAATTGGAAAAACAAAGGCAGTGGAATAGATTGTCTTTACTATGTGCACTCAAACTAAAGTCTTTGATTCTGTGAGTGTGACTCACGTTCCAGAGTCACATGTATTCCCACGTATTTCACTTTGGTGGGGCTCTGTATAAGGATAGTGATGTAAAGGGCTTGATATTTTTATAAGTGTGGTATTAAGAGGGGCATATTCTCATGGATAGAATATGTTCATCTATTCGGATTCACATTTTGAAGACTGTTCAGATACCAGTGATCACAATATTTGCCTGCTTTTGCCCATCCTCCTGCTATTTAACATATCCTGTGACTCACTCAGGGATTTATTGCTGAGGAAAGCATGAAATATGCATGAGCACTATAGGATAGCCCTTGTGATAGTGAATTTTTTTTTCTTTTATTGGTGGCTTTATATCCTTTCAGTTTTCACATTTGAGCACTTAATTCTGTGGAGTCTGCAGTTGTAATTTAAAGGCAGTCCCTACGCTAACTGGTTTATTTTGAAAGGAAATAGTTGGCTTAGTGTCCATCTTCCTTTTCTGAAGACAGTGATATTGGCCCATTCCCAGACTCTGCCCTGCCTTGCTCTCACATACTGCACAGCTTCTCATATGCCCCACTTGTATGCCTCAGCAATCACTCAGGCTTTGACATGCATTTCTGGAGGGTGTTACAACATGTTTTTGAATTTATGTTCTCCAGGAAGCACTCCACAATGAATAATTTAACCAGATAACTATTTATTAAAGAGAAAACACAAGGGATGAAAAGTCTAAACACACTTTTTTTCCTGAAGATGGATGACAAGGGCATCTACTCATTTGGCAAACAGTACAATTATTGCTTCCCTGGTTACCAAACTAGGTTATGCTAATGCTTTGGCATGAAAAATTGAAAATAAATTTCAATAATTGATGTCTAACACAAATACAGGTCAAACACAGTTGTAGCAAGAAAAAAATACAGGAAAATTATCTTAGTCCAAATCATGACATGCTTCGTATTGCATTTACTGAAAAAAAGAGGGCGTTGATATTGACAAGGATTTTGTAGAAGAGAAATGGGTTCAGAGTATCTAGATGTGAATGATGACCCTGCCTACTAACTACGTGACCTTGAGCAAGATACTTGGACGCACAGCCTCTAGGACAGGATCGCATCTGTAGCCTTGGCTACCTCAGAAAATTGCTGTAAAATATACTAAAATTACACCCAGGGAAGTCTGAAGTAAACTATTGAATACAGTATATCAGGAGCTATGATAATGCTATTTGCCATTCAGCTGCAGTGCCAGCTGCTAGGGATTAGGAAAAGGCTGAGGAAGGTCTGATGGTGCCTTCAGAAGAGAAGGGAAACATCTTGATAACATTGTCATTTCTCAGAGAATCTGCTCTTCCACATCTGCTCCATTCAGCGAATGATATTTAGCATCTGCCTGGGGGTGTGCACCCAGTGAAGTGCTGTCCAAATATACTTTAGGGCCCAACTCGCTTCACGATCCCCAAGCTTCCAAAATTTCATGCTTGATACACCTACGTCCAGAGAAATGTTAGAATTGCAGACATCTGTTTCATTTAAAAATGGAACACATAGAAAACTGCTGTACCTGAACGAAGACTTAAGTTGAATTCTGGGACGCTCAAGTGCGTGCATGCTCAGTTGCTCAGTCGTGTCCCATTCTTTGTGACCCCATGGACTGTAGCACGCCAGGCTCCTATCCGTGGAATTTTCTAGGCAAGAATACTGGAGTGTGTTGCCATTTCCTTCTCCAAGGGATCATCTTGACCCATGGATTGAACCCGGGTCTTCAGCATCTCCTGCATTGACAGGTGGATTCTTTACCACTGAGCCACCTGGGAGTCCCTGGGATATTCAGACCAGAATCTAAATGCTGGATTCTGTTAATACTTGGATATTTATAATGATTCCATTAAAAACCGCTTATTCAGGTATATCCTAATACCTGAACTGAGTTCAAATATCTAAATGTGTTTTCTTTTTCATCACTATTTGTTGTTGACTTTGTCTCTCTGCAACCTTCCCCCAAAGATTTTTTTCACTTTGAATAATAGCAAAACCAGTAGTAACAATACTAGTAGTAACAGTTGCAAAGCTATCATTTATTTAGTTCCATCATTGTTCCACACACTATTTTTTCTGATTTTGTGGTTTACTTTACCATGAAAATGTTAGCAGCAGCATCTCTATCAGGTCAGTTCAGTTCAGTTCTGTCGCTCAGTCGTGTCTGACTCTTTGCAACCCCATGAATCGCAGCACGCCAGGCCTCCCTGTCCATCACCAACTCCCGGAGTTCACTCAGACTCACATCCATCGAGTCATGATGCCATCCAGCCATCTCATCCTCTGTCGTCCTCTTCCCCTCCTGCCCCCAATCCCTCCCAGCATCAGAGTCTTTTCCAATGAGTCAGCTCTTCTCATGAGGTGGCCAAAGTACTGGAGTTTCAGCCTTAGCATCATTCCTTCCAAAGAAATCTCTTCCTTATTACTCATTCACTCTGAGCCCCTTGCAACCTACTCTTTCACCCCGGCATTAAAACTGCTGCCCAGAGAAACACTCCACAGTGACTCAATTCCCTAACTTTTTCAGAATCCTAATCTGCTTTGATGTTTTTGTACCATTTGACTCCCCGGAAAAGCTCCTCTTTTTGAAATCTTCCATGCCTTGGCATCTGTAACCTCTGCTGTTTCTCTGAGAGCTGCTCTGTGGTCTCCTGTGTCTATTCCTCCAGTCCCATGTGTCAGTTCTCTCCCTTCATCCCCACTGCAGTTCCTCAGCTTTCCGCTCTCAGCAGTTCTCATGAAGATGATGAGCTGGAGTCTCTGAGAAGGAGCAGAGTGCAGAGGTTAAGGGAGAATCTGGTGCTTGCCTTTGTGGCTCAAACCTCTTTCTGTCCTTCCAAGCTGAGTGATCGTGTGTATGCAAAGTCAGTTTTAGCTCTCTTAGTGGTAAAGTGGAGACAATATTGATAACAACACCTACTTTATGAGGTGGTTGAGAGGGATCAATATCTTACTATATGCAAAAAGGCTTAAAATAATTTTTGGCCCATGGTAAGTGGTTAAGTGTTACAATTATTGCTATTGCTTTTGTATTAGCTATTATTGTCATCATTTTAAATAGTTTTCCTATCATTGGATCTGTTGCTTTCAGTAGGTTCTGTACAGGGAAGCTAAATCAAAATGTAGTTAATGTCATTAAGCTGTTTTATATTTATATTGTCTAAAAGGTTTAATCAGCTCCAGTCTGTTACTCGAAGCCTCTCAGTGATGCTAGTTTGTCTGTCTAGCCTTATCTTCCGAAACTCACAGTATAATGTTCACTCCTGGCATCTCCTTTCCCCACTGTATTTTCCTTATTTTCCTTCTACCTCCACGCATTTAAAATCCTACCTGCCATTCACAAAACTCAGAACAAAGGCTACCCATCCCTTGACGACTTTTGTAATCCTCTAGATCAAGAATAAGTCTATCCTTTCTGAAGCTGTTAAGCAAAGCTCTTTATTTTTAGGTCTTATTTGGCCCTGTATCTCTGTATCTGATATTTTAGTTATTCATGTACATGTTGTTATCTTTCCTCTTAGATTATAACTCCCTGGGCAAGAGGTTTTGCTTCTGTACAGCCTTCCAGCTCCCAGCGCGGGACATTACATCCAGTAACATTCAATGAAGGGCTGCTGAATTCATGTTGATTTCAACATCAAAATAGAATGAATCTTCATGCCCTGGCCTGCTGTTTGCACAGGCCACTGGCCTGGTTAACTTGGATGAATGGAGGAGACTTACGGAGGTTCTCTCTTTTTTTTCTTCATCTTTTTGGGCTTTAGAGTTGGTCATAAACTGGGAAGTATAGTACTTGGTTCATTGTAGTAAATATCTGTTGGATGATGAAGAAAATAAATAGTAAATATTTGCTGAATGAGAAAGAAAAAATAAATAATGAATGACCCACACCTTGTCCCAAGAATGGAAAAAAAAAAATGCAAGCAGGTATTTTTTGGATGTAAAGCACACATCCACATGTGCTTCTGAATAGAGAACACAGATCAAGTCCCGAGTGCGAAAGGCGTGCTTATGTTTACTAAGTACATGAGACAAAACGATCAAAATAATGACTTTTGTAATACATTCTTTAATCTTTTTTAAAATCAACCTTGTTTTTGTATGGCCGTAAGCGTTGATTGAAATCCAAATCTATATATCCTTCACTTTATTCATTCATGTCAGTGTGATAACCTCATAAACAGTATAACTGCATAAAAAAAACCTTGCTGCAAGAATGAATGAAATGCCCACAAGCTCAGTGTAATGTGAACAGGTGCTCAGGGATGAGGGTAGAAGGTGATTGCGGGTGACGTGCCGGAACAGGTCAGCTTATTCCTCTTCTTCAGGGGTCCTGGGCTGTGTGCTCATCTCCTGAGCACCCCAGGAGCTACAGAGTGAAAGAAGCAAAACCCCTGGTCCAAGGGGTGGAGTCATTTGTGACTTTTGATTCTTTGCAGAGGCAACTCCAGAAATACAGATTTGGGAATTGAAAAGATTATTCACAAAAAAAGGGTGGTTAAAATCTATCATAAGCACTGTGGATTACTATATTTATACCACAGCTTTCCTTGTTCTTTTGTTTGCACTTTCACGTGGTGTATTTAGCAACATGGGAAATTGTGATTTTCAGCCTTTAGAGTGTTAATCTGAGATTATTGGGAACCCTTCTGGGAGGGATGGAGTGAGGCCAAGAATACTAAGTCAGGGAGCCTCGGTGTATCCGGCTAAACATCAAAGCAAATGTTGACACATCAGAAGACAGAGTAAACATAAGAAGAAGAGTTTTGCTAAGATGTCAAGACCACGTTTATCTTGGCCACTGTTTCTAGGAAGCCTTACCTGACTGTCCATGGCTGAATTTAATATTGTCCCATAAGACATTGTATTTGCCTGCATTGTAGAAATTCCACAGCAGTGCTTGCTCATTTCATTGTCCATACTCCCCGCTTACCATATAAGACATACTGGAGGCAAGTCATACTTCTCCAGCAACTTGCCAGTCTGTTGCAACATATTTGAAGGATGCTGTATTGAAAGGGAAGAATCTAAGGCACGGCCATTCATTGCTCCAAGTATGATGCTGTAGCTCAGAAGTTGCAACTGGACAACTTACAGGCTGCATTTCACCCACAGTCTTGCATGTTTGACTGAACAAGTTTTGGCGCACAAGTTTTTAAGAACAACCAAGCTTTAGTCACTAATATTTAGACACTGAAAGGTTTGACACATCTGTTATTGTTTATAGTCACTAAGTCGTGCCAGACTCTTTTCGACCCCATAAAGTATAGCTCATGAACAGAAGAGCCTGGTGGGATAGAGTCCATAGGGTTGCAAAGAGTTGGAGACAACTGAAGTGACTTACACACTGGACTGTAGACCACCAGGCTCCTCCATCCTTGTGATTTCCCAGGCAAGAATGCTGGAGTGAGATGCCATTCCCTTCTCCAGGGAATCTTCCTGACCCAGGGATCAAACCCAGGTCTCCTGCTTTGCAGGCAGTTCTTTACCACTGAACCATCAGGGAAGCCCTTGACACACATAGATATCATCAATCCATATTTCCTGCTTCTCTTGAGATAACTGAAGATCGGACAACAAAGAGCCCCTTGTTGTTATACAAATGAGCAGAATTTAACAGTAAGTGGAAGGATTCTCCAGTCTATCCCAACACCTCCACTTAAAGCTAGCTGATTCTCTATCATGGTTTTAAGTGAATATGACCTAGAAATCTAGCATTCTATTCATAGTATTTTGGCATCTAGTATCACTACTAAAAGTCTAGAAAATGTATTGTCTTAATGGTTAAAAACATTTTTTTGAAAGAGCCTTGAAACTTCTAATCCAATTCTCAATATACAAAGAAATACTATGTTGTTTAAAAAAATGGAAATTAACAAATGATACAGTATTATTAGGGCTTCCCTGGTAGCTGAGCTGGTAAAGAATCCCCCTGCAATGCAGGAGACTCTGGTTCAATTCCTGGGTCAGTAAGATCCCCTGGAGGAGGACATGGCA
Source organism: Bos taurus (assembly GCF_002263795.3). Classification (NCBI taxonomy): domain Eukaryota; kingdom Metazoa; phylum Chordata; class Mammalia; order Artiodactyla; family Bovidae; genus Bos; species Bos taurus. The sequence continues at coordinate 37,308,939 of NC_037355.1, forward strand.
ACCCACTCCAGTATTCTTGCCTGAAGAATCCCCATGGACAAAGGAGCCTGGCCAGCTGCAGTCCATGGGGTCACAGAGAGTTGGACATGACCGAACAACAAAGCATAGCACAGCACAGTATTAATAACTAAAGTATAGATTTTGTTCAAAGTTCACACACACACACACACAGGCTCGTTCTCATCTTTCTCCGACCCAGCTGGCCTGCAAGCATTTGAGTTTGTTCCACTGAGCTGCAAATACCTTCCTTCAGCTCTGGGGAGGGCTGATCCCAAGCCTTTCCTCTCCCACCTCCTACTGACTCTATAAAAGGGGAAAGGAGAACCCATGTGCTTCTCAAGAAGGCTGCTCTTCCAGTCCACCCTCCTACACAACAACAGGTGGCTCCACATTGGCAGACCCTGGAGGGGAAAGATCATGATTGGGATTTCTTCACAGACCTGCAGGGCTTCAGACCTGCACCCCGGTTGCCTTGGGAGTTGCCCCTTGTCCCTGGGCCCAGTCTGAGCCATGCTGTGATCTAAGAAGCATGAAGGTGGCAGATCCTGGTGATGTTCCTGACCACCCAGCAGAGAAGCATTTGATTTTTCCTAAGTAGAAATTGATCAGTGTGGGATTTAGAGATTTTTCAAAGGTGCCTTTGTTTAAATTGAGAATTGGGCAAGTTAGGATCTTCATTAAAAAGCACCCTGCGGTCACCAGGGTTAACGAGGCATATCAGAGCAGTCCTGACACTAAATAAAGACCTATTAACTGCAGTCACCGTGGCCTGGGTGCTCTCTGGCAGTTCAGTCTCCTCATGAAGGAGGATGTTTGAGGCATCCATCTGTCAGAGGCAAGGAGGACTGGCTCCCCTAAATGGGCCCAGAGCCATGTGTCAGAGGGCAGGTGAGTCCTGCCCTCTACCCTCTGTGTTACCCTCGCTTGCTGCAGCTTCTCCCGGGAGGGTACTGCCCAAAAACCACTGTGGACAGAGAAGCAATGCTGAGAGCCTGGAGTCTCCTATGGTCCCCAACTGACCAAGGGGCTGAAAAGAGATTCATACTCTCAATGTCCTATTTTGCCATCCATATAACAAATGAATTAGAAGGGGAAAATCACTGACTCCTTGTAGAAAAGTTATGTAAACAAATTAATGGATGAAGGCAAACGATGTCAACACCAACGCTGTTCATTTGGGGACCAGGCATCTTACCTTGTTCTTCTTTTAGGAATAAAAAATAGCCAGTGCTTCTATAACCTCCAACGTGTACCAAACAGTGTTTTAATAACCTTTCTTGTATTGACCCAGTCAAACTTTACAAAATCTCTAATGAAGTGAGTGCTATTATTAACCTTATTTATAGATGAGAAAACAGAGGCAGTGGAAGCGTAATGCTCTGCGGTAGGTATTTTTCATGCACACTTCTTTGTGATTCTCATAAAAATTCTCTGTGCAGTGGACATTGTAGCTCCATATAACAAATGAAGACACTGAGATTCAGAACATTTCCGGGATGTATCTGGGACATGCTGATAAGTGATAAGAAGAAGGATTTGAATTCCCTTCTTTCTGTTTCCAAAATAACTGATTAGAATAACTGATTGCTCAGGGTGAGGTGAGAGATTTAAAATTCCTTCTTGAGATTTATGTATGATCCTTCAGATATCCTGTTCAAGGTTCCTGGAATGGAGAGAGTAGTAAGCACCAGATACTAAGAGTGATCTTGAAGTGGTGGTACAGGAGAATGCCTCTCTTTCTCCAATCAGATTTAGGTTTGGCTGTGCCACTTTCTTCCTCCTGATTTCTCCCGACAGCCAACACTTGAATGTTCCCCCTCATGCATTAAGGACCAGAACCCAGTCCAAAGCCTTGTTCTTTAATACAGATATTATTATTAGCATAAGGCAATAAGGTCCCCAAATGAACAGCATTGGTGTTGACCAATTAGCATAAGGGTCCTTTAGGCCTCGGACCCGTACCTCCTGTCAGATTTTCTGTGATTTTAGATTAGAATTAAAGTGCATGATAAATGTAATGTGTTTGAATTATTGGGAAATCACCCCCACCCCCGACTCCTAGTCCATGCAAAAACTGTCTTCCATGAAATTGGTCCTTGGTACCAAATAGGTTGCGGATTACTGGCCTAAGGGGCGTCACATCCACAGAGACACTTCATCCCACACCCTGATTTCTCTCAGTCCCTTCATCTTATCTCCTGTTCATCTGGCCCACTCATTTCTTCATTCATCATCACACCTGGGCACTTGCCCTCACCAAGAACTACATCACATCTAATATTATGTATTAAAATGCTCCATTTATGTGTCAACCCCTCTCTCTCACAAGGTGTTTAGTTTAAACATCTCCAAAATTCTTTTACTCTACCAAACTCTCCATTTCCTGCCGGGGTCCAGCCCCGGTGGATCCAGGGAATTCGAAGTGGGGACGGCGTCTGCGAGGATCAGGAAACAATTGCTTAATTAAATGTTAATTAAGGATATAAAGAGTGGTTAAATAAGTATAGCTCAGTGAGGAAATTCAGTAGAGAAAAGAGGCTGAACAATTCAGCCAGAAGGTGAGAGAAAGAATGACATGGGGAGACCAAGTTTCGGTGAACAAGGCCTGCACTTTATTTTCCAAAGTAGTTTTTATACCTTAAGTTATGGACAGAGGATAATGGGGGAAGGGGTAGAGTCATGCAGTAAGCCAGGCTTTCTTCCTGCAAACTTATCATATGCAAAAGTTTAGGTGATTTGCATCATCTTCTGGCCTGGAGGCCTGTTAACATTTTAAGACCCTTTCTTCAGAAAACTTATTTTTCTCTAAAGGTGATTAGTCAGGAGCCACCCTCCAAAAGCATTAGATAAAATTGCATTCCTATAGGGCAAAGGTGTGGTGGGCTATAACAAGTAAAAGAATTAACTCAAGGGTCCAAGGTTACAAACATTAAACTACTACTTACACCAATTATATTAATCAATACACTGCCAGGGACACAGCAGGTAAGGGATATGGAGACTTAGCAGCAAACATTGGCCCAACAAGTGAAAAACCCTTGACCAATACAATTTCTAATCAATCTTTTAACTGCTCAAAGGAATCTGTATTTAGACAGTTTAGAACATCTCATGCCTCTCACAGTTGGGAGGCTCTGAGCAATCACATGTGGCCGGAAAAACCTATTCAGGCAGGCTAGAGGACTTCCAAGGAGTTTGTAGGTTGAAACACTATCACACCCAGGAGCTTTATTAACTAGAGCTGTAAGTTAACTCTTTTTTTCAGAGAGAGGTAGTGGGGGACAGCCCCCCGTAAAGTCAGAGGTATAGGTGAGAGCACAAAGCAGAAAGTAGGCAGACTCTGGTTTTGGGGGTAGATGCTCGAGAATTTCCAGGGGGACTCCTGAGGCTCGACCCTACCTTTGCATATGCCGCGCCTCCTTCCTCATGACCTTTGCCACGGGTGGAGCTCCTGCTCCTGACAATTTCCCTTACCAATTCGCCTACTATGCATGCCTGCTAAGTTGCTTCAGTCATGTTTGACTTTGCGACCCTATGGACTATAGCCCACCTGGCTCCTCTGTCCATGGGATTCTCCAGGCAAGAATACTGGAGTGTGTTGCCATGCCCTCCTCCAGGGAACACTACCTTTCTCGCTCCCCTGCTTGGCCCATTATTGCAATATCACTTACTCTCTTCCCTCTCCATGCATACTCTCAATTCTAAATAAACCTCTCTATCAACCATCTTCCAATTTGACAACCAAAGAGTTGGTGATAATCACACAATTGGAGAGCTGAGTTGTATTTCTTATGATATTTATGTACAGGTTATCATCGTTAACTCCTAGCACTGCCCATCAATCTCACTACATTTTTTCCACCCATTTAAAAAATTACTCTATCATGTAGATTGCTTTCTGATCCTGTACTTTCTTTTCACTCTCACTTCAAACATTCTGACTAAGGTACCATCATCTTACTTGAATGCCAAAATATTTTCCTAATTGTTGTGTCTGAATTTGGCCTTGCCTCCTTTCCTTTTTATCTCCACACAGAATCAAAGTCATTAGATATTCACAAATCAATCGGTTTGATACACCACATTAACAAATTGAAAGATAAAAACCATATGATTATCTCAATAGATGCAGAGAAAGCCTTTGACAAAATTCAACACCCATTTATGATAAAAACTCTCCAGAAAGCATGCAGAGAAGGAATATACCTCAACATAATAAAACCTATATATGATAAACCGACAACAAACATTATCCTCAATGGCAAAAAACTGAAAGCACTTCTCCTAAAGTCAGGAACAAGACAAGTGTGTCCACTCTCACCACTACTATTAAACATAGTTTTGGAAGTTTTAGCCACAGCAATCAGAGAAGAAAATAAATAAATGAATCAAGATTTTAAAAGAAGAAATAAAACTCTCACTGTTTGCAGAGACATGATCTTCTACATATAAAACCCTAAATATACCACCAGAAAATTACTAGAGCTAATCAATGAATATAGTAAAGTTTCAGGATACAAAATTAATGCACAGAGATCCCTTGCATTCTTATATACTAACAATGAGAAGACAGAAATTAAGGAAACAATCCTATTCACCATTTTGATGAAAAGAGTAAAATGCCTAGGAATAAATCTACCTTAAGAAGCAAAAGATCTATATATAGAAAACTATAAAGCACAGATGAAGGGAATCAAAGACAATACAAAGAGATGGAGAAATGTGCCATGTTCATAGATCAGAAGAATTGATATAGTGAAAATGAGTATATTACCCAAAGCAATCTATAGACTCAATGCAATCCCTATCAAGCTACCAACAGTATTTTTCATAGAACTAGAACAAATAATTTCACAATTTGTATGGAAATACAAAAAACCTCAAACAGCCAAAGCAATCTTGAGAAAGAAGAATGGAACTGGAGGGATCAACCTGCCTGACTTCAGACTATGCTATAAAGCTACAGTCATCAAGACAGTATGGTTCTGGCACAAAGACAGAAATATAGATCAATGGAATAAAATGGAAAGCCAAGGATAAATCCATGTACCTATGGACACCTAATTTTTGAAAAAGAGGGTAAAAATATACAATGGAGAAAAGACAATCTCTTTAAAAAGTGGTGCTGGGAAAACTGGTCAACCACCTGTAAAAGATTGAAACTAGAACACTTTCTAACACCATTCACAAAATTAAACTCAAAATGGATTAAAGATCTAAATGTAAGACCAGAAGCTATAAAACTGTGAGAGGAAAGCATAGGCAAAACACTCTCTGACATAAATCACAGTAGGATCCTCTATGACCCATCTCCCAGAGTAATGGAAATAAAAACAAAAATAAACAAATGGGACCTAATTAAAATTAAAAGCTTTTGCACAACGAAGGAAACTATAAGCAAGGTGAAAAGACAGCCTTCAGAGTGGGAGAAAATAATAGCAAATGAAGCAACTGACAAAGAATTAATCTAAAAATTATATAAGCATCTCATGCAGCTCAATACCAGAAACATAAACAACCCAATCAAAAAACAGGCCAAAGAGCTAACAGACATTTCTCCAAAGAAGACATATAGATAGCTAACAAACACATGAAAAAATGCTCAACATCACTCATTATCAGAGAAATGCAAATCAAAACCACAATGAGGTACCATCTCACACCAGTCAGAATGGCTGCGATCCAAAAGTCTACAAGCAATAAATGCTGGAGAGGGTGTGGAGAAAAGGGAACCCTCTTACACTGTTGGCAGGAATGCAAACTAGTAGCCACTATGGAGAACAGTGTGGAGATTCCTTACAAAACATGAAAATAGAACCGCACCATGACACAGCAATTCCACTGTTGTGCATACATACTGAGGAAACCAGAATTGAAAAAGACATGTGTACTGCAGTGTTCATGACAGCACTGTTCACTATAGTTAGGACATGGAAGCAACCTAGATATCCATCAGCAGATGAATGGATAAGAAAGTTGTGTTACATGTGCACAATGGAATATTACTCAGCTATTAAAAATAACACATTTGAATCACTTCTAATGAGGTGAATGAAACTGGATCCTATTATACAGAGTGAAGTAAGTCAGAAAGAAAAACACCAACACAGTATATTAACACAAATATATGGAATTTAGAAAGATGATAACAATGACTCTATATGTGAGACAGCAAAAGAAACTCAGATATAAAGAACAGACTTTTGGACTCTGTGGGAGAAGGCAAGGGTGGAATGATTTGAGAGAATAGCATTGAAACATGTATATTACCATATGTGAAATAGATTACCAGTCCAAGTTTGATGCATGGAACAGGGCACTCAAAGCTGGTGCAATGGGACAACCCAGAGGGATGGGATAGGGAGGGAAGTGGGAGAGGGGTTTGGGTTGGGGGACAGATGTACACCTGTGGCTCATTCATGTCAATATGTGGCAAAACCACCACAATATTGTAAAGTAATTAGCCTCTAATTAAAATGAATTAATTTAAAAAATATTCAGAGGCATCCGCTTTCTTTTCCACAATTAGTGTGGATTTTTCGTATTGTTTTCTTTGTATTTCTAAAACACTTGAAGATTCTAAAATTCTTAACCATTGTATTATGCTGTGATTCACTTCTTAACATGTAGCCACTACTACAGATCTACACTGTAGTGCACACCACAACAGATCTCTGCTCTCACCTTCCCATCACACCATAAGTGTGTGACAGTGTAATGAAATTATGCTACATTGAATGCTGTGTAGATTGCAAAGTGTTCCACAGATAGACAGTCTTCTATGACTTGCCTTTCCCTTAAGGTATCATGCTGGATGTTCTCCAGCATCTATGACTCTTCTTAGGAGTTTATCTCCCTCCAAGTCCTGAAGCAATTTTCTAGGTTCCCTCTTCCTACGTCTCTCTTCCCTCCCTTGCTCCCAGTCTCCTCTAACTCTTCTTGTGGGAAGAATAGTCAGTGTAGCATCATGCATTGGTAAATATCAACTTCCTTTACTTCCTCTTCCTAACTTTGAAAGATAAATATATTCTCTTGGATTTACAAGAAATATATAAGGTCCAGTAAGAGACTGCAGCCATGAAATTAAAAGATGCTTACTCCTTGGAAGGAAAGTTATGACCAACCTAGATAGCATATTGAAAAGCAGAGACATTACTTTGCCAACAATGGTCCATCTAGTCAAGGCTCTGGTTTTTCCAGTGGTCATGTATGGATGTGAGAGTTGGACTGTGAAGAAGGCTGAGTGCTGAAGAATCGATGCTTTTGAATTGTGGTGTTGGAGAAGACTCTTGAGAGTCCCTTGGATTGCAAGAAGATCCAACCAGTCCATTCTGAAGGAGATCAGCCCTGAGATTTCTTTGGAGGGAATGATACTGAAGCTGAAACTCCAGTACTTTGGCCACCTCCTGCTAAGAGTTTACTCATTGGAAAAGACTCTGATGCTGGGAGGGATTGGGGGCAGGAGGAGAAGGGGACGACAGAGGATGAGATGGCTGGATGGCATCACTGACTCGATGGACGTGAGTCTGAGTGAACTGTGGGAGTTGGTGATGGACAGGGAGGCCTGTCCTGCTGCGATTCATGGGGTTGCAAAAGGTTGGACACGACTGAGCGACTGAACTGAACTGCACTGAAGAGAATGGTGTTTTGGATGCTTTCAGTGGTGGAAGAGAAGGGCCCCAGATGCCAGGAGGACCAGTAGCTAAATTCTTACAGAGACAAGCAACAGGGAACATGATGTCTCTCTCTAGTGAGAGGCGCCTTTTTCTATTCTCTAGGAAATGACTTTCTACAAATGATAGCCAGATAAATCAGAGGTTGTGGTCCATGGAATTGCTATTTCTCTCAGTTGACAATGTGTAGACGATATAGTTTATAACCAGTACTACTTCTGGTGCCATTTTCTCTTGTCCTATAACATAGAATTTAGCTCCAACAGTGGGCTCAATTGCAAGACAGTCTTAAATTCCCTAGAGGAGCTAGAACTCTCAATTCTATGTGAAAGTTTCTGATTTTTAAAATACTCTGAATGCCAAAAAGTGCTGGTGGAGAGATCTATTCAGTCTAAAGGCAACCACTTCCTTCTCTGAAAGTTTAGGGTTATAGGGAGAGGAAAATAGCAGGGAATGGGGAGAAGGAAGAGTGGAGAAAAATGTCTGTCTCTCTTTCTATTTTTCTTTCAAGAATCCAGCTACAAAGAGTCCAGACTGCATTAATGTACCAGTACTTTATTATATCTTTCACTAAAGGCCTTCAATTTATGTTAATTGATTGAATAAAGGGATATATTTTAAACAAGTTTAATGCCTTTTTTGGAATGATTAGCAAATATTTATAAATATTGAAGAAAAAGAAATCAGTAAGAGTTCTGATTTTTCCTAGAAAGTCTATACCTAACAAAATCAAATCACTCTATGGTCTGTACCTCATCATGAAAAGCAGAGTATTCACATAGGGTGAATGTTTTGGAGTTTAGTAAACCTAAATTAAAACTTCAGTCCTATTTATTACCTGCTGACTATGTGACCTAACATAAATGGATTACTCCCTTCACCCCAGTTTCCACATCTTGTGAAAGTCCCTGGCTAAACAAGATGCCAACTCAGTATTTAGATCCCTGCCCCACCCCACCTAGCTGGTGCCTAGGACACAATCTTCAAGAGACTGCAAACTTAAATAATCATCTCTTTTCCTTTTTATTTAATGCTATTTTAAATATATATAATGCTCTGCTTTTCATGATGAGAATTTAGCTACTGGTCCTTCTGGCATCTGGGGCCCTCTCTTCCACTGCGGAAAGCATCCCGAACACCATTCTTTTACTGGCCCTTATATATATGTATTTAAGATACATGTGTTGTGGTGAGTGGGGACTACTCTTCATCGCGGCACGCAGACTCCTCTGTGGTGGCTTCTCTAGTTGCAGAGCACGAGCTGTCGGGCACTCATTGTGGAACACAGACCTAGTTGCTCTGAGGCATGTGGGATCTTCCTGGACCAGGGTCACACAGATGTTTCCGGCATTGGCAGGCAGATTCTTTACCACTGAGCCACCAGGGAAGCGCCCTCTCGCTTCTTAATAGCTTTGCTGTTTAATAGTTGTCCAGATGTGGCAGTGCTCTCAGCGTTGTGAAAGAAAAAGAAAGTGAGAGTATTAGTCTCTCAGTTGTGACTGACTCTCTGTGACCCCATGGACTATAGCCCACCAGGCCCCTCCGTCCATGTAGTTCTCCAAGCAAGAACACTGGAGTGGGTAGCCATTCCCTTGTCCCGGGAATCTTCCTGAACCAGAGATCAAACCTAGGTCTCCTGCATTGCAGGCAGATTCTTTACCATCTGAGCCATCAGGGAAGCCCTCTATGTACTGTACCAGAAGAAAATGCAGCAGTTTAAAATTATTCCAACCTCGTTTATGTATAATCTCAGTTATACTGGTCATGGATGGAAAATAGAATGCTCCTAGGGAATAGATGATGATAATAGGTAGGCTCAATTATGGCTTATCATTTTAAAGCATCCTCTGTGTTTTGTGTGACTTGTAATTGGGATTCAACATTTCTATATTTGATAATTTTATTTTTCATATTAGAGTCCATTATTTTACTGTGAGAGCTTGGGAGAGGGATGTCATATAAATTGAATTTGTGCATGTGATATGAGAAGTGTATATTTGAGAAATCAGAAATATGAATTCATGAATTAAGTAGGCATCCTTATTGTATCTATAACATGGACTTTCATTATACAAACTAAATAATAATCATTACTAAAAATGCCAGTACAGCAGGGTAAATGGTGAACTTATTTGATATTAATTAAGTGTTTTGCCAAATGATGTGAAATTTTTCTAATATTATATTAGAGGAAAAGGATCTGTTGAGTGCCTGCTCTCAGTGGGGCTGTGTGTTAGGCCATACATGTATCTATTGCCTCACTCACAGTTACTGCAAACTAAAAGAAGAGTGGTCCTCATTTGATATGAGAACATTGAACTTTGTGAAATGCCATTCACAAGGTCACAAATCCCTCTGTGATGGATCCAGCATTTAAAGTTGAGTATATTACCACCAAAGACAATATCAATAGGTAAGACAATCATCAATCATCAATGAAATCAGTGCTGCCCAGAATGAAAAGGAGCCTTTATGTCACCACAGATTAATTTCAGACAGAGGGAACATCAGCTAATGAACAAAAATTCCAGTGTTCGATTTTACAAAACAATTACTTTTTCTTGTTACTTAATGTTGCTTTCCATATAAAACTGAAAATCAACCCATGCCAGAGTTTTTGTGTGTTCTGGGAGTTATGCACTACTTTTTGCTGCTGAAATATTTGTCTAATGTTGGAAAAATCAGTAGCGGTTGTAACAGGATCACTAACAGAAAAATTCCTGGTTTACCTAATCTAAGAAGATCCAGGAGCTCCTAATTCCCAGTCTTAGCATGGTAACCTTATATTCAGGACTTCTATGAAAATATAAGAACAACATTGTTTTTTTTTTGTTGTTGTTAGTGCTTCCTAAATGGTGCTAGTGGTAAAGAACCCACCTACCAGTGTAGAAGATGTAAGAAACACGGGTTCGATCCCTGTGTTAGGAAGAGTCCCTGGATGAGGGCATGGCAACACACTCCAGTATTCTTGCCTGGAGAATCCCATGGGCAGAGGAGCCTGGACGGCTACAGTCCATGAGGTTGCAAAGAATTGGACACAACTGAAATGACTTAGTATACACGTAGGGCTGTTCTTTGTTAACTATAAAATAGGCATTGTTGTGAACCACGGTAATGGACAAACGTAAGAAAGGAATAAGTACAAAACTCAGCATAAAATGGCAGCAGAATGACTGGAGAGACTGAGATCGCAGATGCTGAGCTCACTATTGAAGTCAATCAGGCTGCAGCAAAGTATTTCTTGTTGCTATAATGCCACATTTTTGCTTTCTTATTTCACATCGTTCATACACATTCCCAAGACAGAGAAGGTAACTACTTATTGTTGATTGATGAACTCATTTCTCCTTCTTTTAGTTATAACAGAAAGATAGATATTTTATTTTAGCCGTATTCTACATGTCTAACTCACTCCCCTCCCCCAACAATACTGTAGTTGGACAGAGAGCTTACAATTCACCTTAAATATGTATCTCTTAAACAAGCTAAGAAAATCACTGAGTTTGGAACTTGTACCCAGTGCCCTGGTTTTGGTGGAGCCTATGTTAATGGAAAAGTTAACACATGGAACACACTTAAAATGCTAAGATCACCTAGAGATGTAAGCAAACCATTATGAGAATAGGATGAATCCAAGTCTTTCTTGGACAGTCATTAAATTGACACGTTCACTGGATTGAGCAGAGGTCTGAGACATCAAACATCCATTTCTTTCCCCTATTCAGGAAATCTCAAGTGAGCAACATAGTTATATTTTGAAATAGATATTGGGAAATAATATTGCAAAGATAGATTGGGTGAGGACAATGAGTGTGCATCCAAGAAGTCTGACATTTAGTTTCTAAGCAATTTTCTAAGTATTTTCAGGGGCAATATAACCAAATCAGATATCTGGTTTCAAGATAACTATGAAAGCGGAGTGAGGATGGCCTGGAAAGGTGGTGACTGTTGGCAGAGAGACCATTTAGTTCTCTCCATTTCACCAAATGGTATTAGGAAAAGAGTAAATATAAAAGAAATAGTCTCAGCAGAATTGGGGGAATCGGAAATGACTGTAAAAACAGTATATATTAGGTGTTATCTGATGTTGTGCACTCCTCATGTGCTGATCGAGTTCTATGAAGTAGGTGAGCAGTGATATCTGGCGACAGCAAGGTCAAGGTGAGATTTGAGCTGACTATTTAAATGGGGGTAGGGAGTAGCATGCATTGTTTCATAGACAAGGATTGACTGGTGGGTCACAGGAGGGAGATGATTCTGATTTGCTTTGGATTTCTGCTTGGTTTGGAACCTTGCTGTACTCAGCCCCGTGTTAACAACAATGGCTGTGTCCAATAAAAAGAAACCATCCTGTCTGACACTTGTTATCTAGAGAGTTCTAGTTCTAGCTCTTTTTTTTTTTTTAATCAACATGTAACCATTTTCATTTTGTTCTCATTGTCTCCTCTCAATTCCTACATTCAGGAGTTAGTTCCATCTGAGTTAATGCAAAATTCAGTTACTGCCAAAATCCAGCTCCCATGCTCAGCTGCTACTGCTGCTAAGTCACTTCAGTCCTGTCCGACTCTATGCGACCCCATAGACGGCAGCCCACCAGGCCCCACCGTCCCTGGGATTCTCCAGGCAAGAACACTGGAGTGGGTTGCCATTTCCTCCTCCAATGCATGAAAGTGAAAAGTTGTCCTCAAATAACAAACCTAGACAGTGTGTTAAAAAGCAAAGACGTCACTTTGCCAACAAAGGTCCATATAGTCAAGGTTATGGTCTTCCCAGTAGCCATGTATGGATGTGAGAGCTGGAAAATTAAAGACGGCAGAGCGCCGAAGAATTGATGCTTTCGAACTGTGGGGTGCTGGAGAAGACTCTTGAGAATCCCTTAGAAAAGCAAGGAGATCAAGCCAGTCAATCTTAAAGGAAATCAACTCTGAATACTCTTTGGAAGGATTGATGCTGAAGCTGAAGCTCCAATACTTTGGACACCTGATATGAACAGCTGACTTGTTGGAAAAGACCCTGATGCTGGGAAAGATTGAAGGCAGGATAAGAAGAGGACAACAGAGAATGAGACAGTTGAATGGCATCACCAACTCAATGGGCATGAACTTGGGCAAACTCTGGGAGATGGTGAGGAACAGGGAAGCCTGGCATGCTGCAGTCATGAAATGTTGGACATGATTTGGTGAATGAACAACAACAGCAAGGCATTTAGGCAATGCATTTGTCCCTCAGTAACTGAGGGCAATTGGGTCCAGGATTCCCAAGGATACCAAAATGTGCAGATGCTTATGTCGCTTATATTAAATGGCATAGTATTGATATTTGCATATAACCTATGCACATCCTCCATTATACTTTCGGTCATCTCTAGATGAATGCCTAATACAGTGTAAATACTATCAGAATAGTTCTAAATACAATCCAAATGCTATGTAAAAAGTTTCTGGCTTGCAGCCAATTCACATTTTGCTTTTTGTACTTTCTGAAATATTTTTTTTTAATGTTTTTGATCCACAGCTGGTTGACCCAATAATGAGGAACCCATAGATATGGAGAGCTGACTGTATTCCTGTCAGCCACATGTGGCCTCTGTGAGCTCTGCTGTTGGCATTGCCTCTCCAGTGGAACTTCTACTGGACCATCTGCTCTCTCAGCTGGGACCAGGACATAGACGCTATTTGTTGTGGGAAATGAGTTTGGAAAGAGATGAAGGATATACTTTATGTTAGAGAAAGGTGATGGTGGAATCATTAAACACACATCTAAAAGACAAATAGAAGTTGTAACATTTGTTTTTAAGAAATATGGAGTCACTAATCATGGGTTAGGAGTATTTTGATGAAAGTGTCATTAAAGCAAGATGCGTCCCACTGAAGTACACATAAGATGGTTTCTAGAAGAGTAAGTTTGGGGATTTATCAAAGCAACTAAGAAGTTTCTGCAATAGCAGTAGCAGGAAGTGGGTGTACATCAGTGGGAGGTGTTTCTAAGGGAAAGACAGGGAGGCTAAGAGAAGAAAAATCAGAAGGAAAAATGGGCATATAAAATAGACACGAACATAAAGTGACATTGAGTCTTGAATCCCTTATGGGATGGGAAGGAACAGATAGACCAGATTAGGGATTTTGTCTCTGAACCCACAAAGTCTTTGCACTCTGAATGAAGTTCTCGGCATTTTAAAACCTTTTATTTCAAGTTCTGTGTTGAACATTTTTATCCTTCAAATCATTTTCTTCCAATGTGCTAAGATTATAGCCTTTAGCTAATGGTTTTCTCTCTCTGTCATGCTCCCAGTATTTATAAGCATTAATTTTGCTGAACTGATATAGTAAAAATGTTCAAAATAACATTTGGCATAGCATTTTAGTCTGACTACTCAAGTATAACCTATAATCTTTCCTTCCTACACTACATACACACACTCATATACACACATACACACTTATACCTGTTTTCTAGACTTTACCTCTTTACCTGAAATTGTAGAAATTTCTTCCATAACAAGCCAGGGTGTATGATTTTACCTTTATTCCTCCAAGAGAAGACATGTGACTCACCTATTCCAATAAGAAATTTAAAGATCAATATTATCTACAAATCAAATACAGGTAACACTGTAAACAGTTTGCTGAATAAACTATTGCAACTGTTGTTGCTTTCAAAGTAGAGGTTTAATTTGAAATCTAGTTTGAAGTTACAGTTGGCAGAATATGCTGATGATTTGCATGTCAGGTATATACAGTAATTGGTAACGATGAGATCTAAGGTGTGAATACGTAAATATAGAAATATTAGAGGGGAGTTGGTTGAAAAGCTGAGAAACCATTACGGTAATTGGATGGTCTGCATGCATACTGATATTACCAATATTGATGGCAACAGCCTTGTGCTGTGCTCTGCAATGTGCTCTGTGTGCTCGGTCGCTCAGTTGTGTCTGACTCTTTGTGACCCCGTGGACTGTAGACCACCAGGCTGCTCTGTCCCTGGAGTTTTCCAGGCAGGAATTACGGAGTGGGCTGACATTTCCCGCTCCAGGAGATCAAACCCACATCTTTTCTATCTCCTGCATTGGCAGATGGATTCTTTCCCACTGCGACACCTGGAAATAACCTTATTTATAAAATCAATGTCAGGTACCAGCATCATCTACGAATAGGAGGAGGCTATCAGAAAACTATAGATAACCAAAGTAAGGAGAGTTCATTGACGATGAAGATTTTAGTTTTGCAGGGCTAAGAGAGAAAAAAGTACTCTGGAAAGTGGCGGTAAGGCATGTGGAGTATTCCTATATGAATTCCAAGATAAGATCGTTGGTATATGACATATAAGAGGAAGAGAAAAAAATATCATTTGTTAGGACTTGAGAGAATAGTTTCTAGGGAAAAATTCCTAATTTTCTGTTTCAGGAAGGGAAGGGAAGGGCATATTCAGAGTGATAGAGGGTTTGGAGAATCTAGAAGTAGAAGCTTGAGTTCCTTTAGGGCATACTCAGAACAGTGTATGTATGTGAATCCTGTGAATAGAGTTGACCTGGGGCACTCGGGCTCCCTGCCAGGATGGAAGAAAACAGATATAGAGTCTGTTGGGATTGGACCTTTTTTTGAAATAAGGGCAGGAGGGGGATGATATCTTCTTAATATAACCCTATTTTGGGTGCTTGCTTGGATCACGCAGCTGGGACACTCATCCCTGTGACCCTTTTCCTCAAACACAAAACTGTGTCCTGCGCTTGTACAAAATTTGTGGCCCAGTGAGACCCAATCCAGGAGTAGGGCTACATACAGTAAAAAGAAGTTTGCCGAGGCTGGGACAGACTTGGGCTCTTGTGTGTAGGCTGAGGCTCCCTACAAGCTAAACACAGCAACAGGAGGTCTCCTTGCTTCTTCCCCTGATCTGGCTGCTGCCTCTAAACCTCTGTAGACACATTCATCGTAGCTAGTTAATGGTCTCCTAGTCAGTTCTTAAAGGTGAGGCAGAGAGTGTTGTGGGATGGGGTAGACAGAAACTCTAAGACTAGAAGCTCCATGAGTCCCATGGGGCCCAGAGCATTCAGAGTGTAATAGGCGTTCCTTTGACCTCCAGTTAAACCTACATTGGACTCGTTTGAGCAGAGGTGAAGACTGTGGAAGACCCGCCTGAATAAATTGTCCGAGTCAGGACTAAGATTCTGAGCTCTGAATAGCTGAGACCTGTTGCTCTCCTATGAGTGATTGTGGTTTCACTTTGTGGTTTATACAGTATACCCCAGTCACCATAGTAAATAGGATCACTTGGGAGAATCTAGGATTCAGTGCAATTTTCCCCAAGTAGGGCAGGGATGAGGATCCCAGCTGTGTGATCCAAGCAAGCACCTGGTAACCTGCCAAGATTTCAGCTGTGTAGGCAGTGGTCACATGGAAGCTAAGCTCGAGTGATGCAGTGTCCTCACACATAAAAAGGGTGTTGAATAGGTGGGTGTCTTGTTTCCCAGCAGCCATAAAGGTAGTTATACTAAGCAATCGAATAGCAGGCCAGAAACCCCTTATTTCTCTTAGTCTGGGATCCTGAAATGATCCTGTGAACTTACTACTTATGACGCCCTTGTTCTAGAGTCCAGAGGAGTGATTCTTAAACCTGGCTACAGAGAAAATCACCTCTAACATCAATAATAAATATCCAGAGTCTATCTCAGATCAGTTAAATGAGAATCTCTGAGTCCCTGGAGTCAGTAATTTTCAAAAGTTTCCCAGATGATTCTTATGTATAACTCTGGTTAAGAGTTGTATTCTAAGACTGTGATTTTGTCCAACCTCTTTGATTTAACAAATAGGTTGGCTGCTGCTTCAGGCCTCTGACACCTAACTCCTTTCTAGAATTCTGAAAAAAATTTTTGGTAACATAGAGTTTCTGTAGACTGACCATCAGATGTTTGGGAATGTGCACACACAAACACAAAACCGTGTCCTGCCCTTGTACAAAATTTGAGGCCCTGGTGAGACCCAATCCAGGAGTAGGGCTACATACAGTAAAAAGAAGTTTGCCGAGGCTGGGATAGACCTTGAAGTCTTGTGTGTAGGCCCAGGCTCTCTACAAGCTAAACACATCAGGCAGTCCCTTGCTTCTTCCCCTGCTCTGGCAGCTGCTTCTAAACCTCAGCAGATACATTCTTCATAGCTGAAAAAGCCACAGATGGAATGACTATTATTGGTGCCTGTCAATTCAGAAACAAGCCATGGTTTGCCCAGCATTTCAATCTTTACCGCTGATGGGTTAGTTTAATTGAATTAGTTCTGTGCCAGGATGAGGTCGTTACATTTGTATCCTAGTGGAAACCTATTACTCAGCTCTGTGCAGTGAGGGAGAGGAGTTTGGGACAATTTGCATTCTCTCTGGACAGAAGGTGAATTCTCTCTGTGCAGTCACGGTGGGCAGAGCATCCTTCTGCAAAAAGGCATTCAAGATAACACTAACTGAAGGAGCACCTGTCTCTTCAGAATTCTTTTTAAAATTCAATAGCAGGTTGGCTGTACGCTCTGACAAAAAGATTAAAAGGGTCATACTTATAAAATGTGACTTTTGGAGAAAAAGGGTAACATCAGGGCTGAAACTGTTACATGGATATTAGTGATTTCTTTCTTGTACATTAACTGCTCTTCCTTCTGGAACTAAATTTGAAGACTTCTTCCCTCTACCCACTGCCTTCTTCCTGAGCTCATAGAACAGAAAGTGAAAAGTTGACATGGCATCACGCTTGTTTCCCACCTGCAGTAAATTCTTGTTTAATTTTTGTGGTAACACTTATGAGATCCTATTATTTTACAAGGGTATGATTGTCATTCTCATTTTCAGGTGAGGAAACTGAGGCTTCAGCTGCCTAATATTGCATTGGCCAGAAAATCCATTTGGGCTTTTCTGTGAGATCTTACAGACTCTCTGGCCAACCCAATACCTGGCCCACATCATTCTTTGTGGTAAACAGCACATACAGACTCAGACCCCAAAGCGGTTGGCCTGAGTCTCCCATTTCCTTTTTAAATCTGTATCAAGAAAAACATTTTCTCACCCTGGTAAAATCTATGCCCCTTAAATCTCAAAGCTGTCATCACCCCTTATCCTTCCATTCTGAAATGCTCCTTTCCCCTTACAAGGAACCCCTTTTTAAAAACTCACAACACTTGGGTTTTAAAAAATTGATCTTCCCTCCCTTTTGTAGAGTTTGTGAAGGTTCCTTTTTCTGGATTCTGACTGTACGATTAAAACAATCGGCCCGAGCACACTGAGCAAGTGTAAAATTATGTTGCCAGATTTAGTTGGTTTTGTCTCTTACTGTGCACGTCCCTTCACTCTCATCTTAGAATCACCAACCGAAAGACCCGGAAAAGCTGAGGCGCTTAGGTATGTTTTGATTTCTTCCTTGTCTAACACCCCAAGCAGAACTAGGCTTTGAGAAGCAAGGGCTGATTTTCCTGTTTCTTTTGGGCAGTGGGACAGGGCTGATAAGTCAGTTTTATAATCAAGACTTTCCCCACGGAAGATGACCAGTACCATTTTCATGGGTGACACTGTATGACTTTTCTCGTGAACAGCGAACCTGAAGCTGTGCAACTGGAGGTTCTTTTGCAGATTTAACTCATCTCCCTTTGCGTTTGTCCTGCTGTCACCGTCCCCCTGTTTTTTATTTTTACTGCAAAAGTTCATGAAACCATTGTCTGTATTTGTCCCTGCTGCTTCCTTCAATGTGCTTTCAGGACAATCCTTCAAAACCCTCCTTCCCTCTACATTTTTCTTATACTATTTTCTCTAAGAAATTAATTGAAGATTTTTGCAAGTTCAGTCATCTTAGTTTTCCTCCGGTGCTAGTCACTGCTTGATCAGCTTTTTCTAGAAATCTCTTCTCCCTTGTTTTTTTCAGTTTCACTTGAACCTGTAATAAGTGCCTGACAGAGTCTGGGTGATGTGCATGGTGACAGCTGATTTCTTCCTAAAAGTCTCCATCTTTCCAGTTATGAATATTCTTTCTATTCTATTCCCTGAGTAAACAAACAAACAACAGACAATGTACTGTCCTTGGACTTTCTGTGGAAGGCTTTGGAGAGTTCATCAGCTTCTGATATTTCAGCTAATGCCCTGGGTGCATGCACACTTATCTTTATTTCTAGCCTCATACTCTTTCAGATAGTAAAGAGTCTGCCTGCAATGCAGGAGACCAGTGTTCAATCCCTGAGTCAGGAAGATCCCCTGGAGAAGGAAATGGCAGCCCACTCCAGTACTCTTGCCTGGAAATCCCATGGATGGAGGAACCTCGCAGGCTGTAGTTCATGGAATCGCAAAGAGTTGGACATGACTTAGTGACTTCACTTTCTTTCTTTCATATTTGTTTAGGTTCTGGCTTTTCACTGCTCACTCCCTACTCATTGATCATCTTTAACTGGAAAGTCCCCTGATGTCCCAGACTCAACAGGGATGATGACAAGCTCATGTTCTTTCAACTCTTTATTTTATGTAAAATCTGTCTAACCTTTCATCATCCAAGCATTGCATCTCAGATTAAACAAGCTGTAAAATATATAGACTAGTCTATGGTGGTAATCATTTTGTGATTCATAAATGTATCAGATCAACACATTGTACCTCTTAAGCTTATAATGTCATGAATCAACTATATCTCAAGAAAGCTGGGGAAAAACAAGTAAAACTATACGTAGAGTGGTTAGTTCGGCACTTCTCAAACTTTAGTGAGAGCAAAATGCCTTGTGTAAAAGCACACATTGATTGAGCCCCTCTCTAACACTTTCGGATTCTGCTGGTCTGGGCTGAGGCCTGAGAATTTGGTTTAGAAAACAAGGTCTTAGGTGGAGCTGATGCTGCTGGCCTGAAGAACCACCTTAGAGCAGGCTTCTGCAGCCAGACTGAATCAGGCTGACATTCTTTCTCAATCATATTAGGCACACATGTATCCTGCAGTTTTTACCTGATGTCTCCAAGTTTCAGATCCATATTCTGTAAAGTGAGGGTAATTAAAGTATCTACCTCCCCAAACTCTTGTGACAACTGCATGAGTTAATCCTCTCAGTGCCCACTCCAGTTTTTTCGGCTGCTGCTAAGTCGCTTCAGTCGTGTCCAACTCTGTCCGACCCCATAGACGGCAGCCCACCAGGCTCCGCCGCCCCTGGGATTCTCCAGGCAAGAACACTGGAGTGGGTTGCCATTTCCTTCTCCAATTCATGAAAGTGAAAAGTGAAAGTGAAGTCACTCAGTCGTGTCTGACTCTCAGTGATCCCATGGACTGCAGCCTACCAGGCTCCTCCATCCATGGAATTTTCCAGGCAAGAGTACTGGAGTGGGGTGCCATCACCTTCTCCGAGTTTTTTTGGCAGACCCTTGTAAACTATATGCTGTAACTTCATGACTTTTATCCTTTTTTCTTTTCCTCATTCCTCATGGCTGATTACCTCTCATGTTCTAGCAGTCCAGGTTTTGGATTTCATATGTTTCCTTCCCATTATTGCCATGACTGGGATCATGTGGACAATCATATGCCATTTGGCTGACTCTAATCATCACCATTTAACTGGTTAGTACTGTCTGTTTCTCTCTCCCTTCTCCCCAGACTTCATCCTGTTGTTAGGTTCTACCTTAGTCACTTTTAAGCAACTATTATGAATAGGTCCTGTCTTGCTCAGAAAACACATTTTGAATATATTAACAGGTATCTTCCTTGGCATCTTGACTGTTCACTCTTTCCTTTCACTGGTATGTTTTTCTGAATTCTGCTTTTCTGATTCTGTGTTTATATATATATATGGGTAATTAATTTCATCTGCTATATCCTTTTCTTCATTACCACAAAGTGGAATCTTTTTTTTTTTTTTAAGTATAATTGCTTTATAATGTTGTGTTAGTTTCTATTATACAAAAGAGTGAATCAGCTACAGGTATATGTAATCTCCTCCCTCTTGAACCTCCCTCCCACACCCCATCCCACCCCTCTAGGTTATCACAGAGCACCGATCTGAGCTCCCTGTGCTATACATTAGCTTCCACTAGCTTTCCTTTTTACACATGGTAGGGCACATATGTCAATGCTATTCCCCCCAATATGTCACACCCTCTCCTCCAATCCCCTCACTGTGCCCACATGTCCATTCTCTGCATCTGCATCCCTCTTCTTGCCCTGAAAGTAGGCTCAACTGCACCATTTCTCTAGATTCCATATATATGTGTTAACATACAATATTTATTTTTCTCTTTCTGACTGACTTTTTCTCCCTGTGACAGACTCTAGGTCCAGCCACATCACTACAAACGTCCCAGTTTCGATGCTTTTTATGGCTGATATCCCATTGTGTGTATGGACCATATCGTCTTTATCCGTTCATCTCTGACTGGACATTTAGATGGCTTCCGTGTCCTGGCTGTTGTAAACAGTGCTGCAGTGAACATTGGAGCACATGCGTCTTTTGCATTATGGTTTTCTCAGGGTATATGCCCACTAGTGGGATTTCTGGGTCACATGGTACTTCTATTTTAGCTTTTTAAGGAACCTCCATATTGTTCTCCATAGTGACTGTATCGATTTACATTTTCATCAACAGGGCAAGAAGGTTTCCTTTTCTCCACAACTGCTCTAGCATAAGTTGTTTGTAGATTTTTTGATAATGGCCATTCTGACAGGGGAAGGTAACACCTCATTGTGTCATTGTTTTGATTTGCCTTTCTCTAATGATGAGTGATGTTGAGCATCTTTTCATATTTTTATGGCCATCGATATGTCTTCTTTGGAGAAATGTCTTTTTAGGTCTTCCTTCCCATTTTTTGATTGTGTTGTTTGTTTGATATTGAACTGAATGAGCTGCTTGTATAGTTTGGAGGTTAATAATTTGTCAGTTACTTCCAGTCTGGTTGTCATTTCATCTTATTTATGGTTTCCTGAGCTTCCCTGGTGGCTCAGATGGTAAAGTGTCTGCCTGCAATGCAGGAGACCCGGGTTTGATCCCTGCGTTGGGAAGATCTCCTGGAGAAGGAAACGGCACCCCACTCCAGTACTCTTGCCTGGAAAATCCCACGGACAGAGAAGCCTGATAGGCTACAGTCCATGGGGTCGCAAAGAGTCGGACATGACTAAGCAACTTCACTTTCACTTTGCTGTAAAAAAGCTTTTAAGTTTAATTAGGTCCCATTTGTTTAATTTTGTGCTTATTTTCATTACTCTAGGAGGTATGTCAAAAATGATCTTGCAGCGATTATATCAAAGAATGTTCTGCCTATGTTTTCCTCTGAGGATTTTACCGTGTTTGGCCTTACATTTAGGTCTTGTGTATGGTGCTGCAATGGGAAACTGAGTTCGTGTTTGCAGAGTTGAAAAATGAACTTCACAAACATGCAAACAGTCACTCAGGAAGAGTTTTATTTTAGACGATAGAGATACAGAACTCTCAGCATAGACACAGACAGGGAGTAAAGTGCCAATAAAGACAAGAATAACAGTTTATATATTTACCAGGGTTTATATCAGGGCTTCCCTTATAGCGCAGTTGGTAAAGAATCCACCTGCAATATGGGAGACCTGAGTTCGAACCCTGGGTTGGGAAGATCCCCTGAAGAAGGGAAAGGCTACCCACTCTAGTATTCTGGCCTGGAGAATTCCATGGACTGTGTAGTCCATGGGGTTGCAAAGAGCTGGACACAACTGAATGACTTTCACTTTCATATCTTTACCAGTAAAGCCAAAGAATGTTCAAACTACCGCACAATTCCACTCATCTCACATGCTAACAAAGTAATGGCCAAAATTCTCCAAGCCAGGCTTCAGCAATACGTCAACTGTGAACTTCGAGATGTTCAAGGTGGTTTTAGAAAAGGCAGAGGAACCAGAGATCAACTTGCCAACATCCACTGGATCATTGAAAAAGCAAGAGAGTTCCAGAAAAACATCTACTTCTGCTTTATTAACTATGCCAAAGCCTTTGACTGTGTGGATCACAACAAACTGTGGAAAATTCTGAAAGACATGGAAATACCAGACCACCTGACCTTCCTCTTGAGAAATCTGTAAGCAGGTCAGGAAGCAATAGTTAGAACTGGACATGGAACAACAGACTGGTTCCAAATAGGAAAAGGAGTACATAAAGGCTGTATATTGCCCCCTTGCTTATTTAATTTATATGCAGAGTACATAATGAGAAACACTGGGCTGGATGAAGCACAAGCTGGAATCAAGATTGCTGGGAGAAATGTCAATAACCTCAGATATGCAGTTGACACCACCTTTATGGCAGACAGTGAAGAACTAAAAAGCCTCTTAATGAAAGTGAAAGAGTTGGCTTAAAGCTCAACATTCAGAAAACTAAGATCATTGCATCCAGTCCCATCTGCTGTTGCTTCTAAGTCACTTCAGTCGTGTCCAACTCTGTGCAACCCCATGGACAACAGCCCACCAGGCTCCTCTGTCCATGGAATTCTCTAGGCCAGAGTACCGGAGTGGGTTGCCAGTTCCTTCTCCCCCAGTCCCATCACTTCATTGCAAATAGATGGGGAAACTGTGAAAACAGCGGCTGACTTTATTCTTTTGGTTTCCAAAATCTCTGCAGATGGTGACTTCAGCAATGAAATTAAAAGATGCTTATTCCTTGGAAGGAAAGTTATGACCAACCTAGACAGCATATTAAAAAGCAGAGACATTACTTTGCCAATAAAGGTCCATCTAGTCAAGGCTATGGTTTTTCCAATAGTCATGTATGGATGTGAGAGTTGGACTATATAGAAAGCTGGGCACCAAAGAATTGATGCTTTTGATCTGTGGTGTTGGATAAGACTATTGAGAGTCCCTTGGATTGCAAGGAGATCCAACCAGTCAATCCTAAAGGATATCAGTCCCAGGTGTTCATTGGAAGGACTGTTGAAGCTGAAACTCCACTTTGGCCACCTGATTCGAAGAACTGACTCATTTGAAAAGACCCTGATGCTGGGAAAGATTGAAGGTGGGACAGAGAAGGGGATGACAGAGGATAAGATAATTGGATGGCATCACCGACTCAATGGACATGAATCTAGGTAAACTCCAGGAGTTGGTGATGGACAAGGAGGCCTGGTGTGCTGGGGTCCATGGGGTTGCAAAGATTTGGATAGGACTGAGCATATTTAACTTATATGCAGAGTACATCATGAGAAATACTGGGCTGGAGGAAGCGCAAGCTGGAATCAGATTGCCGGAAGAAATATCAATAACCTCAGATATGCAGATGACACCACCCTTATGGCAGAAAGTGAAGAGGAACTCAAAAGCCTCTTGATGAAAGTGAAAGAGGAGAGTGAAAAAGTTGGCTTAAAGCTCAACATTCAGAAAACAAAGATCATGGCATCTGGTCCCATCACTTCATGTGAAATAGACAGGGAAACTGGAAACAGTGTCAGACTTTATTTTATGGGGCTCCAAAATCACTGCAGAAGGTGATTGCAGCCATGAAATTAAAAGACGCTTGCTCCTTGGAAGAAAAGTTATGACCAACCTAGATAGCATATTGAAAAGCAGAGACATTACTTTGCCAACAAAGATCCGTCTAGTCAAGGCTATGGTTTTTCCAGTGGTCATGTGTGGATGTGAGAGTTGGGCTGTGAAGAAAGCTGAGTGCCGAAGAATTGATGCTTTTGAACTGTGGTGTTGGAGAAGACTCTTGAGAGTCCCTTGGACTGCAAGGAGATCCAACCAGTCCATTCTGAAGGAGATCAGCCCTGGGATTTCTTTGGAAGGACTGATGCTACAGCTGAAACTCCGGTACTTTGGCCACCTCATGCTAAGAATTGACTCATTGAAAAAGACTCTGATGCTGGGAGGGATTGGGAGTAGGAAGAAAAGGGGACGACAGAGGATGAGATGCCTGGATGGCATCACCGACTCAATGGACATGAGTTTGGGTGAACTCTGGGAGTTGGTGATGGACAGGGAGGCCTGGCGTGCTGCGATTCATGGGGTCGCAAAGAGTTGGACACGACTGAGTGACTAAACTGACTGAGCATCTGAACCGGAGAAGGCAGTGGCAACCCACTCCAGTACTCTTGCCTGGAAAATCCTATGGATGGAGAAGCCTGGTAGGCTGCAGTCCATGGGGTTGCTAGGAGTCGGACATGACTTCACTTTCACTTTTCACTTTCATGCATTGGAGAAAGAAATGGCGCTTCAGTATTCTTGCCTGGAGAATCCCAGGGACAGGGGAGCCTGGTGGGCTGCCATCTATGGAGTCGCACAGAATTGGACACGACTGAAGCGACTTTGCAGCAGCAGCAGCAGAGTGACTCAACTGAACTGATCTGAATGATCTGTTCATTTTTGGTTGGCTTGGGGTCCCAATATATGTAATTTTTGAACAGTTTAAAGACCACAATGTTCAGCTTGTAATTTGTATGGCTTTTTTTGATTCCCTAGTCCTTGGGTTTTCTTAGACATTGAGCCACCAGCCTGCAACTCTTTCTCATCACCTCAGTCTATTGTTTAAGGACTAGATGTATGTTTAAGAGTTACTGGTCTACCTGGTGTTTTTTCCTTGGTAAGTTGGATGGCAGTTACTGATTATCTTGTCACTGGTCTGGATGTTTTATGACCCTCCATACCAGGAAAGCATTCCTCTGAATTTCCAGAAACACGTATGCTAAGTCGCTTCAGTCGTGTCTGACTCTGTGCGACCCCATAGACGGCAGCCTACCAGGCTCCTCCATCCATGGGATTTTCCAGGCAAGAGTACTGTAATGGGGTGCCATTACCTTCTCCAAGAAACACATATAGCTGTAGGTTAATGGAGTGAGATGCTTATGTGAGAGAATAAGTTGGACTTAAAAACTAAAATTAAAACTACCAAAAAAAAAAAAAAAAAACCCCAAACCAAGGCCTCAACCTTATGCTGGCTGCCTAAAAATTTATATGTAAGTTTTTTGATTTGGAATCTAATTCTTTCTTCAAATCCTGGTTAACTTTCATTTCCTCCACCCAAAGATTTGGCAGATTGGTTTTATTCCTCATGACAGTGCTGAATCACTGATGACAGCTTCTTAGGGAAGTTATAAGGATCCTGAAGCTAAGAGCTATGTGGGTTCAGTAGAAAACAGTGTCATGATTCATGAGTGATTTCTGCCATGGGCCCAGGTTGAGTACATAAGGCAGCATCTATATTGAGTATTGTCTCTGTTGCCATGTAGTATATTTGGGCACTGTAGGTGTTTGATGCATTTTGGAAAATTCAAAATAAATAGATATACCTCAATTTATCAATTTTAATATTATTATGATTATATTGCCCACTTTCCCCTTCTTCATTCCAAGACTAAAGCCGAGCCTTATCTTGGAGAATGATGTTAACAGGTAGAAAATCAAAACAGGAATGAAGACAAGTCTTCACTTCTTAGATTTGAGAATGTAGTATCTGTATCAGGGTAAATAATCTAGTTTGTACTGGTAGGTGCAGGCTTGGAGTGAGTTCTTAGAAATTGAGGCATCAGGCACCCGATGAAAGGATGAGGAGGGAATTCCCCTACAAGATCAGGAGCTTGGGTTCTTAAGGATACATATTCATGGAGTCCCTTCAACATGGAGAACTCTTGGTTTAATTTGTGCAAGCCAGACAAATGATGCTTACCTCCCAGTTCCACCACCTACTAACTGTAGGTGCAGTTAATTAACCTCTATGAGCTTTGGCTTATTGTCTTAAAGAGAGAGTTCACAAGGTTACCTCTCAGGGCTGCTGTAAAAATTAAAGGGAAATGTGTATATAGAAGATTTAGGATAGTATTTGGCTCAATAAATAGTAGTTGTTCTTATGAATATTGTATGGAATAACAAAGAAGACAATCCCTTTAAAGCTGTTAAGATTCCTTTGCTTCTTATCCCTCATTTCTGTCTTCACTGTTACTTACAAACATATGAAATGATGAAATGACCCCTTGGCCAAATGTTATATATAACACCACAACTACTAACTAATTAAGTCTAATTGATTGGAGTCCTGTAGGTAATACTGCTGATTTATTATTCTTCCCCACCAACTAGCATGAGCTGATGCTGTGAACACATCACAGCATCATTACTTGGTGCTTCTAATTTAGTGCATCCAATTTAAAAGTGAAAGAGTATGGGTATTATTTAGAACTTTGTACTTTTATAAAGCTATTTGTTCTCTTAGATGAACATAGTTTATACTCTAGGTTTCTGAATCTATCTTATTCCTTTCCTGACAATGTTATTAAATACCTTGAAATGCATGTACTTCAGAAACACAGTAATTTATTCATTCAGTAAATGTTTGCATTTTGTTCTGGACCAAGGTCTGTTTTAGACACTAGAGCCATGACAGTGTACATAAGAGATAAACCAACTGTTCTGATGGAGATTTTCTACTGCAGGTGGAAGTTAGATAATGGACAGTGAGTCAGCAAACAACCATGCTGTGATTTTAGATGTTTGCATTTTTTATGAGGGAAACACTATAATAAAGTAAAGGTGATCAAGGTGAGTTGTGAGTGACCATCTTTGGATTGTGTGGAAAGCTGTGGTCACATTTCTACCCATGCGTGAATGATGATAAAGGATGTGCCAGGCAAAAAAATAGTTTCCATGTTCTCCAGGCAGAGAGAAGAGCAAGTGACTCAACTCACATGAGGATAGAAATGAGTTTCTAGCAGTGGGTACCCCATGCTTGGGAGGAAAAAAAACATACTGGAGATGCTGGCAGGGAAATCTTAGAGAATGTTGTTTTTGGGGTAAGGAGTTTGGATTCTGTTTGATACAGTGGGAAGCCACTGGAGTTTATAAAAATCGTATGAGACAAAGATTTTATTTGAAGTTGTATGTGAGCATTGAATGCTTATAGAGCTAACCATATAAGGAATTTGATGGTTAAATATGATGATAAAGTAGAAAATCATTTGTGATTTATCTGTTTTCTAGACTCAGGTTTTTTTTTGTTTGTTTAGAAAATAAGATGCAGGATTTAATTGCTTCTAGTGTTTTGCTCCTAAATTCAAAATCCTTTGAGTTGGCTTTTATAACTTTTCTCAGGTTTCCCCTATCCTGACAACCATTTTCAGCAGGATCGTGATCTGCCAAATTATTTTTTCCTTTCTCCTCCTCAAAACTGTACTGTGCCCACTTTTGTATTTCTATGTTTCATGAACCTGAGATAAAATTAACATATGATTTTTGGTAAGTTACATCTGTTGTTTGGAGGTTACCTTGGGAAGGTCTACTATGACCTTAGAACTGCTGTCCTGTTTAATGTTCTGAGTCAATTCAAGAACTTAAGAAGAGCAATGTAATCCTCTGTATTTATCATCTAGTTGAAGATTCTCTCATCAGAGTACTAACCAGGCCAAACCCTGCTGAGCTTTCTTTTTGTGAAAACAGGTATACTTATTTCATATAAGAGCACGTTTCACAGGATATGTAAAGTATATTTATATACCACTGACATTAATATTGTATTTTTTTATGGGCTTTCCCTGGTGGCTTAGATGGTAAAGAATCTACCTGCAATGCAGGAGACCTGGGTTCAATCCCTGGGTCAGGAAGATCCCCTGGAGAAGGGAATGGCTACCCACTCCAGTATTCTTGCCTGGAAAATCCCATGGACAGAGGAGCCTGGCGGGCTACAGTCCATGGGGTCCCAAAGAGTCAGACACGACTGAGTGACTAATATAGATATGTGTTTACAAACATATGTATACATATATTTGGATTTACACATAAAGTATATAGTTATATTAATAAATATGATATGACATATAAGCAATAAAATTGTTGCATATAAATAGCAATCTACTATAGAGAATGAAGAATTCACAAAGGGATTCTTTGTGTCTATCTAGTTTCGGTTCTGCTTTTAACAGAACTGGTAAGGGCTTCCCAGGTGGCTCCAGTGGTAAAGAATCTGCCTGCCAATGCCGGAGCCACTGGAGATGTGGGTTTGATTACTGGGTCAGAAAGGTCCCCTGGTGGAGGAAATGGCAACCCACTCTGGTGTGCTTGCTGGGATAATCTCACAGACTGAGGAGCTTGGCAGGCTACAGCCCCTAGAATGGCATAGAGTCAGGCACAACTGAACGTGCACAAACCAAAACCAATCAAATATTTTAATAATACACAGAATAACGGTTAGTTGTTTGCAGCATACTTTTAACTCTCATAACTTTGTGAACTTTTTCAGCAACTTGCCAAGTATCAGTAGAATTTCCTAATAAAGTTGAACTGATGCATTATAGGTCTGATACCCGGTGTGTTAGACTATCTGGGTGAAGGTTCTAATAGTTTCACAGTGCCTCTTTGCCTCTTGCTCCCACATTTTTAAGTTGGAGTTGTCTTTGAATTTGTCTCACAAACTCTGAAATTCCATTTGAAATTCTGTTTGAAATTTCATTTCAAATAGGTGTTTCTAACCCTTGAGCAGTGTTCCATCTTTCATTACATTTATTGTATCTGTATATTTTTCTGTGATTATATGTTACTCTTAACTGTTCTTAAGTGGTATGCCTTTAGGCTGACCTCTTGATTTCTTTCTTTCTTTTTTTTTTTTTTTTGACCTCTTGATTTCTATCCACAGACATTAATTGCTGTCTACTTGAATACTTAGTCATATTCTAGCACATTTACCCCAAACCAGAAAAATTCTTTTGCTGAGTAGGCATTGATGTCAATTATAAGGGCTTCCCTGGTGGCTCAGATGGTACAGAATCCACCTACAATGTGGAAGACTGGTGTTTGATTCCTAAGTCGGGAAAATCCCCTGGAGAAGGGAATGGCAATCCACTCCACTATTCTTGCCCAAAGAATCCCATGAACAGAGGAGCCTGGAGGGCTACAGGCCATGGGGTCGCAAAGAGTAGGACACAACTGAGTGACTGACACTTAAACATTCACTTTCTGCACAAATAGTTCCAGATAAGCATAAGAATAATGTTTTGCTCACACCTTCTGCTGTCCTTCACAAAGCCTAGTTAAATTGTTTATTTGTAATAGTTAAGTTATTTTTTATGTGCCTCAAGGTTTTAAAAACATATCTTTAAAATTTAAAATGAATGAGATTCTGTTTTATTAATTGTCAACCACAGAAACTGAGTGGTCCTTTGAAAGTGCAGCCAATTGAAGAAAATATTTCAAAGAATATCTTGAATGAGCCTTTTGAAATCCATAACACACATTTAGCATTTATAAACCCGTTTAACACATTTTCCTTAATATGTTTATAATATATGGTTTATTTTACAAAGGTACTATTTTTCATGTAAATTCACTGGGTGAACTTTGAAAGAATAATGGTAACTATGAAAAGCCTTTAAATAAGTGGTAATCTGAAAGGAGAAGCAACTCAGCTCATAAAGTCCATGGGAGAGAAAGAAAAAATTTTTTTGAAAGAACAGTGTGTCTTTTGCTCATTCCGTCACCCCTGCAAAGAAGAAAACTTGATGATAAAACGAGGCAAACAAATCCTGAAGCACTCTTTTTGTTCACTCTCCACCAATATTATTCACCCCAATTGCTTATCATTGAGGTAAAAAGAACTTGTAAGTTTTTATTCAGAAAAATAAAATGGTAAGATTCTTACAACTTCCTCATAAACCAAATATCCACTTATGATTGTGTGATGACCATTATTTCAGAGAAGATTGAGGAGAAAATAATTAAGTTTTCAGAAATTCCATAGAAGTTTAAAATTTCTAGAAATATTTAATTTCCAAAATATTGTCAATGAATATAAAATAGACTTCCAGAGTCATAGAGAGCATTGACAAATTGTCTCTAATAATATGTGTATTATTAGACGTTTAGTAGTATAGCAAAAAAAGATGAAGTGTTGAGAAAAGTCTCTTTCCCAAATCATAGAAGCCTGTTTCAAAAATTCAAGGCTTGCTGGAAGATTAAGTGTACTATAGAAAAATCCACAAACTTTTATCTAAGTCTTAATTCTATATCAAGGGAAAAAATTAGTTGTCAGAATTAGAATGAATCCTATTTTTCTTGATGCCTTTCTTCTTAAAATTTTTGCATTAAGTAGTTTAGGAATAAAAATAAATGAAAATTAATTTTATATGTCTGGTTTTGATCCTTTTGCTACATACAAAAATATGAATATGGTGAGAAAATACAGTTTACAAAAAGAAACTAATATAAAAATATAGAGATATTTCATTCATGTCTGTTATTTGAAACACTTTCTAACAGAATATGCTAATATAAAGTACTTGGCACTCTAGAGAACTAAACCTAAATCTAACCTTGTTGTTTAGTAGCTAATTAGTGTCTGACACTTTACTTCTCCATAAACTGTAGCCCTCCCAACTCCTCTGTCCATGGGATTTCCCAGGCAAGAATACTGGAGTGGGCTGCCCATTCCTTCTCCAGGGGATCTTCCTGACTCAGGGATCAAACCAAATCTCCTGCTTGGCAGGTGGATTCTTTACCACTGAGCCACCTGGGAAACCTCAAAATCTAACCTGGTAATTAGTAAAAATGTTAAAAACTAAAATTTTAAATTATTTAGGTGTGCTTGCTGCTGCTGCTAAGTTGCTTCAGTTGTGTCCGACTCTGTGCAACTCCATAGATGGCAGCCCACCAGGCTCCCCCGTCCCTGGGATTCTCCAGGAAAGAACACTGGAGTGGGTTGCCATTTCCTTCTCCAATGCAGGAAAGTGAAAAATGAAAGTGAAGTCGCTCAGTCGTGTCTGACTCTTTGCGACCCCATGGACTGCAGCCTACCAGGCTCCTCCGTCCACGGAATTTTCCAGGCAAGAGTACTTAAGTGGCGTGCCATCGCTTTCTCCGTTAGGTGTGCTTACTTATTTTGTTCAGTCATAATGGTTAGCATTTCGTAGGCTTATTTGATCTGCTCATCAATCCTCAGCTACAATTTCTATTTATACTCTTTGATCAGAAAAGAGAGAAAAATAAACCTCTTGTCCAAAGTACCCAACGGAAAAGGAACGTAGCTCTTTAGAAGGCTAGTCTGTCCATTTCCAGACTCCATGCTTCGTACTGAGAGGAGCCTCTACTGCCTGTCTCTGAACTTCAGTCGGCTCTCTTCCACTCCAGTCTAGTTTTCTCCTTGGAATATTTTCTCTGGCTCCATCTAGAGTGTCATGATGCTTCTGGAAGATTGGTGTTTCATTCTCTTTTAAAGCTTTTAACTGGCTCCAGTGGAAGCCTCCACTTTATCTAACTCATATCTTATTTCAATGGGTCTGAACATTTTCAGTTGTCTCCATTATTAAGATTCAAGAAATATCTGAAAAACCACCTGCCAGTTAATGGAGGCTGGATAGGCCAGATGATTTTTCAGTGTCCCTTTCAGCTCTCTTATTATTTGAAAGCAAATATACACTGATATGCTGTGTTTCAAGCATAGTATTTTATTTAAATACAAATGCAGCTTACTTATAAGGTTTAAAATATCAAATAGGTCAAACAATAAAAGAAAAGTTTCTCTGAAACTTTAATCCAACATCCCAGACATAACTCTTGTCAAATTTATTTCTGTGGTTTAAAAACCACACTTGTGCATCTGCTTCTTAACTTTTCAACACTGTTCAGTGTAGCTTACATGAATGCTGAGTCTTCTATTGAAAGTTATAGGTTTCTTTCTTACTGAAATATTTCCAGAGTTCACATGTTCATAGAATTAGGAAATTTTAAAAATTTTATCTTAGACTATAGCAAGGTAGAAGAACATGCACTCATCTTCTCCTGCGAGAACTCCAAAATTAAAACTCGCTGCTGAACAACCATCAACAGGAAAATGTTGGATCCCACCAAAAAAAGATACCCCACATCCAAGGGCAAAGGAGAAGCCTCAGCAAGATGGTAAGAGGGGTGAAATCACATTTATAATCAAATCCCATACTCGCCAGAGACACTCATAGGGCTCAAGCAAAACGTTGTGCACACCAGAAGACCCCACAGAGACTGAGCCAGACCTGGCTTTGAGTGTTTGAGTGTCTCCTGGGGAGGTAAGGGTCAGCAGTGGCCTGACACATGGGGAGGGGCTCTGGGTGCAGCAGACCTGGTGTGACATAAGCCCTCTTAGAGGAGGTTGCCATTAACCCCAACATAGAGCTGCCGGAACGTACACAGGACTACGGAAACCGATTCTTAGAGGGCATAAACAAAACCTTGTGTGCACCAGCACCCAGGAGAAAGGACCACAAGAGACTGACCCAAACTTGCCCACGAGTGTCCAGGAGTCTCTGGTGGAGGTGTGGGTCAGCAGTGGCCTGCTGCAGGGTCAGGGGCACTGAGTGCAGCAGTGCGTGCATGGGACCTTTTGAAGGCGGTCGCCATTATCTTCATTACCTCCACCATAGTCTCAGGTCAAACAACAGGGAGGGAACGCAGCCCCGCCCATCAACAGAAAATTGGATTAAAGATTTACTGAGCATGGCCCCATCCATCAGAACAAGATCCAGTTTCCCCCTCAGTCAGTCTCTCCCATCGAGAAACTTCCATAAGCCTCTTATCCTTATCCCTTAGAAGGCAGACAGAATGAAAACCACAATAACAGAAAACTAGTCAAACTGATCACATGGACCACAGCCTTGTCTAACTCAATGAAGCTATGAGTCATGTCATGTAGGGCCACCCAAGATGGACGGGTCCTGGTGGAGAGTTCTGACAAAACATGGTCCACTGGAGAAGAGAATGGCAAACCACTTCAGCATTCTTGCCTTGAGAACCCCATGAGCAGCATGAAACAGCAAAAAGATATGACACCAAAAGATGAACTTCCCAGGTTGGTAGGTGCCCAATATGCTACTGGAGAAGAATGGAGAAATGACTCCAGAAAGAATGAAGAGATGAAGCAAAAGCTAAAATAACATCCAGTTGTCAAAGCAACTGGTGATGGAAGTAAAGTCTGATACTGTAAAGAATAAGATTGCATAGGAACCTGGAATGTTAGGCCAATGAATCAAGGTAAATTGGAAGTGGTCAAACAGGAGATGTCAAGAGTGAACATCAACATTTTAGGAATCAGTGAACTAAAATGGACTGTAATGGGTGGATTTAACTCAGATGACCATTATATCTACTACTGTGGGGAAGAAACCCTTAGAAGAAATGGAGTAGCCTTCATAGTCAACAAAAGAGTCTGAAATGCAGTACTTGGGTACAATCTCAAAAATGACAGAATGATCTCTGTTCATTTCCAAGGCAAATTATTCAATATCACAGTAATCCAACTCTATGCCCCAACCAGTAATGCTGAAGAAGCTGAAGTTGAATGGTTCTATGAAGACCTACAAGATCTTCTGGAACTAACACCCCGAAAGATGTCCTTTTCATTATAGGGGACTGGAATGCAGAAATAGGAAGTCAAGAGATAACTAGAGTAACAGGCAAATTTGGCCTTGGAATATAGAATGAAGTAGGGCAAAGGCTAACAGAGTTTTTCCAAGAAAATGCACTGGTTATAGCAAACACCATCTTCTAACAACACAGGAGATGACTTTATACATGGACATCACCAGATGGTCAATACCAAATCAGATTGATTATATTCTTTGCAGCCAAAGATGGAGAAACTCTATAGAGTCAGCAAAGAGAAGACCTGGAGTTGACTGTGGCTCAGATCATGAACTCCTTATTGGAAAATTCAGACTTAAATTGAAGAAAGTAGGAAAAACCACTAGACCATTCAGGTATGACCTAAATCAAATCCCTTATGATTATACAGTGGAAGTGACAAAGATTCAAGGGATTAGATCTGATAGACAGAGTACCTGAAGAATATGGATAGAGGTTCATGATATTGTACAGGAGGCAGTGATCAAGTCCCCAAGAAAAAGAAAGGCAAAATGGTTACCTGAGGAGGCCTTACAAATAGCTGAGAGAAGAGAAGCTAAAGGCAAAGGAGAAAAGAAAAGATACACCCATTTGAATGTAGAGTTCCAAAGAATAGCAAGGAGAGATGAGAAAGCCTTCCTCAGTGATCAATGCAAAGAAATAGAGGAAAAGTATAGAATGGGAAAGACTAGAGATCTCTTCAAGAAAATTAGAGATAACCAAGGGAATATTTCATGCAAAGATGGGCACAATAAAGGACAGAGATGGTATGGACCTAACAGAAGCAGAAGATAGAATACACAGAAGAACTATACAAAAAACATCTTCATGACCAAGAAAGCCACAATGGTGTGATTGCTCACCTAGAGCCAGACATCCTGGAATGTGAAGTCAAGTGGGCCTTAGGAAGCATCACTACGAACAAAGCTAATGGAAGTGATGGAATTCCAGCTGAGCTATTTCAAATCCTAAAGGATGATGCTGTTAAAGTGCTGCACTCAATATGTCAGCAAATTTGGAAAACTCAGCAGTGGCCACAGGACTGGAAAAGGTCAGTTTTCATTCCAATCCCAAAGAAAGGTAATGCCAAAGAATATTCAAACTACTGCACAATTGCATTCATCTCACACACTAGCAAAGTAATGCTCAAAATTCTCCAAGCCAGGCTTCAATAGCACATGAACCATTAGCCTCCAGATGTTCAAGCTGGATTTAGAAGAGGTAGAGGAACCAGAGATCAAATTGCCAACATCCGTTGGATCATCAAAAAAGCAAGAGAGTCCCTGAAAAACATCTACTTTTACTTTATTGACTACACTAAAGCCTTTGACTGTGGATCACAACAAACTGTGGAAAATTCTTCAAGAAATGGGAATACCAGACCCCCTGACCTGTCTGCTGAGATATCTATATGCAGGGCAAGAAGCAACAGTTAGAACTGGACATGGAACAACGGACTGGTTCCAAATTGGGAAATTAGTATGTCAAGGCTGTATATTGTAACCCTGCTTCTTTAATTTATATGCAGTGTACCTCATGTGAAATGCTGGGCCTAATGAAGCACAAGCTGGAATCAAGATTGCTGGCAGAAATCTCAATAACCTCAGATATGTAGATGACACCACATTTATGGGAGAAAGCAAAGAACTAAAGAGCCTCTTGATGAAAGTGAAAGAGGAGAGTGAAAAAGTAGGCTTAAAACTCAACATTCAAAAAACTAAGATCATGTCATTACATCCCATCACCTCATGGCAAATAGATGGGAAACGATGGAAACAGTGAGGCAGTGAGGGACTTTATTTTTTGGGCTCCAAAATCACTGCAGATGGTGACTGCAGCCATGCAATTAAAAGACGTGTGCTCCTTAGAAGAAAAACTATGACCAAGCTAGAGAGCATATTAAAAAGCAGAGACGTTACTCTGCCAATGAAGGTCCATCTAGTCAAAGCTATGATTTTTTCCAGTAGTCATATATGGATGTGAGATTTGAACTATAAAGAAAGCTAAGTGCCGGAGAATTGATGCTTTTGATCTGTGGTATTGGAGAAGACTCTTGAGAGTCCCTTGGACTGCAAGGAGATTCAACCAGTGAATCCTAAAAGAAATCAGTCCTGAGTATCCATTAGAAGGACTGATGCTGAGCTGAAACTCTAATACTTTGGCCACCTGATGCAAAGAACTGACTCATTGGAAAAGACCCTGATGCTGGGAAAGACTGAAGGCAGGTGAAGAAGGGGACGACAGAGGGTGAGATGGTTGGACGGCATCACCGACTTGATGGACATGAGTTTGAGCAGGCTCTGGGAGTTGGTGACAGACAGGGAAGCCTGGCGTGCTGCAGTTCATGGGGTCGCTAAGAGTTGGACACAACTGAGCAACTGACCTGACTGCCAGCTCCACAGGGGCTTCCCAGGTGGCACTAGTGGTAAAGAACCCACCTGCCAATGCAGGTAGTCCTAAGTACGCTGGTTTGATCCCTGGGTCTGGAAGATCCCCTGGAGGAGGGCATGGCAACCCACTCTAAAGTACTCCTGCCTGGAGAATCACCATGGATGGAGGAGCTTGGCAGGCTACAATCAATGAACATGACTGAAGCAACTTAGTATGCACGCACGCACACCTGCATAGACTGAAATTTCAGCAGAAGACAGTATCTATATGAATTTCATTTTATCTGTAAGATATTAAAATATGGATTTTATAGAAGGGTCAGGTATTGACAGGACCTGAGAAGTTGGATTGTGCTCTTTAATGAGACTCCATCTTCCCTGAAGGCACAAGGCCAGAGAAAGATACTGAGGGCTGGATTAGTGTGACTTTCAGGTGAGAGAGATGGTGGCAGTTAGGGTCTCCAGAGTCTCAGGACTGTCTGTTTCAGATTTAGGTAAGGAGTTCTTTTTAAACAACAGCAACAAAAATGTGTGACTTGTGTTATTAATCAACCCCTTCAGGTATTTTCACTTAAAGGTCATCTTTCAGAAATCTCAAAAGATATAATTGTATTACACTTATTAGATGAAGAAAAAGTGATTTAAGTGATAGACTGTATCAAGTGCGCTAGAAGTGATTGTGCTTTAATTTTGAATTTAGGAATAACATCCCAATGCAATGCATCCTTCCAGTGCTGCTATTAGTCACGTATGTCCCAGAATAGAAAATGATAACTAGTATGTGATGTTATTAAGACTTGAAAACGCAAATATTTTGCAAAAGTAAGTAACGATATACAGCAGTCCTCCAAGAACTGAATATGTTTATGCATACTGTGTAAAAAAAACAGTTTTACTAAGATGATGAACTATTTATTTAATGACAACAGTAAGTTCATTTTTTTATCCAGTCAAAACACATTTCATGGCTGAATATTATTTGAACATAATAGACATAAATAGGTAATTTGCCCTAATTCACATGTAAATCTATTAACTTAAGGTAGGAATATAAACATGAAATATACTATAAATACCTCAAGAATGGCCACTTTTGTTTAAAACATCAGGGTATTTTGCATTTGATTTAATGAAATGGCACTCTACTAGATTTGAATAAAGTGATTCTAAAATGTATTTCTTATTTTTAATTTGAAATCTGGTTCATGAAAATTACTAAATACCAATGGAAATGAATTTTTCTATTTCCATAGATTATATTATATACTTGCTGGATGATTTTGTAAATCCCTTTCTCTAGGAAGGTGTTAAGGACCTGATCAGAACATTTTAACAAGATTTCACTTTGTATTTTCACATAGAAATGTAGTACAGGATTATACTGATTAATGAAAACCAATATTTTAAGTTTTTGCAGTAAATAGGTCAAAAAGTCTAACCAATAGAGATAAATACTATATCTTTATTCTGACCACATAGGTAATAACAGATAATTTGCTCAACATAATTTTATAAGTTGGTTTGGTGGGCAGGTAGATAATACTATTCTATGGATCTTTGAGGGCAGAAAAAAACAACATACTTCTTTTTGTATCTGTAATGCTTAGCATTTAATAAGCCCTCAAAATATTTTTGAATTGAATTTTGTTTATGTTTAGCACAAAACATTATTTTAAAACCCTTAAAACTTGTCAATTAAAGAAAATGGTTCATTTTCGTTGGTAATATTAGGCTAAACTTTAAACTTAAAATATTTTCCTAAAGTATCTAACATACTTTTAAAATTACAAAGACAATGATGTATTTTATTCTTTTTTTTTTTTTTTTAGAATTTTATATAAACAGTTTATTTACTCTAAACAGCAACACAGACAAACGCCATATAAACACAAAGGAAGTGATGCGGAAACGCGACACTGGCTGGGGCTGTGGGGCTGTGGGGCTGTGGGGCTGTGGGGCTGTGGGGCTGTGGGGCTGTGGGGCTGTGGGGCTCTGGGGCTCTGGGGCTCTGGGGCTCTGGGGCTCTGGGGCTCTGGGGCTCTGGGGGCGGGCGGCTCTGCTTTCCGGCGTCGTGCGGCCAGCGGGAGGCTAAGTGCAGCTCTGGGCGGCGTGGAGCATGCCTGCGTCCGCGAGCGAAGGGAACGCGCTCCTCGGGACTCATCCAAGTATAAAAGTTTATAATTTTACAGCAGTTGAAATACTGACATCAATATTAAAATAAAAGCAAGTTTTACATAACAATCAAAAATACAAAAGACTGAAGGAAGAGACCCTGTATGAAAAACTGGGCGATTCAGCGAGTCGAGACTGTACCAGTGGCGGAAATGGAAAATGGCTACATAAGAATCTCTCTTCCTCATTAGTGAAGATGAAGTCAGCATATAGTCTAGATAATTAAATTTCAGATTGCTTCATAGCAGATATTTATTTTCAACTTTCTTGCATGTCCTGCTTCTTCATTCAAATTGAGCATTAATAGATATGTTTATTAAAGGAACATGTGATATTTTCATGTCCTTTTGAAACCTTCAATTTAGAAAGAACCTTGAAGTGATTAGTAATTCATTTTTGAACCATAAAATAAATGGAAAAAGTGTGGATTCTTAGATAAGGAGGCATTAGCTTAGAAAAGAGTTCTATTTATATTTCTCACTGAAACACCACCCTTGACATAATTGCGAATAGAGGTTAAGGCCACCCAGTTCAGATAATTCTTTTCCAGAATAGGCCATGTAATTTGAAAAGTTGAAAAAAGCTACATCACTGTTTGAATCATGCTTATTTTACTTACAGATAATTCACACATTATTGTGTGTATATGTGCTTAGTCACTCAGTCGTGTCCTGTGCTTTGCAACCCCATGGACTATAGCCTGCCAGGCATCTCTGTCTATTGCCATGCCCTCTTCTAAGGAATCTTCCCAACCCAGGTCTCTCACATTGCAGGTGGATTCTTTACCATCTGAGCCACCAGGGAAGTCCAAGAATATTGGTATGGGTAGCCTATTCCTTCTCCAGGGGATCTTCCTGGTTATGTATGTATGTATGTATATATATATAGATATACACGTGTGCAAATGTATATATATAGCTAATATATGTATTAGTTGCCAATGATTATTAAGAATCTGTTAGAGATAAATAATAATAATCATAATATTAATCATTTTCTTCTCACTAGGGAGTAAGATCAAATTCAAGAAATAGTAGTCACTAGAATGACCATCCTTGCTTGTCTCTGTGCATATCCCTATGCCCTACCCATCACCCTCAACATATTTCTCAAGCTGCTGTCAAAAGAAATTGTGTTCTGTTACTCCATGATGGTATGATTATATCATGGAATTGGTGTTCTTTACAGGGATCTCTCAGTAGCTCTGTCTAAAGATCTTCAAAGTTTAACTTTCAAATATACAGTTTTTATGCTTTATCTGGTTTCTAGCCACAGTGTGTGATAACAATAATAATATTTTTTTCACCAGAATTCTGGGAAGTGTCATTCTGTTTTTTGGGTTTTTTTTTAAGGAAAGCAGAGAGGAAAGCAAGTTGGTCTGCCTTTGTCAGCCTTTGGAGAGGTTTGGGGGAGTCGATAAGATGATAGATGTGATGTTTTGAAATGTGATTTCTTGCCGTATTACTTTAAGACTTCAGCAAACTTCAAGCATCACTACATGCCTTTGAAGACAAAGAAGGAGGGGTTGAAGTTAGAACAGCACACACATATGAAGGCAGGAATGAAGAGGATGGAGATTTATGACGGTTTGGGGATAAACCTAGACTTGAGCATATCTTGAAAAGAAGATTTGCACTAAGGTTCTAAATCTCTGCATCTCCAAGGCACTGAACAGTTCCAAGTGACTCTCTCTCATATAATGTACACACACACTCAATTCTTGATTTCTTTATTTTTACTGAATGGGAATACAGAATCACACATCCTAAGACTGCAGAAAGTGCAGGTGCGCTCATGAATATTTTGAAGACCTACACTTCTTTCTGAGGCATTCTCTTCTGCTTTTGTAATGAGTGGTGCTGAGGGGATTGTTACGACTTAGGTAAAGACGGGCTCTCTGGGAGTTTTACGGGTGCCTGGGGACCAAACCTTGATGATTCTTTCACACTTCTTCCCTCTTTCCTCTCTTCCATTGAAAATGTCCTCTGGCAGAACCTTTGGTTCCACTAACAGCAAATAGCTTTCTCTCATGCAAGCTGAATTGATATAAGCAGAATGAGCAAGTGGTATTATGGTGGTTTGTTTAACAAATCGATTTAAGAATTGATGCTGGTCCTGTGTGAAATAAGAAGCAGGTTCTTAAGTAATTACCATTAATTCTTGATTTTGATCCTGTTTTTTTTTTCTGACTGAGCCCCATGTCCCTGATTGTTTTCATTGCTCTGTATTCCACGCCTGGATCGACAATTTAGCTGAGGGTGTCTCATGGCTAAATAATGTAAGAAGCCTTTCCATCTCTGATTGGAGTTATCTTCTCTCCTCTTTGCCTTGACAACATATGAATTGTCTTTATATGTAAAAGTACTTCCGTCGGGGCATCTTGCTTGCCTCCTAGTTAAGTGTCTGCTTTAGTGTCTCATATACTGCCCTGTACTGCTCCTGCGATGATGCACAACATACTTTATTATACTCATTTATTTAAGGGGCTGTCTTCCTCATGAGACTGTCAGTTGTGTGGAGACAGACCATACCTAGCTTGTTTATTACTAGTCTGATGGAACCTAGCTCAATGCCTTTTAGAGAAGTTCTGATACATAGTCATTTCAGAAAGGAACCTTTTTTTTTTTTCTTTTTGGAGAGGTTATTAGCAAAAAAAGCCTTTCGGTAGCAGTGCACATGCTGGTCCTGTGACTCAAACTGTGCTAAGGGAAATATCCCCGGGCCTTAGAAGGCGACTCATTTTGATTCCAAGTCTCCACGTTTTTCATCAGTGTCAGCACCCACTGCAAAGAACCATCTACTGAAGCTACTGATGAGTTGCTTGCAGTCCTTTGTTAAAGTTTACCTAGAAAGAAACCATAAAGAAATCCATCCCATGCTTTTTGCAAAATTCACACAGACAATAAAAGCATTTATCTAAATAATGCTTTGGCTTCACACAACATCAATAAACATTTCATGGAGATTAAACTGACTGAAAACCTTTTATAGTTGTCAACTGATTTCTGTTGGCTGTGTTGATTTTCTTTATAAAGAATGAAAAATAGTAAGGTTGTTCTCCATTGATACATTTGGGAATGCATAAATGATTTTCTTTAAATCACATTTTCCTGACAATGAACATGGAGGGAAAGATTATTAAAACTGATCTCTCCCAACATTGTTGCATACCTCAAACAAATGTGTGGGGCTGTCTCCATCAGTAAACTCTGTTTGTTGGTGTGATTGATGAATTATAATTAACCTTGGCAACTTGTTTGCTGCTTAACTAGATCAATCGAAATTAGTTATCCTGAGAGACAGTAAAATCACTTCTATTCTCAGCTTACTGCAATAAGTAATGGCCTTTCCCTGGAAGACTTCTCAAAGTATAGTGAACAAATACTTTGCTATTGAATCTACTTCTGAAAGTAAATGAGAGGTCAATGGGACTGAAATAATTTTACTTGAGTGAGAGAAGTCTCCAGGCTGATATAACAGGGGTTCTCTCAGGAGCTGGGGATTGGGGGCAAATGGTGATTAACAGTTGTGGTGAGTACCTAATTAAAGTAAGGGCTTCCTTGGTGGCTCAGTAGTAAAGAATCTGCATGTAAAGCCGGAGACCTCCTGCAGTGCAGGAAATGTGAGTTCAGTCCCAGGGTCGGGAAGATCCCCTAGAGAAGGAAATGGTGACCCACTTCAGTGTTCTTGCCTGGGAAACCCCATGGATAGAGGAGCCTGGTGGGCTACAGTCCATGGGGTCACAAAAGAGTTGGACACGGTTTAGCAACTAAAGGGAAGGGGAAGGAGAAGGGAGAGAGGTAGCATGTCAGAACTTCCCTTCCACCCATTCAAAGGGAAAAGTTTAGAAAAGCAGATTTATTTTCTAAGTGTGTATGAATGAATGTGCTTCTGTGTATATTAACACTGAACTTTATAGAATTATATTAATCAGTGCAAGAAATATAGATCATTTAAACAGTTGTGGCCCCTTTGACTCAGCATGCCACGTGACAGTTTCTTCTGGGTATTGTCCTTGATAATATGAGGCAATCTAGGAACATCTCCTCATGGAAGTCTTTGTCCCCATTGTTATCTTCATTGCACCTAATAACATTCATTGTCAAATACCAAACGATGACTTTTTTTCTTGGTCTGTGCAAAGTTTGAAGAGGTGCTTTGGAAGATGACCAAAAACGCTACCCTAAACGTTTTACAGTCAACTGACCATCGCCCTTGTGCTTTTACCTGTGGGTGTGGGCATTTTGGAGGTTTCATTTTGGAAATTCTGCAGAGCCTTCTTTTAGCATGGTCTAGCTGCATATTGGAAGGACTGATGTTGAAGCTGAAACTCCAGTACTTTGGCCACCTGATGCGAAGAACTGACTCATTTGAAAAGACCCTGATGCTAGGAAAGATTGCAGGCAGGAGGAGAAGGGGACGGCAGAGGATGAGATGGTTGGATGGCATCACTGACTCAATGGACATGGGTTTGGGTGGACTCCAGGAGTTGGTGATGGACAGGGAGGCCTGGTGTGCTGCAGTTCATGGGGTCACGAGTTGGACACGACTGAACTGAACTGAACTGAACCTGCAGATTACACAGTAATAACATAGCTTCTATACTCACTCTTCTTGCATAACCCCTGCTCCCAATAAGGCTCCCTGTAAGGCAGTTATTTATCTTTATATTAGTAAGGAATACTCTAAATGCTCTTTTGTGTGAGACACGGGCAATTAAGTGAAAGGAAGTTGTCATTTTTTACAGCCCTCCAATGACCATCCATCCTGTGCTAGCATGGCCACCCAGAGCAGACTCAGGCCTGCCTGCCAGGGAAATACCCTTGGACCCGGAAGCGGAAGCACAAAAAATAACTAGCATTGTCTCAAAACTGTAGACTGATTAAGTAGCTCTTATTTTTATTCTATTTTATCTTTCTGTATAAGATGTCTCTTATGGAAACTTTCTAAAATAGTAAACTATGGAAATAATTATTGGTGCTTTTATGAACTGGAAAGCTTGTAGTGACATCCTAGTGCTCTTCCCAAGTTCTGGATAGAGAAAGGAGAAGCCTGTCTGAATATGTTGGTCCCCATAAGGATGGTAGAAGGTGCTGTACACAGTCGTGTCCGACACTTGCGACCCCATGGACCGTAGGCTCCTCTGTCCATGAAATATTTCAGGCCAGAATACTGGAGTGGGTTGCCATCTGTGTACAAATGCTGTAGCTCACTGGCCTTCAGACCATTAGTGCATCATGTACTGTGCATACACCATGCCTTGAGATACCTTGGG
Organism: Bos taurus; assembly: GCF_002263795.3. Lineage (NCBI taxonomy): Eukaryota > Metazoa > Chordata > Mammalia > Artiodactyla > Bovidae > Bos > Bos taurus. Next base: position 37,352,736 of record NC_037355.1, read on the forward strand.
GGAACAGACCTAGAAACGGGGGAGAGTCCTTTCTCACTCCCACCTCACTTTTATGTTCTAGATTGGATTTCCATCAGCATTTTCATTGGAGAGAGGTCACCTGGCTTACTTCTGTTTAACTAATTGCATTTTCATAGTGTAGCCTTCCGAGGTAGGCTCTGTCTGGCGTGGAGGATGGGAAGTAGACATCTAATTAACAATCTAGATGGAGCATGGTTGCTGAAGGGTGTGAAGGAAGGAAAATAGGCTTCACTCCTAGGAAGGAGATTTAGAGGAACTTGTTGGGGCATCAGAATTCCCTGTTGAGGTTAAGAGTGGAAGTATTCAGAGAAAATTTGGAGATCTAGGAATGATGCAAGGGCCAGGCAAAAATAATGAACGAAGAATTCTGGTGCCCAGTTGAGCTGCAGTGGTTGGAGAGGGTGGCAAGATGTGGGGGTGGGTGATTACAGGGACACTGGTTGCCACTGTGCACTTAACTCCACATGCAGTTTGTAGGAAGGGAAGTTGGGACACTTGGGAGAATCCTGGAACTAAGTCCTGAAACTGATTCTAAACTCCATCTTCTATGAGTTCTCTAGTGGTCCTGTGGTTAGGACCTGGTGCTTTTACTACTGTGGCCCTGGATTTGAACCCTGCTTGGGGAACTAAGATCCAATCCAAAAAACTAAATGTGAAACAAACTCTCTTTTTCCGAGACTGTATGGATGGGGCACTCTGTGCTTTCTTTAATATGGGCAGATGTGAGAACCAAGCTCTGATCTCATGAGCACTGAATACTAGGTTTCTCTTGCTCTTATGTTAGTGTTTAATCTAGCATTGTTTCATCTGTTGGAAACATTTAGAGACAGGTTTGAAATGGTCATGTTACTTGGTTGGCTTCATTCTGTATTTTTTGTAAAGTCTTGTGGTAGCAAGCAGGGTGGGCATTTGTTTTCCTTATCCCAAGTACTATATGCCAAGCCTTTGCATGTATGGCTGTGGTTCTCAAACTCAACTCCCCACTGGCAACAAGTAGAAATGTAAGAGATGAGGGCAGGACATGAGGACTGTGATGCGCTGAAGGAAGCATGCCTGTCTAATGAAAGTCCCCAGTGTTGTTCCAACCATACTCACACCCCACCCCCCACCCCAGCCAAGGAATGGATACATACTAGGCAGATGACTGATTTGGGGTAAGAAATTTTAATTTTGTGAATTACAACTAATTTTTTTAAAAGCCCTGGATCATGTAGCTGGCCTGTAATCTACCAGTTCCCCTGCTGGTGTAAGTGATTGGGAGCTGGTGAAAGTTGAGGATTCATGTTTGGAAAAGTCACTTCCTTGTCATTGGCATAGACTCAATAGCGATGAGTCCCTTAGAGCAGTGGTTTCCAACCTTTTTGGCACCAGGAACCAATTTTGCGGAAGAGTTTTTCCACCGACCTGGGGGGTGGGGAGGGGATGGTTTTAGAATGATTCAAGTGCATTACACGTATTGTACACTTTATTTCTAATCTAACACCACTGCTGGTCGGACAAGAGGTACTGGACTGTGGCCTGGAAGTTGGGGAAGAGGCTGGGACACTGTGTAGGATTTGGGGCAACAGAACTTAAAAATCTCTGTAACAGAGGTTACAAAGACAGCTCAGTGCAGGCCTGCATACCAGCTGTACGACCTCGTGAAAGTGAAAGTGAAGTCACTCAGTCATGCCGACTCTTTGTGACCCATGAACTGTAGCCTGCCAGGCTCCTCTGTCCATGGACTTCTCCAGGCATGAATATTAAGGTGGGTTGCCATTGACTTCTCCAGACCCAGGGATCGAACTCAGGTCTCCTTGCAGGCAGATTCTTTACTGTCTGAGCCACCAGGGAAGCTCATACAATGTGACCTCATACAAGTCACTTAATGATTCTAGCCTTGGTTTCCTCATTTATCCCCATAGAGAAAACAAGCAGAGTTTCATAACGTTGCGATGCTTAAATCAGTGAATACATATCAGTGGTAGAGACACTTGCCTTGCCATTAAGAGGAGATCTGGTCTCAATCTAGTGAGTCTTATCCCTAAGTTTGGGAAATACTCCTTAGGAAACAGAGCAGAAGAATATGGGATTCCAAGGATGAAGATCAGATTCTCTGAGTGCTTAGGTGATTTCTGTGTTGGCCGCTAGTAAATTTGTTCCATGTGCCATTCAGGACTGTATCCATGGCCCCTTGTACTCTGTACAAATATATTTCTTGCATAAGGAGCGAGGTGGGACATGGTGGCCCTTGAGTGACAGCCTATGGAACATCTGTGCCAGGCCCCTGGGAGCTTTTCCATCAACACTTTTCAAAGTTTCTGATTCCAAAGGTAGGACCCAGGTGACTGAGTTTGCAACATATGTTCCGAGTAGCTCTGCTGCTTCCACATATGTGGAACCACTTGTATAGCAGAAAGAGCTTGGTTTCAGGGCTCTGATGCTGGCTCCTATGTTTAGTAGCTGTGTTACTTTGAGCTGTTGTCTTATCCCATCTTCATCTCAGTCTCTTTGATATTCATATGTTCATAAGTATGCCTTGTTCTGTGAGGATCCAACATCTCCAGTATGGCTCATGGTGCATAACATATACTCCATCACACTGAGTTCTCCTGGTCTCAGTCCAGTGAGTCTTATCACCAAGTTTGGGAAATACTGCTTAGGAAACAGAAAGGAAGAATATAGGACTCCAAGGATGAAGATAGGTTCTATATGTGTTTAGATGATCACTGTGTTGGCCTCTGGTACATTTGTTCCACATGCTGTTCAGGACTGTATCCATGGCCTCTCATATTTCTTTGCACAAACGTAATTGAACAGCATAATTTTTTGAAAAAACTTATAGCCATATTCACATGTGATGCTTTCTGGCAGTACACAAAGTCAAGCTTTCATTGGAAAATAGCTGTTTTAACTCAGCAACCTACGTTTCCTACATGCAACCTTGATTCATTTTTGCCAAATATAGTTTGGCAGATAAATAGTCAGGAACAAAGATGTGGGAGAAAGAAATCTCTAGCTCAGTTAATATGCAACATTGTTTGGATTCTAGGTAAACTTACACCCAGCAGAAGTTTTTCAACAATGAAGATACAATAATATCTATTATCACTGTGCTAAATATATTGATGCTTATCTATCTCTCATGCCAAGAAATGTGTTGTTCCTGTTGCTGTGGATCTGGAATGTGCCATGATGCCAGGGCCTCAGACTGAGTTGTGGGAAACCATGTCCTAGGGCATCATCTATGTGCCTCTCTCAGTCGTAAAACTCTTTTGGCTTGAGACTATTTTTACTTCACTTTTGACTTTTTGACAACTCAGAGCATGCCAAGTCTCATAGTGTTGCTGAGGAAAAGGTCCCTGGATGAATGCGTAAGTGATACTAGGGTTATGAAGTAGGGTTTGCAGTAGCTTAGACTTTGTATATGGTTTGCTTAAGAGGAAAACCAGGAGAAGGAAAGAGGGAGGGAGGAGAGAGAGAGAAAGGGAGAAATAGAGAACCATGGCAGCATTCCTAACATGGACTTTCATTATGAATTGTTCTAACACAAAATACATGCTCAGAACCTTGACTGAACTGGAACCCACTGTATGCCACTTGGTGATGTGACAAATGAACCCTCTTTACAACTGGAGCCAATACCTGCGGATCAAGGAGCTGCAGAGATGACAGTGGGAAGAGGCATGCCAAGTGATGAATGGTCAGATGTCTATGCCAGTGAGCTCCTTGCTCCAGAGATGGATAGTTTAATTGCTCTCAAGTTGAATTCACACCACAGACCCCATAAACAACTTAGTTTAATCAACCAGAAACATGGGCTGTCATAGATTTAAATTCATAGCAGGTTATGCTTCGGTATAGAAAACTATGAAGGTGTTTCACACAGACACAAGAGAGCAAGGAAGACACTGGAGTCATCCCACATTGAGACTGGACTGTCTATTCGCCTTGCAAAGTGGACATTTTATTAACAAGCAATGGTGCTTATCAGACTTTACATTCAGATTAGCCTATTTTCCGTTTAATCTTTCTTTGAAAAGGTCAACTTTCCTATAGAAAAATGTTTCTGTTCCTTCTATGGTTTCCCTAATACATTTCTGTAATATTTCAATTTATTTATAGGTCCTTTCTTTCCTGAGTTTTTTTTTTTTTTCCTTCTGTTTTCTACATACCAATTTAATTTTAACACCTCTAAAATGCATGACATTGAAAATTCAGGGTTCATGAGTGGACAGTTTTCATTTTCTTTCTTTTCAGTTCTTGGTTTAAAAAAATTATTCTCTTGCCATTTCATCTTAGGAAATATTGACCTTCTCAAAGAGGCATATGCTCTGAAAGCGAGGCCCTTGTGTTTCTTGTGAACCTCACTTTGATATCAGATCTCCTTTCCATTTAAATCCCAGGAATGCATTGTTCCCCAGTTCTATAATGTATGCATTTTTCTTTCTTAATTGGTGCCTGCAGTTACACAGAAAAGCACATTATGTTTAAAACCCATTTGGCTTTAACATTTTAGCTCTATCTAAAGAATCCCCCCAGGAGACGACATTTCAGAAATAGATTGTGTCTAAACTATTGTTTCTATCTTGTATTTGGTTGGTTGATACCATCCCTTTGTTCTGAAAAGGACTTAAAAGTTGTTCCCTTCCACTCGCCTTGAACAGCAAGGCTTAGCCCTCAGCAGGAGAGACATCCTCTTTCTGTAATGCTCCACACTGAGTCCGTGGATGATGCCATCGGAGGAGCACAGCGGCTCATCGTCACAAAGTTAGAGAAAGAACACCTGGGTCTGGGGGTGGGAACTTGATTTAGCAAGTTGTTACAAGACAAAGTGGATCTTCCGACTTTAACCAACAAAGAGGAATTCATAAATGTGGATACTTTTATTCCTGGATAAATCTCGTTTCTTCTTCATATGGCCTGTGTTCTAAAGATTGCTCTACCCACTCACCAACTTCATGATAAGAAACGGGAACTCGCCTCCTCATCTGACTTTTAAAATGTCCTTATTTTATTTTCTTGTAACCAGTGCCCCATATATAGTGGTCTAATTAATAAATTGGTAGATTTTACAGTTCATTATGCAGCATTATCCCAAGAAGGAAATGATAGATACTATTTGGCCAGAGTAGAGGTCTTACCAATAATTTCTTGCCATGTGAAAGTACGGTACCTGCCCCAGGACACATGCCAAGGATAGTGGCCAGAACGAAGGGAGTGGAACTTCAGTAGTTGAAGCCAAAATGCCACTCTTTTCTGGTTACCATGCTTTCTGCCCCAAGAAGCTAGTATGTCTGCCTCCCAATCCTGGCATCCCAATGACTTCCTGCCAAATCACTTGTCTTCTTTTCACTTAGCTTTCCATGCACAGGTCTAAACTGCTCCGCCTTCAGGATGTATGCTTGCGCTTGTTCTAAGTCGCTTCAGTCATGTCCAACTCTGTATGACCCTATGAACTATAGCCCGCCAAGCTTCTTTGTCCATGGGATTCTCTAGGCAAGAATACTGGAGTGGGTTGCTGTCAGTAATGCCTAATGCGGTTGCCCTGCACTCTCCTCCAGGGGATCTTCCCGACCCAGGGATCAAACCCCCATCTCTTATATCTCCCGTATTGGCAGGCAGATTCTTTACCACTACGCCACCTGGGAAGCCCCTTACCTTCAGGATAGGGCTTCTTTATTTCCCAAATTCCTAGGTTTATTTTCACAGAAGGAACTGTGCTACTCTTGTGAGAAGAATTATCAGGAACTATGTGTCCTTGAGGTTCCTGAGGGTGGGACAGAGATCAAGGACTGTTTCCTTGGTGGTAGACTCTCCTGATTCTCAAAACAGGATGGCTATCCAGGGAGTGTGTCTGTTAAGTGTTTATTCTACACACAAAGAGCTAAGCTCACCCATATTCAGGTTTTATATCTTTATAGGCTTCATATTACCAGTGTGAGGGAAGGGGATGGGAGGGAAAGGGTCTAAACAATTGTGCTGGAAACTCATAAACATTTGGTTTCAAAGTGATTTTATAAAGGAACTGATCCTGAAAGGCCTCAGTTTGGGATAAGTTTCAAAGGAAGATAATGAAAGGGCAGCAGTTATAGATGGTTAGCTGCAATGGCACCCCACTCCAGTACTCTTGCCTGGAAAATCCTACGGACGGAGGAGCCTGGAAGGCCACAGTCCATGGGGTCGCTAAGGGTCGGACACGGCTGAGCAACTTCACTTTCACTTTTCACTTTCATGCATTGGAGAAGGAAATGGCAACCCACTCCAGTGTTCTTGCCTGGAGAATCCCAGGGATGAGGGAGCCTGTTGGGCTGCCTCTATGGGGTCACACAGAGTCAGACACAATTGAAGTGACTTAGCAGCAGCAGCAGCAGCTGCATTTAACAATCTATCATGATGATGGAGATGGTGATGATAGCAGTGGTGGTGATGGCGTGTGTGTGTTTAAGGTGGGGGTGTTTTGCCCACAGGTTTTATCATTATTCACAAAGAACAGAGGAACAATTCAAGTAAAATTATATCTAAATCATTGTATTTTAATGTACATATCCGATATTCCTAACTATGTCACAAGGCAACATCTTAATTCTTTCATCCCCTCATAAGAATATTTCTTATAGTAACAAATTGTCTTACTGAGAAACACTTTGAAAGACCCACTTTAGGGGAATCCTGAATCTCGAGAGCTCAAAGGTCTGGCACCAAAGGAGCAGAGGAGGAGAAGTATTGGTAGTTAACAGCAGGAGAATTTGACAGTCTGAGAAGAAGGAGGGGGCAGCATTGGCTAACAGAGCTTAGAGAGTGAGAGTCAAACAAGAGAAGAACTTCTGAAGGTGGGGAAAGGCAGAATGCTGTGGGCAACAGCTTAGAGATAAGGGGAGCATACCTCTCTGAAATTTCTAAAATATCTTCTTTTATTATTCATGATATTCTTTTGTATTAAGACTAATTTTGGTAGACTGAAATTCAGACTGAATTCTGGGTTCACATAGGCATAGATACAAACTGAAGCAGGTGGAGGAGAGGCCAGAAATGGAGGGGCAGTGGGCCATTGGGTGGCCCATTGTGAACAACCTGGGGAAGGACTTGTGTCTTCTGCTTTCCCGAAACTTTGCCCCAGCCCTAATGTTGACCCAATGGTCACTGTGTAAGCTGTGAGTATTGGTCATGGTATTCAGGGCTAAACTCCAGGCCAGTAGAGTTGACTTGGCTTATTTTCCCAATTCAAGGGCAATACCCAGGGTTTCATTCTGGTTTGTTTCTGTGAACACAAAAGTACATATATAGGATTTTCTATAAGGGGCATCCCAGCAGATTCCCATTCATTGCCTCATGATTCCTTAGGAAATTGAGAAATATCCATACTATCTTACTTGAGAAGCCCAATTCCACTCAAATAGATTACTTGTATCTTTACTGAATAGTGAAAAACTGTTATACACTTCCCATTTTGCTTACATTAATTCATTTAATATGCTCAACTCTCTTGAGTTTCTGTAATCATTCCTATTTTATTACTGAAGAAACTGAGGGTCTAAGAGGTTAAGTAACTTACCTGGTAGTCTTCTCTTAGTTGGTGGAAAGGGCTCAGACATGTGTACGGAAGAGACATTATTTTTGCTGGACTGCTGTGAGCTGGGAGTGCTTCCACTGATGCTCCTGCAGAAGGAGTTAGGAAGGGAGGAGGAAGCAGCTGTACATGGGCCCAGATGCCCCGCTGCGCAGGATGCATTCATTCAGTCACCACGTTTATTGAGTGCCTACAACATGCCAGGCAGTATTCCAAGTACTGTGGTTAAAGCTGTACAAAAGAAATGCTTTGCTCTCTGGAGCTCAGTGCCCGTAGAATGTCACTGTCACAGGGGCAGTGATGCTGTAATTTGCAGTCATACCTAGAGCCTTCATCATTCTGGTATTTCAGGTTTGCTTTGAGGGAGAACACACTAAACATGCTTGTGTCCTCACACAAGGTGTTGTGAAACACAGTTGTCAGGAAGGTCACAGGTAACTTGTCACTTTCCAGTGAACCAAACCCCCTTGCTAGCCTGAAAGTCTATATTTGGTGACATTAGCATTAACAGGCTAGAATGGTCATGACTGTTCCCTGGACACCTCTTCCTACCCCAGACTGTGATTCACATGTACATGCTTCTTTAGAATAAGAGCTGTTACTTCTTCTGTTAGGAAGTCTTTCTAGGAACAGTGGACCCTCCCAATTTCATGCCGGTAGTTTTATTTCTCAGCTTCTCTGTGACTTGAAGTGCTGGGGAAAGTGGGGCAGTGGCTCTTTCTCCAGCTCTGGGTTTATCAACCTGGACTTTGGCTATCTCATTTTCAGAGTCTATCCTTCACCCCATCAGCACTCGGGACTAACAGAGCAGGATGGGTGGGGTGCAAAAGGGGTAAGTGGCATTGCTCTCCCTAGTCCCCACCGTTCCTTCTCCCCGACAAAAACCTCTTTCTTTCTTTTTAATATAGAAGAGACACCAGAGAAGGCCAGCGGTTAACTAGTTATCTTATGATCTGTTTAGGAAAAGAGCAAGCTAATCACACCACAGGTGCAATACTCATTATAGACAAACAAGAATGTAAATTCTGATCTCTGCGCAAGATTTATTGAGGGAAAAACAGATAGAATAGAGTCAAGGTTATCCTTATAATAACATGATTCTCCCTTGTATTCAAATTTTCTTTCTTGAGTTGGGATAAAAGATTAATTTATTGGAATTACAATAACACTGGCTGTATCTGTGGGAGTTGTTGCACATGAAAATAATACTAATTTCCTCCAGCCTTTTAATTTTTTGCTGTGAGATTTCACATAATAAATGCCTTTATGTATTTTTTGTACTTTTCATATATGTGAAAGCATTAAATGAAGACATCTTTGCCTCAATATATGTTTAAAATCACAGTTCTCAAAAGAATGATTCCTCAGTTAATGTATACATATATCTTTACAAAATGGGGAGTTCATTTAGTAATTGCAAAAGAAATAATGGCTTTAATAACCACTGCTCCACTTGGCGTCCGCCTGCAAGCATTTCTAGAACAACACATATCACCCAGTTCCCAGTGGCCTTGTTTTCTTTGAAGGTTCTATTTATGCCTTTCTAATTTTGACTATATTTTGACATTTTAAAATAAGTATATAGCATCTGTTGAATAAATGATCGCTCAAAATGAATTTGCCTCAATTATCACTCTGATTTTAATCTCCTTGACTGCAAATTCACCTTTTCTCGTTTGTGCCAACTGGGACCCCTGCGTTTTTGCTGTCACAGCATCGTCTGGAAGACTGGAGAGTTGCTCTTTGTCCTTACTCCCTGATATTTTAACAATCCTTCTATCCCTCCTCTTATTGCATTTCTATTCTGTGCATTATTTTCTTCCCAGAACTACACTCAGTGTTTTAGGAGAATGGTAATCAGATGTAGCCCATTTTAACTGCTTTGATAAATGGCTAACAGTCACATTAAAACAACCACATTATAATTACTTTGTCTAATTATGATTTTTACTGTTAAACTTACATTAAACTTCAACACTACAAGTTTTCAGATTGTTTTTCTATTGCATTCCAATGGTAAAATTTTCATTTTTTCCCCATATTTAATTATGGAAAACATTCTAGTATGGCCTATATTTGTAATCTATTTTCCCTGTGAATTTGTATTGAAATGAAAAATTTGCTCAGAGACAATGAATTATGACCACCTGGAACTTAATTATTGCTGAAAAATATTAATTCTGGTAAATTTCCCAATGATTGCAGCATCTTGGATATAAGCGGTCATATTGGGGGCTACTCTAGAACGAGCACTGCTGAAAGACTCATGTTTAACTATTTTTAAAGATTTTTTAATATAAACACACACACACACACACACACACACACACACAGATACACACCCAGAAACATACTCCTTTTGCTTCCCTTTGGGCCAAGACGGGCATCTGTTTTCAGAGGTTCTGCATGTTTTATTTAAAATTTAAAATCTGCATCAGTATGCCTGCTCCGTCCTAGGTTCCTGTTTTACCACAGGATTTTGGTCAAACTGAAACCTACACATTTCCTTGGATTCTTCTGTGGTTTTCCCTGTTGATTTATATTTCTTTATTTTCAACTTTTAAAATATTTGAATTTTCACTTGAAATATTTGAGAATGGTAGCTATACACCAATCAATAGTGGTGCTATTTGTTCCCTTCTGGTTTTTTATTCTGTTTTCTTTTTTAACAATTGTTGAACAGGGTAATCCTTAGCCATGGGTTTTTACAAGACAGTGACAGGTGGAGATATAAATCCCTGATGAATTTAAGTAACGTGCACAAATAAGAAGCTCTGAAGTGAAATCTAAACAATAAAATGTAAACATGGTTCATGTGCTGTTGCTGTTGTTTAGTTGCTAAGTCGTGTCTGCCTCTTTGTGACCCCATGGACTACAGCCCACCTGGCTAACCTGTCCCCGGAATTCTCCAGGCAAGTATCCTGGAGTGGGTTGCCATTTCCTTCTCCAGGGGCTCTTCCAGACACAGGGATGGAACCCACGTCTCTTCCATCTGCATTGGTGGGCAGGTTCTTTACCACTGAGCCACCAGGGAAGCATGGATCACGTGCTATCCAGTGATTAATATATAAAAAAATGTGGCCATGTTCAACCCATTAATGACTAATTTAACTCTTATTTTTAAAAATGTACATGACCTTGGCCTATTTTGTTTCACTAAGAATATGACTCATCCTTTCCAAACTTATTAGAGTTGAACTCATGCAATATTGACTATCAGCAGTTGAATTCCTAACACAAAAGCAAATGCAACTAGTTTCATTTGAACATGTAGATGAGATTCTGTGGAAGAGAACAGAGATAGATAATGCTGTAATATAATTGGTTGTTCGCCAGCTATAAACTTCATTTAAGAGTGGCAGGTGTATTGTAGTGGAATGAATTTAGTGTCAAAATCTCTGTGTGACCTTGATGAAGTCTGTTTTTGTTATCAAGGATATATTTTTAATAGATGAGACAACTGGGATCTCAGGTAAATTGGTAAAAAGCCAAACAAATGTTGCTAACAGAATTGTAAGGGATGTCACTCTTATGCTGTCTTTCACATCCTGGGAGGTAGGCCATGGTGTCTCCAACCTAGTTCCTGAAATGGGCACTCTAAAAATATGTCAGAGGAGAAGAAAGACTCTCTTTCCTCTGAAACCTTTCAGCTCCCTCCAGTTACCATACACAACTATTTTATTCAAGAGGATTCATTATGTTATTTTAGCCTCTTAACTTAGTTTGGAGAAATTTCTTCTCAGATTTCCACTATCAATATTTTCTCAGCATCTTCTATCAATCAGTAGAATATCTTAGTATTTATTTTTCTCTCCACATCTATTCAGCAGATATTTATTGAATTTGTTATGTGGCAGGTGCAATCCTAAGCTGTCAGAACCCCAAAGTGAACAAAATTAGAGGGGAAAAAATACCCACCTGGCTTTAGGGAGCTTAAGTAATTAACTCAAGTTATTACATAGATAAACATAAAATTATCACTATAGTAAGTGCTATGAAGAAGAGGCCATGTATAATTGATGCATATAAGGGTGGCTTTTACCTAATCATTGAAATGCACCAAGTTATTTTGAGGAAATTATCATTAACCTTGTTTCTAATGGATGAGCATCCTTACCTTGATGAAAGGTAGCAAGAAGGGCATTCCAAGTGAAGGGAATGACTTGCAAGTAGGTCTTGTATTTAGGAAGGAGCAGGGATAATGGAGAGTCACTGTGGCTGGAGTTGGGAAAGGAAGAAAGGGTCTGGAGAAGCAGTGATGAACATATATGTTACCAAGCATTTTGTGCATTGTAGAGTTTATTCTCAAATCAACAAGAAGCCATTTAAGTTTATTAAGCTGAGTTGAGAGTAGGTGAGGTGGTATAGCTGGAGCTACCCCACATCTGAGGTCAGGGGCGATCTAACTCAATGAAACTAAGCCATGCCCTGTGGGGCCACCCAAGACGGGCGGGTCATGGTGGAGAGGGCTGACAGAATGTGGTCCACTGGAGAATGGAATGGCAAACCACTTCAGTATTCTTGCCTTGAGAACCCCATGAACAGTATGAAAAGGCATAATGATAGGGTACTGGAAGAAGAACTCCCCAGGTGGGTAGATGCTCAATATGCTACTGGAGATCAGTGGAGAAATAACTCCAGAAAGAATGAAGGGATGGAGCCAAAGCAAAAACAATACCCAGTTGTGGATGCGACCGGTGATAGAAGCAAGGTCTGATGCTGTAAAGAACAGTCTTGATCCCAGCTTGTGCTTCTTCCAGCCCAGCATTTCTCATGATGTACTCTGCATATAAGTTAATTAAGCAGGGTGACAATATACAGCCTTGACGTACTCCTTTTCCTATTTGGAACCAGTCTGTTGTTCCATGTCCAGTTCTAACTGTTGCTTCCTGACCTGCATACAGGTTTCTCAAGAGGCAGGTCAGGTGGTTTGGTATTCCCATCTCTTTCAGAAATTTCCACAGTTTATTGTGATCCACACAGTCAAAGGCTTTGGCATAGTCAATAAAGCAGAAATAGATGTTTTTCTGGAACTCTCTTGCTTTTTCGATGATCCAGCAGATGTTGGCAATTTAATCTCTCATTCCTCTGCCTTTTCTAAAACCAGCTTGAACATCTGGAAGTTCTTGGTTCACGTATTGCTGAAGCCTGGCTTGGAAAATTTTGAGCATTACTTTACTAGCGTGTGAGATGAGTGCAATTGTGCGGTAGTTTGAGCATTCTTTGGCATTGCCTTTCTTTGGGGTTGGAATGAAAACTGACCTTTTCTAGTGCAAAAAAAGCAAAAAATCAAAATGGCTGTCTGAGCAGGCCTTACAAATTGCTGTGAAAAGAAGAGAAGTGAAAAGCAAAGGAGAAAAGGAAAGATATAAGCATCTGAATTCAGAGTTCCAAAGAATAGCAAGTACAGATAAGAAAGCCTTCCTCAGCGATCAATGCAAAGAAATAGAGGAAAACAACAGAATGGGAAAGACTAGAGATCTCTTCAAGAAAATTAGAGATACCAAAGGAACATTTCATGCAAAAATGGGCTCAATAAAGGACAGAAATGGTATGGACCTAACAGAAGCAGAAGATATTAAGAAGAGGTGGCAAGAATACACAGAAGAACCATACAAAAAAGATCTTCATGACCAAGATAATCATGATGGTGTGATCACTCACCTAGAGCCGGACATCCTGGAATGTGAAGTCAAGAGGGCCTTAGAAAGCATCACTACCAACAAAGCTAGTTGAGGAGATGGAATTCCAGCTGAGTTATTTCAAATCCTGAAAGATGATGCTGTGAAAGTGCTGCACTCAATATGCAGCAAATTTGGAAAACTCAGCAGTGGCCAGAGGACTGGAAAAGGTCAGTTTTCATTCCAATCCCAAAGAAAGGCAATGCCAAAGAATGCTCAAACTACCGCACAATTGCACTCATCTCACACGCTAGTAAAGTAATGCTCAAAATTCTCCAAGCCAGGCTTCAGCAATACGTGAACCGAGAACTTCCAGATGTTCAAGCTGGCTTTAGAAAAGGCAGAGGAACCAGAGATCAAATTGCCAACATCTGCTGGATCATGGAAAAAGCAAGAGAGTTCCAGAAAAACATCTATTTCTGCTTTATTGACTATGCCAAAGCTTTTGACTGTGTGGATCACAATAAACTGTGGAAATTTCTGAAAGAGATGGGAATACCAAACCACCTGACCTGCCTCTTGAGAAACCTGTATGCAGGTCAGGAAGCAACAGTTAGAACTGGACATGGAACAACAGACTGGTTCCAAATAGGAAAAGGAGTACATCAAGGCTGTATATTGTCACCCTGCTTAATTAACTTATATGCAGAGTACATCATGAGAAATGCTGGGCTGGAAGAAGCACAAGCTGGAATCAAGGTTGCCGGGAGAAATATCAATAACCTCAGATATGCAGATGACACCACCCTTACGGCAGAAGGTGAAGAGGAACTAAAAAGCCTTTGATGAAAGTGAAAGTGGAGAGTAAAAAGTTGGCTTAAAGCTCAACATTCAGAAAATGAAGATCATGGCATCTGGTCCCATCACTTCATGGGAAATAGATGGGGAAACAGTGGAAACAGTGTCAGACTTTATATTTTTGGGCTCCAAAATCACTGCAGATGGTGACTGCAGCCATGAAATTAAAAGACGCTTACTCCTTGGAGGAAAAGTTATGACCAACCTAGATAGCGTATTGAAAAGCAGAGACATTACTTTGCCAACAAAGGTCTGTCTAGTCAAGGCTATGGTTTTTCCAGTGGTCATGTATGGATGTGAGAGTTGGGCTGTGAAGAAAGCTGAGTGCCGAAGAATTGATGCTTTTGAACTTGGTGTTGGAGAAGACTCTTGACAGTCCCTCGGACTGCAAGGAGATCCAACCAGTCCATTCTGAAGGAGATCAGCCCTGAGATTTCTTTGGAGGGAATGATGCTGAAGCTGAAACTCCAGTACTTTGAACACCTCATGTGAAGAGTTTACTTATTGGAAAAGACTCTGATGCTAGGGGGTATTGGGGGCAGGAGGAGAAGGGGACGACAGAGGATGTGATGACTGGATGGCGTCACTGACCCGATGGATGTGAGTCTGAGTGAACTCTGGGATTTGGTGATGGACAGGGAGGCCTGGCGTGCTGTGATTCATGGGGTCACAAAGAGTCGGACACAACTGAACGACTGAACTGAACTGAACTGAACTGAGGTGGTATAATCTACATGGAAAAAACCATTCTACCTTCTTTGTGGAGATTGGATTAGAGGGCTCACTCAGTGAATGCAGGTAAACCAAGTCAAATACTATTGAAGTTGTCCAGATGAGAGACATTCATAGATGGGGTGAGTTTGGTGGAGGGAAATAGATGCTATGAGCTATTATTAGAGGATAAATTAACAGAAAACGAAGAGTGAAAGTTGAGGAAGTGTTCATCAGCATCAGGCAGAAGATGAACGTCAATATTGTTTAGAATAGGAACATCAACCAGTAGAGAGGAGGATAACATTTTTAACATAATGAGAGTCATGTTAACAATTCTTTCTATTTAGTGGAAAGAAGAATTCAGGATGTCCAAGAATATTTTCCCTTATTCTGTCTACAGTTACCCATGAAAAAGTCCCCAAACATTTCTGACCTTTCAGCTTGCTGAAATAATGCACATGAAAATTCTTTTTAATATATATGTGTATAAGTATACATATGTATTGGATTGGATTACATAAATACACATGGTTATAACATATAGTATAGCACATATATGCTATTTATTGCATTTTATATATTAATATGCATGCTATTACACTTAAATATTTTGTGTATTTTTGTCTTTCTTTCCTTCAAGGAGATCGTAGTCTGGCAAGTGTTGAGCCAATATGCATACCAACACTAAGAAAAAATCTGGAAGCTATTTCCTAAATCTATTTCTTGACTATCTGAAAGTGAAGCATTAGTGATTTGATGTTTCTTATTTTTAAGTCGAGTGCATCATAGCCATGTTAATATATGGCTTTTAAAGTCTATTAAATATGAGTTCATCCTTATATGTGGCATGTTTAATATTTATAATTTTGCTAGGTTCCTTGTTGGATTCTCACCGTTGGCTATCCTTGGTGATATTTATAAAATGAGGTTAAAATCCACTAAGAAGGAATATAAGAAGAAAGTCCCAAGTTTGTATTTAGCTTTTGATACTCATCTTTAGGGTATGCAAATGGATAATAAGCCTTGTCAGCCAGGATCTGTGATCAGTGTCTTTCCAACTCTACTGCTGGAATTTGTTTCTCTTCCCTTTTAAGATACTAAAACCACAAAGTATTTCTATGGTGTAGGCAAAATGCCCCATCTACCTAAGGAAACAAGGCTAACTCTAAGGATATTGTCTAGTGGGTGTACTAAAACATATTGTCTTTACTTGAGTTTTAGGATGCTGTGAGAAGGAAATACTGAGACAGAGTGAGAGATATGTGGATTCTTTCTTCTGATATCCGGGCATCTACTGGGGATGTGGGAGAGGCCTTAGATAAGGAAGGGCTCAGATGGACTTCTCAAAGATACTGTAAACAGGCTTCTTGGAATTACCTGGGTAGGATCACCGCAAACATGCCCAAGTGGATAAGAGTGACCATCATCATGCAGATGGAGGCTTCCTTGGTTTTTCTGAGCCTTGAGGTGAGTTGAGATCCAGTGGCAAGTCATATGACCTAATGATGGCAACCCCACTGTGGAGACTGAATTTAAATCAATGCTAGATTCCAGGTAAATGACCTGGCAATTAAGACTTAAATGAAGCCTGAGACCATGAGGACCAAAGGGCTGACCTAGCATCATAATAATAGAAGTAATTGCTGATATTTATTGAGTATTATTCTAAGCACTTTGCATGTATTTAGTAACTTAATCCTTATTTCACATAATACCTAAGAGTTAATTACTTATATGATCTTCAGTTTACAGATGAGGAAACTGAGTACAGAAAGGGTATGTAACTTTCTTGGCATTACACATCTAATGAAGAGCCAGGATTTGATGTAGACAGTCTGGTCCACCGTTGTTTAGTCGCTGAGTTGTGTATGACTCTTTGCGACCCCATGGACTGCCGGCTACCAGGCTCATCTGTCCATGGGATTTTCCAGGCAAGACTACTGGAGTGGGTTGCCATTCCTTTCTCCAGGTCTAGTCCATAGATAATGCTATACCCGCTGTGTGTGAGCAAGTCACCAGAGGCTACAGCAAAGAGGCCAGGATAATTTAAAATGGCCAAACCTATCAGGGCTCCAAATCTGGCTGTCCACCTGCTTGTTTTTTCTGTAAATGTTTTATTGGGATGCAGTCATGATCGTTTGTTTATGTACCATCAGTGACTGCTTTGGTCAGTGGCTACTTTGATGTGATAACACCAGAGCTGTGGCAGGGACCATATGGCATGCAAGACCTTAAATATTCTCAATCTGGCCGTTAGCAGAAAAAAGTTTGCCAACCCCTGCAGTGAACAAAAGGTATTCAAAACTCCAACCTGAGGGCATCCAAGAAGTGATATGGATTGAAGGAAGTCCCCCAACTACATGAGGATAAAAAAAATACCCATCTTTAATGCCTATCTGTATTCTGTTTTAGCTGAAAAAGCAGAATGAAGCATTTTACTGAAGAAAAACCCTGTGTTGCCTAAAAATACTCTTTATTTATTGGCCTGGCCTAAACTATAAATTATAAACCAGATTAAGACATTTAGTCAGGGGCTCTGGAAGAATGCCAGATAGTTACATACAAATAAAGAAGTCTACACATGTTAGTTTGGGGTTTAATAGATATTAGAAGTTACTATTCAGTTTTTTGTTAGTAGAAAGTCTTTTTTCCAAGATACCTACTAAGTATTGATGGGTAAAATGGAATGCTGCTTGTATTTACCTTAAATACTACAGAAGAAAAAAAATGCATGGAGTATGGGGGAAAATATCCAGATTAATGACAGTTGTTGAAGCTAAGTGATGAATATGAGTGTTTCTTATACCATTTTTTTAATTTTGTTTGTTTGAAAATGTCCATAATAAAATTTTACAAAATTTCTTAAGTTACTGAAGCAGATCCCATATTTTCTCATGAGCTGAATGCATCATACGGTTCTCATGATATTTTTCCCTTATTTTCTTTGCCCTATCAGTAAAATAATGATAAACTGACTGGAAGCATCAATAGGAAAAGAGAGGAGAAGAAAACTGTTCGGCAATTAGAAATTATCTGACAACTTTGTTTTGTCCCGCTTGGCATCACTGCCTGTGTGAACTAAAGTATTAGAGTGGCAAACTGCACAGAAGGGTCACAAATGAACACCTAATTCCCTCCCTGATTCTCCAGTTTCCTCAGTGGATAATGAAACGTTTGGGCTTCACATCAGCTCCTCTAAAAGGCAAGAAGATACACTCTGACTTAACAAACAGCTTTTGAAGAAATGTTCCTGTTATTAAAAAGGGAGGTAAATATGCATAAAATAACTTTTATAGAAATTAATTTGAATATTAAATTTCATCATCTTAGTAACTGTGTTGAGTTTTAACAATATCTAACACCTGTTAAAAACAAGGTTTCAGTATGTCAATCAAACTGACAATGCTGGAAAAAGAATCACAAAACTTTTCTTTAATGTGCTCCTACGCCCATTCCTGACACTATAATTTTCATTTTGATTTCAAGCTTGATCCCCAAATTATATATATTCATGCCTTCTTAATTTTTGCATATTTTAAAATATATAGTCTGTGTTTTTATATTTGAAGGAAATAAGGTTAATTTATGTTTTGAGTGATGACTGAGTTCTCTGTACCAGGAATTATTACAGGCATTGACAGAAGTAGCAAGAAACATAGCGGAGTCCTGCTTTTACCAACTTTATGTTCTAGACTTTTAAAATCATTATGTTTAATTCATCTACACCCTAACATATTTTTTTCTACTAACTCTACACATTCTGAAAGAAGGAAGTTAAAATGCTCTCTATAATTATATATCTTGTCACAGTCCCCTTGAAACTTTATTTTTGAATTCCACTACATTAAGTTTCTATTTTTAGTAGTAGTAGTCAGTTCAGTCACTCAGTCGTGTCTGACTCTGTGCAACCCCATGGACTGCAGCACGCCAGGCCTCCCTGTCCATCACCAGCTCCTGGAGCTTACTCAAACATGTGTTCATCCAGTCGATGATGCCATTCAACCGTCTCACCCTCTGTTGTCCCCTTCTCCTCCTGCCTTAAATCTTTTCCAGCGTCAGGTTCTTTTCTAATGAGTCAGTTCTTCGCATCAGGTGGCCAAAGTATTGGAGCTTCAGCTTCAGCATCAGTCCTTCCAATGAATATTCAGGACTGATTTCCTTTAGGATGGACTGGTTGGATCTCCTTGCAGTCCAAGGGACTCTTAAGAGTCTTCTCCAACACAACACTTCAAAAGCATCAATTCTTTGGTGCTCAGCTTTCTTTATAGTCCAACTCTCACATTCATACATGACTACTGGAAAAACCATAACTTTGACTAGACAAACCTTTGTTGGCAGAATAATGTCTCTGCATTTTAATATGCTGTCTAGGTTGGTCATAGCTTTTCTTCCAAGGAGCAAGTGTCTTTTAATTTCATGGCTGCAGTTACCATCTGCAGTGAGTTTGGAGCCCAACAAAATAAAGTCTGTCACTGTTTCCATTGTTTCCCCATCTATTTGCCGTGAAGTGATGGGAATGGATGCCATGATCTTAGTATTTTTGAATGTTGAGTTTTAAGCCTACTTTTTCACTCTCCTCTTTCACTTTCATTAAGGGTCTGTTTAGTTCTTCACTTTCTGCCATAAGGGTGGTGTCATCTGCATATCTGAGGTTACTGATATTTCTCCCGATAATCTTGATTCCAGTTTGTGCTTCATCCAGCCTGGCATTTCACATGATGTACTCTGCATATAATAGCATACAACTCTGCCCCTCTAACTTCCCTGGTGGCTCAGATGGTAAAGCGTCTGCCTACAATGTGGGAGGCTTGGGTTCGATCCCTAGGTTAGGAAGATCCCCTGGAGGAGGAAATGCAACCCACTCCAGTACCCATGCCTGGAAAATCTCATGGACAGAGGAGCCTGGTAGGCTACAGTCCATGGGGTCACAAAGAGTTGGATACGACTGAGTGACTTCACTCACTCACTCACTCACTCACTCTGCATATAAATTAAAGAAGCAGGGTGACAGTATACAGCCTTGACATACTCCTTTTCTGATATGGAACCAGTCTGCTGTTCCATGTCCAGTTCTAACTGTTGCTTCCTGACCTGCATACAGATTTCTCAAGAGGCAGGTCATGTGGTCTGGTATTCCCATCTCTTTCAGAATTTTCCACAGTTTGTTCTGATCCACATAGTCAAAGGCTTTGGCATAGTCAATAAAGCAGAAGTAGATGTTTTTCTGAAACTTTCTTACTTTTTTGATGATCCAGCGGATGTTGGCAATTTGATCTCTGGGTCCTCTGCCTTTTCTAAATCCAACTTGAACATCTGGAAGTTCATGGTTCACATACTATTGCAGCCTGGCTTGCAGAATTTTAAGCATTACTTTACTAACGTGTGAGATGAGTGCAATTCTGCTGTAGTTTGAGCATTCTTTGGCATTGCCTTTCTTTCAGATTGGAATGAAAACTGTCCTTTTTCAGTCCTGTGGCCACTGTTGAGATGTCCAAATTTGCTGGCATATTGAGTGCAGCACTTTAACAGCATCATTGTATTAGTAGTAGTAATGGTAGTAATTGTTTGCCTTTATTTCTATTAATGTACCAGTTTATCCTGATTGGTGTTGTAAGCTTAAATCTCACCTTGTCTAACATTGATATTGACAGTTTTATTATTACTAGTATTAATTAAAAGTATTACTATTATTGTTATTAATTTGGGGATTTGCTTTTGCCTGCCATCTTGTTGTCCACCTTCAGTATTTGCACCTATTGATGGTGACATGTTTATTGTTTTTTTTTTTTTTTTTGGTGGGGGAGGTGTGTGTAAATAGCATATTCTTGAGCCTCTTTTATAATCCAATCTAATACATTATCCTTTAATGTGAAAATTGACTTCACTTACCCTGAGTGTGATAATATGTATTATTTTATTCTTTCCATGTTTATGTTTGCTATTTATTTTACTTTTCATATTTTGTTTATTTTTGTCCTTTTTTATTTTCTTAAAAAAATTATCAAGTCATTATTTACTTCTTCTCCCCATTTGATCATTTAGGAGTTCTATTTTGTAACTCCATTAAAGGTTACTTTCTGCAGAAGAAAATGTCCATGTTGAACTTTAAATGATGACTTTATTATAAACCACACCCATTTTACTAGTATTGTTTATACAAGGAAGAAAAAGTTATTGCAAGAAAATTTATACCATATTTACAGCTACATGTGGCTATTTATATTCAAATTAATTAAAATTAAAAACTCTATTTCTCAGTTCCACTTGTCACATTTCAATTTATCAAGAGTCACATGTGGCTTCTTGTTGTTTAGCCGGTAAGTTGTGTCTGACTCTTTTGCAACCCCATGGACTGTAACCCAACAGGCTGCACTGTCCATGGGATTTCCCAGGCAAGAATACTGGAGTGAATTGCCCTTTCCTTCTCCAGGGGATCTTCCCAACCCAGGTACAGAGCCTGCGTCTCTTGCATCGGCAGGGAGATTCTTTACTACTGAGCCACTAGGGAAGCCCTGTATGTGATTGCTGCTAAGTCGCTTCAGTCGTGTCCAACTCTGTGTGACCCTATAGACGGAAGCCCACCAGGCTCCCCCGCCCCTGGGATTCTCCAGGCAAGAACACTGGAGTGGATTGCCGTTTCCTTCTCCAGTGCATGAAAGTGAAAAGTGAAAAGGAAGTCGCTCAGTCGTGTCCAACTCTTAGCGACCCCATAGACTACAGCCTACCAGGCTCCTCCATCCATGGGATTTAGTGGTACCATACTGCAGACTGCAAATTTAGAGAACACCACAGAAAATTCTACTAGACCAAAATGTTTAATAGATTATGCATATATTTTCTATACTACTTATACACATTTTGAATTATATGTAATAAGTTTGTTGAGGTTATTTTTAGGTTAAATATTAAAATTGATATATGAATTCAATTTTCTAACTCAAACATAAAAAGAGCAGAACAGCTGTACACACCAACCAGCTAAAATAACATCAGTGTCTTAAGTGAAGGGTTATTTAACAATAAATCGTTTTAGTTAAGTCAGGATGTCCCAGGAGAGCTTCTTGCAAACAAACTAGCCAAGATTCAATTTCATAATGACAAGATTTCGAATACGTTTAAATCTGACAAGGAAGGATCTTTTCCCCAATGTGCCTAATGTATATAGACTTAGCGTCCTTAAGATATCTGACTTGTAAATAGTCTGAAGCCTTCGCCATTGTCTCAGTAACGGATTGTAATGACTGACTTACTGCAATGTATTCTCAAAGCACTTGTGTCAACAGTCCTTCTGTTTTTTAAAGGTTATTCATTAACTTTCAATGCAACATATGGCCTTTGGGTTCAGCCACAGTTTTATCTGAGGTTGAATCAAATAATTTGGAGACTCAACATTTTATTTCACTTTACTCGAATTAACAATCAAACGTATATTTCTCTACCATATGACATGAGTAAGATGTATACTAGACTGTATTTTCTTCGTCATGACACTATCAAGGCACTACTATTTTCTCCTATACTTAATAAAATACACCTTAGAATAATTCTAATTTTTCTTACCATACACATACACACACACACACACACACACATGCACAGAAGGACAGGTAATCTACCATGGTCCTCTCTTATCCTCTCCAGTTCGTCTGATGACTAATCATTATAATTTATTTGGCGTCTCATATCATACCTTGAGTATTGTTATCAGATAGGGCATATGACTTACAATTTTCTATGTCATTCCAATATTCTTTGTAATGTCAAAATTAGGAAAGCATTTCAATACTCTTCAATGGGAGAGGCATACAAATGTACTGTCTCCACTTGTAAATGTTTAGGTTGTTGTAAAGTTTGCTGTTACAAGCAACAAAGTCATGATTAACATGTCCTTCCTCATGTAGTCATGAGTGTCTATGATACATTTCCAGGAATAGCACTGTGGCATCGGTAAAGCTGTAGTGTCTTTGTTTTGTTAGGTAGTGCCAAATTGTTTTCCAGGGTCTCTACCCACAATCAGACCTCCTTCTGTAAATGTATCGGAATACCTGTCTTTCTATAGCTTTAAAAATAGACTACATTGTCAAACTTCTTTGGGATTTATTTTCTGTGCTATATTGTTCAGGTCCTGAAATGACTGTTATAAACTGTTCTCTAAAACTAATTTGAAAAGAATTATTTTATATTCTAGCACAATTTAAATACTGCTAGGATTATGTCTTTTAAAGATCTGATAGAAGTCTGCCGTGAAAACAAACTTCTGAGCCTGTTACTTTTTTGATTGGGGGACGTGTTCTTTGCAATTGCATGTATTTTGTCCATTTAGATTTTGAGTCTTGCTTTAATGACTTTGGTAAGTTATGTTTTCTTAGATTCTTATTCATTTTATCTAGCTTTACTGATATGAAGGTTCTGGTTTTCAATATTATCTTTAAAAAATTGTGCTTTAAATTTGCTCTTTTTTTTCCTGACATGAAGTTAGAAAGTTTTGTTTTCCTAGTTGGGAGAGTTCTTTGTCTTTTTATTTGTTCATTAATTTTATACCATATTATATTTTACATTAAATAATACTCTGTGCATTTATGTATTTCATGTGTTATTATATGGTCAATTTTGTGGCTCTCCTATGAGCACATAAAATTATACTCTTATAGGCAAAATGTTATTTTACACATATAAACACATACATATATATGCTTACAAATACATACATATAGTTGTATGTTATATACATCAGTAAGATCTTTCATATTTATTATGTTATTTAGACTTTCTATATTTTAATTGTTTACTTGATCACTGAGAGACAAAGTCCATTGTCACTATTAATAATATGCACAATAATGATATCAATATTAATTTGAATCTTTCATGTTCAAACATATGTACTTTTATGATTAAGTAAAAGATGTGAAATCTTTGGGTCATACTTTATTTCCTTGTTCATACTTTTTACCTTCTAAGTTGTTGGTTGTGAAAAAAACCTAAGACTAGTTTGATATTTTCCCTTTTAAAAATTAAGAACAAAATATTTTGTGTAGAGGCAAAGAACTATTAAATCAGTAAGAAATTACAGTACTTTTATCTGGATATTTCACAGTGTGACTACATTAACAAATTTTCTCTTATACTTAGCACTTTCTTTTTTAATTTTGAATTATTTCTTTATTTTAAATATTAAAAAATATATCTGTAATATTTAACTTAGTAAAAATAGTTATATCATTGCTTAGGTTTTATCCTTCAGAGATTTGAATTATATATATTGAGTTTTCTTAATTGGTATTCTACACTTGTCATTTCTCTCTAAACCATTTTAAGTTTGTATTTTTCCCCTGTGTTTCCTTTTATTTTTTTCCTTCAAGAGAGGAAAATACTCTTTTTTCTGTCATAAATTTTAATCTTCTATTTCTTTCTTAACTTTTTCCAGCTCAAATTTTTATTTCATCTTTTTTTGCATTTATACTATCCTTTTTTTTTTTTTTTTTTTTACTAATTTTTATATTTATTCTTTTTGGTTTTTCTTTCATAAGTGTGATTACTTCATATTCATTTTTATTCTGAGCTAAGTATTTGATCATATTTCATCTGTTTCAGAGCAATAGTTCTTTCTTATGAGTGAATGCATTTTGTTGTTATTTTTGAGATTTTTTTCTTATAATATCTTGAGCTCAACTTGGCTTAAGAGGGTACTTCCCCATGTTCCCATCTCTTATTCGAAATGAGAAGTGTAGTTTTGAACTTTGAGAGAGCCTCTTATTTTCAAGAAGGGCATTTTTATTTGGATCTTAGAGAATTTTCTGCTTCTGGGCTCTTTGATGTATCTCATGTCTTCAGCTTGATCTCAGCTACTTATGCAAGCCCTTGTTTATATTTTTGAATTGAATATTATAACCTAATGTCCCTGAACATGGAGTTTGTATATTGTATATTTTATAGTTAATTCATTACAATTATGAGAAGAAATAGAGGCAAAATTGTGACATATACAGCTGTATTCATATCAATGTATTTTCCTTTTTATTGTTAGTTCATGCATTAATCAATTATTCTCAGAAGCTATAATTTATTAGAATCTCTCTTGATTATTTCACTTGGCTCATTTTCTCTGGCTCCAGGATTTATTATATGTGCTAGCAGTTCTTTTTATCTACTCACTGGGACTCAGGTTGAGGTCTGTAGTACATTAATTTGGAGCCATGTCATGAATGGTAGGAAGTTCTGTAGTCTTGTAGCAAAAGCATGGTGTCAGTTCTCTACTAAAAATATAGTAAAAAAAAAAAAAAATACAGCCTTTTTTTTTTTTTTTTCCCCTTCTCTTTGAGATATTCTAGACCCTAGTCTAGACAGGACTCATTACTGGTTCATCTCTCCCTCAGCTGTTCAGGAGCTAGAGGAATCAGACCCACTCCTGTGAAGTTACATGACCCCTTTTTTCTGGAATCCATACTGTTCTGCAGGTCATGTACTTGCCAGGATCCACAACTACTGTCCTCCCCTGGATCCTCTCAAGATCTCATCAGGCTCAGAGTAGTGAAACTCCTGTGGTTGTTCTGGATTTTAGAATCCTTTCAATGTCTGAGGCTTCACCAGCACCTTCCAAAGTTGTCTGGGTTTTTGCTGGGGGTAAAGGAGCTCCCAGATACATTTAAACCACCATATCCCATTTTTCCCCAGTGCTGCCTGTGAATAGGTTTTGTACATGTTTTTCTGAGATTGACAAACTAGGGGAAAATGAATTGGTAAAAGGGTTTAAAATATCTCTTTCTGTTCATAAGCTGCCACAGGTAAAACTTTAAAAGAAAACATCTCCCACATTGCCACTTGCTGTATTCCAAGGTCTTTTAGTTGAATTGAAGGTGACAGTGGTTCATTTCACAAATTGAATTAAAAATGAATTGTGAGAAGTCCTTGAAGAAGCCTACAGTGATTGGATAATGGTTTCTGTTGCCCTATAGGGGCCAGGTTTGAGCATCGCGGAGAATTCAGGTTTCTATAGGAAAGCTGTCCTGCTGCAGAGAAGGAAGATAGGAAATGGTCTGACTTCCAAGGAAACATTCTGTATTCAAAGTCATGGGCCAAGGGAGGTCAGTAAGAAAAGGGGCGCTAAATAATTTACCAAAACAAAGGGACAAACAGGTGGCATTCATTAGGAGTAGAAACATGGAAACATCTACTGAAAGTGTCAGAGAGGTAAGTGCCAAGGGTGGAGGTTTGAACATGTAAGTTGAAGGGGTTGTAAGGTGCCAGCACATAATTTCAGCACCTTTCAACACAAATTGTTCTCTTTTGAGCTTTGGTTAATAATCATCATTATTGCATTTATCTATCTATCTGTCTATATTGGTGAATACCATGATAGATAATTCCCCTTCTTGCTATAACTTCCTTTTCAGTCCTTCGTTATATCTCCTGAACAACTGCCATTGCCCCTTCACTAGCATCTTTGGAAGCCTCCAATTTCTCCTACGGATCCAGCCCTCCTCAGTGCTGTCAGAGTAATCCTTTCATATGAGAGTGACCTCCGATTCTGAGAATGACATTGCTGGAATATCATTCATCTCCTTCATTTTGATACTTTCTATTTTGTGTGTAGAAGGCCAGAGTAGGCACCAAAACAGTGATGTTACTTGGGCTATGTTTCCTGAGTAAGTCAAAGAGGCGAATTATGGATTTTTTTCTATCAGGCAGACCCAGATTGAATGCTGTTCATTTCTGGGTTTATGCCTATTATCCGTCAAATAATGAATACCCCCCAAATGTTACTGTGCTATTATGCTGTGGGGATAGAAGAATTCTCTACAACATAAAACTATTTTTATACAGCTATCAAAGTAGTCTGGAGATTTCAACTTTCATTCAAATAAAATTGAAAGAAAATGAATAACATTGAGACAACTGAGTGCAAAAGAATAATATTATATTTTCCAAAATATACAGATCAACCACTTGAGGCTATTTTATGTGAAAGGGCCATAAGGGTAGCTGAGTTGAATATGCCAGTAATTTCTTTCAATCATCTTTTTTTCCACTTGCAAAGGACTGTATGAAGTGTATCCAGGGAAGGCTACATTTTTGGCAGAGGCAGAATACAAAAATGGGAAAAGATGTTCATTCTTTGACCAACAATAAAAATAATCATTCATTTTCTACTCCTCCCTCACTTAGGATCTAGATAAGAAAGAATTAATTTCAGGAAATGTTAAGTCTCAGACAAGCATCAACACTAGAATTTAGCTAGTACAGATATCAAACGTGGGGACACTTTTGTGTTCCTTTCCCTAAAGATGGTCCAAATGTGGGTGACATTTCTTTCTATTCCTTCCCTGACCACTGCTCAGATGTTACTCTATAAGATGTCTGGTAGGAAAGAGTGTGGTATCTTCAAGGAAGTGAGATCATCTGACTTTATTGTATGAATTTGAAGTGGGGTCTCATTGTTTAAGGCAATTATTTCATCAGATAGCCATCCTTTTAAATTTGTATTTATTTTATTTTTGGCTGTGCTGGGTCTTTGCTGCTGTGTGTGGGTTTTCTCTAGCTGCAGAGAGTGGCAGGGGCCACTCTTTGTTGTGCTGCATGCTAGGCTCATGAGCTGAGTTGCCCCGAGGTATGTGGGATCCTCCTGGACCAGGGATCAAACCCGTGTCTCCTGCATTGGCAGGAGGATTCCAAACCACTGGACCACCAGGTAGGTTCTGGATAGCCATAATTTTAACTTAACTGCTCCATCACGGCATAATGAAGTGACCCCTTGGCTTTCTCTCTTCTGCATGTGTACAGAGTGGAGACAGATCAAGTAAATAGCTGTGAAATGATAGCATTTTCATGATGGATATAGCACTCTTTGGCTGTGCCCCCAAATGGGTATTATTATTATTTTTATTACCATTAAAACAAACAAACAAACTGAAGGATATGCACACGCAAGGCCAAATTGAATCAGAAAAGTAGATAAACAAGTGTGGACTTGCTACTCAAGTTATCAGAACCTTACCAAGTACTTTCCATGTGCCAGGTATTAGGTATACCCTTCTCTTATCTCATTTAATACTCACACCAAATCTATGCAGGTGGTACTATAATTTCCAGTTGCTGCCATATTTTATAGACAGGAAACTAAGGCATGGGGAAGTTAATCATCTTATCCACAATCATTCAAGTAGTTGACAGGAGACCTGGCATTTGTCATGGTGATCATAATCTCCTTGATGGTCTGAAGTCAGTTTTATAGGTTCTATTCCAGACACCTCATCATGATTACAGGACATTCTGATTGTATTGTTTGGATCAAATATTTATAGCTTCTCTGTGAAATTAGGTTGGTAAAACATATATAGGTGAGGAGTCAGTGATGTTACATGTATAAAATGACAAGGTAGGAAAAATGACGTATTTATTTCCAACATTCTGATACTGATATCAAAAAGAGATGGAATATAAGAAAATACAGAGTTTTGGGGAGGTAAGATGCCCAGTTTTTTTAATCTATTAAAAAATTATTTATTTATTTGGCTGCACCGTGTCTTAATTGCAGCAGTGGGATCTAGTTCCCTGACCAGGGATTGAACCTGGGCCCTCTGCGTTGGGAGCATGCAGTCTTAGCCACTGGACCACCAGGGAGGTCCTGGTTCTTTTGTTCCTACCAAAGTTTGTGTCATTGGGTGTATCACTCTCAACTTTCTGAGATTTAATTTCCTCAACTATAAAATGATGAGTTTGGATTTGACTCTCTTGCAGACTGTATATATGTGTGTGTATATTTATCCAAGTTGAAATAATAGGTGCCCACAAATTGTTTTTTCCTTGCATCATCAGCATAATGGGATTTCCTTACCATGTATATGGTCCCTATTTTAAAAGATGTGTATGTACTTATAAAGTTTTAATATAACAGAGCTCATTAAAAATAAAAGCATGAGAATTCTGTTATTAGCCATATGTGAGGTCTGTTACAAGTAGATGCCTGGTGAGCCAAAGCGCTCCCTGCTCTGAGCACTTCTGAAACTTGCTTTCTGAGCCCTCTGTGGAGCCCGGGGCACAGTTGGTCATGCACCGGTTAGTGGATACCAGAGGTCATCTTCATCTCTGAGGAATGATTTCAGTGTTCAAAGTGGCCTAAAGTAAAGTGAACACGGTAGTCATTATGGGCAAATTCACATTTAGTCAAAAGCCAGCTGTGCCCAGCCGGTAATAAGATTTGCTTTTCTTATCTGGATCAGATGTTGAAGTTGGAAGGAAATGAAAAGGCAGGGGCTGCTCCTGGAGGAGTGGTGCCTCTTAATGTGACACCTTTGAACACTGACATTATTTTGGATACATGAATGGATTCTGTTGAACATGTACGGTTATTTACTTTATAGTCATATCTCTGTATCATAAACAAAGCAATCATATTTATGGATTTTACCATTGTGTCCCTAGAGGTGGTAGGAGGAGTGAGGGAGATCTGGGCATAGAATAATTATAACCTTCTACAGGAAATTCGCTCAGTTGTGTCTGAATCTTTGTGACCCTGTGGGCTGTAGCCCACTAAGCCCATGGAATTCTCCAGGCAAGAAAAATGCAGTGGGTAGCCATTCCTGTCTCCAAGGGATCTTCCTGACCCAGGGATCGAACCCGGGTCTCCTATATTGCGGGAGATTTCTTTACCCTGGTGGCTTAGAGAGTAAAGACTTGCCTGCAATGCAAGAGACCTGGGTTTGATTCCTGGGTCACGAAGATCCCCTGGAGACAGGAATGGCTACCCACTCCAGTATTATTTCCTGGAGAATTCCATAGACAGAGGAGCCTGACGGGCTACTGTCCCTGGGGTCACAAAGAGTTGGACATAACTGAGTGACTAAAACTTTCACAAGAAGTTCGGTATTGGCCCCAAGTAATGATGATATTAATATAGGAAACTGGAGCCATTTTGGGGATATGTATTCAGAGGCCTTTCCTTCTGTCTCCATCTGGTTAAAATATCTCAGCTCCAATGAGAAGAACACACTGCACTTTTACATGAAAGACATTTAAGAGGAAATTATTTAAAATATTATTAAGAACTTAGAAGGTTGTTCAACATACTTCTATGACTATCATAAAACTATAGAGATTAATTTGCTGCTTTTGTAACTAAAGCACTGTGGAGGCCTTTGTAATGGAAATAACTGTTTTAGCAGTCATAAAATTATAAGTGAATAGTGTGTTTTGTCTCCCAGAGTATTTTGTGAGGTAATATGAAAGCCAGTTCTGTTGAAAATCCAACTGGGAAGTAAAGTTAGCTGACCTGGATTCTAAACCAAACTCAATTGCTGTTTTTAGATGAACAAATATTTATTGCCTTGATGGCCCTTTTTCTTTCTCTTGCTGAAATGAAGGGGTTGTACTAGGAGTTTACTTTATGATTCATTCTGGGCCCCTGACTAGCTTGTATTGTAAGTACAGCCCTCCCTCAGCCACGCTTCCCTCATCTGCTTTATTTCATCTGACATAAATGGGATACGATTTCATTTCATCAGAAGTTTCATCTCCTCAGAAGGAAAACGTTGAAACCTCTGCCCAATTTCACTTACATACTTGTCTCTCTTGTCTTGTGTCTGTCTTGGCACTTTCATCCTCCTTCAGCAGAGTTGTCAGCTCAGTTTGCTACAATTTCAGCCAAAGCAGAGCTGAATTTACCTATGGAACCTGTTTTCATGATGAGCAAGGGAACTTAATCCAGATAAAACAATGGAACGGATTCCTGGATGCTTGCTCAGCATCGTTGGAAGTAATTGTTATCCTTCAATCAATTTTATCTTGGCTCTAACCCATGTGTGTGGCCTGAGGTCATTTTTTGCTAGTTTCCTTACCTTTCTCATTAGTTGGCTGTGACCTCTCATTGTCATCACCTTCTGGAAATCAAAATATTTTGTTTCTGAAATAACATTCCTATGCATCTCAGAAAGGTAAAAGGTACAGAATGTGTGCGCTGTCTTCTCTTTATACCCTGTAGGTTGTGTAATCCAAGTAAGCTTAGAAACAGATTTCAAACTCAGTATATCTAAGGCAGAACAGGGTTTTTTTTTCTGCAACAGACTTGAATTTCCTGTTTCAGGAATACAGCAATAATCCAGTTTGCCAAACCAGAAATTTGGAAAGTATGTTATTTTCCTCACCTAAAAGTCAGATCCAGAAGAGAAAAAAACAAAGAAAAACTTACCTCTTTTTTTTTTTTTTTGGTTGTTCTGTCCTCCATACCTAGAAAAGTATCTGATATACAGTTAGCATTAGATATTTGGTGAGTTGACAAATAAATTAATATTCCTCTAGATCATGACATCTGATGACCATGAATTGTTGTTAATTACCTTTCTTGTTATCCAGCAAATCCTTCCTTCCTCTCACTCTTTGTCTGCTCACCTGGTTCTGCTCTTTATTATCTCTTGTATTGTGTGCTGTGCTCAGTTTCTCAGTCATGTCCAACTCTTCCCAACCCCATGGACTGTAACCTGCCAGGCTCCTCTGTCCATAGAATTTCCCAGGCAAGAATACTGGAGTGAGTTGCCATTCCCTCCTCCAGGGGATCTTCCCAGGGATTGAATCCACATCTTTTGCATTGCAGAAGAGTTCTTTACCACTAATTTTCTCCTCAGTATCTTACTTCTGATTTCTTTTGGTCAATAGACTCTCCACACTGATTCTAGAATGTTTGATTTAATAAAAACATATAGTCATTTGTGGCATTACAGGTGGTTTTTGTTCTTATAGTTGATTTTCCATAATTCTCGTGATTTATGTATGTAAATGGCATCAACAGAAGAAAGAAAAGAGGTTTTAGGATCGTCATTTTTCATTTCCCTTTAAAATTCTTGTTTAAAGTTTGTATTTATTTATTTATTCTTGGCTACTGCATCTTTGTTGCTGTGTGTGGGCTTTCTTTAGGTGCGGTGAGTGGGGACTTCTCTCTTGCACTGCAGGAGCTTCTCATTGCAGCGGCTTCCCTTGTTGCAGAGCATGGGCTGTAGGCATGCAGGCTTCAGTAGCTGCGGCCCACAGGCTTAGTTGCTCTGCAAAATGTTGGATCTTCCCAGGCCAGAGAAATGACCCAAGCATTGGCAGATGGATTCTTAACCACTGGACCACCAGGGAAGTCCCATTCTCCCATTCTGTAAAAATCTTAATAATGTCTTAAAGTAAAAGTGTTAGTCACTCAGTTATGGTTGACTCTTTGCAACCCCATGGATTGTAGCCCATCAGGCTCCTCTGTCTATGAAATTCTTCAGGAAAGAATACTGGAGTGGGTAGACATTCCCTTCTCCAGGGGATCTTTCTGACCCAGGGATCGAACCTGGGTCTCCTGAATTGCAGATTCTTTACCATCTGAGCCACCAGGGAAGTCAATAATATCTTTTGATCCTTGCTATAAAATCTAGACTCAACATGGCATGAAGGATTGTTTGTGGCCCAACTCCCTTGCATCCACCCGTCTTAGAATTTATATTCTGTCTCCAATAGCTTCTCACACATGAGCACCCTCTTCCCAACCTTCATACATTTGCAATTAGTGAGCTCTGCCTTCTCGGTCTTTTTGGCAGGTTCACTGTTCTTTCAAGACCCTGCTCAAATGTCATTGCTCTCCCCACTATTGTGTCTGCTTAGTGCCCACAGCAAAGAACACAGTGTATTGTAACAGAATTGGCCTGTTTACTTCACAAACAGAAAGTGGACATCTTGAAAGCGGGGCAATATCTAGTTTGTCTTTCAACTTCAGTTTTCAGCTGAGTGGCAACTCAGTAATATTTGTTGAATGAGTGAAAAATTTATCCAGCAACAATATCATTTCTCTTGGGGAAAGTAACTCCTAAAGGATGCCTTTATAAATAATAAACACAGCTTTTTTTCTTGGGTGGAAAAACAGACCTCTCACACATGTTTATTTTGGTTTAATACCAGAAAGGATATGTTACTGTGAGAACAAAAACAACAAAAAAATCCATCAAATATTGTTATAGGAAACATCTCTTACTGTAGCCCAGCTGTGTGCATTGCTACTTTAGAATAGTGTTTTTAAATGTTTTGTAAAATTGCAGCATCTGAAAGAGAGGCCTGGGACTGCGGTGCTTGCAGTGCTGAGCCTGTGGTGCTGGCGGCTGCAGGGAGTCCCCTCGGTCACATCTTTCCCATCTGTATAGGCAGCAGCAGGTGGAACCGGAGCCGTTTGGTCTGTGGATTAGTCAATCACTTTTTCTAAAGACTCTGAGAGGCAAGCTTATTACATTTTGTCTTCAAATCCTTATATGAAAATACCACTGTGGATAATGAGGCTGTTGTATGCATAATTTAACTTTAGGAAGCCTAAATTCCCTGCAAGGCAAATTGGTACCTAGAGGCATGCAATTTGCATTGGGATTTCAAGCCCTCCTCCCGTCTATTGTCCCTGGTGTGGTGTTGCTTCTCTCCTAAATTATTTTCCCTTGTTCTTCAAATGCCAGGTTCAGAGACTGTAACCAGATTACCAGGGTCTCTGTAATGAAAAGTGGCTTCAGAAACCCTGCAGTGCTTGCTTTGACCAGAGCAGAGCCTAATCCCAGCACTCATGGACAGTCTGCACCATGAATAGGCTCCTTTGCCTGCTGCCTACCTCCTGGAGAGGGTGAGGACCAGCCATGCCTGCCTGTGTCCAGAGTGGGCAGCGCTGATCCTCCACGGCTGACTTCACAGATCAATCTGTCAATCTGTTTAGAGACAGACGGCTAGAGAACTGTCTGTCTGAGTTGCCTCAGGAAGAATTTGGCATCTTGGCTGAATCTTCTAGTGACAGACTGCTTTGCTCTTCTCTGGGCTAGAGAAGGTGGCTGTGCTGGCATGGGTACTGATTCCATTTTTCAAAGCCTTGAAAGTAAAGTTTTGTGTAAATGGATCGAGGGCTCAGGAGAACAATCTGCTGATTGTCTTCTAATATTTCATTTATCATCCAATGGGCAGTGTCTATTGTGCCGACAATGCATAGAGACTCACATGTTAGTAAAGTCTAGCTCTTCAGAAATGACTTCTCCCAGGTAACATATTTTTATTTTACTAAGATAAACCTTGGAGACATGGTTTGTCAATATGCTCACTATAACATTTTTGGATAATTTTGGTATTTGCTGACCAGGCCAGTTCACAGATAACTGGAAAACTTCATGGTGCTTAGCAAAGAACCTTAGTCATTTCCAATGTCAACTAAGAACCAAAGACAAGAGAGAGAAGGAGTGAGGGAAAAAAGAGGAAAAGAAAGGCCAAAGAGAGATGGCATTTTAGCTCGGTGATAAAACTGGAGGTCAATTTCAGATCAATTTGTAAATCAGGAGATCTAAACCAGGCTTAGGGTTCACTGACTATTAAGTTGGAGGAGCTAGAACAAGTCATTGCTTCAGTCTTTAGAATAAATACATTGGACTGCACCATTTATTACCTCTTCGAAATCTAACATTCAGGAAAACTTTAATTTGTCCTCTAAACCAGGTAATTGTGATTATTTTCTTAGCTGGTGGGAATGTGTATATTGGCCACAAACAGGATAGCATGTCCTTGGCAGAGAGAGATCCAAGGTCCCTGCAGTCCCCAAATCAGCTATCATTCTTTGAGTTTTTACTATGCCATAGAAACTACATCAAGATTCTTAAATGCATTGTCTTCAGTATTCCTTAGAACTATGAAGTGGTTGTTATTTCCCTTCTTTTATAGTTTAGGAAGTAACAAATTAACTTGCTTTAGCTCCTTCAGGTGAGAAATGGGAGAGTTGGAATTTGAATGTAGAACCTGCATCTTGAGTTCTGCTTTATTCTGCCTCTATAAAATCCTGTTTGCCTGCTAGTGATCCCAAAGTTGAGGTCTTGAGAAGATAGGAATCCTCCTGCTGCATTCTTGACTCTTTCACAGGTGTGCGTTGCTAGCAGACACTGAAATACAGTATAGTGTGTTATGCTAGGAAGAAAGCATATTTGCATAGCTCACACATGAACACTAATTCAAACACAGTGGCATCATGCATCAAAAGATAGGATTAGAGAGGCAACAGAGATATGTCCATTGACTGATGATGTAAAACTTTTTCTCAGTCTAGTTAACGTGGCTCTTCTTTTCTTGTCCTGAGACTGACAGTCGTTTCCTTGTTGGGACAGTCACTAAGATTTGTTCCTGTTGCTGGATCTCCCAGGGCATCCGAGTGCTCTCTGAGTTGGAGATTAATAGCATGACAGCACCAATGACAGCTGTGACAGTGATATATTGCTATAGTGGCAAGAAAAATTTCAAAAAGATACAGAATTCCATCATCATATAATATTTTAGCAATATGTATTCTCCTAGCATACTAGAGAACCACTTTCATTCTTCTAGAAATGTGAGTTATAAATTGAATTCACTTTTATCATTATGATCTAATGCATATAGTCATAATCCAAATAGGAATGATTTGCCAAGAATCACCTATGTTGTGAAATGAGAAGATGTAGTTATTCAGTTGTCATGATAAGTCAGACATTGTACTGGTTTACAATAAGGATAAAAATACTAGGACTAAAAATTAGAGTATTTTATTCCCATCATCATACTTCAGTATGACATCCAGATGGGTATGTGGTTGAGCCTAGGAAGGTGAAGAATGTGTAAGCAGGCATTGTGATTTTAATAAAGTTCAAACAATCTGAGATGGAACAAAATCTTGTAGAAAAAAGACAGGAAGATTTGAATATAGGGACCTATATTGTTTAGTTAGTTCTGGCTTTCTAAATGTTTTCGTAGGATTTTATTGAAGAAATTGGGTTCTGTATTGGCATTTACATTTGCTTTGCAGACATTTAAAGTTAAGTACTTCCAATATTCTTCGGTGTATATAACTTAATTTATAAATTCAAGACATTCAAGTAAGAAACAACAAGATATTAATTTTGAAAATCCATATTTTCTACTTTTGAAAGCATGTGTTCTGTGACTCAGTGAGGAAGGCAAATATTTTGGTGAATTGCAACCTGTAGAGGAAAGAGAAATGTTGATTATATTTCTTTACTTTTATGTCACAGAGTTGTACATGGTCATTTGTTGATATTTGATATGATAACATTTGCAATGTAGTATGTGCAGAATTGTAGAAATAAAAAAATATTTTAAAATGTCTCTATTTCCAGTTCCTAAAATAAGCAGTTCCTTCTAGAACACTTTTATTCAGAGTCTTCTGGTTAATATTATAGTGATAATGTATAAGAAGAAGCAGAAAAAAAAAAGTGATATGTCTTCATAATTAAAATACATGAGGATCACTGTGGGAAATATTTTCTGGATGCTTTTTGAAGAGTTTATTTTACTCTCAATCTCTAAATTCTGACAGTGTTGCTTTCAATATTTAATGATCTTTGGTTCCAAATACTCTCTATTTAGCATTGTTTATGCAAGCAAGTCCCCACTCCAGTACTCTTGCCTGAAAAATCCATTGGACGGAGGATCCTGGTAGGCTGCAGTCTATGGGGTTGCTGAGGGTCAGACACGGCTGAACGCCTTCACTTTGACTTTTCACTTTCATGCATTGGAGAAGGAAATGGCAACCCACTCCATTGTTCTTGGCTGGAGAATTCCAGGGACGGGGGAGCCTGGTGGGAGGCTATCTATGGGGTCACACAGAGTTGGACACGACTGAAGTGACTTAGCAGCAGCAGCAGCATGCAAGCATGAGAGGCTTCCCCAGTGCCTCAGTGGTAAAGAATCCACCTGCAATGCAGGAGACAGAGGAGTGAAGTCGCTCAGTTGTGTCTGACTCTTTGCAAACCCATAGACTATAGTCTACCAGGCTTCTCTGTCCATGGGATTTTCCAGGCAACAGTAGTGGAGTGGGTTGCCATTTCCTTCTCCGGGGATCTTCTTGACCCAGGAATCGAGCCTGGGTCTCCCACATTGCAGGCAGAGGCTTTACTGTCTGAGCCACCAGGAAAGCCCAGGAGACACATGAGATGTGGGTTCAATCCCTGAGTCGTGAAGATCCCCTGGCGGAGGACATGGTATCCCACTTCAGTATTATTGCTGGGAAAATCCCATGGACAGAGGAGCCTGGTGGGCTATAGTCCATGAGGGTCAGACATGACTGAAACAGCTGAGCACACACACACACACACACACACACACATCCAAACGTATACACAATTGGCATGATCACTTTTTATCATACTATGATAAAAATAACAATTTAATGTACTTATGGTTTTTAAAAATCAGAACTGCCTCAAATGGAGGACTCAGATACCAGGAGGCTAGGACCTAAGTAGTGTCAGTTAGGGTGGGACTTAGTCCTAGATTTTGCAATGTTCAACAAATCTTGTATAGCTATGCTAAACTTCATTTGGCCATCATGTTATTACACTTTTTTACATATTATTGGATTAAATTTTCTAAAATATTATTATGCATTTTTGCATCTATGTTTATAAAGAATACTTGTACATATCTTCTCAGTGATGCTTTTGCCTGGTTTTGTTTTTGGGGGAATATTGGCCTCATAAAATAAGTTCTAGAATGTTCCCTCCTCTTCAATTTTTTGGACAAGTTTGTATAGAATTGGTATATTTCTTTCTAAAATGTATGGTATAATTGCTTACTGAAGTCATCTAGGATGAAAAATTCTGTAAGCCAGTTTCAACAACAATTCAATTTATTGATGTAGACAATTTAATAATTAGTTATCTACAGGGTAATTAAAGTTAGCTATTTCTTGAGTTAACTGATAGTTTTTTCCTTTAAATTAATTCACTCATTTAATCAAAGTATTTGATTTTATTGGCATAAAGTTCATAATACATTTACATGTTTCCTTCTGAAAGCTCTAGACTCTATAGTGATGTCTTTTCTCTCATTTCTGATATTAGTCATTTTGCATTATCTTTTATCATTTTTCTCCTAATAACTCAAGGTAAGTTAGGAAAATTTATTGACCTTCTTAAATAAACAAGTTTTAGTTTCATTGCTTTTTCTTTCATGTCTTCCTTTTTTCGATTTTATTGATTTGTGACCTCATAATTGTTTCTTTTCTCTATTTTAAATTTTATTCGATTTTGTTCTCCTGTTTCTTAATATGGAAACTAAGATCATTAGAATGAGGACTTTATTCTTTTCTAATGCAAGTTTCTTTCTTTCTTTTTTTTTTTTTGTACAGTTCTTCTGTGTATTCTTCCCACCTCTTTTTAATATCTTCTGCTTCTGTTAGGTCCATACTATTTCTGTCCTTTATCGAGCCTATCTTTCCATGTAATGCTTTCTTGGTATCTCTAATTTTCTTGAAGAGATCTCTAGTCTTTCCCATTCTGTTGTTTTCCTCTATTTCTTTGCATTGATCTCTGAGGAAGCCTTTCTTATCTCTCCTTACTATTCTTTGGAACTCTGTATTCAAATGGAAATTTCTTTCCTATTCTCCTTTGTTTTTCACTTCTCTCCTTTTCACAGCTATTTGTAAGGCCTCCTCAAACAGCCATTTTGCTTTTTTGCCTTTCTTTTCCATGGGGATGATCTTGATCCCTGTCTCCTGTACAATGTCATGAACCTCCATCCATAGATCATCAGGCACTCTGTCTATCAGATCTAGTCCCTTAAATCTATTTCTCACTTCCACTGTATAATCATAAGGGATTTGATTTAGGTCATAACCTGAATGGTCTAGTGGTTTTCCCTACTTTCTTCAATTTAAGTCTAAATTTGGCAATAAGGAGTTCATGATCTGAGCCACAGTGAGCTCTGGGTCTTGTTTTTGCTGACTGTGTAGAGCTTCTCCATCTTTGGCTGGAAAGAATATAATCAATATAATTTCGATGTTGACCATCTGGTGATGTCCATGTGTAGAGTCTTCTCTTGTGCTATATATTGTTACCCTGCTTATTTAACTTATATGCAGAGTACATCATGAGAAACGCTGGGCTGGAAGAAGTACAAGCTGGAATCAAGATTGCCGGGAGAAATATCAGTAACCTCAGATATGCAGATGACACCACCCTTATGGCAGAAAGTGAAGAGGAACTCCAAAGCCCCTTGATGAAAGTGAAAGAGGAGAGTGAAAATGTTGGCTTAAAGCTCAACATTCAGAAAACTAAGATCATGGCATCTGGTCCCATCACTTCATGGGAAATAGATGGGGAAACAGTGGAAACAGTGTCAGACTTTATTTTTTGGGGCTCCAAAAT
The DNA here is from genome assembly GCF_002263795.3 of Bos taurus. Lineage (NCBI taxonomy): Eukaryota > Metazoa > Chordata > Mammalia > Artiodactyla > Bovidae > Bos > Bos taurus. The sequence goes on from NC_037355.1 coordinate 37,391,663, forward strand.
CACTGCAGATGGTGATTGCAGCCATGAAATTAAAAGACACTTACTCCTTGGAAGGAAAGTTATGACCAACCTAGACAGCATATTAAAAAGCAGAGATATTACTTTGCCAGCGAAGGTCTATCTAGTCAAGATTATGGTTTTTCCAGTGGTCATGTATGGATGTGAGAGTTGGACTGTGAAGAAGGCTGAGCGCCGAAGAATTGATGCTTTTGAACTGTGGTGTTGGAGAAGACTCTTGCGAGTCCCTTGGACTGCAAGGAGATCCAACCAGTCCATCCTAAAAGAGATCAGTCATGGGTGTTCATTGGAAGGACTGATGCTGAGGCTGAAACTCCAATACTTGGTCACCTGATGCAAAGAGCTGACTCATTGGAAAAGACCTTGATGCTGAGAGGGATTGGGGACAGGAGGAGAAGGGGACGACAGATAATGAGATGGCTGGATGGCATTGTCAACTCAACGGACATGAGTTTGGGTAAACTCTGGGTGTTGGTGATGGATAGGGAGGCCTGGTGTGCTGTGATTCATGGGCTCGCAAAGAGTCAGACACAACTGGGCAACTGAACTGAACTGAACTGAATGCACGTTTCTAATGCTACAAATTTCCTTAAAAATTCTGCTTTAGCTACATCCCACAAATTTTTACATGCTCTTTTTCATTTTCAGTCAATTTAATATTCTTTCTAATTTATTTTTATTTTTTCCTTTGTTGAATTATTTAGAACTGTACATTTAATTCCCAAATATTTGTGCATTTGCCAAATGTCATTTTTAAAAATTTCTAACCTAATTCCATTGTGGTCAAAGAACATACGTTTTATAAGCCAACTCTTTTTAAATATATTGAGACATTTTTGGGTACTAATAAATGATATATCTGATAAATATCTCATGTATAGTAGGGAAAAAAGTGTTTATCTTCTATTGTAGGTTGAAGTGTTCCATAACTTAATTTTGTCAAGATGGTTGACACTATTTTTCAAGTCTTGCATATCTTTATTGATTTGCTGTCTTCATCTCTCAATTATTGAGGTAAGGATTGAGGAACAGATAGTTATTGTGAATTTGTTGATACAGTTCTATCATACACATTTACAATTGTTATGCATCCTTAGAGAGTAGTCCCACCCATTTATCATTCTGTGGTGGTGGTGGTTTAGTTGCTAAGTTGTGTCTGACTCTTGCGACCCCATGGACTAGCCTGCCCGGCTTCTCTGTTCCTGGGATTCTCCAGGCAAGAACCCTGGGGTGGGTTGCCATTTCCTTCTCCAGTGGATCTTCCTGATCTGGGAATCGAACCTGGGTCGCCTGCATTGTAGGCAGATTTTTACCAACTGAGCAACACAGGAAGCTCTGTCATTCTGTAATACCCCTTAATTTTTTCTGCTTTGAAGTCTTAAGTCTTCCCTGGTGGCTCAGATGGTAAAGCGTCTGCCTACAATGCAGGAGACCTGGGTTCAATCCCTGGGTTGGGAAGATCCTCTGGAGAAGAAAATGGCAACCCACTCCAGTACTCTTGGCTGGAAAGTTCCATGAGTGGAGGAGCGTGATAGGCTACAGTCCGTGGGGTCACAAAGTTGGACACGACTGAGCGACTTCACTTTCTTTCACTTTTGAAGTCTACCTGTCTGACTTAATATAATGACTCCAGTTTTCACTGGTTATTGTGTGATGTGTTTTTACTCCTTTATACTTTTAGCCTGTCTATAAATTTTATGTTTAAAGCGAGCTTCTTGTAGGCAGCATGTAATTGGGTCTTGTTCTTTTATCTAATTTGATAATCTCTGCCTTGTAATTCATTTGCATTTGCTTTGTTGTCTCATTACCTTAAGTTCCTTGTTTCATTATTTTTATGGTGTCTTTATTAGTATTTTGTAGTTTGTAGAGTGTTTCTTTAACTTTCACTATCTATCTACAAGTGATGTTATGCCACTTAATACATAGTATATGAATTGTACACAATACACTTTCATTTCTCCCCTTTCAACCTTTATGCTCTCGCTATCAAATAGTTTATTTCTAGCTTTATGTCAAACTTCACAATACTTTGTTATTGTTTCTGCTTTAAACATTTGATTATATTTTGAAATATGTTTTTAAAGAAAAAAGAAGTCTTTATATTTACCCACATAATTGCTATTTCCAGTGCTCCATATTCCTTTGTGCAGACCCATATTTCTGGCTGGTATTTTTCTTTTGCCTGAAGGTCATCTTTTATTATTTCTTGTGGTACAGTTCTGCAGCTGATGAATTCTTAGCTACCGTATGTCTGAACATGGCTTTATTGCACCTCTGTTATCAAAATATATTTTTGTTGAGTAAAGAATTCTAGTTTAACTATTTTTGTTGGTTTCTCTTTGCTTTTTCCTTTCAGTTTTTTAAAGATTTGTTCCGATGATGATGGTATAGTTGCTAAATTCTGTTTAACTCTTGTGGTCCAAGGATTGTAGCCTGCCAGGATCCTCTATTCATGGGATTTCACAGGCTAAAATACTAGAGTGGATTGCCATTTCCTTCTTAAGGGGATCTTCCTGACCCAAGGATTGAACCCAGGTCTCCTGCATTGCAAGAAATCTCTTGCATTGCAGGCAGATTCTTTATTAACTGAGCCACCTCCTTTACTGACAGAAATTTCACTGTTTCTGACAAGAATCTTGCTGTCATTCGGATCTCTGTTCTTCAGTACATAACTTACATTTCTTCACTGGACATTATTGAGATTTGCTATTTCTTGTGTTATTATAGAAAGTTGAATATGATGTGCCTTTATATAATATTCTTCATCTTCTTATGCAGGGAATTTATTAAGCTTCATGACTCTGTAGATTTATAGTTTTCATCAAAATTTTTTAAATTTGGCTATTATATTAAAATTTTTTTCTGTCCTTCTCTTCTTGGGGAACTCCAATTCATGGGCATTTAGACTCTCATCCCAGAGGCAGAATTGGAGTGAGGATAGCACATGTTATTACAAAACCCAGTACATGGGCTGAGAATCAGTGGTAAGACTGTAGAAGCTACAGGGACCAGATGGATGCCCTTCATAGGTAACCTGCTTGTCATTCCTGGTTTGTCTGTGGGAGAGGCTGACTCAGCAGCAGGTGCGCCTGGGCTTTCAATTTGAAGATACTTGGGGCTACAATTGAGAAAGTTTGGAAAATGCAGGGATTATATATAATTTGTTCTGTCTTTCATCTTCATTAATACAATTTTCCTTCACTACTGTAATAATTTTCCAAGCAATGGCACCCCAAATTGGTTAGCTTTGGAGGAGGTAGAGATATGCATGCATTATGGAGATTTAGGGACCATCATTTCCTAATCATAAAGCAGTTACGCCTCATATATGCTGGCAAACCAAATTCAGTTGCCTTGTGTATCTTTCTTCATGTCCACATAATGGCTAACATTTACTATATATGTCTCCTTACATAGACCAATGTATACGACAATATATACTAACAGTCATATGGCATGTTGATTACAAAGGGTTTCCATAACAAAATATGTGACTTCAGTCACACCCCTTAGTGGCTAGAGAAGCATTCTAGACATAAGCGTTAAATCCATTTTTTTTTCTTTTCCTTTTTTTTTTTTTTACCATTTGGCCAGAGACTCCACCATCCATGAATGCAGAGGAAGATGGTTTTTAGACCACCACGCCTGCAGTCTCTTGTCAAGTCTGTGAATTGATTGAATAAATGTTGCTCAATTTCTGTTTACCTCACCATAAATGTAAGGTTAGGGGCTACGACTGCCTTGGGAAGATTTCAGGAGGCTTCACTATGTCTAATCATCTCTTATTCTCACACGTACCTTCCATGGTGCCTGGTTCAATAAAACCATTTGAATAAATGAAAGAGCAGATGACACCTATTCAAGTACCCATGCTGGACGGGAATGTGTGGGTGCATGCTAGAGGTTGATGAGCCAGGAATTTAAAGTGAGAATTTATTTATTCCTGCAGATTGCTTTAGCACTGCCTATTTTTGAAATTCGTAGATTCCTTTGTTTGTAGTACTTTTTGGTAACCGATCTGTTTTAAGAAATCAAAGAAAGTTCATGCAGACTGAAAATTGGAGCCGTTTTCTGCACACTTTCCCTGCCCTAAGAAGGGTAGATGTAAAGCACAGTGAAGGATAAAATGATTGGACAGCTGAGGGCCATGCAGTCCCAGAAATGGCTGTTCCAGGAGCATGGGAGGAAATGTCAGCTCTTTCCATTTTTACAGAGGTATTTTTAGAGTGGCTTCTTTTCTCCTTGGCTCATGTCAGGGGCTGCTTTATTATTGTGAAGCTGAATTCTACTGAAAAAATAAGCTTGTTTAAAAAACAGTTATTTCTATTAAAACAGAGTCTATGTTACTTTTTTTTCTATTTTGTTTATTTTTAAAAAATTAATTTATTTAATTGGAGGCTAATTTACAATATTGTAGTTGTTTTTGCCCTACATTGACATGAATCAGCCATGGGTATACATGTGTTCCCCATCCTGAACCCCTCTTCCACCTGCCTCCCCATCCCATCCCTCAGAGTCATCCCAGTATACCAGCCCTGAGCGCCCTGTCTCATCCATCGAACCTGGGCTGGCGATCTATTTCATATATGGTAATATACATGTTTCAATGCTATTCTCTCAAATCATCCCACCCTCGCCTTCTCCTACAACGTCCAAAAGTCTGTTCTTTATATCTGTGTCTTTTTTGCTGTCTCGCATATAGGGTCATTGTTACCATCTTTCTAAATTCCATATACATGCATTAATATACTATATTGGTGTTTTTCTTTCTGACTTACTTCACTCTGTATAATAGGTTCCAGGAGTCTATGTTACTTCTATATCCATTATGCTCTCTTATGAAAGTCTCATCTTTTCTGGGAGTTTAATTAACATTTCTATTGCAATTTTTTTTTTTTTAATTTCTTTTGTCTCAGTTACCTACAGCAAAGGTAAGTGATTGCTTGGATTTTTTTTTAAGAAATGATTTGAAATTACATTTTAGAGGTACATTATTAGTTTGGGACAGATTGAAAGAAAAAATGCAGTGAAAAGTGAAAGTGAAAGTACCTCAGTCATCTCTGACTCTTTGCAACCCCATGGACTGCACAATACATGGAATTCTCCAGTCCAGGATACTGGAATGGGTATCCGTTCCCTTCTCCAGGGGATCGTCCCAAACCAGTGATTGAGTACTGTTGTTAGTGTTCTGCTATATGTTCAGTCATTTTTGCCATATTTGCCTTAATTTTTTCATGATCATAAGTACATAATACACTTATTTTTATTTTTAATATATCTACCACTATATTATATTTATATTAACAGACATTTCAAAAATATCACTTATCATAACTTCATAAATATCATAACTTCATAACCCCAGTGTGTGACTCCTGTAAATTTATTTAATGATTCCACCATTGGAAATATGTATGATTTTAACATTTCTCTTCATATAGTTAATATGGCAACACATACCTTTGGACAAAATATTTTTCCATATTTAAGATGCTTTTCTCTAGGCAGACTCCATCTAGAATTACTAGGTTAAAAATGAGAAACATTTTGATGCCTTTTGATAAATAATGCCTCTTCTAATCTGTTGTCCTGTCATGGGCACCAGATCCTTGACTACAGTTGCAAGTTTATCCATCTGGCTTCTTATGCAATCAGTGTAAATATATACCAGCTTAACATCTGAGATATAGTGATGTACATTGGGATTCTTTGCATAATGTACCTTTCTCTGAAAATAGCATTGGTGATGACCTTCAGCAGATTTGAACAAGGAAATGAGCCTATTGTCCACTCCTCCATCTAACATCTCGGCTCCAGCCATGAGCCAGTCCAGTCTGTGGTTTTTACTGAACAGCATCCCAAGCTTGTCTCTGTTGTCTCTTGGCTTTCGTATCTGTGATTAGACTTATATAACAGAATCAACCGTATTCTTAAATGGCTCTAAAACTGGGCTCATTTTATTTTATTGCTGTCCTAGGGATTCAGCTTTGTTCCAAAGCAGATATGGCAAAACCCCTGCCATCACTACCTGTGCCCAGGAATACCTGCTGGACCTCGTCTCCCTTTGTTTGTGCCCTGGCGTCCACCTCCTCCCGCTCCTTTCACTTGCTCCCTTCTCTCCTCTTATTCTCGGCCTGGCACTTATGCAAGTAGAAGTGACTTTATAGCTCCCCTGAGCTTTTCACGAAAAAGGAACCATTTCCAGATTGAATGCTATTTTTACCAGTCTGAGTTGTATAAAAAGCTTTGGTTCTCTGATACTTTCTGGACAATTCTATTAGCATTCTCCTATACTGTAGACCCCTGGGTTTGATTTTAACTCAGCATTTCCTAAACTGTGCATCTATGGAAATGAAATTTCAATGGAAGCCAGGAATAAAGGTTCCCATGGTCAAATAAGCTGTGAAATGTGCTTCCAAAATTTCCCTCTTGAAGATTTGCATTCACATTAGCATATCTGAAGGGTTGGAGGCATCAGAAAGAAAGGAAATGCTTTAACCTAGTCTTTCCCCACTGAAGACCTGTTTGTGTTGTTTTGCTTTTCATTTTTGTTTTTGTTTCTTTCCTTATTTGTTATAACTATCCCTAGAGTAACTTTTCCTGAAAATCTTCTCGGAAAAAAATCTGCTTTGATCATTCAGGCTGTTTATGAATGTGGCTGAAAATAAATGTTCTCCACAGTTGGAGCTGGATTGTGTACAGATTGCTGTTGAGCATATCAGAACCCTTCAGACATTTGGATAATATAATATCCATGCAGTACTGACTGACTGCAGTGGAGAAGGGAGCAAGCTGAACACAGATAGGGTGCTCAAGCAGAAACAGACAGCAGCCTAGGACTTTGACCTCTGCGTGTTCTGTGGGCAGAGAGCCAGTGACTACCCGTAGCTGAGAAGTACATGAATTTCATGGGCAATTATTTGCCCACCCGTTGGAATGCTTTAGGTTTGATTTATCTGAACCATGTTCCTGTAAAGTTGTCTGTCACCCAAAGGGAATGCTAAGAATGTTTTAAGTACTAGAGAGGGCTCATTGATTTCGTTGGAGCCATAGTGCTCATCCTTTCACAGCTGTGAAACTGCTTTGCTGTGAAATAGAATTTCAGTTGGATGCAAAATTAATCAGCTTTCACAGGTCTAACTTTTGACTAGGACACTGTGACAGTGTGTTTGGTGTACGCTGAGTTTGAGTTTGAAAGCCTACACCTTGCATTTGTGTGGCATCGTGACATTACCACCTGTCTGTAGATGCCGCAGGGAACAGGAGAACTGGGGAGCTGACGGTTTCTCTTCTGCCAGTCAGGCTCTTCCTTGTGGCTTAGATCCAGGAATACTGTAGGAGGGACCTTCACGGCTGTCTAGTCCAACCTTGTGCCCCATGGAAGAGATCCCTACAGACCCATGATTAGAGGCCAGACTGCCCTGTGCTTTCATATTCCTATAATCATGGGAATCCACCACCTTACAAAGGAGCCCGGTACATTTTTCAATCACATCTAGGTTTTGTGTAATTTTTTCCTTTCCTGGATAAGCCAAAAAAGGCATATTCCACGTTGCCTTAGCTCTGTACTGGCGTGAGTTCAATATTGCAGAGACAGTTACTTTTCTTACCTTTGATGGCTCTGATGTGATCAATTTGTGGTATTTTGATTTTGGATGCTTGGGAGGTCCCTATATAGAGAAAAACTGACTTTTGTGATCTGATGTTATCTGCCAAAACCCAGTCTCTTTAGGCAGCTTTAAATTAGAAAGATATACATGTCTTCACAAGAAAGAGGATTAGGCAAATGTAGGCATTTATATTTGGTTCAGTATCTGCACCCTAACCAAAAAAAAGGAGAAGACTGTTTGGTTTTTTTTAGGCAATCATACAGAAAGGATCAACAATCAGCTTCTTTAATGTAATTTAAATATTTTTTTTTTCAAAATCCTACTTGCAAAGGGGAAACAGCTTGTTTACAAAGAGGCTTTCAGTTTTGTAGTAAAATATAATGGAATGAACATTCTCAGCTGTGTTTGTTGATGTGATATATGCCTGCCTTTGCTTCTGTAGAAGGTTAAATGATCTGTGATGATGAGGGAGACAGAGTGAGTGAATCATGGCCCCTGCTATCAAGGAGCTCAGGATCTCCCTGGTGGGGAGCAGGAATGACAAACACCCACCAAAATAGCGGCACTCAAGACAGAGAGTGATGCATGTTATAATAAAGAAATCAGCTGAGTGCTGAGGAAGCAGGGAGGAGGCCAAGGTTAATGCCAGGTGGGCGGACTCGGGAAGAGTGCACAACTAAACTGACCTCTGGGTTGTCTGTGGGGAAATGGATGGGAATTCAAAAGGCAGAGCTTAATGGGAGAGCATTGCCACATGGCTGTGTTTTCCTAGAACAGCTTCCAGTTTGGGATAGGGAGCATTTTAGTCCCTGCAGTCAACATTCTCCCAGGACATTTTCCCCTGTGCTGTTCTTGATCCAGAGCTAAGGCTTTGAGGGATTCATGTATTCACATTATTGGTAGGTTAGTTTCACTTTTAAAAATTTCATATTTATTTATTTGTTATATTTGTGGCTGTGCTGGGCCTGTGCTGTTGCCCGGGCTTTTCTCTAGTTGTGGTGTGCGGGCTTCTCATTGTCGTGGCTTCTCTCGTTGTGGAGCATGGGCTCGAGAGCATAGGCTCAGTAGTCGTGGCACCTGGGTTTAGTTGTTCCGAGGCATGTGGGATCTTTTTGGACCAGAGATTGAACCCGGGTCTCCTTTATTGGCAGGCAGGGAAGCCTGATACCTATACCGGTAGGATAGTTTTGAATAAATATCTCATAACATTGCAATTTAAGGTTCTGGACTGTTCTCTCACCTGCTCAGAAAACCCACAGGTGGCCCTTCTGGTTCGTATTTACACCCTGCCTTGACTCTTCATTTGGGGTAGGCTCAGTGTATGTCTTCTTTTCCTGTGTGAAACACTGTCTTGATTGAGACAGGGAGGGGAAAAATAAAAAGCAACAGTGGTCTTTTGGATGGCTTCAGTCAACCTGCCTTGCTGAGAACACTGGGAGAAGGAACCAGAGGAGGAGGGATAGGCCTTTCAATCTATGAGTGCAAACAGCAGTTCCTCCAAGGCAAAGAAGATGTGTAAATAAGAGCAATAGTCTCTCAGTGTGGAAATTCTCCATAGGCACTCATATTCATTTGTTACTTTTTCCCCAAAATATAAAAACAGTACATGTCAGTATCAGGAGCTGCTCTTTCAGATCTTACAGTCTGGGGAAGGGGGGAGGACCATGTAAACTAGCCTTTTCAATGAAGCAAGATAAGGGCAGGGGCAGAGGGAGTGTGGAATGCTGGGCCTGTGAGGGCAGGTAAGAGAGGCTGCAAACAATGACTTGAGAAGAGGATATCTGAACCAAGCAAGAATGAGGGGGGCTAAGGAGGAGGACTTTTATTATTATTATTATTATTAATTATGTGTACTCAGTGAGTAATTTTTGTGAAGGAAATGGTACATTTACTTAATGAAGTTTCAGTTCAGTTCAGTCACTCAGTCGTGTCCAACTCTTTGCGACCCCATGGATTGCAGCACGCCAGGCCTCCCTGTCCATCACCAACTCCCGGAGATTACTGAGACTCACGTCCATCGAGTCAGTGATGCCATCCAGCCATCTCATCCTCTGTCGTCCCCTTCTTCTCCTGCCCCCAATCCCTCCCAGCATCAGAGTCTTTTCCAATGAGTCAGCTCTTTGCATGAGGTGGCCAAAGTACTGGAGTTTCAGCTTTAGCATCATTCCTTCCAAAGAAATCCCAGGGCTGATCTCCTTCAGAATGGGCTGGTTGGATCTCCTTGCAGTCCAAGGGACTCTCAAGAGTCTTCTCCAACACCACAGTTCAAAAGCATCAATTCTTTGGAACTCAGCCTTCTTCACAGTCCAACTCTCACATCCATACATGACCACTGGAAAAACCATAGCCTTGACTAGATGGACCTTTGTTGGCAAAGTAATGGCTCTGCTTTTCAATATGCTATCTAGGTTGGTCATAACTTTCCTTCCAAGGAGTAAGCGTCTTTTAATTTCATGGCTGCAGTCACCATCTGTAGTGATTTTGGAGCCCCCAAAAATAAAGTCTGACACTGTTTCCACTGTTTCCCCATCTATTTCCCATGAAGTGATGGGACCGGATGCCATGATCTTAGTTTTCTGAATGTTGAGCTTTAAGCCAACATTTTCACTCTCCTCTTTCACTTTCATCAAGAGGCTCTTTAGTTCCTCTTCACTTTCTGCCATAAGGGTGGTGTCATCTGCATATGTGAGGTTATTGATATTTTTCCCAGCAATCTTGATTCCAGCTTGTGTTTCTTCCAGTCCAGCGTTTCTCATGATGTACTCTGCATAGAAGTTAAATAAGCAGGGTGACAATATACAGCCTTGACGTACTCCTTTTCCTATTTGGAACCAGTCTGTTGTTCCATGTCCAGTTCTAACTGTTGCTTCCTGACCTGCATACAGATTACTCAAGAGGCAGGTCAAGTGGTCTGGTATTCCCATCTCTTGAAGAATATTCCACAGTTTATTGTGATCCACACAGTCAAAGGCTTTGGCATAGTCAATAAAGCAGAAATAGATGTTTTTCTGGAACTCTCTTGCTTTTTCCATGATCCAGCGGATGTTGGCAATTTGATCTCTGGTTCCTCTGCCTTTTCTAAAACCAGCTTGAACATCAGGAAGTTCATGGTTCACGTATTGCTGAAGCCTGGCTTGGAGAATTTTGAGCATTACTTTGCTAGCATGTGAGATGAGTGCAATTGTGTGGTAGTTTGAGCATTGTTTGGCATTGCCTTGCTTTTGGATTGGAATGAAAACTGACCTTTTCCAGTCCTGTGGCCACTGCTGAGTTTTCCAAATTTGCTGCATATTGAGTGCAGCACTTTCACAGCATCCTCTTTCAGGATTTGAAATAGCTCAACTGGAATTCCATCACCTCCACTAGCTTTGTTCGTAGTGATGCTTTTTAAGGCCCACTTGACTTCACATTCCAGGATGTCTGGCACTAGGTCAGTGATCACACCATCATGATTATCTGAGTCATGAAGATCTTTTTTGTACAGTTCTTCTGTGTATTCTTGCCACCTCTTCTTAATATCTTCTGCTTCTGTTAGGTCCATACCATTTCTGTCCTTTGTCGAGCCCATTTTTGCATGAAATGTCCCCTTGGTATCTCTAATTTTCTTGAAGAGATCTCTAGTAGTTAATTCTCTGAATGACCTTCGGGATATATGTATTTGATATACAATTGATATGAGATGGACACGGATAACACTAATACATGAGTGTGTGCTGCAACAAAGATGCAGAGATATTAATGACGTTCGTCCAGTCTCACCAGAGCCTGGGAATTTTTCAATCATCTAATGGAATAACATGCATTTCTTCTAAAACTCTTGATACAAATGAATTTAAGCTCACCTTACATTAAGGTATACATTTTGGAAGCAGTGAATCCAACAAAAAGATATCAGAGCTCAAAGGGAGGGCTAACATTTCTTGAATACATATTTGTGTTTTTTGTGTGTTAGTTTAGTGAGTCCTCATAAAAAATTGTCTGATATTGTTGGCTACCTGCTCACGTTTTCTCCTCTGTGACCTCTCCTTCTGACTCCAGTCCAGTTTGTTCTGGCAATCAGTCCATTCTCCCTGTGGCTGTGTGCTTTTCCTAAGCTGCTCAGAGGAATGCCAGTCCCCGTGCTGGAGACTGCTGAAGAGGTGGCCGGGTGATGTAGTTCCATGAAAGATTCTGTCTAGAAGTGATGTGTAATGTCACGGCAGCTACTTGTGATGAGGGAGCCTAGCTTAAGGAGAAAGCCAGTGATAGCTGAGCAGGACGATTCCTGGGTCCATCCTGCTTCCATTTAGACACTGAGTTTGACAGCCCAGGAATCATGTCTTGTTAAGCAGGATAATGTTATTTTTCTTTTGATTTAAGTCATTTTGAGTTGAGTTTTTGGTACTCTCAGCCAAAATCACTCTAACTGCCATAGGTGCAAACTCTCATTATCCCCATTTCATAGACAAAAGGACTGAAGGGTAAAGACATTAAGTAACCTATCCAAGATCTTACAACTAGTTAAGTGTCCAAATCAGGATCACATTGAAGTCTATCTTATTTCAAAATCTATTGCTTTAGTCTTTGGCTGCACTTCTCCTGCATATATATATTTATTTGAAATAGGTAACACCAAAGCACTTAAATCCATGTCAAACATTTTAAACAGTTCAGATATATAAAATATGTAATTTGTAAAAAAGCTACCATCTGCCATCTTTTATTTAGCAGTTGGGGACCTTTCTCTGTAAAGGGCCAGGTAAGTAAATGTTTTTGTCCTTTTAGGCTTTGCTGTCTCTACTTAACCAAATTGTAGCTTAGAAGCAGCCAGAGATAATGTATAAACAAATGAGCTTAGCTGTGTCCAAAACAATTTCACTTACAAAAACAGGCTGTGGGCTCCAATTTGGCCCCTGAACCACAGTTTTCTGCCCCCAGGTTTTTTTTTTGGAGCATAATTTCTTTACAATGTTGTATTGGTTTCTGCTGTACAACAGCATGAATCAGCTGTAAGTGTATATATATCCAAATTAAATATATCCCCTCCCTCTTGGACCTCCCTCTCCCCGCATCCCACCCCTCTAGGTCATCATAGAGCTCTGAGCTGAGCTCCCTGTGCTATACAGCAGCTTCCCACTAGCTCTCTATTTTACACAGAGTAGTTTATATATGGCAATGCTACTCTCTCAATTCGTCCCACCCTCTCCTTCTCCCCTCATAGCTCAGTTGGTAAAGAATCTGCCTGCAATGCAGGAGACCCCAGTTCAATTCCTGGGTCAGAAAAATCCCCTGAAGAAAGGACAGGCTACCCACTCCAGTATTCTGGCCTGGAGAATTCCATGGACTGTATAGTCCATGGGGTCATAAAGAGTAAGACATGACTCAATGACTTACACTTTCACTTTCACACTTTCTCCTTTTCCCACTTGTTCACAAGTCCATTCTCTATGTCTCTATACCTGCCCTGCAAATTGGTTCATCTGTACCATTTTCAGGATTCCATGTATACATGTTGATATATAATATTTGTTCTTCTCTTTCTGACTTACCTTACTCTGTATGACAGGTGCTAGATTAATTCACATCACTACAAATTACCTGATTTCATTCCTTTTTATGGCTGAGTTGCATTCCTTTGTATATATGTACTACATCTTCTTTATCCATTCATCTGTTGATGGACATTTAGGTTGCTTCCACGTCCTGACTGCTGTAAATAGTGCTGCAATAAACATTGGAGTACATGTGTCTTACCCCTGTTCTTTATGAACTAAATCTGATTCTTAGTTAAGGGTCACCAATGGGGATGGATAAAAGGGGGTGTTGCTAGGTGTACGCATGAAAATCACACCAGAAAGAAGAGGAGACCGGGAGTCCCAGTGTGGGAAGGAAAAAAAGATTTTCCTCTTTTGCCAAAACTTGAGGTGTCGAAGAGAGTGATTATGTTTCTCTTTGTAGTGCTGTTTGGGGAATAGCTTAAGTAGTGCTAGTGGTAAATAATCCACCTGTCAGTGCGGGAATTGCAAGAGATGTGGGTTCAATCTCTGGCTCTGGAAGATCCCTTGCACCTGCTTCATTATTCTTGCCTGGAAAATTTCATGGACAGAGGAGCCTGTTAAGCTACAGTCCATGGGCTCGCATAGAGTCAGACACAACTGAGTGACTGAGCATAAAGGTAAAGAGAGTGGAATCTCATGACTTCTTCCCTTAGAGAAGCAAAATCGGAAGGTGGCTAGCCTCTCATCTATACTGTTTTGGAGTTTATATTAAAAATTCCAGATTGTCTCAGCATTGGTTTCATTATTGAATGATCCACAAACACTTTAATATATAGCAGCTCTTTCTGAAAATGAAGAGATAAGGGTCGGAAATGAACAGATGATTATAGCTATTTGATTTCAGCTTTAATTGCTTTCCAACAGGCACAGAGAATGGACCAGTTTTCTCAAAACAATACTTGTTCTGAAACAGAGGTCTGAGAGTCAAGTTTTGTCAATACCGCGAAGTGATTGGGGAAGTACACGACGGGTTTCCCTTCTTTCTCAGATTGCTTGCAGTGTGTGCTCCCTCTCTTTCAAAATCGTGGCATGAAATTGACTGTGACTTTTATGCAGGATCTAAGCTATTGAACAATATTTGTCTCCTTTTACCTATCGATGCACTGAAAACTAAAAACCTCTGTAGAAAGCCAAGGTGAAAAGACAGCAAGGTTTTTACTTCTTCTGCATTCTGACACTTGCTGATTGACACATCATGTCTCTGTGGATTTGTTTATTCTAGATATTTCATATAAATGAAATCAGATAGCCTCTTGTGTAGCTTCTTTCATTAAGTATTACACTTTTAAGGTTCATCTATGCTGTAGCATATATCAGTGCATTATTACTTTTATTGGTGAATAGTATTCCTGGATATAACACGTTTTTTATCCATTCATCACTTAATGCTTTCATGTTGGGAGTATGCATATGTTTCTATGAATGTTCATGTACAGGTATGGACATTTGTTTTTCATGAACCTTTATTTTCAGTTGTCTTGGGTGTGAACTTAGAAGTATAATTGCTGGTTCATATGATAACTTTGCTTAACATTTTGAGGAATTTCCTAACCATTTTTCAAAGCAGTTGCGCCATTTTTCATTCCTACCAGCAGGATATGTTTTCAGTTTCTTCAAATTCTCTTTGCCAGCACTTGTTAGTGTCATTCTAGTGGGTGTGAGGTGGTATTTCAGTTGATTTTGATGTCTATTTCCATAATAACTAATGATGTTGAATATCCCTCCATATGTTTTTGGATATATGTGTATATTCCTTGAAGAAATTTCTAATCAAATAGAAAGTAATATTTTTAAGGAGAAAATTCACAGGATGAAACTAATATTTAATGGAAGTCAGTACTGCCTTGGGTCCTCTCAACTGTTATAAAAATTGGTAATGAGTCATTTTATAATATTTTAAAATAAAACAGAAAAATTAAGAACTGGTTGAAAAGCAGGTGGACATGGTTGAGCCCAAGACTCAAACAGGATCAACAGACTTTTCCTTTATGCCATGTGTATTCCAAGCATCTATCTCTTGTTTACATTTTCACAGATTAGTAAGATAATCATGACTGAATGAGTCTCTCTCTTCTCCGACATAAGAAAAAAAAAACATAAATAAAAAATTTTGAGTAGTAATGCAAACAAATCTTTATTCTTTTCCTGAAAGCTGTGTAATAGTAGATTTGTAGACTGCACTTGTCACATCATTGGGTCTAGTAATTGATGGAGACATCCCTCTCTTTATTAATCTAGCCTTTTTAGTGTGTGCTAGGTCACTTCAGTCATGTCCAGTTCTTTGCCTGCCAAGGCTCTGTAGCCTGCCAGGCTCCTCTGTCCATGGGATTCTCCAGGCAAGAATACTAGAGTGGGTTGCCATGCCCTCCTCCAGGGGATCTTCCTAATCCAAGGATAGAACCCATGTCTTTTATGTCTTATGCATTGTCAGGCAGATTCTTTACCGCTAGCATCACCTAGCAAATGGGAAATCTATGAGCTTCCATTTAAGGAACATTTTAATATTTGAAATTCTGTAACCCTATCCAGTCTCTAAACACATGCTAAGAAGTCAGCAAATTCTGAGTTTGTGAGTACATTTGCCACCCCTCTCCCTGCCTGCACTTAGTGTGGTCTGGGTACTTGACAGTTACACATGCCTGGGGGCAGCCACATGCTTTATGATCTCTGAACTGAGTTCCTCACATCCACCCCAGGAATCAGTGCAATACTCAAGAGGCTTATAGGAGGAGCCCAATGACAGATTGTTAAATAAGTAAATGATTTTAATTGGCATCATACGCAGAAGCATTGAAGAATTAGGTATGTTGGTGCTTAATAAATACATGTTGACTTACTTAGCAAAAGGTAAATGAGGGAAAGAAGTGCTTAGTACCCCGTTACAAGACCCATTGCCAGTCATCATTCCTATTTCTCATTCAGGTTTCGTGGAACCCCATTAATTATACATTTTAATGTATTTAATTTATTCATAATGCTGACAAGCTACAGAGTTTGAATGAAAACTCAGATTTCCAAAGGTATGTTACAAACATTATGAGACATTTTAGGCTAAGCACGCATAGCTCCACATACTGAGGCCAAAGCCCAGTGGTGCAAAGAACCACATCTTTCCCCTTTCACTTGGGATGGTCCCTACACTGTTACTAAGGAGCTGAACAGCGGTGGAGAGGATGTCTTTTTAAAGAAGTGAAATTAGTTATCTGTAGGAGGTTTGGGGAAAATGCAATTGTTTAATAACCTGATTGCATGTCCCTAAGACCTAAAGGTTGTCAAAGTGATAAATGACTTAGTGACAATCAATTCTAGGTTGTCTGCTTTGAACAAAAGTGGCATTTTAGGGGCTAACTCTGCATTATTGAGCACTTATATTTTGAGGTAGCAATTCTTCTGTCTTTTCCCTTTATCTTTTTTTTTTTTTTAAAGTTTGTATATGTTGAACTTCAAGTGCCTTAAGTTTCCAAGGACTCTTGACGTTTACTGCATTTCTGCTGACCCTTCATGTCTTCTTGGTCCGGATACTTGGGTTGCACATTTGCGTTTCTTGTCCTCACTGCCATGTGTTCTAGGAAATTGTAGCTGTTCCATCTGATTTAGCATTTCTTTATCATTTCTTGTCTATCTGGCAATATGGTAACTGAGGTGGGGGCTGGAGATGCAGGACAGCTTGAAGACATAGCCCTGGTACTTAAACATGGAGCACTTCAGCTTTTACAGTCCTTAATATCATTTTCATAATTGTTTATGTCAGCCAGAGTGGGTACTCCCTGAAGTCTCTTTGAAAGTTTATTTGGGAAACTTCTCTTTCTTATTTTATTTTTAATTGGAGGGTAATTGCTTTATGATATTGTGTTGAACAATGTGAATTGGCTGTAAGTATACATATAATCCCTTCCCTCTTCAGCCTCCCTCCCAACTCCCCATCCAACCCCTCTAGGTCATCACAGAGTACCAGCTGAGCTCCCTATGCTGCTGCTGCTAAGTCGCTTCAGTCGTGTCCGACTCCGTGCGACCCCATAGACAGCAGCCCACAAGGCTCCCCCATCCCTGGGATTCTCCAGGCAAGAACACTGGAGTGGGTTGCCATTTCCTTCTCCAATGCATGCAAGTGAAAAGTGAAAGTGAAGTCGCTCAGTCGTGTCCGACTCTTAGTGACCCCATGGACTGCAGCCTACCAGGCTCCTCCGTTCATGGGATTTTGCAGGCAAGAGTACTGGAGTGGGGTGCCATTGCCTTCTCTGGAGCTCCCTATGCTATATAGCAACTTTCCCTAGCTTCCTACTAGCTATCTATTTTACATATGGTAGTGTATATATTGTCAATGCTGCTTAGTCAATTCATCCCACCCTCTCCTTCCCCCGGGCTTCCCTGCTAGCTCAGCTGGTAAAGAAGCCTCCTGAAGGGCAAGAGACCCTGATTTGACTCCTGAGTTGGGAAGATCTACTGGAAAGGGGTAGGCTACCCACTCCAGTATTCTTGGGCTTCCCTTGTGGTTCACACAGCAAAGAATCCGCCTGCAATGCGGGAGACCTGGGTTCAATCCCTAAGTTTGAAAGATCCCCTGGAGGAGGGATGGGCTACCCACTCCAGTATTCTGGCCTAGAGAATTCTATGGACAGAGGAACTTGGCAGGCTACAGTTCATGGGGTCCCAAAGAGTCGGACAAGACTGAAAGACTTTCGCTCACTTTACTCCTTCCCCCGCTGTGTCCGTACGTCTGTTCTTTACATCTGCATTTCTATTCCTGCCCTGAAAATAGGTTCACCGGTGCCATTTGGGGAACTCCTCTTGATTGACTTTTTTTCACACCCAGAATTACAGGGAAGATCCCAAGGATGGAGGTGGTGGCTGGGGTAGGGTCAGGATTGAGAGTACCAAGCTAAGTGAAATAAGTTAGGAAAAGACAAATACTATATAATATCTGCAAGGAGATCCAACCAGTCCATCCTAAAGGAGATCAGTCCTGGGTGTTCATTGGAAGGACTGATGCTGAAGCTGAAACTCCAGTACTTTGGCCACCTAATGCGAAGAGTTGACTCATTGGAAAAGACTCTGATGCTGGGAGGGATTGGGGGCAGGAGAAGAAGGGATGACAGAGGATGAGATGGCTGGATGGCATCACCGACTCGATGGACGTGAGTTTGAGTGAACTCTGGGAGTTGGTGATGGACGGGGAGGCCAGATGCACTGAGATTCATGGGGTCGCAAAGAGTCAGACATGACTGAGCGACTGAACTGAACTGATATAATATCACTTTTATGTGGAATGTAAAAATTCTAGACTTAAAGAAACTGAGAGTAAAATGATGCTTCTAATCATCTCTCAATGGATTCTAGTTAAGCACACGGTGGAAGTAACATGTTTCCTATGCAAAGACAACATTAAGGTTAAGACTAGTTATCATCTGAACTCACTTTCCAAGACATTCTCACACAGAAAGGAGTGTGGAGCTCAAAGACACGGGTGTTCTCTCTTTGGACTCTTACATTTATTTTTCTGCTCCTGCCCTGACACTTGACATAGTCTGCAAATGCTTAAGCAGGGATTCAGACCTAGACCTGTAGGGCCCATGTCTGTACTGCCTATGCCTTCTTCATGATCCATACAGAGAAGGAAGTGCTTGGATTTCTGAACATTAACCAAAAGGATCTGAATAAAATCTAAGATTTTTAGAAAGGGAAAGATTTTAAGTAAGTAAAGTGAATGACGTTCATTTTTATGAAAGAATCTGAAGAATCATGTCAATGTTTAGACATGATTTCAAAGCTGCAATAGCATGTAAAGGAAATGTGAGAGAAATAGAAACTCCCAGTGTCAAGCACTGTCTTTATTTCAGGTTTTATTCCCACCTACCATTTCCGAATACTTTTCTTACAGTTTCAGTATGTGCTCAGAAAAATGGGTGTAGGGTGGATGGGGAGAAGATGAATGGATTCCTGAAAAAATCACTTCCTAATGTTATTACATTGATTCATAATAAAGTGACTAACAACATTTGGCAAGAAGAGCCTTGACTATACACATCTTAAAAGAGTCTGGGACTCAGCAGGTGAGCTGCAGAGGATTGAAGGATGCTCACTGTGGAGCTGGGCTTCTCTGGGTTTTAATTTTGCCTTTCCATTTACTAGCTGTGAAATTCTGAGCATATTGCATGATCCCTCTATGCTTCAGTTTCCTTTCTGCAAAATATTTATATCTGATTAATAGGTTTATTCCAAACATTATTATCACGTGTTAACTTCTAAGGTCTCTGTTATGCTAAGACTTTCTGCTTTCAAGTGTTGTACCTATAAAAGCTAAAGACAGGTCTAGACCATGAGACGGAGAAGGTGATGGGCACTCCACTCCAGCACTCTTTCCTGGAAAATCCCATAGATGGAGGAGCCTGGTGGGCTGCAGTCCATGGGGTCGCAAAGAAGATAGGACTGAGTGACTTCACTTTCACTTTTCACTTTCATGCATTGGAGAAGGAAATGGCAACCCACTCCAGTGTTCTTGCCTGGAGAATCCCAGGGACGGGGGAGCCTGGTGGGCTGCTGTCTCTCGGGTCGCACAGAGTCGGACATGACTGAAGTGACTTAGCAGCAGCAGCAGCATCAGCAAACCATGAGAGGGTCTGATATATAGCAGTGTGCTTCGTTAGTTATATTGACTGTTAAAGTTCCACAGTGATTTTATTCTACTTGGTAAATCACCACTGCTCCTATTCCCCTGAAGAAAACCTCTCCATGACATCCAGTATGAAATGCACAGAGTACCTAAACTTCCTCACTTATTATTGCAGAAACCAAAGAGTTATGATCTGGCCCCACAAGGACCCTGCTCTATCTATGAATTGATTTATTCTGATTAGACTTGTCATCTCCATACTGCTTATTAAATATTTTAAATATCACGTCTGTGTATACTTGACAGGCAAGAAATTTGAAATTAGGAGAAAGTTCTTGAATAAACAAACATACAACTATTTATTGAGAAGCAATAAACTATTTTTCACCTGAAACCAATGGACATTAAAAAAAATAAACCCTGATTATTAGCAATCAGCCTCAGGTACATTCACATAGGCATAGATATATTTTTCACCATTTAGCTTCAAGAACATTATTATGGTACAGTGTTACAAGGTGGTGTTTACCTTATCATGCTGAAGGTATGTGTGTGTCTCTGATGTTGGTATAATCCTCATTTTTATAGCCATTAAAATACTTATTCACTCTGAAAGCATACATTAAGCATCTACTATATGTCAGGTCCTGGGATAAATGATAAGGATTTAGAGGTGACCTTGCCAGGTCCACAGGAGCTTGGAGACTGGTTTGGGAAAAAAGTATGGTAGATATGTAAACAGTTGAATTGTAGTTCAGGAATCATTCATGGATTAGAGGGAGAAATGAAGTGTTATTGGAATTTCGAATACTTGTATCCTGAGAGATCTGGAGAAGGGTTCAGTAGGAGCTCACATTTTACATAGATTTTAAACAGTGAGAAATGTTTTGCCAGATGAAGACCTATTGTCTGTGTATAGGTCAAAAGAATAGCGTATATAAAGTCACAAGGTCGTAAAAGGCCTGATCTGTTCCAGTGTTCGTGCAGCCCAGGGAATGTGAGAGGAACATGGGAAAGTGAAGCCTTTTGTGTTTGGCTTATGTGGGGAATTGCAGGAGAAGCACTTGTTGATGAGATCACCAGGGGATTTTAGGCAGCTAGGGCACGCTATCAGGTGGGTGCGTCACCTGCTTTCTGAGCAGAGCACTCTTGCAGCAGCACAGGGAGAGTAAACCAGAGGCTCTTGCTACAGGACCAAGAGGCTCTCAGCCGCTGTACATCACATAAAAGTGCTTCAGGGAGATAAAGATATCATGGAGAATGAACACTTCCCAATTTGAAAGTCATCCTTACAAGGAAAATCAATCCCAGAGGGTTGTTTAGGGAGTGGGCATGGTATAGAAGGAGAGCTGGGTAATTGAGGGCTAAATTGGCCCCTCATTTAAATACCTCAATGCGCCTGATTTGGAAAAGAGGCCCAGCTCAGAAACCAGTTAGCATCAGCTAAGGTCCTGTGCTGGAGAAGCTCGAAAGGCCTCGCCAATAGGCCTCATGGATTTAACCTCGGTGTTCTCCTTCCTTCTGGAAACCAAGATTGGATAACCACCTACAGAGGGCCATGTTCTTTCCTGGGCTGACAGTATTGGGAATTTCTCTCTACATGCTGCTGCTCCCATATAAGTGAAGTCTGAAAAAGTGGGAAGCTGTCCTGCTGGCAGCCAGTCTGTGATGTTTCCAAAAGGGTAAATGTGGTATTCCAGCCAGCTACTCTGTGACTTTACTTGGAACAAGAGGGACACAAGGCCGCTCTACAAAAAATCTTCCGAATATCTCCGTCTTCTGACCCATGAGAGGAAGTGACTGCTGCTCTTTGTCAGTGATAAATCCTCTTCTGTCCTGGGTTTTTAAGCGATGTGTTCGTGGTAAGATGGCCCCTGTTTTTCTGAAGGTTAATTCAGCCCATGGGGTAGTTGCTGTACAGTTTAAACTCCCCAGCCAGGCTGTTTTTAGAAAGAATTAAGTCTCTATGGGGATTTTAAACTCCTCATCTCTAAGGTAAAAGTCTCCAAGTCAGGGTTGGTGGGAGGATATTGTCTGCTTGAAAGAGTGAACGACAAAGAAAGGAAAATGAGGGGAGTAGGGCCCTGACCTAAATGAGGGAATCCCCATGAGAAGAGCCCTGTGCTTGGTGATAAAACCTGAGGGATTTTGTAGAGAAGAACTAGCTAATGGCAGTTTATTTATTTTTTTGCTGTATGTTCTGATGTCTCATAATACATGCTCTGGATGAAATCTATAGATTACTGTGAGAGTCTGTGGGGTGCAGGGTAGCTCCCTGGAGAGAGGAGCCTGTGCAAAGGTTTCAGTGGGTGTGGATTCGGCCAAACAGCTGTTGCCAATGTACTGAAAAGGTAGGCAGGTATTATGTATGAGGTGAGGACAGAAACAGACAAGGGCTTAGAAGGATTTTGATTGTCTTAATAAGAGCTAGGGATAGCCACTAAATCATTTTCCAGAAGTTTTTTTTTTTGCATTATGTGTTGTATACACATTATGCAAACTGATTGTAATGTGGGTAATTCATTTTAGGGTGACAAGCAGGTATACAGTAGACTTATAATGAATATTCCAGGTGAGATAAGGTGGGAAGATGTGGTAGATTCTGGAGATGCTTAGGAAGTAGAATCACCCACTGATGTTTGATGATTCATGTGGAGGGTTGGAGGGTGGACTTCTGGCCTGCCCAAGCGAGTCAACAGTGGGACATTAGTTGTGATTTAGAATCCTGAAGGAAGAATAGGGTTGTGGGGGAAGAACAAGAGTTTAGTTTTCTACCAGTTAATTGGTAGGTGTCTTTGGGATACACATCAGGACGGGAGAGGTAGACAGATTGAGCCCAGAAAAGCCTGCAGGATGGTAGATTGAACTCAGGTGTAACTTTGAGAGTTATTGTCATGCAGATGACATCAGGCAGGATCACCCAAGACAGCTGTTCTCAGAGTTTAGAGTGTATGCAAATTATCTGGAGAGCTTGGTAAGCAGCAACTCACCACTCGCCTCTAGAGTTTCCGATGCAGTAGGTCTGGAATCGGGCTCATGGGTTATCATTGCTCATATACTCTCAGATAATGCCAATACTGCTGGTCTAAGGACCACGCCCAGAGGAGCCCTCACCTAGAGACAAGTAAAAGTTGGTTTTCCCCCACCCATCCCACCAAAAAAAGGAAAAAGAAGTGGTCCCTGGGAAGCAGTCTAGTGGAACAAGTCAGACTGTGTTGGTCGAATCCAGAAGCTTCCAGCTCAGAACCATGTGATATTGGGTAAATGACATAAATATCTAAGATTTAATTTCCCCATTTATAAAATGAGGATGGTAAGTAGTAGCATAAATTCATAGTGTTATCTTAAGGCCAAAAGATAGCTAAAGGAAAATGCTTAGTGTCCCACTGGAGTATATGTTAGTGTTATTTAAAAACTATTCCCTGAGTAATCTACTTTAAATAGAAGTTAGGTGACAGAAACCAAGAAGAAAGGGGAAGATCAGCATTATGTAATAGTAGGAGCCAATGAAAGGTTTTTCATGAATATGGGAGTGACAGAGTATTGGATGCTTCTGAGAGTTCAAGCAAGATGAGGGGGGAAAAAAACTTTAAAAAATCTATTGGATTTAGAAATTGCTAGTGATATAGACGGAACCATTTTATAGGTTGATGTGGGGAGCAGAGGGATGGTGCTTCAGTGACACTAGCTAGTATTTCTTTTTATGCATCTCAGTCTAACTTTTTAAAAGTTTAATTGGAGGCTAATTACAATATTGTGGTGGTTTTTGCCACACATCGACATGAATCAGCCATGGGTGCACATGTGTCCCCCACCTCAACCGCCCTTCCACTCCCCCCCCACCACCCCATCCCTCTGGGTTATCCCAGAGCACCAGCTTTGAGTGCCCTGCTTCATGTATCGAACTTGCACTGGTCATCTATTTCACATATGGTAATATACATGTTTCAATGCTATTCTCTCAAACCATCCCGCCCTTGCCTTCTCCCACATAGTCCAAAAGTGTGTTCTTTACATCTGTGTCTCTTTTACTCACTGGTATTTTTTTTTAACTATTGTGACTGAATGCAGTTTGTATAGGTATGTGTATATGTACACGTAGAAGGGAATATATTCAGCTTTAGGGTAAATGTTGCATTTACCCTATAAATATTTTTTACCTAAATAGCATTTATTTACCCTGTAGATAAAATCCCCAATAAATGCATTATCATTGAATAAACTATGTCCTGTGTAGGTTTATTTAACTTAATACAGTTTTTAAAAACAATATTTCAAGCTGAAACTTGGCCCAGGTATGTCACACAGGTTTGGTATGGGTCCTTTCTACATTTTTTTTTTTTTTTTTTGCCAGAATTGATGGCTCTGGGATTCCTCAGGAACTGTTAGTTCCCACAGCAGCACTGTGACTCAACTGAACTTTTAAATTCCTTGCCCAGCACTCCCTAATTCTCCCACACCAACAAAGTGAACAATTGTCTGATATTTGGCAGCAGGGAGAAAGCTATCTTTGCTTTTCGCCAACTGAGAAATGGTTTGTTTCCCTTTCAAACACCACTGCATTCTTCTTGCAATTTTCCTTGACCGTTAATACTTTATAACTCAGTTTCATCCTGTGTGCCTTCCTGGGAGCCTGGTAAGTGGCAGATTCTAGAGAGGATTTTAATGTATGGCAGCATGTCTCATTTACACAGCTTCCATCCATGGAAGACCTTGCCAGAGTCGACAACCATATTTAAATGGCTTCTAGACTGTAAAGGTATTTTGCTAATACTAAATCTGGTAGATTGTGTCACCAGATTCTAATTTTTCTTAGAGAATTGTCGTGTCATGAACTTAGTAGGGGAAGGAGGAAACTGCTTCATGAATCTGACACTTGCAAGTCAGGCATAGGAAGATGGATTTAGGGTCTAAGCTATGCCTTGTCACTCTCTTCCTCAGGTCTTTCTGCTCTTCCTATCTAGAATTCATTTTCCTCTGCCAATTAAATCATGCCCATTCAAGACGTAGCTCCAATGCCAACCCTTTGGGAAGCCTTTAGAGATAACTACAGCATGAATTAAGCTCTCCCTTTCTCTGATTATCTGCTACAATTATTATCTGTAATAGCCCATTTAGCACTCTTGTTCCTGCAACAAAATCTGTGTTCCCACAGTATGCAGGGTTGTGCTGGCAAAAGAGAAAACCTTCATAAGTAATATTCAGGTTCAAGTTAGTACTTAGGGGAGAAAACCAGTCATTGTTTTCATTCATTAATAAATTAACTTTCATTGCAAAATCTGCTGGGATTTCTGTCTTCCAGCCTTACATTTTCTTTCCATTTTGCCTTTAATGAATTAACCACCACCATTTCCCACTGTGCATTTAATTACCGTACTGATTGCTTACTATGTATGCTATGTGATGTGGAAAGAATACAGAACTTGAAAGCAAAATATTCTTCCTCATCTCCAAAGAGACCAAAACCCATAAAAATAAAGGAAAACACATTGACTACATAAAAAAAAATGCCATGTGAATGTCTGGATAGTTGAATAGCCTTTGTGGTCCCAAGTGAATGGGTGCTATTTATCAAACTAGCAACCACACATCCTTGACCTGAGATGCTGAACTTGGCTCAGGTGCTTGGAAGACCCATCCTTACTACCATCTCCATTCATCTTAAGCCTTCAGTTCAGTTGCTCAGTCATGTCCAACTCTTTGCAACCCCATGGGTTGTAGCACGCCAGGCTTCCTTTTCCATCACCAACTGCCGGAGCTTGCTCAAACTCATGCCCGTCAAGTCGGTGATGCCATCCAACCATTTCATTCTCTGTTGTCCCCTTCTCCTGCCTTCAATCTTTCCCAGCATCAGGGTCTTTTCCAATGAGTCAGTTCTTTGCATCAGGTGACCAAAGTATTGGAGTTTCAGCTTCAGCATCAGTCCTTCCAATGAATATTCAGGGTTGATTTCCTTTAGAATTGACTGGTTTGATCTCCTTGCAGTTCAAGGGACCTTCATGCTCTTTCAGAATATTTTTCCTACTTATTTTTTCCTCCTGTCTTTGCCTGTAGTTTGCGGAGTTGATTTTATGCTCTTATAAAATTCTAAGCACTTTACTTAAATTGCTTTTGGAACTCTTCTCATTTCCTAACTTCTAAACATTTATTCGTTTAGAATTTTTCTTTTATGATGATAACAAGGTGTATACACTTGACTATATAGAACATTTAGAAAAACACTCATGTTATAAAAAGATCATTCTTCTATGAACAACTATTGTGTGCACCTGTGTCAGGCCATCTGTGAAGTGAAGTGAAAGTCGTTCAGTCATGTCCGACTCTCTGTGACCCCATGGACTATACAGTCCATGGAATTCTCCAGGCCAGAATACTGGAGTGGGTAGCCTTTCCCTTCTCCAGGGGATCTTCCCAACCCAGGGATCGAATCCAGGTCTCCCGCATTGCAGGCGGATTCTTTACCAGCTAAGCCACAAGGGAAGCCCCAGGCCATCTGTAAGGCTGTGGATCAGAGATGTGAAGAACTTCTGTGCAAGCTCCTGGTCCAGTAAGATGTGGAGTTCATGAGCTAATGTGGGAGAGAGGTGCCTGATAAGGAAGTACTTTGGAGTAAGGGAGAGTCTTGGAGGTACTTTGGAGTAAGGGAGCATCTTGAAAGACAAATCCAAATTTATGGAAATATTTGATCCCTTTTGGTTTACTTGCTTGGAACTTTACCCTGGTAATTTTTTGAAGACAAAGAGAACTCTGTAACAATATTATTTATCAGATATCATTCCTAGAAAGAGAAGATGTACTTTTGAACTTTTAAAACATGACAAAATAGTACCATATACTGCAGCTATCTATCTTATATTTGTAATGTACTCAATATGTCAAAAACAAATGTAAACCTATATGGATGGGCTTCTATATGTATGTGCTACATATATGGAGGTGGCACGGTGGTAAAGGATCCCCTTGCCAATGCAGGGGACGGAGGATTTGGGAGTTCGATCCCTGGGTTGGGCAGATCCCCTAGAGAAGGAAATGGCAAACCACTCCAATATGATTGCCTGGAAAATTCCATGGACAGAAGAGTTTGGGGGCTATAGTCCATGGGGTTCCAAAGATTCAGACACAACTGAGTGACTGAGCTTACATATATGTATATACTTATAAGCATAGATATAAATATCAGAGGGTATCATCCAAATTGCTACTGTCTCTTTGTTGGACTATGTTTGTTCATAAGTAATACAAAGCCTAACAGTGATTTAGACATAGTATACATATGATTTACTTTACCAAAGTATGTCGGAGAAGGCAATGGCACCAAAGTATGTAGGTGATCTTAAGAGAAAGCACAGAAGCCAGTGATATCATTAAGGAAATCTTCTATCTTTCCACCCACATATTTGGTATGATGCCTTACAATATAAAATTTCACCTTATGGTGAATTTGATTTACCTTTCCCAACACCTCTGTTATTTTAGGAGACTAGTGCTATATGGCGGAGAAGGCAATGTCACCTCACTCCAGTGCTCTTGCCTGGAGAATCCCAGGGAGGGCAGAGCCTGGTGGGCTGCCGTCTATGGGGCCACACAGAGTCGGACGTGACTCAAGTGACTTAGCAGCAGCAGCAGTATGATATGGATACTATATAGTGAAATGCATAGGTAAATTGTTACGGTTTCAAATTTACTGACACCCGCATTTCATTTATCTATACAAGGATCAAGCCTAGTGTTCTATTGTGTATCAAATTATTTAAAATACTTAATGTTTTTTAGAATCTAGTCAAATCACGGTGAGGAATAAGTGTATGTTGTTGTTTGGTCGTTCAGTTGTGTCCAATTCTTTGTGACCCCATGGACTGCAGCATGCCAGGCTTTTCTGCCCTTCACCGTCTCCTGGAGCTTGCTCAAACTTCAGATTCTCCAAGCTATGAAAATAGAAAATGTGAGGGCACGTTATAATTGACATTTCTGTCCTCTCCCACCTCAGACTTTTGCAGAGGCATTTTACTTGGTTCTGATCCTTTGTGTTGTACTGATGGATGGTAACGTAATGGGAAAAGCAGTTGGCAGAATTGGGCGGTAACCCCTGGAGACAGTAGTTGTCAGATGGAAACTAATTGATTGTAATTGCTCTGCCATTGTATTGCTCGTGGAGTCTGTAGCCTGTTAAAACCACTGATTGTAAAATAAGGATCTCACTTTTTATCCTGTAGGTTATGTTAATGAAAAGCTGTTCTTAGAGGAATGATCAGTGAAATCAATAAATAGATAATAAGAAATTAAAAGAAAACTTAACTAACTGATCATGAATTAATATACTTCAGCAGAGTAGCAGTCAACTGTGTGGTGGTTCATAATGAATTTTTGGCTCAGAGCTCTTGAATCCTAAATATTCCCATAGAAAGAGAAATTGATTCTGCATAACTGTTTATCACAAACTGTCTGGAATAACAAATCTTCCCTGTAGAGGAGATCTCCTGGAAAACAAACCAAAAAAGTCTTTTGCAGAGCCTTTAATGCAAGCCAAAGTATGTTAACAGGCAGGTATTTTGAAATAGAAAAAGTTCCCATTGTAACACTAAGAAAAGATTAGAAGTGGATTTTTCAAAGCTCATGGTATATGAATAGTATGAGTGGGGCTTCTGTGTGAATCTGAAGGCAGTTTTTTTGCAATATTTATTAGTACTAAAATGAGTACACTAGAATGATAAAATTAATGTTAAATTATGTCTTTTTATTGTAAGATATGTATTACATTTTATATGATAATTGTTTCTTTTATGATCATATCTTTTGCCAGTGGCACTTAAACTTTAGTGATATTAAAATTGTCAGATTTATTGAAGACATTTTTTACTGAGCACTAATTCTGATTAAGGCTCAACCTCTGACCTCAAAAAACTCAGGACAAAGAAACAGATAAATGTGTAAACAAGTGGCTACTTTCAGCATTGAATACAGTGATACAAACAATAAAAGGTGCTGAGGGACACAAAGGGAAGATGATACAAGCTCTGAAGGATTTCTGGATGTTTTCCAGCAAACCAAAAGATGGCCCAGGAAAAAGGATCGGTGTTATAGTTCTGGTATTGGGGAAATAGGATAAGAGTTGGAAATGAGGTTGTATGTTTTAGGATTCAAGATGAGGTTAGTCAGGCAAAATTCTACATGGCCTATGCGTTTCTTTGCTCTTCTTAGGAATTTGGAGTTATTCCTGTGGGAAAGGGGCTCCTTGAGGCCTTTTAGGTGTTGGGAGAATATGAGTAAATTTTCTTCCTGTGTAATAACTCTCCCCTGTATTTGGATGATGGGCAGAAAGAGGCTCATTGTGACCTCCGGTTAGCAAGCTGGTACAATGGCCCTTGCTGCTGTTGAACATTATTATTAATCTATATCTATGTAAAGGAAGGCTTCCCAGGTGGCTCAGTGGTAAAGGATCTGCTTGCCAATGCAGGAGGTGCAGATTCGATCCCTGGGTTGGGAAGATCCTGTGCAGAGGGAAATGGCAACCCGTTCTAGTATTCTTGCTTGGAAAATCCCAAAGACAGAAGAGCCTGGCAGGTTACAGTCCATGGGGTAGCAAAGAGTCAGACATGACTTAGTGACTAAACACACACACATAAAGGAAATTAAGAGCTTACATGCTGAATCATGTATTCATCTTTGACTTTTCACATACATTTTTTTTTCTTGAATGTTGCAATGAAATTGGTGCTAATATTTCAGTTGCTTAAAATTCTGAGACAAGAATGTCTACATGCTCTAACAGATTTCTTCATCCAGTAGAAAGCACAAACTTATTATGTTTCATATTTAGAAACCTGATATAGAGATATGCTACTGCTGCTAAGTCGCTTCAGTCACGTCCGACTCTGTGTGACCCCATAGACAGCAGCCTACCAGGCTTCCCCGTCCCTGGGATTCTCCAGGCAAGAACATTGGAGTGGGTTGCCATTTCCTTCTCCAATGCATGAAAGTGAAAAGTGGAAGTGAAGTCGCTCAGTTGTGTCCGACTCTGTGCGACCCCATGGACTGCCGCCTACCAGGCTCCTCCTTCCATGGGATTTTCCAGGCAAGAGTACTGGAGTGGGGTGCCATTGCCTTCTCTGGATATAGAGATATAATTTACTTTAAAATGTAAATGATTATGATTTTTAAAAAGCACATATAAGATAATGCTAAAAAAATGACATTAATTTAGTCCTGTTAAATATTTACCAGAAACATTCTTTACATTTGAGATTCTGTTTCAGAATTTGGAACATTTGCATTTTAATTACATAATAAAAGGAGAAAGTGAAAGAATAATTGCCTTAGCTATTAGGAAATTACAGCTGTAACTAAAAAATAAAACACAGAAAATGACATTGGTATCCATAGAAGAGTCACAGTACATGTACATTGATCAGATGTTTAATGACATTGCAGAGCAATAAAATAAATACACTAAAAAGATTGTATTCAATCCTTTAATACAACATGTTTCTCAACACTGAAATTAATGAAAGCTAATTTGAGGTTTTTGATTGTAGGGTCATACAGCTTTTGCTGTTAATGTATCCACTGATGGGACTTGTCTAGATATGATTCCAATTGTTAAAATCTTGTGGAAAAATAAGACAGTTGAATCCAGTAATTGTTTTAGTCCTACCTGCTCTAACAGAATACCATGAACACGGTGGCGTACAAACAACAGAAATTTATTTCTCATAGTTATGGATGCTGTAAAGTCTAAGATCAAGATGCCCATGGATTCAATGTCTGGTTAGGACTTCCTAGTTTGTAGAGGGCTATTTTCTTGCTGTGTCTTCATATGACTGGAATGGGTGAAGGAGCTGTCTGAAGTCTTTTTTATAAGAGCATTAATCCCATTCAAGATCTACTCACCTCCCAAAGGCCCCACCTCCTAATTCCATCGCTGGGTTTCAATATATGAATTTTGTGGGGACATAAACATTCACTGTATAAAATGGTCATACTCAGTTGTGTTTTTATCAGTCCACTGAGGGGTTCATCCTGTCTGTCTAGTTCCTAAGGTCAGCGGTCACGAGAAGGTCTCAGTGCATAGATCCAGGCCAATGACAGGATCTGGGGTGTCAGAATGAGCTGCTGACAGTATTTCATTGTGTTTCTCATGACAGATACAACGACATATTCCACGGAGAGATCCGAGCACTTCAAACCCTGCCGAGACAAGGACCTTGCCTACTGTCTCAACGATGGCGAGTGCTTTGTGATTGAAACCTTGACCGGATCCCATAAACACTGTCGGTAAGTCCCTGTGGCGACTGACACTAAGGGCAGGTCCTCAGAGAGGCCTGGAGACGGAAATCTGTGCTGAGCTCGAGAAACATACAATGTGATACACACAGTCCGGTGCTGGAATGGCAGAATCAACAGTCTTAATAGGGGAAGAACAAGGCTGGTATCTTTAGTATTTGAGAAAGAGAAAACTGAATTTTTGCATGACAGAGCAAACTGCTCTTCTAAGATCTAGAGCCTCAATATTTATTGTGAACCAAACCCCAGAGGCTGTAACTGTGTCCAGAGAAAACCACATCTTATTTTGATTCTGCCCCTGTTGATTAATTTCAGTCCCCCCCGCCTTTTTTTTTAACACCTCTGATGATGAAATACTCTCCAGCAAGATGTTGTAAATGAAATCATAGTCCTGTTATAGTCTAGGTAGAGAACTACTCAGTGAAAATTCCCGGTGGAGATCAAGAAGGTGTTTAATTGGTTTTTAGAGACATAAGGTTATATAACTGCTAAAAATAAAAACAAGCGGAGATAAATAGTTGGTCTTGTAGACACTGCAGCTTTAAGCCTCCATAGAAGAATCAAATTAGCATCCAAAAAATACTTCCCACGGAGCTTTTATTTTGAGCTCTACCCTGGTAATTTGTTTTTCCTTGCAATTGTATATGCTTCAGTGATTATATATATCCACACCCCTTTCCTTTTCTTTATTTACTCTTCTCATATGACACAGTTATTAAATTAATTATTCTGAATCGTGAAGCATGGAAAATTATGACTTTCTTTTCTTGCTATTGCTAGCTATTATAAAACTTTATTCCATGTTGTTTTATTAAGATGGCACAGAGAAATGTGTCTTATGGTTTTGAACTTAGAATGTGTCAGCAAATCCTGCCTGCCTCCACAAGCCAGCTTTGGTTCAAGGGGGTGGGGGTATGAGGTGCCATAGTGGTCAGTGACACAGGTTTGGAAGAACTGATCAATGATAGTGGCTGATCTCTGTAAGAGCCACCCCACCACGTAGCCCATGGCCTTTCTTCACCCTTCACATGGTGGCTTTCACGTGATGTGGGCAGTGGCCATTACACTGACTTCATTTACAAAACTTACAACCCATTTATGTTCTCTGTAAACCCGAGTTAGGGATCAAAGGCAGTGAGAGAGGTTCCTTTCCACATTTCTCTTGCTGTATTTATTAGATCAGTGCAGATACAGGTAGAAAAGACATGGCTGACTTGAAGACCTCAAAAGAAAAGCCAAGAATGAGCTATCATTTCAAATCACAAAGTGCCTGCATGCTCTTTTCAATACCCAGCTATGTGTTAATGTTACCTTTCGCCAACCCAGTGGTGTCGTGTGTAATAGGTAGTGCCATCAGATAAGTTTGAATTTACAGTTTATTGAAGGGATGGATCAGAAGTCTCACCTAAAGCGGTGATGGTGTTTTTCGATGGTGTTTTACCTCAGGGAAGCTTCAGATTAGGCCCCACCACTATGCGCAGGCAGGTCTGATTTATCTTTTCCGATAGAATGTCAAAAAACAAAAAAATAATTCCTACTGTTTAACATACAGCCTTGCTATATTCGCTATTAAGTTCATGGGTATATTAGTTTGCTAGGGCAATTCTAACCAAGTACTGCAGATTGGGTGATGTAAACAACAGAAATATTTTTTACCACAGTTTCTGGGGTCTCGAAGATCAGGGTATCGGCAGAGTTGTTTCCTTAAGGGCCACAAGGGAAGGATTTCATCCAGGCCTCTCCCCTCAGCTTATAGATGACGAACTTTTCTGTGTGCCTTTTCACGTTCTTTCCTCTGTACAGGTCTTTATCCAAATCTGCTTTTTCAAAAAGGACACCAGTCCTGTTGGATTAAGGGGTACTCTAATGGCCCTATTTTAACTTAAATGCATCTGTAGACTCTTATATGGTCACATTTTGAGGTCCTAGAGGTTAGCACTTCAGCATGTGAGTTATTTGGGAGACACAATCCAATCTGTGACAGTGGATCTCAGGTCCAGAAAACAAAAAAAAATCCTTTTCTTTTGCACACATGTACATGTCTAATTTTTTAAAACATAGACAAGCAGAGGTATATCTGTGGTTTGGCTGGAAATGTGTAATAATTTTGGCCTCTGTCTACATATTTTGTGCATATTTCAGCACAGACAACCTGTTATTTAACATAGAGTCACAACATAGCTAATCATGACAAAAGACCAGCCTAAGACAGGACTGGAACTCGAGTAGGTTAATAGATGCCTATAAATCTCCTAGTAGTGTGTGTGGATAAATCACACATCGCATGTGTCAGCGATTCATCTCCCAGGCTTTGCTGTGAATAAAAGGCTTACATTCGTCCCTGCTTCAGCCACTTCTAAGAATCCCAGTGTAGCTATTCATAATGTGCCATTGTGTACAGTGCTGTAATATGTTTCATTTATTCTCCTCCACTCGACAAATGTTTATTGAGCATCTCTTATCACCAAGATACTGTTGAATAAATAAATACAGAAATGAACTTCGGAATTAAATGGCACTGCAGTTTGTAATGCACTTGGAGCAAGTGAAATACTTCATCTCCAGGAAAGAAAGAAAACAAGAGAAATGACTTTCATGTGACTGGCATGCTACCAGGGCTACGTTACTGATGTATTACTAAGTGGATTATGTCATAGGTTAAAGAAACCACAAGTTAGTAGATTGGAGCAACAGTGTTAATGGGTATACCTGCATCTAACTCATTAAGTAGTTTGCTTTTTACACATATGCAAAGATTAAACATTCAAACCTGAGAGAAGTTAAACTTAGTATGTATTTTTAGTATTTTAAAAATAAATTGCAATCCCACTGATCTGAACCAAGGTATGTTTTTTCACGTGTTGTGATCATGGTGAAACAATTTTATGTTTCCTTGCCAAGGAAGAGTAGTAACAAAAAATTAAAATTACCTAAAATTTCCTATTCTGCCTGATAGAGATCCTGAAAGTGTATGCCCCAAACTGCAAATCCTTGTGATAAGGGGAGCTTCATGATTTTCTGTTTGTTATTTTCTCAGTCTTTAGTGCATTTTCAAATCTTTGAAAAAACTATTCATGGTGAAGATAGTTAGAAATTATAGAGCAAACTAATGAAAATTTAAGAGGAATACCAAGATCCTAAAATAACTTGATAGGTTTTAAAGAATAATAAATAGTCAAACCTGGTATTGCTAAATTTACAATTTAAGTCACAGATCATTGGTTGGCTGATTAGTAAAAGCAGAACCTTTTGTACTGTGGAGGTTAGTGTAGAATAAAGAAAGATTCATAAATTGGGAAAATGAGTCTGGTTTTTGTGTAAAGGTGGTTGACTTATCAGGTAAAACATCAAAGTTGAATTTTTACTTCTTATATACCCAAAGTTGTTCTTAATGAATTTAAAAGGTAATATAATAAATAAATTATTAGAGAAAACAGTAAATAAAATTAAATATGTCTTTACATCAGCAATTGAAAGTAAAAAAAAAAAAAAGCAATGAGCAATAAACAATGAAAGGAAAAATGAACAGCCTTGAAGCAACTTTTTTTCTTTTTTTCATCTGAATGTCATAAGTCAGAAACAAAATTGAAAGTGTCAGTAAACTACAATAAGCATGGCAAAGAAATGATATTTTGATGAAGTCAATAGATCAATAAGAGTAACACTAAAATTAAACCTCGGTGGGAAAATGGGCAAAAGACAGGAACATCCTCTTCCCTTGAAATGGAATCCAAATAACCAATAAGCATGAAACATACTCAACCTCACAGAGAAATGCAAATTAACTTGTTTGCTCATCATATATTGTAATAATGTTTAAAAGTAGTTTGGCAAGGCCCAAGTAAAAACCATCATCTCATTCACTAAACTCGATGGAGTGTACTTTGTTAAACATCTTCTGTAGGTGATGCATCAGCGTGTTTCCGTATCTTTACATTTTTTCCTAAGAGTTAGCTTAGAGAAATGTATATGTATATTTGTTTTTAAGAGCATTCACTATAGGATTTGTAACAGCAAAA
This sequence comes from Bos taurus, assembly GCF_002263795.3. Classification (NCBI taxonomy): domain Eukaryota; kingdom Metazoa; phylum Chordata; class Mammalia; order Artiodactyla; family Bovidae; genus Bos; species Bos taurus. Next base: position 37,426,737 of record NC_037355.1, read on the forward strand.
CAAAGAAAACTTGAATTCTGATGTCTATATAATTCAGAACATATCTATACCATGGATGCATTCAACATAACTTGAATTTTCCTAATTTTAAGACTATGAAAATGCTCAGTATATCATGTTATATACAAAAATCAGGATGTAGAACAGTAAAAATGAACATAAGTAGCAATCCGGTTCTGAAAAAGAACTAAAGAAAAAGGCTAATAGGATTTATAGCTGTTGTCTTCTTTGAACCTTGAGGTTTCCAAGATCATTACATTGCACACGTATTTCATTTACGTAACATCTGGTTAAGACACTTGACCCATGCTTCTCATCTTTCCATTAAGAAAGACAGCATCCCTGTCTTTGTTAAATGAAGGTCATTATAATTCACTATTAGGCTGATAAGAGAACTTTCAATTAAGCCATTCTAGATTAAACACTATAAAGCCTGTTAGGACGTGTCTGCTCCTTTTATTAAACTTTCATCTATGCTCTTTATAATAATCATTTTCTATGCTGAATTCGTGTGTTTTGAAACATAAAAAAAAGGGATTGAATAATAGGATGATATATTCTGCAGAAATTAAGCTGAGTAGAGAAGGAAAGGAAGTACTGGAAACACCTTGAATCAAAGTATCCTGAATAAAAGCAGGGTATTCTCTAATATATTTATTTTTATGCCATTTCTAGAAATTTTAAGAACTTTGGAAATGGTGCCTTTGTAGCATATTTCACTGGAGTTGAAAGTGGTAGCCATCGTAACTGAAAAGATTGCTAGGTATTTGAATGGACCAAATGTGTTTCGAGGCCAACTTCAAGTTAAAAGGATGTGTCTCTTCTGAATTGAAGCTCATTAAATGTTGCACCAGCCTTGCTACAGAAATGGATTCTCAAAACTTTGGAAAGAATAACATTTGAGCTAAATTTGACCTGTAGTGATCATTTTGGAAATCTATCAAGCAATTCATTTGAAGATGCTTGAATCACTTGAAATATGGAACTGCTGGAAAGAGAGGCAAGCAGTCCAATAACAAGCATTGCCCGAGGCAATACTTCCATAAAAGTGCTGATGGAATGTACAGCTAGCTGGGTAAAATGCTCATAGGAGTTGGTGAGTGGAAGGGGGGAGGGTTTGAAAGGGGAGGAGAGCCGGAGCAGGAGATGCTGTTCTTCACTGTATCTAGTTCTGCTTCAGTAGGTTTTGAAATCAAAGCTGCCATTTTTATGTGAATTGATTGGGCACAATGTAACGATATCCCTGTGATATACTATATAAAATTACAGGACCATCCCTATCAGTGCTTTGCTCCATCAGTTTGGAAGTCCATTAGCTTTTCCACCTGGGGAAGGTCCTATTATCATAAGTTTCTCCAGTAAGTGCTCTGAGAGTGGCCACTTCTAATTCCCTGTGGTTGTAGCAAGTCAGAATGGAAATGGGGTTTTGGCACACATCCCTAAGCTCCGTTGATGGGAGAGGATGGAGGCTGAATTGTCTATAAATCCAAGCCTAGTGGCAGAGTCTCAGTGGAGTGGAATTGAATAGCAGGGTGAAGAACCTTGGAAGCATTTTCAAGTTCATCAGATAATTGTGTTCAGGAGAATGTTAGCCACAGCCCAGACGTAATTTGAGTAATCTGCAGCAGCCATGTTCATACTAGGTGGTCTGCTGACTGCCCTTGTCAAGAAGAAGTGAGCCAAGTAATCACTATGCATCTGTTTCTTTTCTGTGGATGAAGATGATCAAAATAGTCTCATTAACTCAGAAAGCAAACAAACCAAGAACACCACCACAGTGAATGAAGTTTTGCAACGTTATGACTCCTAGGCAGTGGTTTACTTCTTCCAGCTTAAACTGTTTACATTCCACCAGAGCTGGGGTTACTTAAAGGGCTACTGAAACACCAGAAGACCAGAAAAGCACATTTGATAAAGAATAGCAGCATATCTTTTAGTTGATAACCATAGGCTTTTTTTTTTTAACTTTAATATTTTATTACTTGATTAGCAGCTCTCCTTAAGGCATGGAATAGTTTCTTTTTGTTGTTGTATCAAAACCATTCGTGTTTTTAAATTGTTTTCTTACATGATTTAGGGTAAGAGGTACGTGAGGCAAATGTGGGTGTTCAAGATAAAGACACTTGAGTTAAAGGCTCAACTTGGCTTTATGCTGGCTGTGTGTGTTTTTGGCTGGCCATTTAATCAGAAACTTCAGTCTTCTATTTGAAAAAGAGAGAGAGAGAGCAGACATGTGCCAGCCAACCAGACACATTAAAACCTTCCCCAACAATGTTGATGCTAGAATTGAAAGCAGCAGCATATAGAAAAACACTAAATGTTTAATAGGCATTATACATTTAGAACATATAATTCTTCTTCCTCTCTTCTACGCATGTTGAAACCAAACAAAAGCATGTATGCTGGAATCCTATCAGAGAAATTGAGTGGGTCTCATCTGCTTATTTCACTAAGAGAAGTCTTAGGCTCAAAAGGGGGAGATCACTTGACTTGTACCAGGGCTTCGAGGTGGGTACTCAGTCTCCCAGCACAGAGTTCAGCTTAGACCTACCAGTGTAAGTTAAAGAAACTCACTCAGAGACTTATTTAAAAACACAATAATACCTGATCATGGGCAAGAACACTTTTCAGAATCAAGGATCATTGTATCTATTCAAGCAGTAAGTTTAGGAGCAAAGCAGCAACAAGAGGCTGCCTTTTGTTAGGGGAATTCTCTCTGTTGACAATTCATGAAGAGAGGAATCCCCTCTTATTCTTCATACCATTCAGGTGGAGGACCCTTCACGTATTTTCTCTACAACAGCCCTGGTTCTGCCTCTCCAGGCATTTATTTCCTGCAGGTAGCGGGTCATAGTCCTGTTATGGTTGGGGCAGTCTGGGAGCTTGTGCACGACCAGAATGCTGTGATTTGCATATGCCACAGTTCAAGTGGAGGATAGATTATCATACTAAGTTTATTTAAATAAAAGCATATATCCATAAGTATCATTTTAAAGAGTGATAGACTGTTTGTATGGATGTGAACCACACTAACCAGGGTACCACAGACCCTGCTGGGCAGAACATCTGAACCATCACCGTACTGATCTGAGAACGTTTGATGGATGTTTGTCTGAGGAACCTGCCCGGCAGGGTCTGTGGTACTTTTGTCTACACGTATAACAAGATGTCAGTCTTTGTGTACTCCGATAATTATACTCTCTAAGTGGAAAAGCATATGCAAATCTACTTGATAGATAAACCCAGGGAATGCCTAGATGATGCATCCTATGTGTCGGGCACCCATAGCAGCCCTGGAGGGACGTAGCAATGGCTGAGGCCAAGGGCATTTCTCAGGTTATACGACAAGTGGAGTAAGGACTCAGACTAAGTAAGCTGATTCTAGGGTCAACGCACTTACCCTCTCCACTAATACCTTTCCTTTAAAATCCTATTGGTCCAGGGATTCTAAAATCCCAACTGCTTAAAAATACCACCTGAGAAGCCCATATAAGCTCTAGTATCTTCTAAGATATCAGTATTAGTTATATATCAATAATGACATATAACTAACATATACATATTTAAATTCTCCAGCATATTATAATTTGAGTGACCATATTATTGTCATCCAACCCCAAAATGTTTAAGATATAACTGGCAATTTTAATAATTTCTTATGTAAAATAAGCATAAAACCAACAATGCCCTGAGCTAACAGGGACATATGGTTGCCCTAATTTTAATTTCAGCAAAACTCAATTTGGTGGAAAAACAGACCACCATTTGCTACATAAATGCTGTATTTTCTTAGTATAAATTGCATGATACTATATACAACCTCTGCATTGCTGTTCCCACTTTCCTGAAGTTAGCTAACAGTTCTGAGAGTCACTGAAGACCTTCAGGGTCTCTCCACCATACCCCAAATCTGTAATCTGTTAAATACATGCCAACATCCGATTAGCGTTCTTTTCAGTATTCTTAGTGGAAACGAAAAAATGTGATGGGAGAACCGAGCCCTTCTTGTTTTATGGAAAGAAATCATAGACAGTGTTCCTGAAGTTTAACTTGCTATGCATCTCTACAACTCTGTATAATTTTTTATATGATCACAGCTATTCTGGTAGTTCTGTGATCACAGGAAAACAGCTTGAAGCAAAATCAATCATATATACATACAAGTGTGTACGCACACACACATATCTTCTGTACTTATTAGGCAGTCAATACAGGGCACTGAGATTCAGTAGCAAACTATGAGCCATGTTCCCTTCCTTTACAGAACGTGTTTGTTGGAGCACCAGGCAGTCAGCACAGTCTAGCGTTACCGGATGCCATAATGGGTAAACACTGATAATCACTGGGAAGGAACCAAAACTCACACTTGCTTCAGCAAGGAAATCCTTACAAGACTGGTAAATTTGGAGGAAATATCTTCATCAAATATATTTACATACAATCCCCATTGCAGGTTTAAAAAAATCAAATAGAAGATTAAAATAAGGAATGGGGAAAAATGAAAACAATAGCATTATACGGGGAATATCTTGTTTGGAGATATGTCACATTTGAGTGATATAGAATGTGTTTGTAGATATATATGTCACGTGTGAGTGGTACAGAATGTGTATTTGTCCTCTCCTTTGTCATTCGATCACCAAGTCATGTCTGACTTTTCATGACCCCCTGGACTGCAGTACACCAGGCTTCTCTGTCTCTCACCATCTCCCAGAGTCCTGAACTAAAAAATAAATGGCAGTTTTATGCATTATTCCCATCATTCCCCAATGTTTATTAAGCATAGTCAATGTTTCAGGTCCAAGTAATGGGAATATAGTGATAAATGTTTTCAGAATAAATCAGAAGAGCAGTTGAGAAGGTCAATTTCTAGTTCAGTTCAATGTAACAAATTCTGTCATCTGTTAGCATCCAATCTATATGAACTGTATGTACATAGCTCATATCTGCAGAGAAGAGTCCAAAACCCAGTAGTCCTAAAGCCAAGAAGACCTTCTGAGAGGAGCATACGAATTGCATTTGGAAAGATAACCTACTCATTTCTTATTTTGAAGCCTGCTCTTGCTTGCCAACCATGGCATGGAGAATTGAACTGCTGTTGGGTAAAATTCGCTTCAAACCACAAGGAGGAAATTTCAAAATTATTTAAATGCAAGTAAGAATAATCAGTTTCATATAATAAATTCTTTATGCAATTGGTCACTTTTTTCCTGAATTATTTCCTTGAGTTATTTCCTCTCGTGTCCAGAGAGTTCTCAAAAATGTATCAAGGTATGATGACTTTTTTTTAAGGCTCACTGGGATATAGGAATATTTCTTATTACAAACTATTTGAATATTTTATACCTTATAACTTAAAATGTTATTATATATGTTTATTGATAAATTGGTATTAAATAGTCAATCTTGGTAGTAGGGTCTGCTACTGACCCTAATGGAGGCCATATAATCTGAAAAATAATCAAGTAAAGTCATTCACTAGGTAAAATGACTCCTGAGTTGCTGTATTCTTAGTGCTGGAGTAGATGAGGAACTTTAAAGTTCCAGTCAAATTGAAATATGGGAAAGTTAAATAACTCACATCTTGTAATTTTCAAAATCCTAAGCTCTTGCTTTTGTTTCAGAGAGACTTGTCCAAGATCACCCATTCATTACTGGCAGGTAGAATCCAGATTCCTCTCCTGTTAATCTCACCTGTTTATTTCCATTGTTGGCATAAATGAAAAGCCAGATAGAAAACCCTCTCTTTGACTTCTGTCCCGCTTTGCTTTGGTTAAGATGTAATAACAGAGTCTTTGCCTTCCCCTTGCCCTGCACCTGCTTCCTTAGATGTCCACATGTTGCTCAGAAATGACACTATTGACTTAGTACCTCCCCCTCTAGCTCAGCAGGTCCTGGGAAAGGACCTGAATCTCTCATGGAAACTGCAGCTGAGCAGAACCACCTTCTGTGTGAATGTCCAAAGAGAAGGAGCATGCTGAGGAGATTACAGGGCGGAATTTATCCAGACTTAATATGTGATCTCTGTCCTCAAAGCAACAAGGGTGGCTGAACAGGACAAGAAGGTGTTAATACATTTTTTCCTCTTTCTGACTTACTTGCCTCTGTATGAGTCTCTAGGTCCATCCATATCTGGGCAAATGGCATAATTTTGTTCCTTTTTATAGCTGAGTAATATTGTATATATGTATCATACCTTCTTTGTCCATTCATCTGTTGATGGACATTTAGGTTGCTTTCATGTCCTGTCTGTTGTAAATAGTGCTACAATGAACATTTTGGGGTGCATGTGTCTTTTGGAATTATGGTTTTCTCCAGGTATATGCCTAGGAGTAGGATTGCTGGGTCTTATGGGAGTTCTATTTTTAGTTTTTTCAAGAAACCTCCATACTCTTCCCCATAGTGACTGTATCAATTTACAGTCCCACCAACAGTATAAGAGAGTTCCCTTTTCTCTACACCTTCTTTAGCATGTGCGGTGGATCTCATGGTAGCTTGGATTTTCATTGCTCTAATAATTAATGACACTGAACATCTTTCATGTGCCTCTTGGCCATCTGTATGTCATCTTTGGAGAAATGTCTGTTTAGGTCTTCTGCTCACTTTTTGATTGGGTTGTTTGTGGATTTGGTATTGAGCCGAACAAACTGTTTATATATTATAGAGATTAATCCCTTTTCAGTTGCTTCATTTGAATATTTCTCCCATTCTGAGGGTTGTCTTTTCATCTTGTTTATGATTTCCTTAGTGCAAAGGCTTTTAAGTTTCATTGGAAAAGACCCTGATGCTGGGAGGGATTAGGGGCGGGAGGAGAAGGGAACGACAGAGGATGAGATGGCTCGATGGCATCACCGACTCAATGGACATGAGTTTGGGTAGACTCCAGGAGTTGGTGATGGACAGGGAGGCCTGGCGTGCTGTGATTCATGGGGTCACAGAGAGTCAGACATGACTGAGTGACTGAACTGAACTGAGGTCTCATTTGTTTATTTTTGTCTTTTATTTTCATTACTCTATGATGTGGGTCAAAAAAGATCTTGCTGTGATTTATGTCAGAGAGTGTTCTGCCTATGTTTTCCTCTAAAAGTTTTATAGTGTTTGGCCTTACATTTAGGTCTTTGATCCATTTTGAGTTTATTTCTGTGTATAGTGTTAAGAAGTATTCTAATTTCATTTTTTTTTTTCTTTACACGTAGCTGTCCAGTTTTCCCAGCACCACTTATGGAAGAGACTGACTTTTCTCATTGTATATTGTTGCCTCCTTTGTCAAAGATAAGTTGACTATAGGTGCATAGGTTTATCTCTGGGCTTTCTATCCTGCACCATTGATCTGTATTTCTGGTTTTGTGCTAGTACCATACTGTCTTGATTACTGTAGCTTTGTAGTATGGTGTGAAATCAGGGAGCCTGATTCTTTCAGCTTCATTTTTCTTTCTCAAGATTTCTTTGGTTGTTCAAGGCCTTTTGGGTTTCTGGTTGTTGTTCAGCTGCTAAGTCGTGTCTGACTCTTTGTGACATAATGGACTGCAACACAACAGGGTCCTCTGGTCTTTACTAACTCCCGAAGTTTGCTCAGATTCATATCCATTGACTCAGTGATGCTCTATAAGCATCTCATTCTCTGTTGCCCCCTTCTCCTTTTGCCTTCCATCTTTCCCAGCATCAGAGACTTTTCCAATGAGTCAGCTCTTTGCATCAGGTAATCAGAGTATTGGAACTTCAGCATCAGTTCTTCCAATGAATATTCAGGGTTGATTTCCTTTAGGATTGACTGGTTTGATCTCCTTAATGTCCATGGGACCCTCAAGAATCTTCTCCAGCACCACAATTCAAAAGCATCAATTATTTGGTGCTCAGCTTTCTTTATGGTCCAGTTCTGACATTTGTACATGACTGCTGGAAAAACCATAGCTTTGACTCTATGTTATGCTATGTTAAGTCGCTTCAGTAGTGTCCGACTCTGTGTGACCCCATAGACAGCAGCCCACAAGGCTCCACCATCCCTGGGATTCTCCAGGCAAGAATACTGGAGTGGGTTACCATTTCCTTCTCCAATGCATGAAAGTGAAAAGTGAAAGTGAAGTCGCTCAGTCGTGTCCGACTCTTAGCGACCCCATGGACTGCAGCCCACCAGGCTCCTTTGTCCATGGATTTTCCAGGCAAGAGTACTGGAGTGGGGTGCCATTGCCTTCTCCATTGACTCTATGGACCAGTACAAATTGTAAAATTTTTCTAATTCTTGAAAAATGCCATTGGTAATTTGTTAGGGATTACATTGAATCTGTAGATTTGATAGGGATTGCACTGAATACTATCCATTGCTTTGGGTAGTATAGTCATTTTCACAATACTGATTCTTCCAGTCCAAGAACATGGTATATTTTTCCCGTCTGTTTGTCTCATCTTTGATTTCATTCATTAATATGTTATAGTTTTCTGAGTACAGGTCTTTTGGCTCCTTATGTAGGTTTATTCCTAGGTATTTTATTATTTTTCTTGTAATGATAAATGGGATTGCTTCCTTAATTTCTTTCTGATTTTTTTAAGGCATGATGATATTTTAAATTCCATTCCCTGAAACTCTTGAGTTTTTATGTTGAGTGGAAAGAGTAGACAAGAGTATGGTTTTCAAACCTAACAAGTGTCACTTTGATTAAATTATGAAATCAAGATTCATTTTCTTTATCCAAAATCAATTTATTATTTCTATCTAGATATATGAAATATTTGCAGAAAACTTAGTAGTTTTAAAAATTAATTTATTAATATTTTAAATATAAGTCATGATTTTCCAGCACTAAAATTTTCCTAACAAATTAAACATATCCATTCAAGGGTGCCTTGACCATGGATCATTGTTGAATTATTCAGGGAGAATGTAAGGAAGTTACATTTAAAGGTACATACTGGCATGTTCAAGTAAAATGTCCTGTATTTTCCCAATTTAAAATGTATTTCTTTTGTCTAGCAGAGCTGGTATGAGGTTAGGAGATCAAGATAGCCATATGGTGTTTCCCTTACAATGGATCACGTAGCATTTTGGCATAAATACTGACATTTCAGTATGGCAGAAACCAGAGAAAGAAAGGATGCAAGAGTTCCTAAAACAGGATGACTTTCTAGATTACCAGAGACTAGTTTATCATTTAAACACATCATAAATGCAGTTATAGCTCACACTAGAGAAAGGAGTTGTTATTTCAACAGCAGACTTCATTAAATAAACAGACCCCAGGCTTTGAGGCTGGCGAGTGCTCCAAAATGGGAGTGTGGGGAGACTAAAATGATGCCAAGGCCAGTATGCCCTGAGCCTGGCCTCCCTGGAGTCCTCTGACAGCACATTGATCCCAATGACCCTGTGCTCCTGAAGGGCAGAAATTCAATTAGGAACTCTCAGCTTTGAGCCTCAGGAAGGAGGGGTGTGTGTGTCAGTGGGAGGCTCCACAGCTGGAGGAAAACCATTCTCCAGCAGTTTTAGAACAATAGAGAGTGAAAAACACTAAGCTGGAAAGAATGGGCAGAAAGGATGAGCTGATAAAGCATCTACATTAAATAAGGTCATAATTTTTCTACAGTTTGGGTTGTTCTCTTGGGCTAATTTACAGTCACAATTGAAGTCACATGGGAGCCTTACTATCTGTGACAAGGTTTTGTTTTTAGTGCTCTGGAAAGCTCTTTTCTTTCTGCCTGGGTTAGCGTATATGAAAGGAATAATGATTATTTTAATGATACTAAATAGTAGCTTTGATCTCTTCCCCCCACAAGCTAACCGAAACATTATCTAGATGTATGAAATGATTCATTTGTGAACAAAACTTCTATTATAATATTCCTGTGCACCTGCCTGACTCTCTCACTAGGCTATGAGCTCATCTTTGCTTCTGGAACCTGCCACCTACTCACTAAAAATAAATTTTATGAATGAAATAACCCTAGAACATACTTACCATCTGCATTTTTCAGAGGACAAATGTGAGGTGTTAATAGGGAGACAAAAATGCTGAGAGTCATCTTCCATTTTACAGTTACCAAGTGCAAGGCAGAAATCTTGAGACTTTATGGGAATGCCAGACCACCTGACCTGCCTCTTGAGAAACCTGTATGCAGGTCAGGAAGCAACAGTTAGAACTGGACATGGAACAACAGACTGGTTCCAAATAGGAAAAGGAGTACGTCAAGGCTGTATATTGTCACCCTGCTTATATAATTTATATGCAGAGTACATCGTGAGAAACTTTGTGTACTACTTCCTAATTCCCTGTCTAGTCCTCATATTAAATCTGCAAAACAATGTCCTATTCCCATTTCATGGCGAGAAGGAACCTTGGAGAGGGAAGGTAGCTTCTTCAAAAACAGCTAGTAAGTGGCAGGGCTGAGCACCAATCGCAGTTCTGTTGGGACTCTCACGCTCTTCGTCTTCCAACCTTGTCAAATTTACACTGTTGTAAAATCATGAAGGTTGAAAGTTTAAAAATATAGATTCTCAGGCTCCTTCTCTGAATTTTCTAACTTAGGTCTTGAGACAGACCCCAAGAGGCAATGGTGCATTCAGATGATTCTGATATGGAGACAAATTAGGGAAGCAGTGAGTGAGACTCATAATTCTCACACTTTAATGAATGGGTGAATCCTCTGGAAATTCTGTTCAACTGAAGATTCTTGTAGAGGAGGCCTGGGGTGAGGACTCAGAATCTGTGTTTCTAATAATGGTCCACGTGATGCCTATGCTGCTGGCCTATGGGTCATACTCAGAGAAGTGAGACACTAAGTCTGTTGGGCTACCCAGCACAGGATGCAACCCTAACCCCTGTCCTAGGGGGGCTTTTCATAATTCTGCCAGTATGATATATCCTCCACCCATATGCACCTCAATAAGTACATCACAGCAAGATTTTCTGCATATACTTGAGAATATATTTGTGACACTTTGGAAACCCTTATGTACCTCTACTAGTTAGCTTATTAATTGACATATATGCTAGATGAGGGGTACCAACAAAGTGATATCATCCTATACCCATCCCATCCACTTTATAATCCCATCCCAAGCCATTTTATAAGCCAATGCCTCATCAGGTTTCTGTTATATCAGGGTGATTTTATATACCACATCTGTGATTTCTAGGTTTAGGGTAGACAATTAGTATTTTCTCCAAGGAGAAAGGTTCAAGTTGAAGGGAAATGTTCTTTGTATCATTCAGAGTAATGGATACAATATTTGTTAAAAGTTGACAATAATCACATTTCCCCAGGAATTTGGTTCAACCATGATAATTTATCTGAGGCTTTTTTTTAAAAATAGTGTTTTTCAAACTAAGAAATCCATCATGTGTAAAAATGACAAAATGCTAAGCAGGTTTTATTAAAGGACAGCTCTGATTTATAGAAATGATATTCTAAACCTAGGCTCTGTCACTTCCTCGCTGTGTGACGTTTGGTCATATCTTACCTTCTGTGAACCTTAATTTCTTCATTGTGAAATAGCATGATTGGACATAATTTCTAAGGTCACTTCCAGTTTTAAGATCAGGTGAAGAAACTGAGTGATCTCTTGCATTTTTCACCTCTGTCAGTAACACCATGCGTTTCACTGAAATTCCGTTAAAGAAAAGTAGAGGGATTTCAGAAAGAGCAAATATTTCCAGAAGAAAACCTAGCTCTTCTGTCTTTTGAAGTACAAAAGATGAAATTCTAAATTAAGAAGGACATGTATCTCACAGAAAAGGTGACACAAAGCAAACCTATTCCTTATCTGTGCCAGTGCTTTCCAGACTGACATGTTCATGTACTTACCTGTTGATGTTTAAAACAAAAATTCAGTAGGTCAAGGGTGGGGCTGAAATTCTGCTTTTCTAATAAGCCTTGGATCCTGGAGTGTTACTGGTCGTGGACCCGGCTTTGGATGGCAAAGTTCTATGTCCATGGGCTTGAAGCTTGCCAGTGTGTAGAATCACCCAGGGAAACTCAACATTCACATGCAGAATAAGCATTGGATTTCTATAAATGGGACTTAGGTATAAAAATATGTATGTATGTATGTATGTGTATGTATTATGTGCTAAGTCATTTTATTCATGTCCAACTCTGTGCAACCGTATGGATTGGAACCCACCAGGCTCCTCTGTCCATGGGATTCTCCAGGCAAGAATACTGGAGTGGGTTGCCATTTCCTCCTCCATGGGATCTTCCCAACCCAGGGATGGAAACTGCATCTCCTCCATCTCCTGTGTATATATATTTATATCTATATATATATTTGAGTTGAACAAGAGAAAGTTATTGTATCAGAGTTCTGGATGCTAGAAGTCTGAGATCAAGGTTGGCAAGGTTGGTTTCTTCTGAGGCCTCTCTCCTTGGCTTGTTGCTGGCCGTCTTCTTCCTGTGTCTTCACATGGTCTGTCTTGTGTGTGTTTTTGCATCCTTATCAGCTCTTCTTACAAGGACATCAGTCATTTTGGGTGACAGCCCACCCTAATTACTTCATTTACCTTTCTTTGCCCTATAAAGACCCTGTCTCCAAATACAGTCACATTCTGAGGTACTAGGGATAGGACGAATTTTGTGGAATGCGGAGGGGCACATTTTAGACCATAATCCATGGTAAGGGTGGGAAACACAGGAAGGATTATAGGTAAAGAATACCCTAAGCACTTAACCCTATTGCAGGTTAGCTTTCTCGTCTTATAAACAGGATAGGCAAATCTATGTTAGGGGTTGGAGATTGGATGAGCAAATGCATCTGATCCCCGGGTAATGGAAGTGATGGGGAAGCAGTGGTTCTGCTTCAGGTGGAAGGACCGTAGTAGCCTTCTGCGGCCTCTCTCCCTGTAGAAATCTATGTTTCTCAAGCTCCCAAGTAACTCAAGTGAGCAACCAGCATTGAGAGCCATTGATCTATATGCCTTCATAAGCTCTCTTCTTTGCTTCCCCTGATTCCTGTCAACTTTCACTGCCATGTTAGTAGAATTCAAAACAGGTGCTTCCCCTCATTTCTACCATTCCAGTAGATCAAACTGCCCATGCCAAGAGCGGATGCTGGTCCTCTGACAGGCTTCTTTCCAGTCTGTGCCTATATCCTCAGAGAATTCTGAGGTGGCCTCTATAAAGGAGTCCAGCTTTATATTCTGTTCCCCTTGCTCCTGCCTCACCATCACTTATGGGCCTGTTTCCATGTGGCTCCATGAGTTTGCACAATCTTCGCTTTCAAGTTACCTGCAATTGTCCTAGTAGTCATGGTACTCGTGTTTAGCAAAGTGTTCCATAGAGGCACGTTTAGAAATTTTCTAATGCTCTTCTCTCATCGTCTCTCTCTTCATACCTTCTCTTCCATCTAGCCTTCTGTGTACACTGAGCACTGACTCTCTGTCAAGCCTGTACTAGTAGCTTCGGTGAAATTAGCGCATAGATAGAATATTTGTCCTGTGCTGCTGCTTTGGAATTGAAACTAGAAGTGGAATTTCTTGGCCCAAGGGCATGACTGTTTTCATGGCTCTTGACCCAGGAGTATCCTTCCTGCATTTGGGCTTCTGTTTGCTAATTAAATAAGTATAAGCTTGCCACTTATTGTTATCTAGTGCCCGTGTCTTTGATTAATAGATGCTTTACATCCTTTATGTAGATATTATGTGAACTTTTATTTTTATTTAAAAAGTGAATTTTTGAAGGTAATGACAAGAGAATAAGGAATTTTAAGCAAGTAACAAGTTCACTTTATACACCTATTATATAGATCTGTAGAAGCTGCCAGTTTATTCTGTGTGTGAAAGCACAGTACATTCCTTTTTAGCATTTTTTTTTTAATTAAACTGGTTCTCTTAGTTTTGAAAGTATCAGACAGTCTGATAGGATGAGAGTAAATGATTTTTATGCATCTCTGTATGCTTGGGTGTTTGTGTGTGTGCATGTGTGTGTGTGTGCACACACACCCCTTCCCAGACCCCTTGGAATGCAGAATTCTCAAGAATAATCAGTCAGTGTAATAAGGAGCTAAAGGTATTTTAGGAGAGGAGGGATCGAGAACCAGAATCATGCTCCTCCAAATTCAAAGTGAAGGGATCTTGTCTGGGAAGAACAGAATAATCCGGTTAAGATTCTCAGAAGAAAGGGACACCAGACGTTCCAAAGGTGAGCTCACAGGAGAAGGCAGAAGAGTGGACTGGTGACACAGGCTCTAATTTCCAGCCTGGAGAGTGAGCTGATTTTCTATTGCTGTTTAGTGGAACTCTCACTTATGGCTTCTCTACCTTGCAATTCTGAGTGGGAGTTAAAAAATCCTATACTCCTGCGGAGCACGGAGACTAACCTCTCTAGGTCAGGATTTCTGCAAAGCTTCCAAGGCTTGATGGATGTAGAATTCCTTTGAAGCATTACCACGTTCCTCAATGGTGCCACCTTGTGGCAAAGACTAGAGTAACAATGCTTGTAACTGATAAGACGTCTTCCACTGAGTGAATTAGAAAGGGGGGAAAGATTTGACGGATCAAATGAAAGGGAAAATCTTGAGTATTCAGCCACTAATGTTAGGAGACTTGAGAACTTTCTGCAGTTGTTTATGGAGAATTGTTTTGTTTTTCTGGTTTGTTTAGAAGGATCATTTTAGTTGCAGGGGAGAGAACTAATGGAAGGAATAGTTAAACTTCTGACTTCTGGACTTCCCTTGTGGTCCAGTGGTCCAACTTTCATTGCAGAGGGTGTGGGTTGGATCCCTGATCCTGGAACTAAGATCACACGTGGTGGGACAAGCAAACAAAGCTTCTAACTTCCCTAACGTTCGCCTAGAGGAACTCTGGAAAGACAGCATCAACATAGGAAAAACATTGTGAGCAAACCCTATGAAACCAGTTGAGAGGAGAGAGAAGTTTGAATGTCCCAAGTATGTATAATTGAACACCTGGAGTAGGAGGCAGCTGGTACTGTTGTGGGGTAACCTGGGGAAGGAGCTGCTAGATGCATGCTCTTTCTTCTCCCCATCTGTGGTGTGGTCTGGTGTACTGGTGTTCACGCCAGAGTGGCACAATCTATAAGACTGAGGCCACCAATAAAGTCAAAGCAGCACCCCTGACTGGGGAACAGAAGGAACATGGGTGAGAACTCATTAGGATTAGGCACTCATTTCCTCATCTTTCTATCTCCAAACACCTTGAGAGTGATGGGTCACACCGAAAGGGTGGTTCTTCCTAAAGAGTATGCTTCCCTACTGGGGCACTGAGGATGAAGTCCGGATCTGAGGAATGGTTTGTTATAGGACAGAGTGAAGTTAACTGTGGGTTCCTGGCACCTAGAATTCTCACTTCAGGCTCATTTTACTTCCATTCTGAGAATGTCTAGCCTTTGTCCCTGCTCCATTTTTATTGCCTGAAAAGTGAGTAACACTTTTGGAGGAAAATGAGGTTCACATCCCTGACCAGTGACTGAGGACCAGCACTATCTTAAAAGAGCATGAATTAGAGCCTTTAGATTAAGGAAGATTGAGACAATGATCTACAGAAATATTAGTAGTGAGAATTTAAAGAGGAAATATAGATGGATTTCAAGGAGGCAAATCACGAGATTTATTTGCTAGAGGGGGAAGAAAAGTCTGAGAGAAACAGGAGATTCAAAGAGACTGACAAATTTATGGTTTGGGCATCTGGGCAGCATCATTCATTGAGCCAGTGAAACAAAACTCAACATTAGAACAGAAGTTATATCATTCCACTTACTAGCTTTAAGAATATTTACCTTTCCTCTAGTTAGTTTTATCATTTGTAAAATGAATATGATAATAATTACCTGCTCAGTTGGATTGTTATTAGGATTAAACTTGAATTATCCTGGACATGCCAGAACACATGCTTATTTTCTATATTGAAAAAATGATAAAACAGCCAGGTCACTATTGTAAAATCTTTCCTTTCCTGTGTTAATGTGCTCCTTACATTTGTATCTATATGTATATGTGTATAAATGTGTGCATTTTGGGGGGGAGGGGTGTTTAAATCATATTTCCTCTTGTATGCCATTCCACATTGCTTTAATTAGCTTAACTTTTGAATGAGTTTTAATTCTTGGTACTACAATTTAGTTTTTCTTCACTGTTATACTTGATATGCTCAAATGATAAAAACCCATTTTATTAAGATTTATATTTGTTTTATTTATATTACTTTTAAAGAAATAAAATCCCATTTTATTATATTAATAGAATCCAGATTAAAAAGAAAAAAAAGATAGTGGCAATACCAGCCTCCAGGGAGAAGTGCTATTAATATTAGACTCTTATTAATACATAGACTCTTGACTAGAGATACTCATTTTGTAAATATTTCATTTTTTCTTCCATGTAAGTGATATTTCTGTGCATTTATTCAAGTGATTATGCAGTAAACTCTTGATAGTTTATGGATTTCTGTCCTCTTCCTTTTTGACAATTTTAAACATGTATCTTTTAATTGATTAACTAGTAGTATTTGGTCCCTGGTGGCTCAGACAGCAAAGAATCTGTCTTCAATGCAGGAGACATGGGTTGGGAAGATCCCCTAGAGAAGAAAATAGCAACCAACTCCAGTATTCTTGCCTGGAGAATTCCATGGACAGAGGAGCCTAGCGGCTACAGTCCACAGGGTTGTAATGAGTTGGACACAACTGAATGACTAACACCGCCTCCCCGCCCACACACACAGTATATGGTAGCTGATAAGTATATATAGATGTAGATGAGTGTGTATGTAGGTATAGGACAGGTACTAATTTTTGTATTTTTATCTTATATCTAGATAACTATGAACTAAACATTTCAGTAGATTTGAACTGAGTTGTTGCCTTTTTCAGGCTTGCAATCATGCAGAATGAAAATAATTTATCTTTTGCTTTATTGACTTCCATTATTAAGTTTTCTTGTTTTCCACATATTATTGTATTGATTTAGCAGTCCAAACCAATATTAAATAAGATAGTTTATTAAAAATATTTTTATTTTGTACCAGACTATAAAGAGTTAGTATATTTTGATGTATTTTTATTGGGTATGGATAAATATTTGTGCATAGGTCTTTTTAACAGAGCACATCGAATGCAATGCTTTATGCTCATTAATATTCATATGGTGTACTAAAATAATAGTTTTGCCTGTAAAGAAATATCCTCACGTTCATCTGCCCAGTCTCTCAGTCATGTCTGACTCTTTTGCAGTTCCATGGACTGTAGCCCATTAGGCTCCTCTGTCCATTGAATTTTCCCTGCAAGAATACTGGAGTGGGCTGCCACTCCCTTCTCCAGGGGAGCTTCCCAACCCAGGGATTGAACCCAGGTCTCCTGCCTTACAGGATCACAGTGGCAATCAAATGAGCTATTTTGTTTCATCAGTTCTGGGATTTTTTTTTTTTTCTTCACATTTTCACAACTTTGTGATCAAAGTTTGTCTTCTGATCAATATGACTGATCAATATGACTGTTTTCTGATCAGAGGGTGCCAGAAGCAAAATTTGTGGAGTGGGTATCCACAGTTGGGAAGAAAATGCTGGAAACCATAGTGGAACATCACCAGTGCTCTTGAATGCACAGAGAACAGTATTAGGTGACAAGCCATAGGCACTGACAGCTCAGCCATAGTCTTTCCTAAGAGCTAGGCTTGAATGGGAGGATGTGTTAGGAAAACCTTCACAAAATTACTTCACTATTTTTCTTATTATCTATCTATGAGAAAGATGATAATATAAATCTATGTGAAATAATCAGTGAACTGTTTTGTATAAATATAGTTAAGATTCTATATGCCAAGAAGGCATTGTGTCATGCTTTAAGTGGTAACCTTTTCTTATCTAATGATAGAATGATGATGTGACTTGCAATTGATGGTATCTTAGATTTGATGAAATACAGAAAATCAAGTGATACAGCACATTGCCTGACATGTTTCTTTACTGTAGACCTGAGTTTGAACCCTTGGTTGGAAAGATCCCCTGGAGAAGGAAATGACTATCCACTTCAGTATTCTTGCCTGGAGAATTTCATGGATAAAGGAGCCTGCCAAGCTACAGTCCTTGGGTAGCAAAGAGTCGGACACGACCGAGTGGCCATCACTTTCACATTCATAGGATAAACTTAATCCTATTGCTTAATTGCAACTAATAATGTACTTAAGATTTTAATTTAATATCCATTAATGAAATTGATCTGGCTTAAATTTTTATTAAAGTTCTATTACATTAGATATATTTTAATTTTGTGTCACAGAATACCTTAAGAAGTCTCCAATTATTCCCCAAATTTCAGAAAAATTTGTGCAATGGATGTATTAAGATTGCTTTGTATGTTAAACGAATTTACCAATAAGTGAACCTACCAGGATGCCTTTCAGTAGGATAGTTTTTTTGACAGTTTTGTCACTATCTTTCTCTTTTCTATAACTCAGGAAAATATTGTCCATTTATTTTATCATACAATTAAAATATATTTATGTATCTCCTTTTTTTTCTTCCAATTGAGTGCATTTATTAGGTCATTAAGTATATTCTTAGAATTCATTGAATTTTAGCTTTATATTTTTACTTATAAAATTATTTGTTTTTACCTTTTAAAATATTTTTTTAGCATTCACACCATTATATGGGTAATTTTGGTTAAATTAAGCTAAAAGCTTTATTTTCATTTTCTTTCTAATAACAAAAGTACTACACACTATGCCTTTTTTTAATGTGAGTTGCATGCATTTTTTTTTTAAAGTAGGATGTTACTGTGCCCTAGATTTCCATCTTGAGTCAATTGTTATTTGGCAAAGAGATTAAAAGCATAAAAAGAGAATTATGTTCAAAATTGTATTTCAAAAGTTTACATCACTGTTGTTTGAGATTGTGATCTACAAGCATATAGATCACATTTGTACATCAACATGGCTAAATACACCTGTCTTGGAATAAGTAAGGATTTTCATCATGAACAAATTAGTAAGACTTTTTTCTAAATGTTTCATTAAAAAGGCAGTCTGTTAACTCAAAGACGCAGCATTCAAAATCTTTCTATTTAATTACCCTTGTTAATGATGCTGTTTATATCCTTTATACCTTTTTGTTTTACAAGTCAAATATGTTTATAATAATTTATCACTTCTGTACTTAAAAAATGATTTTACAGCATAGCAAAACATTAATCTTCTATTCATTTCAAATAAAACCTTTTGACATAGTTAATTTTTAATATAATTTTATCACTATAAGCTGCCATCATTGATTTACTTAATACCTTAATCTATTATATTAATATTGACAGGCTTACTTAATTTTATTCACATTTGAGAGGTCTTTTTATTAGCATTAAAAAAGCATTTCTATTTTTTAGGTTTCTCTTTATACATGACTCATAGTGGGATTTTGTTGCTTTAATAGACTTTGTATAGGTGTATATGTTTGTTATACCTATTTTCTTAATCAAGACCAGCCGTGTGTGTTTCTGCTAAGTCACTTCAGTTGTGTCCAACTCTTTGCCATCCTATGGACTGTAGCCCACAGGCTCCTGTGTCCATGGGGTTCTCCAGGCAAGAATACCAGAATTGGTTACCATTTCCTCCTTCAGGGGATCTTCCCAAACTAGGAATAGAACCAGTCTCTCTTGCAGCTCCTGCAATGCAGGTGGATTCTTTACCACTGAGCCACTGGAGAAGCCCAAGACCAGCAGTAATGCTTCAAAATTCTTTTGGACAAAAGATGCAAAAAAATAATTCTGGAACAGAAAATGTGGATAATGCACAAGCAATGGCACCCCACTTCAGTACTCTTGCCTGGAAAATCCCATGGATGGAGGAGCCTGGTGGGCTGCAGTCCATGGGGTCGCTAAGAGTCTGACACGACTGAGCGACTTCACTTTCACTTTTCACTTTTCATGCATTGGAGAAGGAAATGGCAACCCATTCGTGTTCTTGCCTGGAGAATTCCAGGGACGGGGGATCCCAGTGGGCTGCCGTCTGTGGGGTCGCATAGAGTCGGACACGACTGAAGCGACTTAGCAGCAGCAGAAAGTGAATGAAATGACATTCACTGATAGGTAACATCTCAGAAACCACAGGACCAAGCATCTTTCACTTTTTCAGAACATTGCTTGAAGCTTCCTCTCATCACTGAGCTGAGTTAGAAGAAGCATAATTAAAATGGAGAGAATCCATTCAAAGAATGAGGGGCAATGCTTCATAGGCAAGCAGATCATAATATTTATATTTGAAATCATGATATTGTTGCTATGCATTTTGAGTTACTAATTTTAGATACAAAGGATAGGACACAAATTTTGTTTAAAAGTACTTAGTGATGTATGTTTAGAAGATAAACTGCCCTAATGGAAATTGTAAAGAGATAAGGATGGGAGTGAGGGGGAAAGGAACTGGAAGAAAGAAACAAAAAAAAAAAAAGGAAAGAAAAAGAGAGAAAGGAAAGTAAAAGAAGAAAAGAGCAAATATTATGTTTTAGGTATTAAACCACACTTGTTCTTCTCAAATTGTTTTTCACTGAACATTCTTTAATTTTTGTCATGAGAACTATTTAATTTAAAGCTAATTAATTTAAATTTATGTTTTGAGCAATACCAGTAAGTTATGATTAAGCTGGAGGAAAAATTGTCAATAAAATCATTTTTTCCACAAGACTTATACATGAGATATGTTATTATATATAGTTTAAGCACATTTGTTTACTTTTATCTTCCATTAATCTACCCTTTCCTGTTGGAGAACAATAAATCTAATATTTTGGTACATTTTTTAAGGTCATGAAAAAAGTTTTAATTAATAATTGATTATAAGCAGCTAAATTTCAGTTACATAAATCCTCAAGCATAGAAATATTTCTTCATTATTTGGACAGACATACCATTATTTTTAATATGGCTCCTTATTAATGGTCTTTTTATGCAAGGAGATAAGGAATGCAAACATTAACAATAAAATGACATGAGTTTGGGTATTAAATTGTTAATCATGTATTTGTCTAATATAATTGAGTTATGTTGAGCTTGAGAGTAAGATATTCAGCTTGTTTTGTTATATAACAATATAATAAATTATTATATAGAATTGTTACAAAATAATAAATAATTTCTCAATTTTGGTTTAAAACAGAATAGAGCAAAGTCTTCATAGATGTATTTTCAATATTTTCCCTCTTATTGAACATTTTCCCACTTTTTCTGAAGAATTCTTGTAAAATGGTTAAATTAAGGTCACAAAAAAGTGTTATTGACTCATTTAGAAGATATTTTCACTATTTTCCTTTATATTTCTGAAAGATATGCTTTTTCTATGTCACATTAAACAAAAACAAACTATCAAGTAATACATCTTATAAAATCAGTTCTTTGAAGCTGTTGTTCTAAGCACAGGAGTTGGTTCAATTTGGAAGTCATTTTTCTAATATGCCACATCATGTTTCATCTTCTTTCCCAGTTACTTTACCAGTTTTAGCCTTTTTTTTTTTTTGCTTTGCTTATAAGAAATAAAAGCCATTACTTTTTAAACTTTTATATGTTTGACTTGTTTTAAACAATTTTATATTTTCTCATAATACAAAAATATAAGTATGTTCATCATTTGAATCTCTTCATTGTCTTAAAAGCTGCATTTTTGAGAAAGATTACACCCAGCTGCTTTGATTGGCATTCCTATTTCCTCTTATTCATATAATGGCACTGCCAGGCTGATTGGCTGACATTGTCATAGTCTGGTGCATGTATTCATACTGTATCCTCTGTCTTCCAGCTGTTCACACCAACATCCTTGCTTTTCAGAAGGTCATATGCAAGAAAATGAGTGTACCCCAATAAACAGAGAGAGGAAAGATTGAACATTACAAAAATTCTTTTAGCTTGTAAATATATTCAAATTTGATCATTTAAATAGATGAACCTTCATGTTTGCCTATGAATTGCCTTTTCCTGCAAAATCAATCAGGAAGGGAAGTTCAGTTCTTGACATATATCAGCAATGTACACAAATCTCTGATTATCTACTTTTGTGACTTATACTGCCATCATTTCTCTTCCAGAAAGATTTTTCATTTAAAAGTAAATCCATAGTTAAATCAAAATAAGAGAAAATAATTTTCATGGCATTAATATAAAACCAGAAATTATGTGTATCTTTGTAGGAAGGAAGGCTGTGTTTACTTCAGAAAAAAGTCTCAATTATTTATAATGAGATACCAAATTTTTACCCATCATTATGACAACAGAATTTCATATGTTAATGAGAAGATAGGAAAAAAAGAATAGGTATACACAGTGGAAGTATAAATTGCTACACTAGCAAGCAATTTATTTCTAAATTAGAAATGTACCTATCCTTTGATGCAACACTCCCGTTTCTAAGGTTGACCCTTATAAATATCCTAGCACAGTGAAAAGTAATTTTCCAATAAAGATATTCATCACTTCATCGAAATAACAAAAGGTTAGAAGCAAATGTCCTTCAGTAGAAGAATTGTTGAATATGTTATGGGACTCTTGTCAGTGCTAAACAAATGTGTCCTAAAAATAGAAGACAGAAGTTTTTTAGGAAAAAATATGGAACATATTCTATGATTTTTTTTTCGGATTTAATATATATTTTATTGAAATAAAATTGATTTACAATGTTGTTAATTTCTCTTGTATGGCACAGTGATTCAATTAAGAGTCTTCTCTAGCACCACAATTCAAAAACTTCAGTTCTTCAGCCCTTAGCCTTCTTTATGTACTAACTCTCACATCCATACAAGAATATTGGAAACATCAGCTTTGACTATATGAACCTTTGTTGGCAGAATGACATCTCTGCTTTTTAATATGCTGTCTAGGTTTGTTATAGCTTTACTTCCAAGAAACAAGCACCTTTTAATTTTATGTCAGTGGTCACCATCTGCAGTGATTTTGGACCCCAAGGTAATCAAATCTGTCACTGAGTCTACCTTTTCCCCTTTTATTTGCCATGAAGTGATGGGAGTGGATGCCATGATCTTAGTTTTTTGAATGTTGAGTTTTAAGCCAGCCTTTTCACTCGCCTCTTTCACACTCATCAAAAGGCTCATTAGTTCCTTTTTGCTTTCTGCCATAAGGGTGGTGTCATCTGCATATCTGAGGTGGTTGATATTTGTCCCAACAGTCTTGATTCCAGCTGTGCTTCATCCAGCCCAGCATGTCTCATGAAGTACTTTACATAGAAGTTAAATAAGCCAGGTGACAATATACAGTCTTATTGCACTTTCCCAACTTTAAAACAATCAGTTGTTCCATGTAAGCTTCTGACTGTTGCTTCTTGACCCACACAAAATTTTCTCCGGACGCAGGTAAAGCGGTCTGGTATTCCCATCTCTTTAAGAATTTTCCACAGTTTGTTGTGATCCACAGTCAAAGGTTTTAATGTAGTCAATGAAGCAGATGTAGATGTGTTTCTGAAATTCCGTAGCTTTTTCTATGATCCATTGGATATAGACATCTCTTCAAGAAAATTAGAGATACCAAAGGGAACATTCATGCAAAGATGGGCACAATAAAGGACAGAAATGGCATGAACCTAACAGAAGCAGAAGATATTAAGAAGAGGTGGCAAGAATACACAGAAGAACTATACAAAAAAGAACTTAATGACCCAGATAGTCACGATGGTGTGATCACTTACCTAGAGCCAGACATCCTGGAACGCAAAGTCAAATGGGCCTTGGGAAGCATCACCACAAACAAAGCTAGTGGAGGTGATGGAATTCTAGATGAGCTATTTCAAATCCTAAAATATGATGTGAAAGTGCTGCACTCAATATGCCAGCATTCTGGAAAACTCAGCAGTGGCCACAGGACTGGAAAAGATCAGCTTTCATTCCAATCATAAAGAAAGGTAACACCAAAAAATGCTCAAACTACTCATCTCACATGCTAGTAAAGTAATGCTAAAATACTCCAAGCCAGGCTTCAGCAGTATGTGAACCGTGAGTTTCCAGATGTTCAAGGTGGTTTTAGAAAAGGCAGAGGAACCAGAAATCAAAATGCCAACATCCTTTGGATCATTGAAAAAACAAGAGAGTTCCAGAAAAACATCTATTTCTGCTTTATTGACTATGCCAAAACCTTTGATTGTGTGGATCACACAAACTAGAAAATTCTTCAAGAGATGGGAAGACCAGACCACCTGACCTGCCTTTTGAGAAATCTGTATGCAGGTCAGGAAGCAACAGTTAGAACCGGACATGGAACAACAGACTGGTTCCATAGGGGAAGGAGTACGTCAAGGTTGTATATTGTCACTCTGCTTTTTTAATTTATATGCAGAGTACATCATGAGAAACACTGGGCTGGATGAGGTACAAGCTGGAATCAAGATTGCTGGGAGAAATATCAACAACCTCAGATATGCAGATGACACCACACTTATGGCAGAAAGTGAAGAACTAAAGAGCCTCTTGATGAAAGTGAAAGAGGAGAGTGAAAAAGTTGGTTCAAAACTCAGTTCAGAAAGTGAAGATCATGGCATCTGGTCCCATCACTTCATGGCAAATAGATGGGGAAACAGTGTCAGACTTTATTTTTTTGGGCTCCAAAATCACTGCAGATGGTGACTGCAGCCATGAAATTAAAAGACACTTGCTCCTTGGAAGAAGAGTTATAAAAGACAGCATACTAAAATGCAGAGACATTACTTTGCCAACAAAGGTCCATCTAGTCAAAGCTATGGTTTTTCCAGTAGTCATGTATGGGTGTGAGAGTTGGACCATAAAGAAAGCTGAGCACTGAAGAATCGATGCTGTTGAATTGTTTTGTTGGAGAAGATGCTTGGGAGTCCCTTGGACTGTAAGGAGATCCAACCAGTCCATCCTAAATGAGATCAGCCCTGGGTGTTCATTGGAAGGACTGATGCTGAAGCTGAAACTACAATACTTTGGCCACCTTATGCAAAGAACTGACTCATTTGAAAAGACCCTGATGCTGGGAAGATTGAAGGTGGAGGGAGAAGAGGACGACAGAGAATGAGATGGTTGGATGGCATCACTGACTCAATGGACATGAGTTTGAGTAAACTCTGGGAGTTGGTGATGGACAGGGAGGCCTGGCATACCGCAGTCCATGGGGTCACAATGAGTTGGACACAGCGACTGAACTGACTGACTGACTGGTCAGATGTGGACAATTTAATCTCTGGTTCCTCTGCCTTTTCTAAATCCAGCTTGTATACCTGGAAATTCTCAGTTCATGTACTGCTGAAGCCTAGCTTGAGGGATTTTGAGTGATTTTGAGCATTACCTTTCTAGCATACGAAATGAGTGCAATTGTGCAGTAATTTTAACATTCTTTGGCATTGCCCTTCTTTGGGATTGGAGTGAAAACTGAATTTTTCCAGTCCTGTGGCCACTGCTGAATTTTCCAAATTTGCTTGCATTTTGAGTGCAGCACTTTAACAGCATCATCTTTTAGGATTTGAAAAAGCTCAGCTGGAATTCCATCACCTTTCCTAGCTTTGTTTGTGGTAATACTTCCTGAGGGCAGCTTGACTTGATACTCCAGGATGTCTGGCTCTGGGTGAATGATCACACCATTGTGGTTCTCTGGGTCATTAAGACCTTTCTTGTATAGCTCTTCTGTGTATTCTTGACACCTCTTCTTAATCTCTTCTGCTTCTAAGGTAAGGAAAGTTAAGTCCTTATCATTTCTGTCCTTTATCATGTCCATCCTGCATGACATGTTCCCTGAATATCTTCCCACTTTTCTTGAAGAGATCTCTAGTTTTTCCCATTCTATTGTTTTCCTCCATTTCTTTGCATTGTTCACTTAAGAAACCTTTCTTATGTCCCTTTACTATTTTCTGGAATTCTGCTTTCAATTGGATATACCTTTCCCTTACCTTTCACTTCCCTTTTCTCATCTATTTTTGAAGCCTCCTCAGACTACATTTCTTCTTCTTTGGGATGGTATTGATCACCATCTCTTATACAGCGTTATGAACCTCCGTCCATAGTTCTTTGGGCACTCTGTTTACCAAATCTAATCCCTTGAATCTATTCATCACCTCCACAAATCATAATGGATTTGATTTAGGTCTAGTGGTTTTCTCTGCTTTCTTCAGTTTAAGCCTGAATTTTGCAATAAGTAGCTGATGATCTGAGCCACAGTCAGCATGAGGTTTTATTTTTGCTGACCGTATAGAGCTTCTCCACCTTTGGCTGCAAAGGATATAATCAGTCTGATTTCAGTGTTGACTCCTTCTGTGATATCCGTGTGTAGAGTCATTTCTTGTGTTGTTGGAAGAGGGTATTTTCTATGACCAGTGTGTTCTCTTGGCAATACTCTGTTAGCCTTTGCTCTGTTTCATTTCATACTCCAAAGCCAAACTTGCCTGTTACTCCAGATATGTCTTGATTTCCTACTATTACATTCCAGTCTCCTATTATGTAAAGGATGTCTTTTTTTGGTGTTAGTTATAGAAGGTCTTGTAGATCTTCATAGAACCATTCAACTTCAGCTTCTTTGGCATTAGTGGTTGGGGCATAGACTTGGATTACTGTGATATTGTATGTTTGCCTTGAAAACAAACCAAGATCATTCATTCATTTTTGAGATTGCACCCAAGTACTACATTTCAGACTCTTTTTTGACTATGAAGGCTTCTCCATTTCTTCTAAGGGATTCTTAGATATAATGGTCATCTGAATTAAATTCACCCATTCCCATCCACTTTAGTTTACTGATTGCTAAAGTGTTGTTCACCTTTGCCTTCTCCTGTTTGACCACATCCAATTTACTTGATTCATGGACCTAACATTCCAAGTTCCTATGCAATCTTATTCTTACAGCATTGAACTTTACTTTCACCAGCAGACACATCCACAACTGAGCATCATTTCCCTTTTGGCCCAGCCACTTCATTCTTTCTGGAGCTATTTCTCAGCTCTTCCCCAGTAGCATATTGGGCATCAATATGAACCTGGGGGGCTCATCTTCTGGTGTCATATATTTTTGACTTTTCATACTGTTCCTGGGGTTCTCTAGGCAAGAATACTGGAGTGGCTTGCCATTCCTTCCTCCACTGAAACACATTTTGTCAGCACTGTCTGTTGTGACCTATCAACCTTGGGTGGCTCTGTATGGCATGGCTCATAGCTTCATTGAATTATGCAAGCCTCTTCACCACAACAAGGCTGTGAATCATGAAGGAGATACACACACACATACACACACAGCTACCAGGGGAAGAATCTGCCTGCAATGCAGGAGATCCTGGTTCAATTACTGGGCTGTGAAGATCCCCTGGAGAAGGGATATGCTACCCACTGCAGTATTAATGGGCTTCCTTGGTGGATCAGATGGTAAAGAATCCACCTGCAATGCGGGAGACCTGGGTTCCATCCCTGGGTTGGGAAGATCCCCTGGAGGAGGGCATGGCAATCTACTCCAGTATTCTTGCCTAGAGAATTCTAATGGCAAAGGAGCCTGGAAGGCTACAGTCCATGGGGTCACAAAAAGTTGGACATGACTGAGCGACTAAGCACACACCACACACATGTATATATGTGTGTGTGTATCACACACACACATATTCTTTTTTTTTAAAATATTCTTTCTATTATGGTTTATCATAGGATAGTGAATATAGTTCTCTGTGCTACTTAAGACCTTGTTGTTTATTCATTCTACATATAAATTTCATATCTGCTAACCCCAATGTCCCACTCCAGCCCTCTCCCAACCTCCTCCCTCTTGGCAATCACCAGTGTGTTCTCCATGTCCATGATTCTGTTTCTGTTTCATAGATAGGTTCATCTGTGTCTTATTTTAGATTCCACGTGTGATATGATATTTGTCTTTCTGTTTCTGACATACTTCACTTAGTGTGATAATCACTAGTTGCATCCAGATTGATACAAATGGCGTTTTGTTCTTTTTCAAGACTGGGTGGTATTCTGTTCTATATGCACCACATCCTCTGTATCCACTCATCTACTGATGGACGTTCAGGTCGTTTCCACGTCTTGACTATTGTGGATTGTGCTGCTGTGAACACAGGGATGCATGTATCTCTTGAATTATGTTTTTGTCTGGATATATGCCCTGGAGTGAGTTTGTTGGATTATATAGTAATTTACATTTAGCTATTTGTAGTCAAAGGAAAGCAAGGTAAAGAAAGGTATACAATTATTCTGTAGAGATAGAGAGTATTTGTTTATATATACACAAAATTAAATATAAGAATTATATCTCTAGAATTATTTATGAGAAACTAGAAATATTGGTGACTTGTGGGGCAGGAAAATAGAGGGTAGAGTAAAGGTATGAGGAAAATCTGGCATATGTTCTTGGATAACCTTTCAAATATTAATGACATTGCTAAAAATATGTAATAAGGCAAATGTTTTAGAGGGCTGGTATTTCTTTAAGAGGTAGTGAACTCTGTATGATGTACATTTGTAACATTTTGGCCTCTAAGTATGTTCAAAAATGGTAGAAAGCATATTAACAATAACAGGAAAATTAATCCATGATTCTGTCTTAGAGAATCTAGAAACCTAGCCTGGTAGAGAGGCAAGAGTTGACCTTTACTTAAATGTGAAGTAACATATTCCCTGTCTCCATATCCCCAAGATGGTATCACCTTTCTAGCCTCCCAACTAAACGTTGATTCAGAGGAATATTTTAGGCAGTATGCTCTACAAATAACCTGCATCTGAGTCACCTGCTGGAGAATGTTAAAATAAATATATTGGAGCTACATCTCATATTTTCTAAGCAATGGACTGGGGAAGGGGGTACATAAATCTGCATTTTGCAGAATATCCAGGGTTTTTCTTACATCAAAGTTCTAACACCACTGCAATAAGAGCTGGGAGGTGGAGAGGAGAAAACATAAATATTTTTTAACTGCCTAGCATATCATAGGTTTTTCTAAACCTTCATGTGTACGCACTACCCTAACCACATAACAAAGTTGGCATTAAAACTACCCTTTAGGACACGCGAAAACGGAGTCTCCATGTCCTAGTGAGCTGTCCCAGGTGATAAAGCCAGTGCATGCAAATCAGAATTCGGGTCGCAAATGTGTGCTTTTTCCAAGCTGACAGGAAGCGGGAAGAAACAGCATGGCTCTGAAGAGTCAAACCCCAATCCTTGCTTCATGGTGGAGGCTCATCCTTCATCTGGCCTTTCACCACCGAGAAGTCACTGGAGATCAAAAATCTGTCACGGAAGAGATTTTCTTCTTTTAATTTACATGCTTCTATCTTTATTCATTGCTCTGCTTTATCCTTCAGAAAACATTCTTCTCAGATTAATTTATAGAATATACAAGTATTCCATGTCTATTTTTCAGTGGCCAGCTGCTTATTTTTCATAGAGAGGATTGATAAAAAACATTGATATGTACTTTTTATATGGAAGTAGATAAACTGATAGATATGAAAACTAATATTCTAAATTAATAAAATGCAAGTGTCTATTTAAACTCAAAATTACAACTAATGTCCAATAAATAGTTTTATGAATATACATACATTCAGCCACATATATATGGGTGGTTTATGGACATGAAATAGATCTAGAAATGTTTCAGTTAGGTCAATAGCTGGTCTTATGGAAATGAAAATGTATTGATATTGAGTGTGAATTTCTAAATTTTTGACTTTAAAAAGGAATTATAATTTTCTTAACCACAAATTAAACATCAAATAAGAATGCTTTTAACATCTGCATACCCCCAACACAAGATAGAAATTCTGTAAGCCTACATTTGCAACACATATATTGAAAGAATGATATCAAATATTTATTAAACTATTATAAATCAATATCAATATCAAAAATGTATTGAAAATTTCTCAGTCATAAGGAGGGAGTACAGTCATTTCTGTTCTCTGTTTCTCGGACTATCCTGACATTTCCATGGACATGTGATGTTGGACTAGGAGCCTGTTGGTGGTAGGGGCTTACCTGGTTGCTCAGTCGGCAAAGAGTCCACCTGGAGTACAGGAGACCTGGGTTTGATAACTGGGTCAGGAAAATTCCCTGGAGAAGGAAATGGCAACACACTCCAGTATTCTTACCTGGGGAAATCCCATGGAGAGAGGAGCTTAGTAGGCTACATTCCATGGAGTTGCAAAGAGTTGGATACAATTTAGCAACTAAATTTTTTTTTTTTTTTAGTTTTATTTTATTTTATTTTTTTTAGCAACTAAATTAACACACCACATGTTGGGGTTAGAGAAGCCTCTTACATGTGACTCAGATGGGCATGGGAACATGGCTTCTTTATATGTTTTCCCCACTGTTAAGAAATAATAAATTTCTTCAAATTAAAAAAAAATAACTGTAATTCTCAATTGTCAAAGGTACACCTGTTGAAAATTCTGTCTGGCAAGTACATTTGACTGGCTACTTGGGCCATTTATTGTCCTTTGAACTGTGTCCAGTCACATAGATCTGGATTGGAATCTCTGCTCTGCCAATCAATTCACTTCACCACACTGAAGTTCATTTTCTTTTCTAAAATTAGGGATTTTTATATGTTACCTACTTCACTGTGATGTTATAGAGATTAAAAAACTAAAATATTTATGAAACTCTATCCACAGTGATATTTTGTATTTTAATTCACATTTTTTTCCTACCAGCCATGGTCTCTGGCTCTTACTAACCTTTCGGGAGACCATTTAGAAAATTTTGCATCTGCTTTCTTTGATGACATTTCCCTATGTCACTGGTTGTTTGAAGTGACTTTTATTTGAGTTGGATTTAGCTTTTTCAGACTTTTTCATTATAATTGATGAAAATTCCTCAGCATAAGCTTTTAGAATATTCTCAGAGTATCAATTTAAATATGAATCTTCAAGTAGAATTATATTCCTCACAAGTTATTTTAGGTAAAATACTTCACAAAAAGGGGGGTCATATATCTGATTTGCCCAAGACGATCCTAATTTACACCTATATGAATCATTAAGAGTGTCTTTTTTACGTCAAAAGTACATAATCTGAACAAGATATAGGAGCCACTTAATTGCAAAAGGCGATTTCTTAAGACCCAGAATTCAGCTAGTACTGGGAGTTCAGAGAAAAGAAAGATAACTCTCTAAGAGACAAAAACATAAATTAGTCCATTTTTTCTACACGAGATGGTTGACAAAAGGCCTAATTTTGCCTTTAGGTTGTCATTGGGCAAAAAAGAGTGCAGTCAAGTGTGCAAGAACCTTGGGGAGAGGGAAGGACCAGTGTGTCCTGAGACCCTTGTGCCCTGAGGCTTTGCCTTGGTTAGGGTTATGGCAGTCAGTTCAGAGGAGGGTGAAGTAGATGAGAGGGTCCTTGGCTTCTGGGTTAAAATGCATTTAGGGGGAAATATGATTTTGAATGTTCTATGTGTATCTGCGTAATTACTACACAAGGTCATTTTTGTTAGCTTTTGGTCTTGCTGTCAAATATTTTCCCTCCAGAAAGCATTTGGCCATATTGAAATCTGACTGTGCACGTTTGACAACATTGCTACTTACAGTTCATTCCCATCTGTTTATTAGCTTGTTTCAAAGCACTGTCTGAGAATTCTTGGTTGGATGTATATTAGTTTTGAGAGGCTTCTCCTGAAGTCTTCTCTGTCTGAAAAGGAATACCCTGCCTACTTTTATCATCCTACTATGAAGGAGAACCTAGAAAATAAAAGAACACAAAATGGGTGAAAGAAGTGAAGTGGAACATGGGATGATGTTTGAAACTCAATAATCAGTCTGGAAATATCTTCAAATATCAGTGAAAAATAAATAGGCGAAGTCGAAGCTGGGTATCTGGCCACTCAGCTGTAGATCATATTGAATGTCCTCTGTTGTAGCTTGATAAAGCTGTGTGATCCAGTTACAGCCAATGGGACATGGGTGGGAGTGAGATGCGTAATTTGGGGGCATCTTCACATAAAAGAAAAGGCATTTGCCTTGAACTGTCTTTGTCTTCCCTCTTCCTATACATTGAAGCACAGAAATGACCATGAACCCACCTTCCAATCATGAAAATGAGAACACCCAAGAGGGTGAACATTTGGAACAAAACTGGGCCTGTTCATTCACCCAGAGGATTACTATACATAAAAAAAAAAAAAAAAGCTGTTTCATTTCAAAAATCACTTTATTTGGGGACCTCTTTATTGTAACAGCTGAAATTGATGTTTCCCCATTTGCACAGTTTGTAGGCGCCTATAATCTACAAAAACAAGCATAAGATCTTCAGGTTGTGACTAAGTTTCTCTTTTAAATTCTCAATCAATTTTGCCTTCTTTCTCTTTGTTATAACAATTCTCATCAATAGTGTTGAGTTCTTTTCAGGAACATGCAAAAGATGAAACTAGAAAATGCATTAGAAATGCCCCATGTGAATTCCACTCACATTTCTAAGCCAATACATTTAAAAGATTAAATGAAAATATCTCATCTACTGTTATCACACTCTGCGTCTTCACCAATGTGAACAGAGAATAAGAGATGGCAGCTTTTCGATGTATTGCCTAGATTCCTCTGGCTTCTACTGCTCCCACGTCATTTCTATTTCCTACCACGCATCTGTGATAAAGTGAGAAATAATATTCCAAAATGCCACTAGCATTCAATATAGGAGATGCTGTCCCCCACAATTAGCATATTTTCCTGATAGACCAAGTGTTTAGAATACAATGATTTATGAGTCCAGTAAATACATAGACAGTTGCTTGGATATAAGAAGGATATGTGGGAAGTTGACTTTGTGTACTAATAAATGCCAAAAGGTGCACTCAGTTAAGAAAATTATGTATGGAGGATACCGGTTATAAATTTCTGTTGCATTTTCTGAGTTGAATTGCTTATGTGTCTGTATAAATTGCTAAGCAGAAAATAGGCTAAGAGCATTAAAACTTTAGTTAACTCTATTTCCCCAGGTCTATATAATTTTAAACTTATTTAGGACAATAGCCCATTTGTTTTATAAATCACAGTGTTCATTGCAATATCTTTCAAGCTGAAAGCCTTAAATCACTTTATATTACTGAGCCCTGGAAGAATGCAACATTATAGCTTGGCTGGCAGAACATGTATCAGTGTGATATTGATCTAACCATAGAAAAGCAAAGCCCTGCTGAAAGGACTCCAAACTGGAAGGGGTGTTATCTGCAGGCTGCAATGCTTGTTCATATCACGTATCACTTGGGGTGAAGTTTATTTCTCTTTTTTCAGGCTTTGTATGATTTTGGTGACAGTTATGACCATCTCTTTAATTTACAAGATTAAGGAATTTGTTAGTTGACGAATGTCCGGAGGGTGATTATTTGACATCATGAGTAGCTCAGGTTTCTGTAAAGAATGGATTAAAATGGAATGCAGGTGAAACACTCTCACTTCTTAAGTAGAGTTTATCTATAGCTTCAAACCTCTTTCCTGGAACTCCACTGGACTCCTTTGGTGATGGTATTAAGAGCATAAGGGCTTCCCTGGTGACTCAGTGGTAAAGAACCTGCCTGCCAATGCAAGAGACACAGGTTTGATCCCTGGATCAGGAAGATCCCCTGGAGAAGGAAATAGCAACCCACTCCAATACTCTTGCCTGGAAAATGCCATGGACAGAGGAGCCTGGTAGGCTACAGTCCATGGGGCTGCAAAGAGTCAGACACGAATGAGTGACTTCACTTACTTACTTACTTATACTGTTGGTATTCAGGCTGTTCCATCATGACTGGCATTAATTGATTGACAGAAAGGAGGGAGAAGATCTGGGAAAGGGTACAAAGGAAATCATTACTAGGAGGAAAATTGTATGCCAAAGTAGGGAAAAACGTGGTTAAACATTTGGTAATGTATACATATATCAAATCATCACACTGGATACTTTAAACCCACTCTGTTATATGTCAGTTATATCTGAATAAAGCAGGGAAAATCTGTAAGGAAGGATGATTCTTGTCATACTGAGGACTAGAGGATTATGATTAGACCTATCTTTGTCCAATCCCTGGAGAATGCATTGTTACCTGGAAGAAACACCAAAATAGCTGTATCACTGAGAACATAAGCAAATTGGCTGCTAGACTTTCCTATTGCCAAGGATAGGGGCTGAGAGGACATGCAGATGTGTGATACCTGGACCTCTGCTTCTGGTGGAGATGTTGGGATCTGGTTAAGTCTCATAGAGGCTTATTAAAATAATGACATCAATCAATAACTAACTTCCCTTTTAGGGATAGACTTCCCTTGTGGCTCAGCTAGTAAAGAATCCACCTGGAATGCAGGAGGCCAGGGTTCGATCCCTGGCTTGGGAAGATCCCCTGGAGAAGAGAAAGGCTACCCACTCCAGTATTCTGACCTAGAGAATTCCACGGACTGTATATTATATCTATGGGGTCGCAGAGTCGGACATGACTGAGTGACTTTCACTGTTTGGGGTATGCTTTAGACTGCATTCCCTGTGCCTGCTGCTTCTGTGCTGGGTTTTATTTGGAATTTTTTTTTTCTTTCTTCTGTGCAGAAGATGTATTAAAAGGTTAGAAATTTTTCTCGGTGACCTCAGATCTCACAGATTCTGACATGAGTGAAGCTGCCTGACATGTTCGTGGCAAGTGATGCTAGTCACCACCTTTCCACGTGCCTTTGTGTGCATGCTCAGTCGCTTCAGTCGTGTTCGACCCCATGGACTGTAGTCCACTAGGCTCCTTGTCCATGGGATTATGTGAGTCAGCATACTGGAGTGGGTTGCCACTTCCTCCTCCAGGGGATCTTCCCAACCCGAGAATCGAACTCCTGTCTTCTGCATTGGCAGGCGGATTCTTCACCACTGAGCCACCTGCACATGCCTTTATCCTATTTCTAAATTGCACATATAACCACCCCCCTCCCAAACACACAATTCCTGGTACACTGTGTAAATTGTGCACTGCCATGCAAATATTGCCTTCTCTCCAGTTGCTTCTTTGAATCCAGGACCTCCTTCACAGCACTGTGCTATTTTTGCAATGTGCTGGCTGATGTCACCTCTGCAGACACAGAGTGCCAACAGGAAGCCCAGATAGAGTACTTGGGTTGAGAGTGAGGGGGCTTCTTCCTGTCTCATGTCACACTCTGCTTGGCAGACTCTCAATCCTCTAAGGAACAGATGCAGGAGCATATTTACAAAGCAGGCCTGTGAGGAGCAGACACCCACAAGGCTCGTGGTGAGCCCCTCCTCCTCCACAGGCAGGCAGCTGAAGCCAGCGAGGCCCCCTCGTGCATCAGCTGGACAGATGCTGGGACCACACAGGAGGAGCAAATAGGATGCACGCACCCTGTGTGCCCGGTTCCCATTTAGGGGGTGGGACCTCCACAGTCTGGGCTGGTGAGAAGCATGTGGTGTGGGCTCCTCTCTCCAGCCTTCTTTTCTTCTGCATTATGCTTTGTCAAACATGGCTGTGTGCACAGAGCTAGGAAAAGCAACAGAGCCCCTGAACTGGCACTTGGCAGCAAATCCAGCCAAACTTTTCATTTTATTTATCATACCAGCAGGATTTTATTAGAGCCATTAGGAAAATATAGAGAATACTTTTAGAATTCAAGGGTGCAAACCATTTGTTGCAAACTGACATGAGTCAATGTGGTTACTCATAATTGATGGACCTTTTTTATTTTACTGCCACCCCACCTGCAAAGTGGCAGATGAGGGCCTGAGGCCTCCTCTCCCAAAAAGCTTCCTGCTACCAGGTGCTATGTTACAATGGTAACGGATCTTAGCATGAGCTCTGCCATGGCTTGCCTTGCCTTATAAACTTGCCATGGCTTCATTGCGGGTGGGGTACTTCCCCCACATTTGATTGGAAGTCACGTGTGTGCCTTGCCTTGCTCAGTGGGATATCTGTAGATAATTGGAGCAGAGGCTTGAAACAGACTTGTGAATTTGGGGTTGCTTTTTTGGCATCTGTCATCAATACTCTTGCCTGGAAAATCCCATGGATGGAGGAGCCTAGTGGGCTGCAGTCAATGGGGTAGCGAAGAGTCAGACACGACTGAGCGACTTCCCTTTCACTTTTTACTTTCATGCATTGGAGAAGGAAATGGCAACCCATTCCAGTGTCCTTGCCTGGAGAATCCCAGGGGCGGGGGAGCCTGGTGGGCTGCCATCTATGGGGTCACACAGAGTCGGACACGACTGAAGCGACTTAGCAGCAGCAGCAGCCATCAATATAAGGAGAATAGATTTCAGATAGCTACTGTAAATGCTTCACCAATATGAGACCGCAAAATAAGTCCCATGAAAGACTGGATCAGCCAACCCCCAAATGCCCAACAACTCCAGTGGGTCATTTTTATAAATAATTTATAGACAGTATAACATCTGTATGTCTGTATCTGTCTATCCATCCAACTATCCGTTCATCCTTTTCATCTGTCCGTCCATCCAGGCAGTCCCTGCTTTGCACAGTAGTGTGGAGCTGTAAAGCAAGTATGCAAGTGGAAACTGTACACACTTATTAATAAATAGGATAAATTATTGTTGCCCTGTGTCCTTTAAAAAGTTTTGTCAAAAAACCCCCATGAATTAAAAACATTCTTAATCTTAGGTGTAAATATGTAAATAAAATAGAAATAAGAATATGCTAATATTTAATTTAAAACATTAAACCTTTGGGTTTTTATTAAAATTTTATCAGAGGTAGTTGGATAGGGCTTGCCTTCTTCTAGTTATTTAACTTACAATATGAAATGAACGCCTTTTCTATGCCTTGGCAAATTGACATACTATTTTCCAAGTTTGGATGAGCTTCTAATATTTTATCCTTTATTTTCAGTGGTATGAAATATCCCCAAGAGTTCTGTTAACGTGAAGATTTTTTTTTTCCTTTTTGCTAAACTGACTTCCTCTGAGAAATTTGTCATCCTTCTTATCACAATCACTTTTCATACTTATGTCAATAATTTTATCTTCACTAAGAGCCTTCGGCTGTGTAACAGTCTCTCAAATGGCAGATGTGTCAATATTCCCACGGTCAGCTGTGGTCCATATCAGTTTGTTTACATTCCACTTGAATGTCACTTCCAGCTGTATTTCTCTGTTGCACTTTTATCGTTGTTAATCAGTTCATTTTTGTGATTTGCAGTTTCTCTAAAAATGCCACTTGAGCTTATCAGTGGCAGAAAAGGAGGCCACACAGCTACAACCTTTGCTGTCTGTTCATGAACTGATGTACTGACCAATCACTGACAGGCTGTGAAAGGAGTGACGTCAGTGACATCAGTGATCATGATGCATATATGTTACTCACATGGTGATTTGTGGATTGCAGAGCTAGCAGAGAGATTTGTAGTTTATGCAGATACTCATAGTTCATGCTAATATTTGAACTCTATTGTTGGGGTACTGGTGTTATTTCGTTAAGTCATGGTAATTGAAATTCATGCATATTGGAATCCTGCAAAGTGAGGACTGATGGTGCGTGAATGTGTGTGTGTGTGTGTGTGTGTGCACATGTGCATGGGCACATTTAAACCATGGATTTCTAAGGCTTCTTGTTCCTATAAATGTAACAGGGATGATGCCTAGGTCGTATACTTTGTACATGCCAGATGTAGTTGCTTGAATTTGCCATTAACTTCTCGCAGTCCGTAAGCCCTTGCTTGCCAAACTGCTGACCCTCAAGCTTGTCTCATGTTTATCTTTCCATGAGCCCCTGCAGGCAGAGGAACATCACTGATTGTATCATGTTGATGCCTCTTGCTATGTCCATCATCCCTCTAACTCAGTTGTTCTCTCCGTGTTCGTCTTGATGGTGGTTGGATGGTTTTTTGCTCATCCTAGAAGGCCATGACCGGCTTTTGTCTCCTTACTTCCGGTAGAATAGCTGTCTGTTGCCTTCCTGTGAATTTCCAGACTCCATGGCTACTACTTTCATTGCCTGAATGTTTTAAGTAGGTTTATCTGGTTGAACACATCTCACACCGGGGTAAGAATACTCATTGGGAAGAGAAAGATGCTTCCAAGTTATGTGGCTTATGGTATGTTGATTCTTGAAGTTGAATTGGCATTTAGCAGACAGAAAGTATTCATTAAAAAGCAAAATCCTCTTCTAATGAAGGGAAACATCATTTGAATTTCATAGTGAATGAGTGGTTCCAAATTCTGTCTTTGTCTAAGCAAGAAATAAAATTAAAGACAGTGAGTCAATTAGGAAGAAACAACCTGAATATGTACTGTTGTGACAGTATTCAGTCATGGCAGTTGCTGCTTATCCTATTTAGTATCTTTTAGACATTTGTTGTTCAGAAGCAAAGTAAAAGCTACTGGCCAGCTCCTAACTGCCATGGTTTTAAAATGCCTATCAAAAATGAATTTGCTACCTTAGTTTTACAAGGATACTTTGTAAAAGGGCAAAATACCATTCTCTTTCGAGACATATATGGTAAGGAGGCTAAACCAATATTTTTCTTTTTTAAGATAGATAACATCCCTCTTCCCAAAGGAAAAGTAGCTGCTGTTGCCTCTGCACTACCTTTCAGACAGTAAATGAGGACCATCTTATCCCAGAGAGTAGAAGGAAAATAAATCAGCCACCTTCTAATAGAGGGGTAAAGAAAGGCCAAGGAAGACCTCCTGATGCCAGCTTTTGAAGAACCCGCTATTATCCTTACCCTCCAAAGGTCAGTCTGTCTCCCAGTACATAAAGCAAATGTGGGGAGAAGAGCCCAGTTCTGACTCAGCACTCCCTGATAGGAGTTCTCCCTGAAATCCCCTCTGGGTAATGGTGAATAATCTGGGGAAAAAGCAGAGTTCCCTGCAGAAACCAGGGCATGGGCAACACTTGCAACGCTGGCTGAGGTGGCTCTGGGGCCTCAGGACAGACAGAACCAGAGGAGGGAAGAAAGACAAGATCAGACCCAGAGGCAGCACTCCTGTGAATGAGCTGAGCAAGAGGGGATAAAATCAAGCTGATAGAAGGCCCACTGGAGACACCAGCAGAAGGGGAGTGATTTGGGAATTAAAGGAGGTGGTTTAAATCTAGAGAAAGTCCCTGAAAAGCTAGAGACTGTTTTCAGTACCTTTTATGGGGTCAACATGGCCTCCTCCAAGTTCTGAAAGGAGTCGCGAAGGTGACTAAGCTAATTTGAAAAGGTGAGTTCAAATCAATGACTCTAGCTCCAGTTGGCATCTACCAATAATTCTTTTTTGCCACCATTGTGGATTTAGTAAGAGAATGACAAGCACTTTTTAAAAGATAATTGAACTTAGGCATGGTAAGTAATGAAACGTATATTTTAAAATGGACTTTAGCTTTCAGGAAGGGGAAAATGTCTCTTCTGAAAGGCCCCCCAGATGTGCCTTTTTACTGCAAAGCAAGGGAGAACAGAGCCGGAGTAAATAAAATAGAGAAGCAAAGGAGTCTGAGAGAGACGCGGTTAATCCTGCTGGTGCTCACTTTGGTCTCCAGGACCTGTTTTAACACCTTGGAAATGAGGCAGAAGGAATCTGAATGGACTTGAACTGATTTCTCATTTGATGGTGGTGCTCCTCCCACTGAAAATTTCTCATCTGCCCCTGGGATTCAGAAGAAAACAGGATGAACCAGTTCAGTACAGTATTGCTAAGGAATGTAATGCAAGACTGTCATTGGAATTTGCTTAAACAACCTACCCCAACTTCTGAGATTGTGACAGGCGGTGGTTAGTTTTGACATTGATGCCTGTTTCTGCATCCTATTTATTCTCAGCACAGTTTATTCATCTCACTATCTGGGATTCAGAGCTTCTTTTGTGGTTTAATTAGAATCAACCTTTACCAAGTTGATTTATTTGAAAAATGCACTTAACAAATAGGTAAACAATAAAAATAAAGCTCCAAAACAGCTATGGTTGTGTTGAACAGCAGGGTAATCCTTTTTTTTTTTTTTCTGGACATACTAACTAGAGTAGACGTGTGTGTTAGTCACTCAGCCATGTCCTGACTCTTTGTGACCCCATGGACTGTAACCCACCAGGCTCCTCAGTCCATGGTATTCTCCAGACAAGAATACTGGAGCAGTGGGATGGGGAGGGAGGTGGGAGGGGGGTTCAGGATAGCAGGACACACGTATACCCATGGCTAATTCATGTCGATGTATGGCAAAAGCCACCACAATATTGTAAAGTATTTAGCCTCCAATTAAAATAAATAAATAAATAAAAGAATACTGGAACAGGTTGGCATTTCCTTCTCCAAGGGGGTCTTCCTGACCCAGGGATCAAACCCAGGTCTCCTGCTGTTCCAGGCAGATTCTTTACCACTGAGCCACCTGGGTGGCACACTAAATAGAGTAGCTTTATACCAGTTCAAATTCAGGACATATATAAATAAATACAAGTAAAACACAGAATGATTTTATTAAAACATTCACGGAAATTTTAGTTATTGTGCAACTCAACAAAATAATTTTTTTTTAAATCTTTCTTGCTGAGTGTTAATGACCAAGGAACTGAGGCTGGGAATTTATATGAGGTTAAAAAAAAAAAAAAATTGATGAAAAGTCATGAGATTCTGCTAGGTGCACATTGACTGTTGTTAGTTGTTTGATGCATTTAATTTAGCATTTGAAAATGTATAGGACTGTCTGCAAAAATAGGATTATGGAGGCATCTAAAATACCCCTCTTGTTTCTGTACCACCCTTCAAATACCTGCTCCCTGACAGCCACTGAGGGTGTGCAAAGAGGCTTCTAATTGATGTCCACCCCTAAGGGGAAGAGTTGGGAAAAGATAATGAACATTGCACATTATATTGATAGTTTACAGATATTAAATGATTTAATCCACAGTAAAGGAAGTTATAGAAAACATATATAATTATCCCAGTTTTAGAGATGCATCTTAGAAAATTTAAGTGATAAAACTATCTAATGATATACAATATTGTCAGTAATATCAATAAGAAAAAATAAACTCACTATTCATTAATCCTGAAACATGCCAGCTACTGAGGTGAGCATTTTACATATACTTGATCCTCCTAGGCCCCCCTGGAAGTTAGCTACTGTTATGTGAATTTTGTGGATAAGGAAATGGAAGGTTCCTGAGAACAGTACTTCTCCTCACAATGTAATCTGCATGCAAATCAAAGATGGATTTTGATAAAATGCAGTTTCTGATTCACTAGGTCAGGATGAGATCTGAAGTTCTGCATTTCTAACAAATTCCCAGGTGAACTGATGCTGCTGTCCATAAACCTCACTTACAGCAACAAGACCTGCGAGGTTTAAACAACTTGATCCTGTATATCAGGTTGATTCTCAGTGGAGCTAAGCTCAAACTGAGTTTAGTCTAGCTCAGAACTCCAAGTCCATATCTCACCTGTGCTCTGGCTCCTGAAGGTCTAACAGTTCTGACCCAGTGGGGGAAAAGATATGCATGAAGATGACTGTGAGACCAGGTACTAATTCCTCTACCCTCTCAGACAGCGCAGAGAAGAGTTCCTTCATGTCCTTACCACCAAGTGCTTTCCTGGAGAAAGAAGGGTATCAGTGAGTTATCTCAACAGGATAAACCAGGGTGATTCCTAGAAAGAGCTGGCATATAAGCTAGACCTAGAAGACAAGTGATATATATGTATATATATGATTTACAATATGAGATTATGTATATCAAGCTATTATTTATCTATATTGAGGACTTAATACTCACAACTTAAAAGTTAAGACTTATGTTTTATCCAGTGGGAATTTTTAGGACTTCAAGCCTGGTAGACAGCGTCTCAAATAACCCTGCAGTGCTTCTCAGAGAACTGCTCTGAAGAGGCAAAGAGAAGAGCCAGGTTATATAGAAGTTGTGCAAAAAAAAAAAAAAAAAGGGGCAGATAGTCATGACCACGAGCAACCTTGGCGCACAACGGCTTGGAGCAGGGCTTGGAGTCCCAGCCAGAGATTGAGGCCAGACTGTAGTGATGAGAGCACCAAATCCTAACACTAGACCTGTGGTCATTGACAAGGGCCCTGTCCCTTCGGCTTTGCCGAGAAGAATTTCCACAAAGACAGAAAAGTGTGAAGCAAATAAAGCACTTATTAATGGGAAGAATAGTATAGTACATGTGAATATATTACTGGCCAAAATCTTGGCTTTCTATGCCTCCCAAAGCCAAATAAATAATGCGGAGTTTGGAGGAAATAGAAAAGTGGCTTTAATTCTCAGCCAGCAGGGACGGAACACAGTAGTCTCATGCCTCAAGAATTGTGCCCCCCACCCTCACCATGAGGAGTCGAGGGGTTTATATAAGATGAGGACTCGCAGTCAGGAGTCGATGATGAGGAACAGAGTCTTCTTCCTCTTTCATTGTTTTAAAGACAGTCATAGGCTGGCATCAGTGACCCAGTAATTGAGTCAGGCAGTTGGGTGGCTTTGCAGCCTTCTTTCTGATACATAACTACAAGGGGAGGGGCGTTGTAAGGGTAAATACCAGATACAGGCTTATTTAGCATAGAGTCAAGGAAAA
The DNA here is from genome assembly GCF_002263795.3 of Bos taurus. Lineage (NCBI taxonomy): Eukaryota > Metazoa > Chordata > Mammalia > Artiodactyla > Bovidae > Bos > Bos taurus. The sequence goes on from NC_037355.1 coordinate 37,469,127, forward strand.
TAGGTGTGAACCCAGTTGGCATTAGTGGTAAAGAACTTGCCTGCCAATGCAGGAGACATAAGAGACATGGGTTTGATTCCTGGGTCTGAAAGATCCACTGGAGGAGGAAATGGCAACTGACTCCAGTATTCTTGCCTAGAGAATCCCATGGACAGAGGAGCCTGGCGGGCTACAATCTCTGGGGTCACAAAGAGTCAGACATGACTGAAGTGACTTAGCACACACAGTGGCTCCTGTAGCACTGGGGGCAGAAAAGCAAACTTAGTTACAGACATACAGAGTAGGAGCAATTAAAATAAAAAAAAAGAAAAGAAAACTAAGACTTTTCAGGCTTGCTCACTGTTTTCTTTATCTTCTTCATTCTCAGAAAAGGCACAGAAACACACACACACACACTCCTCTTTTTTTTCCTTTTCACTACAACAAATAGACACATGGGCAGTTTCAGAGGAAGAGTTCCTGAGTTGAACCCTCCTGCTAGTTTAAGTCACTTATGTGGGGTATTTCTTCCAGTTTTCCTTTGGCCAATCATTTTGATTTGCCTGGTTCACAGTTCATATTTGGTATATCTCAGGATCCTTCCGTGTGTGCACGCATCTCTCAGCCAAGATGGATTCTTCCACATGTGGGTGGAACATCCATTGGCATGACTCCGCCTTTGACCTACAAGGAGCCTTTCTGTGTACATGTGGTGTAGGAGGTCTTCTGACTTCAGAAATGAGAAATGTCTGGGCAGGGCTCGGCCTCCTCCCTTAGTTGTCCTGCTATTCCTTGTCTTGGAGAAGTCTACAAGAAATGAATCTCCAGTCGCTTTACCCTGGGGGAGCCCATCTCCCTCCTGCCACAGTCTAAACATCAAAGTGAAAGTCGCTCAGTCATGTCTGACTCTTTGCGACCCCATGAACTACACAGTCCATGCAATTCTCCAGGCCAGAATACTGGAGTGGGTAGCTTTTCCCTTTTCCAGGGGATCTTCCCAGCCCAGGAATAGAACCCAGGTCTCCCTTACTGCAGACAGATTCTTTCCCAGCTGAGCCACAAGGAAAGCCCCTAAACATCAAAAGAGTATTGTAAATTAAGGAAAGCCAGATATCCCAAGTTAAGGAATTTAGTGCTTTTCTGTATATGGGAAGATGGGATATTATGGGCTCATTGAAATCATTCCTTTGATATGCACTTCAGCTATCTTGGTCCAGAATCCTGTGTTTTTCTACATCTTGAGCTTCCTTAGAACTCACTGTGGAGTGTGGCTGCATTGTGACGGCTGCTAGATTACAGGTATTCTTTCCTTCCTGAGTTCCCTTAGGGCTCATCAGCTCCCCATCTGTGGGAGCTGCAATTTCTGATGACTGTGACCTCCTTTGTTTACTGATATGGCAGGAAATATTCCATTTCTTTTTATAATTTTTTAACTTATATGCAGAGGGAAGAGGGGGCAGAGATTCCACACTGTACAAAGCAGGATTGGGGTAACTTGCTATTTTGATTGACTTCTAGTTCTATACATCACAGAATATTTTCACTCCCCTTCTCTTACATGTGGGTTACACTTGGGAGTGCCTTATTGATCTGCTTTCAGGGGTTTTCTTTTTGTATTTGTAAGGGTTCTAACATTAGAGATCTCAAAGCTTTTGACCTTAGGACAATGAGAGCCGTAAATCTAATCAATTTACAAACAATTTATTTGGATTGTTCAATGTTCCTATTTTCTGTTTTACTTGAATTACATTACCTTTTATATTTGCCTCTGGAGAAGGAAATGGCAACCCACTCCAGTGCTCTTGTCTGGAAAATTCCATGGACCGGAGGAGCCTGGTAGGCTACAGTCCATGGGGTCGCTAAGAGTCGGACAGGACTGAGCGACTTCATTTTCACTTTCACTTCTATTTGCCTCTAGATAATTCAGCCTGCTTTTCTCAAGGTTTTGTAGCCAGATACTAAACGTCATTTAAAATTATGGAATGCAAAATATGAATGAGAGAGTCTGAAAGTTTGTGAGATGAAGTTCTGTTTACTTATAGACTTTATTCAGTTGTGCTTCTTAAGAAATATTATTTATTTGGCTGCATCAGCTCTTAGTCGTGACATGTAGGGTCTAGTTCTCTTAGAAGCAATTGAATCTGAGCTCCCTGTGTTGGGAGCACAGGGTTTTAGCCACTGGATCACCAGAGGAGTCCTCACTCAGTTATTTAAAATGCTGTTCATATGCAACAGATTAAAAATTCTTATATAGTGGATACTGAGAAGTTTCAGAATTCGACTTTAAGATTTCTATGATGAAAAAGTCATTACTAATTCATGATGATATACAGCCTTGTTGATACTTTTAAAGAAAGTATTTGAGATCTTCTGATTTTGCTTATAGTCTTCTATTTTGCTTATAAATCTGCCTTTTAAGTTATTATTAGTTAGTAATCAGTATGCTGCACATCTATTCTAAAAAGACAATTGTGAGGATGTAATAAGAAAGTAATTGTAAGGATGTAATTGTAAGAAGAAATAGTCCTAGAAATAAATGATACTGGTGGTTATTATTCCTGCAAATTACTTGGATTAACATTGTATTTAGCCATGGAATTCAAGACCAAGAGGAAAACAAAACCGTGTATGTAGTTGTGTTTATTGGGCTGTTGTAAGAAGGTGAATGTGGTGGTGGGGAGAAGCAGTGTTTCTCCTTTTATAACTGAACAGATGGTTTTTGTTCTGTTGTCTGTTTTGTTTATTTTCTGTTATTGCTCAGGCAGGCCCCCCAGGCAAAGCTGTCCCAACGTAGTGCTCATCAACAGGCTAGATGTTATGATCTTGACACTTTAAGTGACGTTTTCTAAGCAAGAAATGTTTTTGTTCACTTATTTCTCTCCTTATATTTCTGGGCACTGCCAGTGAATTGTGCAGTGTAAAACTTCTTTCAACATCATTAACCGGAAGCTTTTGTACATATCCTCCTCTGCCTACAATGTAAAATAAATCAATAAAACTTTCCATCATTATTCCACATTCAGTACGAAGTGCAAATATGGCTATATCCGTGTTTGCGTGTATGAGTGTGCCTGTGTGTGCATGCACCAGAAATGATATCCCAAATAAATCATTACACAGAAAATTGATCACTGTATTTGTTCGTGTTTGTCCCTGGCTATTTTCTCCAAGATTCTCTCTCGCCTTTTTGCTTTTGATTTTGACAAAGATGACAGTAGAACTGTATCTCAGTAATTTAGTTTTTCACTATTTTTAAAAAAGATAACTGACTCCAAGTATATGTTCTCCATATCTATTGTTGTTATCTAAAGGGATCTGTGTGATCTTTGACAAAAATAATCTTCCCAGCTTGAGATCAAGAGACAGTAATGTAACGGCTGGAAAGGTCTGATGAACCCTGTCATCAGAAACATATGAAAACATGCAGAGGCATTCACATTGGGTAATTATTTTCAGAGCAGTTTCCATGGGACTTCCTAAAACTATTTCCTTAATGATGAAATATTGACCCTTTTCTCCCAGTGAAAACTCTATTCACTGGCGCCTCCCATCAATCAAGCCCTGTAAATCCTCTTACAGTCTGTTTGGAGTCTCCAGATTGTCATCAGCAGCAAAAAGAACACACCCCTCCCCCACGCAGAAAAACTTCCCTTTAGCCGACATTTTATGCCATTTAATTGTTTGCAAGATTCATTATTTGGTACCAGCCCTAGATACTCATTAGAATTAACAAGATTCTACTATAATTTATAGATTATATGTCAGTCTTCCCCTTCAGCTGCAAAAGGGCATACATATTTCAAAATCACTTTTGAATCTTGAAATTTAAACATTTTCCCCCATGACATCTATTTTAATGCACATGATTTAAAACATGAGCTTTTAATATATTATGTATATAAAAGATAATTTTAAAAGCAGTTTACATATCATAAGTTTTCATATGACTTTTGCCATTGGGGATATTTCTAGAACTTAGGACACTTAAGAGTGCAGAGATCTTTGCTTATATGAAAATAGGGGGGAGAATAGCAGAAAGAACTAGAGAATGTTGATCATAAGACTTACATTCTAGTGTTCATTTTTATTTCTTATCAGTAGTGTGGCTTTGGACATATTATGCCAACTCTGAAATCTTAACTTTCCCTTCTATGAAATGGGAATGATGACACCAACTTCAATCTCAACATATTTTTTTTTTTTTAGGATTTAAGTATTAACCAATACTTGAGAAAATTACCTTTTATGCCTTGAATTATATATAGAATTTTGTGACCTCAGGTTTGCCACCCTAAGTTGACTTAGGGTTTGGATACAGGCAAGAATTATATGAACCCATTAATGCTTAAAATTGCCTTTTGATATTTGAGGGTTTTTTTTTTTCTTTCTTTCTTTCTAAGTATATGTCACAGGTAGGGAGAAGGCATTTAAACCTTGATTTAAAAGTATAAGTCATTGGTCTGAGTGCAGGAAAGGGAGAGGTGTTGGGGCCCTCCAGTTTACCAACCCACTTAGGACTGCAAAGCTTACCCTTTCAAGAGGATCTTGTACCTTCCTGGACAACAAGGGCTGATGGGGTCCTATGCTGCCTCACAGGAACTCAGTAAGAGGCCTGGCCAGGATAAAGTTGTTTAGGGCTTGGTTGGTGCTAGACACCATCAGGGCCTAATGTAACTTTTACCTAATAACACACTTTTATTGTTTGGTTTTACAACCAGGGCATCTGAGGCACAGCCTTGCTAAAGCCACACAATGTAAGTAAATATGGAAAGTGAAGTGAAAGTTGTTCAGTTGTGAATGACTCTTTGCAACTCCATGGTATACAGTCCATGGAATTCTCCAGGCCAGAATACTGGAGTGAGTAGCCTTTCCCTTCTCCAGGGGATCTTCCCAACCCAGGGATCAAACCCAGTCTCCTCCCACATTGCAGGCAGATTCTTTACCAGCAGAGCTACAAGGGAACTCCAAGAATACTGGAGTAGGTAGCCTATCCCTTCTTCAGCAGATATTCTGAACCCAGAAATCGAACTGGGGTCTCCTGCATTGCAGGTGGATTCTTTACCAACTGAGCTATCAGGGAAGCTAGGTAAATATGGAAGCTACAGTCTATCTACACTGTCTTACTCCAGAGCCTACTATCTTAATCCCTATTTTGTGCCCTATTTGTTGGATGGATAGATGAATAGAGGAAGAGAGGGCTGGATGGAGAGCTGGAAAGATAAATTATTAAGCCAAGGTGAACGTTCTTACATAAGGGCTTTATGACTCTTTCTGTACATTTTAGTAAGAAATTAGTAATTTTGAAGGCTAGGATGCCATTTGCTGTAGTAAAGTCTAACAAAATTAATTTTATAGGGTCTGAGCTAATGTATTATAACAAGCATGGCAATAGGGGAGAGGGGGCCAGTGTTTGCATTAGTATCATTACCAAGCATGTGAGCTCCTTGATGTTTTAATAGGCTCCTCATTTTTCCATCCCTGTCGGCACAGAGCACAGATTCTGGCACAGAGAGGATGCTTCATAAAATTTTGCTGTGGATGGTGAATTAAAGTTTTCTCTCATCCATCCAACAAGTCCTGCTTAAATGTCTGATGCACTGAGTTAGAGGCTGGATCAATAATGTAAGTGAGAGAGACAACTCCATCCTTAGGAAACTTAGAACCAAATGTTGACATTTATCCAAAGGAGATCATGATGGTATTGTGGGTGAAGATGGAGAGTACTAAGCAAATTGGGCAAGTCCTCAGAAAAACAGTCAAAAGAGGTCTCCCTTGGCGAGGCAGAACTATGACATATGAAGGTGGAACTTGAAGGGCAGGAAGAAATTTGACGGCTGTGTGGACAGCAGGTGCTTTTGGCAGGGAGAGCGTCCCAGATAGAAAAGTCTGTGCAGAGGCCCTGAGCTTAGTAACGAAGCTGAAGAATGGTCATGGTAGCTGAAAGACAGTAAACGAGGGGAAAAGTAGAATAGATATTATTTTAAAGATATGAGAAAGACATTTTGTGGAGACACTTCCTTAACTTTGATCTCAGCCTTATTGTTTGAAAGAAATATTAAGGGATTTTGCAAATAATTGGAACCTGTAAAGTTAATTTACAAAACCAGCTTTGAGAATGTTGTTCTCCTGATTTGGATAGATTTTCTTGAGCTCAGTTTTCCTAATTTTGTCCAACAATTAGCTATGGATCATTAAAAAATAATTTGTATTGCTGTTTCTGATAATATCAGGGTCAATATTCTCAAAAGGTGTGAAGATTGAAGGAGGGCAAGGTGATGCCTGAAGTAATATGTCATTTTGGCCAACCTACCATATTATTGAGGATATTTTAATAGGGGTTTGGATGAATTAAATGCTAAATCTACCTTAACCTTGTACCTTGCAATTATATTGTTAAATCATATATTCAAAGTATTATAAGTCTTGGGTAATAGAAGATGAGGTCAAAACCTTTCTTTTCCTTATTGGGAATATCTCTGTCTTCTGGAAAATTAGAGTATAACAAAGAGAAAATAGTCAAATAGCAGCAACAATGATAATACCTCATATCTCTATAGTACATTGCTGCTTTTGGAGTACTTTTGATGTCACTTTATAAATAAGATGGAAAGAGATTGACCCAGAAATGTAAAAGACATGACAAAGTACATGGCAAAGTATGTCCTCTGTTAATTTTGTCTTCACTTCATTCAGTAACTTGTGAATTCGACCTCTAGTGCTCAGAGAGAAGACCCATCTAAGTGAGAGTGACAGACTTTTAAAGGTTCCACACCTCACTGGATGCCTTGATGCATTCTGTACGTGGAGTCCTGTAGTATCCCTGGAAGAGTCCTGTAGTATCCCTGGAAGACAAACAGAGCAAACAGAATTGCCCGATTTAGAGCCAAAGAAAACAAGGCTCAGAGAGAGAAAGCGACTTGTTCAATGTTCTGCACCCAATTAGAGGGAGGATGGGATACTGTGTTCTAAAAAAATCTAACTTGAAGATTTTTTTTTTCTTATTAATATTTGACTATATAAAAATTGTCATCAACTGTGTGAGCTTAGAAATTTGTTGACTTGGCAGTTTGATCTATTTTACATTGAAATAGGTACTGTTTTATCTAAGTACTAAAATGGAACTATTTTCTCCTATGACTTCTAAGACATGACTATTTTTCATGGACGTTTCATTTCCAGAACACAAATGGGGATCTTCTTCTCATTATTGTTGTTGTTAATTTTTACATTCAGTATATCTCTATATCCTCTTCCTTTTCCTTGTTTGCTTTCCCCAACAGCCTTCTTCAAAAATTCCCACTGTTTTTTGTTTTGAGAATCACCACTAGAAATATTTTGGAGAAAGCAGCTTAGATAGTAGCTGGAATCCCTCATTTAGATGTGAAAGGGAAATAGAAGAGAGTAGATAAAATTGGAGCCTCACAAATAAGGACTATTTCTATATACTTCTAAAAGTCTTAGCCTTTTTATCCCTAGATTGGCTTGAGCAGGAGTTATCTTCTTGGAGTATATGCACCTTGGGGAGGATGCGGAAGTAATCTGCCATAAGAGAAGGATATGGTGGTGATGAAATTGTTTTTGAAGCGGATGACCCTAAGTCCAGAGTCATACTTTTTCACTTATTAACTTGTGGTTGTGTGAAAGTTAAATAATGTATGTGAAGCAGTTAACTCATCTGTAAAATGGGGAACATGGTTATGTGCCTTGTGATGCAGGGAGATAACCCATTAACATGCTTAGCTTAGCTCCATGATTGACTTATGTTGACCCTGTAGATCTTCCTTGGCTTATGGTGCAGTTAATAAACCCATCTAAGTTGAAAATACTGTAAATCAAAAATGCATTTGATGTGCATAATCTACCAAACATCATAGCTTAGCCTAGCCTATCTTAAACTCCTCAGAAGATATCCATTAGCCGATGGTTGGGCAGAATCATCTAGCACAAAGCCTATTTTATAATGAAGTGTTGGATATATCATGGAATTTATTGAATGCAGTACTGAAAGTAACAAATAGAATGATTTTATGGATCCAAAAGGGTTGTTTATCCTGGTGACTGAGTGGCTGCTGGGAGTTGTGACTACTGCTGCGCCCAACATCACAAGAAAATATGTATTGCATATTGCTAGCCTAGAAAAAGATCAAAACATTCAAGTACAGTTTCTACAGAATGCATATGGCTTTCATACAGTCTTAAAGTCAGAAAATCTTGAGTCAAACCATTGTGAGTTGGGGGCCATCTGTAGATACTTATAACTGTTCTCCTATTGTTATAATTGTTATATGTGTATGAAGTGCTCACTCTCTTCTCAGTGATCTGAATGAAGCTGTGGATTCAGTGGAGAACAAGAAAAGCTCCTCAGGAAACTCATGCAATAGTGGGGAAGACAAATTAAAATAGGGAAAAATAATAATGAATTTTGAGAGGCTGGGAAGGAAACAAATAGAGTGCTGTTGTAGAGAGTAGAGGGCTTCCCAGGCAGCAGTAGTGGTATGGAACCTGCCTGACGATGCAGGAGGTGTAAGAGACGTGGGCTTTGAGCCCTGGCTTGGGGAAATCGCCTGGAGAAGGTCATGAAAACCCACTCCACTACTATGGCCTGGAGAATCCCTTGGATATAGGAGCTATAGTCTATAGGGTTGCACAGTCTGTAGGGACACGACTGGAAGACTGCAGTCCATAGGGACACGACTGAAGCAATTTAGCATGCGTGCATGGAGAATATAAAGCACAGGTAACTAGAGAGAGTGGTCATGGAGAGAATATTTGAGATCAACCTACAAAAGAGTACCAGTCAAATCAGCGAAGATTTTTGGCAAGGCTATTCTAGCATAGCCCATGCAAGGACTTTGAGACATGGCTAAGAACTCACTGTCCGTCAGTCTCCATATTAACTGCAATTTTGCTGTGCTATGTCCTAACACAGGTTCTGAATTTGTGGCTGTTTATGGCACCAGTTAGTTCCTCCATCCACTAAAAAGGACGTTCATGTGTTATAGCAACAATTTACATTGGAGGGGATTTAAGTTTTATTGAGGTACAACTGATAAATGATGAACTACACATATATAATGTTTACAGTTTGAGTTTGGTAGAGGCTATTTAATCCTTTAAACTTAACAAGAATAAAGAAATCAAAGGAAAGTTTGTAAAGTCTTTACCCTTCTCAGAGATATTTTTCCAATGGTGGTGGGACCTTGATTGTTTGATCTAATAATTGATGAAAAATAAGTAAGATGAATGAGAATCATTGCTCTGGGACAAGACCATCTTTTTCTAAAAGCCTAATTTAAAAGCTAAATAAGTATGTTCCTTGTTTTCTAAAGCTCACTTGTGTGCACAAGACTGATATTTCTTAAGGAGTTCATGATTATAAGCCAACCCTCTTCAAAGGATAATGGATGTGCCTTTGGCAGTCATGATCCTTTAGTTCATGAAATGGGTTAATTTAGTGTAAGAGCTCTCTTTTCACCCAAAGCGTAATACATTTACATTTTTTAGTTCAACAAAGTTATTATATATTACAAAATCATTCATTTCTTGATGAAAATTTTAGAAATATGTTGACTACTCTTATGGAAGGTGATAGAGAAAACTAAATTCAACATTTTATTAATTTATATCCTTTTGCATTTATTCTTTTGTGGTTTTGTTCAGTGGTATTTGCTAAGCATCTCTTCCAGGAAAGCTTTTGGGACAAATATTGAGGTAGAACGATAGAAATAATGCAAGAGAAAAAGTCATGCATGTTAGGATTGGCACTCTATTTCCAAGGAGGAAGATGCTATTTATAACTAAGAATTCATAGGAAACTGTAAAGATTGGGAAATCTATAAGCTGATGAAACCTTAGTCATGCAGATATGGTAAAGACACTTTGCCACACACGGAACTTCAATGTTTGGAAATGGAAATAAGTGACTACATATGATATCATCTGCCCAGTTTTTACTGAAATTGATGTATAGGGTATTGGGAAGGAAATGATAGGAAATGGGAAGACTAAGGTGGGACCATAAGATAGGGGAGCTTGTATATTGAGAAGAGAAATTTAGGCATTTTTTATGGGAAATAAGGATTCAGTCTAAAAACTGTGGAAGGCTTATTGTCAGAAAAATAAAAATTCAGCGTTAATAAGACTATCTACCAATTATTACAATAATTAGGTCCGAAGTAAAGCATTTCCAAGTTAGATAAGTCCTTTTTTATTTGCAGTGAATCACACTTCATTAACTGTATATCAAACATGTGACAGGTTTACAATTTATTTAATAGTGGCATACAAGCATGCAGCAGTTGAAAGAAACCAATGGTGGTTTAAACAATGCTTGTATTTATGTTTTCAAACGCATTTATAAATAATAAATTAGGACTCCATTAAGAATACATAAAAGCGTGTTTTGATGGAGGATAAAGGAAAGAAACCAGAGCCTGGATAAATGAAGAGATGAGCTGAATTTAAAAAACAAGTCTGAGCCTATTAGTATATAGTAGTCAACATTCTGTTGTGAAGCGATGAAAATGTGCCCTTGATTTGTGTCAGCTGCTGAGTTGCCTGGATGGGTCATTATCAAAAAAAAAAAAAAAGAGCTTCTTCACTGGGTCTTGCTCTAGTCACTATTGCTACATAACAGATTGCTCTAAGACTGAGCGTGCAGAGCAACCACTGTTGAATTTTGCTCATGGTTTTGGGCGTGTACTTCTGAGAGGCTTGCTCGGGGGGTTGGCAGCTGGTGGCATCAACCAAACACCTGCATGTGCTGTTAGTTTAGTAATCTTAAAATAACCCAACTTCTTCTATGGCCATTGGCTTTCCCCAGAGCAAGCATCTTAAAAGAACCAGGGCAAGCTTCCTGACTTTCTCTGACCTCGGAATTCACCCAGTATGATTACCTTCACTCTCTGTTGATGGAAGCATTTCCATCCCACCAAGACACAGGAGAAGAGGGAATATAAAGCCTGGTTCCTATTAAGAATAGTGTTAATGAATTTGTGGCCATTTAAAAACCTACCACAGTTCTCATCTTTACCAAACAAAAACTTATTACATAGAGTAGACTTAGTTTAAATATTTTGCAGTGAAAAGCTACAATTGATTTTTTGCCAGTGAAATTTCTTTGAAATATAGATTTTCACTAGTTTCTTCATATTTAGTGATAATAAAAATCAGAAATATACCATACTTTATTGACTATAAGATGCAGTCAGTTTTCTGACACACTAGTACTTTGTTAACCACCAAGAGGGAAAACAATCATACAACTTTTGGAAACTAATTCCATGGTGCTAATATATGCAAAAATATTATTAGAATTGATAAAAAATATTTCTAGGTTTTAGAACTGTATCTATGGACTCTTTATATTGAGATATAATTCACCTATCATGAAATTGACCCTTAGAGTGTACAATTAAATAGTTTTAGGATAGTCACATGATTGAACTAACATCAAAACTATTTAATTCTAAACTACTTTGTCACCCTCACCCCCCAAAAAACACACCCATTTGCAGTCACTCCCCATATCCTTCTCCTTCCAGCTCCTAGCAACCACTAATCTACTTTTTATTTATGTGGATTTGCGTTTTCTGGACATTCCATGTAAATTGATTTGTATAATATATAGCCTTTTCTGTCTGGCTTCTTTTACTTACTATGATGGTTCAAGATTCACTCAAGATATAGAATGTATCTATTTACCCTCCTGGTCTTCATCATCAGTTCTTCAGTTAGGAAACAGTCTTCTCTATGTAAATTTAGAATGCAATAACAGATATGAACCAGACACCTAGAGTCAGACATCCTGGAATGTGAAGTCAAGAGGGCCTTAGGAAGCATCACTATGAACAAAGCTAATGGAGGTGATGGAATTCCAGTTGAGCTATTTCAAATCCTAAAAGATGATGTTGTGAAAGTGCTGCACTCAAAATGCCAGCAAATTTGGAAACCTCAGCAGTGGCCACATGACTGGAAAAGGTCAGTTTTCATTCCAGTCCCTAAGAAAGGCATTGCCAAAAAATGCTCAAACTACCACACAATTCCACTCATCTCACATGCTAGTAAAGTAATGCTCAAAATTCTTCAAGCCAGGCTTCAATGATATGTGAACCATGAACTTCCAGATGTTCAAGCTGGTTTTAGAAAAGGCAGAGGAACCACACATCATATTGCCAACATCCATTGAATCATCAAAAAAGCAAGAGAGTTCCAGAAAAACATCTATTTCTGCTTTATTGACTATGCCAAAGCCTTTAACTGTGTGGATCACAATAAACTGTGGAAAATTCTGAAAGAGATGGGCATATCATACCACCTGACCTGCCTCTTGAGAAACCTATATGCAGGTCAGGAAGCAACAGTTAGAACTGGACATGGAACAACAGACTAGTTCCAAATTGGAAAAGGAGTACATCAAGGCTGTATATTGCCACCCTACTTATTTAGCTTATATGCAGAGTACATCATGAGAAACGCTGGGCTGGATGAAGCACAAGCTGAAATCAAGATCGACAGGAGAAGTATCAGTAACCTCAGATATGCAGATGACACCACCCTTATGGCAGAAATTGAAAAACTAAAGAGCCTTTTGATGAAAGTGAAAGAGGAGAGTAAAAATGTTGGCTCAAAGCTAAACATTCAGAAAAGTAAGATCGTGGCATCTGGTCCCATCTCTTCATGGCAAATGGAGAAACAGTGGAAACAGTGTCAGACTTTGTTTTTCTGGGCTCCAAAATCACTGCAGATGGTGACTGCAGCCATTAAATTAAAAGATGCTTACTCCTTGGAAGAAAAGTTATGACCAACCTAGACAGCATATTCAAAAGCAGAGACATTACTTTGCCAACAGAGGTCTGTCTAGTCAAGGCTATGGTTTTTCCATTGGTCATGTATGGATGTGAGAGTTGGACTATAGAGAAAGCTGAGTGCCAAAGAATTGATGCTTTTGAAGTGTGGTGTTGGAGAAGACTCTTGAGAGTCCCTTGGACTGCAAGGTGATCCAACAAGTCCATCCTAAAGGAAATCAGTCCTGAATATTCATTGGAGGATTGATGCTGAAGCTGAAACTCCAATACTTTGGCCATCTGATGCAAAGAGCTGACTCATTTGAAAACACCCTGATGCTGGGAAAGATCGGAGGCAAGAAGAGAAGGGGATGACAGAGGATGAGATGGTTGGATGGCATCACCAACTCAGTGGACATGAGTTTGAGTAAACTCTGGGAGTTGATGATGGACAGGGGGGTCTGGCGTGCTGCAGTCCATGGGGTCTCAAAGAGTCGGACATGACTGAGTGACTGAACTGAACAGAATGGATAAGATGACAGGCACATGACTGTACTCACTAATTGTTCACAAAGCTTAATTCAAGTGGAAAGATAAGACAGAATTAACCCATGTGGCAAAAATAGAGAAATGAAATAGATGGTAGTTTGATCCCACATAATAGGAAACATTTGATTCTATGAATCAAATGAAGGGAAGAAGAGAAGTGAGTGCAATGTATCCTTTCCTCAAGTGGTACAGGAAACACCAGCATGATATCAGATTTCATGTCAATGACCATTTGAAAATGTCAACAGTTGTGTATTTATGTGTCATAGAAAAAAAAAAAAAAACTAGCACATCTAATTTGTGACTTTATGGTTCAGTTCTTAGAAGTAGGCAAATAAAATGAGTGATTTTAAACTCAAGGAAAGATATTAATATATAGGGTCAAAATCATAAAGAGAAGAAGGTATGAAATACGGTTATATCAGCAAGGGTCCTCCAGAGGAATAGATCCAATAGCTTATGTGTGTGTCTTTTTGTGTATGTATAAAAAGATATATTAATATTTTAATAATTCACTCCTGTGATATAGGGAGTGAGTGGCAAGTCCAAAATCTGAAAACAAGCTAGCAGCCTGGAAACCTAGATAGGATTTATGTGTTACAATCTCGAGGTAGGATTCCTTCTTATGGGGAAACTTCACTTTATGCTATTAGGACCTTCCACCAATTGAATGGAGACCCACCCACATCTTTAAGAATAAGCTCCTTTATTTAAGTCAACTGATCATAAATGTTGACATATCTATAAAAGATCTTCACAGCAACATCCAGACTAGCATTTGACTGAACAACTGGGCACTGTAGGCCAGCCAACTAACACTGTAATTAACCATCACATGAGAAATGACTGTAGATCATGGGAAGTTTGGGTTTACAAATGTTGAATTGCATATATTGGTAGATCATAAGGTGGGGATATTGAGCAGAGTGTTAGACATGAAAGCAATTTGTAAGTAATCAATTGGCCTTCACATATTCATCCATTTATTTATTCAGAAAATTACTTAGTCGGGAAATTTTCGTTCATATGGTTGTATGTCCTGTTGTTAAGGGTATTTCAAGAATTTTCCTGTTCAGCTCATTTTACATAGTTCTGTTGTGGCATTACATTGTAAGCATCTACCATAAAGGTCTGCTAGTGGTTACCCTTAATTTACATTCAGATGAAAGAGAAGAGAAGGAAAAATACACAAGCAGGAGTCTTGAAATTATGGTACCTAAAATTATTAGGCAATTTACAAAATTATTAGTGGGAAACTGCCCATCATGCATAAAAATAATTTTAATTGTGACATACAGAGTTTAAGGTAGGAATGATTGTGGGGAGACCACAATCACTTAAAGAAAGTGATATCTTTAAGAAGTTGAGTGTTTCCAGTCAAGAGAGAACTTGTTTTGGCTCTGTGACAAAGTTCTCTTGACACAGAAAGACTTGCTGTGAACTGGAAAATTGTTAGAACAAAAAAGAACAATTAATTATGTCCTTTTTCCCCTCTTGATTATAACTAAAAAAAAAAAAAAAAGATATTTTCCTGCAAACTGTAGTCTATGTGCTGTAGGTGTATTCAGATAATTTCTGGGCTTATGTCTTTCTTAAATATGGAAATACCTTTAACTCTCACTTTTGGTGTATGCAGTTATTAATTCTCATAATTGTTAATATACTGACAAATGTATTCTATTAAAAGATCATAAGCATGTTACCTCCCAGTTTCTGTGTTAGATGGTTTCTTGCAAATTTTAAGCTAGATGCAGTCAATATTTAATCAGGGCACATCTTCCAAGGATTCAAAGAATACTACATTGACAGGTAAATGTGGTTAATTTGCATAAATCAATCGCAAATCGATGTTCAGTATTTTAGGAGCTGTTAAACATAGCTTTCATGATAAAGTTCAAGCTCTGCAGTAATGCGTATCTAGTTGACCTGTTTTGGAAGGTCTGTTCTAGCTCAGAGACCCCAACTAGGGAAATGAACTTTGCCCCTTGAATCCTCTTTGTACCATGTGATTCCACACCATCTGGCATAGCAGAGAGGACAAAGGAAGTATTTCCTCTAACAGTAGTCCCAGCTAACTGTAAGAGCAAGGAATTGCAGTCCGTTTGTGTAGCCTTCCAACCTGGGAGGGCTGGCAGACATGGTAGTTCACATGTAAGTACGAACAGGTTGTCTAGAGAGTGGAGAAAGAGGAGAGAGGGGAGGGCCGCTGGTTTCCCAGAGAAAGTGAGTTCAGTTCATGCTGGGCCCAATCGTAGCACACCTGTCCTTTGACTTGCTTTGATGAGATTCTTTGCTCTCTCTGGGAACGTGGAACATTCTTTATCATTTAGTCTTGATCTGTCTTCTTTGCCTCTGTTACCAATATTACTTCTAGCCTGCCTCTACATATCCTGCCATGTCACTGGTTTCTCAGTGAATTTTCTTTCAACTCTACCTGTCATTACATATGGAATGATGCCTTTAGTGCAAAGATGATGTAGGGAAATCAGATCTAAATTCATTTCTAGACCCTGTGTTTTTTAGACTTATGCACATTACTACAACCTCAGATTTCTCACATCTGTAGTGGAGAAAATAGTATTTAGAGTTTCTCAAGACTTTCAAATGAGATATTATCCTCATAACCTCCATAATCATGCCCCATATTTTGATTGTCAGTGACTTCCATCTTCATTTTTGCTTTTTGAGGCAGACTCCAATTCATCTTTTCTAAAACCAGTTGTCATTCCCTGCTTTAGTCTTCAGAGTAATTAATTTCTTCCTCTTAGTTCTATAAAAATCCAATTATAAATATTTTATACACCAAATTCCCAGGTGGCACTAGTGGTAAAGAATCTGCCTGCCAATGCAAGAGATGTAAGAAATCCCAGTTTGATCCCTGGATCAGGAAGATCCCCTGGAGGAAGGCATGGCAAACCACGCCAGTATTCTTGTCTGGAAAATCCTATGGACAGAGGGGCCTGGTGGGCTACAGTCCACAGGGTCACAGAGAGTCAGACACAACTGAAGCAACTTAGCATGTACATGCACTGAGTTAAATCACGATTATCTGTTTACAGATTTCTCCAAAATTAAAATACCAACAGTTTCTTGTTTTCTGAAGGTATAAGTAAAAGAGATTTATAAAACTGCCCAGGGGTGGAGCTAGTTCAGTCAGAGAGAGATACCCTAATAAAGTGGTAGTTGAATGGTTTGAGTAGTGGCAAAGAAAGAGTAGACAGTATCTCAGACAAAGTACATGGAAATACAGGGAAAACATGTGCAAAGAAGGAATTTAGTGAAGACAAATCTCTGAAATAAGGCCACCATGGCTGAGAGGAGGGCTTTCTCCTGAGATTTACTGAACCAAACGCACTGAATTGGATACTATAGAGATAAACCAAAGACACTGCTGATGTTTGAAAAGAAGCACAAGTAATTATTTCTTAAACTAGACTATTTTCCAGTTTTAAACTACCCAGAATTTAATGAAATAATCTAGTTTGAAAAAAAAGGGAATTCATTGATTTTTTTTTTTCTATTATAACTTCAGAAACAGCCCAGAGATTCTGAATTTTTCCTCCTAATTTTAAGGTAAACCAGGCCCTAGGAAGTTAAAGACAGTGTCTTTGGATGATTAAAGTAGAGTTTAAATATTCCAAAAACATCTGTTTTCAAATGTTGAGCCTCTTTGGGTTTGGAAAATGCATTTTCTTTGACCACATGCCTAAAATAGGAACTGAGAACCACAAAGCCCACTCCCATTTTTCAGACATTGATGCGTAGACTGAGAAAAACTATGTAATTTTCTGTCTCTGTACAAGTTACAAAAGTCAATATTCTTTCAGTTAAATAATTTGGTTTTCATTTTTTTCTTCACAAAAAGGCATTAGCATTCAGTAAATTATGATTGGCTTGCTTTAATATTCCATCATTGTGGAATTAAATGTTTTTAAAGCAGTACAGTTCTTTCATAGAAACATATATTTGGAAATAATATAGCTTTATCTATGTGTCTATTCAAGAAAAGAGGTACACTTTCATAAAATAAAATGTGGAAATAAGGAATTTTTAAGATAGGACACAGTCATATAGTTCTACTACCCAAACACATTAACATTTTATTTTATTTCTAGCCTGTTGGCCCTGATTTTTTTCACTGTATTTTGTGTTATTTTAAGTTTGCTTAAATAATTTTAATATAACCTCTATATGAGAATAGTTTATATGGCAAGTGACAGAAACTCAGCTCAAACAGACTAAGGTGACAAGAACTATTGGAACAGGTTGTTCTTCTGGCAAAGTTTTATCCAGTAACTCAAAAGAAGTCATGGAGAATTCAGTTTCTTTCCACATTTTTCTTCCTTTCTAAGCAAATGACTTGTAAACCTGTTTCTCCTCTCCCCTTGTCTCCCTGAGCAAGCCAGTGGAGAACTTACCTACTGGAATAGCTAGCTGCAGTTGACCTGTGGCCCCGTCATGGTTTCTGGCTTGATTTTTGCATTTGTTTTCTGTGCTGTCTTGGGTTCTCTTCACTACTATGTCCTGGAAATGGGAAGAAACAAATCCCAGTGATCCTTTCTTGCTGAATCTGTTGCACAATTTAAAACATTCATAGTACCAGCTGTTCTTAGAACAGAAGTCATAATTAGGAATGCAATGATTTCACCCTAAACTGTAGTTATACAACACATAACTACATTTTTGTGTTTATCCATTTTTATTTTATACTGTATTTATCTTCAAGGAACAAATGAACCAAGTAAGTTGAATTTAAGATACACAGAGCTCAATTTATTTAATGTGTACTTTCTCATCTTTTGGCTGTTAAAGTATCGTTTCATCTTATGTAAACTACTTGTGAAAAAAATCATATCCTCTCCAATATGATAGCTTTGCCTGTTTGTTCAAATTCAAATGATTCAAAGTGATTCAACCACTCTGGAAACAGTTTGGCATTTTGTTATGAAGTGAAACATACAATTGCCATATGATCTCACAAGCTCACTTCCAGTAAATTAAAGAAATTAAGTTTATGTTCTTATACAAACCCGCACAGTAATATTAATATCAGCACAGTTTCCCAAAACTGGAAAAAATAAAAAACAAATGTCTTTCAGTAGGTAGATGTATAAATACTATGGTGTATGCCTACAATTAAATGGTATTCAGCAATAAAAAGAAACGAACTATTGCTGTGTACAATCTGGATGAATCTCCAGAGACAATTTTGTAAGTGACATAGCCAGATTAAATATTTTGTGATTCCAGTTAGTGACTTTCTAAAAGTGCAGGGGATGGATCAAAGATTGTTAGAGGTTGGGAGTGCAGGGAGGAGGTTGACAGTGGTTTTTAAAGTGCAGCATTAGGGGATTCGTGGTAGTGTGGAGATTATTTGGTGCCTACAAGGATCTCTGCATTTAAAAAGTTCACATAACTGTATGCCAAAAAAGTGAATACTAGTGATTATAAATAAAACAAAAAACAAAAAACAAGCTGAGTTAGCAGTGAACAAACTTTCACTATTTTTATCACATGCAAATAAATATATATTAACATTTGCAAAACTCCAGTACTTTGGCCACCTCATGTGAAGAGTTGACTCATTGGAAAAGACTCTGATGCTGGGAGGGATTGGGGGCAGGAGGAGAAGGGGACAATAGAGGATGAGATGGCTGGATGGCATCACTGACTCGATGGACGTGAGTCTCAGTGAACTCTGGGAGTTGGTGATGGACAGGGAGGCCTGGCGTGCTGCGATTCATGGGGTCCCAAAGAGTTGGACATGACTGAGCGACTGAACTGAACTGAACACTTGCAAAACTCCTGTTGGTTAACATTTCCCAAAGCTTGAAAGCTAGCGTGACATCATGTTTTGTTTTCCAATTAAATGGTGCTTTTGATTTTTATGTAAGACATATGAAACATGGGAGTTGTTTAAAGAAGGAGAAAATCAGTTTAGAATACTATGTCTGGATAAGCAAAGGTCTGCCTGTTAGATGTTACACAGAAGGGAACAGACAAGGCCATGTGGCAACAATGATATAATCTTTCATGACCTACAGAAGCTGATGGGACTGGCCTAAATGGAAAATTATTAAAGCCTTTGAATGTGGCTACAAAAATAAGACTATTGTATAAGCGATCTGATCACCTCAGATCAGACTGGATCTGATTTAATCACCGTGGATCACCTTGAACCACTGTTGGATACTGTCCATCTATAAAAATTGAGTTTCCCACATGCTTCTGTAGTATTTATTCAGCTCTGCTGAGAGTTGTTTCATTCCATGTCGTTTTTTATTTCTTTTAATCTCCAGAAATAAGGATGTTATTAATGGCAGTGCTGAGCCCTAGTTCTGTGTTCACTTGCTCCTTTAAATTAGAACATGCCCAGTCCATACTAGTCTTCAAGTACCCATGAGTAATGCTTTGTGGCATTAGCGTAATTTTCAGACAGAACCCCTCCTCCCTTTGGAGCACCTTTAAACTTCCTGGAAGAAAGCATCTAGCACTTTTCTGGAAATTGAGTTACTTCTGGTATGGTATGGCAACCATTGACAGTTTAAATTCAAACTTGCAGAGGAAAACATTAATTAAATCATTCCATCAAGCAGTGTCTGCATTGCTAGCCTGAGCACCAGAAAGAATTTCAGCCACATTTACTTTTGAGGATATAATTACTTACAGGTCATGCGTGATTCTTTGACCAAACATCAGTGCTACAGAAGGTCTTCAGTTTGGCCTCATCTTTTAATTATGCACGTGCAGTTTCAGAGCCCTTGTTTAAGCATCGTGGAAGTGTTATTTGTTCAATCAGCAAACGTTTACTTTTGCCTGTCCTAAATCAGACATAACAGTATATTCAAAGATGCTGTGTGTATGTGTTTTGGAAAGGGGATAGGAAGAGATAAAGGAAAAAAAGAGAGAAGTGTTGATATAAATGTGTTTGCTAAGATCTGGATTAAGCAAACTTAAACAGGATTCCTCCCAGGGTGAAGTGAAGGCTGAGAATTTGTAACATACATACATGTTCTAAGACTTTGTAAGGATGAAATCTAATGTGTACTAGTTTTCAAACCTCTTTGGAACCTCAGAAACTATTCTTAATTTTTCCAAGACAGCTTTATAGTTCTAGTGTTCTGCTCTACACACTTTATAAAATGCTGGCTTGGATGATCACAAAAACAGATCACCTTTCATGTCTTACCTATTTAGTATTGATTATTATAATCACCCATGTTGCATATTACCTTAGATCTAGAGAAACTGCAAGCAGTGACTGAAGTGCTATCTGCTAAGCGGCTGTAACATACAGCCTTTGTTTTCAAATTGGAATGGCATCGCCAGTGGTAATCTCCAGAGAATGCTGGAGTTCTGAAAATAGTAAAGATACCAATTTGTTTTAATTTTTGGAAGATCTAGATAATGAAGGCAGCTTTGCTACATTGTAAATTATTTTCTATGCTTGGGTAAAAATTGTCAATTAAAAATGTCAGATTTGCAGCCAGAATTTGGTGAGAATGGTGTGTGCACTGCATAAATATGTTCTGCCCTAGCTAAACTGGATATATGAATCACATAAATTATATATGGATTTTTTAGTAGTCTGAAGAGAAACCTTCAATGTAAATATGTAAATACAGGCTTATTTCTGTAAATACAATTTTCTTTCTGTTAATTATCCCAAGTGTTTGGGATGTATTCAGTGTTAGATATATAGTAGTTGCTCTTCGAGTGAGTTTTCAATTCCAAATACAGACTGTGCATATCATTACAACTGTGTTCAAGGAAAATAAATCACAATCAACTGAATGTTCATCTTTTCTAGGGGCTAGTGGCATGTGGAACAGTAATTCTCTGTGATTCTGGGCAGTGACAGTAGACTGCAGCTCCCAGCAAGCTACGTGATCACGAGTAAACATTCAATACATTTACAACCATCCGTATTTCACATTCAGTACAATATTCAATAAATTACATGAGGGATTCAACATTGCTTTATAAAATAGGATTTGTGTTAGGTGATTTTGTTTAGCTGTGGACAAGTTTAGGAGGTTTAAGGTGGGATATGCTGAGCTATGATGTTAAGTTAGGTGCATTAAATGCATCCTTGACATTGGATATTTTCCACTTATGGTTTAGCAATGGGTTTGTGACAATATAACCCCACCATAAGTCAGATAATCTGTATTTTTATCGAAAGTGAATTTAGAATACATAACTAGTTGTATTCTCTGCATTCTTAGTATCCTTGGCTCATTCTGGAAGGAGTTAAAACCTAATTGATCATTTAATTGAGATGATGAAACATAAAATGAATATTTAATTTTTTTTTCAATTTGACCAAAATGTCAGTTTTCCCTGAATCTTACTTGGGGGAAAACACACCCATAAACATGCATACACATACACACACAGAGTAACTGTTCTGGAAGATTCATGACATCATGGTGGCACTGATTTTTAGTCTATTTTTAAAGAGCGTTATAGAGATACAATTCACATACCATCAATTTCATCTTTTTAAAGTGGACAATTCAGAGGTTTATATTATACTCACCCCATACAGAGTTGTACAGCCATCAAACACAATCTGATTTCAAAATTTTAGGCCTTTTGTGTCTGGTTTCTTTGAGTTAATGTAATGGTTTTAAGTTTCATCCCTGTTGTGGCATGGGTTAATACTACCCGACGTTTGATAATTGAGCAACATTCCATTATGTTAGACATACTAAAATTTGTTTATTTATCATTTGATTGACATTTGCATTGTGCCTACTTTGGGGTTGTTATAAATAATGCTTCTATGAACATTTGGGTACCAGTCTTTGTAGGGCATATATTTTCAGTATATGGGCATATACCTAAAAATGGAATTTCTGGGACATATGGTCATTCTGTTTACTATTTTGAAGAACTGCCAATTGTTTTTCAAAGTGGATGTATAATTTTAGAAGCCAACCAGCAAAGTGTGAGGGGGTCAATTTCTTTAAGTTCTCAGCAACAATTTTTTATGGTCAGTCTGTTAGATATTAATCATTCTATTGGATGTGAAGTAGTATCGGATTGTGGTTTTGATTGTGTTTATTTCCTTAATGGTGGATGATGTTTAGCATCTTTTCATGCGCTTATTGATAATTTGTGTATTTTTTGAGAAATTTATCTTCAAATTCTTTATAATTTGACTTGGATTATTTTTCTATTTATTGTTAATTTGTGAGATTTTAAAAATATATTCCAGATATAAGACCCTTATCAAATATATTTTCCAAATATTTCTTCTATTTAGTGAGTTACCATTTTAATTTTTAATATTACATCTTTGAAGCACAAATATTTCAATTTTAGTAAAGTTGTTGTTGTTGCTGTACTTTGGTATTTTTAGTAAACCATAGCCTAATCCAAAGTCACAGAGAATTACTCCTGTGTTTTAAGAACTTTATTTTTCTAGCACTTGTATTTAGGTCTATGATTTTTTTTTTTTTTAGTTAACTGTTTATGTAGTGTGAGGTTGGGTTCCAGATTTATTTTTTTGCATGTGGATATCTGTTTCCCCTTTTCCAACATCATTTGTTGAAAGAACTGTTCTTTCCTCTCTTGAATTGTTCTATTCTCCATTGAAATACGCTTTTTGAAAAATCACTTGATCATAAATGAGAGGATTTATTTCCAGACTTTATATACATATGCCAGTACCCTAGGTCTTGATTTTTGCTGCTTTGTAAAAAGTTTTGAAATCAGGAATTATGAATCCTCCAACTTTGTTCTTTTTTTCTTTCCCCTCAAGATTGTTTTGTCTACTTTGGATGTCTTTCATTTCTGTATGTTTTAAGATCAACTTATCGATTTATGTAAAAAGTCCAGCTGACATTTTGGTAGAGAACACATTGAATCCATACATCAGTTTGGGGACTCTTGTCATCATAACAGTATTAAGACCACTGATTCATAAATGTGGAAATCACTCCATTTATTTACGTCTCCTTACATTTTTTTCAACAGTGACTTGTTGAGAAGTAGACTTGTACTTTTTTATTACCTTTATTTCTAAATATTTTATTTGAATGCTATTTTAAGCTGTATTATTGTCGTAATTTTTCCATCTCTCTGTTTATATTATACATGTGTTTTTAGATGTTGTCCTTTTGTTCTTCTTTTTTAGAGCTCTTATCAAATTAACTATAGCTATTTTAAATTCCTGATCTGATTATTTCAAAATCTCTTATCATCTCTGTGTCTGGTTCTGATGCTTAGTTTGTCTCTTCAAAACATTTTTGCTTTTTAGCATGTATTAACATTTTTATTTGAAAGTCAGGCATGATGTATTAAGTAAGAACTGAGGAAATGGGCTTTTACTACGAGATTTTATGTGCATCTGGCTGGGAGTTATGCTTCGTTTGCTCTTTGCTCTGTGATGTTGGAGACAGAAATTTCCTCTTGTTTCCTTACTTGGTCTCCCCTGTGGTTTTGGGTTTCCCTAGAGATGTTGTTGTTGTTTTAATTAATTAACTTTTTTAATTGAAGGATAATTGCTTTACATAATTTTGTTGTTTTCTGTCAAACCTCAACATAAATCAGCCAGAGGGGTGTGTGTGTGTGTGTGTGTGTGTGTGTGTGTATATCCCCTCCCTCTTGAACCCTCCCCATGCCAACCCAACCTAGAGCCTATTATACAGAGTGAAGTAAGTCAGAAAGATAAATATAAATATTGTATACTAACACATTTACACGGAATCTAGAAAGATGGTACCAAAAAATGTATTTGCAGGGCAGCAATGGAGAAACAGACATGAACAGACTTATGGACGTGGGAAGAGGGGAGGAGAGGTGAGATGTATGGAGAGAGTAACGTGGATACTTACATTAGCATATGTTAAATGGATAGCCTATGGGAATTTGCTGTATGTCTCAGGAAACTCAAACAGGGGCTCTGTATCAACCTAGAGTTGGTTTTTAGTCGCTAAGTTGTGTCTGACTCTTTTTGTGATCCCAGGGACTATAGCCTGCCGGGCTTCTCTGGCCATGGGATTTCGTAGGCAAGGATACTGGAGTGGGTTGCCATTTCCTTCTCCAGGGGATCTTCCCAAACCAGGGATCAAACCCACGTCTCCTGCATTGGCAAGTAGATTCTTTACCACTGTGCCACCAGGGAAGCCCCTTCGTTAGAGTATCCTTCTTTAAATAGAGTCTAAGTCTTGAGTTCTTTCGGCTCTAATTCCCTATTGTATTCAGGAGTCTTATTGATGTCGTGATAAGGTTTGAGGAATGGGAAGCATTCTAATATCCTGTTACTAGGTCTCATACTTGTAGAGAACCTATGTACCTGGGCTGTGACCTTCACAAATATTTATTAGCGTAACTCTTCTCTCAGATGAGACAGAAAGTCCAGAGTGGAATGGAGTTAGTATTTCAATTCCCAGAGTTTGGTTAGGCTTTAGTAGAAATCAAGTTACCTAAGCTCCAGTGAAATAAGTTTCCTTGAGGACACACTTTTGTTAAGTATACCTGAGTGTATTTCAAAAGACTGAACAAGTGGATATTTCTCCTATCTTCACCTTAAGAATATGGTGAGTTTGTGAAGGTAAAATTCATGAAAATGTGAGGGAAGCAGCTAAGTCTGGGCCATTAGGGGTTTTTATTTCTCAGTCTAGCTTTAGTTCCATCTCTAGCAGTGAGTCAATTCTCCTTTATTTGTTCATAAGAGTTGCTGCCTCCAACAGTGACTTCTCCTCCTAGTGTGCTGTGATGCTCTGTATTCAGTGTCTCTCCAGTTTTCATGGTGGCAGTTTGCTCTGTGACTTCTGTTCTCTGATGGATCTAAGGAGAGTTGTTGCTATTCAGTTGTAAGTACTGAAGAGCTCATTTCTAAGCTCTTTACATATTGCACTGAAAAATGGGAGTCCTTAATGATAGTGCTTTATTTCATTTTCGGATCCTTCATTGCTACTATATAGAAAGAAAGCTAATTCTCTCTATCCTGGAGACTTGCTGAGCTGATTTACTAATTCTATACAGATTTTGTGGATTTTCAAAGATTATATATATATATATATATATATATATATATGAAAGTGAAGGTGCTCAGTCGTGTCCGACTCTTTGTGACCCCATGGACAGTAGCCTACCAGGCTCCTCTGTATGAAAATCCATGGGATTTTCCAGGAAATAGTACTGAAGTGGATTGCCATTTCCTTCTCCAGGGGATCTTCCCAAACCAGGGATTGAACCCGGGTCTCCCGCATTGTAGACAGACACTTTACTGTCTGAACCACCAGGGAAGTCCATATATATATGTAATCATGTCATCTTCAAATAGAGAGTTTTACTTCTTTGTTTCCAAACTGTATACTTTATTTTTTGTCCCTAATTGCCCAAGCTAGAATTTACATTACAATGAAGAGGCAAGGGCAGACATCTTGTCTTCATATTTCTGATCTTAGGAGAATAATTTTCTATCTTTCACCATTAAATATGATAATGTGGGTTTTTCACAGATGCTCTTAATCAGGCTGTAGACGTTTTCCTATGTTCCTAGTTTAAGGGCTTCTGTCAGGAAAGGATTTATCCCAAATGCTCTTCTGAACACCACTGAGATAATCAGGTGTTTCTGACCTTGAGTCATATGTTTTACATTGATTGATCTTGGAAGACCGTTATGCTCAGCACTGTATCACCAAACACACTGAATTGATTGATTTTGGATGTTAGACCATCCTTACATTTCTGGGATGATTATAGCTTGTTCACACAATATAATCTTAGTTACATATGGCTAGATTTGGTGTGCAGGTATTTTGTTGAGGTTTTTTTATGTTGATATTCACAAAGAATATTGGTCCGTAGATTTTGTTTTATGGGTTTTGTTTTTGTTTTGGTATTTGGATAATACTGGCATCACAATATGAGTTGAAACGTGTTCCCTCACCTCTTTCATTTCTTCCACGTGATTCTCTTCCTCATTTTTTGAAGATTTTTTGAAGGACTGGTATTGACTCTTTTTCAGACGTTTGATTTACTTTGTGGACAGCTTTAAAATGGCTAAAGTGAGTGTTTTATTCACTTGTTATCTATCTATTCAGATACTCTGTTTCTTCTTGAGTCATTTTCGATAGTTTGTGTGTTTGTAGGAGTTTATATCATTGAGCTTACCTATTTGGTGGCAAAAGTTGTTCATAGAATTTATCATCTGTTTTACTTCTCAAAAATCTGTAGTGATTTCTCTTTTTATTCCTGAACTGGTGATTTATATCTTCTCTTGCCTTTTTTTTTTTTCTTTGATTAGTCTAGTTAAAGATTTGTCAATTTAATTGACCTTTTTAAAGAACCAACTTTTGGATTTAAGTTTACACTCTAATCTCATTTCCAGTCTGCTATTTATTATTTACGTGTTTCTGCTTATTTAAACTGTTTTTATTTCTCTAGTTTCTTAAGGTAGAAGTTTAGATTATTGATTTCAGATCTATCTTCCTTTTTAATATAGGCATTTAGCACTGATAAATTTCTCATTAAGCATTACTTTAGTCTCATCTCATAGTAGTTGGTATGTTGTTTTGTTTTTAATTTATCTCAAAAGATTTTCTATTTTCCCTTGTGATTTTTCCTTTAATCCTTTGGTTATTTAGTTTATTTCTACATATTTATGAATTTCCTAAATGTTTGTCAGCTAATGGTGTTTTGTTTCTTTCCATTGTAATCAGGTAGCATACTTTGTATGGTTTCAATACTTTTAAATTCATTGATTAACCTATGTGCTGACAGATACATATAGTGATGATACACTAAGGTATGAATTTCTTTGTGTAACTTTCTTGGAGGAATTTGAGCTTCTGAAAATGTAATTTGATGTTTTTCATCAAATTTTAGTTTCAGTTATATCTTTAAATATTCTTTTTCTGTATTTACTGACTTCTCTGTTTCTAGGACTGACTTTCATTATCCATATATTAGTGTGCTTCATAGTGTTCCATGAGTCTCTGATGTTCTGTTCATCTTTATTCTTTTTTATTTGTGTTTCTCAGACTGGAAAATAATCAATGGATTTATCTTCAAGTTCATTGGTTCTTTTTTCTTTTTTTTTGGCTCGCTTTTCTTAAAGTTCAGATATGCTATTTTTCTCCTGTAGTGAATTCATCATTTCAGTTGTTTTTAACTCTAAAAATTATTTATGATTCCTTTTTATAATCTCTATTATAATTTCTTATTAATAATCTCAACTTGAAAAACTCATTCTCAAACTTTGCTTTATTTTTTTTAGACATGGTTTTCTTTAGTTCTTTATGCATATCTATGATACCTCATTCAGTGAGTCCAGTAGCTGGTCCTCTTCAGGCACAGTTTCTATTGAACCACCCCTTACTTATGTTTTGGCCATACTTTTTGGTTTTAGTTGTATCTTAAAAAAAAGAAAAAAAAATCAAATAAATATAAAATAAATATTTTATCAATCCTGTAAATCTAATCCTATTCCCTTTAGCCTTTGTTGTTGCTACTTTTTCTTATTGTTTTTTTATTGTTGATGTTTGCTTTTTAGTGGCTTTTGTAGACTACTTCTTTATAGTCTGTATTTTTTATCTCATGTGGCCCCTGAATTCTGGGTTTATTTATTGGTCAGATAGTTATTGAATTATTGATTTCCTTATCCACCTTGAATCAATACATCTCCCACCATAAGTCACAAACTTTTGTGTTTGTGTCGGGGTGTGCTTTGAAGATATGACCATTTACAAATCTGTTTTAGCCTTCACTTCTTTTATGTGCAAAAGAGTCAAAAAAGTCAGTTGAGGTGAGAGGTTAGGGCTTTCTCAGCTCTCTTCTGGTCATGTTGTTGTTCAGCTGCTAAGTCGTATCTGGCTCTGCGACTCCGTGGACTGCAGTATGCCAGGTTTCCCTGTCCTTCGTTCAAACTCATGTCCTTTGAATCAGTGATGCCCCCAACCGTCTCATCCTCTCTTGCCCCCTTCTCTTTTTACCCTTAGTGTTTCCCAGCATCAAGGTCTTTTCCAGCGAGTCAGCTCTTCCAATCAGGTGACCAAGGTACTGGAACTTCAGCATCAGTCCTTCCAATGAGTATTCAGGGTTGATTCCCTTTAGAATGGACTGGTTTGATCTCCTTGCTGTCCAAGGGACTCTCAAGAGTCTTCTCCAGCGACACAATTCGAAGACATCAGTTCTTTGGCTCTCAGCCTTCTTTATGTTCCAACTCTTAGATCTGTGCATGACTACTGGAAGAACCATAGCTTGAATATATGGACTTTTGTTGGCAAAGTGATGTCTCTGCTTTTTAATATGCTTTCCAGGTTTGTCATAGCTTTTCTTCCAAGGAGCAAGCATCTTTTAACTTCATGGGTGCAGTCACCACCCACAGTAATTTCTTTAGGCAGCCCTATATTTGCGTGTCTAAATCCCCAAGAACATGTTGGAGGTTTTCAAAGTCCTCCATTTTGAGTTTCCCCATATTTAAGTTTTTTGGCTAGCCTTTTGTTTGCTCCAACTTGTATCACTATCTCATAAAATTGTCATTTAAATAATTGTTTTTGATTGTTATATGAACTCTGAGTTAGGGAATGTAAAGATCAAAACCTTATAAATGGAACTTGTCCATGAAGAAAAGCCAGAGGTCAAATAATGACAGTTTTATGAGTTTGGAGCTTTTGAGGGCAGCGCCCATCCCCTTTAGTCCTTTCCCATGTCTCCTATGTTGATGTTTTCACAGTTTTTGAGCCTGTTTATTTTCAAAGCAACCATATAGCTAAAGAGAGGGGAATGAGAGTAATTAAAAATACCATAAAGTTCACTGTTCTAACCGATATTTAATTTTCTTGAATAAATATTTCTAGCAATTCTGCAAGCCATTAGTTAATTTCTAGAGTTATGAAAACTTGATTTTCTGGTGTTTTTGTACCTTTTAAGAAGGAGTGGATTTTCAGATTTACTTACTCCACCATTCTGGAGGTGCTTCTAAGACTTTATTACCTTGATACTAGCAATCAAGTTATATTTATATAAATAGAATACTTTTTGACCTACATGTAAACATTTTAGTTAAATTAAAACTTTTTAAAAATGCTACTAATACCTCTTTTTCTCTGATATAATCATTTTAGTATACTGGTATTTATATTTCTGCTCAAAATGTAATGGGTATTTTTTAAAAGAAATAATAGACAGTGCATATTATTCTACAACTTGGATATTTTCCATAAGAAATCATGGACATTCCTCCAGGGATAAACACACATTTACATATATATATCTCCATATTGACCTGTATGTGGGTCAAGAACCAACAATTAGAACTCTGTATGGAATAGCTGATTGGTTCAGGATTGAGAAAGGAGTACGACAGGGCTGTCTGCTGTCACCTTGGTTGTTTAATCTATATGCTGAGCACATCATTAGAGATGCTGGGCTGGATGAGTTACAAGCTGGAATCAAGATAGGCAGGAGAAACATCAGCAACCTCAGATATGTGGGTGATACCACCAATGGCAGAAATCAAAATGGAACTAAAGAGCCTCTTGGTGAGGATGAACTTGGAGAGTGAAAGAGTCAGCTTAAAACCAGAAAACAAAAACAAAACAAAAAACCCCCCAAAACCCAACAACTAAGATCATGGCACTGGCCCCATTACTTCATGACAAATAGAGGGGGGAAGATGGAAGCAGCCTCTGATTTCCTCTTCTTGGGCTTTAAAGTCACTGTGGATGGTGACTGCAGCCATGGAATTAGAAGACGATTGCTTCCTGGCAGGAAAGCAATGAAAAACGTAGACAGTGTGTTGGAAAGCAGAGACATTGCTCTGCTGACAAAGGTTCGTATAGTCACGGCTGTCGTCTTCCGAGTGGTCAGGTACCATTGTGAGAGCTGGACTGTAAAGAAGGCAGAGCTCCAAAGTATTGATGCCTTTGAACTGTGGTGCTGGAGAAGACTTCTGAAAGTCCCTTGGACAGCAAGGAGATCAAACCAGTCAATCCTGAGTGAAGTCGATCCTGAATACTCATGGAAGGACTGATGCTGAAGCTGAAACTCCAGTATTTTGGTCATCTGATGTGAACAGCTGTCTCATTGGAAAAAAGTCCCTGATGCTGGAAAAGACTGAGGGAAAAAGAAGAGGGTGTCAGAGGATGAGATGGCTGGATGGCATCACGATTCGATGGACATGAGTTTGGGTAAACTCTGGGAGTTGGTGATGGAAGGGCGGCCTGGCGTGCTGCGTTTCATGGGGTCGCAAAGAGTTGGACACAATTGAGCGACTGAACTGAACTGAGCCACTGAAAACAAACAGCAAGTAAATTTACATACTATTAACTTTATTCCTACAGGGAAGATTCATTAGCAGGAATCAAATATGTTCCCCAGCTCATATTCTGAAAAAATCTTGAATCTACAGTTTTGTGCCTTTCAAAAAACCTGATCCTGAAAAAATTTATGTTTTAAAAATAACATGGTTTCTGCTTGAAAATAAGAATGAGCATTTTTTCATCTCTTTATTGACCATTTACATTTGTTTCAGCCTTCTTCTTCACCCGTTCATATCTAACACTCACTTATGATTGATTAGCTTCCTTTTTTTAATCAACTTATAGAAATGTTAAAAATATTGTACAGTCAATGTCACTGCTTCCTTTTCCTTATGGCTTCTCATAGTTCAATTCTGATTTAGTCTCATCTATTCCAGGTTTACACAAAAAAACTCATGTATTTGCTTCTTATATATTTGATATTTTACTTTAAATAAAATTATATATTTAGAGGGTGTCCCTGGTGGGTCAGATGGTAAAGAATCTTAGAACTTATTTTCACATGTGGTTTGTAGTGGAGTTCTAGCTTTGCTTTCATTTCGATACCTAGACAATTATCCCAATGCTGTTTATTAAAATATTTTCCAATCTATTGAAATACTACTTCTTGAGATATTAAGTTCTAATATGCATTTGTGCTTATTTCTGCTCTTTTTTCTTCCCTTTCTCTTTTGTTCTTTTTTGGTTTGATGACTAACTTTAGTGGGGTTTTTTGGGGGGGATTGCTTTTTCATTTTTGCGTGCATTTGTTGTAGATGTTTGGTTTGCGGTTACCATGAGGTCTTGATAAAACAGTCTATAGACATATGTAAGATTGTTTTAAGTTTCCGGTCTCTTATTTTCAAATGCCTTTCCAATAACTTGCATTTACACTCTCTTCCTCTCACAATTGCTGGGTTTGATATCACATTTGTGCGGGGATGATTTCCTGCCTTTACTATGTGTTGTCTTTACTGATCTTTCCTATTCATAACGTCCTTATTTCTAGTTGTGCTTGTTTATGAAGTTTCTCTTTATTTCTTCAGGACTATTAGTCTGTGTCTATGTCAGTATGCTATTTTGATTATATTTGCTGTATTTTTTAAAATCCAGAAAGAATGGTTGTTTCTCATGTTTATTCTTAAAATTTTCTTGCCTGCTCTCAGGTATTTGTTCTTACATATACATTCGAATGTCATTTGTTGGGTTTCTTTTTAAATTGAGAATTTGTTTGAAATTGCATTACATTTATATACTAATATGGGGAAATGGTTTATGATATGATATCAGTTTTGGAAATATGGAATATTCTCTATTTGCTCATTTTTACAGTTTTCAATATATTTTACCATTTAAAATATGTTCTTCAATTTTTTTTTTATTAAATTCATTCTTCCTATGTCTTTGAGAGGATGATCACTATTTTAAATAAAATCCACTGCCCCCATATATATAATTTACACAACTCAACACATTCTCTTAGGAATTTTAAAGCTTTTTAGTAATCTCCAGGTTTTTCTAGGTGAATTAAAATATCTATGAATAAAATTTACTCTGTGTATGAAATATTTATATCTATTATTTTGTTTACTTGTCTTGTTATATTAGTTAAAATTCTTAAAACCATATAAATATTAGATGAGAGTGGGCATCACTGCTCTGGTTGTCATGTTCAGAGTTTTATTAAATTTCTCTTCTATGCTTTTTTGTTTAATTGAAGGAAAATTACAATATTGTGTTGGTTTCTGCCATACAACAATGCAATCAGCCATAATTATACATATGTCTCTTCCCTCTTAGGCCTCTCTCCTTTCCCCCAATCCCACCCCTCTAGGTCATCACCTAGATGCTCATCATCTAGAGCATCAGGCTGGGCTCCCTGTGTTATATAGCAACTTCTCACCAGCTATATATTTTACACACGATAGTGTATATATGTTGGTGCTACTTTCTCCATTCGTACCACTCTCTCCTTCCCCCACTGTGTCCACAAGGCTGTTTCTACATCTGCATCTCCATTCCTTCCCTGTAAATAGGGTCATCAGTACCATTTTTCTAGATTCCATTTACATGCATTAGTATGCGATGTTCGTTTCCTCATTCTGACTTACTTCACTTTGTTTAACAGACTTTACATTCATTCACACCACTAGAATTGACTCAAATTTATTCTTTTTATGTTAGTAATATTCCATTGTATAAATGTACCATATCTTTTTTAATCCATTCATCTGTTGATGGATATCTAGGTTGCTTCTATGTCCTGGCTGTTATAAATAGTACTACAATGAACGTTGGGATAAATATGTCTTTTATAATTGTGATTTTATCAGGGTATATGCCCAGTAGTGGGATTGCTGGGATATATGGTAGATTTATTACTAATTTTTTTTAAGGAGTCTTCAAACTGTTCTCCATAGTGGCTGTTTAAATTTGCACTGCCCCCCCCCTCAACAATAGTACAAGAAGTTTCCCTATTTTCCACATCCTCTCCAGCATTTATTGTTTGTGCTTTTTTTGATGATGGTCTTTCTGACTGGTGTGAGGTGATACCTCATTGTAGTTTTGATTTGCATTTCTCTAATAATTAGTAATGTTGGGCATATTTTCAAGTGTTTATTGGCCATTTGTATATCTTCTTTGGAGAAATGTCTGTTTAGGTGTTCTGCCCATTTTTTGAAATGGCTGTTTATTTTTCTGATAAAGAGCTGTATAAGCAGCTTATGTATTTTGGAGGTTAATCCTTTGTCAACTTCATTTGAAATTATTTTCTCGCATTCTGAGAGTTGTCCTTTAATCATGTCTACTGTTTCCTTTGCTCTGTAAAATCTTTTATTTAGGTCCCATACTTTATGTTGTTCAATAATAATTATTAATTTTATTCATTGCATATTGGTTGTTTTCATTTAATACGTTTGCTTAATTTTGGCTTTAGATTTTATAAAGTTGAATCAACCTTGTGTGCTTGGAATGAGATCTGTTTTATCATGGTGTTTTATTCTTTTAGTATAGTATTGGATTGACTTTAAGTATTTTATTTTGAATTTGGTGTTTATGTATACATGTAATTGATATATAGGTTTTTTTGTATTGTGTTTATTCGTTTGGGATGTGAGAAATTCATTTTTGTCTCATAAAGTAAGTTTCACAGCTTTGCATATTATTCAATTGTTTAATATTTTAATTATATAAATAGATTTAATCTCTTATGAGCTTCCCTAGTGTCTCAGTGGTAGACAGTCCACCTGCCAATGCAGGAGACATGGATCCAGTCTCTGAGTCAGGAAGATCTCCTGGAGAAGGAAATGGCAACCCACTCCAGTGTTCTTACCTGGAGAATCCCAGGGATGGGGGAGCCTGGTGGGCTTCCGTCTATGGGGTCGCACAGAGTCGGACACGACTGAAGCGAATTAGCAGCAGCAGCAGCAGTGTCTCAGTGGTAGACAGTCCACCTGCCAATGCAGGAGACACGGATTCAGTCTCTGAATCAGGAAGATCCCCTGGAGAAGGAAGTGGCAACTAGCTCCAGTATTGTTACCTGGGAAATGCCATGCCAGAGAAGCCTGGTGGGCTACAGTCACGGGACTCAAGAGTCAGACAGGACTTAGCGACTAAACAACAACAACAATCTCTTATATTAAGGTTAGTAGAATCTAACTAACCTAATCTAAAAAGCGTCTGGAAATGCTTTTGAGTCTTGAACCACTTTATAGTGGCAGACTATTTTAATCTTATTCCTCCTGTTTTCTATGATCACTGTTCTCTTCAAGTTCTCTGCCTTTTGTTAATCCATTGTGGACATTATAATCTGTTGAGAATCATCTTTTTCCTCTACATTTTCCAAACTTATTCTACCAAACTTGCCCATTTATTTGTCTGTAATTTTTGTAAGTATCTTCTCTATACATCTTTTTTATATTTATTTTAACACACACATAATGTACATTTTTGCTTCCTTCATTTAAAAAAAAAGTCTCTAGGAGTTTACCTGTTTTGTTATTTTCTCAAAAATTACCCTTTCAGTTGTATTTTGTGCTCTAACCTTGACTTTTTGTTTAATTGATTGTTTTTCACTTCCTTAATTATCCTTTCTGTTTTATTGCATTTTGTTTTAATGCCTTCTGTGTCTCAGAGGTTTTAGAGTGAAGCATGTTCATTAAAATAATTGAGGTTTAGAGGCAATAATGTGTGACCAATACCTAGGTCTGTAATCTTGCTCAAAACTAACTTTATGGAACTCTTGTGGAGGTGCTATCTTTTTCCTGAATGTTTGAGTCAGCTTTGAACCAGTGGAATCCACTTGACTTAATCCAAGTGGCTTTAAGAATAAAGTTCCCTTGGCAAATGGTTCCAATTATTCCATCTGCAGTTATAGAATTAATGTCCTCAACACTTAGCACAAGAGATCATATATTAGCTTGCAATAAGCAATTGGGTTTTCCATATTGTCTCACTCTAATTATTTAAGCCTCTGTTGCAGACGTATTTTAAATTTCAAGCATGATTAAAATGGCATTTTTATTGTTTACTGCGGTCATTGCTGACTATAGTAATTTGCTTGCTGATTCAGCTTAAATATAGAAAATGCACACACATTCTGCATTTCTTCCTGGAAAGGAATGCGACTTCAGATCATATAAATGCAAAACAAATCCCTGTAGATTTAGAAATTTGTGAATTTCCTTAAGCACAACAGATTAGCAGTTAACCTTTCTTCTGTAGCAAGGTTTAAACCTGGAGCAGTTTTGTAGACTCTCAGAGTGATTTTTGCTTGGACACTTGTTATTTTGCTGGAGTACAAGAATTACAGACCACAAAAAGAATACTTGATGTGGCTTTAAGGACAGGAGTAGATGAGAACTTTAAAAAACAAAAAAAATAGGCTAATTCATGTCCTTGTATGGCAAAAACCATCATCATATTATAAAGTAATTATCCTTCAATTAAAATAAATAAATTAATTAAAAACAAAAGAATAAATTATATAAGTTTTATTTTATTGAAGTATGAATTCTATGCACATAGTTAGTATTCAGATGAAAGCAATAAGCCATTGATGTACATGGAAAGGTTTTCAGAGAAAATGGTGTTGGGAGCAGATTCTTGTCAAGGTACCTGTGGTTGAAGGAGAATGATTCATTGGTCAGCTGGGCTGCAGTAGAAACAATACTGGTTTTGGTGTCAAATCTAGGCCCTACTATTTAGTATTTCTGGGAACCCGATAGTCACTTAACTATTGAACATCCATGTCCATAGGTATAAAATATTTTATAGATGTCAGGGGACAGTTCATTGACTCATGATCTGCAGTGAAACAGAATGTCCTATTACTATGGAATTTGGAGAAGGAACCTGGCAAGTCTTTATCAAGAAGAGATAATTTTGTTGAAAACATTACCCAAAATGTTCTACATTTTTAAGGCACTTCCCATCAAAAGTTCAATGTCATTCTTGATAGAAATGGAAAAAAAATCTAAAATTCACATGGAAAATTCACAAAAGGCCATGAATAGCCAAAGCTAATTTGAGCAAGAAGAACATACTAGAGCCATCATACTTTCTGATTTCAAAGTAGTGTAGTATATAAAAAAAAATACAGGGAAAAAGCTTCTTGATGTTGGTCTTGGCAATGGCTTTTTGCATATGACACAAAAACAAAGAATACAAAAGCAAAAAAATATATATATATAGACATCTATATATAGATGTTTGCATCTAACAAAGCTTCTGCACAGCAGAAGAAATGATTAACAGAGTGATAAGGCAATCTATAGAATGAGAAAAAATTGCAAACCGTGTGTCTGCTAAGGGGTTAATATCCAAAATATATAAGGAATTCATACAACACAATAGCGAGAAGACAAAAACAAATGATTTGAAAAGACATACAAATGGTCAAGAGTATATGGATAGATGCTCAGCATCACTAGTCATCAGGGGAATGCAAATCAAAACCATAATGAGAGGTCACCTCCCACATCAGAACGCCTGTTCTCAAAAGTATGAAAGACAAGTGTTGCTGAGTATGTGGAGAAAAGGCAATCCTTGTACATTGTTGGTGAGAATATTAATTTGTATAGCCTTTGTGGAAAACAGGATGCTGCTGCTGCTGCTAAGTCGCTTCAGTTGTGTCTGACTCTGTGCGACCCCATAGACAGTAGCCCACCAGGCCCCGCCATCCCTGGGATCCTCCAGGCAAGAACACTGGAGTGGGTTGCCATTTCCTTCTCCAATGCAGGAAAGTGAAAAGTGAAAGTGAAGTCGCTCAGTCGTGTCCAACTCTTAGCGACCCCATGGACTGCAGCCCACTAGGCTCCTCCGTCCATGGGATTTTCTAGGCAAGAGTACTAGAGTGGGGTGCCATTGCCTTCTCTGAAACAAGATGGAATATCCTCAAAAATTATTAATAGAACTATCATATGATCTAGCAGTGTTACTCCTGTGTATATATCCAAAAATTTGTAAACAGAACCTTGAAGTGATATCCTCACTCCTTTTTTCATAACAGTATTATTCACAATGGCTAAAATATGCAAGCACCCTAAATGCTGTTGGTTAGAAAATGAATAAAGGACATGCATACACATATAATTGAATATTACTCACCCTTATCAAAGAAGAATATTCTGATATTTGTGATATGATAGATAAATATGGAGGGCATTATGCTAAGCAAAATAAACCAGACATAGTAACGGTGTGCTTTCACTTACGTGTGGAACCTTAAACAGACTTGTGAAGCAGCAGTGGGATAGTGGTTGCCAGTGACTGAGGGTGTGCGGGAAGCAGGGTCATGAGGTACAGAGTTTCAGTTATGCAAGATGAATTAGTTCTGGAGATCTAATGTACAACGGTATGGCTGTAGTTAACAATGCTGAGTTGTATACTTGAAATCTGATAAAAGCTAAGATCTTAGGTGTTTGCCTCATGAAAAAGGAGATAACTGTGTGAGATAATTGATATGCTGCTGCTAAGTCACTTCAGTCGTGTCTGACTCTGTGTGACCCCATAGACAGCAGCCCACCAGGCTCCCCCGTCCCTGGGATCCTCCAGGCAAGAACACTGGAGTGGGGTTGCCATTTCCTTCTCCAATGCATGAAAGTGAAAAGTGAAAGTGAAGTCACTCAATCATATCCGATTCTTCGCGACCCCATGGACTGCAGCCTACCAGGCTCCTCCATCCATGGGGTTTTCCAGGCAAGAGTACTGAAGTGGGGTGCCCTCACCTTCTCCGGACATCTTGACTGCAACCTCACAAAAGACCCTAAACCAAAACTGCCCACTAATCCTCTCTAAATTCCTGCCCCATAGAAACTGTGATGCATAACAAATATTTACTGTTGTTTTCAGTTGCTCAGTTGTAGGGTAATTTGTTACACAATAAAAAAAAAATTGATACAATACAATGATCAACCACCAAGTGTCATATTTCACAATGAGGACACTGATACTATATTCTCTCATCCTATCTAATCTCCTTTCAAGGAGTTATGACCTAGCTCTTTATCACTGATGAAAGGTTTAAATTAACCATGGTATAAAATAAAATATTAAAAGCACTGAAGATGAATAAAAGTTATCCATCATTTTTAATGGACCTCAGGTTACGCATAAAACTTGGTTAGTTACCACTTTTGGCCTTGCGTGGCATCCTTTGGTCTTCCCCAGTGGCTCTGCAGTAAAGAATCTACCTGTGATGCAGGAGACACAGGTTCAACCCCTGGTTCAGGAAGAGCCCCTGGAGGAGGAAATGGCAAGCCACTCCAGCATTCCTGCTGGGAAAATCCCATGACAGAGGAGCTATAGTCCACAGGGTCGCAGAGAGTCGGACACGTGGCCTTCTTTGATTTTATGTGCTTAGTTCTTTTTCCTTTGACATAATGTCAGGATGAACAAATCTCCTTACCCAAAGACATGAATTTCGACCACTGTTGTCTACCAAAGTCTCTCGATAATTTGTGTGTGCTTGGTCACTCAGTCATGTCCGACTCTTTGCGACCCCATGAACTGTAGCCTGCCAGGCTCGTCTGCCCATGGGAATTCCCAAGCAAGAACACTGGAGTGGGTTGCCAGTCCCTTCTCCAGCAGATCTTCCCAACCTGGGGATCAAACCCAGGTATCCTGCATTGCAAGCAGATTCTTTTCCATATGAGCTACAGGGAAGTTCCTCAATCCCCTACCCAGAGGTAAAAATTAAACTCTTAAGACTATTGAACAATTAAATCCGCTATAGTGCTTTCATTCTGTGATATAAAATGCACATTTTTATAAAGAATAGGATAAATTTAACTTTTTTAAACAAGCTGGAGTCACGAGGTACTACATTAATCATAAACCTTGGATCCTATCACATTCTTGTTATGCTAGTCAGCTTAATTATTGTGATTATTTCACCAAACGTATGTATACCAAGACATCAGTTGTACAACTTAAATATAACTTTTATTTGCCAATTACATCTAAGTAAAACAGAGGAAAAAAGCATAAAATTCATAATTGTGTGATTCAAGAAGTATTTAAATATAAAAATAGCTGATTTCTTTTTAAAATAATAAAAATCATCAATAGTGTAAATAATTATTAAATTTAATTCTAGATGGGGAAAACAAATGTGATATTTTCATAACAGAATAAAATTAGGAAAGGAATTAACTTACATTGATAATTCTCAGAAAAAGGAAAGCCTTCAGCATTTTGTGAGGATGGCACACAGACTATAGTCAGGATTGGTCACACACCCAGTGAAACTGTTCTACTAACTTTTGAGGGTATTCACAGATTTTATTCAAAGATGCCTGGCATAAGAGGTTCCTGTCCTTAAAGTATTCTTCTCTTTCCTGGGTGGAGAATTTAGCTCTAATACATCTTATCCTGGGCTTACCCCGTGGCTTAGATAGTAAAGAACCTGCCTGCAATGCAGGAGACCCAGGTTCAATCCCTGGGTCAGGAAGATCTCCTGGAGAATGGAATGGCAACCCACTCCAGTATTCTTGCCTGGAGAATTTCATGGACAAAGGAGCCTGATGAGCTACAGTCCATGGGGTTGCGAAGAGTCGGACATCACTGAACAATTAACACTTTCACACTTCACCTCTTATCCTGGGATTGCTGTTATCTTGTAGAAAAATCATTCTATTTTTTGTGCTTCTGTTTCCACATTTGTAACAACATGGTAATGATGCCTCCTTGTTAGTCAAAGTGAGAATGGTATGAGATCACGTGTTTACATTCTCTAACATGCTACCAGCTTTACTATGTGATGGATGCATGTGAATTACCTTTCTTTACTTGTTATGTTTCCCTCCAGCATTCACTCAGCAAATACTGTCACTGATTCAATGACAGAGACATAGAGATGGTGCTGAGCACTACAAAGAGCCTTAGTTTCAGAATTATGAAGTTTACAGGTGAGCTAGACATGAATCCAACCATCATGTGAATAAATATAATTACAAACTGTAATCTGAGCTAGTAAGAACTGATAGAAGATGTTATGGCCTGATATTAGGCTCTAAGGATACCTTTAAGGAGAAATTGCACTTAACAGATTGCAAATGTCAGTAAGTATTAACTTGGCAAAGGATGGGTACAGAGTAGAAAGAAGATTTCCAGGTAGGGGTAATAGAAGAGGTATCACGGTAAATTTGAGTTACGGAAGAACTCCAGAGTGGCTGGAATTCACAGAATAATTGGGAGCATGGTGCCTCCCAATCTTTATTCTCTTTGGCTTTACTGTATTTTCAAAGCTTATTGTTGCCTGTTGAAAAAAAAAATGTCAAAATCTTCAGATTATGAGGTTCAATAGGCAGAAGTCATCATATCAGAAACAGAGTAAAAGCATCAGCAAGTATCAAAGATTTCATTTCTTTGTGAACTTCCTATGAAATCAGACATGGCTAGGAGGGATGGGCATAGAAGTTGCTTTGAAGCATCGTTTAACAGGGCTTGCTTTTGCCAGCTGGATTTTGGTGTTCTAGGCTGAACCAGAAGTTGATGTAAATTAGGCTTAGTGTAGGGCTTCCCTGGTGGCTCAGATGGTAATCTGCCTGCAGCGCAAGAGACTTGGCCTCGATCCCTGGGGTGGGAAGATCCCCTGAAGGAGGGCATGACAATCCACTCCAGTGTCCTTGCCTGGAGAATCCCAATGGACAGAGGAGCCTGGCGGGCTACAGTCCATGGGGTTGCCAAGGGTCGGACACGACTGAGTGGCTAAGCACAGCCCAGCACAGGTCTTTCTTCACATGGAGACAAGTTACTATAATAATAAATCACCTGTGGAGTTTTCAATAGATAATGTTGAAATAGCTTTGACTTTTGCATATCTCCTTGGCATTTACATTTGAATATGATTCTTAGGAAAATAAAGGTATATTTTGTAGGGTGAGCCTCAAACACTATAGTTATAAATCTGAGAAGAGAGGGATGAGGGGCTGGAGAGTGGGGGGAGAGAGAGAGAGAAGAACTCACCCTGGATAGGTGATACTAGGATTCAGTGGGTGCTCTTGGGTTTTCCCTCCTCTATGATGCCCTGCTTGACATATCACTATTACAAGCGATGAAGTGATGAATAACTCAGAGGGAAGCTACCAGCCCAGGTAAATTGAGTTTTCATTCATGTAAGAAATATTTATTGGATAGTTATATTGTTCTATGTGTTAAAACATTCTATCTCCTACTTTGAGCAATTCATAATCCAGTGGAATACTAGACAGACACATGCACATTAACTTGTGTTGCTTACCAGTTTTTGAGAACACTCAGTGCCATGTACTTTGTTAGTGACTTATGCCCATGACCTCATCAATCCTTTTATCAACTGTGTTTTAGATAGGGTTATTAAGACTTCATGATCCTTAGTAACTTGTTCAAGAATTCACAAATAGCAAGCCTACGATTTAACCTAGTTTTCTCTTACAACTCATGCTCTTAACACCACTGCATATTGTTTAAGAGGAATAATTAATAAATACAAGCACGTGCAGAAATGTAAGGGACCATCTGGGAAGGATTATGTGAGTCTGACTAGAAGAACTAAATAGGCTTTAGGAAGAAGTGATGTCTGAACTCTGGCTCACTCTTCTTCATCTGAGCCGATTGTCTTCAACTCTGGATGGCCACAATGATGTTAAACATATAGACTCCATCTGTGGTGGTTTCATTATCAAGAAATGTAAGTGAATCAGTCATCTTTGGAAACTAATAAGGGATACACTTATTATCTTAAAAACTGATAAATAAAAGGAAAAATTCAAGCATCAGTGTAACTTGTTTTGTATAAAAGTATATCTACCTCATAAATGAAAGAAGAAATAATAAACACCATTTTGCCACTCCCCAATAAATTAACACGTACATCCCCTCAAAGAGCTATTCTGATATGGTTGAGTAAGTAAGAAATGTAGGGAAATTAATGGGCTACAACCTGGGGGATGAGATAATTTAACATATAATTTTAACTTGTAATTAGTAGTGCAAAGAAGACCCTCTGATAGGAAATAATATGGTGTGGGTAGTGGTGGAGAGAAAGGGAGAATCTTCTTGCATAGGATGTGCTGGAAAGGCCTTTCTGATCAAAATGAACCAATGAGAAGTCACTGTCCGTGTTAAGAGCTATTGAAAAAGTTTCCAAGGCAGAAGGAAAGACAATATAAACCCCAGGGCATGTTCAGAACATGGAAGCAGAAAAGTTTTTATTGGAAAAATATTGTAAAAAGCAAATAGAATTGGAAGATTGCCTCTGTTTTTGTGTATCTTAGTCCATTTTCCTGTCCCCATTTTTCGTGTATCTTAGTTCCTTTTCCTTCAGAGGTTTAAAATGAAGAGAGCTACAGGTCAAATTCTTGACTGATGTTATTACTGGAACCTTTGTAAAATTGCTTAATGCAAAACTAACAAAGATGAATTTGCATAAGCAGTGACCTGAATGCATGTAACGTGTGAAATAACAAATGCTATGTAGGATGGTTAAATATTTAAGAAGAATAAAGGATCTAATTTAGTTTCAAAATGCTACAGGGGCAGCTGAGAAAGTGAAAGTAAGTCTTTCGGTTATGTCTGACTCTTTGCAACCCCATGGACTGTAGCCTACGAGGCTCCTCTGTCCATGGAATTCTCCAGGCAAGAATAATGGAGTGGGTTGCCATTCTTTTCTCCAGGGAATCTTCCCAACCCAGGGGTCGAACCTGACCCAGGGATTGAACCTGAGTCT
The DNA here is from genome assembly GCF_002263795.3 of Bos taurus. Classification (NCBI taxonomy): domain Eukaryota; kingdom Metazoa; phylum Chordata; class Mammalia; order Artiodactyla; family Bovidae; genus Bos; species Bos taurus. Next base: position 37,511,909 of record NC_037355.1, read on the forward strand.
CCTGCATTGCAGCAGTTTCTTTTCCATCTGAGCCACCAAAGAAGCCCCTAATTAGTATATCTGCTGTGTGCTATGCTTAGTCCTCAGTCGTGTCCGACTCTTTGCAATCCCATGAACTGTAGCTGGCCAGACTCCTCTGTCCCTGGGGATTCTCCAGGCAAGAGTACTGGCGTGGGTTGCCATGCCTTCCTCCAGAGGATTTTACCAACCCAGGGATCAAACCCAGGTCTCCCACTTTGAAGGCGGATTCTTTACCATTAGAGCCACCAGGGAAGCCCAATTGTTGTATGTGTCTCACTCCAAAAATTCAGCATACTTCAGAGGTTTGATTTCCCTCTTTCCTTAACCAAGGTCTTCATACAAGCTGTCCTGAGACTGATTTCCTTTGCCATCCTACACATTCTCCCAGAGTTACATGGTCAATTCCCACTATTTGAACTGCCTTGGCAGATGACTTCCAAACTGTATTATGCCTTCTAGATACACATGAGGCTGTCAACCAGGAGTGGCCAGTGCAAGAGACTTAAAGTACCTAAATATTTGAAGGAAGCAGTAGGAAATCACAGTATTATATGTGTATACCTCATTTAAAGGTATTCCCAGTTGTCTAGTTTACTTATCTTTATTTTTTCCCCTGTGCTGATCAAATAAGACATAGTTTGAGCTTTACTTGACAGCAGGATGCTAGTCTGTCACTCTAAGATCCATCAAAAGAGAGGTGTAATGAGGAAGCCTTTTTAGAGATCTTACTGTGTCTGAAGTAAAAGTATTTATCACATTAAATACCTTCCTCCTGCCATTTCCGATGGCTTAGTGAGTGGTGTGGCCATTCAAGTCGTTTCTCCAGCTAAAAATGTGGGACATATTTGGAATTCCACAGTGTCTCCATCTGCCATACAACTCACTAAGGCTTATTGATTCTATTCCATAAGCATGCCCCTGAGAGCTAAGTTCTTCTCTTCATCCTCTCTGAATCCAGTGAAATCAGGTCTGGAATATCTCTTTCACTGATCCAAGTATCCCCGTTCATTCTCCATGTGGTCACTAATTTGAACTTAATAAAATATGTCACATCACTACAATGGGTAAACTTTTTCTAGTAAGTGTAGAGTAAGTTCATTCTTAACTTTATAATCAACTTATTTCTCTATCTGGCTTCAACCTCCTGAACTCAAATATGAATTTTCAACCTTTAATATTCAAACACCTAAATTGGAATTACAATCCTTATGAAATGATCAACATCCCTGAGACTGCTCTCTGTTTTGACACCAAGCCTTTTGGTGGCTGTCCTTTTGCTTGGGACGGTCATCATCTCCCTGCTGGCCACCTCCAACTCATTCATCCATGACCCATCTTAATGTCAGCACCTCTGAGAAAATGTCTCCCATATCTCAGGCTGATAAAATCACTTTCTTGCCTGTACTTCAAATGCTCTTTATTAATAATTCTACTTTAACACTTACCCAGCTGAACTCCAATTATCTGCTTAGGTATGTTTCTTATGGCAGGACCCTGAACTTCCTTCCCTGAGGTCTATAACCATGGATTTTAAACTAACCCAGTGTTAGCACAAAGTGGATTTTTTGTAATCATCCACAGGATGAATCAGTGAATGAATTGATACACACATGGGTTCCAAAAATTTCACTAGCATTGTTTAATGTCACTTTTCTAAATCAGTTGTGCCTCAGGATTACATATATCTGTTCTTCCTACCCACTAGTCTCTGCTTCCCAGGTGGGTCAGTGGATAAGAGTCTGCCTGCCAATACAGGAAGTGTAGGTTTGATCCCTGGAGAAGGAAATGGCAACTCACTCCAGTGTTCTTGCCTGAAAAATCCTATGCACAGAGGAGACTGGCGGGCTACAGTCCATGGAGTTGCAAGAGTCAGATATGACTCAGCAACTAAACAATGATACCAACCCTTTCCCCTCACCCCCAGACACACACATACACAGGCACACACAGAGAGAACGGTGTGTGCCCTTTGATCTCAAGAAATTTTGTAGTTTATGTGCCAATAAGCAGAGTTATTCTCTAAATAGCTGTTGAGTTGAAAATTACAAAAGTGTCACTGAGTTTTGAAGATGTCTAGGGCCTCTGTGTTTTGGGAGAGAGGGGTCTCTCTTAAGATCCTTCTAAGTATAGTCCTCTGCTAGGCAGAATTGTTTTGAATATCAGAGCACTCCAATGCCTTCACTGTGCAGCATATGAATGATTTGTCTCCTTGTCACTCAGTCCTCTACACCCCAACTTGGTGCAGGGCTGCGTCTGTTGTTGTTCAGTTGCCAAATTGTGTCCAACTCTTTGTGACTTCATGGACTGTAGCACACCAGGCCTCCCTGTCCCTCACCATCTCCCAGTTTGCCCAAATTCCTGTGCATTGAATCAGTGATGCCATCCAACCATCAGATCCTCTGCGGTCCTCTTCTCCTTCAATCATTCCCAGCATCGGGGTCTTTTCCAGTGAGTCAGCTGCTTGTGTCAGGTGGAGAAAGTATGGGAGCTTCACTTTTAGCATCAGTCCTTCCAATGTGTAGTCGAGGTTGATTTTCTTTAGGATTGATTGGCTTGATCTCCTTGCTGTCCAGGGGACTCTCTACAAGTCTTCTCTAGCACCACAGTTTGAAAACATCAATTCTTCAGTGATCTGCCTTCTTTAGGGTCCAATTTTCACATCTAGAAGTACATGACTACTAGAAAGACCATCGCACTGACTGTGACTAAGTCTGTTAGTAAATGTGATTCTGTCATGTCCTTTAAATGGAGTTTAATGATAAGGTTTCCTTGAGGGATAGATGGTATTTATAAAAGGATTTGTTCTAGCTCTAAATAAAGGAGGCATTCAAAGACTGTCTAGTTTCTCTGATAAGTTTCCCATGAAATTTTATCAATAGGAGGTAGATTTGCAGAGGAATTCCAGTCTGTATTTGGGGATATCTATAGCCAATATCTTCATAACCTACTACTGATATATTTTTGAAGCCTAATGAGTGAACTGTATATTGTATGCTGTGATTTTCCTTGGGTGGGGGGGGTGTGTAGTATTCAGTATTTTCCAACAGATAGCCCCCTTTCTTTGTGCAGCCTCTACAAGAGCTGCATTTTAAGTAGTAAGTAAGAAAACCACAAATGAAACCCTGTGTGAACTGGGCTATAAGACATGCATTTTTAAAATATTTTTCATAAATTTTGCATTTTCAATTATTCATATCCATCACAGATTGTTTTCTGTGAACCAGGAGCTGAGTATGCTGCAGTTAGCAGTTAGAGAAAGTCTTTGCCTTTGAGAGTCTCACATATTTAGATATTAATGTACTTTGATGTTTGTAATAAATTTAATTTTTAAAGAAGATGCATATGAAGAGATTTAAAGTTTGTGTTCAAAGCCCCCTAATCCTTCTCTCCTATAGATGGCTGCTTCTTTTCCCAGATACCATAGATTAAAATGATTTCACCTTCATCACAAAAGTGATTACTTGCTAGGTCCTATTAATGAGAACCTTTTTTTAAAAATTGAGATCTAATTGAAATGAAACATAGTGTTAATTTAAGGTAAACATCATATTGATATGATATATTAAGAAGAGATGGCAAGAATACACAGAAGAACTGTACAAAAAAGATCTTCACGACCCAGATAATCACGATGGTGTGGTCACTGACCTAGAGCCAGACATCCTGGAATGTGAAGTCAAGTGGCCTTAGAAAGCATCACTATGAACAAAGCTAGTGGAGGTGATGGAATTCCAGTTGAGCTATTCCAAATCCTGAAAGATGATGCTGTGAAAGTGCTGCACTCAATATGTCAGCACATTTTGAAAACTCAGCAGTGGCCAGAGGACTGGAAAAGGTCAGTTTTCATTCCAATCTCAAAGAAAGGCAATGCCAAAGAATGCTCAAACTACCACACAATTGCACTCATCTCACACACTAGTAAAGTAATGCTCAAAATTCTCCAAGCCAGGCTTCAGCAATATGTGAACCGTGAACTTCCTCATGTTCAAGCTGGTTTTAGAAAAGGCAGAGGAACCAGAGATCAAATTGCCAACATCTGCTGGATCATGGAAAAAGCGAGAGAGTTCCAGAAAAACATCTATTTCTGCTTTATTGACTATGCCAAAGCCTTTGACTGTGTGGATCACAATAAACTGTGGAAAATTCTGAAAGAGATGGGAATACCAGACCACCTTGAGAAATTTGTATGCAGGTCAGGAAGCAACAGTTAGAACTGGACACGGAAGAACAGACTGGTTCAAAATAGGAAAAGGAGTACATCAAGGCTGTATATTGTCACCCTGCTTATTTAACTTATATGCAGAGTACATCATGAGAAACGCTGGGCTGGAAGAAACACAAGCTGGAATCAATATTGCCAGGAGAAATATCAATAACCTCAGATATGTGGATGACACCACCCTTATGGCAGAAAGTGAAGAGAAATTCAAAAGCCTCTTTTTGAAAGTCAAAGTGGAGAGTGAAAAAGTTGGCTTAAAGCTCAACATTCAGAAAACGAAGGTCATGGCATCTGCTCCCATCACTTCATGGGAAATAGATGGGGAAACAGTGTCAGACTTTATTTTTCTGGGCTCCAAAATCACTACAGATGGTGACTGCAGCCATGAAATTAAAAGATGCTTACTCCTTGGAAGGAAAGTTATGACCAACCTAGATAGCATATTCAAAAGCAGAGATATTACTTTGCCAACAAAGGTTCGTCTAGTCAAGGCTATGGTTTTTCCTGTGGTCATGTATGGATGTGAGAGTTGGACTGTGAAGACGGCTGAGCACCGAAGAATTGATCCTTTTGAACTGTGGTGTTGGAGAAGACTCTTGAGAGTCCCTTGGACTGCAAGGAGATACAACCAGTCCATTCTGAAGGAGATCAGCCCTGGGATTTCTTTGGAAGGAATGATGCTGAGGCTGAAACTCCAGTACTTTGGCCACCTCATGTGAAGAGTTGAATCATTGGAAAAGACTCTGATGCTGGGAGGGATTGGGGGCAGGAGGAGAAGGGGACGACAGAGGATGAGATGGCTGGATGGCATCACTGACTCAATGGACGTGAGTCTGAGTGAACTCTGGGAGTTGGTGATGGACAGGGAAGCCTGGCATGCTGCGATTCATGGGGTCGCAAAGAGTCAGACACGACTGAGCGACTGATCTGATCTCATACTTATATTTTGCAACATGATTGCCATTGTAGCCTTCAGGTCACATAATCTTTTTTGTGGTGGTGTTAATAAAGATCTAGTCTCTTAGCATATTTAATGTTTATAATGGGGTCACAAAGAGTTGGACACGACTGAGCGACTGATGTGATCTGATCTGATTGTCTATAATCAATACATTGTGCATGAAATTCCTGGGACTTATTTATCTACTAGTTTCAAGTTTGTACCCTTAAACAGCATCTCTCCTATTCCTCTACCTGCTAGCCCCTGGGAATCATTTACTCTTTGCTTTTATGAGTTCACCTATTCTAGATTCATATGTACGTGATATCATACAATAGTTTAATGGTGATTTAAAAGTTTTGTTCAACTTGTATTACATTGTACTGCTATTCAATGTATGTATGTGTGTGTGTGTGTATATATATATACACACAAATATATACACCCCACATATATTTTATACACACACACACATACACATACTTTTTTTCCCCCAAATTGTACCATCAAAGGAACCAGTATTTTATTAAACTCTAGGGTCTGTCCTGAAAGTCAACTGTCTAGGCTTAGCTCTGCAGTTTCTCAAGAGTAACATTGGGTTGGCCAAAATGTTCATCTGGGTTTTTCAGTAACATCTTATAGAAAAACCAAAATGGACATTTTGGCCAACCCACTGTGAGCCATGCTGCAATATTCATTGTGTAATTAATTACCTTTCACCCTGAGTCAATAGGAAAAATAGCAAGAAAATGAGGAACACTGGAATGTTGCAGCCAGCAGACTCTTTATCCTGTTCCCAAGGACAGGGAAAGCACCTTCCCAAAGCCCCCTTTGTGAGGCTGGGGAAGCTGAGAAGGCGGTGGAGCCATCTGGACCACAGGCTACTGTTTGGAGCAGCACTCCCAGATGCTGTTGTGAGCTGGGACCAGGGAGCAGCCAGCTGCTCTGGGAGTAGAGAAACCTTTCTCAGAGGAGATGTGAAGTGAACTGGGGTTCAAGAAAGGAATGCTTGTCACGTGGACATGCTGCCAGGACAGGAGGTGAGGTGACAGATGATATCAAGAAGAGCTTGTGAGATCTTGAGGAGTAAGGCCAGGTTTTTATTTTCCTTGCTTCCCTGCACTGGCACAGGGCCCAGGGCATAATGAGTCTTTCCTTTCTACTGGCCACATGAATGATTGAAGGAAAGCCTACATTTTCCAAGACGAGATCATTTTTGCATTTTCCTTAGCTTGGAGCTGATCTGGCTCCCCAGATCGCTGGGGATACTGAGGAAGGAAACAGGAGGAAATAGATAAATGCAATCAGTAGCGAAGAGTGAATAGATGGCAGTCTACAGTGGATCAATCTGTGAAGGCTTATTTGTGCCTTTTCATTCATCTCAGCTAAGAGAGACTTGAGTGGCCCCAAGAAACCAAAAGTGTAAATGGTGAAAAGTAAAATAGTAAATAAGATAGGATTATAAGAACTCCACGACCTAGTGAGAGAGAGGGACACACACGAGAGAATTCTATTTATCATAGAGTAGTGACTCTTTGCACCAGTTAGAGCAGAATTTGTTTCTGATTTCCAGCACTGTGCTAGAGATAAGTTTGGAAAGAAGCTCTATGAAACTGGTTTCTGTGTGTTTGTTATTGTTGTTTGTTTGTTTCTTGGGCTAAGAGCAATAACTCTGCAAGATGCTATACAGAAAGCATTTTGGAGGGGCCTGTAGGCAAATAAGTTTGAGAAACACTGAATATAATATCCCTTGCCAGTAAGTTAAAAATACAAATATTAGCACACTACAAGTTCTCAGAAATCCTTCAGTAAATAAACCTATTTATTTCATCACCTTCCCAGATCTTTGGGGAATACTGGTCTGCATCATCCATAAGGGATATCCTTAGTTGTTGAGGGTGCATCGTTGGCTTGGTGGGAACCAACCTCAGTGGTCATTTTGAGCAATCTTTTAGCCAGCAAGTTAAACATTCAACAGAGTGGCCTTGGCAGTCGGCTACCCACATTTTCCTTGATGGGGACCTCAGTTCATTATATGTTAAACTAAAGTTTATAACCCCTGACTTCTCTCCTGGATGCTGCCTTCTGAAGAAATCTGCCCACACTCTCTTCCAGAGGAGATATGAAAGCATTCATCAAGGCTCTTCTTGCCATGTCTTCTCAGAACCTTGACTTATTAAGACCCATTAATGCTGTAGACTCAAATTTTTCCTCATCCTCTGCTTAGGTAGATTTTTTTTTTTTTTTAATGCACTTGAAGTGCATTTATTGATTGAATAATTAGTGTGGATTTAATTTGGTCAATGTGAAATCATTTATCAAGTTTTATTATCATTGATTTTTTGGTAAATCTTATACGGTCCAACAGAGATCATTATGTGATGGCAGCCTAAGAAAGAACTCACCAGGTGACTTGCCGCAACCACAGGCATCGCTTTCCACAGTCACTCTGTTAGAGAATATGACTGTTTACCTGTGTGTTTTCTCCAGTGTTCAACTCAACATTATCTTTAAATTGGTACCAGTTATGTTTTTAAGATTTTTAAAAATACATTTGTTTTAATTGGAGGATAATTACTTTACAGTATGGTGATGGTTTTTCCCAGACATCAGTATGAATTAGCCATAGGCATACATGTGTCTTTTCCATCCTGAAGCCCCCTCCCCATTTCCCTCCTCACCCCATCCTTCCAGGTCTTCACAGAGCATCAGCTTTGGGTGCCCTGCATTATACATCCTTCCACTGGTTATCTATTTTACATATGGTAATATATGCATTTCAGTGCTATTCTCTCAAATCATCTGATCCTCTCCTTCTTCCACTGAGTCCAAAAGTCTGTTATTTACATCTGTGTTTCCTTTGCTGCCCTGCATGTAGGATTGTTGGTACCATCTTTCTAGATTCCAAATATATGTGTTAATGTGCTGTACTTTATGTTTCTCATTCTGACTTACTTCACTCTGTATAATAGGCTCTAGGTTCACCCACCTCGTTAGAACTGACTCAAACATGTTCCTTTTTATAGCCGAATAATATTCCATTGTGTATATTGTCCACAGCTTCCTTATCCATTCACCTGCCAGTGGACATCTAGGTTGCTTCCTTGTCCTAGCTATTGTAAATAGTGCTGCAATGAACATTAGGGTACATGTGTCTTTTTTAGTTAGGTTTCCACTCCTCGCTGCCCTGGGAATTTTCCTGAGATGTAATCGCTTCTCACTCTGCATTTTGGACCATAAAACTGGCAGTGAAAGTATTTCTCTGAACCGGTTGGCTGGTTTCTTCCACAAACCTGCATGCCTCCTGATTTTTTCATAGCTTTTCTCCAGGCTTTTTAGGAATCTGACACCTGCATTTGGGGTAGGGGTCAGGTTGCTTAGGAGGAAAAAAGTGAGTTAAGGAGAGGGTAATGTAGACTTTACTTAGGAAAAGTATACAAATTAGGTTATTTTACACGATTATGGTTTATTGTGGAAGAAGGCAATGGCAACCCACTCCAGTACTCTTGCCTGGAAAATCCCATGAGTGGAGGATCCTGGTAGGCTGCAGTCCATGGGGTCGCTAAGAGTTGGACACGACTGAGTGACTTCACTTTCACTTTTCACTTTCCTGCATTGGAGAAGGAAATGGCAACCCACTCTAATGTTCTTGCCTGGAGACTCCCAGGGACAGAGGAGCCTGGTGGGCTGCCATCTATGGGGTCGCACAGAGTTGGACACAACTGAAGCGATTTAGCAGCAGCAGCAGCAGTATATATGCCGGGTAGTGGGATTGCTGGATTGTGTTGTAGTTGTATTTCTAGTTTTTAAAGGAATCTCTATACTGCTCTCCATAGTGGTTGTATCAGTTTGCATTCCCACCAACAGTATAAGGGGGTTACCTTTTCTCCACACTTTCTCCAGCTCATCAGTAGCTGTGCAGTTAATGAGACTAATAAGGCTTAAAATGAAATTTAACTGATACCAGTCAACCACACTCAGCAACTACTGATGAACTTTCTTCTTTGGACAAAAAGAATAGCAATGTAATAGCCAATAGTTTCAGTGCTATTTACTGTGTGCCAGACTGTTCTGAATGCTATAAACAATTTATCTCATACAATTCTTAGGACAAATCTGTAGAAAGATACAGTTGTTACCTCATTTCATAGAAGAGAAACTGAGATGCAGAGTTTAAATACCTTGCCCAGATGGCTCAAGCAGCAAGGACTGGAGGTTGGGTTTGAACCCAAGCAGTCTTGCTCTCAAGTGCACTTCCCTAACAATTATATAGTATTACTTGTCTTGATTGAATGAATATAGACTTGATCCCAGAAAGGCCCCACTACAATTTATTTGCCTGTCAAATATTTAAAGAAATGAAGGATCATCTGTGGATGTGAAAAGTAGGGTGAATTCACGTAGGCAAATATTAACATTAGAACATTTACCTGATAAATGCAAATAGTTGAGCAAAACCCATGAGTGATGGTGAGGGAAGCTTGGGTGTTTGTTTCCCACCTCACAAAATAAAGCAGCCAACCTTGTGTTTGTCTCAAAAAGTAGTTTGTTTAACTTCTCAGAGGAATGGCAGTGAATGTAAATAAAATCAATAACAGTGACTGAATAATCTTAACAGGTGATGGATATCAGCTTTCCTCTGTGTGCCTCAGCGTGTCTATTTTACTTCAAGAGACTGCATGCATGATTTCTCACTTGGGTTCTGTGCTGTAGTTCTGTGCTTTTGTAATATATGCATCAAACATTTTGAAAGTCTGCCCCAAGAGGAAAAGATCAGTTAAATTATACATTGCCTTGCAAGGTGATGACAGCTTAGACCTGCGTGTATGATTGTCTTTGAAGAATTCCATCCAGGGTTGAAAAAAAAATGTTTTAATTAATTTAAAGAGAGCTCTTTGTGTTTGACAATTGAGAACAAAACTCTTTAGCCCCATGAAATATTACAGTGGGCAAGTAGGGTCCACCTTCTTTATCCAGTATCCAGCACAGCCTTTTCTGGTGTTTTCCCCACCAAAACCTAAGATGTTTTGCAAAATCAGAGTTGTTATCCTTGCCAATATTTTGTAATCCTATTTATGGCCCAGCCAGCCATGATGGAAGTAATTATTAGTATTCAAAGCCTTGTTCTATAAACTTGTAATAGTGTGTTTCATTGTTTGTGGCATTAGCCTTGGGCTGTTAGGCATAATTCTGTTTACTGCTATAAAGTGAGGCTGTCCATCCAGAACATGACAGATTATAAATTTACTGCATCTGCTGAATCAGCCGGGTTTGTGCCATGAATACCACATATTCATTTGCAGAACTCAGTGGGCTTCTGAGTGAACATCTATATAGGCTTTGACTTGCAGTGTTTAGAACACAGTTTATTTAATTTTCCTCAGTTTAATTTATCCCTTATGGTTCCTGTTATCTATAACTTGTATTTTGCTTTATAGGTTGCGATTCCAATTTGTTTTCACCATGGTGTAATATATGTGTGAGAACACTCTTTTTTACACGTTGGATCAGGAAATGCAAACAACTCTTTTATCTATCCATTGGAGACCAAGAGCACATTTTTCATAAAACAGGGTCAAACCATTTTCATGGTCACCAGTTGCGTGTGTGTGATCCCCCCCCGCCCCCCCACTGTTGAAGTTCTAAACCCCTCATAATAACCACATATGGTAGTGTCTTGATTAAAGAATCAGATTTCTTTTATCTTTGGCTTTGCCATATCCATCATATATCTTTCAAGCCTCCCTATATTCATCATCAGTTGGCAAATGAGGCAGAGAAAATGTGGAGGATCTTATAGACCAGATTTGGAGAGATGTCCATCCCTTCTGTCCACAGTCTTTGGCCAGAAAGTTTCACACTAATGTAGTTCCTGGCTTAGGTTTATTCAAGCATAATTCTATTCTGTAAAAAGGAGTATGAATCTTTTCAGACACTACCTCTACTGTATGATATTTGAGAGCTTTTCAGAGCCTCAATTTTTCATATTTAAAATGAAGAATATGTAATTACCTCACAAATTATTATCATTAGATGGGATTATATAAATAAAAATAACATGTGAAGTATAAAGTGGTACTCAGGTTTATAGTATTTTGTGTTATAATAATTATTATTTTTAATGCTATTAGTGTAAAATAGATTTAAAAGTGCTGAGGAGCTAGGCTATATGATAAGTTCAGTTCAGTTCAGTTCACTCAGTCGTGTCTGACTCATTTCGACCCCATGGACTGCAGCACACCAGACCTCCACGTCCATCACCAACTCCCAGAGATTACTTAAACTCATGTCCATTGAGTCGGTGATGCCATCCAACCATCTCATTCTCTGTTGTCCCCTTCTCCTGACTTCAGTCTTTCCCATCATCAGGGTCTTTTCAAATGAGTCAGTTCTTCACATCAGGTGGCCAGAGTATTGGAGTTTCAGCTTCAGCATCAGTCCTTCCACTGAATATTCAGGACTGATTTTTCTTTAGGATTGACTGGTTGGATTTCCTTGCAGTCCAAGAGACTCTCAAGAATCTTCTTCAACACCATGGTTCAAAAGCATCAATTATTTGGCACTCGGTTTTCTTTATAGTCCAACTCTCACATCCATACATGACTACTGGAAAAACCATAGCTTTAACTAGACGGATCTTTGTTGGCAAAGTAATGTCTCTGCTTTTTAATATGCTGTCTAGGTTGGCCATCGCTTTTCTTCCAAGGAGCAAGCATCTTTTAATTTCATGGCTTCAGTCCCCATCTGCTGTGGTTTGGGAGCCCCCCAAAATAAAGTCAGCCACAGTTTCCACTGTTTCCCCATCTATTTGCCATGAAGTGATGGGACCAGATGCTGTGATCTTAGTTTTCTGAATGTTGAGTTTTATGTCAATTTTTTCAGTCTCCTCTTTGACTTTCATCAAGAGGCTCTTTAGTTCTTCTTTGCTTTCTGCCATAAGTGTGGTATCTTCTGCATATCTGAGGTTATTGATATTTCTCCTGCCGATCTTGATTCCAGTTTGTGTTTCATCCAGTCCAGCATTTTGCATGATATGCTCTGCATATAAGTTAAATAAATAAGGTGACAATCTATAGCCTTGACATATTCCTTTCCCAATTTGGAACCAGTCTGTTGTTCCATGTCCAGTTCTAACTGTTGCTTCTTAACCTACATACAGATTTCTTAGGAGGAAGGTGTGGTGGTCTGGTATTCTCATCTCTTTAATAATTTTCCAGTTTGTTGTGATCCACACAGTCAAAGGCTTTGACATAGTCAGTAAAGCAGAAGTAGATGTTTCTTTAGAACTCTCTTGCTTTTTCGATGATCCAGCAAATGTTGGCAATTTGATCTCTGGTTCCTCTGCCTTTCTAAATCCAGTTTGAACGTCTGGAAGTTCACGGTTCACTTACTGTTGAAGCTCACTATGATAAGCACACTGTCTTTATTTTCAGAGTTTTCTTTTTTCTTGAGAGCTGCTTTCATGTGTGTGCAGAATATGCCAACATATCTCACAGAGTCAAATATTACAGAAAGAAACTAGAGTGTAGGCAAATCTATAGAGTTGGTTACCATATCTCCAAATCAGTTTTCATCCCTTCCTAGAATTGTCTTCTATAATCATTGCATTAATTCAATGGTAAAGATTACGAACCAAAACAAAAACTGTAAATTAAGAATCACACAAAATTGCCTTCAAATAACAATAGCTCCATGTGAAGTGAAGACAGTGTGTGATATATAAATGGTACCCAGCTTCTGTACTGTGAGAATGCATGTAGGTCAAAAAGCAGGAGCCGCTGAGGTCAGAGAAACCTAATTTGGACTTGGCTCTGCATTAACCACTTGCAGGAATCTCAGTAAGTTCACTGTCTGGTCCTCTGTTTTCTTATTTATTTAACAAAGAGAAGGTTTACAGCTTAATGCTATTGGTGGGAATTGAATTTGATGATTCTAAGATATGAGCTGCAGGGGAGGGTCATGGTGGGGATTTCACTGTGTTAGCTATTGTCATAGGCATACTCATCACAGAAATGCTATCGACCTCTAAAGTCACACAGCTGATTAGGAATAAAATTGGGACTGGAACTCAGGACTATCTGAATCCAAAGCTCATTCCCATAGTCACTACATTTTATCACCTTTCTGGGCTTGACACTATGCCTGGCCCATGGTAGCTGCTCAGTAGATCACAGTAATTACTGTTATCTTCATGTTTATGCCTGAGTCACTTGCCAGGTGATAGTAGGTTTCTGTTCCTGTGATCCAGGTATTATTAGGCATGGGTATATCCACAGTGCTAATGGAGTCTTGACAGCTCCACACCCTCTGAGATCATGCCTCTTCTGGGACCCTCTCTTCCAGTGATGCCAGCTCTTAATGGAGAGATTAAGGAAACCTCATTTTATAGATATACAGATGGACAGGTACATACTTCTATATTTGAAATGGATAAGCAACAATGGATCTACTATATAGCACATGGAGCTCTGCTCAATATTTTGTAGCAGCCTGGGTGGGAAGAGAGTTTGGGGGAGAATGGATACATGTATATTTATGGCTGAGTCCCTTTGCTGTCCACCTGAAACCATCACAAAATTGTTAATTGTCCACACTTCAATACAATATAAGAAGTTTAATAAAAAGAAAAAAAAAGTTATGTGCTATATCTTTCATCTGTAATATCTATTTTCATGTGCTTGTAATAGTTTTGTTTTTCTGATTATGAAGTTTGAATAATCAGCTATCTCCTTTTGTAAAATTGCTTGTGAGAAACAATAAAACAGAACAGACAAGACTATTTTGGAGACAAAGAATGGAGGATAGTACCTGCTATACAAATATTCAAAAAGATAAAATCATACCAGGATAATTTTAAAAATAGATCAAGGAGATAGAATATAAAGCCTCAAGTGTACAATATAATGTCTTATTAAGATGGTTTTTCCAATCAATGAAGAAAGGATCAATCATTTGGTATATGCTGCATGGCCATTCATATGGAAAAAAATATATATATATATTAGCTCTTTTTTTCATCTTACACCATTTAGCAAGCTTGGCTAAACAATTTCGGATGGAGTAAGCATTTAAATGAGTAACATGAAACTGCAGAGGAAGAATAAGACACAGGTAAGTATCTCTTTGACCTCAGGGAAGGAAAATGGTATTCTAAACAAAAATCAATAAAAGAAACTACAAAGACAGATTGTATATTTGGGTATTTCAGTATTAAAAGAAATCTATATGTCAAGAGGCATATTAAAACTTGAAAGGCAGATGCAAACTGGGGAAAACATTTGCAACATAACCTTCATCTAATTTTCACAATATTCCTGTGGGATAGATAATATTATCTTCATTTATACACAAGAGAATCAAGACCTAGACACTTTAAGTAATTTAGTAACTTACTCAAGATTCCATTTGTACCCTTGAAAACTGAACTATGACAGCTCTTCACATCACACTTTGTTGCCCAACTAAGAAAATAGCCAGGAGACATAGCAGTAAGAAGCATGCCTAATAGAGGAATCAGAGACTTATTAAAGGAGTGGAGAGAGGAATCAGACAGGTGAAGAGAAAATTACGATCTATTGTGATTTGTTTTAATAGATGCACAGAAGTTTTGTATAAGGAGTGATTATTTCACTTGGGAGTGATTTCAAAGAGATCCTAACACTGTCTCGATTTTGAAAAATAAATAGATTCTAGGTACCATGATAGTCCAAGGTATTCTAGGGAGAAGAAATGATACATTCCACAGCACAGACTTCTGAAGCAGCTGGCTAGGGGGAAGGGGAAGAATAGGGTGTCTGCAAAGATATAGAGGCTGGTGGGAACCTCCATTCCAGAGGAAGACATCATCAGCACTTAGGGGAGGTCAGACCTGAGAAAGACCAAGTACGCAGCCAGGAGGAGCCTCAGGCAATCAGGCTTACCAAAGCATTTCTAATAGTGTGTTTTTATTTTCATGTACTAATTTTTAAATTTTTTATAATTTTGTTTTTTCATACTAAAAATTGAACTTTCTATTATTCTAGTTAGGAAAGAGTCAAGAAAAAATTCCCAGATGATAGTGTCTGAAATTAAATGGCTGCTTATTGTGGGAAAGAAAAACCCAAAACACAATATCCATTTTTTGGAGCTATTTTCTTAATTGAGGTAAAAATGAGAACTTACCAATATGCTGTTGCTGCTGCTTCAGTGGCTTCAGTCGTGTCCAACTCTGTGTGACCTCATAGACAGCAGCCCACCAGGCTCCCCCATCCCTGGGATTCTCCAGACAAGAGTACTGGAGTGGGTTGCCATTGTCTTCTCCCTACCAATATGAACACAGCATTTTCAGCAGCATATCTTCCATGAGAAAATGGAAGGCCCCTAGCCTCCTGAGTTGAGTCTCTCCATTTACCCTAAGTATCTCATAGATTGATATAGTCTGTTTGTTTTATGGTAGCCAAAGCACCATTGCCCATAGCCATGTCTAGGACTGCTACTGAAATGGCCCCTGGTCCATACTCCTATACTATACTCTGAGGTTGCTGAGGCCACTGAAGAATCACCATCGCTTGCTTTTCTCCAGCCATGATCATGTGACCTGTGTACCATCCTGAGCCACATCTGCCATTTCTCTGTTCAGTTTCTCTGGCGTGAATGTGAGCCTTTACCATGCATCTCTGTGGGCTGTGGATCCTGCCCCACCAGGCTGAAGGTTCCTCTGCAGGGTTGCACTGGTCTCTAGTTGGTGTTGCTGCTGCTACTACTGCTGTAATTATTATGGTGGTTGTTATCAGAATCACCAGACTAACAGGATTCGGCTGTAACAAGTACAAGGGCATGCATGCATTTACTGCAGACATCCGTTAAACACCTACAGTGCACCGAGCATCCTTTCAATGGGATTACAATAGTGAATAAATCTGACCCAGGTCCTGTCCTCATCCAGAAGTTTATGGTCTAGAAATCTCCCTTCTCTCTCACCTTCAATGCAGCTTCCCTCTGTGTTGAATTCTTTCTCAAGATCTCTGCAGCACCATTGACATTTAGAACCTACTCCCCCTATAAGTACCCTGCAACAGCACCTCCTTGATCTAGGTGAAGGGAATAACACCTCCTTCAAAACAGCAAAGGCATCTACTCCAGCTCCTGCCAGTTCTGATTTTCTGGGAAAGTCATTTTGCTTGGGGCCTGGACCATAGCATACATCCATAAAAGTTCCTCTTGGTCCCAACCAGATCCAAGGGGGAACAGCTTTGTTTTCATTGGTTCACTCCTATGGTTTTCAGGAGTGTGATACTGATGGAAAAGACAAGGGATACTTTTAGAAAGAGTGAGAGGAGTTGACGAATGACAAGGTCATTATTTCCTTTTTCTTAATGGACTCTCACCCTTGTTTCTCCCCAACAGGGGTAGAGGACATCCTTCACCCTTTTTGATGTCCCCACATTCTAACTTGTATAAGCCCTCTCCCATAACTGTTTTTTTCTTTGTCCCTCTTGTTAGTGTTCTCATCTGTAAAATAGGAACAATGGAAATACTGACTATAAAGTGTGAATTATAGACTGAATTTGGTACATTGGATGATGGAAGTCTGTACACAAAGTGGTCAAAGGTGCCAGCTTTCAAGATTAGGACTGGCTCCATCCTTTGCTCTGTGTGACAGTAGGCAAATCAGTCTCTCTGTGGCTGTTTCTGTAAAGTAAGGAAAATAATACCCACTTTAAACATTGTAATAATGACTCACACATCATGTTTGTGAAATGCATGCATTCTATGCAGTCTCACACATAGTATGTAGTGACCATGTACAGGCTAGCTGCTGATTATTCAGGGATTATTACATCTTTTCTCTCCTTTGCCTCAATAGTCCTGTTTTCTCTCCTGTGCAGGGGAAGACTGCACTTCAGTTCAGTCGCTCAGTCATGTGCGACTCTTTGCGACCCCATGAATCACAGCACGCCAGGCCTCCCTGTCCATCACCAACTCCCGGAGTTCACTCAGACTCACGTCCATCAAGTCAGTGATGCCATCCAACCATCTCATCCTCTGTCGTCCCCTTCCCCTCCTGCCCCCAATCCCTCCCAGCATCAGAGTCTTTTCCAATGAGTCAACTCGTCGCATGAGGTGGCCAAAGTACTGGAGTTTCAGCTTTAGCATCATTCCTTCCAAAGAAATCCCAGGGCTGATCTCCTTCAGAATGGACTGGTTGGATCTCCTTGCAGTCCAAGGGACTCTCAAGAGTCTTCTCCAACACCACAGTTCAAAAGCATCAATTCTTCGGCGCTCAGCCTTCTTCACAGTCCAACTCTCACATCCATACATGACCACAGGAAAAACCATAGCCTTGACTAGACGGAACCTTTGTTGGCAAAGTAATGTCTCTGCTTTTGAATATGCTATCTAGGTTGGTCATAACTTTCCTTCCAAGGAGTAAGCGTCTTTTAATTTCATGGCTGCAGTCACCATCTGCAGTGATTTTGGAGCCCCCCCCAAAAATAAGTCTGACACTCTTTCCACTGTTTCCCCATATATTTCCCATGAAGTGATGGGACCAGATGCCATGATCTTTGTTTTCTGAATGTTGAGCTTTAAGCCAACTTTTTCACTCTCCACTTTCACTTTCATCAAGAGGCTTTTGAGTTCCTCTTCACTTTCTGCCATAAGGGTGGTGTCATCTGCATATCTGAGGTGATTGATATTTCTCCCAGCAATCTTGATTCCAGCTTGTGTTTCTTCCAGTCCAGCATTTCTCATGATGTACTCTGCATATAAGTTAAATAAGCAGGGTGACAATATGCAGCCTAGACTGCACTTAAGATGATGCAAAATTAAGAAACAGGGTGTGTTTCCTGGATCTGCATGCTGCAGGATCATGGCTCAGTGGGGGATCTGTTGGGGAGCAGGCAGGGTCTCTGGCTGGGCAGGTAGTTTCATAGGAGCAACAAGCCGACACTGTGGTGGTCATGGTGGCACTCTGCAGTCTCAGTCCCCACGTAGAGTTGTGCCATGGGAAGCGCGGGTGTGGAGCACCAGTGCTCCGTCCCAGGAAGGGTCCACTGTCTTCCATATAGGCATCCCTTAAGCAGCCCTCATCTGTGCTGGATAAGAGATGTTCCTCTCTTCATTTGTCATACAGATTGCCTACTCTACATCTCTTCTCTTTCTCACATTGGATGTTGCTAAGTTATGCTTTCATGTGTGCACTTGAATTGATGGCTTACACCATTCTCCACTACCTGTACCGAAACATTTTCCCAGTCTCTGGCTGGAATTTCCTCCCACCTCTGTGCTCCCTTAGGTCCCATATTTTCATCATGGTACTAGTCATACCCACTAACACTGATTGTGGATTGGACCCTGTGGAATGTAGATCCCACAGATTGAGCTATATGAAATTGCTGGTAATTTGACCATTTCATTATTTCACATGATTCAGACTAGTATTTATCTATATACTCTGTAAACCAGTAGTTACATGAGGTGGAGCAGGGAGAACTTTTTACTCTGTTTTGGCAATGCCAGGCACAGTGCTTGGTTTATTGCTGATACTTGACTAGTATTATATGAAAGTGCTTAATAGACTATGAAGCTCTATTCAAATGTAAGAGATTTCTGCTGTAAAACAACCAATTGTATCATATGTTAGCATTAGAATATGACCTACCTTTAGAGGCTGAGTTGGAGATGAAGGGGAAACCAACATGAGACTTTACATCATCTAAGCTGAAATATATTCTTGAGCTCATAGTGGTAATTCAGCGATAGTCCTGAGGGATGAGCAGATAACACTTTAGAGAGTACCTTTTCCTTCTTTTACCCTTGTGGTTCTACCTTTGTTAGTTTTCTATACTGATGTTCCAAAATTAAAAAAAAAAAAGTTTCTGCTGCTTACAAGAAATTATAAATTTGCTTTATTAGATGTTGTAGCACCACTAAAGGATCTCAGACAGGGGAATGTCCTGTTGGGACTTGTAGTTTATGGGGAGTACCCTAGCAGCAAGCATGAGTGATGGAATGGAGAGGTCAAGGCTGGAAGCTGGGAGACCAAAGAGGAGATGATGCCAGAGATGCTGAGTCATGGAGGTGGGAGCTGAGAAGAAGAGATGGACTGGAAATACCGAATGGATATTTCATCTCATGGGTGGAGGGGTGGTGGTGAATAAAAGAGGTGGGCTGTACTGATCCCCAAGTTGGGGATGATTGGGGGACCAACTGATACAGGTGCTTTAGGAAGGGCAGCTTTGGGGAGAAAGATGATGAATTTTATTTTGAGCATATTGAGTGGGAAATATTATTATAGAAGTTTGGAGTTGATCTTGCAAGATAGATGGGCTGGTCACTGTCTTTGTTTTTGATTTCCTTATTGATTGATATGGAAATTATCACTCAGGGAAGTTGCCTGAATGGCCAGAATGGGAAAAAAAAAAAATCAGGAAGAGGTTGGGCTGCATCTTGAAGGTAGGACCACTACATTCTTTCATCTCTTCGTTGTCTGTCCACCTACGAAGTCACTACTGGATTTTTGGCTTCCCAGCCATACTTGGCCTCCTGGATTGAATGCTCTCAGAAAATGACCACTGAGCACTACTCTTAGGATTTTAATTAACCTTTTAACTGGCTTGCCCTCTGAGCAGTTTTTGCTTCTGCTTTGAAATTTTAGACAGATGGCAGGCAGTTATTTCCTCAGCCTTGTCATCTATTCACATGGCAGCTGAAATACCAAGCACAGACTTGGAGAGGGATGGGATCATAATTCATTATAATTAGTCTTCTTTGATCACTTGTCCTTTGTCCTAAGTACAGGACCAACATTTAATTGTAGCTGAAGTATTTATCAAGAACAGCATCCAGACTGTTCTCCCTCTTTACATAAATGCTAAAGGACACTACTAAAAGGGGAAACTCACATTCCCAATTCTCTTTTGAAATAGCTACTGAGTAGTAGTGGAAACCCTGGATTTAGAGACAGAGGCCAGTGTGGGGGCCTTTCCCTGGTCGTGTCCAGTAGTATTGTTAATTAAGCAGCACTGTGAGGATTTAGAAAGATAAGGAACTGCATAAAGTGAGGGCCCACTGTGTGTTTTATAAAACATTCCGAGGCTGAATAGCTGGACATCATACAGTTGCTGCTGCCAAGTCTCTTCAGTCGTGTCCGACTCTGTGCGACCCCATAGATGGCAGCCAACCAGGCTCCCCCGTCCCTGGGATTCTCCAGGCAAGAACACTGGAGTAGGCTGCCATTTCCTTCTCCAATGCATGAAAGTGATAAGTGAAAGGGAAGTTGCTCAGTCGTGTCTGACTCTTAGCGACCCCATGGACTGCAGCCTACTAGGCTCCTCCGTCCGCAGGATTTTCCAGGCAAGAGTACTGGAGTGGGGTGCCATTGCCTTCTCCAATCATACAGTTACCTTATGGCAAAGCCAGGAGACAAAACTCCTCATCTGCCTGAATCAGAGCCTGTGCCTTTGCACAGTTAGTTCAGCAGCAGCCCCTCAGGGTAGATTTATTTGGCAAGCCAACTTAGATAGTAAAAATAAATAAACAAATGAATAAATAAGATATCATCCTATCACTGGGTGAATCTTGTAAAGGGTTGCCCTGAGGGGTGATATTGTGAGGAGCCATTGCTGGGTAACTTATTACAAATTAATTCCCTGTCCTGAAAAAATATTTTATCAATAAATAATACTATCTGATATCTGTAGTGTGATATAGGCTTTAATAGTTAAAGTAATTATATGACTTTACTGTCCATCTTTATTCTCACTCACCTGAGTTTTGTGAATGAGCTGAGGAAAGGGGTATTAGAACCATTTTATAGATAAGAAAATTGAGACTTAAAAGGTGTTATTACCATCAGGGGTCTGGTAGCTTTTAAGCCATCAGATTTTAGACACATAGATTTCGATGTCCTTCGAAAATAAGATCTAAACAGCAGCAAATATATATGAGGGATTAGTTTCAGGAACAGTTTTCTTAGAGCTGACATTCACCTCCAAGTCGTACGGTTAGAGTTGCTTCTTTTCTCTTTTCAATTTTTGACACTAAGTCATAATTATAGAGCCAGAGAAGCACCCAGAGCATTTGCAGGAGCTAATTGACTAGATGGAGGGAAGGCTGATTGTGCAACAGAATCCAAACTACCAATTAAAGGAGAAAGAATCCACACACGCATGATCCCCAGGATATTTATATCACGGGAAGTAAAAGGGCCCGCCTTCCCTGCCACTGTGGGACAGCCTATAAGTCAGAGGGCCACAGAGTGGTCAGTGTGAGCCCTGGGGCCAGGCTAAGATCATAGCAAGGATCAGGAAGCCCACCCTCTCAGCAGCCTCTTGGGCACTAATGCAAGTTTCAAAGGCTTCCCCTCTCTAGGGTAAAACGGAAAATCTTGGTAAATGAGATTAAATTCAGTGCACAATGAGAGAGGAAATCAGGCACACGTGAAACGTGAACTACATCCATCAATTAATTGTCAGAAAATAGGGCTCAGAATAGAGTAATGATACTAGTAATACTCACTTTTGTGCAGTGCTCTAGACACTACAGAGTTTATGGCCCTCACATCAGCAGCCACTTGAGGCAAAATTATTATCCTCAACTTACAGAGGGTTAAGTGCTGGCCTTACAATTCCACCAACCCTGGTGCTGGAGGAGTGGGGGCATGTATCTAGGTTTCTGACTCCTGCTCTCAGCCTTGCAGGGCTGCCTAGGCTGATGGGGGCTGGAGACAGTGGTGGGGAGTGTCCTGCACTGTGGTTTGTGGTTAATTCTCCTGGGAACCCTTTTAAACTGTTCCTTCTTACTGATGGGTATCTCTGCAGTGGCACACAGGAGTGGCCTCAAGGCTAACAATAATGGGCTATTAACTGAATAACAGCCCTGGCACAAAGTCACAGCCACACTAGGGTCTTAATTAGGCTCTAGCAGAAGGAGAGAAGGATCACATTCGTGAGAGATTGCTGGTTGACTAATTAGGTGTCAAGTTAACAATTTCCCTCTGGGATATCTCAAGTCAGTCCCATTGCGATTCAAAACATTGACCAAACTGGGAGTCCCAACTGGGCCAATTTCTTGGGAGAAGAGAGGATTTGCTTCCCCAAGGACTAGCTCCCTGTAGTAGATTAGTACAGGATTCCTTTATTTTCTCTGGCTAATAGTTTAACTTCAAAAACTTGGCAACTGTGAGTCCAGTGTTTCTGTCCCACTGTCAAGAGCTGAAGGGCAGCCGTGCCTGGGTGCCGAGCTGAAAAGCAGTCAGTAGTCCCAGCTCAGCTGTATCTGCAGCAGATGTTAAACAGTGCTATGGAAGAAAATAGGATCAAGGACCCTCCTGAGACTCAAGCCCAGAACCTGGGAGAGAGGCTAGAGGACCATTCCGGAGTGAGTAAAAGTCACTCAGTCATGTCTGACTCTTTGCAACCACATGGACCATACAGTCCATGGAATTCTCCAGGCCAGAATACTGGAGTGGATAGGCTTTTCCTTCTTGGATCTTCCCAACCCAGAGATCAAACCCAGGTCTCCCATAATGCAGGTGGATTGTTTTCCAGCTGAGCCACAAGGGAAGCCCAGTCAGAAATGGGGTTAGGCAGCACTGAAATCACTTGAATCCTGTGTTAAATGTAACCTCTGTGTGCCATTCATTAGTCATGAGGACAGGGCCTTCATATTAATATTGCTGAGCCCCTATCAATACCTTTAAATGTACACAATCATTTCCTCCTCAAAGAGAAGTTGTATAGATTAGTTGATATAGAGCATGTGACATAGAGCCATGCGTTCTGTAAGAACTCAGGAACATGACTTGCTTCTGAATCCATACAGCCTGAGGGGCTTCTGTAAGGGCTGATCCTGTCCACCAAAATATACCTCATCTACTCAGAATGGTTGCCCAGGCCCATATATCCCCACTTAGACTGAGGTCACAACCTGCCTGACTTCATTGGCCCTACCCACTATTCCTTTCCCTTGACCTGCCTTGTTCTTGCCTTCACTGCTAGGCACCTGCCTCTGGCATATCTGTTTGATGAATGATCCAAGCCCTTTAGCCTCTGTCTAGTCCTCCTCTTCTCCCACTTCTGTCTCTCCTGTTTGGTACAACAACCCTGACTACCTTTGGAATAACATTCTTTTCAGCTCAAATACCACCCCTTAGATCATGGACTAAGAGATAGAGCCCTCCAGCTCTTCTTCCCTGAAGAAGGTATGCATCATGAGAAGCACTTGGGTGTGGGGGAAGAGGAGCCATGAAGCTATTTCCAGGTTCCTTTCTTTGAACCTTTGATAGGTTCTGTTGGGAAGAAGTCAGTGTCAACATCTACCTTCTAATGGAAGTGGACTCCTCTGATTGTGACCAGCTAGACAAAGGGCTAAATGAGATAGAGAATTACCGGACAAGGCACACCAGGCCCTAGAAATAAACTAAAAGGAAACAGGTAGGCAGTGAAGGCTAGGAAGCTGGAAGAAGTTGGATGATGAATGGTAATCCAGCAGGCAGGTGGGGTCAGTGGATCCCAGACCTGGAAACCAAGAGATGGCGTTAAGGAACAGGCAGAGTCTCAAGGTGGCAGACAGGAGTGTCCTTGTGGAAAGAGTTGTCAGGGTCTTGAAGAAAAGCTCCTCAAGAGACCCAGGGAGGACCACGGTGTGGCCTCCTGGAAGGAGTTGAGACTTTAGCACAATGTTGATGTATCAGTTTAGGCACAGAACTTAGAGCCATTTAACAGAGCAACCCATGCTATGAGGAGGTGGGACAGGAAGGGGAAAAGAGTGTGATGCTGGGGTGTGGATTCTACACCGTGACTTGGAGCATTTGACCACAGAGGAAGCCCAGATAGAGATGTATCTTTCAAGAGCTCCAGGGACATGCAAACTGGCAAGCCCACAGATTGACTATGCAGAGCCTTCGAAACTTATCAAAGACGGGGACCGTTGTCCCATTTGTGTTTGCTTCCCAGAGGACACAACCAAGTGAGATGGCGTGTGAAGGAGCTCTATAAGCATACAAGTGCTGCACTTTATTGTTAAGTTTACTCACTAATTGTAGGACTGCTGGTATTTTTTTGAGCTCATCATGATGCTCACTAAATGTTAGCTATTCAAATATTTGCAATTACTATTATAGCAGGAGAAACTCTGAGATAATTTATGTTTATGCATGTCCTCTTTTTCTCACTTGAGAAGGTCACAGGCTCTGGGCTTCCTGACCTACAAGATGCCTTTGTTCCTAATTTTATCTTCTCCAAGCTACCAAATCTGTGATGAAGATTTTTGAGGCAGAGTTCCTCTGAGGGAATCAAGTAGAAATAGGAGATGCTTTCCCTTGATCCAAAAGTAATTTGCAATCCTGGGAGGTGGAAGGAGGATTGTGGGGCCTAAGGAAGAGGTGTACCCAGGAATCATCCCAGGAAGGTGGCTTGCCTTCAGAGGGGGAAGCCTGTGCACCTGCAGCAGAGGCCCCCAGGTCCCAGACTCTCTGATCTAAAGGAAACAGGAGGTCAGGGCAGCAGAACACACATTAGTGACCCACATGACTCATAACTCTCATATGCCACTAGAGAGCCCTGGCCCTTCCACTGTTATGGGGCTCAGTGTATGTTGAGGGAAGAATTTATCCTTCATTGTGAGTATGTTTGATTTTATTTTTTTTCCTCCTTGGCAGAGAAGGATAACTGGAGTTAAATTTAACTAGATTTCAAGCAAACAAGTATCAATAATATGATCTTTCTGTGAATATATGTGTGTGTCTTGAATATCATATTTTTTTATTTATTTTTAATATTTATTTATTTATTTATTTTGGATCCACATTATTTATTTATTTATTTATTTTACTTTATAATATTGTCTTGGTTTTGCCGTACATTGACTTGAATCTGCCATGGGTGTACATGTGTTCCCCATCCTGAACCCCCCTCCCACCTCCCTCCCCATCCCATCCCTCTAGGTCACATTTTTTAAAATTAAAAAAAAAAATTAATGTTTTAATTTTGTATGGGGGTATAGCCAATTAACCATGTTGTGATAGTTTCAGGTGAATAGCAAAGGGATTCAACCATACGTACATATGTATCTGTTCTCCCCACAGAAACTTCCCTCCCATCCAGGCTGCCACATAACACTGAGCAGAGTTCTATGTGCTATACAGTAGGTCCCTTTTATTATTTAATTTAATTTATTTTATTTAATTTTTTAACTTTACAATATTGTATTGGTTTTGCCATATATCCACATGAATCTGCCACAGGTATACACGTGTTCCCCATCCTGAACCCTCCTCCCTCCCCCCTCCCCTTACCATCCCTCTGGTTCTTCCCAGTGCACCAGCCCCAAGCATCCAGTATCATGCCTCGAACTTGGACTGGCGACTCATTTCATATATGATATTATACATGTTATAATTGTTCTGTGACCACATGGAGCTTCCCTAGTGGTTCAGAGGGTAAAGAATCCAGCTGCCAATGCAGGAGAGTCAGATTCAATCCCTGGGTGGGGTAGATCCTCTGGAGGAGGGCATGGCAACCCACTCCAGTATTCTTGCCTGGAGAATTCCATGGACAGCTGGGGTCTGGCCAGCTACAGTCTGTGGGGCCACAAAGAGTTGGATACGACTGAGCAACTAATAACACTGTGACCACATAACTCCTAAGGAAAATGGTGAACGTTTTCACAGTAGCTACTGTATGCTGCTCCTGG
The DNA here is from genome assembly GCF_002263795.3 of Bos taurus. Lineage (NCBI taxonomy): Eukaryota > Metazoa > Chordata > Mammalia > Artiodactyla > Bovidae > Bos > Bos taurus. The sequence goes on from NC_037355.1 coordinate 37,537,765, forward strand.
TTTCAATATATGACTAAGGCAATCACATTTAATCCTCAGAATAATCTATGAAGTATTAGAATCCCCTTTGTATAGATAAGAAAACTGAACTAAATAATGGTCACGTGGCCTCGCACCAGAATCTGTGGCTAGTATCAGAACCAAGATTCAAGCCTCAGCTATGTGATTCTAAGGGCAGCCTCCCTCCACCAGACTGCCCTGGAGAGACGTGACAGTGCTCATCTCTTATGAAGGAAAGGCTGATGGCTGTGGCAGCAGGTTTAATAACTGAGCTGAGATATAAAATAGTTCTCATGAATGTACATGTCTGACTTTCAGAGAGAGGATGGCTAAGCGACTGAGTTATTGAGGTTACCTTTTAGAAACCTTCAGTGTGACCTAGACTTGCTTCACTTTGAAAAACAGTTATTATCCTCTCCCTCCTTTTTTAATCTCCACATTGGGAAGGGAATTTCTATGGATATGTTGGCATTGTCCAACAGAAGACAAGTGACACAAAAAGACCTGACAGATATCTCCTAGGCAGAGAATTATGTGAGAAGGGTGCTGAATTATAGCCAAGAATAGAATGACTTCAGGCACTGCAGCTACTGGGAAATGCTTTGCGGAATATCGGATGGAGCTTTAGATTTATTGCATCTAATTGAATCTTCAGCAAGCCTGGAAGAAGTAGCTATTCTGATCACTATTGTTCTGGTGGAACTGCAAGGGCATGGGGAAGGGTGAGGGAGAGATGAATAGATAGATGGTGGATGGAGAAATAGATAGGCAGGTAGGTAGGTAGGTAGATAATACCCATGTATTAAAATCAATGCCAATGTGATGATGAGAGAGAAGAACAAACAAGGCTCCTAACTTCTTCCTATAACTAAGATTTCTTATAGATAAGGAAGAGAAGCTCTAGGTCATTGAGTCTGGAAGACTTCAGGATCTTTGTGAAATGAATGAACACATCTATGACTCATTACATCTATTCTTTGGTAAGTCCTGTTGAGTTCTTTTTCATTTTGCTTTTCAAAATCGGTTCTGAAGTAGAAGGAGACATGTCCCCTTGCTTTATTCCTGCCCTCCTGCCCTCTTTTGTTCCTGTCTTCATTTCTTCCAGGTTTTTCTTTTTCCTTTTATTTTCCCCTTCTTTTTGTGCTGTACACGTTAATTGAGCATCTGTGTGTACCGGGTTCTGAGATACCAGAAATACAACACTTATCAGACACAAAAAGCCTGTGTTCTATGCTGTTAAGAAACCCAGGCCCACAGAGTAGGTCAAAGAAGGATCCAAAATGTCAGATTCAGAAGCATTTAAAACAGACCTTCAAAGATGGGTAGCATTTCAAGAGGCAGATACTGTCTCTTTTGGGGGGAATGTAGGATATTCTGTGAAGAGCCTGGATGATTAAACTGATCAAGACAGAAGCTTCACGGTATGATCATTTCTAGGCCATAGTTAGAATAGGAGTGAGTGTGCAGAACAAGTAATGAGCTGGTTATGAGTGTGGAGATTGTGGTCCCTGAATGCTTAGGAGTCTTGCTGCCTTCTCTGGGCACCTGGCCTTGGCTTCCTGAATGGACAAGAGGCATGGCCAGCTCTGGCATGGGAACATATGCTCATGTATGTTGTATACATATTAGTTCAAACTGAACTAATTGAACTAAACTACTATTGACATAGTAGTTCAGATTAGAAAGTGAAAAGAAGGGAGGAAGGAGGGTTCAGGATGGGGAACACAGGTATACCTGTGGCGGATTCATTTCAATATTTGGCAAAACTAATACAATATTGTAAAGTTTAAAAATAAAATTAAATTTTAAAAAGTTAAAAGAATGTGTATCATCACTGTTACTGTTATCTCATAATTACTTTCTTGGTTATGGTTAAACAAAACAGGAGTTCTTTCCTGGTATCTTTAACTCTGCATACTAAGAAATGCAATGAATGGCAAGGTAATTGCTTTCATCCCATTCCATTTAGTCAATTTTGTAAAACTGGGCCCTGGTTCTGCCTTTTCAGGATGCTGAAGAAGAGGTTCCTAGAGACGTGTGTATATTCTGCTCTGAGCCAGCCTCCCTCTGACTTCTTTACAGACTGATTCTGAGATGTAGGCCTTAAATTCTATGGTGTAACAAGGCACAGCATAAAACAAGGCCCATGGGTTTCTGAGATTCTTTCTAAAAATTTCTCTTTCAATGTTTTTAGGATTAACTTATTAATATTTTCAGTAAAAAGATATCTTCCAATAAGATCCAAGTAGATTGGTAGAAACCTTCAAGCCTTGGAGCCAGATCAAGCTGGATGAAACTTCTAGCTTTTAGGGTTCACTTCTCATGGCCTGAACCCTAAAAGCTAGAAGTTTCATTCAGCTTGATCTGGCTCCAAAGCTTGAAGGTTTCTACCAATCTACTTGGATCTTATTGGAAGTTATCCTTTTACTGAAAATATTAATAAGCTTCTAGCTTTTAGGGTTCACTTCTCAAGGCCTGGGTCTTCCCTGGTGGCTCAGACGGTAAGGCTTCTGCCTGCAATGCAGGAGACCCAGGTTCGATTCCTGGGTTGGGAAGATCCCCTGGAGAAGGAAATGGCAATCCACTCCAGCACTCTTGCCTGGAAAATCCCATGGATGGAGGAGCCTGATAGGCTACAGTCCATGGGGTCGCAAAGAGTCGGACAGGACTGAGCAACTTCACTTTCACTTTTCTTTCTCAAGACCTGGGGAACTTAAACAAGTGGCTGAACCCCTTAAGCCTTCAATCTTCTTGTCTCACCAGAAAGTATTAAAAGGATAATATGAGATGGTATGTATAAAGCATATAGCATGTATAAAGCATGTTCAATAAAAAAGAATGGCCATTATTTAATAGTGGTCATGACAAAGACATATTGAAGAGTTCAGCAGTACTTTAAAACTAGAGGGATTTTGCGTCCCCAGGGTACGGTTTATCGGAAGCCTGTGGGCACCAGATAGTACTTTACGGAGAAAGCTCATAATTTTGTGGCAGATGCAGATGGTGCATAGAATCCAGATGGGTGGAGCTAAGCTCTTTGAGTGAGAGGGCTCAGTGACGTTTAGCTACAGTCATTATTCTACCCTTAGCCTTAGGCTCATTGGCCACCACTGCTCAGTCTCAGCTTCCACAACCTTCCTTTTCACCATAGTTATGCTTCCTGAAATTGTCTTTACTCTAGTTCCTAGAAATTATACTTATTATCTGATATGAGAGACTCTAGGCTCCCTACTTGGTTTCCCCTGCCCTGTTCAGCTTATCAGGGGCCTCTGCTTGGATAGCTGGGCCTGGCCCATTCCCCAAACTGCTGCCCACACAGTTCCTAGCCTTCCAGTGCCCTGGGTCTGCAGCTGTCTCTCTTCTGCCATGATCCCCAGACCTCTCTGTTCAGAGCCGAGAGGGCCTCCAGGCTCCTTTAGGAACCAGAACTCAACTTTCTCCTTTCCTACCTTCTGTTCAGCCTTGCTAAAATTCCTTTCTGGCATCTAGTTCGCACTGGTTACCACCCCACCTGAACTATTGAGAGAGCATGAGCATTCTGAAGGCATTTGCTAATGTTATTCCTCTGATCTCATTCAAATGGCATCTTATCTACAAAATATGTGTATATCCATACACACACACACACACCCCAAGTAAGTCTAATCTTGTCCCCTCAAAAGTTGCTAACATAATGTTGCTGCTGCTGCTAAGTCGCGTCAGTCGTGTCCGACTCTGCGCGACCCCATAGACGGCAGTCCACCAGGCACTGCCGTCCCTGGGATTCTCCAGGCAAGAACACTGGAGTGGGTTGCCATTTCCTTCTCCAATGCATGAAAATGAAAAGTAAAAGTGAAGTCGCTCAGTCGTGTCTGACTCTTCATGACCCCATGGACTGCAGCCCACCAGGCCCCTCCGTCCATGGGATTTTCCAGGCAAGAGTACTGGAGTGGGGTGCCATTGCCTTCTCCGAACATAATGTTAGGGGAAATTAAAACTGAGAGGATTTTATTAATAATTGAGTTTTGCATATTTCTTAGAATTTGGAGCCAAATTATGATGGATTGATTCAGCAAATAAATTCTGAGCACCTGCTATGTGAGCGGGTATGTACATGTCAAAAAGGGCAACCTACTTAATAAGAGTGGACTGCAGGAATAAAATCATATTTGAATTTATACACACACATATACACACACACACATATATATATTTACTAGAACAAATACAGTCTCTCATTTCCATGTAATTGTAATATTTTGCATTTTAAAATTAACCTTGGCCTAATTCTTCATATGTCTTTGGTAACTATAAAAAAGGAGTTGCTAAATATTTGAAAAATACTGGGAACACCAAAACCTGGGACTTAGAAAACAAAATATTCAACATAATTTATGATGGATATATGCCTGACACAAATAGATGCATACATAACAAGATGGATATTAAACAAAGGAGATTCTTAAAATACATTAGTTCAATGATGAAATTCACTTTCTGTGAAAAACAGATCCAGAGTACATAAGTGACAATTAACAGTCCAGTTATTTTTGTTTTAGAGGGAAGAGAGATACAGAAAGAGATTTAGACAATTTCTGCTGACTTTCAGTAAGTCTTCTTCCTTAAAGATATTGTCTTATTATAGAGGCTACTTAATACAGTATTTTCTAATGGGTTATCGGACATATCCACTTTATAGCAATTCCCCTTGGGTATCCGTGTCCAAATAACGTGCATTTCTACTTGACTAATTCAATTAGGAGGACAGCAGACACCTCAAGGGAGACATTTAACGTCTTTCTTCAGAAGGACTCCTGTGAGTGGTAATGAAAACCAAGCATGGTATCCCTTTCACTTTCTTTTCTCCCTATTATCTCAGGTAACAGGAATTAATTTACATCCAGCAATCTTTTACTTTAAACTCTACATTGAAAGACATATGTATTTAGTGCCCGTTTTTCCCCCCTTATTCTCGAAAATGCCAGAGCTGTTCCTAGAATCTCTTGAATAGGCCACATCAACAATAGGAGCAATGCTACCTTCTCTCTCTGAATAAATACCCACTTTTCACTGAGGGAAGGGATGTGGTTACAGGCATTGTAGAGAAGCGGTGCTCATTTTCCTTCTGAGCGGATGCACGGTGCCGGCTGCAATTTCCAAAAACAGTCTGCTAACATAACAATATACCAGCTACAGAATTTCCACAGGATCACTGTGGGGTTTTCTGTGCACATACCCAACTATTGGCACACAGCCCAAAGCAATGCTGTGATTGGACAGCTAGGGAAAATGGTGACGGTGCTCATGGTGCCAGACGATGGAATGTCTACACACTTAGGCTTGCTTTTCTATTGTGCTCAATTTATCAAGCTAAAATTGAGTGCCTAGTGAGAGTCCAGCACTGAGTTATATGTTGTGTGAAGGAAGCAACTTTTCTGTGCTTTTAGATGGTGACAAGAGTAATAATAAAAAATAGAAAATGAATAAATTATAAGATGAAATATAGCCATTGACATAGGGAGAAGCATCAACTGTGTTAGGTGTGGGAAAAAAATATATTTTTTCAGTACATAAGAGTCAAAAGGTAGAATGACATCAACAACATTCCTCCATAGGATTTAAAAAACAATTAGAAACTAACTAAAATAACTGTATAAGAATTCTGGAAATCAGTCAAAGATCCGCAGTAACTAGGTGAACACCCAGTCACGAAAAGGCCAAGTTTGAAATGGTGTGGAATTTTGTGGCAGTTTTATTTGCCCTTGCCTACTTCCATTCTCAGCATAATGCAGAAGCCCACTTGGGAGGAAATGGTGATTGTCTCCAGTTCCCTTCAGTGAACCAGAGAGACCAGAGAGGACTGAATTTGCAACATTATAATCTAAATAGCCTTAGAGATTGGTCTCTTTAACCTACACTGGAGTTGAGACAGCCCCTCCCCCCAAAAAAGCAGCTTGGATCTCAGGCAAGAGGAAGCACAGGAAGCAGCAGGCATGGCTCATGAAAACTGCAAAATAGTTACAGACATGTAGACTCCTGAGACAAGAAATTCCTTATTAAAGAATACAATAGACAGCTAAAGCCCCAAGAAAAAACAAGGATGGGACTCTTAATGTATTATATTTAAAAATACTTGTGTACAAATACCTAGAAAACCCCATAGAAGAACCTAAGCCTTCATACTAGGCTGATGAGTGACTTTCTTCCTCTGCATGGAGTCAGTTTGTAAAGACCAGGAAAGGTAACTGTTTTGTTGTCGTTGTTTTGTTTTAACAAGTATCTGTGTGTGTACCTAGTCACTGTAGTCATGTCTGACTCTTTGTGACCCTATGGACTATTGCCCACCCGGCTCTTCTGTCCACGGTCCATGGGATTCTGCACTCAAAATAACTTGAGGGGATTGCCATGCCCTCCTTCATTACAAATACCTACTTTTCAATAAAATATTACAAGGCTTACAAAGATGCAGGAATGTATGACACATTAAAAGGGAAAAAATAATTCTCAGCAACAGCCCCTGGAGAAACAAAGGCATTAGACTTACTAGATAAAGACTTTAAAACTACTGTCATAAATATGCTCAAAAAGCTAAAGGAAAACATAAAGAACTAAAATAAATAAGGAAAGTTATATATGAACAAAATGATGTTATCAGCAAAGACATGAATTATTTAAAAATAATCAGAAATTACAGAGGTAAAATACAATAACTGAATTGAAAAATTCACTAGAGAAATTCAATATGGGACTTAAATAGGCAGAAAAAGCATCACCAAACTTTGACAGGTCATTTAAATGGTCAAATCTGAGGAGCAAAAAAAAAAAAAGAATGAAAACAAATGAACAGAATCTAAGAGACTTACATAGCACCATCCAGAAGATTAATATATGCATTATGGGAGTTCCAGAGGAGAAGAGCGATAAAGAGTCAGCTTATATAAGAAATAATGGTTAAAAAAAAAAACAAAAACAACTTCTGAAATCTGAGGGAAGAAATGAATATACAGATACAGGAAGCTCAATGAACTTCAAGTGTGATGAATCCAAAGAGACCCAAACTGAGATCGATTATAACCAAACTGCCAAAAGTCAGAGACAAAGAGCATCTTGAACAGCAAGGAAAGGGATAACAAAGAGTACATCAAACATTTCGGGGAAAAAATCCCACAATAGTTGATTCTTTGGAAAGATCAAAATTGTCAAATCTTTAGATTGGCTAAGAAAATAAAGACTCAAATAGCTACATTTAGAATAGCATATTACTACCAATTTTATAGAATTATAAGGAATATATGAGAATACTATGAAAAACATATACATCAACAATAGAACAGGACAGAAAGCCTAGGAATAAATCCACACTCCTGTGGTCAATTAATCTACAACAATGGAGGCAAGACTACATGATGGAGAAAAGACAGTCTTTCCAAAATATGGTTCTAGGAAAACTGGACAGCTGCACATAAAACAGCGAAATTAGAGCATTCTTTAGCACTATTCACAAACATAAACTCAAGATGGATTAAAGACATAAATATAAGACTGGATATTATACAACATCTTACAGGAAAATATAGGCAAAGCACTCTTTGGCATAAATTGCAGCAGTGAATTTTTTGATTCATCTCCCAGAGTAACGGAAATATTAATAAAAACAAAAATGAGCAAATGGGACCTAATTAAACTCAAAAGCTTTTGGACAGCAAGGGAAACCATAAAAAATGTAAAAAGCAACTCACAGAAAATATTTGCAAATGATGTCACCAACAAGGACTTAATTTCCAAAATTTACAAACAGCTTATGGCAGTTCAGTATCAGAAAAGAAAAAACCCAATCAAAAGATGGCAAGAAGACCTAAATAGATATTTCTCCAAAGAAGACATACAGATGAGCAAGAGACACATGAAAAGATGCTCAATATCACTAATCATTAGAGAAATGCAAATCAAAACTACAATGAGATATCACCTCACACCAGTCAGAATGGCCATCATCAAAAAGTCTACAAACAGTAAATTTTGGACAAAAGTGTGTGGACAAAAGGGAACCTTCCTACACTGTTAGTGAGAATGTAAATTGATACAGCAACTATGGAGAACAGTATAGAGGTTCCTTAAGGAACTAAAAATAGAGCTACCATATGATCCAACAATACCATTCCTGAGCACATATCTGGAGAAAACCATAATTTGAAAGGATCCCTGTACTCCATTGGTCACTGCAGCACTATTTACAACAGCCAAGACATGGAAACAACCAAAATGTCCATTGATGAACGGATAAAGAATATGTGGTACATAAATATAATAGACTATTACTCAGATCTTAAAAAGAATGCAAGAGTGTCATTTGTAGCAACATGGGTGGATCTGGAGATGATCATACCAAGTATGTCAGAGATACAAGTATCATATCACTTATATGCAGATTCTAAAAAATGATAGAAATGAACCTATTTACAAAACAGAGACTGAATTTATGATTAATAGTGGGGAAGGAGTGGGGACAGATACATTTGGAGTTTGGGATTGACATGTACATGCTGCTGCATTTAAAATAGATAACCAAAAATGATCTACTGTATAGCACAGGGGACTCTGCTTAGCACTCTGAAATAATCTAAATGGTAAAATAACTTGAATAAATACATGTACATGTATAACTGAATCACTTTGCTGTATACCTGAAATGAACATAACCAATGTAGTTGTTAATCAACTATACTCCAATAAAAAATAAAACACTTTTTAAAAATTGCTTTCGTGAGATAATTTAGCAACACATATATGAAATAAAAGTGAAAACCAATTGAAAGATCTGTTAGGGAGCAGAGACGAGAAAGATCAAAATTGAGATGAGGGGACAGGAAAGGAGTGCATGGAATGATTTAAAAACCTTTGAGAAAGTTGAATTTAACTGCTAATTAGTTATGGGGTCCAAGACTAGTAGAGTTTACAGTGATTCTGAGGCATCTGAAACTGTATTAAGGCCAATAATTCAGTGATATAAGGAGGGATAAAGAAAGCAACTATTGGTTAAACCTAATTGCAGAATTCTCCAATCAAATTTTCTTTGGGATTTGAACAATACATTTTTTAAATGCATAATGAATCTAAAAGTGATAACACGGATTCTAAATACTTAGGAAGCTGTGTATTACCATGAACACTAAGCTCTTTAATAGAGCACAATAACCTTTATTGACTGAGTGAGAATTTAGCTGTTCAGAGATCACAGGGATGCTCCGTTTGAGATTAGACTTGTGCTCCTGAAAATTAGTTTGAGATTCTTTAGACTTATTCTATTATGTCTTTTTATATGTCATACCAGTGTAAACTTGGAAATAATTAAAAACAATAGACAAGAACCTTCTATTTAGTATTCTTTTATGTAAGGAATAATTGATTGGGGGAAGTGGATTACATTTCAGTATCCAGACAGGCTCCTTTTGTTAACTACTTTTGACTTTTTATCTGCTTTTTAAATTTCCTTGCCTGTTTAGAAAGCACAGTGCCATTCTCTTGTGTTTCTTTTTTGGTGCAAGACAATGTAGAAAGGCTCATGGCATAAAGTTGAAGGATATCCACCATCCAATTTAATATCCTTAGATAACTGACATTTTTAGAGAAATAACCTTTGAAATTCATATAAGGTTATGTGATAGGAAAAAAGCATGGAAGCTGGAGTCAAACTGACTTGGGTTTTTATACTGATGCTGGTACTTAATAGCTATGAAACATTAGGAATTGAATTAAATCATTGAGCCTTAGTTTCTTGGTCTGAAATATGGGAATAGTAATACTTCTGGCTCAGGTAAATATATATGTAACTATATATATGACTATATATATACACACACAAGCTTGACAGATAGTTAAAAAAAAAAAAAAGCTAACATCAAAAAAGCTGTTTCTGTCTTGTCCTAAAAGAGAGTTCCTAATGTTATTGAGGTTCATCTATTAGGATAAATGAAAGAAACCAGGCACAGAAGACCACATACTGACATATTGTATATTTCCGTTAATATGAAAGGTCAAGAATAGGCAAATATACAGAAACAAAAATTAGATTAGTGATTGTCTAGGACTAGGAAGCAGGGGGAAACGTGGCTGTTTAAGAATACAAGGTTGCTTTGAGGGATAAAAATATTCTACAATTAAATAGTGGTAATTGTACCACTCTAAATACACTGAAAGAAGGAAATTGAATTGTATACTTTCAAAAGATGAATTTTATATATGTTAATAATATCTTATACACTTTCAAAAGGTGAATATTATGATACGTTAATAATATCTCAGTAAAGGCATTTTGTATGCCGACATGAATATCCTAAGTAAAATAATCTGTGCCTATGGAAAAATGGGAAATTTTATCTGTGCCAGGGGGAGGTGGGAAAGGAGGCAGGATCTCTTGTAAGTCTTTCTGAGTATCTGTCCTTGAGTTGGCTTAATGATCAATTTTGTCTGTTAATTACTCCCCAAATCACAGTGGCTCATCATTTTTTTCTTATTTACGTTGCACAATGGCATCTATTCACATCTGTTTGTTTCTTCTCTGCTGTGTCTGCTCTACACAGCTCTGCTTAGCTCTGTCTACATGTCTTCTCATTCCTAAAGTAGCTGCTATAATGGGACATGCTGATTTTCCGGCCATAGGGAAAGAGAAGATGGATTCAAACCTGTTAGCTTTTTTCTTAAATTTTGTGCCAGATATGTTAACTATATAACATGGATTATCTCATTTTACAAAAAAAATATTTTTTTTAATCAAAGGATAATAGCTTTACAGAATTTTGTTGTTTTCTGTCAAACCTCAGCATGAATCAGCCATAAGTATACATATATCCCCTCCCTTTTGAACCTCCCTCCCATCTCCCTCCCCAAATCCCACTCCTCTAGGTAGATACAGAGCCCCTGTTTGAGTTTCCTGAGCCATACAGCAAATTCCTGTTGGCTATCTATTTTACATATGGTAATGCAAGTTTCCATGTTACTCTTTCCATACATCTCACCCTCTCCTCCTCTCTATTAGCTTTTAATGCTTCTCTCAGAGTATATAGCTGTTCACATGTCATTGGGCAAAGCAAGTCACATGGTCAAACCTAGTGAACATGCACTCCTTCCATGGAGTGAGGTGACTGTGAATATCTGTCATCGATAAGACAGTCTACTGTTGTTGGAAGAAGACCTGTCTAGCATCCTCACGAGAGCTTGTGAAAGTGAAAGTCACTCAGTCACATTCGACTCTTTGCAACCCCATGGACTATACTTGGATTCTCCAGGCTTATACTAGAGCCTATATTCCAGCTCTATACTAGAGCTTAACCCTCCATAATTGCCCTTCATCCCTATACTTGTCCCCCAATCCAGGTATTTATCTTGTTTCCTTTTTTTGACACTGAGATCTTTCTTTGGTTTTTATCAAGGGTAAATTTATAAATAATTTTCTTTTGCCATGAAAATCTCTTCGAAGTGTCTACTGAGATGTCTAGTTACAACCTAATGCCTTCCACTCCTTCCCCTCTTTGCCAGACTTTAAAATTACACCCAGATAGTGTCACTAATTGGAGAAGGCAATGGCACCCCACTCCAGTACTCTTGCCTGGAAAATCCCATGGGCGGAGGAGCCTGGTAGGCTGCAGTCCATGGGGTCTCTAAGAGTCGGTCGGACACGACTGAGAGACTTGACTTTCACTTTTCACGCACTGGAGAAGGAAATGGCAACCCACTCCAGTGTTCTTGCCTGGAGAATCCCAGGGACGGGGGAGCCTGGTGGGCTGCCACCTATGGGGTCACACAGAGTGGGACACGACTGAAGTGACTTAGCCGCAGCAGTAGCAGTGTCACTAATGGTTCTCTATCAAATTTAACTCTTTACATTCTGGCTTGAACGAACTCTCAGTTCATTGAAATTTCTCTTTTTAAAAATTTCAGTGGCCTTGATTGCCAAGACATTTTATTTTTTTCAGCCATTATTCATTTTGATGGTGGTGACATTTAAAATGCAGAATATCTGACTTCTAAAGTGCAGAATATCTGACCCCCCCTTGCCTAACAAATTTCACATTCTTTCCCTACACTCCTTTCCTGTTGATCTAGGTTTTCAGTTTTTACTTCTGAGCATGTGACTCCCATATTTACATGTTTATTCAGCTATCTTGGATTAAAAAAATAAGAGTCAAAAGTGATTACTATGTTTAATTAATCATATTCATTTTGCATAATAATCATATAAATCATGTTTCAATAGAATGGAAATAGAAAGTTTTTTCCTGAAGAAATGAAAAATAATCTTAGGCTTAATGATTCTACTATAAGTATCATCTTATGTGGCCACAAGTTGTTTGCAAATTTAAAGTACAACTCCAATGTGCAAATCATAGAATTCAAATAATCTTAGTTAGATGTACAGCTTAGCTTAAATATTCAGGAGCACAGTATCAAGCTGATAAAGAATCAGTATTTATGAATATATTTTGTAATATTTATTAATTAACCAGGGAAAGAAGGGAAGAAATTGGGGTAGTAATGATCAGCATCTTTTGTTACACAACCAGCCACTTTATAAAACTTTATGATTTATTTCTTTAACAAAATCATAGTGTAACTAGAATACCTTCCATTTTAAAATAAGGGAATAGACAATTTGAGAACTGAAGTAATATACATGAAGTTATTTCAGTGTAACTGGCATGTCTTCTCAGGGCTGCGTAACTTGGTGCTGTATGTGCCTGTGTGTGTTGTGCAGGGTGTATGTCTGGCATTGTAGTTGTGTCATTAGCAACTGGACTTCACATGTTAAGAAAAATCCATCGTAAAAGGAAAGTTTCAAAATAATCACCTATAGGACCAAAGCAGAAAATCTTTTAAAAGAAACAGGTTTAGGGTGACAAACTGAGAAGGTTGATTAAAGGAACAAGCATTCAGTCTCAGGGGATTCCAGGGCTGAGATGGGGCTCTTTAAAACATACCTTTCACGCTCTCTGATAGGAGCCCCTCAGCTGCAACACTTAAGCTATCAAGGTTTTTCCATTTGTAAGACCAAACCAAAAATTCAAGGCTTCAGTTCAGTTCAGTTGATCAATCGTGTTCAACTCTTTGCGACCCCATGGACTGCAGCATGCCAAGCTTCCCTGGCCATCACCAACTCCCAGAGCTTGCTCAAACTCACGTCCATCGAATCGGTGATGCCATCCAACCATCTCATCATCTGTTGTTCCCTTCTCCTCCTGCCTTCAATCTTTCCCAGCATCAGGGTCTTTTCCAATGGTAAATTCTTCACATCAGGTGGCCAAAGTATTGGAGTTTCAGCTTCAGCATCAATCCTACCAATGAATATTCAGGACTGATTTCCTTTAGGATTGATTGCTTTGATCTCCTTGCTGTCCAAGGAACTCTCAAGACTCTTCTCCAATACCACAGTTCAAAAGCATCAATTGTTTGGCACTCAGCTTTCTTTATAGTCTAGCTCTCACATCCATGCATGACCAATGGAAACAACATAGCTTTGACTAGACGGACCTTTATTGGCAAAGTAGTGTCTCTGCTTTGTAATATGCTGTCTAGACTGGTTATAGTGTTTCTTCCAAGGAGCAAGCATCTTTTAATTTCATGGCTGCAATCACCATCTTCAGTGATTTTGAAGCCCCAAAAAATAAGTCTCTCACTGTTTCCACTTTTCCCCATCTATTTGCTATGAAGTGATGGGGGCGGATACCATGATTTTAGTTTTTTAAATGTTGAGTTTTAAGCCAGCTTTTTCACTCTCTTCTTTCACTTTCAACAAGATGCTCTTCAGTTCCTCTTCACATTCTGCCATTAGGGTGGTGTCATCTGCATATCTGAGGTTATTGATATTTCTCCTGGCAATCTTGATTCCAGCTTATGCTTCATCCAGCCTGGCATTTTGCGTAATATACTCTGCATATAAGTTAAATAATCAGGGGACAGTATACAGCCTTGACATACTCCTTTGCCAATTTGGAACCAGTCCGTTATTCCATGTCCAGTTCTAATTGTTGCTTCCTGACCTGCATACAGATTTCTCGAGGCAGGTATGGTGGTCTGGTATTACCATCTCTTTCAGAATTTTCCACAGTTTTTTATGATCCACACAGTCAAAGGTTTTGGAGTATTCAATAAAGCAGAAGTAGATGTTTTGGGGAGACTCTCTTGCTTTTTTGATGATACAAAAGATGTTGGCAATTTGATCTTTGGTTCCTCTGCCTTTTCTAAACCCAGCTTGAACATCTGGAAATTCGTGGTTCACGTACTGTTGAAGCCAAGCTGGAAGGATTTTGAGCATTACTTTGCTAGTGTGTGAGATGAGTGCGATTGTGCAGTAGTTTGAACATTCTTTGGCATTGCCTTTATTTGGGATTGGAATGAAAACTGACCTTTACCAGTCCTGTAGCCACTGCTGAGTTTTCAAATTTGCTGGCAAATTAAGTGCAACACTTTGACAGCATCATCTTTTAGGACTTGATATAGCTTAGCTAGAATTCCTTGACCTGCACTAGCTTTGTTTGTAATGATGATTCCTAAGGCCCACTTGAGTTCAGACTTCAGGATGTCTGGCTTTAGGTGAGTGATCACACCATAGTGATTATCTGGGTCATGAAGATCTTTTTTGTACAGTTCTTCTGTGTAGTCCTGCCGCCTTTTCTTAATGTCTTCTTCTTCTCTTAGGTCCATACCTTTTCTGTCCTTTACTGTGCCCATCTTTGCCTGAAATGTTCCCTTTGTATCTCTAATTTTCTTGAAGAGATCTCTTGTCTTTCCCATTCTCTTGTTGTCCTCTATTTCTTTGCACTGATTACTGAGGAAGGCTTTCTTATCTCTCCTTGCTTTTTGGAACTCTGCATTCAAATGTGTATATCTTTCCTTTTCTCCTGTGCCTTTAGCTTCTCTTCTTTTCTCAGCTATTGTAAGGCCTCCTCAGACAACCATGTTGTCTTTTTGCGTTTGTTTTTCTTGGGGCTGTTCTTGATCACTGCCTCCTGTACAATTTCACAACCTCTGTCCATAATTCTTCAGGCACTCTGCCTATCACATCTAATCCCTTGAATCTATTTGTCACTTTCACTGTATAATTGTAAGGGATTTGATTTCGGTCATACCTGAATGGTCTTGTGGTTTTCCCTACTTTCTTCAGTTTAAATCTGAATTTTGCAATAAGGAGTTCATGATTTGAGCCACAGTCAGTTCCTTGTCTTGTTTTTTCTGTTAGAGCTTCCCTATACATATGTATATATATATATTTGACCAAACCAATGATTAAAGGCTTGGTTAAGGCTCTGTCCAAGCTGTCAGAAGAGTACACTGTGACACTGTATTCTGAGCAGTCCACAATGACGGTCCCTTTGCAGATGAGCAAAGCTTGGCTAGTCTGCCCTTCTCTCCACACAGTGTCCGCTGCCAGTTTTAGTACAAGTAACCTGCTTGTTTCTTGAGATGGCTGTGGTATTTAGGAGAAATTCTTTGGTTGTTGTTAATATGATTTAGCTGTGCTTTAGCATCTGGGCTACCCTTCTTATTTATAGTCTTTATTAGATGTCAGTTCTTGGCTCTTGAACCCAGGATCTCAGTGAGTGGAAGCAAAGCGTCCTCTTTACTTCTGTCTTTCCACAAGACACAACTTCATTGATGCCACATCCCTCCACTTCTAATAGACTGTAGGCCTCCTTGTGTGTGTTAGTTGCTTAGTCATATCTCACCCTTTGCAACCCCATGGGCTGTAGGTAGCCTGCCAGGCTCCTCCATCCATGGGATTTTCCATGCAAGAATATTGGAGTGGGTTGCCATTTCCTGCTCCAGCGGATCTTCCCAACCCAGGGAACGAACCCAGGTCTCCCACGTTGTAGGCAGGCACTTTACCATCTGAGCCACCAGGGAAGGCCATGCTTCCTTATACTATGCCTGATATTAGGAAGTATTGGAGTTTCACAATTATGAACCTGGACTCTGTTTGCGATTATGAGCTTGGACTGTTTTGTCAGAAAGACTAGAACTGACCCTCTGTTTAATCACGATGGCCTTATCTCTCTTTCTGGTAAACAGTACTCCACTTCATCAGGTTGTTATATTTATTATCATTAGGACTCTGTGCAAGTCTTTGTACATTTTTCCCCAAAGAAGCTATCTTCCTGTATTTACTAGCATCAGTTATATTTTTGCCTTAGGCAGTCTCCTGACTTGGCTCTAGAATAGACTTTTTTTATCTCTTTTTCATTTCTCACTTCCAATTCTACCAGTTTTACTCCCAAATTTTGTACTCCTTAATGTTTCTTCTCCTTAATTGTTGCTGTTTTTTGTTTTTTGTTTTTTTGTCTGTGCTCTTAGTGGTAATTTATCTGTGCTCTTAACCAACATATATGTATATATATATGTGTATATATATATATATATATATATAAAACATGCCCTCCCTGGAATACTGTGATGAGTAAAATGCATCACAGATTTAAAATGTTCTTTATAAACTCTTAAGTGCTATTTGGTTAAATGAAAGACAACCTTATTTTACAAGATATTATAGATTTAAATGATTGAAAACATTCACTTCCAGAAATACTGTGTACTCATCTTTATTTTCCTCTTGGCCTATACTGCTAAAGTTCTTTTTTTCCTATGGAAATGAAAAAACTATTTACCACAGATGAATGGAAATGCTCTGAAAAGATTAGTCATTCAATATTGATTATTTCTCTATCAGGATCTAATTAATATTGGCGTCATCCCTAATTGGTTGCTGTGTTCTGTTGTTTGCTGAAACGGGTATCACAGTTTCCACTCTTGGCAGTACATTTGCTGTTCAGTTTCTATACTTTCATCCCTAAAGTCTTTGATGTGATTACTCTGAGGGGAAGCACTCAAAACCACAACAAAAATGGATAAATAAAGTTTAGGCATCCCTTCAATCCAATGGTTTCCTCTCCATTTCTAAAGTAAAAAAATAGAAATAGGAAATATTTAGAGATTGTATGGAAAGAATCAGGAATATCCTGTTGACAAAGAATCCGTATGCAAAATTCTGCAAAAGGATTGGGCAAATGTAAGTATATAGTACCTGTGGTTCTTAAATTATTATTTTTGATTGTCACTGAGCCTTTATGAGCATTAATCTTGCTTAGTAGGAGGGTAGTCACACTGAGCCCAGCCTTGCCATCCTGGGCCAGCATTCCTGTTCCTCAATAGACTGTTACCAGGACTGATCCTATAGTAGTTCTGAATTTTCTGTGTATGTTTTTAGTTCTAACTATGTCCCAGTAATCGCTATCCCTGTTTTCCCATCTATTAACATTTAGCTGAAATTATGAGGATTTTGCAGCTTTAGCATCAAGAGTTTGGAGGCCCAGGTTTCTAGTCCTGGTACTAACCTTCAAGCTGAGGAACTTGGAAGAAATGTGGTACAGGGAAATCTCTTGTTCAGAGTTTTACACACTGTGGTCCTCAGGCAGCCCCCGTGGCACCAGGGAGTTTGGCAGCAGCACAAGTTCCAAGACCCTTCTGAGACCTGCTGAGTCAGAGCCTCGGGGGTAAGGTCAATCCATTCATGTTTTAATGAAGCCTCTCAGTGATTCAGAGAAGCACACGCTTAGTGCCTAGACACTGAGATTTTGTTAACCTTCCTGAGGATGCAAGCATGGGAGAAAATGGATAATGAGTAGGGAACCACAGTACAAAATGAGGCACCCATGGTATTAGGACTGGAGGGCAAGTGTGAGACAGTCATAAATCAAGAGTCCAGGTTACCTAAAATAAGGCCTGGAAGGAGAAGACCTTGCTGTAAAAAAAAAAAAAAAAAAAGGCATCAACTTCATTATCCAGCACAGGTCCTAACCGCTGCAGATGTGCAATGATTTTTTTTTTTAAATGAATTAATGAGTAACTTCAGATAAATTTCAGATATCAAAACTTCTGTCTTGGAAGGGCAGGGCAGAAGGGCTCTGACACACAAAAAGAAAGCAAGTTGATATGATGGATTTCTAGGAATATATTCACAACCTATCTGGGGGTTTAGAACTTAGGACAGAGACCAGCATGGACTTGACTCAAAACTTGGACTTCACAGTTGAAAGAGATTAACAGGAAGATGTGCTTCCATTGAAACAGAAATTATGAGCTTATCGAGTCAGGTCATAGCAGGCAGGACAGTGGTGAGTGGATCTCCTAGATAAACGACATCTCTTTGCTCTGCCCCATAAAGGATGCAGTGACTTCTGACTCCAGGCTCTCAAGGCAGATTACTGATTAGCTGTCTCAGACTCCTTGGACCTTTGTAAACTGGAGCCAACAACATCTGATCTCAAGTGAGAATCTTTGTTCTTAAAAGTGATGGTGACGATGTAAAGAAAGGGATACCAGGAATAGATGATTCTCTCTCTCTTTTTTGGCTGTGCTGCATGGCATGAGTCATCTTAGTTCCCCAACCAGGGATCAAACCCATGTTCCCTCTGGCGGAACAGGGAGTTTTAACCACAGGACCACCAGGCAAGTCCCAGATTGTTCTGTTTTTAATGTAGCTGGCTTCCGAGAAAACTACAAGGCAGCTAAAGCTTTTTACAAAAAATCAGGTTCCATTCCCTTTTTAAGAGGTTTCCTTCCATGTAACTAATAGACATTTCCTAGAATCTTGAGTTGCAATGTGTGGACAACACTTATCCCTCAAGGTCAGTTTATGACAAATCATCTCTAACTACCCCAGTACCTAAACATTATGGTAGTTTTGAGTATATTGTGCACAGCTCTCAATTTGCCTGTTAGTGTTTAGGCAGAAGCAGTGCCCAGGAATTTAGAGACAGGACCAAATCCTACCTTTTTTCTCTTATGAGTATTTCTAAGAAAAAATTTAAAAATACTATCTGCATTAGATTTTAATTTGCTTTTCATACCTTAAGACCATCTGTAAATGTAATTACACTGTAAATTTCCAACATCTAGCATGTAGTAAATTTTTTTTCTTGTATTTCAATCCATTAGCATAAATGTTAGTCATTTATAATGGCTTTATGGTCAACAAAATGCAATGTAGTGATTTCAAAGGGTTACATGCTTGCTGGTTTCCACCTGGATTGACACTTTGGATCTTGAATATGGTTTGGATGTTGAGTACATGGTTCACCTGCTGTTTTTTTCCCACTTTTAAAAGCAGATTTCAGAGTCAATCTGATATGTTTCAGACTCCAGGCACTGCCCTGGCTTTTTCTTTGGCTTTGTGCCCTTGGGCAAGTTGTTTAATTTCCTTGAGGCTTAGTTTTGTTATGTGTAAAATGAGAGTTATAATAGCTCTATCTCAGGGTTGTTTTAAAGATTAAATAAGGTGATGTACATAAAGAATTTAGCCCAATGTGTAGCACATGTCAACACTTAGTAACTATTAACTTTTATTGTAATTACTCCTACCACTATTTTTAAAATTATTGCTATTTATGATTATTATTATAGTTACCATTATTATGTTCAAGTTCTTGCATTAATATCCCTTAAATTTGCCACCTTTGGTGTTTCTACTGCATGCTGACTCCCGGGTTTTCCCTTGGTCTGATTTTCCTTGCTTCTGAATGTTGACTTACAATATATTCACAACTTAAAGTTTAGAGTTATGTTTTATTCTGTGGGAATTTTTAGGACTTTAAGCCCAGGAGACAGCATCTCAAGTGACCCTGAAAGAACTTCTCCGAGAAGGTGAGGGGAGGAACCAGGTTATACAGAATTTTTGCAACAAAGGGCAGGTAGCCTGAACATCAAAAGATTGTTAATTAAAGAAAATAAAATATCCATCCCAAGATAAGGACATAGGGGCTTTTCTATGTATGTGCTAAGTCTCTTCAATTGTGTCTGGCTTTTTGCAACTCTTTGGATCATGGGCCTCCAAGCTTCTCTATCCAAGGGATTCTCCAGGCAAGAATACTGGAGTGGGTTGCCGTTTCCTTCTCCCGGAGATCTTCCCCACCCAGGGATTGAACACGCACCTCTTAGGTCACCTGCATTGGCAGACATATTCTTTTACCATCATGCCACCTGGAAGCCTATGTATGGAAAGACGCAAGACTTTGGACTCACTGAAATCATTCCTTTGACATCACCTCAGCTAGCGGAGGTCAGTAACCTGTGTTTTTGCCTCCTGAGCTTCCTTGGTACTCACTGTAGGGAGTGGCTGCAGTCTGGTGGCTTCTTAGATGACAGATATTCTTTCCTTCCTGAGTTCCCTCAGGGCTCACTCCTCACCTTCTGTGGTGACGGCAATTGCTGATGACTGTTATGTCTTTTGTGTACTGATATGCCAGGAAAACATTTCATTTCTCACAATAAAAGCAGTTCTTGCTCTAGAACATCCAGAACCACATTTGTCAATGATTTCCTTGTGATGTTTCCTTATGTCAAGCCAGATTTTAATATGAAGATCTTGCCATGAGACCTCTGTTCCTGGTAGAAATATTCTGTTGGTCTGACAAAGAGTTTGATTAGAGGACTTTTTAGGTACTTCCAGATTTTGGGGTTCTCAGACTCTCAACCCTCTAAGGAGTGTGGCAATATCTTGTCTGGGGTTTTGTGTCCAGGTGTGATTCATGTGACTCTTCCAGTTTTTCCTAGAATACCTCCTGCTAAAGACTTCAACTTCATTTAGTTGTACTCATCTAAAAAAAAAAAAAAAAGAAAGAAAATCATGTCAGTTTACTTATGTATAAAATGAGAATGATACCCTTGAAAGGATATGCTGCAGTACAAATAAGATAATGTGGTTATAGCGTCTTTCACAATTCATCTTTTGTCCTGTATCTAACAAGCATAGGCAGGCCATCTCTTGGGTGCTCTTGTGGTACTTGTCTTATAAGACCCCAGTGTTGCACCTAGAAGAACTCGACTCTGCAGCATCCCCGTGTATAACCCTATACTGTCCAAATGGCCCCAAAGCCTCCATCACCTTAGTTGAATCCAAAGATAGCCTAATATTTAGATAAACATGAAAAAGAATACATCCTAAATGAATTGCCTGTTTGTAATTTATAAAACACCCTTATACAAATTGATAACGATGTATGTTTGAATAATTCAAGAAACAGGATGTCAATAGCTTTTAGCATTAGGTACCAAGAGAGCTTGTGCTTTTGAATATTAATTTCACTAATTTGAGATATTAGCCCATTTAGTATGGCAAGCACATATGCACAGTGTAGTAGGATTCTTGAAGGGTAATCTAATCAGCAACAGGGGCAGCTAGCATTTCTTTAAAATGTAACAATTATCCTAAAGTCTCATAAGGAATATTCTTCAGCTGAGGAAGAACAAGATACCCCAAGTAAAATGTAAATAAGCATAAAGTGCTTTAGTGGGAGTACTTCTGGGAAGAATCAGTACTAGTATGCTTTATTGATTTTGTTTGTTGATTTATGCTTTATTGATTGTTTTTTAATTTTCTTCCCATTTGTTCTTATAGTCTGAGTCTTTTCTTAAAAATAATTTTATAAGTTGGTATAAAACCTAAGATTTTTATACTGTAAGTATGTAAATAAACTTAAAGTGAACATGTCAGAAAGTTGATTTGTGGATTTAGAGTTTTCAATGACTAATTTATAACCAATTGGATAGAGTGTGTGTGTCTAAAACATCCCTTCCATCATTGATTTGTTTTCGTTTTCAAAATTAACATAGGGAGTGCTATCATTATTCCCTTCTTACGGATGAATAAATGGAGGATCAGTAACTTTCCCAAAGTCACACTGCAGCTAATGCGTAGAGCTTGTGTGTAAAGTCAGACCTCTGACATCACAAGCCCACGTTCTGTGTACTACCAGCTGAATCAACTTTGCAACCCTTATGAGAGAGATTTATTCATGTTAAAAATAGTTATATGGTGTTTACATGTCAGACTTTGGAATCCAAGTTAAGCATGTCAAAAGACCATTACTGATTTCAGAGTTCATGGAGTTCCTCATTTAGGCTTCATACTCAGGTGTGATTATTTGAAAATGGGCACAACTACAACTTTTAGAAACCATTTATTCCAAAAAGAAGTATTCACTTTTATCTCAGTGATTCTTCTACTTGTGTTTGCTGTAAGAGAAGAAGAACAGGCAGAATAAGAACCAAAGTAATATCATTTCCTATCACAGTCCCCTGGGTGTCTTATGAAAATCTTTCACACTGAATTTCAAAATCCAATTTGTGGAGCCCAGAATTACATTTTAGTATATTGTAGGTTGTGATCAATATATGGATTGTAGCCTCCTTAGGCTCACAATAATTAAGGATGATCATGTGGTTTCAGTATTTGTTTAGCAGATAATTTTCAGGATTTTCATATATGATAATGAAGCCCTAACTATTGTAATGTATGTGAATTAAATCTATTTCAAGTCTAGTGAAAATAATAAAATTTAATTAACATGGTGTGAATTCATTTAAATTTATGTAAAGAGAATCAGGGACATAATTATGAGCCTATTTTTCTTATTTTTTTGTACACTATGAGGTTTTCCAATTGATAACTTGAGCCCAGGTTAGGTAAAGAAAGTGAAAGTGAAGTTGCTCAGTCCTGTCTGACTCTTTGTGACCCTGTGGACTGCAGCCTACCAGGCTCTTCCATTCATGGGTTTCTCCAGGCAAGAATCCTGGAGTGGGTTGCCATTTCCTTCTCCAGGGGACCTTCCTGACCCAGGGATCGAACCCGGGTCTCCTGCATTGCAGGCAGATGCTTTAACCTCTGAGCCACCAAGGTAGATAAGTGTTATTTAAAAGTTATCAGAGTGTGAAAAAGCGTAAAGTATACTGGAAAAGAACTTTCAGTTCTTACACACTTTATATATGCTGGATGTGATATGCATACAATCATATTTAAAATTTTACATCTAAAACATTATTTCCAGATGTGGAAATGGAGACCTGCAGAGGACATGTAAGTTGCTATTTGTTGTTTAGTTGCTAAGTCGTGTCCAACTCTTTGCGATCCCATGGACTACAGCACGCCAGGCTTCCCTGTCCTTCACTATCTCCTAGAGTTTCTTCAAACTCATTTCCATTAAGTCAGTGATGCCATCCAGCCATCTCATCCTCTGTCGTCCCCTTCTCCTCCCGCCCTCAATCTCTCCCAGCATGAGGGTCTTTTCCAATGAGTCAGTTCTTCACATCAGGTGGCCAAATTATTGGAGTTTCAGCTTCAGCATCAGCCCTTCCAGTGAATATTCAGGGTTGATTTCCTTTAAGATTGACTGGTTTGATCTCCTTGTTGTCCAAGAGACTCTGAAGAATTGAAAGCATCAATTCTTTGGCACGCAGCCTTCTTTATGGTCCAACTCTCACATCCATACATAACTTGCTCTAAGGCTGTGCAGATAGTAAGACTAATCTTAGCATGAGATCTCCCAAACTCCAAATGAAATTTAAGGACAAAATAAATTACTTTTGATTAAACCAGGGAAAATTTGGAAAAGCCCCTATTCTTTTTTCAAAAAATTTAACTTTTTTTGGCATTAAATTATGGTATGTATAAGATGGTAGCTTTATCTTTAGTTTGAATAGATACAGTATCTACTGAGGGATTTCTTTCCAAAATTAGGGTCTCATGGAGGTGGCATTACTGTCATGGTTGAAAGTAAAACTGGCCTTCAGAGGGGACACTGCCTCCTATGGTTCACTACAACATAAGGACTGTGAAGCCAGCACCATGATCAGCTTTGTCTTGGGTGGAGAATTATGTACTACGTCAGGAATTAATGATGTTGCACCATATTTAGAATTATTTTTTTCATTGGAGAACTTCATAATACAGGGTTTCAAATAGAAAAGTGTTTGTATTGAAACCTCTATGCCATTGTTCTTGTTTTGAATTGTGAATTTTTAGTATAGAACTCATCTCTGCCCAAGTACCTAATATACAGATAACCTACTCAGTAATAAACATGAATATTATTTACTCCTATCAGTTGCTCTGTGTGGAGATTTGCTAAAATTATCTCAATTTTCATTCACATAGATCACACGAGATGTTGCAAGCCCCACTAACAGATGAGATAACAGAGATTTAGAGAGGCTCATTAGCTTGTCTAGTTCACCCAACTAGTGTGATTCAGATTAGATTTGACTGAAGATCAGAAACCAACGCTTTCACAACTCCAATTACTATATGCCCTCACATATTCCCCTGTGATATACATTTACATGTTCTTAGAGATGGGAAAATATCTCTAAGAAAGTGGTCTGAACGTTTGTACCAGGGAATGTATAGTGTAACTTTAATGTAGGTCCACTTGGTATTTCCATTGGTATTTTTCATAAATAGCCTTCCCTGTGCCTCACAGTTGAACAGTTCTATGAAGACCTACAAGACCTTTTAGAACTAACACCCAAAAAAGATGTCCTTTTCATTATAGGGGACTGGAATGCAAAAGTAGGAAGTCAAGAAACACCTGGAGGTGTTTCTTTTTGCCTGGAGAACAGGCAAATTTGGCCTTGGTATACGGAATGAAGCAGGGCAAAACTAATAGAGTTTTGCCAAGAAAATGCACTGGTCATAGCAAACACCCTCTTCCAACAACACAAGAGAAGACTCTGCACATGGACATCACCAGATGGTCAACACCGAAATCAGATTGATTATATTTGCAGCCAAAGATGGAGAAGCTCTATACAGTCAACAAAAACAAGACCAGGAGCTGACTGTGGCTCAGATCATGAACTCCTTATTACCAAATTCAGACTTAATTGAAGAAAGTAGGGAAAACCACTAGACCATTTAGGTATGACCTAAATCAAATCCCTTATGATTATACAGTGGAAGTGAGAAATACATTGAAGGGCCTAGATCTGATACGTAGAGTGCCTGATGAACTATGGAATGAGGTTCATGACATTGTACAGGAGACAGGGATCAAGACCATCCCCATGGAAAAGAAATGCAAAAAAGCAAAATGGCTGTCTGGGGAGGCCTTACAAATAGCTGTGAAAAAGAAGAGAACCGAAAAGCAAAGGAGAAAAGAAAAGATATAAACATCTGAATGCAGAGTTCCAAAGAATAGCAAGAAGAGATAAGAAAGCCTTCCTCAGTGATCAATGCGAAGAAATAGAGGAAGACAACAGAATGGAAAAGACTAGAGATCTCTTCAAGAAAATTAGAGATACCAAGGGGATATTTCGTGCAAAGATGGGCTCGATAAAGGACAGAAATGGTATGGACCTAACAGAAACAGAAGATATTAGGAAGAGGTGGCAAGAATACACAGAAGAACTGTACAAAAAAGATCTTCACGACCCAGATAATCACAATGGTGTGATCACTGACCTACAGCCAGACATCCTGGAGTGTGATGTCAAGTGGGCCTTAGAAAGCATCACTACAAACAAAGGTAGTGGAGGTGATGGAATTCCAGTTGAGCTATTCCAAATCCTGAAAGAAGATGCTGTGAAAGTGCTGCACTCAATATGCCAGCAAATTTGGAAAACTCAGCAGTGGCCACAGGACTGGAAAAGGTCAGTTTTCATTCCAATCTGAAAGAAAGGCAATGCCAAAGAATGCTCAAACTACCGCATAATTGCACTCATCTCACACGCTAGTAAAGTAATGCTCAAAATTCTCCAAGCCAGGCTTCAGCAATATGTGAACCGTGAACTTCCTGATGTTCAAGCTGTTTTAGAAAAGGCAGAGGAACCAGAGATCAAATTGCCAACATCTGCTGGATCATGGAAAAAGCAAGAGAGTTCCAGAAAAACATCTATTTCTGCTTTATTGACTATGCCAAAGCCTTTGACTGTGTGGAACACAATAAACTGTGGAAAATTCTGAAAGAGATGGGAATACCAGACCACCTGATCTGCCTCTTCAGAAATCTGTATGCAGGTCAGGAAGCAACAGTTAGAACTGGACATGGAATAACAGACTGGTTCCAAGTAGGTAAAGAGTACGTCAAGGCTGTATATTATCACCCTGCTTATTTAACTTATATGTAGAGTACATCATGAGAAATGCTGGACTGGAAGAAACACAAGCTGGAATCAAGATTGCCAGGAGAAATATCAATAACCTCAGATATGCAGATGACACCACCCTTATGGCAGAAAGTGAAGAGGAACTCAAAAACCTCTTGATGAAAGTGAAAGTGCAAAGTGAAAACGTTGGCTTAAAGCTCAACATTCAGAAAATGAAGATCATGGCATCTGGTCCCATCACTTCATGGGAAATAGATGGGGAAACGGTAGAAACAGTGTCAGACTTTATATTTTGGGGCTTCAAAATCACTGCAGGTGGTGACTGCAGCCATGAAATTAAAAGACGCTTACTCCTTGGAAGGAATGTTATGACCAACCTAGATAGCATATTCAAAAGCAGAGACATTACTTTGCCAACAAAGGTTCGTCTAGTCAAGGCTATGGTTTTTCTTGTGGTCATGTATGGATGTGAGAGTTGGACTGTGAAGAAGGCTGAGCGCCGAAGAACTGATGCTTTTGAACTGTCATGTTGGAGAAGACTCTTGAGAGTCCCTTGGACTGCAAGGAGATCCAACCAGTCCATTCTGAAGGAGATCAGCCCTGGGATTTCTTTGGAGGGAATGATGCTACAGTTGAAACTCCAGTACTTTGGCCACCTCATGCGAAGAGTTGACTCATTGTCCAAGACTCTGATGCTGGGAGGGATTGGGGGCAGGAGGAGAAGGGGACGACAGAGGATGAGATGGCTGGATGGCATCACTGACTCGATGGACGTGAGTCTGAGTGAACTGCGGGAGTTGGTGATGGACAGGGAGGCCTGGCGTGCTGCGATTCATGGGGTTGCGAAGAGTTGGACACGACTGAGCAACTGAACTGAACTGAACTGTGCCTCACATTGCTTTGGCAGCACACTCAATAGGGCACAGCCCATGTGGCTGGAGCCCACAGCATCAGAACCTGGGTCATGGGAGGATGGACAGAGACTGAGGCAGCACTGTGACTGATAATAAAGCAGTAATCAAAGAAATACATGGTCTCAGGGGAGCCTCAAGCTATGCTACTGTTACAAACATACTGGAGACCAGATTCATCAAAGAACATGGTTGGAGCTGATTGTGCAAATGTCCATTCAGAGAATCTGGGTCTTCCTCTGAGACACCACAGAGCACACAGGGAAGGCAAATCTCATTTATCTTGTACTTGATACATGCCAAATGCTATTCCAGGTAATTCATTTGCACCGTTTTATTCAATTCTTAACAAATCCCAGGGCCACAAGCATTATTTTCCCATTCCAAGATGAAGATGTTAGGGATCCATAAAGAAAGTTTTTAACTTGCAGCTTCTAAGAGACATCAAATATAAATCTTTATCTCTGTGGGTCTTTATATAATTCAGTTCTGTCTCCTTCGAGATTGCTAACTAAAGGTAATGTAGCCTTTTGTCTGGTAAGATAAAAAAAAAAAGAAGGAAGTTCAGAGAAGTTGAATCATTTGTCGGGGGTCATAAAACAATTAAGTGACAGAACCCCATTTTACACCCAGTTCTTCTGATTTCAAAACTCTATGGATCCTTTCCATCTCTATATTAATGTTATTAATTCTCACAAAAAGAAAATCATCACTTTACCAAACTTCCCTACCACCTACCAGCCTATTCTTTGTTCCTATTTGCTGCAAAACTCTTCAAAGATGTGTCTACACTGAGGCAGCCAATTCTGATGAATTTCTCCAGTTTGACTTTCCCCTCACACAAAGGTAACACTGACCCCATGCTGCTTAACACCATGGTCATTTCCCAGTTCTTAACCATCTATCAACAAGGTCAAGATTCTTTGATGGCTGTAAGTTTTCTGAACTTAGACCCCACTCTTTTACACACTCTGGGTTTTCTCCTGTCTTACTGGTCACTCATTCTCACTTCTCTCCAACCTCTGAACATAGGAGCATATCAGTCTTTGATGCTCTTGTCAGTCTGTCTCCCTCTGTCCTTATGACTGGTGGATTTATCCCAGCGTCATGGCTTTAAGTACCGCTTAAATTTTGATAAATTCCAAAATGACAATTTCAGCCTGTACCTCCTTTCCAAATTCAAGACTTGTACTTCCAAGCTTCTGCTTTATATCTCTATTTTGATTTCTAATAGATACTTCAAACTCAACACTTTTATCACTTAATTCCTGTTCTCCTCAAAGCCTACTTCACAAGCTACTTTTTCCATCTCAAAATCTACCCATTTCTTATTATTTCTCCTAGTATTACACTTACCTAAGCCACTAGCATTTCTTGCCTGGAGTCTTTTTGTAATAAATAATAAAACAAATATTTAATAGGTTTTCCTGCTTCTAATCTATTTTTAATATGGCAGCGAGAGTGACCAAAACATGTCAGATCATATTATTCTTATAAATAAAATTTCAGTGAAGCATTTCATCCAGAGAACCGGTGTTTATTATGTCTTATCTCTGTTCTCCTTCTCTCTCCTTGCTTTCTCTGCCCCAGGCATACCATTTCACTCCAACTGTGGGCTCCAGAAGCTCCCCCTGGTCATTTTGCTCTTTCCTCAGATGTCAGCATCACTAACTGCCTCATCCCTTTCAAGTCTTTGCTCATATTTTACATTCTCAGTGATTCGGTTTATTTAACACTGCAGCTGCCTGCCACCTCACTTAGTGTTCCAGATTCGGCTGCCCTACTCTCAATTAAGAAGTCTGAGGATCTATCACCTTCTTACACACTAGATTATTTATTGATTTAGCATGATTAGTATTTATTGTGTGACTTTTTCCACTAGGATGTAATGTCAGAGATGTGTTCCTTTTCTCACTGGTATATTCCCAGCCCCTTTAATAGTGCCTGAGAGATAGTTTCTGGAAATAAATACTTGTCTAATGGGTGAATGAAAAGAAGTATGAAACAGACTTTTTGTACCTGTTTTATTTTTTTAATTTTTATTTTTAAACTTTACAACATTGTATTGGTTTTGCCAAATATTGAAATGAATCCACCACAGGTATACATGTGTTCCCCATCCTGAACCCTCCTCCCTCCTCCCTCCCCATACCATCCCTCTGGGTCATCCCAGTGCACCAGCCCCAAGCATCCAGTATCGTGCATCGAACCTGGACTGGCAACTCATTCCATATATGATATTATACGTATTTCAATGCCATTCTCCCAAATCATGTTTTAAATTTGCAGAAATTTCAGGTCATTCTCTGATGTATTTAAGGGTGTAATTGTTGTTTTTAGACACAAGTTCAGCTACGTCACTAGACTCTCACTTCCTACCTACTAGTCACAAGTTTATGCAAATTTATTTCTGGCTGCATATAAATTACCAGGTAGTTCAATGGTATTGATCTCTGCTGCCATTTAATGGGGCTGGTCTGTTATCAACTCCAGGCAAGGTCCTGAATCAGCTTTTACTTGTAAATAAATGGAAGAGTGGCCTTTGACTTTGCTTCTGCAAACTCAGGAGACTTCTTCTATCCCTTAAATGTCATCATATGCCTATCTGTGCTCTCTTTGCTTTGTTTAAGAAAATGAAAGAAATTTAAAATCATTGAGATCTCAGAAGGAATCAAACTCATTCTTAAGCATATTCCTCAAGTTTACTCTACTTGCCCTGAGATTAATCTCATATTATGACAGCAAAGCCTGGCCCTTCTAGGATTCTTTGAACACTGGATTTCAGTAATTTGATCTTCATGGACAGTGAATCTATCTGTCACACTCAGCTGTCCTTTAGCTCTTTGCATCAGCTGGCATTTACCCATATCAAACTCCATTTGTCCATCACTTTTAAAACCCTCACTAATTTCCAGTTGCTCTCATAGAGCTGAATTTGGAGGTTGACATGGATCATCCATTCTTTCCAGAATGACAAATAGCTTTACATGGTGATCCTCACATTTTATCTTAATTTCTTGGCAAACTTTAATTTAATTTTCTGCTAAATGGTTTCAGTCTCATGCAGAACCAAAGTGAACTGAGTGACTATCTCAGAAACAGTCCCTGTCTTGTCTGGATAATTCTTTCTTCCATTTAAATGAAAATTAGGTAGCACTTAGGGGTGATTTTTAAAAAATCATCAACATAATTACCAGTGTCACTGAGGACTCCAAGAAATCTTAACCTTGAATTTCCCACTAGTCTCAGAGTGGTTATAAAAATTTATTTCTTCAGGACAGATTGGATAGAAACCTAATATAGGCTGAAAACATCTTGGAGCTAGAAATAGTCTTAGATATTATCAATCCCAGTCATGACAAAGTTTGTAAATAAAGAGATTGAGGCTGAGAAATGGAAGATGAATGTGTAAATTCACATTGTGTCAAATTGGTCAGATGAACTACAAAGCTTGGTCTTTTAATTTAGTCCAGTAGCTCTGAAATTATATGCATAGATTGGTGAGCATTTGCAGAACATTTGTTTGAGGACAGTGCCCACTGCAATCTATCAGAAAGGTTGGTGATCTCCCAGGTTAAGCACCAGGGGCCCCCTTGCTGCTCCACAAGCACAATTGATGCTTTTTGTGCATTTAATCCCAGGATCCATGTAAAAGTAAATTGAACTTTGTATTTCGTTTCAGACTATAATAGCTCTCTTTGTGTGCTCAGTCACTCAGTTGTGTCCACCTGTTTGCAGCCCCATGGACTGTAGCCCCCCAGACCCTTCTGACAATGGAATTTTCCAGGCAAGAATACTGGACTGAGTTGGCATTTCCTACTCAGGGGATCTTTGCAACCCAGGGATTGAAGCCGTGTCTCTTGTATCTCTTGCATGGGCAGGTGAGTTCTTTACCACTGAGCCACCTGGAAAGCCTCTTCCCCTGCTGAAAAGCATTCATGGATTACTGTGTGTCATCCCAGGGCATTGGGTTGCTGTGACTTCAGCATTCCCTAAGCTCAAGTGCAGCCCTTGGAATAACATGCTAAATGTATTTCCAGGTGCCCCTGTGGGATTTTGTGAAAGTGAAAGTCGCTCAGTCATGTCCAACTCTTTGCAACCCTATGGACTATACAGTCCATGGAATTCTCCAGGCCAGAATACTCAAGTGGGTAGCCTTTCCCTTTTCCAGGGGATCTTCTTAACTCAGGGATCAAACCCAGGTCTTCCACATTGCAGGCAGATTTTTTACCAAGTGAGCCACAAGGGAATATGAGAGAGCATCTAAAGTTATCTCTAAATCGAGAAGAAAATTGGTTTTGTATCTTCTTCGGACTTCTACCTCTTCTCTGCACAATTTACAAGTAGTAAAATGAGAGCAAAGGCACTAATAAGGAAGAAAATTCAAACACAGTCTCTCTTTTTAAAACCTGTATTGATATTAAGGCACTTTGAAATAATAGGACATGTAATAAAATATAATTTCCTTCCACTGAGCTTGTATGTGTATGTATGTGTGCATTTTTGCAAGGGAATAAAATAATAGCATTAGACAATTTTTATTTTTTTCCTTCACATATCAGAAAACTGACTTTTCTTTTAAAAAAAAAAGTATCATCTGATAGGCAAAGATGAGTTATATGGAAAACGCCTTGATAAATCCACTTTGCCACTAAACCCATCACCCTAGGCATGCCATCTCTCTCTAAGCTGTTTCCCTCTATAAAAGCAACTGAAGTAGCTTGTTAAGCCAGCTTGTTAATAATCATTGTCTCTGATGATTTCTATTAAACTGCAAGTCCCTCCCACTATTTTCTGAAATGAAATATTTTTATGAATTGTTTTTCAAGTGCTTCAAAATAACATACTCGTCAGAGATCTTGGCAACTAAGAATTGTCTATAAGTGTATCAGACACAGAGATAGGCTAATTCCTGTTCTTTCTAATTTGAGTTTTGAATAATTATAGAACTGAGGGCATTCCTCCTATGGTCCTTGAATTGACTCCCTCAGAGTCATGTTATATCACAGGGCTGGGCTTTTCCTGGTGGGACGCCACCAAGCCTTGATTTTCATCTCAGTTCTTAAGGATCACCAAGGAGCATTTTGATATCCTTGGGATCCCTTTCTTTCTAACATCCCTTTACCCTCTGTTTCTCTTCTGCTCTCCCGTCCCATGATGTCCTCCTTCCGTTTGACCCAGTAGCTCTCACGTTTCAATAGGTAGTATCAGAAGAAACAGAATCTGTGCCCTCCAGGTGCCACTGAGCGTTATCTGGGGAAGTTGGCCAGGTCCCCGGGTCGATCAAAATTGTGTGGGACATCCATCTTACCCAACTTGAGGGGTCTTTGTGAGATTACAAATTCAAAATATACAGAGCTTCCAAGGAGCCCCAGGCAAGTGGGGGGTCCTAAAGCCCTGACCACCTCTGGCCAGCTGTGTTTACCTTCATATGTCCCAGTGTTTCAGCTCAGAGGAGAAAATGCAAAGTGCTCGGGTTCTGCCATTTCCCTTTGGAGGGATACAAGAATAAAAACATTCTCAATGACATTTGCCTAAAGAATGCAGGGCTCTTGTGAAGGCTCCAGAGGGCAAAGGATAATATTTTATTCCCCTTCTTTGTTAGAATTTGTGTTTCCTGAATTCCATAAAGGAATTAAGAGCTGCTTAGAATACAGACTCAGATGTGGTCTCCCTGACAAGATGCCCTCGTAGACAAAATGGTACCATTAGCATAAGGCGTATAATTTTTGTATTATATTCAGAATTATTCTGAGACAAAAAAAGAAAATGTTTTAAGAGGGAGCTTGATTCAT
This sequence comes from Bos taurus, assembly GCF_002263795.3. Taxonomy (NCBI): domain Eukaryota; kingdom Metazoa; phylum Chordata; class Mammalia; order Artiodactyla; family Bovidae; genus Bos; species Bos taurus. The sequence goes on from NC_037355.1 coordinate 37,570,376, forward strand.
TGAAACAATTTTAAGCTTACCGAGTGGTACTTAGTGGCAAAATTTGGAGAAGAATTAAAGGTGAAAGAAAAAGTAATTGGCCTCGATTAAACAGCATTCAATGTCAGTACATGGCAGGGAGACAAGGTCAACATTCATATTTCATAAGCCTGATAATAGCACCACTGTAATCCACATAGCTGCTTTGCATGTGAGGTGATATTCTATTTCTGAAACTCAGCTTTTCTTTATGTAAGGTATCCTTCCCTTCCCATTTAAAATTGATTTGTATTCATCTTGGAAAAACAGAATTACAAAACTATTTTCCTTATTTCCAGCAGTTGGCACAAATGTTTATTTTCTTCCAGTCTTTATTATCTTTTTGATATATTTAACATATCTGAGTGCATACTCTTTGTGTGTTTTTATCCTGTTTTATTCTCTTCACATATTCCCATGTGAACATAATCTCCTTGTAAATAAGATATTTTGCAAATATTTACATTAAATACAAAACACCAAATAACAAAGTTTACTTAACCTTCCCTCCAGTGGTTGACTGTTTAGGTTAATTTCAAAATTTTCCTTTAAACATACAGTGCAATGAATATTTTGTGCATAAACTGTTTCTCTGTTTCAGATTATTTTCTTAGGATAGCTTCCCCAAAACAGAATTAGAGACTCCAACATTTTGAGTTTTTTTTTTGTTGTTGTTTTTGTTGCTTTTTATTTTTAAGGATTTTTAGTACAGGGTGCCAAATAATATCAAATGGAGTGCATTAATTTTCAAGTATAAAATCGGAATTTATGAAGCATTCTGTCACATTAGCTTTGATATTTTTTTTTTTCCTCAGTCTCTAGATAAAGTTTGCTTTCTCTCTCAGATATAGGACCAGCTAACAGATTGGGACTGAACACAAGTCACGAGGTAAAAGTACTAACTTTCTCCTAGTTTGTTTGAATGAATATCTCACCCAATGTATTATTATATGGGACAAATAATTAACATCAAATGCAAGGTGGGCCTTCCCGTTCTTCCCATTAGCCCTTGCATATCATTTTAGGGTAACCATGTTTTTCTTCCTAATCCTTGAAAGGCAAAATGGACACACAACAAAAGTCAAAATAACAATCTTATTTGTAAGAGCTTAGTATTTCACTAAACTTACATTTTGGTGTGGTGCATACACATGAACAGAATGAGGTTTAAAATTTCATTTTTAAGGTGAAATAAATCAGTGATTCCTTTTCTCACTTTGTGTTGATTTTCTTTTTAGTTGTACAGTACTAATAAGACTTGAGAAAAAGAAAAGGGCAGAATATATCTTCTTTTACCATATCGTTGGTATAAGCTCATGGGCAGGAACAGTATGTGAAAGTTAGAGAAGGCATCTTGCCTTGGTTCTGAGTCTGTACTTGATTTAACTCAGGGTCATCGTGTGTGTGTGTGTGTGTGTGTGTGTGTGTGTGTGTGTGTGCACACGTGCATCTTTCAGCCAGGTGGATTCTAGTGAAGAGAGCTATGGGTAGGTTGACATCACTTACTATGGCTGGCACCCTGCCCCTTTTTGACCTGTAAGGAACGTTTTTGCTCATGTGTGGTCTGGGAAAGTCTCCTTGACTTTGAGAGTGAGGAATATGTGATTTTTTATCTCTTATCTGTATAGAGCTCAGCTCTTCTCTTGCTCCTGCTATTTTGGAGTATCTGTCCACAGGGAACAAATCCAGCTGCTCATCCGGGGATCCATCTATTTCTTGCCTCAGTGGGGATTTACTATTAGTGGGTGGATGAAATCCATAACTTTAAAAGTGCCCTTCACCTTTATGATTCTCTCCTGGGTAGGAGACAGACTTACTTGAATTGACAAATGGCTGAGACAAAAAGGGTGTTCCCAAGAGAGAAGAGCTATTCACAGAGGTTTGACTCAGGATCAGTTTTTTATTCCCAATAAAGAAGAATAGTTTACAGAATTGATTGTTGCCTGTCACTTAAAATTGCCTCAGCTCAGGTACCCATCTAACACTGTTTGAGTTCTTGAGGAAAAGATGTGTACAAAAAAATTAGAGAACAACTTTCAATAAAAACCGGTAAGACATTAAGGTTCAAGACATTCACAGAATGTTATGCCATAAGATGGGGATAGTTCGTTTCTGAACCACAACTCAGTTTGGGGAAAACTTGAGTACTCTAGACAAGGGTCCAGGGCATCAGCAAAAGTGACGAAAGCAGCCCACTGCTCAGGATTGATGGGAACACAGTGACTAATGGGAAAATCAAAACCCACTTGAAATGTTTAGAAAGTGAGAATTTCCCCCCTTCTCCTCCTCGTTCGTTTGGCTGGTTGAATAACTAAAATAACATAAAACAGACTGATAAGAGAAAAAAATAATTACATATAGGGGATACCCATAAGTATGGGGGAGTTCCAAAAACAGGCAAAATGAGGCATATATGTTATACTGGATTTGAAGGAGGAGGAAAGGTCTGCAGCTTCATAGAAAGTGAAAGTGAAGTGAAAGTCACTCAGTTGTGTCAAACTCTTTGCAACTCCGTGGACTGTAGTCCTTGGAATTCTCCAGTCCAGAATGCTGGAGTGGGTAGCCTTTTCCTTCTCCAGGGGATCTTCCTAACCCAGAGATCAAACTCAGGTCTCCTACAGTGCAGGCAGATTCTTTACCAGCTGAGCCACAAGCTCAGCGAGACTTCATAGAGAAGGAAGGCAATTCACAGGAAGGTGAAAAAAGACCCAACATTTGGTTAACACATGTTTGCTGGGCCATGTCGGAACAATGGGGCACAGAGAGAAATTTTAACAGAGGTTGTTATGTTCCTCCCTGTCTCCCACATCTAGTTCAGATTATGCTATAATAACTCAGGTGATACTTTTCTTTCCTGGGATGGCTCCTCTGTCTGAATTCTTTAAGGCAATTAAGGAGGAGGTGAAAAGATAAAAATTCCTGAGTCTTCTGTTTCTTCCTCATGCCAAAGAGGCATTACTATTGATGCCAACATCTCACCCTCTGTAGACTAAATTGAATCTCAGAGTTTGGGGTGGAGTTGAAAAGAATAGCTGTATTTCATTGCCAGGCAAGGAGGGACACAGTGGGCTCCTGCTCTGGAAAGCTGTGTGTCCCAACCCAGGAGGATTTGATGGGGAGTTTTATAGCAATCCCCTGGAGAATGGAAAGGCTACCCACTCTGGCCTAGAGAATTCCACGGACTGTACACTCCATGGGGTCACAAAGAGCCGGACAAGACTGAGTGACTTTCACTCACTTTATAGCCATAGTGCAAAGGTGGGGCTGCTGACAAGATGAGGGTGTGTGTTTTGTCTCAAGAGGTCTGTCTCCTGGTCTTGATGAGCTTCTGTGGACCCTTTAACCTCACTTCAGGTAGTTTCTTGGCTACTCCTTCCCTAATTAGCAACAGTTTGAATCTGCCCTTTGAAATTCAGAGCAGGTCACAGAGGCTGGAGTCTTGCCTATAAAAAGCAGAGACTGAGGGGACAAAAAGGCTCCCTGCCCAGGAGCCCCACGGGGTCCTTCTTGGTTTCAGTGTGGCAAATTTTGCTTCCCTGCAAATGGAAATACCAGTAGATGGTAATGGTTCTCAAAAGAAAGTGACTTTCCGAAAGGGAGAAGGGCCCAACCTAATGATGTTTAAATGCAATACTGTGAATGTGTTCTTTGCACAGTGGTCATAGAGCAAGAGCACTGAATTCAACTGGAAAAATGATTCTCTTCTTGGGAAAATCCCTTACCAGTTGAGGCAAACAGCCAACCTTATTAACTCCCTACAAAGCTGAGCTGTAACTCAGTATGATTTTGTTTTTACAAACAGTTAAAAAAGGCTTGGCTGATACTTTCAAAGGGGAAATTGAGACAGCAAACAGTTCTGGAGAAGGAATATTACATTTTTCAGGTTCATTTACTATGACTGCCTACCAAAGCAATTACAAACAAACCTTCCTTCTTTCCAAGATGACAATAAAAATGATAATTAGCAATCTGTCCCTTCATTTCTTCACATGTTCTTGACCTTGTCTTGCTATTTAGGGCTTATCATTTTACATATGGGCTTCCCTGGTGGCTTAAAGGGTAAAGCGTCTGCCTGCAGTGCCGGAGACATGGTTCAAACCCTGTGTGGAGAAGATCCCCTGGAGAAGGAAATGGCAACCCACTGTAGTAATCTTGCCTGGAGAATTCCAAGGATGGAGGAGCCTGGTAGGCTACAGTCCGTGGGGTCACAAAGAGTTGCACGTGACTGAGCAATTTCACTTCTCATTTTACATGATTTTTTGAAAGAACACAATTTGAATGATTTGATTTCTTCATTAGAATCATTGCTTTCTTAAATATGTTTTCTGCAGTGTTCTCTAAATAAGAAGTAGGAGAATAGAAAAGATCCCTATTACTCATTTTCCTTCAGTTCAGTTCGTTTCAGTCGCTCAGTCCTGTCCAACTCTTTGAGACCCCTTGGACTGCAGCACACCAGGCCTCCCTGTCATCACCAACTCCTGGAATTTACTCACACTCATTGAGTCGGTGATGCCATCCAACCATCTCATCCTCTGTCGTCCCCTTCTCCTCCCGCCTTCAATCTTCCTCAGCATCAGAGTCTTTTCAAACATGTCAGTTCTTTGCATCAGGTGGCCAAAGTATTGGAGTTTCAGTTTGTTTCCTTACTCTCCAGGAAATCATATAAGGTGATGAATTTGTGAATTGATGACATATTTGAAATATTTATTAGATACTTACGAGTAATAAATTCACCCATGACAGTTTAATTCAACTTATCTTACCTTTAAGATTACGCACAGGGCCCACACATGGGTTTTTGGTGTCTGACAAACCTGCAAATACAGTCTCACTCTGACATCCAGGCTAAGCCTCAGCTTTCCCAGCTGGGGATTGGTGATAATCTAACAAGGGTTTTTGTTTTTTTTTTGTTTCTTGTTTTTAAGAATAAATAAAATGAAGATCAGAAAATGTCTTGCTTAATTAGCTCTCAGATCTCAAGAGTCTTCATGTAAGTATAAAGCTAAAACAAATGACCTCAAAAAGTACACATAAATATGGCTGAAAGTCTCAAACCAGCCTGAACCTACCTCTTTAAAACTCATTGAATAAATCCATTTCTCTCCATTTTAACTTTTACTGCCTATGGTTAATGCTAGCTTTTTTCAGCTTGGATTATTCAATAGTTTCAATTGTCCTTGATCTACTATAGTGCATTGTTCATATAAACAGAAGATAGCACTTTCTCATTTGCATCTGGAGAAGGCAATGACACCCCACTCCAGTACTCTCGCCTGGAAAATCCACGGATGGAGGAGCCTGGTGGGCTGCAGTCCATGGGGTCACTAAGAGTCGGACACAACTGAGCGACTTCCCTTTCCCTTTTCACTTTCATGCATTGGAGAAGGAAATGGCAACCCACTCCAGTGTTCTTGCCTGGAGAATCCCAGGGATGGTGGAGCCTGGTGGACTGCTGTCTATGGGGTCGCACAGAGTCAGACACGACTGAAGTGACTTAGCAGCAGCAGCAGCAGCATCTAATGTGCTGAAATCCTTTCACTGGCTTTAGAATGTGTATTCCCTGGCAATAAGGGAAAATACTAGAGGAAAGTATGTGTCTGTTGCAAACGATTACTGTGCTGCCTTGGATACAAATAATTTGTTTCTTTATGGGCCTATGCTGAACTTTGGGATCTGTGTATTTACGTGGATCAATCTACCTATGAACAGTTGAGAATGACCTTATGTCTGTACCTCTGGAAAAATAGAATGTTCTAAACTGAGGCAGCAGTAATAGGAATAATACTATGGTAAGAAATTTAAAGGTATAGAAATGGTAGATGGTTATTTGTTGAGGAGTAGAGTTCTAAAGAATAGCAAGGAGAGATAAGAAAGCCTTCCTCAGCAATCAATGCAAAGAAATAGTGGAAAACAATAGAATAGGAAAGACTAGAGATCTCTACAAGAAAATAAGAGATACCAAGGGAACATTTCATGCAAAGATGGGCTCGATAAAGGACAGAAATGGTATGGATCTAACAGAAACAGAAGATATTAGGAAGAGGTGGCAAGAATACACAGAAGAACTGTACAAAAAAGATCTTCATGACCCAGATAATCACAATGGTGTGATCACTGACCTAGAGCCAGACATCCTGGAATGTGAAGTCAAGAGGGCCTTAGGAAGCATCACTACAAACAAAGGTAGTGGAGGTGATGGAATTCCAGTTGAGCTATTTCAAATCCTGAAAGATGATGCTGTGAAAGTGCTGCACTCAATATACCAGCAAATTTGGAAAACTCAGCAGTGGCCACGGGACTGGAAAAAGTCAGTTTTCATTCCAATCCCAAAGAAAGGCAATGCCAAAGAATGCTCAAACTACCGCACAATTGCACTCATCTCACACTCTAGTAAAGTAATGCTTAAAATTCTCCAAGCCAGGCTTCAGCAATACGTGAACTGTGAACTTCCTGATGTTCAAGCTGGTTTTAGAAAAGGCAGAGGAACCAGAGATCAAATTGCCAACATCCGCTGGATTATGGAAGAAGCAAGAGAGTTTCCAGAAAATATCTGCTTTGTTGACTATGCCAAAGCCTTTGACTGTGTGGAACACAATAAACTGGAAAATTCTGAAAGAGATGGGAATACCAGACCACCTGACCTGCCTCTCGAGAAATCTGTATGCAGGTCAGGAAGCAACAGTTAGAACTAGACATGGAACAACAGACTGATTCCAAATAGGAAAAGGAGTATGTCAGTGCTGTATATTTATTTAACTTATTAACTTAACGTACTTATTTAACTTCTATGCAAAGTGCATCATGAGAAATTCTGGGCTGGAAGAAGCACAAGCTGGAATCAAGATTGCCAGGAGATATACCAATAACCTCAGATATGCAGATGACATCACCCTTAAGGACGGAAAGCAAGGAAGAACTAAAGAGCCTCTTGATGAAAGTCAAAGAGGAGAGTGAAAAAGTGGGCTTAAAGCTCAACATTCAGAAAACTAAGATCATGGCATCCAGTCCCATCACTTCATGGCAAATAGGTGGGGCAACAGTGGAAACGGTGGCAGACTTTATTTTTCCGGGCTCCAAAATCACTGTAGATGTGATTGCAGCCATGATGCTTACTTCTTGGAAGGAAAGTTATGACCAACCTAGACAGCATATTAAAAAGTGAGACATTACTTTGTCAACAGAGGTCCATCTAGTCAAGGCTATGGTTTTTCCAGTGGTCATGTGTGGATGTGAGACTTGGACTGTGAAGAAAGCTGAGTGCAGAAGAATTGATGCTTTTGAACTGTGGTGTTGGAGAAGTCTCTTGAGAGTCCCTTGGACTGCAAGGAGATCCAACCAGTCCATCCTAAAGGACATCAATCCTGGGTGTTCATTTGAAGGACTGATGCTAAAGCTGAAACTCCAATACTTTGGCCACCTGATGCGAAGAGCTGACTCACTCACTGGAAAAGACCTTGATTCTGGGAAAGATTGAGGGTGGGAGGAGAAGGGGACAACAGAGGATGAGATGGTTAGATGGCATCACCAACTCAATGGACATGAGTTTGAGTAAATTCCGGGAGTGTGTGATGGACAGAGAGTCCTGGTGTGCTGCGGTTCATGGGGTCGCAAAAAGTCAGACACGACTGAGCAAGTGAACTGAAACAGTGGAATAAAGTTTAGATTTAGAAGCACATAATTGGTTGTAAGGTGTCATGAAAATACAAAGGATTCTGAATGTATTAGGGTGAGAATATGTTTAACATCACATGTTATGGTTGGGGGTAGCTATCTAGGCTGTTGTAAAATATACAGTGCTATTGAGAGGTGTTTAAATCAGAGACAGTTTTGAAAGTGATCAGGACATGGAAGATATGTGAAGGAACCAGGTGAAGTGAATGGGATCGTTTAAGCACAGCCAGTGGAGAGCAATAAGTAGACCAGAGATATATTCATCATTATACCATTATCTCTTGTCTGGACTGTGCATTTACCTACTGCTACAGCCTTGGCGCTTCTACCATTGTCCTGATTTAGTACAGTCTCAGTCCAGCTACAAATGAAAACAAGTTAGATTACCTTACTCCCCTGCTCAAACCTCCCAAGGGCTCCCAATCTTACTCAAATTAAAAAAGCCAGTGTCCTTTCAATGTACACCAGGTCTTTGTGATCTACTAGCTCCTCCCTCATGTGCTTTCATCTCCTTTGGATACCTGACTCCTTTTCTTCCAGACAGTCATCTTCCTTCTCTCCTTCCAGTGAGCCGTGGACAGCCTTTGCAGAGGCTCTTTCTTCTACTTAGAATATTATTTTCCTTGAAAGCTGCATCTCTTTCTTACTCTATTCCTTCCTTCAGATCTTTGCTCAAATGTTGATTTTTTTCAACACATTTTAGTTTTGACATTTTGAAAACTGTCAGGTCCCCAAGCAGCATGGAACTCCCTAGCCTTATTTCCTGCTTATGTTACTCCATAAATATTATGACCTTTTATTATGCATGTATCATCATTGATGTGTGTATTGGCTATCTCTCTCCATCAAATTATAAACTTGATGGAGACAGGGATTGTGCTTCCTTCCTTCACTACTATATTCATAACATTTCAAACAGTGCCTGGTACACAAGAGGCAACCTGTAAATGATTGCTGAAGGACTGAATGAAGAAATGAATGAGTGAAATCTGGAGACAGCCAATGTCTTAGGTGATAGCTGAAGGAGAGGTTTTCTCCATCTGAAAGACAATATCAAAAAGTACATGTCAAAAAATACCTTGCTGGAAGTAGACATAGTGTAGATAGCTTTCTTCAGTTTTATTTCCCCCGTTTAGTCAGCAATCTAAGAGGCTCAGTTGTGAGCTCACGTGTTTCTGGAATCTTGTTTCTCATGTACCAAGTGTTTGGCTGGCAGGATTACATGAACCTGTTCAGGTCAGCAGTGTCCTTTACTTGCTCTGATAATACAGACTCTTGGAAAAAATCAACTTAGCAGCACAACTTTCCAGTTTCTCTTGGTGTTTGTATTAACCCTTAGCTAAATTGTAAAAGGCTTTATTGTAGGGACTAAGTACTTTCCTTCTTTTCATACACTCTGGTTCTAGGCACATAAATAAAGGTGGATTGGCTGAAAATTCATTCATTCTTATAATAAATATTTGTTCTTTATGATGTTTCAATGAAAATGTTATAATGAAAAGTAATTATGTTTCTGTTTTATCAAGAACACTAGAATTAAAGTCAGAAAACCTGGCTTTCAATCTCCAGTGATCTACATTTTACATTAAATTGAAATATAATTGACTTACAATATTTTACTAGTTTCAGGTATATAGCAAAGTGATTCAGTTTTATATATATGTGTGTATTTTATAAATATATATATAAATTTATATATATTTAAATTTATATTTAAATATAAATATGTATATTGGATATAAATATATGCAATATATATATGTTGCATTCAAATTATTTTCCATTGTGGTTACTACAAGACACTGAATATAGTTCCGTATGTGTGTGTGTATGTGTGTTAGTCGCTCAGTTGTGTCTGACTCTTTGTGACCCCACGGATTATAGCCAACCAGGCTTCTTTGTCCATGGAATTCTCCAAGCAAGAATACTGGAGTGGATTGCCATTCCCTTCTCCAGAGGATCTTCCAGACCCAGGGTTTGAACCCTGGTTTCCTGCATCACCAGCAGATTCTTTACCGTTTGAGCAACAGGGAAATCCTAAAGTGAAAGTCGCTCAATGGTGTCTGACTCTGCAACCCCATGGACTATACAGTTCATTGGATTCTCCAGGCCAGAATACTGGAGTGGGTAGCCTTTCCCTTCTCCAGGGGATATTCCCTACCTAGGTATCAAACCCAGGTCTCCTGTATTGCAGGCAGATTCTTTACCAGTTGAGCTACAAGGGAAGCCCAAGAATACTGGAGTGGGTAGCCTATCCCTTCTCCAGTGGATCTTCCTGACCCAGGAATTGAACCAGGGTCTCTTGCATTGCAGGCAGATTCTTTACCAACTGAGCAATCAGGGAAACCCTTTTTTTTTTTTTTTGGCATCCCTGGATGCCCTGTGCTATACAGTAAAACCTTGTTGTTTATACTGGTGTGTATGTTTTAATCCAATACTCCTAATTTATCCCCTCTCCTTTGATAACTATAAATTTGCTTTTTACCTCTGTGAATCTGTTTCTGTTTTGTAAATAAGTTCATTTATGTATTCTTTTTATATTTCACATTCAAAGAACATCATATTTGTTTTTCTGTCTGACATACTTCACTCAGTATGATAATATTTAAATACATCCATACTACTGCAAATGGCAAAGTTTCTTTCTTTTTTATGACTAATATTCCATCATTCTTGGGCATGAGTGTGTGTGTGTGTGCGTGTGTTGGTGCACGTGTGTATATATACAAATACATAATCTCACATGTTCTTCATCCATTCATCTGTTGATTGATGTTCAGATTGCTTCAATGTCTTGGCTATTAAGAATCATTCTATTATGAACATTTGAGTGCATGTATCTTTTCAAATTAGAGTTTTCATTATTTTTGGTTGTATGCCCAGGAATGGGATTGCTAGATTATATAGTAGCTCTCTCTTTAGTTTTTTAAGCAACTTCCATAATGTTTTCCACAGCGACTGCATCAATTTACATTTCCACCAATCATGTGGGAGGGGTCCCTTTTCTCCACATCCTTTCTAGCATTTATTATTTTTAGACATTTTGGTGATAGCTTTTCTGACCAGTCTGAGCTGATATCTCACTGTAGTTTTAATATGCATTTCTAGCATCACTAAGATGCTCAATACTAATACTGAGTGATACTGAGCATCTTTTTATATGCCTGTTGGCCATCTGTATGTCATCTTTGGAGAAATGTCTATTTAGGTCTTCTGCTTATTTTTTGATGATGACTTTGGAAGAGGCACATATTTCTTAGTGCCTCCATTTTCTCACTTCTTCAACGTGGTCATAATATCAGTCTGGCCTTACTTGACACAACTAGTGTGGAATTTAATGACATAATTCTGAAATGACTTTGTGACTTGTAAAATCTCATGAATTGTATTTATTATATAAAACTGTGTACAAAGAAACTGTTTCCCCTAGAATTCTTCAGATCCTCTAAATCAGACAGTTCTGGGCTTGGTCTGTGAAAGATACATCTTAAAAATATCCAATCTATTGTGAAGTAATTAGCCTGCAATTAAAATAAATAAATTAATTTACAAAAAAAATCCAATCTACCTAAAATGTAATTTTGTTCCAGAATTGTCATTATGATGTCTTCCAGTATGATTAGCTTGAGAGGTTGAGATGAACATGTGATGAAATGTTTTTCTGGAGTGACTAAAGGTGTATCTGGTGTTATTCAAAGGTGCTGCTTGTCTCAGAGGAGATAATAGTTTCATTTTATAACTTATCCATTTCTCCTAGAAGAAGGTCTAGGAATGAATCAATATATATACATATATATATATACATACATACATACATATATATATGTCCTTTACCTCCTGATTGATTTTGAAGATGATGTTCTTAGTTATCTCTGAGCGAAACAGAAGAGAAGGAATGGCTTAAGTGTGAAAACTGTGTAAATATTTTATTTTCTCTTATAAAGAGAGTTGTGAACTGATATCAATAGAGGATGAAGGAGAGGTATACTTCAGAGACAGGACCAAACAGATGGGAAAGTTCAAAACATACAGACCAATGTGGCTCAGTCCTTGGCATGGGGCTCTTTGGAAAGTCTAGTTAATAAATTCTTCTGAAAGAAGGGAATTTGGTATTATAAGGGAGTATACTATTGGAGTGAGGGTTGACACATTAAACTGATCAAAGAAAACCTCTGATTCTAACAAAGAAGCCTGCAACTGAGACCAAGTTTTCTATTATTGTTGTCTGCATTGTCTCACAAACCATCAATTAAATATCTCTTCAAGAAAGTTCTGAAAATTTCTAAGTGTTTTGCATCTGACTTTCTAGAAATAGTCCTTTTCTTCTTAGAATGAACTACATTCCCCTTACACATCATGTGGCGGAGATACCATTCTGGGACCACTGATGTTCATTCAAAGTACAGTACCGTAGTAGGTCACTGCATTTCTGGGTCAGGGTCTTTGCCTTAGAGGTGCGGTTATGTCATCATGTGACTGCCCTCAAATTCCATGGAACGAACTGCAAAATCTTCACATGCGTAAGGGGCAAGAGAGTGACTGATACTCAGGTGCTATCTTTAGTTGAGAAATCAGACCACCAAGAAGAGAAAGTATTTACAGTAGCAGGTCTATACACTTTGCCTCTGAAGAAAACCTAAGTGGGACACACACACAGTAATTAGCGGCGCCTTGGGCAGCCTGCATTTAGGGCTGAGAGAGTAAGAAGGAGAAACCAGTTCTGCGGAGCGATGGCGTCTAACGCAGTCCCCTGTATCGTTAGAGACGCATTGACTGGGTCAAGGTGTTTGCATCAGGTTGTGCTTCCTTCTCCTATGGACTGAGTTGGAAATTGACTACTCACTTAATACTTTGATAAGTGATGTGCGCTGGGCTAAGTGTGGGGATTTGGGCAAACAAAACATTATGGAAGAAACTTCCACAGAACTCTGTCTATTCAGAAAGGTGATTCTCAGACCAATAATTTTATTTGTGTTGAGTATGTGATAGAAGACTCTAGGATACACTAGGACTGGCCAACAAGGGTAGCTGTCCTTTGTTTGAGGGTTTCAGGAAAGATACTGTGCCAAACCCAGGATTTAAAATTTGAGCTCTCTACTTCCATGGTTTATTAAACCTCAGTCGAGTACTCTCTTCAGATACAGCAATACTGCTGATGGTAGGAATGCATTCACTGGCATGTGGTCAAGCTTTGGTATGCTGTCAGACTCTTCTTGCTTTTGAATTAATGCAATGGGACATAGTTTAGAGGAACCAAGCAGCCTGGCCAGTGGCCATGTATAGTGCAATCTCTGACCTTATCTGTTAAATGAAAACATGGCATCCCTACTTCCCAATTTAAATGTGGACTGAAATACTGTTTATAGACTATGAAACCAGGGTTAGTACTTACTAATGTTACTTCTGATTCCCTGAGTCCTTTAACAATCTAGTAAGCTGTTATCTATGAATTTACTTGATTCATTTTTATTTATGTACTTTTTTATTGAAGTATAGTAGCTTTACAATTGGAGAAAGCAATGGCACCCCACTCCAGTACTCTTGCCTGGAAAATCCCATGGATGGAGGAGCCTGGTAGGCTGCAGTCCATGGGGTCATTAAGAGTTGGACACGACTGAGTGACTTCACTTTCCCTTTTCACTTTCATGCATTGGAGAAGGAAATGGCAGCCCACTCCAGTGTTCTTGCCTGGAGAATCCCAGGGATGGGGGAGCCTAGTGGGCTTCGGACACGACTGAAGTGACTTAGCAGCAGCAGCAGCTTTACAATGTTTTGTTAGTTTCTAATGTATAACACAGTGAATCAGCTATATATATACATATATCTCCTATCTACATAAATAGCTACATATATATATACACATACATACATATATATATCTCTTCCCAGGTGTCTCAGTGGTTAAAAAAAAAAAAAACAAAACTCCACCTGCCAAGCAGGAGACAAAAGTTTGATCCCTGGGGTGGGAAGATATCCTGGAGAAGGAAACAGCAACCCACTCCAGTTTTCTTGCCTGGAAAATCCCATGGACAGAGGATCCTGGAAGGCTACAGTCCATGGAGTTGCAACGAGTTGGACACAACTTAATGACTAAATCACAACCCCGTTTTCTGCATTTCCTTCACATTTAGGTCATCAGAGAGCACTGAGTAGAGTTCCTTATACTATACGGTAGGTTCTCATAGTTATATATTTTATGCATCATCTCAGTATTGTATATACATCCATCCCAACCTCCCAATTCATCCCACCACTCTCCTTTCCCCTTCGTGTCCATATGTTTGTTCTCTGCACATGTGTTGGTTCACTTTTCAAAGAAGGCTAATTTCCAGGCCTCTCTGCCCTCTATGAATGACCCATCAAATGACTTCTAATAAGGCTCTCACTGAGTTCTGCTTCAGGTTCTCAGCCGAATGTTCTTGTGCTGAGAAGAGCTAGCCCAGAGCCTTTCAGATAGAGCAGTGGCTCACACCCGGATGGACGACACGGACACCAGCACATCTGTAGGTGGTACTTTCCTCCAGGGTAACATGTTTTCCTGAGTTTATGGATGAGTTCTTCAGCCTGTGATGTAGTCAAAGGTATCCTGTTCATGAGCGGCATAGCACTTCAGATGGCAAGGCACGATAGTGCATTTCTGAACAGCGTTCTTAACGTGTGAAAGATAAAACAACGTGACCCCGAGGGCAAATTGATAATTGTGGCAAGCTTAGTGCTTCCCACTAATGTATGGAGATAGGTTAGTTTATATTTCCCCACAGGTGTCTGTCTACTAGACTGATGATGTTAAGCAGAATAACAAAATCTGCATTTAAATGAATGTATTATAACATGGAAAAGTGGAGCTCGAATACAAAGCAAGCACCCTCATGTTTGGGAAAATAATGAAGTACAGGACCTTGGAGTCTGTTGGGACACGCTTGCCTATGATCTATGGTCTTCTTGGTGAGCGGCTCTTACAGACCCTCCTGGGTTCCATCTAACGAGGACAGGATGATTCTACCCCACCGTGCATGACATTTCTTCTTTTTTTCTTCACTCTGACTGGATTAATGTTTCTAATAAATTAGGAGGAATGCTAAGGAAGAAAGGGCACCAAAATGGAAAATTCAGTGAAGCACAGACCCTGTGGGCCCAGAGGTAAACTGCTTTTATTGTTATTGTTGTTGTTTTTAGTGAAAGTAATGACCTAGCTATCTTTGTTATAAATATTGCACAGTTAATTTTGGAATATAAAGTAAGCCCCACTACTTAAAGGCCTACTGTCTTCTTCCCTGGACTTAAATAGAAGCAGAGGTAAAATTCAAAATATTTTAGTGTGAAACTGATAGCAATTAATGAGGAAGGATGGCAGAATCCTTGCAGTCCCCGGATACACCAGATGTTAAGTCTTTCTTTGAATAATGGGGAAATCTGAGGACCTAGAGAAAGGGCCAGAGTGGTGGTCATGGGCATCCTGAGAGCCTGTGGCTGTTTACCAACTGATTGGGAAGTATTGGGTTGGCCAAAAAGTTCATTATGATTTTTCCATGAGATGTTACAGAAAAATCTGAACAAACTTTCTGGACAACCCAATATGTCATTATTGTAACAACTGGTATCACTGTGATATACACACTGCTGCTGCTGCTAAGTCACGTCCGTCGTGTCCAACTCTGTGCAACCCCATAGATGGCAGCCCACCAGGCTCCTCCATCCCTGGGATTCTCCAGGCAAGAATACTGGAGGCATCAACCCTGAATAGGAAAACTGTTGAGTTCTACTTTCCTCTCAAGTTGGGAAACAGAAAGTTTCAGGCAAGTGATCATATTAGATTAAGGCAGAAGCCATGCCAAGATTCAGTCTGGGCTCTGCTTGACTCGTGAAAGTCAGCTCATCTCCCTGATGTTCTTTTTCCTTAGGATTGGCTTGAGAATACTACTAGTGAAGAGAAAAGTGAAAGTAGGAGTCACTCAGTTGTGTCCAACTGTTTGTGACCCCATGGGCTGCTACCCGCTAGACTCCTCTGTCCAGAGAATTCTCCAGGCAAGAATGCTACAGTGGGTTGCCATTCCCTTCTCCAGGGGATCTTCCCAACCCAGAAATTGAACCCAGGTCTCCTGTGTTGCAGGCAGATTCTTTACCATCTGAGCCACCAGGGAGGCCCCAAGGATGCTACCACCTGCTTGATAAAGCTGATGGGAGGAAAAGATGAGATGATGGCATGGGATGCTACAGTGAAAGTGTGAAGCTTGGTACAGTGCAGTGGCGGTAAAGGATGCCTCCTTTACAGTGACTTTTCAGTGTGGAGGAGTCTTTCCCACTCTCACTTTAGAGCATCTTTGGAGGCACTGAGCATCTAGATGCTCTACATTCTATGGCCAGGGTGTGGTTAGGAAACCCAAGGTAGGAAGAAGTCATGCTGACACATTGCAATTTAAATTCTTAAGAATACCATAAGGGTATTTAATGGTTGGAGTTCATTTCTTTTAGATAATCGGTTACTAAGAGACTGTGCAAGAAACCTTACAGCCTGAATCCCCAGCTTTGCCTTGATTTCTTTTTCAAGACAAGTGACTCCAGTTTTCTTCTTTCATGCTTTCCAAACACCTTCTTCCAACAACTTCCTTTTTGCTTGGATCTACCAGAGCAGGTTTTGTTACATGAAATCACAGAACCTTAACTGACACAACAATTGATTACTGTATTTACAGAGACATGACCCGATGGTTTTCAGAGAAATACAATTATCGCTGCACGGGTCTGTTCTCTGTCTGATTGGAGTTTATTCCCTTTCTTTCCTCCCCTCCCTTCCTTGCTCTATGTATCCTTTGTTTCTACTTTCAGTCGTGTTATCAGTCGATCCTGTGTCTTCTCAGCAAGTCAGCTCTGAAATAACCCACCAATTTCATAGAATTTGCGTGCTTGGGGGACAGATTTGCAGAAATGATCTGTACAATGTTGTATATGTTAACCTGCAAACCAGGACGTGAAAAAAGAATAAACCAGTCACATACATACATTCTTAGGTAAAGCTCAGCTTCTATGTAAGGGTTGACCATGCTGAATAATGTCTACTCCCAGTGAAGTACTTTTCTTGATTCAAGCCATCATCGGGTCCCAGGGCTTTCACCCAGCAACTCAGGTGGTGCTGTCTCTTGACTAATTTTGGTGCCTTTGTGAAGTTATCAATACAGTTACACTCAGCAGTGCAGGTAAGATAGGCTGTAAAGATCACTGTTCATGTCAAAATGTAATCGTGAGGTGGAAATTATGTTCAGAACAATGCTGTCCCAAGTCTATTAAGGAGGAAGAAAAAGAGAATAAAAGGGGGAAAACGTGCTGTCATGATACCCTGTGTAATGGTCTCGAGCCATGCTGGGTCCTGACAGTTGGTGGAGAGGGATTAAACTGGGACTATGCCTTTGCTGACTTGTACAGCTGTTCTCAGGAGAGATACTGGTTCTCCTGGGATGGGGGTAACAGTAAAAAGTGCCAAGTCTGAGGAAGCTGGGATGATCTGGGCATGGCTTGATTCAAAGAAGTACAATAAAGGGAGAAAGGGGGTGTGGACAGAGCACACTGTGGGCCAACTTCACCCCAAGCAGAAGGCTTTGGAACTCAACACTTCTATCTGTGAAGAAGGAAAAGAGGATCAGGTCTGAAGTCAAAGAATATTGGAGCAGGTTCAGCCTCCAGTTTTGGAGAGAGCTGGTGTGGGATACCCACGTCTAGTTAGCAAGAACAGACTGCAGTGAAGACACAGGTGGCCAACCCTGAAACTAGGGTGGTTCTGCAGGTGCTTCCCCTTGCTCTGCCACACAGCTTGTCTGGCTAGGTGCCTGTCCTGGGAGCTTCCGCATGACCACTAGGTCATCCTAGAGCAGGTAGTAACCACAAGTGAAATATCTGGGGCTAGGCTTACAGTGTGTTCCTTACGTGTTCCAGATTTATGCTTGTTTCTCCTCTGTGCAGAAAATAACTCTATTTTGAAAGGAAGAAAGGCACATATAGAAGTGGTAAGTTTCTTTTAGCAGAGAAGGCGATGGCCCCACTCCAGTACTCTTGCCTGGAAAATCCCATGGATAGAGGAGCCTGGTAAGCTGCAGTCCATGGGGTCTCTAAGAGTCGGACACGACTGAGAGACTTCCCTTTACCTTTTCACTTTCATGCACTGGAGAAGGAAATGGCAACCCACTCCATTGTTCTTGCCTGGAGAATCCCAGGGACGGTGGAGCCTGGTGGGCTGCCGTCTCTGGGGTCGCACAGAGTCGACATGACTGAAGCGACTTAGCAGCAGCAGCAGTAGCAGTTTCTTTCAGTATGTTTTCTCTAACCACATGCTAAGAGAGAGAGAAAAAATAAATAGAAGGTCTGATAAGCCAGCTTAGATTGTGATAAAGGACTTTACTGGAGAAAACATTGTCAAATTAGAGAATTTTGCCTATCCAATAGCTTTTTCTAATGACATATTTTCTCAACAACATTATTTTGGAAACCAATTAAATAAAAGGCTTTGTAATTAAATGTTCTAAGGTTTAAATTGGGTTCCTATGGGGTTTCATGGGCATTTAATAGTTTGAGTATTTTCCCACATGAAATCAATATTTCCCTGAAATCTGTGGGAATGTACTATTCATTCTAATAGAGTCAATTAAAATGTTTACATGTTATAAACTGTAAACTAAGCATAGGATGCACTGTTTCCAGCCATGGCATGAATATCAGAATTTTAGATTGGCCATTACGTATGGGGAGTCAAAGTATGTCAGATATAACAGATATATAACCATCCTCTGGTGAAATTAACTTTATTCTGCTTACACCAAAATTAGTAGGGACTTCAATTTGAAAATGAAAGCAGAAGGGATGTATGATAGAAGTTAAAACATCATTATCCCAAAACCAGTAGTAAAATTAAAAAGCTGAAAACCAGCATTGAAACACCAAAAATCCAAATAGGTTGAATTACTCCAAAGAGGCAATCAGTATCCAAGATGATAATAACAAATCATTGAAAATGAATACCAAGTAATGTGTTTGAGATTTATGGCAAAGACTGCATCTGAGGTATGATCTACACTTAGACCGTTAAGTGTAGGCTCCTCAAAGGCCAGTGGGCTGGAAGGTTTGCATAGACCTGTATTTAGTGCTGTTAAGTGAAGTGAAAGTCACTCCGTCGTGTTCGATTCTTTGCGACCCCTTGGACTATATCAGTTCAGTCCAGTCGCTCAGTTGTGTCCGACTGTTTGCAATCCCATGAATCGCAGCACACCAGGTCTCCCTGTCCATCACCAACTCCCGGAGTTCACTCAAACTCATGTCCATCGAGTCGGTGATGCCATCCAGCCATCTCATCCTCTGTGGAATTCTCCAGGCCAGAATCCTGGAGTAGGTAGCCATTCACTTCTCCAGGGGATCTTCCCAACCCAGGGATCAAACCCAGGTCTCCCACATTGAGGTGGATTGTTTACCAGCTGAGCCACCAGGGAAGCCCTACTGCTCTTAACCACTCACTAAATATCCTACTCACTTAAATTCAAACCACAGATTTTCTTATTTGAATAGGACACTCTTGTCTAGGTCAAATGCTGAGGGTAGGATGTTGGAATCCAGATAGGATGTTAGAATGACGAGCATAAACTGGAGCTATCCCAGGTGAATCCTGACAGTGGTCACCTTAATGATAATCTATTGGTGATCCTTGGGCCACCTTTCAAATGAAGAGTTTTCGGTGTGGAATAAAAACCAGAATGATGAAGTATTCATTCTTTGTTTTCTCTCCTGACACACTTTTTCCTGGTGACCTTATATGCATACTCACAAGTTAACTTTCTGGTTTCTAATGGCATCTAAAGATTCATCTCAGCCTTCTCTCTGTTAAGCTCAGACTCCACGGGTTTTCTAGGTACTCTCCCAGGGTTTTCCATCAGTAGCTCCATCTCAACACTCCTAAAAAGACTCATTGTCTTTATCCCCAAAACTCCTTCCATGGCTTTGTTTCCTGTCTAACTAGTTCCACCTCTCCTTATCACCCTTCCACTTCACTAAGCAAAAAATGACCGGAAAATTAGACATTTCAATTGTGAAGAGTGAGGACTTAAAATATTTTGAAATAATTATGATGCTAAAAATAGTTCTGTGTTTTTTGTTGTGAGTTATAAGAGGCCCCATTCAGTGATCCCCAGGTTGTCATGATTGAGTCCTCGAAGGGGAGCCATACCACAGTGATTTTCAAGAGCAAGGTATAGGCACAAACCAATCAGAACACGTCTCAACAAATTACAGTAGGGGGTAGCCACAAACAATCAGTGTGCCCTTGTGGATCATAACAGCTGAACATTATCCTTGAAGTTGAAAA
Source organism: Bos taurus (assembly GCF_002263795.3). Taxonomy (NCBI): domain Eukaryota; kingdom Metazoa; phylum Chordata; class Mammalia; order Artiodactyla; family Bovidae; genus Bos; species Bos taurus. The sequence continues at coordinate 37,590,405 of NC_037355.1, forward strand.
GTCTTACTTATAGCTTAGAAGGGGCCTTCCCTGGTGGCTCAGTGGTAGAGAATCCGCCTGCAATACAGGAGACTCAGGTTTGACCCCTGGTTCAGGAAGATCCCTTGGAGGAGGAAATGGTTACCTACTCTAGTATTCTTGCCTGGAAAATCCCATGGACAGAGGAGCCTGGTGGGCTACAGTCCATAGGGCCACAAAAGAATTGTACATGACTTAATGACTAAAAAACAACTGCTCAGAAGAGATACTAGGGAAGAGGCGATACTAACTGGCCCTTCAGTCCCCTCCACTGATTCACATTTCTAAAATGCACATTGTATTAGTTAATTCCCTGTTGAAAAATTACGAAATTACGATATGTATGGTCAGGCTGTGCTCCTTCGTCATCTCATGTTCTTACATACTCCACCTCCATCGCCCTGGCTATTCTCTACTGTGCACTAGCCTTTCCTCCTACCAGCCCCATTTTCCAGGCCGCCTTGCTCCTGTTTCCTCATACACATAGTTTATTCCTTTTGCACTGCGATCCCTGTCCTGTTCACCAGCCACCCACTCCTGATCTAGCAGCCCCTTTCTTGTACAGTGAATTCTAACTCGTCCTTCAAATTTTAGCTCATATATACAATTTTCAATTGAGTATTCCTTTACCCTAAACCCCTTCCCCCTCTCAGCAGGATTAATCACTTACTTCCATTATTCCCTGTATATACGTCTTACAGCCCTCATCATATGCTCCTCCAATTATATCTGTGTCTCCCTCCATCATCAGACAGTGAGCTCCCAGAGAGCATCAGATTAGTCACATCATTTTCTCCATGTGCATCTGGTAGATGTCAGCCAGTATTTGTTTAATGCATTTCAGATTCTCAGCAGTGTGTTGCTGAGAGCCCAGTGCCCATGGACCTTCACTGAGGCAAGGCCCTGTTGGTGAAGCATGGCCCTGTCTCCGCTTAGACATTTAGGTAGAGGCCTGCATCCAGCCCCTTCCCTTGATAGTGGTTTCAGTCAACTCTGATCAGGCAGTAGATGCTTCTTGAAAATGGGACTTTTGGAGAAGCTTTCCATGGGAATGATCTGATTAGGTACCATCTTTGTGTCAAAGCCCAGAACAGCAACAAGAGACATGGCTACTGTAGCTGAAAGAGGCAAAGAGGAGAAACAGTGATCCCTGGAGTCCAGCTGACAGTGTGAGTCATAGAAGAGAGAGGGTATAAAGTGGAGCAGACCCAGGCCATGCTCTTCTCCTTTTGTTTTCCTCTCCTCTCATCCTCCTATCTCGCTATTGTCTCCCATTTACCAGATGCAACTGAAGACAGAGTGCCAGGAAACCCCGGGTAATGTACCCTTTAAGGTCAGCCTCTGGGCACAGAACAGGGCAGAAAAGAACAGAGAATAAATATAGGTAAAGAGAAGATGGAGAAAAACTACCACAGAGACAGAGTCCCCAATGTGCTCAGGATGTTTTTTTTTTTTTTAATGAGGATTAATATATTGGAGTTCATTGGCATGCATGTTACAGTCTGTCAATTCCTTTATTAACACAAGTACTATAAACATAAAACATAATAGTTCCATTAATATAGCTATTTTCTTTGTAATTCTTGTTATGGTCATATTGCCAAAAGGACATATTTGGTGATCTTATTTTTATGTATCTGTCTCTTTTTTTCCCCTTGTTCTTTAATATTCTTTTTTTTTTTTCTAATTTTATTTTATTTTTAAACTTTACATAATTGTATTAGTTTTGCCAAATATCAAAATGAATCCGCCACAGGTATACATGTGTTCCCCATCCCGAACCCTCCTCCCTCCTCCCTCCCCATACCATCCCTCTGGGCCGTCCCAGTGCACCAGCCCCAAGCATCCAGCATCATGCATCGAACCTGGACTGGCAACTCGTTTCCTACATGATATTTTACATGTTTCATTGCCATTCTCCCAAATCTTCCCACCCTCTCCCTCTCCCACAGAGTCCATAAGACTGTTCTATACATCAGTGTCTCTTTTGCTGTCTCGTACACTGGGTTATTGTTACCATCTTTCTAAATTCCATATATATGCGTTAGTATACTGTGTTTATGTTTTTCCTTCTGGCTTACTTCACTCTGTATAATAGGCTCCAGTTTCATCCACCTCATTAGAACTGATTCAAATGTATTCTTTTTAATGGCTGAGTAATACTCCATTGTGTATATGTACCACAGCTTTCTTATCCATTCATCTGCTGATGGACATCTAGGTTGCTTCCATGTCTTGGCTATTATAAACAGTGCTGCGATGAACATTGGGGTACACGTGTCTCTTTCCTTTCTGGTTTTCTCAGTGTGTATGCCCAACAGTGGGGTTGCTGGATCATAAGGCAGTTCTATTTCCAGTTTTTTAAGGAATCTCCACACTGTTCTCCATAGTGGCTGTACTAGTTTGCATTCCCACCAACAGTGTAAGAGGGTTCCCTTTTCTCCACACCCTCTCCAGCATTTATTATTTGTAGACTTTTGGATCGCAGCCATTCTGACTGGTGTGAAATGGTACCTCATAGTGGTTTTGATTTGCATTTCTCTGATAATGAGTGATGTTGAGCATCTTTTCATGTGTTTGTTAGCCATCTGTATGTCTTTTTTGGAGAAATGTCTATTTAGTTCTTTGGCCCATTTTTTGATTGGGTCGTTTATTTTTCTGGAGTTGAGCTGTAGGAGTTGCTTGTATATTTTTGAGATTAGTTGTTTGTCGGTTGCTTCATTTGCTATTATTTTCTCCCATTCTGAAGGCTGTCTTTTCACCTTGCTAATAGTTTCTTTTGATGTGCAGAAGCTTTTAATTTTAATTAGGTCCCATTTGTTTATTTTTGCTTTTATTTCCAATATTCTGGGAGGTGGGTCATAGAGGATCCTGCTGTGATGTATGTCGGAGAGTGTTTTGCCTATGTTCTCCTCTAGGAGTTTTATAGTTTCTGGTCTTACGTTTAGATCTTTAATCCATTTTGAGTTTATTTTTGTGTATGGTGTTAGAAAGTGGTCCAGTTTCATTCTTTTACAAGTGGTTGACCAGATTTCCCAGCACCACTTGTTAAAGAGATTGTCTTTAATCCATTGTATATTCTTGCCTCCTTTGTCGAAGATAAGGTGTCCATATGTGCGTGGATTTATCTCTGGGCTTTCTATTTTATTCCATTGATCAATATTTCTGTCTTTGTGCCAGTACCATACTGTTTTGATAACTGTGGCTTTGTAGTAGAGCCTGAAGTCAGGTAGGTTGATTCCTCCAGTTCCATTCTTCTTTCTCAAGATCGCTTTGGCTATTCGAGGTTTTTTGTATTTCCATACAAATTGTGAAATTATTTGTTCTAGCTCTGTGAAGAATACTGTTGGTAGCTTGATAGGGATTGCGTTGAATCTATAAATTGCTTTGGGTAGTATACTCATTTTCACTATATTGATTCTTCCAATCCATGAACATGGTATATTTCTCCATCTATTAGTGTCCTCTTTGATTTCTTTCACCAGTGTTTTATAGTTTTCTATATATAGGTCTTTAGTTTCTTTAGGTAGATATATTCCTAAGTATTTTATTCTTTCCGTTGCAATGGTGAATGGAATTGTTTCCTTAATTTCTCTTTCTGTTTTCTCATTATTAGTGTATAGGAATGCAAGGGATTTCTGTGTGTTGATTTTATATCCTGCAACTTTACTGTAGTCATTGATTATTTCTAGTAATTTTCTGGTGGACTCTTTAGGGTTTTCTATGTAGAGGATCATGTCATCTGCAAATAGTGAGAGTTTTACTTCTTCTTTTCCAATTTGGATTCCTTTTATTTCTTTTTCTGCTCTGATTGCTGTGGCCAAAACTTCCAAAACTATGTTGAATAGTAATGGTGAAAGTGGGCACCCTTGTCTTGTTCCTGACTTTAGAGGAAATGCTTTCAATTTTTCACCATTGAGGATAATGTTTGCTGTGGGTTTGTCATATATAGCTTTTATTATGTTGAGGTATGTTCCTTCTATTCCTGCTTTCTGGAGAGTTTTTATCATAAATGGATGTTGAATTTTGTCAAAGGCTTTCTCTGCATCTATTGAGATAATCATATGGTTTTTATTTTTCAATTTCAGGATGTTTTGATAAGGCTTCTACTCTGAATGGCCTGTGCCTTTCTACTATATAAGACTGGTGTGTCTCTATGTCATTCTAGGACTGTCTCTACTTAGAGAGTAGATTCAGTTGCTAACACCAGATTTGAGGATCCATGAGGGAAGGGATCTTGACTGGCTTATTACCCATTGAATGCGTAACATCTCAAACAGGCCTGGGACACATGGGAAATAATCATGTATAACATGATTGAATGTGTATAAGTAAATGTAAATCTCCTGCCCTTCACTATTCCACAGACTTTTCTATTCCAACATTCTTTGCCAGTTAGTCTGTTGCAAAATCAAAAAATCTGCCAAAACTGTGACACTGGATATTTAGCTCTCTTATGATCAGAAGAAGATTGACCTAAATTTTGGAACACAACGTAAAGCATTTTTTGATATCCGGATCATTTGGAAGCGTATAACAATCAAACCTATTCTACATTTTATTGGAAAAAAATGAAATAAAATAATAATAAATGCAAAAACAATAAGGACAACAACAACAAATCCCAGAGAGTATAAATTACTTCTTTTTATCCCTAACTTTTGCACAGTTTTCTGTGGTGGCTCATTTATCCCCAGTGTTCACCTAAAGCTGATGACCAGTTTTTTTATTCTTGCCTGCCTGTCCTCTGTATGACGCACATTAAGAGGTGTAACTCCTTACATCGATGCAACCTTAGTGAGTCTCCTCCGCTAGTCACTTCTCATCTATACAGGGCATTTTTTGGGAAATGAGGGTCCAACTGAAGAGGCCATCAGGCTGGTGAACAAGTCCAAAAAAGATGTGAGAAAGGAAAAAAAAAGATGTGAGAAAGGGTAGATCTAGAATAATACGGATGCTGGCCATTTTATTTCTCTTTACAAATGCAGGAAATATGCAGTCAAGAAGAAGCATAAAAAAGCCAAGGGATTTGTTAATAAACACCAGTGTAGTGGAAAGAAAGGACAGAACAAATCCTTCCCATGGGCTTAGCTGTCCTTGTTTTGACCTGCTGACAGAGTGAGGAGAGGAATGGGATGAATAGGGCCATTAGGACTCTATCAGACACCTAAAATCTTCTCATGTCTAACTCAGATCCCAGTTTAGGAAAAAAAAAAAGATTTCTATCAGCCTTAGTTGAGCTACTGTTAGAAGTTACAATGGCTGTGTTCAAATTTTAGATGGAAGTGACTTTGAGAATTGCATTCTTGTTGTGATTTATTGTTGTTTTTTTTAATGAGATAAGTGACACATAGCTTTGTGTAAGTTAAAGGTGTACAATGAGTTGGTTTGATACATTTATATACTGCAATATGATTACCAGTGTAGCTCTAGCTAACACCTCTATCACATCAGATAATTATCATTTCTTTTTATCTGGTGAGAACATTTAAGATCTAGTCTCTCAGCAACTATACAGTATATAATATTAATACATTTTTTGTGGATGATAATCACTAGACTGTGGATAAGATCTCCACAAGTTAATTATACTCTAACTGCAAGCCTGTACACTTTAACAGCTTCACCACATTTGTTTCAATTTTAAGATCATAGAGAGCATGTCTCTCTTAGACTACTGTGCTCCATTCTTCAGTGAATATCTGAGATAATTTGCTGGTAACATTTCTAAGAAATAAAAATTAAAATAATAAGGCAGGTACTAATATGTATATGCAAGGCTGAAGTTAACTCTTGTTCCTTATATTTGAGCTCATTGTGAAATTGATGAAACGGTCAAATGAATATAAACCATAGATGTATATTTTATACGATGATAACAAAATTGCCAAAGTCCCCTTTGAAAGGGCACTCCAGTCCATTACAGCTCTCGCATGGTCCTCCTTCGTTACCTTCCCCATTTACCACCGCTAGCCTGAATTTTTGGTATTACCAGATATTTTCCCCTAGCTTTTTCCCTTTCCATAAATGGAATTGTGTATTCATTCATGACTTTATCTTTTTTGTTCAATACTGTTTATTTTGAAATTCATTTATATCAATGACAGGGGTTTATTTCTTTATGATTACTGTTTTATAGCATTGCGTTGTGTGAATAAGCTACAGTTATTGATATATACGACTGTGTTTTGTGTTATTTCTAGTTTTATTATTATTGTTGTTGTTTGCTATGACAAATGAGAAACTAGAATAGAAATTGCTGGATCCTAGGGAATAGTTTTCTGTATTTTTTTTTAGATAATTCCAAACTATTTTCTGATGTGATTGCACAGATTTACAGTTCAGTTCAGTTCAGTGTCTCAGTCGTGTCTGACCCTTTGCAACCCCATGAACCACAGTGTATCAGACGTCCCTGTCCATCAGCAACTCCCGGAGTTCACTCAGACTCACGTCCATCGAGTTAGTGATACCATCCAACCATCTCATCCTCTGTCTTCCCCTTCTTTTCCTGCCCTCAATCTTTCCCAGCATCAGGGTCTTTTCCAATGAGTCAGCTCTTCGCATCAGGTGGCCAAAGTATTGGAGTTTCAGCTTCAACATCAGTCCTTCCAATGACCACCCAGGACTGATCTCCTTTAGGATGGACTGGCTGGATCTCCTTGCAGTCCAAGGGACTCTCAAGAGTCTTCTCCAGCACCACAGTTCAAAAGCATCAATTCTTTGGTGCTCAGCTTTCTTTATAGTCCAAGTCTCACATCCATACGTGACTACTGGAAAAATCACAGCCTTGACTTGACGGTCCTTTGTTGAGAAAGTAATGCCTCTGCTTTTCAATATGTTGTCTAGGCTGGTCATAACTTTAGCGAACACTATATGGGTGAACTCATGGTTTAACGTGTGCTAACATATGGCAGCAAATGGTATTGTCAAGCTTAAAAAAAATTGTTTTTTTACTATGTTAGGATTTTAGTGGTATCTTTATGTGGGTTACTTTGTAGTTTCCTGAAAATGGCATAAGAAAAGCTTCTAGTTGCATCTAATTTCAAAGGACAAAGTAAAACATTTAACTAAGCAAAATACAAAATAGACCAACAATGGTTATGTTTAAAAACAACTGGACTACATGTTGATCTTCTGCTTTTATGTAGTTTGTCTCACTTTTTATATTTCATATTCAGTGCTCCCATTTCATTTAGTTTACATTTTCCAGTTTCTCCATCTTTTTTCTTTTTTTTAATATTCTTTCCCAAGCTTCTATTAAGTGTAGTAGAAAAGCTTTTATATACATACATATATATATATATATATATATATATATATATATATATAAATAGTATGTATAATATATATATATGTTAGAAAACATGAATTTTTGCCTCAAAAAATATGGTATTTTGATTCTACTTTTTTGACTTAGGATAGAATGCTGGATTTCTAATTTTAAAAAAATAGAGTTGTAACAAGCAACAAAGGTTTCCTGTATAGCACAGGGAAGTATAGTCAATATCTTATAATAACCTACAATGAAAAATAATCTGAAATATATGTGTATATGTATATCTGAATCATCTTGCTATGCCCCTGAATCATTGTAAGTCAGCTATACTTCAGCAATATGTGTGTGTGTAAAGGGAAAATACAGACCAACCAAACAACATACATAAAAAGTGAATATTCACTGTAAGCTTGTGTCCATTTTAAATGGCCAGTATGGTCATGTATGGATGTGAGGGTTGGACTGTGAGGAAGGCTGAGTGCCGAAGAATTGATGCTTTTTGGCTGTGGTGTTGGAGAAGACTCTTGAGAGTCCCTTGGACTGCAAGGAGATCCAACCAGTCCATACTAAAGGAGATCAGTCCTGGGTGTTCATTGGAAAGACTGATGCTGAGGCTGAAACTCCAATACTTTGGCCACCTCATTCGAATAGTTGACTCATTGGAAAAGACTCTGATGCTGGGAGGGATTGGGGGCAGGAGGAGAAGGGGACGACAGAGGATGAGATGGCTGGATGGCATCACTGACTCGATGGACGTGAGTCTGAGTGAACTCCGGGAGTTGGTGATGGACAGGAGGCCTGGCGTGCTGCGATTCATGGGGCCGCAAAGAGTCGGACACGACGAGTGACTGATCTGATCTGATCTGATCTGATGCTGTGTGCTAAGTCACTTCAGCCCTCTCCGACTCTTTGCAACCCCATGAACCATAGCCCACCAGGTTCCTCTGTCTATGGGATTCTCCTGGCAAGAATACTGGAGTGGATTGCCATGCCCTCCTCCAGGGGATCTTCCCAACCCAGGGATCAAACCCGTGTCTCTTACGTCTCCTGCTTTGGCAGGCAGGTTCTTTACCATTGGTGCCACCTGGCAGTGGTTAAATGTTTTGAATATCGAGCGTGTGTGATTGTGTGTTTATGGAGGTAGAATTAAATGATAGGAGACAATGAGCTCTGACTCTGACCCTCGCACTTTCCCCAGTTTATTGTTTCCTTCACAAAATTCAGAGAAGAATAAGTATAATAATCTTTTTAACAGTGATGATGACATTTGTAATAACTCTTCTGTGGTCTTTCCGCCCCCCACCCATGTGTTGTTTTAATTGGAATATAACAGCTTTACAATTGTATTATAAACTTGTACAATGTACTGTACAATTTGTACAATACATGTTGTACATATTGTCCAATGGAATATTACTCAGTCATAAGAATGAATGAAATACTGCCATTTGCATCAGCATAGATAGACCTGCTGCTGCCGCCGCCGCTGCTGCTAAGTCGCTTCAGTCGTGTCCGACTCTGTGCGACCCCATAGATGCAGCCCACCAGGCTCCCCCGTCCCTGGGATTCTCCAGACAAGAACACTGGAGTGGGTTGCCATTTCCTTCTCCAATGCAGGAAAGTGACGTGAAAGTGAAGCCACTCAGTCATGTCTAACTGACAACATAGACTGCAGCCTACCAGGCTTCTCCCATGGGATTTCCCAGGCAAGAGTACTGGAGGGGGGTGCCGTTGCCTTCTCCACATGGATAGACCTAGAGAGTATCAAACTGTAATATTCTTTTACTAGGCTTTCCATCTATCCAGGATGTACCACCATTTATTTAGGCCAGAAGAGACTTCTCCATCCTTACTCTTTGCCAATGTTAGCTTCATGACCAGTGTTAGTGGTTGGTAGATGGTGGAGAAACTCAACCTTCTGATATGCTAAGTAATATAAACTAAATTAGAGACATTTCAAAGTATATCTATTATCCACATATGTAAAGAACATATAACAACCTTATTGGTTGTCCATTTATATTAGAATGAATGAAAATGTAAAACCTCAAAATAGGTTTCCAAAAAAAAGCGTAACAAAATAACCAACATAAAAATGCCTCTGGTGTCATTCATGGTATTCAAAGTACACTCCAACCAGCAATGTACTTTTTCTTTATCAATCATTTATTTACCTTTATATCAAGGTGATTCTTTATTTTTTACTTCTTTGGCTCAGAAATCACAAGGCTGTGTTCAAATTTCTTTTCTGTTTTTAGGATTTTTTAAGTATCCAGTGAGTAAAACTTATTTTCAAATACTCATTGCAAGTAACAAATGTTATCTCAAAATATGTGTGTGTGTGTGTGTATCACAAATACCACCATGTAATGCTAAAAATCAGAAAGTCTTCATCAGAGTCCAGTCTTATAAACAGGCAAAAATGTAAATGATAATAAAAATTGTCAGTGAAGCATATTTGAAGCAACACTCTTTTTTCATTTGATTTTTTTATGAATTTGTAAATTCTTTGAAAATACCATGATGTCTACAATACTCCCTATGCAAGTACTCCCTATGCAAATGCATACTAGTTAATTTGGGATAAAAAACCTTTGGTTCTACCCCAGAATCATCACACTCTTTCTATATGACAAATTCTTCCAGTTGAACATTGGAGTGATTTTGTCCAATAATTTTTCTTAGATCTCCATGGAAATTTCTTCTTTTTATAGATACCATCTGGCCTAATGAGATTCTAACAGCTTCTACACACACTCTTTCCTTGCATTTGAATTTTTTCATTAGAGTCATTGTTGGAAGTGAAATGTAAAAGTAAGGAGAGGAAGTGTGTATTAAATAAGCTTGGTACTTTTATTCTGTCATTTAAGGAAAGTAATCATGATGATTCATTTGATTTACTGAATGTAAGTGTTCAGTTTGAACATTGTCCAAAGGATGTTGCCTTACTTAAGTATCCAGTGATTCCTAAACTAAAATTACCGCCACAGCCACTGCCAGAGTTAGTCTGGGAATATATGTAATCTTCTCCTAATACAAGTGTGTGTCCATAAGGTTAACAAGAAATTGTCTTAAGTAAGGTTTGAATTTGTGTTTTTAAGCATCACTGATAGTTGTTCCTTGTGTTGAGTAGAGGAGTGTGGAGTGGGATGAAAATAAATGTGGTTTTACACTGCACTGTAGTGGCTAAAGAAACAAATTTGAGGCAGTTGTTCTAGGGCTCACATTGTTAATTCCTCACTGACCAAATGTATAAAGTGGTCTTATAACAAATTATCTCCTTTATGCAAAACTTTATATAAGGTTCATACTGAGCAATGAAAATAATAAGAACATGAGACAGACTTATGTCAAGACATGTCTTGACAATACCTCTCTCATTTCCCAGGAATTCTATCCCATAGAATAAATCTGTATATGTGGAGGGAGAGGCACTTGGGGTCTGAGGATAAGACAGTGGCTCTTGATAATAAAGACAGATTCATGTTTAAATTCCTCGGTTGACCTGTGACTTAGGACATGTTTCTTAAATTTTATTAGCCTATAAATGAAAATGAATGAAGTAAAGGCAAGGAGATAAGAGAGCTAAAAATGTTCCTAGGAGACAATAAACATTAGCTAATATTTGTAATGATATCGTTTGATTTTTATGGTCATGTTCTTTGATGTCTGAATTGTTTCCATGTGAGAAAGAAAATGACCGACAGAGTAACCTTGGCGTTTGCACCCTTTCCTCAGTCATTCATTTGGTGAATGCTATTTTTCTGCTGTGTGTCCATCAGGGGCTGGTGCTGGGGCTATGTCAGTGAACAGATCAGGTAAAATCTCTGCCATAGTGGAGCTTTCAATCTAGCGATTAATAAGTAAATCACAACCTGGCAAAATAATATTTTCATTAGAAAGAAATAAAAATTAATTTATGTTTCTCTTTACATTTTATGTAGACTTGAACATACAAGTAATTTTTTTTATGATCAGGCTTGTATTTTTTATTATGATATGTGAAAAATGTACACAGCTCAAATTAACCCCAGTAGGGGTTTTATCTTCAAGGACAACTGGTAAGAGAGCCATTAAGGGCTACAGAGAGAGGGAGATGGAAGGTTGGCCTGAATGGACAATTTCCTATTTGTTGAATTGATCCTTGATTTTATCAGCAAGCTCACGTTCAAAGAATCCCATTGTGAGATATAATAGATGACACCTGATACTAAAAATCCACATACCAGCCTGAACAGTTCAGAAATTAATGCCTGCCATAACACCGGGAGATTTGATAATGAAGCCAGCTCAATAGAGGTCAAGGGGAAATGATATTATGCATGCTCCCCTGTGAATCAGTGTAATCCTATTGCTTTTCCCCAGATGTTCACTCCTGGCACGTGCAGCTGCAATGTGATCTCAGTGACTTTCATAGGAAGCTTGTTGAACAATTCTGTACTAACTTGTAAAATTGTTTATGGGTATAATGGGCATAGTTTATGTGTCAGGTCCCTCTGCACTTTGAGATCTAATAAAAGTGATGCATGCTCCCCAACCCATATCCCTTAATTGTCCAAAACACTCCCACGAGTTCTTAGAGTTCTTAGAAGGACGTATTGTATCAAGGCCATTTCCGGTTTCAAACTTTGGCTTCCTTTAAATTTATGTTGCCATTGCAAAAGCCCTTGTGCATGCTAGAGCCTAAGATACACGGGGGAAGAAAGCCAAGAACTGAATCTTGAGAGGTAGAATGGAATCAAACTGGGAAAGGATTAGCTGGCTATGGTGAAGCATTAGAACTTTATACCCAGTTGGTAGCATGTAGTGTTGGTAAGATCTCCTGGAGAAGGAAATAGCAACCCTCTTCAGTATTCTTGCCTAGAAAACCCCATGGACAGAGGTTCCTGGCAGGCAAAGAGTCGGACACGACTCACTGAGCACACACAAACCACACAGAATTTTAAAGGATGTGAAGCCATTGCCAACACTGTGTTTCTGAAAGATTAATATTGAGAACTATAGGGAGGTGGTGGAAAGACAATAATTAGGAATTAGAACAGTAGTAGTTTAAACAAAAATGATGGTATTTTCACTGTGTTTTAGGAGTATTTCTTAGGTTCTATCTCCTGAACAGGTCTATAAGATCTTAGAGAAGATTGATTGTCTAATTCACTTACAAATCGCCTTAAAGCTAATTTTGGACTTTGCGTCTAGTAAGATTCCTGTAAATATTGAATATATGAAATGGTTATGTTCACGTCCACGGTGAGACATACAGGCCAAAGTTAATACATGGAATGGTTATTAAAAGCCTTTCCAATGTTCCAGTCCAAGTGGTCCATATCCTCTAGTTTCTTAGGACTCCATTTTTTTTACCAAGTTCAATGATAGACATCACTATCTCAAAAAATAGACATTTCTCTAGAGTTCTTCCTCTCTCACCAGGAAAAAAAAAAAAAGATGTAGTTCAGGAGCAGTGACAGGTTGAAAGGCAAGTGAAAAGTTGATTTTTTTCTGAAACCCTTTTCTCTCCTCTCACCCACCTTCTTCGGGTCTCAGCCTATCTCTCCCTACAACTTGCCTCTGACTTTGGTTCTGCACTCTGCCCTGGGCTTATTGGATTGACTGCCCTCAAAAACCAAATTCTGTCCTGCCAATGAGTCCTCCATTTCCCCAAGCACCATAACCCAAGGCTTTTGTGTGTAACACATAGTCATGTAATTTTACTGGAAAAAGGAAATTGATTAGAACAAAGGCAAATAGCAACTGAATGTTGGGCCATGGTAGTCCCAGGACATTGTTCACTCCCAAGTTTTGAAAAAGTATAAAGTGCTTTGGACTACCATTACATATAAGAAACTTCTTTAGTTAATAATTTCCCTTCATCTTCTTTCCAGATTCTAGTCTTCTTTGGGCATTAGGATATAAACTCCAGAATTTTCTGACTCTATTATAAAGACTTTAAAAATTTTCTTTCTCTAAACTTTTTTTTATCTATTGTGAATTGTGAATAGGCTTTCTAGTTAAAATACAGGACTTCATTAAATTTTAATTTCTGATGAACAGCAAATAACTTTTAGTATACAACTTTAGCATAAGATAGACAAGTAGATTAAAAGTTACTCAATCTTAATCTGAATTGAAAATTTAATAGGATGTCTTCCATTTTTAACAATTTTATTGAGATATAATAAGCATACCATGTAATTCATTATTTAAATTTAAAATGTACAATTTGGTGGATTTAAATGTCTTTACAGATTTGTACATCTATCACCATCATCAATTTTAAGACATACTATTACTTCAAAAAGAAATCTTGTACCCCTGAACTGTATCCTCACAAAACTCACCATCATCCCCAGACCTAGGAAATTACTATTCTATTTTTTTTCTACAGATTTGCCTATTTTGAATAATTTATATCCAAATATTGGAATCATATGTACAACTTTATGACTGATTTTTTTCACTTAATGTAACATTTTCAAGCTTCATTTATATTATAGCATGGGTCAGTACTTCTGTTTTATTGTAATAATATTGCCTTATGGATGTACTGCATTTCTTTTATCAGTTCTTATCACTTGACAAACATTTGATTTATTTTCATTTTTTTTCTTTACCATGAATAATGCTACCATGAAGTTTTGTGTACACGTTTGGACATATGCTTAGTTCCTCTTGGATGTATACCTAAGAATACATAAGTAGTGACTTTATATTTAACAATTTGAGGAACAGGCAGGCGGTTTTCCAAAATGGCTGCACCATATACATTCTTGTCAGCAGTGCATGAAGATTCTGATTTCTTCATATCCTTTTTAATAACATTTATCAACCCCCTTTATGATTTTTATTTATGTTTTCCTAATAACCAATGATGGGGCTTCCCAGGTGGCTCAGTAGGAAAGAATGTGCCTCCCAGGGCAGGGGACACGCCGTCTATGGGGTCGCACAGAGTCGGACACGGCTGAAGCGACGCAGCAGCAGCAGCAGGGGACACGGGTTCTATCCCTGCGTTGGGAAGATGCCCTGGAGAAGGAAATGGCAACCCACTTCAGTATTCTTGCCTGAGAAATCCCATGGACATTGGAGCCTGGTGGGCTATAGTTTATGGAGTTGGACATGACCTAGCAACTTATCACACATATGCACAATAAATAATCATGGTGATCTTTACGTATGTTCATTGGCCATTTCTGTATTTTTTGATGAAATATCCATTTGGAGCTTTTGCTTTTGTAAAAATTTGGGTTATTTATCTTTTTATTATTTAGTTTTACATATATTGAGTTGTTTTATGTATAGTTGTATATGTGTGTGTGTATGTGTATGTATCAGCAGTATTATTTGCAAAAATTTATTTTCTATGTGTGGCATCCTGTACTTTTATTTGCTAAATTGTATTTCTCAATTGCGGACCAAAGGGCATCAGCTTTATATAACTCAAAAGGCCCTAGAAGCTATTTTTCCAAACAGAGGAGCAGTCCTCACCCTGAGAGGCATTCTGCCTTCCTGCCAGGCTTGCTGACTCCAGTTGTTATTTGTGTTGGTATGGGGAAGAGAGCTGTTCTGTACATCAGAGGATATTTAGCAGCATCTCTGGTCTCTAGCTCCTAGATCCCTGTAGTACCCTCCGCCTTCCCAGTTGTGACAACAAAAATGTCTCCAGGAATTGCTAAATGTCACCTGTTTAGGAGATGGCAGCAAAAATCGCCACCTTTAAGAACAGCTGACTGAGAGCTATGCACTAAACAAGTCCTTAACATCCACTTATTTAGTACATGAATACATATTAAGGCAATATGTATAGATGCAAGTTTAAGTTTGAGAAGAAATGGCTTGGAGGAGCATGACTAAATACATGGAGGCCAGCCACACTAGGGGGATTCCATATTCTTCTGGGTCCAGATATTAAATGAGAGCAGTAGTGTGGTGGTGGTTTTAATCGGGTAAATTACAACAAGAAAAAAATTTTGAAGTCCTGATGATTGGAATGATATGTGAATAGAATAAGGTAGGGGTCTTGCATCATGGTTACTGTCTGAGCAGAAGCTGCTTTAAATCCTCAGGATTACTGAAGAGTGTGTCCCTAATTCATAGACCGTTTCTGAGGTTTGACTTCTTAAGGCCTCTTCTGCTGTTGGGAGAATGACCTTCAGATGGCCTGCTCACAGACTTTCAGGGGCAATTGCTAGTTAAAAGCCAGCATCTTTCTCTGCTCTCTTGGAGATGAGTATGCTGTTAAGGGTTTCTCAATGGGTTTTTGATTGTACCCTTCAAACCAGTGCTAAGTAAAAATACATTTTCATTTTTCCAGCATTTCTGAGACATACAATTATTACTTAGTTTAAAAAGAAGATCGACTTTTCTAGGAGATGTTAAAAAAAAAAGTATTGTCAATTCCAGGAAATGCAGAGAAACTGTCACTCACCTTTGTCACTACGAATTTGACTTAAATACCCCCTCTTTGTTTTGGGGGTCCACACGTCCCATATGACCCAAGATGACCTGGTTTGCCTTCTTTCTGGCATCCCATTTGGTTTAGTATTTGTTCTGAGTTTTTTAACTTTTCAAGAAATGTTACTAATAATAGAACATATTATATGTGGTTATCTTACCAAATGGAACAGGATTACCTCCCTCTTTATAAAGATGCGCAATGCAGGGACTTGCTGATATAACACAGTCTTCCTAGACACAAGGAACTAGTTGTAGCTAATTCCTCTGGCTTTGGGTATCTATGAGAGAAGTTTGGGGTGAAATTACCCCTCCCTGGACACTTGGAGCATTAGTCAGTTCTGTGAGTTATGTTAAGCCTGCGTGGTACAGAGGGATGCAAGGTCACAAGAGTGAGAGGGGTTGGAGTGAAGCATGCGAAATTATTGCTTTGTAGTTTGTGAAGTAGGTGAGAGTAATAACATTCCAGTTGTTGAATATATGGAACATAGCACAAATGTTGTCAGTACAGTGGTTCTGTATTGCTATTTATTATTTATGTACTATTTTATTTATATACATTTATTTATGTACTGTATTTGCTATTTATTGTATGGCATAAATCTATGATTTTTTGATTTAGTTTGTTGTTTGACATCACTTCTTTTTTAAACAAAGCTCTGCAGCAGCAGTTATTCAGAAGTTCATGCTTAAGGAAATTCCAGTGGCTAAGAAAGTTGATGGTATGCATGTAACTTGTGCAGAATGTTGATCGAGATTTACCATCACCCTTTGGAGGTGTAGTAACATAACTGACAGCACAAAAGCCAAAAGATTCAAATCTACAAAAGAAATGCCAACATCTACTTGAAAAATTATTAGTTATTTTGAGACCATGCCTGAAGATGCCAAACATAATTAGCTCTGAAGCATGACTCTATGTCAAATGGTTGTTCTGATAAATTAATTTTACTCATTTTTCTATTGCAAGTATTATTATACATTTTTAAAAGGTTAAGCTATAGTAATTGCAAATGTCTTGGCTTTATTAACAGTGATGCTTTGCAAGCAGGTAAAAAGATGCCAGTTTTTAATCTGTGCTATCAGATGTTTTAAAGAGCAAGTCAGGTACCACCAGTAAGTGGAATTTCATCCAATTCATGGAATTAAGCTAAAAGTCCTGAAATTCCTCCCAATTATGATAAATTATCTCATAGCCATTTGAAATCAGCAAGAAATTTAGTTTACTGAAGTTCAACATAGAACAATGTAGAAAAAAAAATGCTGTTTCTTTTTACAGTGGTTATCCACATAAAAATTTTGAAGAAGTCTTGTATCCTAGGGAAGCAGTGTTCTTATTAAACTAGGGAATCTATGAAGCAGAAATAGACTGGTATACACAATTCATAATTGGATCCAACTAATTTTCAATAATCTACCAATAGAAAGGGATGCTATACTTGTCAAAATTTACAAATATGTTTAATAAAATCACTTTGGATACAAAGCTAATGCATTATAAAATGACATTGTAGCCTGTTCATCCTGCTTTCTTTCTGCAATATTCGTCAGTAGTCATTGTTAGAGATCTTGAGCCTTTAAAGAAATATTTTGTAAATCAACCTAAGTTTCCTTCAGTCACATAGAGGTTTTTTGGTAAGTCTCCTGTTTTATTACAAAAGAAAAATTCATTTGCAGTTAACATAAAAGAATGACATTGAAATACATCTCTGCAAAAACAAGGGAAAACCTGAAATAATTAAGCAAGAATCCAAAGTTTATATTAGATTGATTTTTATAATTATTCCTTGTTTTTAAGACTATCATTACACGGGGTAAAACTTTTTTGATGGAATTTTATTTTTAATTTGGTAACTATAGGATATAATATAGGTTTAAAATGATATATCTTGGCTTAGTGAAATAGTTAAAGGGATAATGAGAGAACTTTTTGTTGATTTGTGTCTTCTAATAATATTTAGCAAAGAAAGCCAGTGTAAACTGGAGCAAAAAAATACACTAATGAAAATAGCTGAGCTGAAACATTTGCATAGTAATTTACTATGCACATAAGATGATTGGCTCTGAACTTACTTGAGCTCCTTCAATGGAAGTATTTTCTTAATTAAAATTATTATGGTGGACGATAGAGATATCAATTGAAATTATCAGCAATTTGGAATCAATTATCCATAAAATGCAACCTGTACATTGTTGTTGTTTTTCAGTCACTCAGTCCCGTCTGACTTTTTACGACTCAATGGACTGCAGCACGCCAGGCCTCCCTGTCCGTCACCATCTCCTGGAGCTTGCTCAAATTCATGTCCATTGAGTTGGTGATGCCATCCAACCATCTCCTCCTCTATTGTCCCCTTCTCTTCCTGCCTTTAATCTTTCCCAGCATCAGGGTCTTTTCTAGTTAGTTGGCTCTTCCCATCAGGTGACCAAAGTATCAGAGCTTCAGTATCAGTCCTTCCAATGAATATTCAGGGTTGATTTCTTTCAGATTAACTGGTTGGATCTCCTTGCAGTCCGAGGGACTCTCAAGAGTCTTCTCCAGCCCTACAGTTCAAAAGCATCAATTCGTTGGCACTCAGTTTCATTTATGGTCCAACTCTCACATCCATACATGACTACTGAAAAACCCACAGCTTTGACTAGATTGACCTTTGTTGGCAAAGCAATGTCACTGCTTTGTAATATGCTGTCGAGGTTTGTCATAGCTTTTCTTCCAAGGAGCAAGTGTCTTTTAATTTTGTGGCTGCAGTCACCATCTGCAGTGATTTTGGAGCCCAAACAAATAAAGTCTCTCACTGTGTCCATTGTTTCCCCACGTATTTACCATGGTTTCAGATGCCATGATCTTTGTTTTTTGAATGTTGAGTTTTAAGCCAGCTTTTTTCACTCTGCTCTTTCACCTTCATCAAGAGGCTCTTTAGTTCCTCTTCACTTTCTGCCATAGGGGTGGTGTCATCTGCATATCTGAGGTATTGATACTTCTCCTGGCAATCTTAATTCCAGCTTGTGCTTCATCCAGCCCATCATTTTGCATGAGGTACTCTGCATATAAGTTGAATAAGCAGGGTGACAATATACAGCCTTGACATACTCCTTTCCCCATTTAGAACCAGTCCATTGTTCCATGTCAGGTTCTAACTATTGCTTCTTGACCTGCATACAGTTTTTGCAGGAGGCAAGTTAGGTGGTCTGGTATTCCCATGTCTTTAAGAATTTTCCAGTTTGTTGTAATCCACACAGTCAAAGGCTTTAGTGTAGTCAATGAAGCAGAATTAGATGTTTTTTTGGAATTCTTGTCTCTAGCAATATATACATGCTAATAGGTAATTAAATATAATGATATATTTTCCAAAGATACATTCTTCAGTATACCAGTGATGTGATACTAGAAACCAAAATTTACTATAAGCAAAATTGATTAATTCATATGAATATATGCTAAGAATGATTATTTTGATGTTATTATTTTTAAACATCTAAATAATTAAAGTCTTTTATCATATAACAAGAGGAGATATTTTGTCATATTTTATGAAGAATTTTACTCTTGAACACTGAATAGAAATGTTTTATGTATACCAATTTAATCTAATTAATCATTTTATATGTAATTATTACAAAGTATAGAATTTATTTTTGGCCTACCATTTCACTCTCAAAAATATCTCAATTTGCACATTAAATCATAGAGTCACTATCTCAGATTATTACGGCAAGGCTATCTGTGTCCACATTCACACATGCACGTGCACTCTCAACAAAAAATACAATTAAAAAAATAGGTTACAAGTGCTTTTCCCCTCATTAAATCAGTAAATTATAAAATATTCAGATTTTTATGATGTGTTCAGGTGCTCCCAGGCCTTTCACAAAAGATAGGAATATGAGATGCAACCTTTATTTATCAAGGAACTATCTTTTATAGAAAATTATAGACACACACTATTTAACAAATTTATCTCAACAAAAAATAATTTTATCATGGTGTGCAAAATGCTGTATAAGAAATCTGTGCTCAGTGTAGCTGTACACAGATGATAGAGTAATTATTATTCCAAGAAAATGAGGGTCTATTTGGGGAACACATGCTGGATGAGATGATGTTTAAGCTTCTTTTCTAAGCAATTCCCAGACATGGAACTATCAAAAATAAAAGGAACGGAGTTGTGCAGTAACATAATTGCATTCAGTTTAAAGTACTTGGTTCGATGCACAATACTGGATGCTTGGGGCTAGTGCACTGGGACGACCCAGAGGGATGGTATGGGGAGGGAGGAGGGAGGAGGGTTCAGGATGGGGAACACATGTATACCTGTGGTGGATTCATTTTGATATTTGGCAAAACTAATAAAATTATGTAAAGTTTAAAAATAAAATAAAAAAAAATAAAATAAAGTACTTGGTGTTGAAAGTAAGACTGAGGAGATAGGAGGTGTTCACGTCATGGATGGTGTTGTGTTACAGTGTAATGGCTGTAGGTCTTTTGTTTACCACGTGGTCAGAAAGTGTGTTCTTCTCAAAGTGTGTTTTCCAGCAACATTAGTTCTACATGGTATAAATAGTCCTTATTATATAAAGAAAACAGAAAAGTATGGTTCTGTGGTCAAACAAGGGTAAGGCAGTGCTTGGTAATAAAGGCTTAAAGACAGGCACAGCCCTCGTTCTTCCGTTTTCCCCAGCCACACTTCTCAGAGCCTCGCATGTTCCTGTCTGCAGTATTACTTGTTATAGCCCAGAATACTTTCTTTAGGTAGCATCTCATGGAACTAGAATGCTACCAAAGACTTTTCAGGGAATCCAACTCTGAATGAAAGACATATTTAAAGGATTTTTGATAAGTGAATGTAAATCAGAGTTTGTATTTTAAGTGATAAGCAGTTTTTATTGGAGGGTTGTGGAATTTTTGTGTTCCCCAGTTAAAACTAGATACCATGACTACAATTAGGGAAAAATGATAATGTTAAGAGAGAAATGGAAAAGGTCTAGAATTGTTTTATGTTTAGTCACATCAGTGGGAATGGAGAAAACCCTTATGAGAAACTGTATCTGGGCAATGGCAGATTGGAGAAAGAAAATTTGTAGTGGGCTGGACCTTTATGTACAGCTGGACCCCATAAACACTACTGAAATGCCTAAACATAATTTTGGTGAAATTATGTGTATTTAAAAATTAATATATTGCTTTGGAAGGCACCTGCATGTTTCCCTTTAAATGATGAACTCTGCCATTCTGTGCTTTAACCTAGTTTACAAGAATTCAATGTGCAAATCTGTTTGAAAAACTATTTTTTGTAAACTGGCATTCACAGCTGCAGTACTTCTGTATTAGCCAGTACAGTTTGGACTTAAATAATCTTTGAAATCCCCTGATCTGAACTGTTCAATGAGCGGCCCTGTGCTTTCTTTGTAAATGTTGATCCCAGGCTCAACCTACTTTAAACACTCAGTGTGGTTTGTCCCAAGTTCTCCTCTGAGCTTATTTTGCTAAGCAATCAATCACAGTCTAATAATGGATCAGTCTTTCTGTGCTTCTTACCAAGTAGACATATCACTTGGGAAGATTTTGTAACACTATTTTCATGAAGTCAGGATCTACTGGGGATTTGATGGATTCTACAAGACAAACAAAATGACTTGTTGGCTATTTCAGGGTAGAAAATAGACTTTGATAAAAGTACCAGAAGTTTGAGAAATTTAAGCTGGAAGGCAGCTCACTGAAACTAGCTAAGGGATAGGAGGATAAATACAAAAAAAAAAAAAGACATTGTTTTTTCATTAGACAGGGCTGACTTAGACTAGAGCTCTTTCTCATAAGAAATACATTTTCACTCACATAGAGTTAGGGGTCAAATTTTCTTTAATCAGCACATATTTCTTTGTTTTTATACTTTTTAAAGGATATACATTTTGGGAGAGGGCAGCAAAGAATGACTTTGACTTGTAACTAGGAGGTTATGAAGAATTTTGTCTACCTTTTGTTATTTTCCAAGAGGTTAAAATTTTGCCAATGTAGTTGTGGACTCAGTTTTACTCTTGCCTAGATCCAGAGATAACAGATTAGTGACTTAATTCCCTGGTATGAAATTGTGATAGAATCGTTCACCATGTCATTGGAGCATAAACTTTGTGATCTGGAAACTCAGAGTTATGAAATTCATAGAGTTTTTATCAGGGTCTAGCCTGATTTGCTGGTTATTCAGAGGAGGGCATCAAGGTTACAAAGGCACTGTTTGGAATCCAGGGGTCCTTAGTTAGAATGAGAATTATTAGATAATTAACTATAAATTTATTTGATTAAATTATCAATGCACTGATTAGAGAATTTATAAAGACTTAAGAATTATTAAAGTTTTTGTTGTTAAAGATTATTAAAGATATCATATGACATCCCTTATATGTGGAATCTAAAAAGAAATGATACAAATGAACTTACTTACAAAAAAGAAGGAGACTCACAGATTTAGAAAACAAACTCATGGTTGCCAGTGGAAAAGGATAGTTAAGGACTTTGGGAAGGTCATGTTCACACAGCTATATTTAAAATAAATAACCAACAACAACAACAAAAAAAGATACCCTGACTCCCAAAAAAGATGGCTGTCATGGGGAAGCAAGCACTCTGAACTTGAAATCAGAAGACCTAGGAAATAGCTTAGAACCCTACACTGGTTGGCAATGTAAAATCTTCTCGGAGCCTCTGGTTACTCATTTGTAAAATGCATGTATCTTCATCTATATTAGTGTGTTCTGGCTGCTATAATGAATATTCCAAAGTGGGTGGTTTATAAACCACAGAAATTTATTTCTTATAATTCTGGACATGGAAAGTAAGGAAATATATGCTATCAGGTCAGGTATCTGGTGAGACCTGCTTCCTGGTTCATAGATGGTCACCTTCTTCCTGTGTCCCCCAGAGGCAATTTTACACCTACATGTTACAGATTAGCAAGATGAGGCTCTGAGGCTTTGGATGACTTGTTCATTGAATTGTTCAACTTCTGCATGCCAGAGGTCAGAATTCAGTGTCTCCTGCAGTCTAGCTTTCTTACTGATAAATCATGGCAACTTCACCTAGCAGTGCATTCGATTTTAAGTCAAAGAGTAAGATTCTCTGGAACCTCTTTTTAGTGCGAAAGATGAGATAACAAAAGCAAAGAATGCTGAGAAACTGCCTAAGGAGTCAGCACATTTCTGTGGAAAGAGGCTTATATTGGTCATTCAAAAAATGACAGTTCCTATCTTTATTTTATCAGATATTAACCCCTTGTGATTATTTAAGCCACTCGGAGACCCAATTTCCTTATCCCGAGAGTGGGTATAATCTCCTGGTCCAGAGTTGCATTAAGTGGTTTAAAAAATAGATGATGAATTAACAATTGTTTTACATCTGTAAACACTCTATATTAACATTTCATAGTCATGCTTTTATTCAGGCATAACTTGTTTTTATAATTGGAGTCAAAGGAAGACATCTTTCCTCACAGATGGAGCCATCCATAGTCTACTGGTACTGCTTACTCTGACATATCCTTTCTTTTTGCTGTAAGAAGAGAATGCCAGGTGAGCAGCCAGTCCCAGGAGGAGGATGAGAGATATGGAATGATATCAGTTTGCTCAAACTTGACATCTCAGTTATTTCCATCCTAGATTAGCTGAGAGAGCTGCCCCCAGCAATATAAGTGTGCCCCAAAGCAACTAAAACCAAGTCTCAGTTATGGGGAGTTGAGCTCAGACACAGTCGATATTTAAAATCCCTAAGTAATACTTTTCTTTTTATATTAAAGCTTGCATAGGAAGTGAAAGGCAACATTTGGATAACTATATGACAAAACCAGAGACTTTACAATTACTTTTCCATCTACTACCTTCCAGTTGGAGCATTTCCTTTAGATTCCCCTGTACCTAGAGCAGTTTGGGATGTTATTGCAGAAATAATGGGCTAGGAAATATAGCAGCTTCAATACTGAACTTCCACTTGAAATCTATCCCACTGCACACATCTCTAGGGCTCAATATAAAAATACAAGACTAAGCATGTCTATGACCTACAGTTTGACTTGTAAGTGAAAACTATTGAGTCATGTAAGAGCTTTTCCTGTGGGATCATGGCGACTCGGTTCCTTTGGGTAGGTTAGGCAAGGGATTTGATTTTTAATTGTAAATCTCCTTTCAGTATAGATTTTGTAATGTTTTATTTGCCTCTGACAGCATACACACTTTAGTATTTCTTAAATTATTGTTGTAATCATAATAAGTAATGATGTTGTAAATCTCCCTTTCAAATTTTAGAAGTAATTTTGCCAAAAACACTTCTAAAATGTCTGTGCGCTCTTTTTGTGGTACTGTCTTTCTAGCAACAAAATGGACGAGCTTTTCCTTGAGTATAAAATGTAACATTAACTTTTAAATCCCATTCCTCAGTAATGGATTTTGAACAACTGCCTTGCAGGTAGAATCAAACGTTTCAGTGCTCCTTTTGAAAGCTTGTGTTCTGACCAGCCTCCGTCCCTCACAATTGCTTTCTAACTACAGAATTGCTTATACAATTTGAACTGCATGAAATCTTTGTCTACCAGTTCTTGATTAAGAATTACAATGATGGGGGATAAGAAATTTACTTAAGAATACCAAGATCATTTATTTTTAACAATTGAACCCTGTAGTAAGTATCAGCAAATTTAAACAAACAAATATTGGACAAAGAACCCAGATGCCTCTGCCTGGCTCTATCATCAACAAGCTGTATGAATTTGTCTGTTACTTTGCCTCTCTGATCCTTGCCTGCTTTACATGTATTATATTGAAGCATGCCTGGCATGTGTTGAGTGAAAAAGTGAGACAGAATAGTATTTATATTCTAAGTTTGTGTTTCTATTAATATACATGGGCTGCTGAACTATTTGCCTTACTAACATTAGGACTATGTATATGAAAGTGAGTCTTTATAACATGAAAGTATTCACTAATGTATTAATACTTACATAATCAGCCTTCACTGAATATCTGTCTCGACTTAACCTTCCCAACCTATACATTATGTCTTTGTAAGTCATCTCTAGTTGATTTCCAGCTGTTACATCATACAATACAATATAAATGTAAGGGAAATCAATCATAAAGTGAAACTGCAGATCTTGCAACATTTCATGGATCCTTGATTGTAATATTGGGTAAATAATCAGGTCACACACCAAACTATTGACAGTCAAGTACTGGAAATAAAGAAAGAAAGAGTGAGGGCAAGCAGAGAAAGATGGGAGACAGCAGAACAGTAATGATAACGACAGGACTGGTACTACAATAAAAGTAAAATACTGAGAGTAAGCAAATCTTTTGACATATCATGGTACTACTCATTGTTTTTTGTGTCTTTGTTTAAGTCATTGATAATTCAAGATCTGGCTGGAAAAGGCAAATATGAGGTGAAGATGACATACAATGCAGTTATAAAATTTGTAAAGAAAAATTACGCAAAAATGTCACTACTTGGGGGCTTCCCTGGTGGTCCCCAGCTTTGCTTAGGTGTGTACAAATGGAAACAAGAGGAGCTAAAGCTGAAGGAACTGATGGAGTAGCGCTGAGTGAATTGTTAGCAATTCAGACTCCAAGAGTGTTTTATTAAATACAAAGAACAACTGGGAATAGAAATGGAAAGAGTAATTGGCCTGTGGTATGAACAGCATGGGACAGGGAAGAAGACCAGATAATAATCTGGGACCTGGAGATCAGAGACAGTAGCCCACCTAGGCTGTTTTTTTTTAATCACTGAGGGGATTCTTGAACATGATAATGAGACCATGCACTGCAAAGTTTGTAATTTAGAAACTAGGCAGATAGAGTATATTTAAGGTTAAATTTGTCTGTCTAGTAAATTCTACCAATTTCTCACTTTCTATTGTGGGAGCAAATAAGTAAATAATTATATCCATCTTGGGACATCTTAACAGGCCTAAATGAAAAAGATTACTGCAGGGTTATTACAGGTTTCTAGCCACACCAGGGGAGCCATCCTTGACTCATGTAAGCAGTATTCTGGTGCCAGAAGAGCCTGAACAATGTGTTTTGTTTTGATTCATTTGCTTTTTCCTTGTCTGTTGGTTTTGGTTTTGGTTGGACAGTGCTGGGCTCAGTTATCTAACATTTGCTCCTTGTATGACTGAGTAAGCCTCTTAACTGCATCCTTTGTAAGATGGTCTGATAACAGCCCTCTACTTATATGAAGATTAGATGAAGTGATATATGTAATATGTATTGTATGTAAACATGTAACAGGTGTTTATGGCTTTATTCTGTATTAGATCCATGGGAACAGAAAGTTTAAGAGCAAATCAGCAGCAAGATACTTATTAGTGAGTCTTAGCGTGGATCCTCAGCTACTTGAAACTGCTCTTGCCCATACGTGCAGAGATGAAGTGAGAGCTGGTTCTGGTGTACAGCTGGTGAGATACTGAGCGGTTTCAAGTGCTTCTGGGTTCACACAGGGAGATGGGGAATAGAGAGGGTGGGCAGCCAGACACAACACTTAGTCTTGTACAGGAAATGTAGGCAAGATTGATTTTCTAAAGAGGAAGATTTTTACTTTAATTCCCTTTGCACCTGTTCCTCTGCTCGGGCTTCTGTTATATTAAACTCTAAAATAGCCATTATCACCATTTGTTACAAAGCTGATGTAGAATAATTGAGCGTGTCCCTGGAGAAATTATACAAACAAATTCCCTATTTCTGTAAAATTATTCAGAGTCCCGACGGGGATTCCACATGCTCCCCCACTTTCTCATCAGTGTTGGACAATTAGTTTTCTGGCTCAGGTACATTTATGACATCAGGGGAAGTAGGGATGGTCCGTGGGGTGGAAGCCAGAGTCCCGGTAATGGGGAAACTTGGCATTTTCCAGTGCAATGTAATACTCAGTGTTGATGGAAATATGCAGTATGATTCAGCATTTTTTGGTCACTCTTTTTTTTTGGGGGGGGGTGGATAGTTCAGTGGGAAATAAGCTGAGAGAATATAGGTTAGAAGAGACAGTATCCAGGAAAGAAGGGAGATACGAAGCAGACAGGAAGAAAACAAGGATTTTGTTGCCGGAAGCTCCAAAACATGGCTTCCTTTAGCTAAAGCAATTTCCCAAAGGAGGAACCAGAATAAAAATGATCTGAGCTGAAATTTTCCAGGGGACGTTAGGGCTGGGACTGTTTGTTTGGTATTTCCATTTCCTCCTTCGGTCTACTTCTTTCCTATGTACCCAGTGGCTTTACTCAGAAAACAAGAAAGTGACAAAAGGAGATGGAAAAAACATGGGCTTATAAGAAAGAGTTTGCCCTGGTTTTAAATCCCTCTTGAACTTAATGTCTCCCCAAAATACAGCACAGAGTTCGCTTTGTGTTTCAGGCCCTCACCTCTAATGATACTTACTTCCTTGGGTTGTCACATAAACTAACTGAAACCAAAATGTAATAAACGTGGAATTAATACAGACCCAAAGTTGGAAACATCAATTAGGAGTTCAGTCGCTCAGTCGTGTCCGACTCTTTGCGACCCCATGAATCGCAGCACGCCAGGCCTCCCTGTCCATCACCAACTCCCAGAGTTCACTCAAACTCACATCCATCGAGTCGGTGATGCCATCCAGCCATCTCATCCTCTGTCGTCCCCTTCTCCTCCTGCCCCCAATCCCTCCCAGCATCAGAGTCTTTTCCAATGAGTCAACTCTTCACATGAGGTGGCCAAAGTATTGGAGTTTCAGCTTTAGCATCAGTCCTTCCAAAGAACATCCAGAACTGATCTCCTTTAGGATGGACTGGTTGGATCTCCTTGCAGTCCAAGGGACTCTCAAGAGTCTTCTCCAACACCACAGTTCAAAAGGATCAATTCTTCAGTGCTCAGCTTTCTTCACAGTCCAACTCTCACATCCATACATGACCAATGGAAAAACCATAGCCTTGACTAGACAGACCTTTGTTGGCAAAGTAATGTCTCTGCTTTTGAATATGCTATCTAGGTTGGTCATAACTTTCCTTCCAAGGAGTAAGCGTCTTTTAATTTCATGGCTGCAATCACCATCTGCAGTGATTTTGGAGCCCCCCAAAATAAAGTCTGACACTGTTTCCCCATCTATTTCCCATGAAGTGGTGGGACCGGATGCCATGATCTTAGTTTTCTGAATGTTGAGCATTAAGCCAACTTTTTCACTCTCCTAGATGCATGTAATATCTATGGCAGTATCACTTCCATCAGATAAAACCTGAAACAGCACATCTTGGAGATGCTTGGCAGGATTAACATTCTAAAATTCTGACATTCTATTTCAGAAAATCCAGGACCTCGCTACAAGCATTTCACTCAAGTGGTGCAGAAATACAGAGGAAATTGTGCCTCCATACCAAGGATTTATTAACATTGTGTCTTTGTTTCCACCCAAGTCTGGAATGTACCTCAAAAATACAAGTATCTTGCATTTCTGAAACATTGTTTTTGTTACTATTGAAAAACCCCAAAGGCTGTTGTCTTTAAAGATTCATTAAATATCCCATGATATATTATCTCTCTTGGTTAACACAAGGCAGAATATACCATTGCATACTACTTAAATCAGAGGCAATGATTCTCATGAGATTAAAAATACAGTATTTGCAGAAGTAGTATAGAGAGAGAAATGTAGATCCTTGTGAATGCTTACTAGAGAGAAAGGATTTAAAATACCATTTTAAGTAATGGAAACAAGATTCCGGGGGAATAAATCTGCTTTCTCGAATTTGTTGCATGCATTCTGCATTTTTAAAAAATGTGACATTCATGAACAAGTAGTATGTTGCAAAATCTTTCTGTAATTCTCTGTTAGGGCAGAAAAAATAAATCTGTAACATTTCAAGGAGATAACACTGACTGTGCTGATGTGAAGTGAGTTTGTTACCCTACTCGGAGTAGTTGTTGAAAACAAATTTTTGTTTGTGAATTTTTTCCTCTGATTTGGTTACACATTGGATGATGATAAAAGTATCAAGGTTTTTGTGTTTGTTTTCATTTAAATATATTGTAATTTACTTGTTAAGCTGATACAGGAAGCCGCCTAACAAAAATTTTGGTCACTTCATTGGGTCAAGGCAAATATCTTTTAAGAAGTGACCATGCCTGCCACTCCAAAAACCCTGTTCCCATACGCCTCATCCCAAACATACTCACCACTCTCCCCCAATAAACTATGCTGACCTTACTATAATCACTTCCTTGGTACCCTTTTGGTTTTATCATTCAAGTGTGTATCCCTAGTTAAGCCTGCTATTTTTTTCTTCTAATTGGTTATACATTGAAAAAAAACCTCAATATCCGGGTTATTTTACCCTCCTCCTTTAAAAATGTTAGTAACGTTTATTTGCTGAGAGACCAAGACCACTGTACCTGGACAGTTTCTCGTACTGTGGAATGCATGATTGTAGTTTCAGAACTAGACTCACCCTCTGTCACTCTAGTGAGACTGTAGTTGGAATTGTGCTTTGTCAAGAAGCACAAAAGGACTGGTTTTGTGCTTTCTTTGATGTTAGCAAATATTGATGCTTAATGCCCATGTCCATTAAATAATTGAAGGCTGAAAATGGTAATATCCAAGTTCTATATTTATATCTTAGTTGATATAACTTCATAAAGATGCACTTTGAATTCTTCTATTTGGTTCCCAGTGATAGACTTTATAGAGAAAAGACAGGATAAAACTTAGTAATTTCTCTTTACTTACCAGTTTTCAAGATAAAAATTTTCCTATACTCCTTTAAAGATGGCTATTAAAAAATAACACTGTGAACTCATGAATTTAAATGTACTTGATGGGTTTTAATCCATTGCAATTATAAATGTTGTGAAAGATAAACTATTGCCTGTTTTCAGTATAACACTTTATATGTGTTGTCCAACATAATACTCTCAAAAGTCCTACGAAGTATGTCTTCACAGATGAGAAAGCTGAGGCATAAATAGTTTAAGTAAGTTGCCCAAGTTTCCTCAACTAGCAGCAATAAAGCTACCATAAAAATCAAGGTTACCTTGTTCTTTAAGCATTTTGCTACATCCATTATGGTAGAAGTTTGCCAATTAGGATCTTAGACATTGTCTCATTTAGCAAATAATTTATGTGAATTAGCAAATCTAACTTTATTCTCATTTTACCAAAATTGATAGTAAGAAAAGTTAAGTGGCAAAATCTAAATTGTCTGTGTGCTTCATTAGGGACAGAGCACAAACTCTAGCCGTGGGCCTGGTGCTTTTGAGGCAGTTCTGTCCTTCCCAAGCTGTGGTCATTGTGCGGAAATGGAAGCTGTGGACCTCCATCCTTATGTCTGAGCATGACAGAGCCCATTTCAGGTGGCGAATCTGTTTGATAATTCATTTTAGGAAGAGCAGAGAGGTCAGTTTTACAACAACAACACTACTTTAGGAATATTACAATTCTAAAGGCCAAGTCAGGACTCTTTGTAAAATAGAGACAAATGGAATTATGGGCAGAGTAGCATCCACCTGCTGTCATATTATCTCAATGCTTATTTTTCCCTTTGAGGATAGTAGACTTAATTATTGTAGTTTCTACAAAATTTCATCAGTTTCCTTGCCTACCAAAAAAAAAAAAAAGGATAATTTGTGAGACCCCTGCTATTACCAACACTTTTGTTTATAATAAAATGGGTGTGTACGTATGTATATGTATGCATGCACACACACATAAAACACATATATATGTACACATCCTTCTCTCATTATACAGAGGCCTCTCCATCCCTCCTTTAACTCACAGTACATATGTGCTCATTGTGTACACCTAAGTCACAGTCTTCTTTAATAAACAGAGGTGTTTGCTGGAGAGAAATTTTAAGTGTTGAATTCTGCAAGTTATACCTGTTATTTAAGATGTAATGTTGCCAGCATTTTTGGAAGTATTTTTGGTGAGGTCAGAAGGAAAAATACACAGTCTTGAATGTTCTGAATAGAACTGCCTAGATAGCCAAATGTGAAACAATCCACGGAATCTTATTATATACACTGGGAACTGGAGCTAGGAATACCTCCATCATTCTCTGAGCTGTAATCCTGTGAGCTATTCATATGTACCTCGGAAAATGACTCATAGAAGTCTGAGTGGGATGGTGGGGTCCTTGCTAAAAATAAAGTTTCTTATTAGTTATCTGAAGTAATAAAAGTTTCGCAATCACCTAGTACTAACATTGAGATAAGGCACATCTCCATCCCCTCACCTCATGATATTTAAGTGTATGTACACCTGCCTAGATATTTTCTCTTTATCTACAAGATATAATTAGGCCTCTAAAAAAAGCCACGGCTCACAAGACAGTTATGATATTTCAATTTAATGCAAATCTACAGACTTAATTGCTTCCAAAAGCAACATAGGCTGCATTTCAAAATCCTCAGGATCTGGGATCAGCTGTTTAATGTTAGCACATTTTTTTCACAGGGCATTGGAAGTGTGGGTTTACACCTAACCAATGCATCAAATGTCGTACTGCCTAAAGTGTGGAAGTAAGTGTTCAAATGAAGGTGAATTAAAATTGAGAAGTAAATGAGCATCTTGATTCCACAGTAGGTTTTAAGTGCAGTTATTTAGGGAATGAAAATTACCCTCTAGAAATCAAACTAGTTACGCCAAAGCATCCATAATGACCTCATGGCATAAAACTGCGATGGAATCTTAAACTACAAAAGTGCAAGGGGTCTGTTCCCAGGTCGTCCTTGGAGCAGATGGTCTCTCCTGAAACCTGTGACATTTTATTTATGTTCCCTTCCTTCAGAGGCTCTCATGGCCATACAAACGAATGTTCTGAGGATCCCTGAGGGAACTCGGACGTGCCCAGAAATACTGCATGAGATTGTCTTCCAGTATGAATGTATAAGAAAGGTCCTTACAATTCTAGCTGTAATTTATCATTGTGGAGTCAGAATAAAAACCACCAGTAGAGGTTTAATAGAGGTTGGGTATTATGAAGCCATTAAGAAGCAATGCTAGATACCAGTATTCATTGACATGCTAGGACATGAATGTGTATTTTTATGTGAAAGGACAGTATGAAGATGGCATCTATAACAGTTTAATTATTTCTCACATAGACTATCCTCATGCTGCATGCTGTTGCATTATATCTGCCACCCAGCAATGGTCTGTCCTTCGAAGTGTTCTTCCTTCCTTTTCTCCTCACTGTATTGGTCCTCTCGCTTAAAAAATTCAAATGTTTTAACTCCAGGTATTTGTTATTTGATAAGCTGACTGAGATCAGGCTAGTCCATCTTTAGGTTTGATGAGATCGCTGAACTGTTGCTACAGCTATTTCTCACTAGAACCAAGATCCCTCTTCCCATTTTTAATCTTTTTGTTTATCTTAGTTATATCCTGCTGCTGCTGCTGCTAAGTCACTTCAGGCGTGTCCAACTCTGTGCGACCCCATAGACGGCAGCCCACCAGGCTTCCCTGTCCCTGGGATTCTCCAGGCAAGAACACTGGAGTGGGTTGCCATTTCCTTCTCCAATGCATGAAAGTGAAAAGTGAAAGGGAAGTCGCTCAGTCGTGTCCGACTCTAGCGACCCCATAGACTGCAGCCCACCAGGCTCCTCTGTTCATGGGATTTTCCAGGCAAGAGTACTGGAGTGGGGTGCCATTGCCTTCTCTGAGTTATATCCTAAGATCTATCATTATAATCATATATTTTCAAAGACAAATTGCTTGTTCCTTTTTAGTTCTATAATGATAAGTTTTCCATTAGGGTTGAATCCAACTGTCCAGTGTAACTTTTCCACACCCGAGGGGGCAGAGTATTGCTGAGGGGAAAAAAAAAAAAAAAGTCAGATTAGCTTAATTTATACAAAATGATCCAACCTTGTCTAATAGTCTTACCACACTTGGTTAATAAGTTTATTCTAGGCTTTCAAACTTTAACTCTCAAGCTTGCTTTATAATTCATTGAGAAAATAGAAGACTTCAAATGAAAAACTCCCCTATTCTCCCAACAAAAACCTAAAAATACACTTCTTCAACATGTTTTCTCTTTTTTTGCTCTTCTGTTAAAATGAATTCATTGTCCTGCCTCTTACCAGTGGCCAAACCCTTCCGACTCCAAATTTTTCCTGCATGCTTTCTCAGGAATTCAGTCACACAATTGACCTCTCTTTTTTTTTTTTTTTTTTTTATAATTTAAAGTTAAATTTTATTTTCTTGTTTTCTAATTTCAGAATGTACATGTTACTTTGCAGTGAGAACTTATTTTTTATGATAAGAAAAGATAAATAATGAAAATATTTTAAAGTATAAATAAGTAAATATCCAAATGTTCAGACACAGTCATAATTCAATCCAAACTAAACATATACGACTTTCACATTTCTGCCATTGGAAAAATCCTCACTTTGGCTATTCTCCCTCAATGTGAGTCTTGATTTTAGCTGAAACATAAATAGCACTTTCTTAAACAGTCATTGATAACATTTTATAAACATAATTTAGAATTTCTCATTCTTAAAAAAAAAAAAGAAGGTAAGGAAACTCATTTGCTTCTCATATATCTCCAGCTTCCACCCCATTTCTTCTGGCTGTTGTTTTTCCTACTCCAGTACTTGAAAAAATCATTTATATATTCTGTCACTAATCTCCTCTCCTCATTCTTCAACCTTTGCAATTGGGATTTCATCCAAACCGCTGCATAAAGCTGCTCTTGTCAAGGTCACTAAATTCAATTGCCCTGTATTTGTCTTCATCTTCTAACCTTGAAGCTTCATTTGACACATTTGATGGCTTTCTCCTATTTAAAAAACTCTCTAGTCTTGAGTTACATCTGACTTTTGTGGATCTTTTGTGGACTTTTCCTATCTCTTAGGCTATTGCTTCACAGTATATGTTGAAAGCTACCTTACCTTTTCCCAATCTTAATTTTTAAAACATTCTACAGTCTCCTGCATTTCCTTGTATATCGGCCTCTCTTATAATATTGTATTATATCTCAGGGCTGTAAATAGAGTTTTAGACATAATAAAGATACTTTTGGTTGTATGGTCCAATGCAACTACTCACATCATTCTGGTATGCTGGTTGCCTCCAGCAATAAAGTCAAGGTGGGAATCAAATATTATAGTGCTCTTCAGAAAGCCAGTTAAGAGCTATTTCATTTTTTATAGACACCAAGGTAATGCACAGTTATAATTGTGATGGGGAATATGTCGGCTGCACAGGTGCCAGCCCCGTTGTGATATATGCGGTTGATGGCTTTAGCTGTGTGTGGCCTGGCTTTGCCCGTTCTCTTTTCTCTGGTGAAAGTGTACCTTTGCTATTGTGAGTTTCATTCGGCATATTGTCATTGATCACCAGCAAGGCATTGAGTTGGGCTTTGAGGATAGAGATAGTAATAACAGCAACCCTGGTATCGAATTTACTCTGTGTAAGGCTTATTCCTAAGCCCTGTCTTGGATGAACACCACATTTTACATGGGGCTTCCCCCTGTGTCTCACTGGTGAAGAATCTGTCTGTCAATGCAGGAGACTTGGGTTTGATCCCTAAGTTGGGAAGATGCCCTGGAGAAGGAAATGGCAACACACTCCAATATTCTTGCCTGGAACATCCGCAGGACAGAGGAGCCTGGCAGGCTACAGTCCATGGGGTCACAAAGTGTTGAACATGACTGAGCTACTAAACAGCAACAACAACATTTTACATATAAGGGGACTAAAATTCAGGAAGACTTTCATTAGCTTCTGAAAGTCTAAAGACTGGTACCTGGCAGAGTTGGCTTTGGACCAAGAAGATCTGACTCCAGAGTCCTCAAGGTTCCTAGCTGGTGAGAAGAGACAGAGCAACTGCCCCATTACGGTGTGAGAGGCACTGAAAGAGAGGTTTAGAACATGTGTGAGCCCAAGGGAGGGAGGTCCTTACTCTGCCTGGGAAGGATTCCCAGAGGTGGTCCCCTTTGCATTAGGTGGTGGTGGTGGTCCAGTCACTTGTCTTGTCCAACTCTTTGCAACCCCGGGGACTACAGCATGCCAGCTTTTCCTGTCCTTCACCATCTCCTGGAGCTTGTTCAAACTCATGTCCATTGAGTCAATGATAGCATCCAACCATCTTATACCCCACCATCCTCTTCTCTTCTGCCTTCAATCTTTCCCAGCATCAGGGTCTTTTCTAATGAGTCGGCTCTTAGCATCAGGTGGCCAAAGTATTGGAGCTTCAGCATCAGTCCTTGTAATGAATATTCAGGATTGACTTCCTTCAGGATTGACTGATTTGATCTCCTTTCATCCAAGGGACTCTCAAGAATCTTCTCCAACACTACAGTTCAGAAGCATCACTTCTTCAGCATTCAACCTTGTTTATGGTCCAACTCTCACATTCATGCATGACTACTGAAAAAAACATAGCTTTGAGTAGACTGATCTTTATCAGCAAAGTAAGATCGCTGATTTTTAATACACTGCCTAGATGTGTCATAGTTTTTTCTTCCAAAGAGCAAGTGTCTTTTAATTTTGTGGCTATAGTCACCATCTGCATTGATTTTTTTAAAATTTTATTTTATTTTTAAACTTTACAATATTGTACTAGTTTTGCCAAATATCGAAATGGATCTGCCACAGGTATACATGTGTTCCCCATCCTGAACTCTCCTCCCTCCTCCCTCCCCATACCATCCCTCTGGGTCGTCCTAGTGCACCAGCCCCAAGCATCCAGTATCATGCATCGAACCTGGACTGGGAACTCGTTTCATACTGCTGGGCATACACACTGAGGAAACCAGAAGGGAAAGAGACACATGTACCCCAATGTTCATCGCAGCACTGTTTATAATAGCCAGGACAGGGAAGAAACCTAGATGTCCATCAGCAGATGAATGGATAAAAAAGATATGGTACATATACACAATGGAATATTACTCAGCCATTAAAAAGAATACATTTGAATTGCATTGATTTTGGAACAAAAAATTGTATCTTGCAATAGCACCTTTTGGGAGAGAAAGGAGTGGAATCTTTAATCACTTTGCCAATATCATCTATATTAACTAATCCATTGAATTTATCTGCTTTTCCTTTGGTAATTCTCATGCTTTAAAATGCTAGTATGTCATCCTTGTCTTCTATACTTTCAAATGTATTGCTATATTCATGTTCTCTCTCATTTTAAAATGTATTTATTTGCATATTTATTTATTTATTACTGTGCTGGGTCTTTGCTGTTGCATGCTGGCTTTCTCTGGTTGTGAAGAGTGGGAGCTATGCTTCACTGCAGTGCACGGGCTTCTCATCTCAGTACCTTCTCTTGTTGCAGAGCAACAAGACTCTAGGGTGCAGGCTCAGTAGTGGTGGCACAAGGCCTTGGTTGCCTCATGGAATGTTCGATCTTCTCAGACCAGGGATTGAACCAATGTCCCTTGCATTGCAAGGTGGATTCTTAACCACTGACCATGAGGAAAACCCCATATTTTATTTTATAAAATATATTTTTTATTAGAGTACAGTTGCTTTACAATGTTATGTTAGTTTCCATTGTACAGCAAAATGAGTCAGCTACATCAGCTACGTCTCTCTTCCCTTTTGGATTTCTTTCCCATTCAGGTTACCACAGTGCGTTAAATAGAGTTCCTTGTGCCATACCCAAAAAAGATGTCCTTTTCATTATAGGGGACTGGAATGCAAAAGTAGGAAATCAAGAAACACCTGGAGTGACAGGCAAATTTGGCCTTGGAATACGGAATGAAGCAGGGAAAAGGCTAATAGAGTTTTGCCAAGAGAACGCACAGGTCATAGCAAACACCCTCTTCCAACAAGACAAGAGAAGACTCTACACATGGACATCACCAGATGATCAACACTGAAATCAGTTTGATTATATTCTTTGCAGCCAAAGATAGAGAAGTTCTATACAGTCAGCAAAAACAAGACCGGGAGCTAAGTGTGGCTCAGATCATGAACTCCTTATTGGCAAATTCAGACTTAAATTGAAAAAAGTAGGGAAAACCAGTAGACCATTCAGATATGACGTAAATCAAATCCCTTATGATTATACAGTGGAAGTGAGAAATATATTTAAGGGACTAGATCTGAGAGATAGAGTGCCTGATGAACTATGGACAAGTGCCTGATGAACTATGTATGGAGGTTTGTGACATTGTACAGGAGACAGGGATCAAGACCTGGATCAAGACATGGAAAAGAAATGCAAAAAAGCAAAATGGCTGTATGGGGAGGCCTTACAAATAGCTGTGAAAAGAAGAGAAGTGAAAAGCAAAGGAGAAAAGGAAAGGTGTAAGCATCTGAATGCAGAGTTCCAAAGAATAGCAAGGAGAGATAAGAAAGCCTTCCTCAGTGATCAATGCAAAGAAATAGAGGCCAACAACAGAACGGGAAAGACTAGAGATCTCTTCAAGAAAATTAGAGATACCAAGGGAACATTTCATGCAAAGATGGGCTCAATAAAGAACAGAAATGGTATGGACCTAACAGAAGCAGAAGATATTAAGAAGAGGTGGCAAGAATACACAGAAGAACTGTACAAAAAAGATCTTCACAACCCAGATAATCATGATGGTGTGATCACTCACCTAGAGCCAGACATCCTGGAATGTGAAGTCAAGTGGGCCTTAGAAAGCATCACTACGAACAAAGCTAGTGGAGGTGATGGAATTCCAGTTGAGCTATTTCAAATCCTGAAAGATGATGCTGTGAAAGTGTTGCACTCAATATACCAGCAAATTTGGAAAACTCAGCAGTGGCCACAGGACTGGAAAAGGTCAGTTTTCATTCCAATCCTAAAGAAAGGCAATGCCAAAGAATGCTCAAACTACTGCACAATTGCACTCATCTCACACGCTAGTAAAGTAATGCTCAAAATTCTCCAAGCCAGGCTTCAGCAATTCGTGAACCATGAACTTCCATATGTTCAAGCCGAGTTTAGAAAAGGCAGAGGAACCAGAGACCAAATTGCCAACATCCGCTGGATCATGGAAAAAGCAAGAGAGTTCCATAAAAACATCTATTTCTGCTTTATTGACTATGCCAAAGCCTTTGACTGTGTGGATCACAGTAAATTCTGGAAAATTCTGAAAGAGATGGGAATACCAGACCACCTGACCTGCCTCTTGAGAAACCTATATGCAGGTCAGAATGGACTGGTTCCAAATAGGAAAAGGAGTACTTCAAGGCTGTATATTGTCACCCTGCTTATTTAACTTATATGCAAAGAACATCATGAGAAACTCTGGGCTGGAAGAAGCACAGCTGGAATCAGGATTGCTGAGAGAAATATCAATAACCTCAGATATGCAGATGACACCACCCTTATCGCAGAAAGTGAAGAGGAACTAAAAATCCTCTTGATGAAAGTGAAAGTGGAGAGTGAAAAAGTTGGCTTAAAGCTCAACTTTCAGAAAACTAAGATCATGGCATCTGGTCCCATCACTTCATGGGAAATAGTGGGAACAGTGGCTGGGGAAACAGTGGCTGACTTTATTTTTTGGGGCTCCAAAATCATTGCAAATGGTGATTGCAGCCATGAAATTAAAAGATGCTTACTCCTTGGAAGGAAAGTTATGACCAACCTAGACAGCATATTGAAAAGCAGAGACATTACTTTGCCAACAAAGGTCCATCTAGTCAAGGCTATGGTTATTCCAGTGGTTATGTATGGATGTGAAAGTTGGACTCTGAAGAAGGCTGAGCGCCAAAGAATTGATCCTTTTGAACTGTGGTGTTGGAGAAGACTCTTGAGAGTCCCTTGGACTGCAAGGAGATCCACCCAGTCCATTCTGAAGGAAATCAGTCTGGATGTTCTTTGGGAGGACTGATGCTAAAGCTGAAACTCCAGTACTTTGGCCACCTCTTGTGAAGAGTTGACTCATTAGAAAAGACCCTGATGCTGAGAAGGATTGGGGTAGGAGGAGAAGGGGACGACAGAGGATGAGATGGCTGGAATGCATCACTGACTCGATGGACAAGAGTTTGGGTGAACTCCTGGAGTTGGTGATGAACAGGGAGGCCTGGCATGCTGTGATTCATGGGGTCGCAAAGAGTCGAACATGACTGAGCAACTGAAGTGAACTGAACTGTGCCATATAGTATGTTCTCATTAGTTATCTATTGTATACATAGTATCAATGATGTATATGTATCAATCCCAATCTCCCAATTCCTCCCAACCACCTTCCCCTTGATATCCATTTGCTTCTTCTCTGCATTTGTGTTCCTATTTCTGTTTTGCAAACAAGATCATCTATACCATTTTACTATTATATTACCCCATATATGCATTAATATGCAATATTTGTTTTCTTTTTTCTGACTTCACTGTGTATGGTAATCTCTAGGTCTATCCATGTGTCTACAAATGACCCAATTTTGTTACTTTTTATGGCTGAGTAATATTCCATTGTATATATGTACCAAATCTTCTTTATCCATTCCTCTGCTGATGGACATTTAAGTAACTTCCATGTCCTAGCTGTGGTAAATAGTGCTAATGACATTTTTCTTTTTAATCAGTAGACTAAATCAAAGACAAACGGACATCTATAACTTGGAAATCATGGATGACCATGATCTGATACATAATTAAGGACTATACAAAGTAGGGCTCTGCATGAAACAAAAGGTAGACAAAACCAAGTAGACAAAATTACCCAGAGGGAATTATGCTTTCTTAATTTCCTCACAGCAGTTGTACTTGGTAGAAGGCCAGCATTAGTATGCATACCAGCACTTGAATTTCAAGCCTTATACTATATTCTTACCAAATTTCTCAATTTTTACAGATAGTCGGTCCCAAATCCCATTCTACTCTGTCTCTCAGACAGTCTCACGTGTAAAATAGTCTCAACTGTTATGTTTAGAGAAACTGCGAGGAAATGCTATAGGAGTATAGACTGGGTCAACTCATGAAAGATCTTTAAATCATGATATATGCTGTTTGGATTTTAGTATGAGGGCAATTAGAGTAGAGCACAGAATTACATTAAGCATGAGTTTGCTTGATGAGACTGACTGACTTAGATTATCTAATTGTTTTCTCTTAAGGTGATAGCTAAGAGCACAAGTTTAGAGTTGACTGACCTTCCTACATTTATTAGCTTTATTTCTTTAAGCTTCAGTTTCTACATCTTTATAATGAGGATACTGTGTTTCATTTAGGACATCTAAAATAATAAAATGATAAAGTATGTGTGGAATGCTTAATACACAGTAAGTGAACACTCAGTAAATTGGCATAGTCAGTCATTGTGATCAATGTCTTCATCCTTGACATCATTTCTATTTTCCTAATGTTAGAGACATACATGAATACAGTCTTGTTAATGAGACATAGGGAATTTTCCTGCAGACCTCACAGGGGAGAGAATGAAGGGTATAGCTAGCTGGCTAGCAGACTCAAGGTCTGTTCTACAAACTGATGTAGAATGTTCAATTTTTGGTTTTGCTTTGTTTCCCTTTTAATTATATTTGTTAAAAGGTCTCTATCTTGCCTGTTGTAAATGCCGCATTCAAATCACTATCATTTCAGTTTTTCAGATAAAAAGTTAATGGAATCAATAACCCGGTGTACGAGACAGCAAGAGACACTGATGTATAGAACAGTCTTATGGACTCTGTGGGAGAGGGAGAAGGTGGGAAGATTTGGGAGAACGACATTGAAACATGTAAAATATCATGTAAGAAACGAGATGCCAGTCCAGGTTCGATACACAATACTGGATGCTTGGGGCTAGTGCACTGGGACGACCCAGAGGGATGGTATGGGGAGGGAGGAGGGTTCAGGATGGGGAACACATGTATACCTGTGGTGGATTCATTTTGATATTTGGCAAAACTAATACAATTATGTAAAGTTTAAAAATAAAATAAAATTAGAATGATGTAAAAAAAAAAAATCTAGTGCCAAAATTTCAGAAAAAAAAAAAGTTAATGGAATCAATAGAGATAAAGAAACTAAGAAAGATTTGGCATTATATTTTCTGAAACACAATCAGACCTCCTAGAATATGCAGATAACATCTACTTCTAGAAGATGGCAGTTCTGTTCGTCAGGGTAGCTCTCATTAGCAGCTGTAACAAATAAACTACCAATTCTATGGGTAAACTTAGTAAAACCTTCCCCCCACCTTACATCAGTTTTTTAAAAGATTGATTGATTGATTCATTTGGCTGCACTGGGTCTTAGTCGTAGCACCTGCAGTTTTGTTTTGGAACGCAGGATCCTTTAGCTGCTGGCACACACTATCTTTTAGTTGCAATATATGGGATCTAGTTCTCTGACCAGGGATTGAACCCAGTCTCCATGCATAGGTGGTGCTGAATCTTAGCCGCTGGACCACCAGGGAAGTCCCCCTCAGTCTTCTGGGCAGCTCCCTTTTGGTGTGATATGGGGGGTTATTCCTTCTCTTCTGTGGCTCTGCTGTCTTAGATCTCTCACCTCCAGCTGCAAGGAAGAGGGAAAGAATGTGTGGGAGGACACCCTGGCTCTTCACCCACTCAGTCATAAAATGACAGGCTTCAATTCCAGTAACATTTCAGTGGTCAGATCTGAGTCACATGTCTGTGAATATCAGCTTTCTAATAACCCCACTCAGGCTTCCTGTGTGTTCAGGAGGTACAGAGGCAAGTTCATACCCATTTATATAAAAAACAAGGAACAAGTAAGGATTTAAGTCATAACGTTAAAGTCCACAAATAATCATTTAACTTTAACAAAATATTAAAGAAAGAATTATACATCCTCAATGAAGACAGACTAAGTCAAGATGATTATTTGCTCATGTGTAGGAGAGGAAAATGGAGAAGGCAATGGCACCCCACTCCAGTACTCTTGCCTGGAAAATCCCATGAATGGAGGAGCCTGGTAGGCTGCAGTCCATGGGTTCATGAAGAGTCGGACACGACTGAGCGACTTCCCTTTCACTTTTCACTTTCATGCATTGGAGAAGGAAATGGCAACCCACTCCAGTATTCTTGCCTGGAGAATCCCAGAGACGGGGAAGCCTGGTGGTCTGCCGTCTATGGGGTCACACAGAGTTGGACACAACTGAAGTGACTTAAGCAGCAGCAGCAGGAGAGGAAGAAAAAAAAAAAGAAACTGGGATAAATATATATGTGCTTAATAATGGAATGCTGTTGACCTATTTTCCCCTCAGGATTCCACTGGGAATTCTTAACTAAAATAATATGTATGCATGTTAATTAAAATATGGTTTAATTAGTTAGAAACCTATGCTTCACAACAATGATCGTTATCTATGTGAGTTTTTATTATATTTAATCATCCGTGTGATATCACTGTTTCTACCTCTATGACATCAGCTGGCTTTTCTCAGTCTGTTTTCTGTATCATCCTGTTGATATTTTGATAATTTCAATTTATAAAAATATTTAATAACTGAAGTGTTATTGAATTGATTGCCTTAAGGTAACATTTTGAATAGAGATCATATGATATGAGAATGTTTCTAAATTTTATAACATACCTTCAGTAATATCAAAAAAATTAAAATGTACCTCTGCTTCTCTAAACTCTTAAATAATAAACAAAAGTTATTTTTGGAGAAATCATTTGTTATTTTAATTCCTCAGGTATGAGGTAACAGTTTAAAAGTTTAAGTGATGAATAAAAGTTTACTAATCACTTTTTCATATATATGTAGCCTTTGGATAAGCAACTGATTGATGATATCTCATCTTTTCAATCAGAAATTCATTTAGAGGAAGGAGAAAGCCTCTGTGAATGCTTGAGCTGAGACTGTCAGCGATATTATTTTGCATAATTATATTGTCTGTTGATTCATTTTCCATATTTCTTTGGATGAAGCTTCTCTTGAATTGATTAAAACTTCCATTATATAGTCTATTAGAATTCAAATTTTGCTTCAGAAATTCTGCTTTGATTGGACATACTGGTGCATCATTTCCCAAGGGCATTCATAAGAAAAAGGAAGAAGACAAGGGGGGAGATGTGGGTTTTCCATTCGTGTTGACCCCTGTACCATCTATTAACTCTAGTAGTAGGGTTTACACTCCTTGATATGTATTGGGAGAGGGTTAGAGACTTGTAACAGGTAAAGGTTCTAAAGCTGAGAACCTCTTTGAGAGTTAATAAAATAGAATTAGCCTCTGAAACTCAGGATTTCCCAGAACAGCACTGGGAAATTTCATCCAAGTGAAAAGTAAGCTGCTAAAATTCTCTTAGCTGTAGACTTGTCTGCATTTTCATCTGGAACATTCAGAAGTGAGATTTCTTAGCTTCTAACTCCTCTTGCTTGTTGCTCCTAAGATTATGAATGGCTCCAGATGGGACTGCCAATTTTCCACAGTAGGATCCATTGTGCTAAGTGTGCCAGACCATATCCTGATACTTCAGAATTATCCCTACTAAAGGAGAAAAATATGGGGATGACCTCTTTGTTATGAGATGTCATCCTCTGAGTGCTCACAGTCTTCATAACACAGCAGGAATATTCTCTGTCTTCCAGAAAGAATGCAAGATAAAAGCCACTTTCCTCAT
Source organism: Bos taurus (assembly GCF_002263795.3). NCBI lineage: Eukaryota > Metazoa > Chordata > Mammalia > Artiodactyla > Bovidae > Bos > Bos taurus. Next base: position 37,633,656 of record NC_037355.1, read on the forward strand.
TTGTGCCTTCTTTCTTTCATTCCTGACTCAGGTATTGAGCCTTCTTGGTGCCAGCTGCTAGTGAGGCCCTGGAAATACAATAAAGAGCAACTCCCATCCTGTGGGCTAAGATGACTGTGATGCGGTGTGATGAGAAGACATAGGAAACACTGCTGGGAGCAAGGTGCCAGAATATTTCACAGAAAGTCAGTGCCTCACTAGGAGATGGTTCTTAGAAAGCTGATAGGTTAGAAATGGATGGGCATTTCAGACAGAGGAGGCATCACCAGGAGGAAAAACAACATAGAGTAACATGAGCATATGGGAAACCACACATTGCGTGGAAATCCTGAGTGTAAAGTATTGGATCAAATACCAGGTAGGCAGAACATGTAGCCAGACCTTAAATACAGAGAATTCTTGTTCCTTTCTTTACATCTTTGGTCTTCTAGGCTTGCTACCCTGAGTACATGGTGGGCTAAAACTGGTTCTCACTTGATCGTTGATGGCCAGCAATGACTCCATTGTGTCTAATTCCGGGAAATCCAGCCATTGAAACTTGTTAGTAGTTAATGAGGGTCAGGCTGCAAGCAGCTTTCTTAGGGTGTTCATACTGGGGATCCAGGCCTTAGTTCCTGTGAACTATGGTTAACAGCCTTGATCTCTCTCCCCAGCCCCTCACCAAGAAAAACAAGCAACCAAAGCACACCTTGTCTTTATGGAACGAGCACTGTCCCTGCACCTGTCCCCTGGCTGTGCTTTCTGAAAGTCGGGCCATAGACTTGACTGAGCTAAGTAGTCACCATGTTACTTCCCCATCCAGAAAGAGGGATGCTGGCACGTGAGGCACTCTCGAGTGGACCGCTGCAAATAGTGTAGCAGATACCTATCAGCTTCTCTTTTTCCTGTCTGATTTTTTTACTTTTGCTGGGTAGTGGTGTTCAGGCTCAGTAGATTGGAGACCTTGGGGACATGTCTGTCCTCAATCCCAGGACACTAGGGAAGTCCTTGGCCTGGTTCCCTAAGGTGATTTGATTCCAGCCAAGGCAATGATGCCATTAGCTCCTGATCCAGGACGGGGGCTCCCGGGACTGGGGAAGTATGGAACTCTTGTAATATCGAGTTGGGACTGTTGTAATATTAAGGCATTCCAGACCCGGGAGCCCAGGAGTTTGGATTTGTCTCAAAGAAAGCAAGCAAACAGAAAAATAAAAACAAACTGAAAACCATGACTTCAACTGATAGGCAGTACAATGCAAATTTTCAAAGCATGGGTTTGAGAGTAAGATCTAGGTTGGGGATTCTTTTTGTTCTGCTACTTATCAGCAATGGAGTATATTTAGCAAGTCATTTAACTGGTGACTTAGCTTCTCATCCATAAAGGGAGTTTAATGTTTCTGTTATAAATAAATAATACATGTAAAACTACTTATTGTAATGCCTAGTACTTAATAATCACCTAATCTTTATTATTTTTATTTTTATTTTCACAACTTGGTTTGCGATCTTAGGAAAAGATGGCAAGTATGTTTCTGCTGGCTTTTTTGTTTTGTTTTGTTTTTTTCTTTAATCTTTATTATTTGTTTTTTTAACCATTCAATAAATAACAATTATACTTTATTTAAAAATTTGAACATCTTGTTTGGGAGATACATGTACATAATATACTCAATATGGTAAATTCTCTGGAAGGAAGAAAAAGTATGCATGTAAAAATGGAACATGGAATAGCATATGAATAATGTTAGGTGTTGGAACAGTTAAAGGAGACTTATCCTGTACATTTTTTAAAGTTCTGTGAAAAAGAAAAAAAAAAAAAAAGATCTGGCAATAGAGTCTGAAACTAATGGTTTAAGAAAGTCTTAAACGTGTAATTTCATTTATAAAGTTATAAATTACCCACTTAGTGGGTAAAAAAAAAAAAGGAAAAAGTACTTGAAAAGACTGGTATTTCTACCCCCAAGTACTCTGATCAACTTAGATTTTAAAAGCAAAGGCATTGTAGGAATAGTTGCATGAATGTTGTAGTTTTTTCCCTTATTATGATGTATTTTGATTTTACCAGAGAGCTAAGATGGATGCATTAACTTACCTGGTGGTGGATATTAAATCAATGAAATGAAGAACTTTCTAAAGAAAGAAAAAATAAAACAGCTGCCTGAAAACATAATAGGCTTTATTAGCAGGAGATTTTTAGGTCAATATAAGATAATCACTTAAGATGGTATTTTGCCCTGCTGTGGTAACAAATTCTAGCATTTTTCATGGCTTAACAGTAAGGCAGTTTATTTCTTTTTCACATAGAGTTGCTGTAGGTCTGGTGACTCTCTGCACCAAATATCCTACAAGCAGTTCCTGAAGGATTCATGCTTTGCTCATCTCTGACTCCTTGAGTTACCTTTGCAAAGCAGAGGAAGATGGAGGAGGCCCACTAGCTCTTCATACCTCATACTGGAAACGAGGCATTGCTTGCTGTCACATTCCTGTCCCAGGATTTATTGTTATGGTCGTATCCTACCTATAAGGAAGTCTTGGAAATATAGTCTTCCTATGGTAAAGGGAACACAGAGCATTCATTCTCTTGACCACGCAAGGATCAATGTAATGCTTGGACTAAAGGACAGACCTGAATCTGGCGTCTGCAGTTCCAGCGATTAATAATTGTGGTTTATGAAATTGACCTAACAAATGTTTACCTAACCAATGCCTGCAGTAAGGGTGCATAAATTGGAAAAGTCTACACTAAATACAGTTAAACTTATATGTCTGTGTGTGTTGTATTATGTAGACGTGCATTCCCAGATATGTATGATCAGCAGGATGCTTCTCTTGTAATTGTACTGTATATAGACAGGTAGTTACACTTGAAATTTATCTTGCTTGCTCGAAGTCATCTCTAATAGTGCAGAAGGGAGATAATATATTGAGACAAATATATGAAAATCATTCTTCTGTGGAGGAAATCTCTACTTCTATCAATAATTCCATATCTCCCGTTGCTATCACTGGGACCTTAATCCTCTTTCCCTCTTAGTTGAATCATCCTAAATCCTGTTATTACTGCCTCCAAATATTTCTTTACACGTAGCTGTTCTTTATGGCCCCAAATACTTTCTTTTCCTTAATCAAGGACCTCATATTTCTTCTTTGAACTCCATAAGCTCATGTGTAGTTTGCCTTCCTCACCCACCTCTTCTTATACAGCTACCAGAATCATCCGCATAAAGCCGGGGCAGTATACCATACACACAAAAGTTCTGGAGTGAGACAACCTGTCACCTGGGGAAACATTCTTAACCTTTATTCCTAATTTTATCATTCATTAAGTGAGAGATAATAAGACCTCATGGTCTTCCCTGCTAGCTTAGCTGGTAAAGAATCTGCCTGCAATGCAGGCAACCCTGGTTCGATTCCTGGGTCAGGAAGATCCCCTGAAGAAAGGATCAGCTACCCACTCCAATGTTCTTGGGCTTCTCTGGTGGCCCAGACAGTAAAGAATTCACCTGCAATGCGGAAGACCTGGGTTTGATCTCTGAGTTGGAAAGATCCCCTGGAGTAAGGCAATCCACTCTAGTGTTCTTGCCTGGAGAATTCCCATGGACAGAGGTGTCTGGAAGGCTACAGTCCATGTGGTCACAAAGAGTCAGACATCACTGAGAGATTAAGGTACAGCACAATAAGACCCCATAGGCTTAAAAGAGGATGATGCTGGAAATGAAATTGGTGTATCATGGCACAAATGAATTAGAACAGATACAGGCCATAGCTGGACACTTGAAGTATCAACTAAGAGAATTTAATGCCTTGCTCATGGGGGATTCTGGCAGCATGTCTGAGAATGGATTAAGGAGGCAAAGACATGGAAGAGATTACATTAGATTTGGACAATAGTTATTTGTCAACAGTTAAGGAGACGTTTAATATTTTAACATTAATATAAGTTACCTACCAGCTGAACATCCGCTTTCGTTAACTCATTGAAAACACTGAACACAGTGTACAATCAGCCTAGGTTAGGTGATGCTGTGGTAGCAAATGATCCTGAATCACTAGATGTTGACAAAATTTTCACCCACATAAAATCTGTGAACAATTTCAGCTGACTCTCCACTCTCAATGCATGGACCTGGCTGGGGAAGGGAGCCTGAAAATTTGTCCATCAGTTCTAAAACACTTTTCCCTGAAAGCGGCGCCTCTTGCTTCTGCGCATGGCTAGATGGCCAAAGCAAGCTGCGTGGCCATACTGTCTTCAAGGGGTTGGAGAAGTGCAGTCTTTTTGTGTGCTCAGGAGAGATGAGTTGGGCATATTGGTTGGCATGGTAATGTCTTTATACACACTCTTACCCATTGCTAATTGCTCTAATAATTATTAAGGAATATTCTGATCATTCCTTTTCTGTTCAAGTTATTTTATTGTCTCTACTCTTCCATTCATACAAACATCCAAACTCCTTATTGTCATTAATACCATTTATGATGTAAATCCTGTGTTTTTCTTCATATCATCTATTTCTCTTAACTTTACTTTTGGTCAATTTCTAACTTTACTTTTGGTCAAGCTGAATTATTTACTTTTCCTTTCAATTACTGCTTGTTTCTGTATCTTTGTACTATTGCTTCAACCTAAATGCTTTTACACAGTCTTTACAGGTCATATGCCTTCTCATAATTCTACCCATCAAGTTCAAAAGTTCTAAATTTTAATTCCCACTTTGAGTTTCCATAAGAGCAATGTTCTATTAACTTTTATAACACTATGAAGTCCAACATTATATTAACAGAATTTTGTCCTATTCTATCCTGAAAACTCTTTGAAGGTGGGGTGCATGCCTGATTCATCTCTGTAGCTCCTCTTCTGAGTGTCTTACTCATAGCAGTTCAATAAATAGTGTTGAATTAATGGAGGAGACAGTCACTATATCATAATGAGCATTGGACTAGTGATAAGAAATTCTGTCATTTACTTACTGCCCGGTTACTAACAATATTACCTTGAACAAGTTGCTTCACCAGTTGGAGCCACAGCTTCTGCATCTGCAAAACAAAGGTAATTATAACTCCTTGTCTTTAATTTCTTCAAACATTAGGTCATAGTATGTGACAGCATTTTGTATAAATTGTCCTCATTATTTTATGTGGAAGTAGAACTCTGATTTTAAATCTTCAACTGATCAATTCTTCAGAAGTATTTAATTGTGATTACCACCCCTTTCTTCACAAAACATCGAGTTAGCCTTTGGATCTCAGGGATTTTGTGCTCTGGGTTTTTTGCTTACCTCTCCTTTATATGGTCATTGTATTTTGGAGTTTCTCAAACTTGGCTTTAGCCATCACTACCTTTCTCTCTCTCTCTCTCTCTCTCTCTCTGTCTCTCATTTCCTCACATATTATTCTATACTCTTTTGCTAGATGAGTTGTTTCTTACTGATGACTTCAATTTCCATGTATCTACATATAACTCACAAATGTCTACTTCATGCTCAGATTTCTCATATGAACGATAGACCTTTAAATTCAGCTGCCTATTTGATATCTCCACTTGGATTTGTCAACATATCTCAAGCATAACATTGCCAAAACCATACTGTTGACTCACATTTGCTCTCATAAATGTTGAGAGCAATAGGAAATAGCAACAGAAAAGGCTATTTTCTGGAACTCATTTTTCAGCAAGAGGTACCACCATCTACTTAGTTTTCAGTGTCAAAATCTGGGTTACCTTCTTCATCTGCAATATCAGCAAGTAATGGCATACTATACACCCTTCCATAGCTATCTCTATTAACAGTATTTTGACAGAAAGCCCTGCCATGCCTCACAGGTTTCACAGAAATACTTCACTAAGTGGTATTTCTATCCCTTGTCAATGTATTACCTCTACTACATTTTTCAAACTATATCTTATTTGTTGTTGCCAGGTTCGCTGTGCTTCACCATCTCCCAGGGCTTGCTCAAACTCATGTCCATTGAGTCGGTGATGCCATCCAACCATCTCATACTCTGTCATCCCCTTCTTCTCCTGCCTTCAAACTTTCCCAGCATCAGGGTCTTTTCCCATGAGTTAGTTCTTTGCATCAGGTGGCCAAAATATTGGAGCTTCCGTATGAGTTCTTCTAATGAATCATCAGGATTGATTTCCTTTAGGATGGACTGGTTGGATCTGTTTGCAATCCAAGGGACTCTCAAGAGTCTTCTCCAACAACACAGTTCAAAAGCTTCAATTCTTCAGCTCTCAGCCTTCTTTATGGTCCACCTCTCACATCCATACATGACTATTGGAAAAACCATAGATTTGACTAGACAGACCTATGTCGGCAAAGTGATGTCTCTGCTTTTTAGTATGCTGTTTAGGTTTGTCATAGCCTTCCTTCCAAGGAGTGTCTTTTAATTTCATGGCTGCAGTCACCATCTGCAGTGATTTTGGAGCCCAAAAAAATAAAGTTTGTCACAGTTTCCAGTGTTTCCCCATCTATTTGTCATGAAGTAATGGAACTGGATGCCATGATCTTAGTTTTTTGAATGTTGAGTTTTAAGCCACCTTTTCCACTCTCCACTTATACCTTCAGCAAGAGGCTCTTTAGTCTTACTTTAAAAGGTCCCCATTGTTTCCAAATAAAGTTTAAGTCACTTAACTTGGTCTTCAAGAATTTTCATGATCTGCTCATATCTGTTCCTCATTGTTCTCTGTCTCTCTCTGTACCAGGGTCTCTTTCAGTGACCACACATTTCATCACGTATGTTTCATTCTTCACCTATGTCTTAAGAATATTAGACAAATTTCCAATAATATAAATTTCCCTTTTCTGTGTTGAGAATAGTTAGTGTAATTTTTTTCTTCATTTGTGGTTTTGTATGTACCAAGCATTGTGTTCCTTATTTTCAGTATTTTCAAATGTCATTCAATTTTTATAAAGTTATTATGAGGTAAGAACACTAAGGCTAAACTTAGTTAAGTGAGTTTCTCAAGGTTATTTGACTAGTAAATAGCTCATATTTACTAATGAATAAATGTTCACTAGTAAATAATGAACATTTATTGTTCCTATATCAGTTGTAAAAATTGTATTCCTCTTGCCTGATGTTTAGTCTGGCCATGCAGATTGCCATTTCATTTTTACTCATATTTAGTTTGTATATGCATCATGGATGCAATTAGAATTACTGTTTTCCCGCCTTATGACTCCCTTTGACTATTCTGAGCTTTATATAAAGATCTAGTGGGCTCATTACCTTTCTGTTTGATGGCTTTCAAGCTGTGATTCAAAGAACTCTGTGGGTTTGAGATAGTGCATGGGCCATTGCCAAGATCAATATTGAAGAGGAACCATCTATCCTTACTTCTACCAGAGCAATAATCCATTAATTCATTTTAAACATTAATTATTTGGGGGCAAGATTCTCATTTATGGAAAAGTTTGTATTTCAAATGATAAAACTTAAAAATACTAACAGCTGATGATTTAGACTGTCAGATAAGGAAAATAAAATATAGTTAGCAACATCAAGACTATGATGATTAATTTTTGGAAATTGTATAACATTTTGCCTTATACATAGAAAATTCTTTAAAATTGTTTTATTTTCTTAGTGATTAATGAATCCTCTTTATATAGGTATGTCTGTGCATGTGGATGTGTATATGTGTGTGTTTGGATGGATAGATGGATCTAGATTTTTCTTCTTATGCTTTTGAACTTTTTAAGTGCACTTTTTGGCTCAGGTTATTATATTTGTTGCCATATATATATATATTACTCAAATCTATTAATATTTTCTTTATGGCTTCCAGGTTTAAAATTCTATTAAGGAAAGCCTTCCATAAACTGTATTAATTTGCAAACATTTAATGTAAGGGATAATTTCCTTATCTTACTTGGATTTATATAATATACTGCTGCTACTGCTAAGTCGCTTCAGTCATGTCCGACTCTGTGCGACCCCATAGACAGCAGCCCACCAGGCTCCTCCGTCCCTGGGATTCTCCAGGCAAGAACACTGGAGTGGGTTGCCATTTCCTTCTCCAATGCAGGAAAGTGAAAAGTGAAAGTGAAGTCGCTCAGTCGTGCCGGACTCTTAGCGACCCCATGGACTGGAGCCTACCAGGCTCCTCCGTCCATGGGATTTTCCAGGCAATATAGTAGAAAATACATACACAGACCAAGAAACTAGACAAAGGATTAAACAGAAAAAGTAATTCAAATAATAAATAATTCTAGAAAAGAAATGTTTGATTGTACTCATGATTAAAGAAGTACAAATCAAAAGAACAAAAGATTTCTCATCTGCTCAGGTTAGAAACTAATATTTTATGTAGATTTTTGAGAAATATTTATTATACATTATTCTTCAGCCTGCAGATTAATATAGAATGGTGAAAGTGAAAGTCGCTCAGTCATGTCCTACTCTTTGCAACCCCATAGACTATACGGTCCATGGAATTCTCCAGGCCAGAATACTGGAGTGGGTAGCCTTCCCCTTCTCCAGGGGATCATCCCAACCCAGTGATCGAACCGAGGTCCCCTGCATTAGAGGCGGATTCTTTAACAGCTGAGCCACACGGGAAGCCCAGAATAGAATAGAATTTTGAAGAATACATTAAAACTGTCTGTCAAAATCTGTATATATTTTTTGTATAAACCATTCCCTGGTTATGAATTTATCTAGCAAATATATATTCAAAATCACATCAAGATACTTCTATGTGGATTTCTGTTTTACTGCTCCTTGAAGTATCAATAAAAAAAACTTGTAAAAATGCTAAACAAGCATTAGTAGACATATAGTTAGATTAAGTCATATAGATTTGGTCAGTAAACAATATACAGATGGTCAGATAATTGAAATAAAAATAGGGATCATTAAGAAACAGGAATATAGGAAAATCCATGGTAAATAATGTGTGATCACTTTGCATAAATAAAATATACACATATTTATGTAAAAATACACATGAAATAATGATTCTTGAAGGATATATTATTAAAATATATTGAAAACAACCACCTTTCTGGGAGAAGTTGAGGTGGAAAATAAGGGAGGAATAGCTTATTTTTTCACTTTGTAAATATCTTTATGCTATTTTAATATTTTTTTACTAAGTATGGGTGTTACTGTTTTGTTTTTGTTAAATAATTTTTTAAACCCTTATATTAGCTATTTTCATTCCTACTTTTTCATGAAAAAAAATTCTAAAGCTAAAGTGTTAAAATTCTTCCCCATTTTATAAAAGTAGATCCTAAACTTACATATATTTAGTATTGTAAACATTCTCCACTTTTATTGAAATGTTACCCTCAGCATTTTTATTTTACTCCTTCCTGCATCTCACAAACTGGATACATCTTTATTAAGATGCTAATTCTGCTGTGAGGAAATCTTTGGTATTTTAGAATTGTGTACTTAAAGGCAGCCTTTTTCATGAAAGGCTTTTAATGATTATAATATTATAATATTCTCTAAGGCTGATGGTTGGTTTTGGACAGGTAGTCGACCTACTTATAGAACCTGAAAAGGAATAAATGTCCTCTCTTATCTTTCTTTGTGATTTTTGTATGATCTCTGCAGTAATTGTGCATATCTATACCTCCTCTAAATTCAGCATTATTTTTTCCACCACCCTTGACCTTTAAACAAAGTACCATGCTTTAAAATTGTAATCACTGCTTTAAGAACAAGTGACCAAGTGATACACAGCCAGAAATAAACTACTTAAACCCTGGAAAATGTTTCCTGTCCTTTGAAATTAAAGCACTCACCTAAATCAGAATCTGTTTTTGTCCACATTGCATTAGACCTTTTTTATATGTTTTGTTTGTATTTGTCCCAATTTCTCTTTTCTTTTTATGTTTCCAGAGATTCTGATAAAAAGTCATGTAAAAATGTAAAATACCTGATCAGAGGAGTTGCTTAAGAAATGTCTCAGCTGAAACCAGCACTTCGGTGTAAGTGCTAGCTGCTTAACAAGTCAAGGGTGTGAGGAGCTATGAATAAAGAGAGAATATTTTGCCATGAATTATTCAGCTAACCATGGGATGCGGTTATCTCCACTCCAGTGGCTTTTAATTGCACATGTAAGAATTCTGCTTATCTGGCATTCAATTTGATGCCAAGGTGCAGCTTGTCCAAGCAGAGTGGGAGGTGGGATATGAGGATCCCATCAGATAGGCAGCTGTCATTCAAGAATACATTAAGAATGTTTTTGTGACCAGAAAACTAGAAAATACATAGACATTGGCAATGGAGGGACTTGAGAATATGTAACATGAAATTGTGTTTTTCTTTGATTTTGGTAATATATACCAAAATGCTGAATATTGAGTGTAAAGTAGACTTGTGTGTGTGCTCCCTAAATCTATTGTATCTCCTTTGCTAGAGACCCAAGATTGATCAATCCCTGGAGTAAAGATGACACTTCACTCTTTAAGCCAGCCTCTCAGAGGACCTAGTATTCTGTCATTCTAAATGGAGCCTTGTGGCAATTTTGAGAAGTTGCTGGTTTTAATTTGTGAAAGTCTGTTTAAGATAGTCTTGTTAATCAAGCTAAATGATTTTCCGAAAACATTTTCCTCATCTCAAATTCCCAGAGGAGGTGTCTTTTGACACCTGTGCTTTTCTCCCCACAGCAATTTATGTGTAAAATACCATCTAAAATATTTTGAGAAGATTTAATTTAGAACCTCTTTTTCATATATATCTCTCCCCATAATAGATGGCTTTTTTGTATTATTTCATATATCCATTTCCAGATTCAATTGCATATGCAGCACACACTTTTAGTCACTTCCCATCTGTTGTATACTGTGTAAAGTGTAGGGGATGTTGAGTTTACAAAGATCCACAGATAAGTGTCCTTACTTTATACAGCTCAAAGACTATAGGAAAGATAGACAACATGCCTCCATAGTACTGTGTCATTGTCACACATGAGCAGGTCATGCCAGACACAGTGGCGGCACTGTTGAGAATGGGAGTACACAGGCTTCAGGGAAAATGGAGCGAGTGACAGAGAAGACCTCACTTGTGATGAAACTTGACGGTGCTCTTGCATTTGTGAAGCTGACAAAAGAGGAAAGGTCAGGCATTCCAGACAGAGAGCAAAGCACAGATAAAGATTCAGAACTCTGGCAGGCTTTGAGGTCTTGAGAGAATTGCAAGTATTAAATAGCTTTGGGGGCAAAAAAGATGCATAGATAAAGATGGCGAAGACTAAGTACAGAGTGTACACACGGTCGGGTACCAGATTATGAAGTGCTGTGTGAAGTTGCTCGGTTGTGTCCGACTCTTTGCGACCCCACGGACTGTAGTCTGCTAGGCTCCTCCATCCTAGGAGGAAAATCCTAGGGATTTTCCAGGAAAGAACACTGGAGTGGGTTGCTATTTCCTTCTCCAGGGGATTTTCCCGACCCAGAGACTGAATCCAGGTCTCCCGCACTGCAAGCAGGCTCTTTACCATCCCCCAGGGGAGCCCTATGAAGTGCTGCGTATTTAGATATTATTCTGAGAGCCATTTGAAGACTTTTAAGCAGAAGTGATAGGATCAGATTTGATCAGATTTCTGATGGAGAAAAATTGTTCTAATGATTTTGTTCCTTCAGCAGTTGCTTTATGGGTTGACACCTTAAAAACTTCAGGTGAGCATTCCCTAAGATGCCAGATGTAAAGGGTAATGCAGAATAATAGAGAGTTTGAAGTCAGAAGAATTGGGTCTTCTTTCGTGTTCTCTCATTTTTGCAGTATGTGATATTGGGCAAGGTGCTCCTTTCCCATTAGATGTAAGTTCCATGTATACCAAGAGCCTAAAACAATTCCTCATGTATAGGTGACTCTCTGTAATGTTTATGGAATAAATGGATGGATTTCTGAGCCTCTGTGTTCTTTTTATTACAGTGAAGAAGATTGAAATCTGTTCTGAGGGTCGTTTGGGTGGTATGAAGAGAGCCACATGAATCTTAGTTAAGTGTAAGAATACACTGTCCTCTTCAGGGAAAATATTACTGTTATTTGAACCAATATTGTGAGTCTGAGAAAACTACAGTGAGAGAGGAGAAGCCATGAATCAGCTTTCAGGAAATTTCTTCTCCAGTGCTTTATTTTCTTGATGTTAATGGACTTTTCTTCATTGTTCTTCTACTTTGCTGTATCATTTTTTCCCTACATTTTAAATGTCTTAGTTCACAGGGAGTCAGTCCCAGGCCTTTTTTTTTTTTTTTTTTACTTTGTAGTTTCCTATAAATAACTATCACATTTGAATTTCTCGTTGTAATACTTCTCGAGAGCTTAAGAATGACAATTCAGCTGTTTTCTGAGTTGAATTAAATTAAACTGGATTAAACTGAATTTTTATTCAAAAACTTATACAGGAATAGGAATAAGAACCAATGTTACATTCACAATAGTCTTTTTGGAACAGATATAGGATCTACTGTATAGTATAGGGAACTTGGCTCAATATTCTATAATAACTTAAATGGGAAGAGAATTTGAAAAAGAATGGATACTTGTGTGGGTATAGCAGAATCACTTTGCTGTATACCTGTAACTAACATATCCTTTTTAATCAATTAGACTCCACTTCAATATAAAATTTTTTTTAATTAATTTTATTTTATTTTTAAACTTTACGTAATTGTATTAGTTTTGCCAAATATCAAAATGAATCCGCCACAGGTATACATGTGTTCCCCATCCTGAACCCTCCTCCCTCCTCCCTCCCCATACCATCCCTCTGGGTCGTCCCAGTGCACCAGCCTCAAGCATCCAGTATCGTGCATCGAACCTGGACTGGCATCTTGTTTCATACATGATATTTTACATGTTTAAAATTTTTAAAACTTGTAAAAAAGAAATCAATGTCATAGAAATCATTTTAAAATACAAGTTAATCTAGAGTTATACTGTCAAACATATCCACTAGAAGAAAAAAGTCTTTGGGAGAAAAAGTGAAGTGAAATATAATATTAATACTTGGATATTATTTGTTTGGGAAGGAAAGTTTTTCATATCTGAAGTGTCCTCAAATCTCAGTTCAGTTCAGTTCAGTTGCTCAGTTGTGTCCGACTCTTTGCGACCCCATGAATTGCAGCACACCAGGCCTCCCTGTCCGTCACCAACTCCCAGAGTTCACTCAAACTCACGTCCATTGAGTCGGTGATGCCAACCAGCCATATGAGTCAACTCTTCTCATGAAGTGGCCATAGTACTGGAGTATACATGACCACTGGAAAAACCATAGCCTTGACTAGACGGACCTTTGTTGGCAAAGTAATGTCTCTGCTTTTGAATATGCTATCTAGGTTGGTCATAACTTTCCTTCCAAGGAGTAAGCGTCTTTTAATTTCATGGGTGACAGTAATCAAGTTGACTTGTTAGGATAAGTTAAAAAAAAAATCTTTCCATGATTTTGAACTTGGAGAACACTGGTAAATGGGAAGTGTTTCCTCTCAAAAGCCTCTCTCAAAGGATTTCATCGATATTTGGGATGATGTTGTTCATTTAAGTGTTAATGTAATAGAAGAACAATGATCTTGGGTCCTTTCCCTTTGATGCATAAACTACATCTTAAGCATCCTTGTTTTTCATTAGTAAAAGATAAATATGCAACACTTGTTTTGACCTAAGCTTTGTTGTATTTGTAGCTTATTTTCCTCTACTATTTCTTGTTTGGACCTTTTCTCTCATGGTCTTATTAAATTAGGTAGTTTATTACAAAATTTCTTTGCCAAGCTTTTAAAAAAACAGTCACAGTAAATTGATGACAGCAAACTCTAGTGCCAGTCTCTATTTCCATGGCAACCATAATAAGCTCTACACATTCTCATAAAGAGGTAGAACCAATGCTACCATATAAACACAAACAAAGACCAATAGGAATTAATGCACACGCAAATATTTATTACAGCAAAAGTGATCAGGGCTGCAGTAGTCTTGCACTGAATATTTATTAACACAAACATTTTTATATCCACTATAAAATATAGGAAAAGCATAGAACTATATAGTGATATAATCATTGACTTAGAAATAAATGTTGCATGTTACTTAGTATACACTCTTATGAGAATGTTTTCTCTGAATAAAATTGGTATTTTAGTCTGGGTGTCAGTGAATGTTTCTGTACAAGACCAAATAGAAAATATCTCAGGATTTGCAGGCCATATGGTCTTTGTTGTGACGAGTCATCACCAGTAAAACAAATGAATTTTGCTGTTACAATAAAACTTTATTTTAAAAACAAGCAATAAGCTGGGATTGCCCCTAGTCTGTAGCTTCCAGCATATTTTTAGGCAGTTGGAAATTTTCACGTATCATTCAATTTAATTTTGACTCTAATATAAGGTAAAGGTAATAGTCATACTGTGCTTTGTTACTCAGTTGTGTCTGACTCTGCGACCCCATGGACTGCAGCCTGCCAGGCTCCTCTCTCCATGGAATTCTCCTGGCAAGGATACTTAAGTGGGTTGCCATGCCCTTCTCCAGGGGACCTTCCCAACCCAGGGCTCCTGCCTTGCAGGTGTATTCTTTACCCTCTGAGCCACCAGCGTAGCCCAATATTCATTCTAAAGATGAGCAAATGGAGATTTGGAGAATTTAAATACCCCAACGTCAGTCTGAATTGAAACCCAGAACCCAGTCTCCCTCTTTCTAGAGCCTGACTGCTAACCACTATTAACCATTACCTGATGACAATAACTAGCATAATAGGTGCTTAATGCAGCAGCAGTATGCTAAACTGTTTGTGTCTATTACTTCATTTACCTTATAAGATTGCTGTGACATAGGTACGATTAGCATTCACTGTTGCAAATGAGAAACCCACACCTGGGAAATCTAAGAAAATCTTCTGAGGAGAACCAAAAAAGTAATTCTTTTCCAAATTAACATATTCTATTTAATTCAATGACTGAAATAATAAAATCATTCTTTAAATGTGACCCCATTGACATCACAAATACATAAAGGACCATGATCGCTTAAAGAACTTCTGAATTCTGGTGGATGCTTCCAGATTTGCAATGCTTATTTGTTAATCTTCAGTCTTACTTTGATTGTAACTTCGTTTCCATTCACTCTACTTTATGAGAAGTAATTTCATGAAGAGGCAAAAAGCGTGATTGTGGTGTGCAGTTAATTAGAATTTCTAATTAAAATCGTCCTAAAAACAGCAACCAATGCCAATAGAAGAGTAATTACTAATCTGTAAATTAAGGAAATTGTATAGTGCAAGACTTGGTATTTTTTTTCCTATTGGATTGAAAAATACCCAGTTTAGATCAGCATACCATGAAGAAAAGTATTTACCTTGAGTGAAGGTAAAATGCATATGGCAATATGGTTGAATTTAATCTGATCAAATATAATTCAGTTAAATCCAGGAGATTCTATAACTGATAATCTTGACTCTTTCCTCCTGCCGCTCACCCCTCTGATTCCTCATTTTAAATTTTGTGACATAAATTTGATTCTCTCAAATAAGGGCTCAGTAAACCTGAGGCTTTTACATTTGTATGCCTGTATGCAGGAGCGTGTGTGTGTGTGTGTGTGTATGCATGTGTGTGCATGCTCACCTGTGAGTGTGAGAGTGTGTGCTCCATGAAATATGGATGGGATTCTTAGCATGGTGCCTGATATTTAAGTATTCAACTCTTGCTTCTTCCCTATATTTTAGTGACAATGATTTCCTTCATAATCTGATTTCATAGGTCTAGGAAAGACTGGGAGTTTACCTCACGGAGAGGAAGCATCTGTCAGGAGCATTTTCTTCCCTGATACTTAGTTCTAAGCCTTATGAACCCAGTTGTAGTTTTTTTTTTTTTTTTTTTTTAACCACTCTCCAGGTCATCTCAGGTGAGACAACCTCTTCTAACTCCTCTGTTTATGGAATTCTCCAGGCAAGAATACTGGAGTGGGTTACCATTCCCTTCTCCAGGAGATCTTGCCAACCCAGGGATTGAACCTGGGTCTCTTGCATTGCAGGCAGATTCTTTACTGTCTGAGCTACCAGGAAAGTCCTCTACCTTCAAAACTAGTTTTTATAACATGAGCATCATTCTGAGTTTCTGTCTCTGTTCATTCTGTATTAGTGGATATGGTTAGAAAAATAATAACTTTGGAAAGAAATTCTTTACCTTTACTTCATATCAGGCAAAATACTGGCTTAAGCTGTCTGTGAAAAGGAAGCTAAGCTCAGTGATAGAATATGAACATCATATTTATTTTTAAGCATGCTAAAACATATTTTTACTTTTAAAATTTAATATACTTTAGAACAATTTTAGGTTTACAGAAAAATTTAGCAGCAATTACATAGTTCTATGTAACCTACCTCCGATACAAACACACAGGTTTCCCTATTATTAATATTTGAGTTATTATTTGAAATATTATTAAGGTCCATTGTTTATATTAGGATTGAATCTTGGTGCTGTACAGTTCTGTGGGCCTTGTAAAATGCATGATGTGCCTACTTCTTCATACAACTTCCTCTCCCTCAACCCTCAGTCATCACTGATCCTTTTGCTTGCTCTCTAGTTCTTCCTTTTCTACAATATCATATAATTCAAATTATGCATGATGTAGACTTTTCAGTGCTGCTTCTTTCAATCAGTGATATGCATCTAAAAGTCCTCCATGTCTTTTTTTTCCAAAATCAAATTTTATTTATTTTAATTTTTTATATAAATTTACTTATTTTAATTGGAGGCTAATTACTTTACAATTTTGCATTGGTTTTGCCATACATCGACATAAATCTGCCATGGGTATACATGTGTTCCCCATCCTGAACCCCTCTTCCGTCTCCCTTCCCATACAGTCCCTCTGGGTCATCCCAGTGTACCATCCCTGAGCACCCTGTATCATGCATAGAACCTGGACTGGCGATCTGTTTCACATATGATAATATACATGTTTCAATGCCATTCTCCCAAATCATCTTACCCTCACCCTCTACCACAGAGTCCAAAAGACTGTTCTATACATCTGTGTCTCTTTTGCTGTCTTGCATATAGGGTTATCTTTACCATCATTCTAACTTCCATAGATATGCATTAGTATACTGTACTGGGGTTTTTCTTTCTGGCTTACTTCACTCTGTATAATAGGTTCCAGCATCCACCTCATTAGAACTGATTCAAATGTATTCTTTTTAATGGCTGAGTAATACTCCATTGTGTATATGTACCACTGCTTTCTTATCCATTCATCTGCTGATGGACATCTAGGTTGCTTCCATGTCCTGGCTATTGTAAACAGTGCTGTGATGAACATTGGGGTACACGTGTCTCTTTCCCTTCTGGTTTCCTCGGTGTGTATGCCCAGCAGTGGGATTACTGGGTCATATGGCAGTTCTATTTCCAGTTTTTTAAGGAATCTCCACACTGTTCTCCATAGTGGCTGTACTAATTTGCATTCCCACCAACAGTGTAAGAGGGTTCCCTTTTCTCTGCACCCTCTCCAGAATTTATTGCTTGTAGACTTTTGGACAGCAGCCATTCTGACTGGCATGAAATGGTACCTCATTGTGGTTTTGACTTGCATTTCTCTGATAATGAGTGATGTTGAGCATCTTTTCATGTGTTTGTTAGCCATCTGTATGTCTTCTTTGGAGAAATGTCTGTTTAGGTCTTTGGCCCATTTTTTGATTGGGTTGTTTATTTTTCTGGAACTGAGCTGCAGGAGTTGCTTATATATTTTTGAGATTAATTCTTCGTCAGTTGCTTCATTTGCTATTATTTTCTCCCATTCTGAAGGCTTTTTTACCTTGCTTATAGTTTCCTTTGTTGTGCAGAAGCTTTTAAATTTAATTAGGTCCCATTTGTTTATTTTTGCTTTTATTTCCAATATTCTGAGAGGTGGGTCATAGAGGATCCTGCTGTGATTTATATCAGAGAGTGTTTTGCCTATGTTCTCCTCTAGGAGTTTTATAGTTTCTGGTCTTATGTTTAGATCTTTAATCCATTTTGAGTTTATTTTTGTGTATGGTGTTAGAAAGTGTTCTAGTTTCATTCTTTTACAAGTGATTGACCAGTTTTCCCTGCACCACTTGTTAAAGAGATTGTCTTTTCTCCATTGTATATTCTTGCCTCCTTTGTCAAAGATAAGGTGTCCATATGTGCGTGGATTTATCTCTGGGCTTTCTATTTTGTTCCATTGATCTATATTTCTGTCTTTGTGCCAGTACCATACCGTCTTGATGACTGTGTCTTTGTAGTAGAGCCTGAAGTCAGGCAGGTTGATTCCTCCAGTTCCATTCTTCTTTCTCAAGATTGCTTTGGCTATTTGAGGTTTTTTGTATTTCCATACAAATTGTGAAATTATTTGTTCTAGCTGTGTGAAAAATACCATTGGAGGCTTGATAGGGATTGCATTGAATCTATAGATTTTCACTACATTGATTCTTCTGATCCATGAACATGGCATATTTCTCCATCTATTAGTGTCCTCTTTGATTTCTTTCACCAATGTTTTATAGTTTTCTATATATAGGTCTTTTGTTTCTTTAGGTAGATATATTCCTAAGTATTTTATTCTTTTCATTGCAATGGTGAATGGAATTTTTTCCTTAATTTCTCTTTCTATTTTCTCATTGTTAGTGTATAGGAATGCAAGGGATTTCTGTGTGTTGATTTTATATCCTGCAACTTTACTATATTTATTGATTAGCTCTAGTAATTTTCTGGTGGAGTCTTTAGGGTTTTCTATGTAAAGGATCATGCCATCTGCAAACAGTGAGAGTTTTACTTCTTCTTTTCCAATTTGGATTCCTTTTATTTCTTTTTCTGCTCTGATTGCTGTGGCCAAAACTTCCAAAACTACATTGAATAGTAGTGGTGAGAGTGGCACCCTTGTCTTGTTGCTGACTTGAGGGGAAATGCTTTCAATTTTTCATCATTGAGGATAATGTTTGCTGTAGGTTTGTCATATATAGCTTTTATTATGTTGAGGTATGTTCCTTCTATTCCTGCTTTCTGGAGGGTTTTTATCATAAATGGATGTTGAATTTTGTCAAAGCTTTCTCTGTATCTATTGAGATAATCATATGGCTTTACTTTTCAATTTGTTCATGTGGTATTGTATTACATTGATTGACTTGCGGATATTGAAGAATCCTTGCATCCCTGAGGTAAAGCCCACTTGGTCATGGTGTATGACCTTTTTAATGTGTTGTTGGATTCTGATTGCTAGAATTTTGTTAAGGATTTTAGCATCTATGTTCATCAGTGATATTGGCCTGTTGTTTTCTTTTTTTGTGAAATCTTTGTCAGGTTTTGGTATTAGGGTGATGGTGGCCTCATAGAATGAGTTTGGAAGTTTGCATTCCTCTGCAATTTTCTGGAAGAGTTTGAGCAGGATAAGTGTCAGCTCTTCTCTAAATTTTTGGTAGAATTCAGCTGTGAAGCTGTCTAGACCTGGACTTCTGTTTGCTGGAAGATTTCTGATTACAGTTTCAATTTCCATGCCTGTGATGGGTCTGTTAAGATTTTCTATTTCTTCCTGGTTCAGTTTGGGAAAGTTGTACTTTTCTAAGAATTTGTCCATTTCTTCCAAGATGTCCATTTTATTGGCATATAATTGCTGATAGTAGTCTCTTATCATCGTTTGTATTTCTGTGTTATCTGTTGTGATCTCTCCATTTTCATTTCTAAATTTATTGATTTGATTTTTCTCCCTTTGTTTCTTGATGAGTCTGGCTAATGGTTTGTCAATTTTATTTATTCTCTCAACCAGCTTTCGGCTTTGTTGATTTTTGCTATGGTCTCTTTTGTTTCTTTTGCATTTATTTCTGCCCTGATTTTTAAGATTTCTTTCCTTCTACTAAGCCTGGGGTTTTCATTTCTTCCTTTTCTAGTTGCTTTAGGTGTAGAGTTAGGTTATTCATTTGACTTTTTTCTTGTTTCATGAGGTATGCCTCTATTGTTATGAACCTTCCCCTTAGCACTGCTTTTACAGTGTCCCACAGGTTTTGGGTTGTTGTGTTTTCATTTTCATTCGTTTCTATGCATATTTTGATTTCTTTTTTGATTTCTTCTGTGATTTGTTTGTTATTCAGCAGCGTGTTGTTCAGCCTCCATATGTTGGAATTTTTAATAGTTTTTCTCCTGTAATTGAGATCTAATCTTACTGCATTGTGGTCAGAAAAGATGCTTGGAATGATTTCAATTTTTTGAATTCACCAAGGCTAGATTTATGGCCCAGGATGTGATCTATCCTGGAGAAGATTCCGTGTGCACTTGAGAAAAAGGTGAAATTCATTGTTTTGGGGTGAAATGTCCTATAGATATCAATTAGGTCTAACTGATCTATTGTATCATTTAAAGTTTGTGTTTCCTTGTTAATTTTCTGTTTAGTTTATGTATCCATAGGTGTGAGTGGGGTATTAAAGTCTCCCACTATTATTGTGTTATTGTTAATTTCCCCTTTCATACTTGTTAGCATTTGTCTTACATATTGCGGTGCTCCTATGTTGGGTGCATATATATTTATAATTGTTATATCTTCTTCTTGAATTGATCCTTTGATCATTATGTAGTGTCCTTCTTTGTCTCTTTTCACAGCCTTTGTTTTAAAGTCTGTTTTATCTGATACGAGTATAGCTACTCCTGCTTTCTTTTTGTCTCTATTTGTGTGGAATATCTTTTTCCTGCCCTTCACTTTCAGTCTGTATGTGTCCCTTGTTTGAGGTAGGTCTCTTGTGGACATCATATATAGGGGTCTTGTTTTTGTATCCATTCAGCCAGTCTTTGTCTTTTGATTGGGGCATTCAACCCATTTACGTTTAAGGTAATTATTGATAACTATGATCCTGTTGCCATTTACTTTATTGTTTTGGGTTCGAGTTTATGCACCCTTTCTGTGTTTCCTGTCTAGAGAAGATCCTTTAGCATTTGTTGGAGAGCTGGTTTGGTGGTGCTGAATTCTCTCAGCTTTTGCTTGTCTGTAAAGCTTTTGATTTCTCCTTCATATTTGAATGAGATCCTTGCTGGGTAATCTGGGCTGTAGGTTATTTTCTTTCATCACTTTAAGTATGCCCTGCTATTCCTTCCTGGCCTGAAGAGTTTCTATTGAAAGATCAGCTGTTATCCTTATGTGAATCCCCTTGTGTGTTATTTGTTGTTTTTCCCTTGCTGCTTTTAATATTTGTTCTTTGTGTTTGATCTTTGTTAATTTA
Organism: Bos taurus; assembly: GCF_002263795.3. Classification (NCBI taxonomy): domain Eukaryota; kingdom Metazoa; phylum Chordata; class Mammalia; order Artiodactyla; family Bovidae; genus Bos; species Bos taurus. The sequence goes on from NC_037355.1 coordinate 37,654,801, forward strand.
ATTAATATTTGTCTTGGGGTGTTTTGCCTTGGTTTTATCCTGTTTGGGACTCTCTGGATTTCTTGGACTTGGGTGATTATTTCCTTCCCCATTTTAGGGAAGTTTTCAACTATTATCTCCTCAAGCATTTTCTCATGGTCTTTCTTCTTCTGGGATTCCTATGATAAGTCTCCCACTTCTGGGATTCCTATGATTAAAGGATGTTGGGGCATTTGACATTGTCCCAGAGGTCTCTGAGATTGGCCTCATTTCTTTTAATTAGTTTTTTTTTTTTTTCCTTTTTCATTTATTTCTGCCATTCTATCTTCTACCTCACTTATCCTATCTTTTGACTCTGTTATTCTACTGTTGTTTCCCTCCAGAGTTTTTTTAATCTCATTTATTGCATTATTCATTATATATTAACTTTTATTTCTTCTAGCTCCTTGTTAAACCTTTCTTGTATCTTCTAAATCCTTGTCTCCAGGCTATTTATCTGTAACTCCATTTTGTTTTCAAGATTTTGGGTCATTTTCACTGTCATTATTTGGAATTATTTATCAGGTAGATTCCCTGTCTCTTCCTTTTTGTTTGGTTTGGTGGGCATTTATCCTGTTCCTTTACCTGCTGGGTATTCCTCTGCCTTTTCATCTTGTTTATATTGCTGTGTTTGGGGTGGCCTTTCTGTATTTTGGCTGTTTGTGGAGTTCTTTTTATTGTAGAGTTTCCTCACTGTGGGTGGGATTGTATGGGTGGCTTGTCAAGGTTTCCTGGTTAAGGAAGCTTGTGTAGGTGTTCTGGTGGGTGGAGCTGGGTTTCTTCTCTCTGGGGTGCAATGTAGTGTCCAGTAATGAGTTATGAGATGTCAATGGGTTTGGTGTGACTTTGGGGAGCCTGTATATTGAAGCTTAGGGCTATCTTGCTCTGGAACTTGTTGGCCCTTGGGTTGTGCTTGGTTTCAGTGTAGGTATGGAGGCATTTGATGAGCTCCTGTCAATTAATGTTCCCTGGAGTCAGTTCTCCGGTGTTCTCAGGATTTGGACTTAAGGCTCCTGCCTCTGGTTTTCAGTCTTATTTTTACAGTAGCCTCAAGACTTTTCCATCTGTACAGCACTGTTGATAGAACATCTAGGTTAAAGATGAAAAGTTCCTCCACAGTGAGGGACACCCATAGAGGTTCACAGAGTTACATAGAGAAAAGGAGGAGGGAAATAGAGGTGACCAGGATGAGACGAGGGGGTAACAAAAGAGGAGAGAGCAAGCTAGCCAGTAATCACTTCCTTATGTGTGCTCCATAGTCTGGACCGCTCAGAGATGTTCATGGAGTTATACAGAGAAGAGAAGAGGAAGGATGGAGTTAGAGGTGACCCGAATGAGATGGGGTGGAATCAAAAGAGGAGAGAGCAAGCTAGCCAGTAATCACATCCTTATGTGTGCTCCACAGTTTGGACCACTCAGAGATGTTCACAGAGTTATACAGAGAAGAGAAGAGGGAGGAAGGAGACAGAGGTGGCTAGGAGGATAAAAGGGGGAATCAAAAGGAGAGAGACAGATCCAGTGAATGATCAGTTCCCTAAGTGTTCTCCACTGTCCAGAACACAAAGAGATTCACAGAGTTGGGTAGAGAATAGAAGGGGGAGGTAGGAGATAGAGGCGACCTGGTGGAGAAAAAGGAGAGTCCAAAGGGGGAGAGAGCAGTCAAGCCAGTAATCTTGCTCCGAAGTAAAAATGGGTACTGAAGATTGGGTTCTTAAAGGTACAAAATTGATAACAAATACCATAAAGCAAAGATTAAAAAATCTAGAGTAGAGGTTGGATTTTCAAAAATACATTATTAAAGGAAAAAAAAAATAAAAACAAAGTCACAAAAATTATAAAATATATATATATATATGAAGTTTACTTTAAAAAGTATGGTCTTTTTTTTTTTGCAAAGTAATAGTAGGTTATAAAAATTAAAATTAAAGTAGTAATAGAGGATTTGAATATATAAAAAATGTTTTAAAAGAATGATAATAGTAAAAATACATCTAGGACTTTCTCTGGAGATTTTGCGGACAGTGTGGGGTCAGTTCATTTTCAGATAGTTCCTTGATCCGGCTTATACTTCTCAAGATCTATAGGCCCCTTCCTATGTAGTTGGCACTAGCTACAGGGTTCTAATCTATTGCACCTGTCACTTCCAAGGCAGTTCCCTCTGTTTGTTTTAGCTTCTTCTGTTTGCTGGCCTCTTCAGTGTCTAATTTCAACCCTGACCCAAGGGGGCAGTGGTGGTCACTTTTTAAGGCTCACTTGTTCAGTTGTGCTGTGGGGAGGGAGGAACACTGCAAACAAATATCACTGGCATGTGTGGGGAGTGCTCGCAGTGTCTCGGCCACACTGGGTTCGCCCCTGCTCACGGCGTGTGTGCTTTCTCAGTCTACACTGCTTAGGCTCTAGGTTGCTTTGCCAGGAACTGTCTGAGGCCGGCCCTGGGTTGTATGCACTTCCCAGGTCTAAGCTGCTCGGGTTCAGGTTCTCAGGTACTCCACAAAGGTGCAGACTTGGTTGGGCCTGCGTTTTGCGCCCTTCCCAGGCCCGAGCAGCTCAGGTGATGAGGTGTTTGGCGAGCGCGGTTGCTGTGACTTCGCCACTCCCGTCCCTGCCGCTTGGTTTTCTGGCTGTACAACTGGAGTACCTTGTCAGGTGGATGTCGACCGTCCAGAATCCCATGAAGTCTTGGTTAGCAATGAAGCCTGCTTGCAGTTTGGTAGATGATGCCTCTCTGGGGCCACAGTTGCCCTCTTCCGACTCTGGCTGCCCTCTCCTGCCTCTCTCCAGAGGGGGATGGGCCGGTCCACAGCCAGCTAGCTCTGCTCAGTCCCTTGTTCTGTGAGCGGGCCTGGCGGTGTCTTAGGTTAGGGCTTTTCATGATGTAGCTATCCCACAGTCTGGTTTGCTATCCCAAGTTAGTTCCCTCAGATTGCCCTTGGGGCATTCAGGCTTGGTCCTTACTGTAAGCAATGCATCCCGCACCTCCCTGCCCAGCCCCCGGTTGCTAATGGCGGATGTAGGCATCTGTGCTGCTTCTCCGCTGGGAGTTACCATTGGGCATATAATCTCTGGGTTTTAAATATTTACTTATTTTTCCGGTTATGTTGCCCTCTCTGGTTCCAAGGCTCACAGCAGACTCACCAGTCACAGTGTTTCCTGGTGTTTGGAAACTTCTTTTTTAAGACTCCCTTCCCAGGACGGATCTCTGTCCCTACCTCTTTTGTCTCTCTTCTTATCTTTTATATTTTTTCCCATCTCCTTTCAAAGACAATGGGCTGCTTTTCTAGGTGCCTGATGTCCTCTGCCAGCATTCAGAAGTTGTTTTGTGGAACTTACTCAGCGTTCAAATGTTCTTTTGATGAACTTGTGGGGGAAAAAGTGGTCTCCCCGTCCTATTCCTCCACCATCTTAGGACCGCCTCTGTGCATCTTTTTTAAGTCAACATGACTGTTAGGGGAAACACACTGATTCCCTCCATGCCTTTTTATAGTGTGGTAGCTCATTGCTTTCTATCACTAAATAATATCCCATTGTAATGATGTAGTACACTTTGTTCTTTGAGGGAGGAAGACATTTTCCTTTATCCTTAAGTTCTTCTGGCTGGACCAAGAATGAAACTGACATGAGACAGATTAACATGAGAAAAATAAAACAAAAGGTTAATAACATATACATGGGGGAGACCCAGGAAAATAGAAAATTTCCAAAATCAAGTGAAACCCTTAACTTAAATTCAAGTTTTTTCTAAGGACAAATGTAGATGTTGGAGATAGTTCTTTGGGATTTCAAAGGGGAGGAAGATGATTCATGTGAAAATGGAAAAAGCAAATATTAGGTAAACAAATGTTAGTTGGATGCTCAGACACAATGGAACAGAGGATGGAATGGAGTTTCTATTCCCTGCAAGTCTCCAGCAGCACACCCAGTGTGGTTTCTTCACAGACATCTCTAGTGATTCCTCTGTTCTGAGAATAAGCCCTTTATCTAAATTCCTTTTAGCAGTCAAGCCAGAGGTAACAGAAACTTCCTGAATCTTCTGTTTCTTAAAATCTCATCAGACTAGATTCTCATGCCAAAGAGAAATATTTGGGAGTAACTAATTTTGTTTCTCTGTAAGTTAACTGTTTATTATTTCACTTCACCTGTTGAAGAACATCTTGGTTACTTGCAAGTTTTGACAGCTATGAATAAAGCTAAAGCAAACAGTTTATGTGTAAGTTTTTGTGTGGGCATGCATTTTCAACTCTTTTGGGTTGATAGCTAAACAGGTGAGTGTTGTGTCGTATGATAAGGATATATATAGTTTTTTAAGAAATTACCAAGTGTTAGTCACTCAGTCGCATCCAACTCCTTGCAACCCCATGACCTGTAGCCTGCCAGGCTCCTCCATCTATGGGATTTTCCAGACAAGAATATGAAGTGGGTTACCATTTCCTTCTCTAGGGGATATTCCCAACCTAGGGATCGAACCTGGGTCTACTGCATTGCAGTCAGGCTCTTTACCACTTGAGCTGTTTACCAACTGACACCAAACTGTCTCTCAAAATGGATGTGCCATTTTGCATTTCTACCATCAATGAATGGAATTTCCTGTTGCTCCACATGCTGGCCAGCATTTGATATTGACATTGTTTTGGATTTCATCCATTTAAATAGGTATGTAATTGTATCTCATTGTTTTCATTAATTCCCTAATGACATACGATGTTTAGGCTTCCCTGGTGGTTCAGATGGTAAAGATTTCACCTGCAATAAAGGAGACCTGGGTTCCATCCGTGGGTTGGGAAGATCCCCTGGAGGAGGGCATGGCAACCCACTCCAGCGTTCTTGCCTGGAGAATCCCCATAGACAGAGGAGTCTGGTGCGCTACCGTCCATGTGGTCACAAAGAGTTGGACACGACTGAGCAACTAAGCATGGCAAATATGATGTTTAGCATTTTCTCATATGCTATTTGTTATTTGCCCATCTCCTTTGAAGTGTCTGTTTAGATCTTTTTTCCGCTTATTAATTAGGTTATTTGTTTTCTTATTGTTGAATGTTAAGGAGTCTTTGTGTAGCCTAAATTCGTTTTGTTTTGTTTTCCTACTTTCTGATTGCCTTTTCTTTCTGTTAGCAGTATGTTTCACAGAATTAAAGATGTACATAATTAAATTTAAATGATAGGTCCCACTAATCAATTTTCCTTTCATGGATCATGCTTTTGATACTTTATATAAAAACTCATTGCGAAACACAAGGTCACTAAGATTTTTCCTTGTGTTGTCTTCTAGAAGTTTTATAGTTTTGTTTTTTATATCAGATCTGTTATATATTTTGACCTAATTTTTGTGAGAGATGCAAGATCATCTGAATTCTTTCCCTCTCTCTCTCTTTTTTTTTTTTTTTTTTGGCGTGTGGATGTCCAGTTATTACAGCATATTTAAGTTCACTTTTTATTTGCTACTTTATTTGTTGATATTTATAGTTTGAAATCAACATTTCCAAATTGAAAAGCACACAAGATGCCTATGTTTGAAGGTCTTTTCACCATATCCTCACTCCTAGGAATTTAGTATCCAGGCAATAGTTTGGAGGAATTTAGTATCAAGCATTTGGCTGAACATTAACACTTGTCAGGAGAAATTTTTCTTTCCCAATCCTACTCCCTTGGGCTGCTATGAACGGGATGGATTTGAGTGTGTGAAAGTACTTGAATTCATGGATGGAAGAGCTTCGTAATGTGGGTTCCATATCAGAAGAAAAATGGTAATTCAAAAGGAAGTCAAGGACATACAGCTACATTATAGCAGCTGCAGGAGATGATGAGATTATCATGTGTAACATGATGTTTTCACAAGGTTGTGGGAGCTGTGTAAGCAAGTGGATATGGCTACAGCCTCCTCTTTATGGCTGCTGACCATTTCCTTCAAATGGTACAATGCCATACATGCATTATTATTTTTCCCAGTTAGATAGTACTCAGAAATCTACTCAGTTTAAAAATCAGATGTTTGGGGAGGAATACTTGGCTATATTTCTAACAATTTCATTAAAGATAGTGCTGTTTTTAAAAATAATTACAACATATACCAGCATCTGGACTATAAAGGGGTGCCAAAGAGAAAAAAGAAATGTATCTATGTATATGTGTTATACACATATTTGTACACTTATCAGTTCAGTTCAGTCACTCAGTTGTGTCTGACTCTTTGCAACCCCATGGACTGCAGCATGTCAGGCTTCCCTGTCCATCATCAACTCCCAGAGCTTACTCAAACTCATATCCATCTAGTTGGTGATGCCATCCAATCATCTCATCCTTTCTCGTCCCCTTCTCCTCCCACCTTCGGTCTTTCCCAGCATCAGGGTTTTTTTCACATGAGTCAGTTCTTCACATCAGGTGGCCAAAGTATTGGTGTTTCAGCTTCAGCATCAGTCCTTCCAATGAATATTCAGGACTAATTTCCTTTAGGTTGGACCTCCTTGTAGTCCAAGGAACTCTCAAGAGTAATCTCCAACACCACAGTTCAAAAGCATCAATTCTTTGGCTCTCAGCTTTCTTTATAGTCCAACTCTTACATCCATACATGACTACTGGAAAAACCATAGCTTTGACTAAACGGACCTTTGTTGTATACAAGTGTTTTGCATTTATATATGCATATATTTGTTTGTTCTTTCCTATCTTAGCAATATTTATGATAAAATAGCTGGCACTTATGTAGTATTAAGCTCAAAGTGCTTTTACATTTAATAATTTATTTAATCCAATGGGCCAAAAGCTCCCTCTTTTAAATTAACATCAAAACAGAAGTTTACTTTTGGAGTAGGAATTCAAATATTTGAACATATCTTTTACCTGGCAAGTCATTTTCTCCTCTAGGACAGATAAGAAGCCATTAAATCTAGCCCAGCAGACTGAGAATTCAGCAAATCAAATGGCAGATAAGGAACTGAAATATGAATGGTATACCAAATTCTGAACTTAGCTGTTGTGGGGAAAGAAACATTTGAATGGGTTTGATGGGAATTTGTATTTTTAAAGCAATTGTTCTACAAATACCTGGAAGAGAGAGGAGGAGCAGTAGCCAAAATGGGTTGAGAAGACCTAGTACAACATGGATCATCAAGGCAGTACCTAAAATACCTGTGCTTTTCAGTTTGACAAAATAATCAATGGTAGGTGATATGAAATCATTTTGCTTTAGAACTTACTCCAATAAAAAAGATGGTATTCATTCAGAGACAATCTACATCCCAAATGAATTTTTCCTACCATTGCCATCAATAATTCACTCCATGAGGGCACGTCATTTTTCACCATGGAAAATTAACAGTGATGTGTGGGGCGCTGGCAAGAGAGGAAAGAAGCTGATATTTTATACTTTGTTCTTGTCAATTCTGTGTTTGGTTTGACTGGATTTGTTCGAGTCTTAAGTACTTGGTCCCATGATTCTCATAACTGCTTGTAAGCCAAATGTCTTACAGTTTGGGTTCAGACACTCTGCTTATTATTTCTGTAAAAGCTTTATGTTCTATAAAAAACGAAACATATTGTATTATTCTTCCTATAGCATGGGACTCTTGAGTGGGTTTACTTCAGGTTCATGGGCATGCTACTCACTCATTGCACAGGGCCTCATGCTCAGATAGCCTCAGATAGGTTTAGTGTTCTGCTATCAATGTTGTGCCATTCTTAACAAGTTTTGAACAAGAACCCCATGTTTTCATTTTGCAGTGGGCCTCACAAATCATGTAACTGGTCTTGTAGGTTGCAATAAAAAGTTCAGTGACAAATAGACTAAGATTTCAATTTCTTCCCTGGATCTTATACCTGCTTGCACTTGGACAAGCTAGTTGGCCTTAAAGAGCTTGTTCCATTTAATAATAAAATGGGGATGAAAACTATTTATCTCATAGAACTGTAATGATGATTGGATATAGTAAAACATGTAAAAAGCCTAACTAGGATAAGACAAATACAGTTTTAATCTCAGCAGCCAACTTCAGGCACTTGTCTAGAACAATGTGTGATGGATGCTATTTAGGCTGAGGTACCCTGTTTAGGCTCAACAGGAAACACTCCAAGATTGAATCACAGATTAAATTCATGTATAAATCGTGTGACCCTAGCCTAACACAATGGCTGACTCTTGATAAGAGTACAATAAACCTAAAACTTTATCCCTCTTTTGATACTGCTTGCTCTTAACCACTTTAAATCTGATCAGTCAGTTCGGTTCTGTCGCTCCGTCATGTCTGACTCTCTGCGACCCCATGAATCGCAGCACGCCAGGCCTCCCTGTCCATCACCAACTCCCGAGGTTTACTCAGACTCACGTCCATCAAGTCAGTGATGCCATCCAGCCATCTCATCCTCTGTTGTCCCCTTCTCCTCCTGCCCCCAATCCCTCCCAGCATCAGAGTATTCTCCAATGAGTCAACTCTTTGAATGAGTTGGCCAAAGTACTGGAGTTTCAGCTTTAGCATCATTCCCTCCAAAGAAATCCCAGGGCTGATCTCTTTTAGAATGGACTGGCTGGATCTCCTTGCAGTCCAAGGGACTCTCAAGAGTCTTCTCCAACACCACAATTCAAAAGCATCAATTCTTCAGTGCTCAGCTTTCTTCACAGTCCAACTCTCACATCCATACATGACCACAGGAAAAACCATAGCCTTGACTAGACGGACCTTTGTTGGCAAAGTAATGTCTCTGCTTTTGAATATGCTATCTAGATTGGTCATAACTTTTCTTCCAAGGAGCAAGCATCTTTTAATTTCATGGCTGCAGTCACCATCTGCAGTGATTTTGGAGCCCCCAAAAATAAAGTCTGACACTGTTTCCACTGTTTCCCCATCTATTTCCCATGAAGTGATGGGACCAGATGCCATGATCTTCGTTTTCTGAATGTTGAGTTTTAAGCCAACTTTTTCACTCTTCTCTTTCACTTTCATCAAGAGGCTTTTGAGTTCCTCTTCACTTTCTGCCATAAGGGTGGTGTCATCTGCATATCTGAGGTTATTGATATTTCTCCTGGCAATCTTGATTCCAGCTTATGCTTCTTCCAGCCCAGCATTTCTTATGATGTACTCATAAGAAAGTTAAATAAGCAGGGTGACAATACAAAGCCTTGACGTACTCCTTTTCCTATTTGGAACCAGTCTGTTTTTCCATGTCCAGTTCCAACTGTTGCTTCCTGACCTGCATACAAATTTCTCAAGAGGCAGGTCAGGTGGTCTGGTATTCCCATCTCTTGAAGAATTTCCCACAGTTTATTGTGATCCACATAGTCAGAGGCTTTGGCATAGTCAATAAAGCAGAAATAGATGTTTTTCTGGAACTCTCTTGCTTTTTCCATGATCCAGCGGATGTTGGCAATTTGGTCTCTGGTTCCTCTGCCTTTTCTAAAGCCAGCTTGAACATCTAGAAGTTCATGGTTCACATATTGCTGAAGCCTGGCTTGAAGAATTTTAAGCATTACTTTACTAGCATGTGAGATATTGTGTGGTAGTTTGAGCATTCTTTGGCATTGCCTTTCTTTGGGATTGGAATGAAAACTGACCTTTTCCAGTCCTGTGGCCACTGCTGAGTTTTCCAAATTTGCTGGCATATTGAGTGCAACACTTTCACAGCATCATCTTTCAGGATTTGAAATAGCTCAACTGGAATTCCATCACCTCCACTAGCTTTGTTCATAGTGATGCTTTCTAAGGCCCACTTGACTTCACATTCCAGGATGTCTGGCTCTAGGTCAGTGATCACACCATCGTGATTATATGGGTCATGAAGATCTTTTTTGTACAGTTCTTCTGTGCATTCTTGCCACCACTTCTTAATACCTTCTGCTTCTGTTAGGTCCATACCATTTCTGTCCTTTATCGAGCCCATTTTAGCATGAAATGTTCCCTTGGTATCTCTAATTTTCTTGAAAAGATCTCTAGTCTTTCCCATTCTGTTGTTTTCCTCTATTTCTTTGCATTGATCACTGAGGAAGGCTTTCTTATCTCTTCTTGCTATTCTTTGGAACTCTGCATTCAGATGCTTATATCTTTCCTTTTCTCCTTTGCTTTTCACTTCTCTTCTATTCACAGCTATTTGTAAGGCCTCCCCAGACAGCCATTTTGCTTTTTTGCATTTCCTTTCCATGGGCATGGTCTTGATCCCTGTCTCCTGTACAATGTCATGAGCCTCAGTCCACAGTTCATCAGGAACTCTATCATATCTAGTCCCTTAAATCTATTTTGCACTTCCACTGTATAATCATAAGGGATTTGATTTAGGTCATACCTGAATGGTCTAGTGGTTTTCCCTACTTTCTTCAATTTAAGTCTGAATTTGGCAATAAGGAGTTCATGGTCTGAGCCACAGTCAGCTCCTGGTCTTGTTTTTGCTGACTGTATAGAGCTTCTCCACCTTTGGCTGCAAAGAATATAATCAATCTGATTTCGGTGTTGACCATCTGGTGATGTCCATGTGTAGAGTCTCCTCTTGTGTTGTTTGAAGAGAGTGTTTGCTATGACCAGTGCATTTTCTTGGCAAAACTCTATTAGTCTTTTCCCTGCTTCATTCCATATTCCAAGGCCAAATTTGCCTGTTACTCCAGGTGTTTTTTGACTTCCTACTTGTGCATTCCAGTCTTGTATAATGAAAAGGACATCTTTTTTGGGTGTTAGTAGCTTCCTCTTAACCTTTAGCCAGAAAAACTGAGGTTAAATTCCTTCTAGGCAATAGATATCATATGTGTCTAAATTAGGCTTCAAATTCTGAGTTGATGAATAAAGAAAGCCTCACTTTGAAAGACCCAAGATTATACTTTACAAACTTTAGTTTTCATTTGTATGAAATTGCATATGTTTTATTTTCCGAAATTTTTGCTGATTATCAATATTCATGCTGGCCTTAATATTCATGATTTTTTTTAAGCTTATTTACTTACGCCAACCCCACACCCATAATTGAAACATAGGTTGTTTTGCTGGAGAAAGAAACTTGGCTCAGAGAAGTTTCTTTGCACACCATTTCTATAAAATGCCAACTATTCACTTGTAACAATATTTTTTTAATGAATCATCTTTCTCTGCTATCATTGCCCTTCTTTGAAGCTGTCCTCTGTATGGAAGATGAACACACAGTGCTCTTTTATCCTTTTCTTTGGGTTTTTAATTGAGGTGTAATTAGCATACTTGTTTCAAGTGTGCAACATAATGGTTTGATATTTGTGTATATTGTGAAACAATTTCCACAGTAAATCTAGTTTGCATCTGTCACCACGCATAGTTACAAGCTTTATTTTCTTCTTGTGATGAAGACTTCTAAGATCTATTCTTAGCCACTTTCAAAAACACAATATTATTGACTGGGGAGTTTTTGCCAAAACTAACATCTATTGCCATAATGTATCTCTGGTTAGTAATGTGTTAACCATAGTCACTATGCTGTATCTGACATCCCTATAACTTATAACTGGAGTCTTGTACCTTTAAGATATAAGGATCAGGGGACTCATCACAAGTTATAAAAGACCATGCAATATTAAGATTTAGTAGGTTTGCTAGGGGCTCTCATTCCCACAGAAGCAGTCTGATCTCCCAGAGACATTCCTCCATTCAAGCTTCCTCATATTTAGTTGTTGTCAGTACTGTCAGCCAAGAATTGGATGCATGCTTGGTTCTGCTCTTCACAACACAGTATTTCCAGCCTTCATGTTGTAAAAGGGGCCCACCTCCACTACCCCTTATCCCCCGGCTTCCTTAGTACCCTGGTCTCTCCCACACACAGCTTGGACAACAATCTTCATCCAGAAACCACGTATGAGTTTCCGAAATTTAGGTAAGAAATGGTGAACAAAGTCCAATCCAACACGGCCTTCGTTAATTATGCGGTTAGTGCACCTCCTCATTAGGATGCTGGGCACACACCTGGGAAAAACAAAGCACAAGCTCAAACCCTGAGGAAACGGCACGAACTGAAGGGCGTCCCCCAGTTAGGGATTGAGGCATTGCCAGCTGCATTCTCCACCAGATGTTCATTCAGGCACATGGAGCTGCTCCTGGGGAGACATTTCTCTAGTTTTGATTCTCATAATGAACCTATTGAAACATCAGGTGTGGAGCTTTCCAGGTGTGAGATCACGTTGTTGCTGAAGGACTGGTAATGAGGGACAGTTCTACTTGATTTACATATTTATATAATCTGCTACTCGAACGTTTGGCTAGAGACACCCTTCTGTGTCTGAGGAAAAAAAGTGTATTAACTTGATGGACAAAGGGTTTTGATTTTCCCTTCATTTAAATGGAAGCTATATACCGATTCCAGAAGCCTGGAAACGCTTTCAGCCAGGTAGCTGAGAGACCATTATTTTCAGCACTGACACTACGTCGGGATTCACTTTTTCATATATTGTAGGTTTGCAGTTTCCCATTGACTGGGGTAATTGGCAATTCCATTGAGCGAACCTTAAAAAATCTGTTTTGCTCCTTAACTATAACATAATATGAAATCAGTATCGAATTTCTGTTCTGCAGCCGTTGAAATGGCTTATTTCTAGAAATGTTTAGAGAGTATAATAGTTTGCATCCAGATGTAGTTGCAGAACAGTCACTGAAAAATGCTTGTTTTCTTGCATATAATTCCAGCCTTCCACCTGTGTTAATTGCTAGTGACTTTTTAGGTTGTTTTTCAATATTTTCACGAGAACTGAAGCTTTACCAAGAGTATTATTGTATCTCCCACCCAAATGAATGCCAACTATTGATGTCTATGCTGATCTGTGAAGGAAATCTGTCCTCCAGCGGAAGGAATAGTAACGAGGTGAGGTATTTAATTTTAGGCTCTAGCAGCACTTAAGAGGGATCATCAGGAATCTTGTAAGTATGAATTATGACCCTTGAGTGGGCATGTGCATAGAGAGAGTTCATGTTTCTGTATCTGAGCACATCCACATTTGTGTGTAACTTCTTATGAGACATGAAGGAACTAAAGCTGTGAGTCAGTGAGTCACCAGAAGAAGCTAAGAGAGCTCCATATGGAGCTGAGGGATGAATTCTGCAGCCTGAAGGATACCAAAGAGGGAAGTCACAGATTTACTGGCTACTCAGAATGTGGTCCGTGGACCTGTGGCATTGACATCTACTCAGAGCTTGCTAGAAAAGTAGAAGCTCACTCTCTACCCCAGTCCTATTGATTAATTTAACAGTCTGCCTAGGGGGTTTGCACAGTGCAAAACTCTGTTCACAAGGGATTATGGTACGTCTTTGCTCAAACTGGACTGGAGTGGAGCACCAGCTAGCTAGCATCGGGCACCTGGGATTTTGGCACTGTTGATGTTCAGTACCAGGTAGGAGCCAGGTTGGTGTTTCACTTGGACTTTGGACTGAAAAGTTTTAATGAGTTGTCAAGGGGTTGGGAGAGTCAGTGTCAGAGAAAGAGGTCCCACACCTGTAGGGGCCACAGAAAGGCTATGAACCCAGTCAGGCTGTAGTCTACCAGAATGAGAATCAGGGCAGGGGCACGGCCCAAAATGTGTGATTCAAAAGTGATCAAGGCATCAAAATAAAAGTGGCTTCAAGACTAAAGCTACATAGTCTGAGTTAGGGCTAGAGGATGCCTGGGATTCACCGGAGGCACCTGCATTTTCAACCTTGGAGACCACATTATAGACTTTTCTCACTGGGGAAAGGCATTCTTAGGCTCTGCTGGAATTATAGCCTGGGCGATGGGTTTTCATGAGTCATGAAAGCTCAGCTGGCTGCTGCCAGGGCTTCAGCCTTGGGTAGTGGAACATGGTGCACACATCTCAATAAAGAATAGCTCCAAAATATAAATAGAAATAAAAATAATTGCTCCCAGTTATAGCACTTTGCAGAGAATAGGCTTCCCACCCTTTTAATTTTCATAAATTAAATGGACAAAATATTTTAAAAGGAGATCCAAGTTGGCAGAATCCCATGATAAACATTTATAGTTTTAATAAGATCTAAACTATGGTAACAACCAAAAAGTTAGCAAAGCCTGAAATCAGTAAACTCAATTCTATCCAAAGTCACATCCTGAGCAATCGTAATACTCAGTGTTCTTAAGAGTGTTCTAATTCTCTGTGTGTTTTGTTCTTTTCAATAAGCTGAAGTCTTAGTACTATTGACTTTCATTGATTATATCATTTCCTTAAACCCTTTCACCCACACTATGAGGTAAATATTCTTAGCCTCTCATTTCAACTGAGACTTACGGAGATTAAGGGACTTTCCCAAGGCCATAACATCTTCAGTAAAACTCAGCTTTTTCAAAAATGTTTCTAAAGGTTTTCCAGAACACTACCATTTCTTAAGAATTCCAAATGCTATTATGAAGACACGTGTGAGGTAATAGATGTTTAAATGGGGAACATTCCTTTTACTAGGCACTTTTCCATTTAATCACTTATATCTTACAGGTCCTAGGAACCTGTAGATAAAAAATAGAGTGATAGAAATGGTCAAAAATACTGCTTCTCCAGCTTTGATCCCATCTGCCTTTCTCCAATGCTAAACAGGTATTCCAGGGGTGTACTAGAGGACTTATCCATTGCACTCTATGATTAAATTCTATTCACTGCTATGGACTATGTGACTTTCCTTTCCTTTTATGCTCTGGTTTTCTATGGTCACTATGTGACTTAATAAGGATAGACAAAACTGTGGGAATAAATTTAATGGCTTAATAATATATGAGATTATTTATTTCTCTATAAAAATTCAGAGAGGTTCCAGATAAAGCAGAGGGCAGGGAAAATAGGGACCCTTGTCACACAATTGTTCAGTGGTTCTGAATGATGGCAGCTCTGCCATCTTTAGCATCTGATTGTTAAGATCTCTCGAAAGATCATCAGCCCAACCAGTGAAAAGGAGAAGAAAATAGTGGCTGAGCACGTTTAGGGTGCTTTCCAGTGACCAGCCAGGGAATGATATGAACTATGACTCCTCACTTTGTATTGGCTAGACCTCAGTCACATGCCAAACCAAATTGCTAGGCAGTAACAGGAATATAGTTTGTCTTTTATCCAGCAAAGGAGGAAATGGATATTTTGTATCTGACTTTAGTTTTTATTTATTTTTATTGGAGTATAATTGATTTATAATGTGTTACATTCTGCTGAACAGCAAAGTGAATCAGTTATACACACACACACACAGGCACACACACAGACACATGTCCACTCTTTTTTAGATTCTACTCCTTATTCATTACAGAATGTCAAGTTTCCCTTTGCTGCACAGTAGGTCCTTCTTAATTATCTATTTATATGTAGTAGTATGCTTATGTCAGTCTTATATCCCAGTCTGTCCTCCCCCTGCCTTCCTGGTAACCATAAGATTGTTTGCTATGTCCGTAGCTCTATATCTGCTTTGTTAATAAGCTTACTTGTACCATTGCTTTATATTTCACATATAACCGATAGCATTTGATATTTGTCTTTCCCTGTCTTACCTTACTCAGTATGAAAATCTCTACATTCATTCATGTTGCTGCAAATGGCATTATTTCATTCTTTTTACAGTTGAATAATATCCTATTGTATATATTAATATGTATACCAGTCTTTATCCATTCCTCTGTTAATGGATATTTAGGTTATTCCCATGTCCTGGCTATTGTAAACAGTGCTGCAATGAACATTGAGGTACATGTGTCTTTTTGAATTATGGTTTTCTCTGGATATATGCCAAGGAGTGGGATTGCTGGATCATATGGTAACTCTATGTTTAGTCTTTTGAGGAACCTCTATACGGTTCTCCATAGTGGCTGTGCCAGGTTACAGCATTTTTGATGAACTGGTGTTCTCTCTGAGGCTGTCAGTATCCAGTTGGAAGCAGTGGTACCAAAACCTAGCAAAGGCAGTCACTGATACTGCTCATTCCCACAGGACAGCATCCACCGCCAACAGTGACCTGGGCAAAGCTGTGATGCCCAGTGCCAGTGACAAGATGGTCTTCACACAGCTAGTCATTCAGTGACAATACACCTTCACCATATCCAGCTGAAGAAAACAGATCTTTGAACTCACACTGCTGTTTTACTGAGCACCCCTGGCCTATGTACATATCTGAATGTATGGGGGTAACGGTTGGCCTAAACAAAGAGGTTTAAGCATAGAAATGTACTCTATGCTGTATTCTAGCTCATCCTTTCCATCTAGTGCTAAGATCTATTGGGTTTGGCCCAGACTTAAACACTTGCTTAATATCTTCTAGCCATTTGAAGAGCTTGGGGCCAGTGGGACAGACTGATGCATACACAAAAAATTGCAAAGCTAAATTTCAATTTTCTATTCTTTTTTTTTTTAATTCCCTCACGTCTAGTTTTCTTGAATTCTACCAAGTCTGTCTCTTCTGTCTCTTAGTTGCACAGTCTAAGCTTGGATCCTACTGTTATGGTAAAGGTCAAGCTGGTAACATAGAGTGGAAGAGTAGTAACTGAAGAACACCATGAGAAAAGCACCCTGCTGAAAGGTCGGTAAAAGTTTGTTTCCCAGGGAGACATGGGCCCGAAACCTTGCTAGTGATCTTATTGGATGGATCCCTGTTGGCTAAATATATGCCAATGAGGATTCGGTTGATTCTGACAAACTCATATTGTTTATAATCTGAGCTTCTAATATTAGATATGTCACATAGGATAGTAGAAATGTCACAGTCAGTATTTGCATTTAGTAACAACTCCCTTTATTTACAAAGAGAAACATTCTGTGGTGAAAATATTTATAGGGTCACAACTGGGCTCAAGTTAACATTAATCACACTTCCTGAGTTACCTTGAATGGATTAATTAACATTTCTAGGCTCAGTCTTCATGATTTAATATATGTAAAGCATTTAGCATACTAGTCCATTATGATCACTATTATTATTGACTCTCAGTGATTTGAAAAAATAGATGGATAGATAACTTCCAAGAGAACGTCTGTTTTTGTCTTCTTTCCCATATATCATTCAGTTCAGTTCAGTTCAGTTCAGTCTCTCAGTTGTTTCTGACAGTTTGCAACCCCATGAATTGCAGCACGCCAAGCCTCCCTGTCCATCACCAACTCCCGGAGTTCACTCAAACTCATATCCATCAAGTTGGTGATGCCATCTAGCCATCTCATCCTCTCTCGTCCCCTTCTCCTCCTGCCCCCAATCCCTCCCAGCATCAGAGTCTTTTCCAGTGAGTCAACTCATTGCATGAGGTGGCCAAACTACTGGAGTTTCAGCCTTAGCATCAGTCCTTCCAATGAATAATCAGGACTGATCTCCTTTAGGATGGACTGGTTGGACCTCCTTACAGTCCAAGGAACTCTCAAGAGTCTTCTCCAACACCACAGTTCAAAAGCATCAATTCTTCGGCCCTCAGCTTTCTTCACAGTCCAACTCTCACATCCATACATGACCACTGGAATAACCATAGCCTTGACTAGACGGACCTTTGTTGGCAAAGTTTTCCTTCCAAGGAGTAAGCATCTTTTGATTTCATAGCTGCAATCAGCATCTGCATATATCATTAGAAGCCACTAAATAATATATATAATTACATATTTAGTATTTTCTAATTCATGTAATCATTTTATGAACAGGACTGTAATAGGACTATACACCTCTCAAGTTTCTACTGCTGATGGCTCAACCATGAAAGTTATAAAATTTTTTCATTTCTAAGTCATTTAGATATTTGAATCATATTTTTTTAAGATTTTAGAAAATCCACTTTCTTACAACAGATTATTTTCATTCCAGAACTAGTTTTTGTTTTATGTCAGATTCAGTGCACCTTTGATTTATGCTCAGGTTGTTTTTTGAGGCTTTAAAGAATCACAGCTGGGTGGGAAAATGATTCTTGGCAAACTGATTTTCCAACTAAGAAACCCAAAGTGATGGATTGCTAGAATAATGGTCATAATATATGCTGAGAATTTGAAGGAGATACATGATTCCTTCAAGATGAATTTGAGTTTGTAAGAAGTAAGCCTGTGTTTTATTAACTTTCTGCATATAATAAAGATACTATAACACCATCTTTACATAAATTCATGGTAGCCAAGTATAACCAAATGAGTTTCCAAGGCAAGCCATTCAACTTCACAGTAATCCAAGTCTATGCCCCTACCATTAATGCTAAAGAAGCTGAAGTTGACTATACGAAGGCCTACAATACCTCCTAGAACTAACACCAAAAAAAAAAAAAAGATACTCTTTTCATCCTAGGAGGAAGTGAAGAGATACATGGAATAACAAGCAAGTTTGGCCTTGAAATACAAAATGAAGCAGGGCAAAGGGTAACAGAGTTTTGTCAAGAGAACACACTGGTCATAGCAAAGGCCCTTTTCCAGCAGTGCAAGAGAAGACTACACATGTTCATCACCAGATGGACAATGCCAAAATCAGATCGATTATGTTTTTTTTGCAGCTGAAGATGAAGAAGCCCTGTACAGTAAAGAAAAATAAGATTTGGAGCCGACAGTGGCTCAGATCATGTACTTCTTATTGCAAAACTCAGATTTAAATTGATGAAGTTAGGGTAAACTATGAGGCCATTCAGTCAAGTCCCTTATGATTATACAGTGGAGGTTATTAATTTATTCAAGAGATTAGATCTGGTAGACAGAGTGCCTGAAGAACTATGGACAGATGTTTGTAACACTGTACAGGAAGCAGTGACCAAAACCATCTCAAAAGAAATGCAAGAAGACAAAGTGGTTTTCTAAGGAGGCTTTACAAATAACTGAGGAAAGAGAAGCAGCAGAAGGCAAGGGAGAAAGGGAAAGATGCACCCAACTGAATGCAGAGTTCCAGAGAATAGCAAGGAGAGATAAGAAGACCTCCTTAAATGAACAACTCAAAAAAAAAAAAGAAAGAAAACAATAGAACAGGAAAGAGTAGAGATCTCTTCAAGATAATTGGAGATATCAAGGGAATATTTCATGCAAGGATGGGCATGATGAGGGACAAAAATTGTAAGGACCTAACAGAAGCAGAAGAAATTAAGAAGAGGTGGCAAGAATACACAGAAGAACTATACAAGAAAGGTCTTAATGACCCGGATAACCATGATGTTGTGCTCGGCCACTCACCTAGAGCCAGACAGCCTGGAGTGTGAGATCAAGTGAGCTTTAGAAAGCATCATTACAAACAAAGCTAGTGGAGGTGACAGAATTCCAGCTGAGCTATTTAAAATCCTAAAAGATGATGTTGTTAAAGTGCTGCACTCAATATGTCAATAAATTTGGAAAGGTCATTAGTGGCCACAAGACTGGAAAAGATCAGTTTTCATTCCAATCCTAAAGAAGAACAGCAGCAAAGAATGTCCAGACTACCATACAGTTCTCCTTAGTTCACATGCTGGTGAAGTTACATTAAAAATCCTTCAAGCTAGGCTTCAACAGGCCGTGGACTGAAAAATTCCAGATGTACAAGCTTAGTTTAAAAGAGGCAGAGGAAATCAGTGATCAAAGTTTCAACATTCACTGGATCATAGAGAAAGCAAGGGAGTTCCAGAAAAACACCTACTTTTGCTTTATTGACTATGCTAAAGCTTTTGATTGTGTGGGTCACAAAATGCTGTGGAAAATTCTGAAAGAAATAAGTGTACAAGACCACCTTACCTGTCTCTGAAGAAACTGTATGCAGGTAAAGAAGCAACAATTAGACCTGGACGTGGAATAATGGCCTGGTTCAAAATTGGGAAAGGAATACATCAAGGCTGTATATTATTACCCTGCTTACTTAATTTCTATGCAGAGCACATCATGTGAAATGCCAGGCTGGATGAATAACAAGCTGGAATCAAATTTGTTGGGAGAAATATCAACAACCTCAGATATGCAAACGATACCACTCTAATAGCAGAAAGTGAAGAGGAACTAAAGAGCCTCTTGATGTAGGTGAAAGAGGAGAATGAAAAAGCTGGTTTGAAAGTAAACATTAAAAAAAAAAAAGATCATGACATATGGTCCCATCACTTCATGGCAAATAAAAGAGGGAAAAGTGGAAACAGTGATAGCAAGAGTCAAACATGACTGAGCACACACCCGTATCCATACTAGGCATATCTAGTTCTAGTATTCAAATATTTCTATTGTCAGTGGTTATTTTTTATATTTCCCATGTATGGGTCATGACTTACAACTCTAAAAAAGAGCATACCAACTATTATGTTAATCTCTTCAAATTAATTAGGGTAACTTCCACATCTTTCTGAGCTGTGTACACATATGTATATATACATGAGATACATATATATATACATATATATATCCTATTTAATCCCATTTTATATATAGAACAAAGGTTATATTGTGAATTATATTGTATGTGATTTGGTGAAGCTAGACAGCAAATCCAGGATATCTACCTTTGGAAACTGAGCTCTGGATCTTGATGTCCCACCTCTACTGGCAGCTATGATGTGCACTGATTATGTACATTTTGTATGATATCTCTTTCAATAAGAGTGGTAAAACAGTTTCAAGTTAAAATTATATAAATGCAACATTTAGAAGAAGCTCTGGTGCATTAAAGAGTAGCTCAGTCTTCTTAGAGCATGGTGGAAAGAGTCATCTTCAGAAAAATGGGTATATAATTGAAGTCATCTTCATCATCAACAACATCATGTGTTCCATAAATGTTCAAAATATTTTCAAGGTATAGAAATAATATAAATAATAGCAATTTGATTCATGTGGTTGTCTGCCTCAGTCTTGTGTTTAGTGATAAAGAAAATGATTCTCGTCCAGAAATGCCGGAGCCTTTACCCTTGAGGTGATAATAAAGCACTTACTAAATTGGAGTGTGGTGCATATGAGCAAGTCTTTAAGGAGACTTGAACTTAATCCTAAAATTTTGATAATGCACAAGATCTAATCTTCTTACGCTGAGGGCAGGGCCCAGTTCCTCTGGGTTAGCAAGATTTCCCAGGTTGAAAAGGGTCTTCTCTCTATAGAGAAGAGCTGTAAGGCAAAGTGTTAATCAAGGAGCCTTGGAATGCAGGTGAATAGAGAGCAAATTCAGCAACAAAGTCATTATAATAGAAGGCTGAAAAGAATGAACCTGAAATCAACCAGACCAGAAAAACAGGCTAGTCTATAATAGATATGCATAATAAAATCAGAATAGGTCAGGAAAAAGAAATGCAAAAAGGCAAAATGGTTGTCTGAGGAGGCCTTAGGAATAGCTGAGAAAAGAAGAGAAGCATGAAAGGCAAAGGAGAAAAGGAAAGATATATCCATTTGAATGCAGAGTTTCAAAGAATAGCAATGAGATAAGAAAACCTTTCTCAATGATCAGTGCAAAGAAACAGGGGAAAACAATAGAATGGGAAAGACTAGAGATCTCTTCAAGAAAATTAGAGATACCAAGGGAATATTTCCTGCAAATTTGGGCACAATAAAGTACAGGAATGGTGTGGACCTAACAGAAGCAGAAGCTATTAAGAAGAGGTGCAAGAATACACAGAACTGTACAAAAAAAATCTTCAGGACCAAGATAATCACGATGGTGTGATCACTCACCTAGAACCAGACATCCTGAAATGCAAAGTCAAGTGGGCCTTAGGAAGTATCACTACAAACAAAATTAGTGGAAGTGATGGAATTCCAGTTCATCTATTTCAAACCCTAAAAGATGATGCTGTGAAAGTACTGCACTCAATATGTCAGCAAATTTGGAAAACTCAGCAGTGGCCATAGGACTGGAAAAGGTCAGTCTTCATTCCAATCTCAAAGAAAGGCAATGCCAAAGAATGCTCAAACTACCACACAATTATACTCACCTCACATATTAGTAAAGTAATGCTCAAAATTCGCCAAGCCAGGCTTTAGCAAGACATGAACTGTGAACTTCCAAATGGTCAAGCTGGTTTTAGAAAAGGCAGAAGAACCAGAGATCAAATTGCCAACATCCACTGGATCATGGAAAACGCAAGAGAGTTCCAGAAAAACATCTATTTCTGCTTTATTGACTATGCCAAATCCTTTGACTGTGTGGATCACAACAAACTGTGGAAAATTCTTAGAGATGGGAATGCCAGACCACCTGACCTGCCTCCTGAGAAATCTGTATGCAGGTCAAGAAGCAACGGTTAGTGTTGTAGCCATGCGTTCCGGGAAACAAACTCACTCAGAAGGCAATGCAGATAGTGGAGTGCAGTTTATTACACCGGCAGGCCCAAGGCAGAGTCTCCTCTTGGCCAAGGACCCTAACCAGTTTTTGTGAAAACCTTATATACCTTAAGTGTACTTGCTCAAACCCACCTCCCCAAATTCCTTGAAACTAGGCTGGACAAGGTAAAAGAGAGATACGATCAAAGTTAACCCATGATTCATGTGTCACAAGACTAGATAAACAGTGAACATTTATCAATAGGACTGTGGTCATATCTTGATAAACATAATGGAATTTACAACTTTGTTCTGTTACAGAGATAATTAGCATATTCTTTTAGGCAACGGAGAGTCCAAGTACAAGTCCTGAGACTCTTTTATCTGGGGGGTCTGGTTTCCCATTGGTATGCCATTTCTATAGACACCGGGCACAAAGTTCAGAGTCCATTGGGAGGGCGACCATGCATGTCCCTAATGTTCACAGACTGGCTTAAGATGGAGTCCAGCTCTGTCTGTTTCCTCCTTCGTTAGAACTGGACATGGAACAACACACTGGTTCCAAATCAGGAAAGGAGTATGCCAAGGCTGCATGTTGTCCCCCTGCTTATTTAACTTATATGCAAAGTACATCATGAGAAATGCTGGGCTGGATGAAGCACAAGCTGAAAACAAGATTGCTGGGAGAAATATCAATAACTTCAGGTATGCAGATGACACCACATTTATGGCAGAAAGCGAAGAACTAAAGAGCCTCTTGATGAAAGTGAAAGAGGAGACTGAAAAAGTTGGCTTAAAATTCAACATTCAGAAGACTAAGATCATGGCATCTGGTCCCATTTCTTCATGGCTAATAGATGGGGGAAAATGGAAACAATGAGAGACTTTATTTTGGGGGGCTCCAAAGTCATTGAAGATTGTGACTGCAGCCATGAAATTAAAAGGCATTTGCTCCTTGGAATAAAAGTTATGACCAATGTAAACAGCATATTAAAAACAGAGACATTGCTTTGCCAGCAATGGTCTGTGTAGTCAAACTTTGGTTTTTCCAGTAGTCATTTATGGATGTGAGAGCTGGACTACAATGAAAGCTGAGTGCCAAAAAGCAATGCTTTTGAACTGTGGTGTTGGAGAAGACTTGAGAGTCCCTTGGACTGCAAGGAGATCTAATCAGTCCATCCTAAAGGAAATCAGTCCTGAATATTCATTGGAAGGACTGGTTCTGAAGCTGAAACTCCAATACTTTGGCCACCTGATGCAAAGAACTGATTCATTGAAAAGACCCTGATTCTGGGAAAGATTGAAGGCAGGAGAAGAAGGGGACAACAGAGGATGAGATTGTTGGATGGCATCACCAACTCAATGCACATGAGTTTGAGTCAGCTCCAGGAGTTGGTGATGGACAGTGTGGTCTGGTGTGCTGCAGTCCATGGGGTCACAAAGAATTGGACATGACTGAGTGACTGAACTGAACTGAGGTCAGGATTATCCTTGTTAAATAACCACGCATCCTTTTATCAAGATTATGTTCTCTCACCAGGTCAACTCAGTTTAGTTCAACTAGAGGGTATTAAAGAGGCAAGCCCACTTCATTCAGGTAGGATTTATCCTACCTGAATATCAGGTAGATAGTAAAGGAGAAAATGGTTGAAATTTTGGGCAATAATATTAACAAGGGTCAAGACTGGGAGGTGGAGTTTCTAGAGGACTTTCACCTGATTTTCAAAGCACTGTAAAGATCAGGCATGGGACAGTCATTTATTATATGCCCAATAGTGGTTATCATCACATTTTGTGTTTGTATCATGTACATGTCAGAAATCTTATTAAAGGTAATTTGTGGAATGTAGCCTACGAGGCTCCTCTGTCCATGGGTTCTCCAGACAAGAATACTGGATTGGGTAGCCATTCCCTTCTCCAGAGAATCTTCCTGTACTGAGCCCAAGTCTCCTGCCTTGCAGGCAGGTTCTTCATTGTCTGAGTCCCCAGGGAAGCCCCAACATATACATAGACATGTTCTACAGTAGTTAAAAAACCTTTTGTTCTATGGCTTAGAAGAGAGAAGACTCTTCAAAATACATGATTTGCTGTATTTTCTGGTGAGCAGAATACTTGTTCACTTTTGAAAATACCTTCATTTGAGCAGAACATTGGCTGTATTATTTTATCCCAGTTCATTAGTGGTTCCCAAAGAAGTGTCCCTAATTGCTTGTCCAAGAACTGTTGAAGCAAATATTTTCTGCCTTGTGTCTGCTGGTCACTTCCACTCTTCCTGTAGAAGAAGAACTAAAGATTTCCTAGATCTCTTTCCCTCCCAGTGTCCCGAACCCTGTAATCTAAACTCATTGAGAGCCATACATACAAAGTACAGACATATCCTATATGAGAAACATTTAAAATAATTTTTTCCAAATATTTCAGATATTCTTTGCTTGTACAAGTCTTTCCTATGTCTAGCTAGATTGCTGGATCCTAGTTACACAGTTTTCCTCAGTTCCTGGATCTATGAAAAATACATTCTATCTACCTGTGGCCCTGAGAACTTCTTGGATCCATCTTTGTTCTTACTTTCTGGTTTCATCTCCTTTGCCTTTGGGCCCTACAATGGTCAGATGTCTTCCATAACAAAAGAATAATTATATGTAAGAGACACTCAGTTTCCTTTTCATGACTCCAGAGTTTATTGAGTAGCTGCTCTAGGGAAAGAAAGAGAAAAATGCTTTCATTTGTGGGTTATTAGTTGATTTTAATACTATCTTACCATAAATACTTTAATAATACTTATTTTCTTTTGTAGAAGGAACTTATTAAATACTTAACAAATTAACAAATGAATGAATGAGCGAATGAACGGTATTCAGGTTATCCTTATGTTTAAATACCTGTGATTTCTTTGGGTTCCTACACTTGATTAAAATGAGCATGCTTGCCTGCAAAATGAATCTTCTGCTACCTCCTAGAGAATCCTGTACAATTGGTAAGAGGCTAAGACCCTATTATCACAGGGTCAGGAGCCACATAACCTAAATACTACTGTTCTCCATTTAGTGCTTCAAATTGAGGAAGTTAGACCAGAGTAGAACTGAAATGGAAGACTAAAGGGCCAGGTGTTTTGGGGGAAATTCGTGATTGGCAGTTGCATCATGGTATTACTGAGCAAAAAAGATCAAGATTTGGTGAGGCAGGGAAGAGATGTCTGTCTGATGTCTGCTCCTTTAAGTGGGAGGGGAAGGTTTGACTGCTTCATGATGACTGGGCTCATTTTAGTCAGGAGAAGTCAGTTGGATGAAAAATTCAAGCCCTGGGGTAACGCACTCAGGTAGTCCCTGGAGAGTATGTGAATTGGACAACTTGTTTAACTACAGTCCACACAGAACAAAAGGAAAGAATTTAGGAGTTTGATTTTAATCTATTAAAGGTGTCCAGCCCACATATCTTCCTTTCTGCCTCTCCTCATAAACACATACCCTCCTCGGGGGATGTAAGATAGATAATCAGATAACAGAGGTCAGTTTATTACAAATCTGACTGTGTCTTCAAGAAGCAATGGCAGTAGTCCAGAGGAAGAGACTGTGAAAGTCAAAATACAAATATAGTCAATGATTTCAAATTCCTTTCTTTCCCTCCCGTTTGCTCCCTTCTGTTATGTTTCTGACTCCCGAGGAAGGCTTTGTGGTGCCTTAACTAGCTATTGAATTTATTGTATACACTTCCTGGCATTCTTCTCTCCCATGGCTCTTTCTGACATCAGAACAGTATCATCTTTCAGCACTTTTGGCTTTGTTTCTGAGTGTGATGTTCTTCCTTTCCCCCTCCTTACCCTATAGGTCTTAACAAAATAATTCCCAGCATTCAGTTTAGAGTCTTAATTTAAAGTGATTGCCCCCAAATCTTAAGCAACCCTAAAGAAACAACGAGACCTATGAAAGTGTGTTCTCTTCTGTGTATATGTTTGTGTGTGTGATGAATGGTAAGGGAAATCTAGAAATAGGTTAAGTAGGAGGGATTTGGCAATATGCATAAGACTACTGTGAGAAGATAAATTGAAGCCCATAATAGATTTCTAACAATTTCCAAGTCATGTATTAGAATAAATGCAGACTTACCGAGGAAATAATGGAGAACTTTCCTGTGACTCTTAAAATGTTTTATGTATTTCTTTCACTAAATGAGAAAGTAGATTAGCTTTTTGGGCTTCCTTGTGGTTCAGAAGGCAAAGAATCTGCCTGCAATGTGGGAGGTAAGTGTTTGATCCCTGGGTTGGGAAGATCACCTGGAGAAGGGAATGGCAACCCACTCCAGGATTCTTGCCAGGAGAATTCCATGGACAGAGGACCCAGGTGAACTACAGTCTATGGGGTTGTGAAGAGTCATACGTTACTGAGCAACTTAGAGAGAGATTAGCTTTTTAAACTTTTTTTGTGGAGAGGGTAGGATTATGAAGAAGTTTGTATATATGTGAAAAGTTGTGCTGTGGAATAAGTGATTGAGTGTCTTTTCTACTCAAGACCATGGAGAGGGGCTGCAACAGAACCACTCTGTGTGAATGTTCTTACTTGATATTTGTCCTCTGTGTTTAGGGGTCATGGGGAAATTTGTCTGACTTACCCTTGAGAAGGCTGAACATACCCCGACCCCAGTATACAGGGCTGATTGCAAATGGAAAAGTCACTGTATGTAATCAATTCTGATGATAGACTGAAGGTTAAAATCTCATGCCAGAAGTAAATCTTGGCATAGGTTTTATCAGCCTGGGATTATTTTTAAGAAATTATATTTATGAAAGAGATTGTGTTAGGCTAATGAAATTCCAGAAGTAAAATGCTAAGACATGAATACCAGAGGAAGAGATTTTGGGACACCCAGGAGAAGCAGCTGAAGATGAGGAAATGTCCATGTCATGGAAGAATGGTCAGAAAGGAGTCAGCCAGAATACCTCCAAAGACTTAGGAAAGTTCCTACAGAAGAAATGAGACAGTTTTGAAACTTCTTGGCAGTAACTGCCAAACACATGATTCTCTACTATCTGCAACTTACCCAGCCACTCTTCTTGCCTTTTAAACTCTCGTCGGAGAAGGCAATGGCACCCCACTCCAGGACTCTTGTCTGGAAAATCCCATGGATGGAGGAGCCTGGTAGGCTGCAGTCCATGAGGTCGCTAAGAGTTGGACATGAATGAACGACTTCATTTTCACTTTTCATCTTTCATGCATTGGAGAAGGAAATGGCAACCCACTCCAGTGTTCTTGCCTGGAGAATCCTAGGGATAGAGGAGCCTGGTAGGAGGCCATCTATGGGGTCACACAGAGTCGGACACGACTGAAGTGACTTAGCAGCAGCAGCAGCAGCAGTGTCAGAATGATAAAAGCAGTCGCCATGTGAGGGGGATGCTGAGCAAGAGTAAATGATGGCAGAGTAAAGGATAGGTTGAATTTATGAGCAAGGTATTTCATGGATTCAGTACAGCTTCATTATTGATTAGATATGAGTGATATAAGAGGAAAAGGGTAGGGGCCACACACAGATGTCTGTCTGGGTCCACTGGGTAGATGTTGTTTCTGTCCAAGTCACTAAAAGAATAGTTTTGGTGGGGATGATAATGCATTCCATGTGAATCATGGTAATTTTGATCTGTTCCTAGAGTTTGTGGTGGACAGGGAAGCCTGGCGTGCTACAGTCCATGGGGTCGCACAGAGTCGTATATGACTGAATGAACTGACTGACTGACTGAAGTTTGATCTATTGGAAGGAGATATCCAACAGGATAGAAAATCTGCCCTACTGATACCGTTTTAAGAATCAATGATAGGTACTTCCCTGGCAGTCCAGTAGTTCAGACTCCACTCTTAAACACTGCAGGAGGCACAGATTTGATTCCTGGTTGGGGCACTAAGATCCTGCATGCCATGCAGCATGGCCAAAAACAAAGAGTCAATGATAATTCAAAACTATTCCAATGAATTAAGTCATCTGGAGAGACAATCAACAGTGAACAAAGAAAAGACTCTGCCTGAACCTTGTGGAAAGCCTCTGTTTAAGGTGTGGGCAAAAGAATAGAATAGAATAACTATTTATTTACATTATCACAAGTTTTATATCTATCTATCTATCTATATATATATATATATATATATATATATATATATATATCTATCTCAGATAAAGTTTTGGGCTCCTAGGCAAATTATAGGTGGCAGGTTTCTTCATAAAATATATCTTTAATAAACTGTTTCATGTACTTTGCTACTAAAATGTTCTTCTTTTGCTTTTTATCTCATCATGTGCTCTTCAAAACTACTTGCTTTAATCTATGACAGTGACCTTACGATGCACTTTATAATGGACGTACCTTGATGATAAGGTGTGATTTGTAGTCTCTCTAGGCTTGCACATGAATCTCCCAAGAGCCATGCTGTGTTAACACAGTGGTCTGAATCATTAAGATTGAAAATTATTTAAATTCTTCATTGTTATGGACAGGCCTGAGCAACTTGACAGTATATATTCTTTGAAATTTTACTCACAACTAAAGATCTTGTTTTGAAAGCTGTCCTTGGACCAAGATAACTAGCAGACATCTCAGTTACTTCCCGTTCAGGTATATAAATCTATACACTTCTCTTGGGATAATATGCATGTAAATATCTACAGGTGAGCAATCAAATTAGGTTTAATAGAAGGCAGTCACATGGAATTATGCCTGACTCTCTTCTTCCCAGAGGACAGTTCACAGCAAAGGAAAACATATAATCTATGAATGAGAAAGGACAAAAGCTTCCTCTAAATCTTTAGATTCTCTAAATAACTCTTAGCTCTTGTGCACAAGACATTCAGGAAGTTGGTAGGGAAGAGAATGCCTGCCCTAGAAGCAGAGAAGTTATAGACAATGAAGTATGAAGAGAACCAGACAAATGCAGTGTCACAGAAGCCAAGAGAAGATGGTTTTACCTCGTTCAGTAGATGAATAGACATTAGACTGATGGCTGATTGGAGTGGTCATCTGTATCAAGTGCTGCAAAGAAAAAAATTTTAAAAAGAGAATGGGTCAATGACCATTTGTTTTGGCAAAATATTGTCTTTGGTAGTTTTAATAAGAACTATTTGACTGTGTGGATCACAATAAACTGTGGAAAATTCTGAAAGAGATGGGAATACCAGATCACCTGATCTGCCTCTTGAGAAATTTGTATGCAGGTCAGGAAGCAACAGTTAGAATTGGACATGGAACAACAGACTGGTTCCAAATAGGAAAAGGAATTCATCAAGGCTGTATATTGTCACCCTGCTTATTTAACTTGTATGCAGAGTACATCAAGAGAAACACTGGACTGGAAAAAACACAAGCTGGAATCAAGATTGCCGGAAGAAATATCAATAACCTCAGATATGCAGATGACACCACCCTTATGGCAGAAAGTGAAGAGGAACTCAAAAGCCTCTTGATGAAAGTGAAAGTGGAGAGTGAAAAAGTTGGCTTAAAACTCAACATTCAGAAAACAAAGATCATGGCATCCGGTACCATCACTTCATGGGAAATAGATGGGGAAACAGTTGAAACAGTGCCAGACTTTATTTTTCTGGGCTCCAAAATCACTGCAGATGGTGACTGCAGCCATGAAATTAAAAGACGTTTACTCCTTGGAAGGAAAGTTATGACCAACCTAGATAGCATATTCAAAAGCAGAGACATTACTTGGCCAACAAAGGTCCGTCTAGTCAAGGCTATGGTTTTTCCTGTGGTCATATATGGATGTGAGAGTTGGATTGTGAAGAAGGCTGAGTGCCAAAGAATTGATGCTTTTGAATTGTGATGTTGGAGAAGACTCTTGAGAGTCCCTTGGACTGCAAGGAGATCCAACCAGTCCATTCTGAAGGAGATCAGCCCTGGGATTTCTTTGGAAGGAATGATGCTAAAGCTGAAACTCCAGTACTTTGGCCACCTCATGTGAAGAGTTGACTCATTGGAAAAGACTCTGATGCTGGGAGGGATTGGGGGCAAGAGGAGAAGGGGACGACAGAGGATGAGATGGCTGGATGGCATCACTGACTCGATGGAAGTGAATCTCAGTGAACTCTAGGAGTTGGTGCTGCACAGGGAGGCCTGGCGTGCTGCGATTCATGGGGTCACAAAGAGTTGGACACAACTGAGTGACTGATCTGATTATACTGAAGTTGTGAGTATGAAAGTCCAATTGGAAATGGTAAGAAGAAGGCCAAAAGGCAGTAAGCACAGGAGGGTATTAGTTGAGTAATTTTTCTGAAGATAATTGACAGATAAGGTAGAGGCTGGAGGAGATAAGGCTACATTTACATCCATGAAAATATGAAAGAACAAAGGTAATGTTTGGCCTTCAGAAGGAGCACACATCTTCTTTCATTTTAACATGATGAAAAGTAAAGTCAGTAGGAGGAGAGGCATGTACGCTGCTAGAACTGGTGGTGGAAAGATGAGGTCATTCTTGCCTGACACTTAGAGTTGGTTTCGACAAGGTCATCAACAGGAGGGAGACCTGAAACAGCTGGAGTTTTAAAGAGAGAGTGAGAATGATGCAATTGTCATCTCTAAGAGTATTATGGTACAAGCCAAGTATAAAGTATAATACATTAACCACAAAGACAGTAGACATATATTTGCAGAAACGTGAGTAGAAAGAACTAAGAAAGCCAAACAAGATATGAAAGGAAAAGCAATGATATAAAGGATGATACTGTTGATTTCTTCTTAAATATAGAAATAAAACTAAATGTTTTTAAGAATCATAGTCATAGAAGCAAAGATAAACCATGATGATGTTGGGACTTTCCTGCTGGTCCGGAGATTAAGAATCTATACTTCCACTACAGGGCAAGTGAAAATTTTAGTTGCTCAGTAGTGTCTGATTCTGTGACCCCATGGACTGTAGCTGGCCATGTTCCTCTGTCCATGGAATTATCCAGGCATGATTATTGGAGTGAGTTTCCATTTCCTACTCCTACTCCACCACAGGGGGCATTTAATTCCTGGTTGGGGGACTAGAATTTCACATGCTACATGGTACAGCCAAAAAAAAAAAAACCAAAACACCAACTTAAAAGATCATCACAACATTGAATTAATAATAAAACTAGCAAAAGTCAGGATATTATGATGAGAGCGGGGAAAAGGATAAAGTATAAGCACACTGATTTTTTTTTTACCTTTAATATTGAAGGATTGCATATTAAGTGAGAGAGAAAAATGTTATCCCCTATAAGTATAAAGTTCAGTTCAGTTCAGTCGCTCAGTCATGTCTGACTCTTTGCGACCCCATGAATTGCAGCATGCCAGGCCTCCCTGTCCATCACCAACTCCCGGAGTTCACTCAGACTCACGTCCATCAAGTCAGTGATGCCATCCAGCCATCTCATCCTCTGTCGTCCCCTTCTCCTCCTGCCCCCAATCCCTCCCAGCATCAGAGTCTTTTCCAATGAGTCAACTCTTCGCATGAGGTGGCCAAAGTACCGGAGTTTCAGCTTTAGCATCATTCCTTCCAAAGAATACCCAAGACTGATCTCCTTTAGGATGGACTGGTTGGACCTCCTTACAGTCCAAGGGACTCTCAAGAGTCTTCTCCAACACGACATTTCAAAAGCATCAATTCTTCAGCCCTCAGCTTTCTTCACAGTCCAATTCTCACACATACATGACCACAGGAAAAACCATAGCCTTGACTAGACAGACCTTTGTTGGCAAAATATAAAGTTAAGTCCTAGAAAATTTATAACAAGACAAAATAAACCAAAATAGGATTTGGTGTTACACTTAAAATATGTGTATTTTACTGAATGTTAAGTTTTACATAGAAAACATACCCACAGGATTGAATTGTATGTAATTATATGAACTTTGAGTAAGAGCAAAGTATACTGTTTACAATTTACTTTGAAATTCATTAAAAATTAAATAAAATGATAAAATAAAGGATATGTGTATGTATGAATTGTAGAGTCCAGGTGATGTATAGGTATTCAATGTTATTAGTTCTATATTTAGATTTTTCACAAGAAAAATCTGGGCCAGAAATCAGATGAGGACAGGTAGGAAAGAGGAAAAGATGAGGCAAATTGAAAATGTAGCAATTCCCTTATCTTTTAGGATGGAAAGTTTATGGATCTGTGTAAATACATTGACTCAATAAATTGTGGTTTGGGGTTATAATTTAGTTATACAGTTAATAAATATAGAATAATAGGACAGATTCAGTTCAGTTCACTCAGTCATGTCTGGCTTTTTGCGACCCCATGAACTGCAGCATGCCAGACTTCCCTGCTCAAGTTCATGTCCATGGAGTCAGTGATGCCATCCAACCATCTCATCCTTGGTTGTCGCCTTCTCCTCCTGCCCTCAATCTTTCCCAGCATCAGGTTCTTTTCCAATGAGTCATTTCTTCATATCAGATGGCCAAAGTATTGGAGTTTTCAAATTTTAGGGGGAAAAATACTCAAACCTTTTGAAGTGTTAGAATTTACTACACAATTTTATGTTGTATAATGTTTTCATATTCCCTAAATTCTTATATTTCTGTTGACTCACGGTGGAATTGAGAAGGTGAATCCAAGCTGATATTTCATCCAAAGGTATGTTCTTTTGTTTCCCTGTCCACGTGAATGCTGTGAGAAGTCCCATGTCAAAGAGTAAATAGAAAAAAAGAAAGATACTGCTAAGTCATGTCTGACTCTTGCAATCCTATGAACTGCAGCCTGCCAGGTTCCTATGTCCATGGGATTCTCCAGGCAAGAATACTGGAGTGGGTTGCCATATCCTTCTCCAGGAGAACTTCCTTATCCAGGAATTGAACCCAGGTCTCCTGCATTGCAGCCAGATGATTTACTGACTGAGTTATGCTTGAAGCTGTAAATAGATAGTTGCTCTATGGGTTCGTCTATTAATGGTTCAGTTGTCCAGGCACTTGATAGAAACTGGTGCTGTGGATGTCATATGGGAATTTTACTTCTTCCTCTCCTCTCCCCTGCATTAAAACAAAAACTTTGGGAACTTTGGGGGTAGAATCAAGCCTAGTTTCTGATTCCTTAAAGCATCTGCTGTCTATACCCGCCATGGTGGTGTCTTGTCATTTCCGGGTATGTTGTCCCAGCGTTGGATTAAGCCCTGCTATGGCAGGGAGGAGGCGCTTTGTCTCACAGTTTCCACTTGGTATAGGTGCCTATCCTCATAGACCTCCTTCAGCAACTGCTTCAAAAACCTAATCTACTGGTTCAGAGAGAGAATCTCCATCAGCTCTTTCAATAACCCAGTGTTCTATACAAGTTAGGAGATGCAAAATCTATCAATACATTTTTTTAAAAAAAGAACAAAAAAACCCTTTTTATTCTATATTCAGTTCAGTTCAGTTGCTCAGTCATATCCGACTCTGTGACCCCATGAATCGCAGCACGCCAGGCCTCCCTGTCCATCACCAACTCCCAGAGTTCAATCAAACTCATGTCCATCGAGTCAGTGATGCCATCCAGCCATCTCATCCTCTGCCGTCCCCTTCTCCTCTTGCCTCCAATCAGAGTCTTTTCCAATGAGTCAACTCTTCACATGAGGTGGCCAAAGTATTGGAGTTTCAACTTCAGTATCAGTCCTTCCAGTGAACACCCAGGACTGATCTCCTTGCAGTCCAAGGGACTCTCAAGAGTCTTCTCCAACACCACAGTTCAAAAGCATCAATTCTTTGGCTCTCAGCTTTCTTCACAGTCCACCCATCTCTCACATCCATACATGAGCACTGGAAAAACCATAGCCTTGACTAGACGGACCTTTGGAGTATAGCCAATTAACAATGTTGTGATAGTTTCAGGTGAATAGCAAAGGGATTCAGCTATACATAGAAATGTATCCATTCTTCCCCAAACTCCCTTAGTGTAGTGCTTTGTGAAAAAGAAAAATGCATCGGGCAGGTATCTTCTGATGAACTCCATCTTCATGTTTGCATCATTGAATTGATTGCAAGCCATCTAGTATAAGTTACTTTATGTTGTTGGCATGTGGATCATGTGTCCCTCATTCCCAGCACAGATACAGATTTATCCTATTGTTAAATGCCTCTGGCATTTAATTACAATTCCCTTAACCATATTTCAAATAATTGAATTATTTACTTATATTCTTAAAATCTTATTTGAATGTATTTTATTATATGTTAAATTTTTGAAGTTAAATAAGTTACTATCCTGTTTCTGGGGCATCCCTGATAGCTCAGTTGGTAAAGAATCCGCCTGCAATGCAGGAGGCCTCAGTTCAATTCCTGGGTCTGGAAGATCCGCTAAAGAAGGGATAGGCTACCCACTCCAGTATTCTGGCCTGGAGAATTCCATGGATAGTATAGTCCATGGGGTCCATCCTGTTTCTTCAGCTACCACTATATAGTAAATACTTTTCTGGGTTTGTTCATAGATATAATAGTTTCTGTTTTTGTTTAGTAACTAAATTATGTCCGACTCTTTCACAACCCTATAGATTGCAACCTTCCATGCTCCTCTGTCCATGGGGTTTCCCAGACAAGAATACTGGAGTGGGTTGTCCGTTCCTTCTCCATGGCATCTTCCTGACCTGGGGTCAAACCTGTGTTTCCTGTATTACAGGCAGGTATTTTAGCACTGAGCCACCTGGGAAGCCCAGATATAATACTTACTCCTCTGATATACTTCATTTTGAAAACATTTAGGTTTACAATTTGTGGCTGTCACAAAAAGGTAAAACTAACATTTTCAGGCATTAAACTTTTTCATCTTGACATTATTATTTGGTTAGTGTTTTCTTTTAGAAATGGGAGTGCAAAATCAGATGGCATGGCTGTTTTCCTGTACTGAATGCATTTAGTCAGATTGTTTTCTGAAAGTTGTACCGATTTACCTGTACTAGCAATCTATTGGAATACTAATTTCACTACATTCTTATGAGCATTGGACATTTCATCATGTATGTTAAGTCTATAGGGTAATCATTTCTTTCTTGTATCAGTCTTTTTTGCTTTCCTTCCCTTTGTAAGGAATGCATTTTAAAAGTAAGAGCTGATATCTGATCTTAGTATGTACAATTCCTTTTCTAGACATTTTGTTCCTAACTGAAGATTAAATGTCTAGTTCACTGTCTGCTGTCCATTCTTTGAAGTCTGCCCTCTAAAATACTGTCTTTTCTAGCCTGCCGGGTTTGCAGTAAGATTTGTTGTAATGATTTTGTACCTGCATTCTTGCTATTATGTTCTCTATCCAGGCTTGCTTAAGATTTACTAGGGATCAAGGAATATGGTACATTTCCAGTCACATCACAGGAGAATGATGTGATAAGAAAATGTAACATGTTTACAGTTAGAGAATGACCCACTTCTTGTATTATGTGTAGAGCTACTTATCATGTGTAGGTTGTATTTATTGAATTTAGATTTTTTTTTTTTAAGCATAGCTTGAACTTTGAAGACAAAACACATTTCAGATATAGGCTCCACCACTACCTAGATTCAATTCAGTTCAGTTGCTCAGTCATGTCTGACTCTTTGAGGCCCCATGGACTGAAGCACTGCAGGCTTCCCTGTCCACCACCAACTCCCAGAGCTTGCTCAAACTCATGTCCATTGAGTTGCTGATGCTGTCCAATCATTTAATCCTCTGTCATCCCCTTCTCCTCCTGCCTTCAATCTTTCTCAGCATCAGGGTCTTTTCAAATGAGTCAGTTCTTCACATCAGGTGGTCAAAGTATTGGAGTTTCAGCTTCAGCATCAGTCCTTTCAATGAATATTCAGGACTGATTTCCTTTGGGATGGACTGGTTGGATCTCCTTGCAGTCCAAAGGACTCTCAAGAGACTTTTCTAACACCACCGTTCAAAAGCATCAATTCTTCAGTGCTCAGCTTTCTTTATAGTCCAACTCTCACATATATACATGACAACTGGAAAAACCATAGCTTTGACTAGACGGACCTTTGTCGGCAAAGTAATGTCTCTGCTTTTTAATATGCTGTCTAGCTTTTCTTCCAAGAAGCAAGCATCTTTTAATTTCATGGTTGCAGTTGCCGTCTGCAGTGATTTTGGAGCCCCCCAAAATAAAATCTCTCATATTTCTATTGTTTCTCTATCTATTTGCCATGACATGATGGGACCAGATGCCATGATCTTAGTTTTCTGAACGTTGGGCTTTAAGCCAGTTTCTTCACTCTCCTCTTTCACTTTCATCAAAAGGCTCTTTAGTTCTTCTTAGCTTTCTGCCATTAGGGTGGTGGCATTTGCATACCTGAGATTATTGATATTTTTCCCACCAATCTTGATTTCAGCTTGTGCTTCATCCAGCTCGGCATTTCACATGATGTACCCTGCATATAAGTTAAATAAGCAGGGTGACAGTATACAGCCTTGACATACTCCTTTCCCAATTTGGAATCAGTGTGTTGTTCCATGTCCAGTTCTAACTGTTGCTTCTTGACCTGCATACAGATTTCTTAGGAGACAGGTCAGGTGGTCTGTTATTCCCATCTCTTTAAGAATTTTCCAGACTTTGTTGTGATCCACACACAGGCTTTGGCATAGTCATTAAAGCAGTAGATTTTTATTCTGGAACTCTCTTGCTTTCTCTATGATCCAATGGATGTTGGCAGTTTGATCTCTGGTCCCTCTACCAGAAGCTTAAGATAGATGCTTTTAAGTTTTTCAAGGTTCCCAACAGTTGACTATGGAAAAATATGTCCACCTAATATGATTGTTTTGAGAATTAAATAAGATTTTATACACATTTGCAATTACAGTTGGTGGGACACAGTAAGTACTTGATATGTGTTAGTTCCCTGGTGCCTCAGACAGTCAAGAATCTGCCTGAAATGCAAGAGATCCAGGTTGGTCCCTGGGTCGGGAAGATCTCTGGTGAAGAAAATGGCTACCCACTTCAGTATTCTTGCCTGGAGAATTCCGTGGATAGAGGAGCCTGGTGGGCTACAGTCCACAGTGTCTCAAAGAATTGGACAGTACTGAGCAACTAACACTTCAACTTTTCATTCTCTTGATATGTAATAAACACTGCCCATCTCCCTAGGGAGTAGAGTGAGTGAGCAGGTGAGTGAACCGAGATACACCTGAGTAACATCCCCCCTGCTAGCCAATGCATCATGGCCCTTTGGCTATGGAGGATGGTCGTTCATCCTTCCAGAATCTGAACTGGGCTACAGAACTCTAGGAGGACAATTGAGTTTGATATGAATCTGCAATCTTTCTTTAAGGAAAAAACAAGAATGTCAGTGAACCATTTCTTGTTCCCATCTGCCGCAAAAGGTTAAAAAACTGTTCACTTGAGGTGATAGGTAGGAGATAAGAGGGCAAGCAGTCAAGCACATTGATAAATATTGCTAGCTTTGGGGGTCTAAAGTCAGAAACTGGCTCTTGTAAGATATGTCTATTATGGTATTATTTTTATGTTCATTGCTGTATGTGGTCTTCTTTAATGTAATAAATGTTCTATATTTCAGTGTTTTCTTAGCTGTGGTTAATGGAACAAAGGCAAAGAATTGGTGCAACATTTCTTGGAAGTTTAATATGAATCAACCTACTTTGTGGGCTAGCATGATGTGTCGTGAAGAAGATGAGCGAGGCAGAATAAGTAATATTTACCTAGCTGACTGAAATAAAAATAGTTTATCATTCTTTTTTATGCTCATCATTTTGTACCATGAGTGTAAAGTGTGATTGTTTCCTTTTATGTTTGGAAAGATTTTCCTCATTTGTATAATTCACAAAGTAAAGGGCCTCACAACTGGGCATCTTTCAATATCACTTAAACTTTCTTGATTGAATGGCAAATAAGTGTGAGGCAATATGTGAACTTAATTGCAGTCCAGAAAGAAATCCTGAGAAAAATTGAGGGCAAGAAGAGAAGGGAGCAGTGGAGGATGAGATGGGTGGATAGCATCACCAAGTCAATGGACATGAGTTTGAGCAGACTCTGGGAGATAGTGAAGGACAGGGAAGCCTGGCGCACTTCAATCCATGAGGTTGCAAAGAGTCAGACACAACTTAATGACTGAACAATACAACAAGAAATCCAAGTCTCCACGTTTCCCACAGCTTCAACCCTGTGTTAATACTGTCCTTTTAATTGTAATCAGCCACAGTTTCATAGCTCAGTTGGTAAAGAATCTGCCTGCAATGCAAGAGGTCCCAGTTTGATTCCTGAGTGGGGCAGATCTGCTGGAGAAGGGATAGGCTACCCACTTCAGTATTCATGGGCTTCCCTTGTGGCTCAGCTGGGGAAGAATCCGCCTGCAATGTGGGAGCACTGGATTTAATCCCTGGATGGGAAGATCCCCTGGAGAAGAAAAAGGCTACCCACTCCAGTATTCTGGCCTAGAGAATTCCATGGGGTCACAAAGTGTCAGACACGACTGAGAGACTTTCACACACAATTTCATCCTTCAAAGTCAGTGTTTGTTGTTCGAGTCTGGACTTAAAGAGAAAGTAACAGTAGATGCTATAATATAATTTGTTTCTGGAAAAGAGTGTAGGATGAGGTTACATTTTTTAAAAATTATTCACCTAAGCTCTATTAGAAATAATTGTTTGACTATTTAGAATTAATTCACATAATTAGATAAAGTAAATGAGATGCAACATAAAGATGAAAGAGTTGCTAAGTTTCTAAATACACCTGAAACTGGGTCTCATACAAATGGTATATTTGTGAGGAAAGGACATGATTTGCAGTATAGATCTACAACTTATCCAAGTTCTCTTTCAAATGTCATTACACTGCTTGCTGTAGCTGGAGGTGTCTAGGCTACGACATCCTCTGGTGTCCTTGACTCTTTTCTCTCTTTTGTGTAAGATTTACCCCCATTGATGTGGTGGTGAGCATTGGAGAGGGGAAGACTTTTTGTAGTCTTATTATTGGATCTCAGTCTTTAGTGAACTTGTACCTCTGAGCTATTAATTTCACAAGTAATTCTCAGTTCCTTTCCTCCTCAAGGAAAGTTGTATTAGGGTTGGGTATCTTACTTCCACCAGATAAGTTAGGCTCTGGCAAAATAGTTTCCCTTGAGGGCAGGTCTTAGTAAGAACAGAATGCTCTGCATATATTTCAAAATGGCTAAGTTTCTTCTCTTTCCTGCTGCAAGTATCAAGTAATTTTTTCCAGTCTTCGTTATGAGAACGTGTATAAATCTTGTAGGTAAAACACAAAAGTATAGAAACCCCATGACTGGACCTCCCTCACATCTTTAACTCTTAGACTTGTCCACACTGAGCCTCAAACAGTTCATCTGTTATAGTTGAATGTTTCCTACCCTGGTAGTCCTATTGCTTTTAGTTAAGAAAAAAATATATTCTATTACAGTGTCTCCCTCCTTTTTTAATGATAGGACCTTGTTATCTTTTTTGTCCTAAAGTTTTACTATATGCTATTTTCAGATGTACAACATTAGGGAAAGAAGCCAACTCTGAAGGTGTGCCAGGAAATAAGATTTGAAGAATCAACATGACCCATTCAAAAGGCTTTATAATGAGCTTCACAAATTCCTTGGCTCTTCCTTTGTAATTACATGGGGAGAGAACGAGATTCTATCAATGAAAGTAGCCCGTACCTTTCAAAGTGTGCCAGGCCCTGGCCCAGACTTTCATTTGCACTGATTCGGTGTGACATCACAGTACTGAGTGTTATGACTTACCCTCGTAGGTAAGTCTGAGGGGCATCCTTGACACTGTCTGTCACTCAGGACAATGCTGTATTTAGAAAGAAATGTTTATCTTTTTCTACTTTATAACTGTGGAAGTGTTATTTTCTGTGCCAGAATAATGTTGATAAATCAGTTGGGAGAATTACAAAACAACTTTGATTTAAACATTGAAGGGTTATATATGTCAATGGATCATAGTTCCAGAAAGAAAACAGATTGCAAAAACTTTATTTGAAAAGCTCAGCTGCTAAGAATCACAGTTGGTTTGGTAATGGAATTTCCATAAATGTACTAAACCTTACCTCAATGAATAGCCCATGTAGTTTAACTAAGTTAAAATTCATTCCCCTCATTTTACCTTTACAAAAAGTCAAGAGGATAAAGAAGAAAATAAAATTGACTTCCTCTCATAACCCTAATATACCTATAATATTAGTTTTCTATTAATACTATGACAAACTACCACAAATTTAGCAGGTTAAAACAAATTCATTATCCAGTAGTTCTTTAGGTCAAAATTCTGGGTGGCCTTGCCTGGCTCATCTGTTTAGAATCTCACAAGGCTGGAATCAAGGTGTCTGCTGGACTGGAATCTTGCTTCAGGGGCCTGGAGGAAACTCTGCTTCCAGGTCTTTTTGCAGGTGGTTGAAGATTCAGGTCCTCTGTTACTGTAGGGCTGGGTTCCCTGAGTCATTGCTGTCTGTCAGCGTGAACTTCTCTCAACCCCTTAATGCTCCTGCCTTTCTTGTGTTGCCCCTCCATCTTTAGAGATGGTGGTTTCAAATCCTTATTCTTCAGTCACTCTAACGTCTACTGCTTCATCTCTTCTGCCTCTAGTTTGAGAAAGTTCTTTGCTTTTAAGTGATTAGGCTTTTATGTGACCAAATTGGACCAACTTGGACAATCTCTTTACTTTAAAATCTATGAATTCTACTTCCAAATTTCTTTGTTGTGTAAAAGTAACATTCACAAATTGCAGGGAATAGGGTATGACTATTTTGGGGGCATTCTGCCTAATGCTACTTCCTTTTTTATATGACTGCTTAGAATCTTAGTTGTGGCATGAGAAATCTTCATGTGTCATGTAAACTCTAGTTGTGGTAAAGGGGCTTAGTCTGCCCCTCAGCATGTGAGATCTTAGTTCCGTGACCAAGGATTAAACCCACATCCCCTGTATTGCAAGGCATATTCTTATCCACTGGACTATCAGGGAAGTCCTCTAATACCACATTTTAATGTTTTGAAATAATCTGTTCAGTCCTCATTCTTGGCCTTTGTCCCAAGCACATAAGTGTGTTTTGGTTAGGAGTGAAGAGTACCACATAATTTCATACCATAGTACAGAAAACACATGAGTTACTTGGAACGATTCACCATCTTAAAAGTTCTATGGGATTCAAGGTTGGTGATACACAGTCACATTGACTAAATTATATTTCTTTTTTTGCTTTCTTGAGAGGGAGGAAAGGGCACAGCTCTCATGCTGGGAGCCATTCTTGACTTTTATCTGAATGTTATTCAGGGTATACATCTTGACGAGAAAAAGACTGAGAAATTTTGCTCTAATCTGAAAGAGGTGTGGTTTTTAATGACTGTGTTGTATTCCATTGTGCTGAAGGACAGACATTTTAACAAAATCTATATTTTTGAAATTCTATTTGTGTACAACTTAGTAATGTTTTGCAAACACATCTTTGTGTAGAAGAATTACTAAGACTAAAATTTAACTATTTTATTGATTAGTAATATTTACTGTCAAATTGCTACCCAGAAAGAATGTTCTACTATACATTCTCATCAATCTTCTACAACAATGTCTATTTTACTTTGTCAGACCCAGAAAAAAAATGATGAATATACTTTCATTATAATGCTGCCTAATGGTTTTTTAAAGATATTTTATATCTTATTAAGCAGCCATTTGTCAAAGAGTTTTATCTGTTTTCAAT
This sequence comes from Bos taurus, assembly GCF_002263795.3. NCBI lineage: Eukaryota > Metazoa > Chordata > Mammalia > Artiodactyla > Bovidae > Bos > Bos taurus. The sequence goes on from NC_037355.1 coordinate 37,696,521, forward strand.
AAGTTTTCATCTAGAATAGACTTGTCTTCTTTTAAAATATTTAACATTTTCTCCTTTCCCTTTCCTCTCTCCTTCCTCTTTCTTTTTCTCTCTTTCTGTTTCCTCTCTTCCTCCTCCTCTTTTTGTTTGTCCTCTTCTCACCTTTTTTTCTTTTTCCTTTAGAAAATAGTGTAAGATACACACATACATACGTATAACACTGATACTAAATGAAGGGTCAATTTGCTTCTCATTCTGGATCCCAAAATAGAAGCAAGTTATGTTAGTGAGATCTATTCCAGCGACATACAGATATTTTTGAATCAGTGAAGAGAGATGTGTGGCATTAATTTACCAGGATAAGCAATGCCACAGATTCTGGAAGCTGTCAAAATTGATATTACTAAAAATTTCCCTGTGCACAGAAGTTTAAAATAAATATCTTTTGTGAGAAAACTATCTGATGTTTAGTGAGATACATTCTTTTATTTATGAATTATTGGCATTTACCAAGAGCATTCAGAATTCTGTTCTCAGGCTATAAGATTTGTATGGTCATATTCTTGCAATGTATATTTCAAACAAGTACACAGCACTGATAACACTACATTTCTCGGCTGAAGAGTTTGACATTGAAAATATGTATTAATGTTCTAAAATATGTTTCTGACTCCAAAGGTACTGCTTAGCAATGCTGGGTGCTGTGGGAAACGTTCTGTGGCCAAGAAGCATGAAGCGTTACTAATATCTCTTAGAATATGAAATGACTTTGTTTTCAAGTGTACCTGTTTCTATGTATCTATGTAAATCATAGAGTTTGAGTTCAGTGATTTAAAAATTAACATTGAACATCCATGGTATTCATATTGCCGTTGATTAGCAGATTAAAACCAAGAAAATTCAGCATCCAATTAGAGATGAATACACTTCAAGAATTGTGTTTCAGTCTTTGAGAGGCTGCAATTCAGGATGTAGTTTGTGAAATGTTCAAAAACACTATAGTTAGTCATTTTATGAGATGATTTTATATATATAATACATATTGCAGAAAATATTTCTATTTTATATGCATGCAGTTCTTCCTATAATGCATTTAATATTTGGGGGATCTTATATCTATAAGTTGAGCCATTTGTATAGTTAATTTGAATATTTAGTCAATCATTAAAAAAAATAGAAGGGGCACCATTATTTTATTTTAGAAGACTACCTTGGGCCGCTTTGTGGAACTCTCATGTTCATAGGAGCCAAGTTTGAAAACCTTTCTTTTAGTGCAGATGAATAGAACAGCACTTTCCAATGAGTTTGGCATGTTTATGCTCTTTTCATTTTAATCTTATTTATTTCACAAATTGTGGGCAAAGCAGTATAAATACTAGAGCTTTATGCTGATAGAATTAATTTTTACAAATTGGAAAATGTGAATAAGTTGTTTTTTAAAAAGTGAAATTGAATTTAATAAGCATTTGCCAACTCTAATTTTGTGGCTTAGAAAAATCATTAATAATCGGTACTTACTGAGCATTAACTGTGTGCAGTTAATGCTTTATTAAGATTTTTTTAACAGGGAGGGAAACTAAAACTGAAGAAAGATAAATGACTTGCATGAAGTTCAGAAGTCTGTGAAAGAAGATTTGAATCCAGTATTTGTTCAGAGCTCACAGTCTTAACCATTATTTTACCTGCTCTAAAACTGCTCATTTTTCCCCTCCCCTTTTATAACATTACCCATCAGAAGTGATTTTCAAAATTCAGTCTGCATTCAGATCTCCTAGAAGATCTTTACATGAAACACAGATTGTTAGAGTGCAATCCCAGAGTCAGGAAGTGTGGACCGATCCTGATATTTATATTTTTAACAAGCACAGGTGATCTTAATGCTACCTATCCAGGGACCATGTTTTGAAAATCGCTGCTGTATAGTCTCTAGTGTTTATTGATAAACAGGTAGTAGCCTTTGTTTGGAATCTATTATTACTCTATACACCTGCTTTAGTTAAGCTAAATCTGGAAATCTGTGAGTCCAGATGTCATTGATTTGAAGATGATGTTAAATATTCTAGTAACGTCTTAAAGCTCTCGTTAATTACCTATCACATAAAAGCCCTAATTGATTAATTTATTATTCATTACTGTAGCTGTGCAGAGCTGTTTAGTCAGTCTAGACATAGTTTGTGAATTTAGAAATGTATCCTAGAGAATTCACTGATCTATTACCTGGTTATAGGAAGAAGGAAATGGCGACCCACTCCAGTATGCTTGCCTGAAAAACTCCATGGACAGAGGAGCCTGGAGGGCTGCAGTCCATGATGTCACAAAGAGTTGGCCATGACTGAGCAACTAAGCACATAGGAAGATGAATAAGGGGAAATGTCTGGCTATGAACATATCTAGAATCTTCTACTACAGATGTTAAGAACTCTACTTAAGAATGCATACTCAAATTAATTTTATTTTTGTATCTTTATCTCTTGTTCCTTGTTGTCAGTTGGATATTTCTTCTTTATTATGTCACCTGTAGACTATTCAGAGTATACAGAGTTTTCAATATTGTCCTTTTAATTTTATACTTTAAATGTATCTATTTCAACAACAACAACACTTTCCTGTAGTGTTTATTTACAGGTTTAGTTAACATCCCCAACATTAAACATAACTAAGTAGTTTGCTACCAATCTATCTAGGCAAATTTTAAATTATTTTAGCAGGAAACACAAGGTTACAGGACCTCAGTAAATAACAGTTGTGCTTCTGTGATGGGCAGGATCCTTGACTTCCAAGTGTGCTTAATGTATTTCAGGCCTTAAGACTCATCACAACTGCAAAAAGAGATAACAAAATTTTGTGTGTGAAGGGATCTGATAAAAGCTAGCCTTTTTTATCCTTGAAGAGGGAGATGTAAAAGGGACAAGGAGACAGATGAGAGGTACCATTAAGTAGTCAAATATGCAAACATAAACAACTATTCAATGCTGATTACCAGAGCTTTCCCTGTGACTATTCTTGAGAGATAAAAAGACTAAGGAGAATACCACGAATGTGCTTTAGATATTATTTATTATTTTAAGTACTAGTGTACTTAGCCTCAATGACAGTCACTTTAAATAGGTACCCATATGCTACCTTCATTCACAGGACTCATACCCACAGAGGTGCACACACCAACATGAGTGTCCACATGCAGGCACAAAGTGAAAAACTTCTCCAAGGCAATGCACTTCAACATGTTTTGAAAAATCTGTTATAATCTCCCAGAGAACACTATTGCCACAGTAACTTGAAAGGGATTGGTATTCAAAATTAAAACAACCTACTCTTGCTGTCTAGGGTATGAATTATTTTATTGTCCTATTACATAGATTTAATTAGATGTACTCTTTCTCTTCTTATTTAATATTAAAGAGATAAGACTTTGGATATAAACACTGAGGAATAGGTATCAACATTTCATTCATTCATAAAGAAGTATTTTTTTTATATTGTTCATTTGCGTGCAATTTTTTTTCTACATTTGCCCAACTCTTTAAAAACCCGTATGCTCACAATGTAGACAAACCAAATGCTGCTTGTGGCCAGAAATAATAGTTAGCACTTTTCTCCGCCCTCTTAAACCCAGGCTTCCACAAAGGAACTTAACTGACATCAAGTCTCAGACTAAACATGCTTATTCTTCACCTCCGTCTGCCCAGACTGTCTCATGTCCCAGTTCAAAGCACCACTTCTCATGTGAAACCCTCCCTGATAAATAATTCTACCATTATGTTCTCTTATCTACATATGTTCTCCATTCCTTTTGAAGCATTGTCATAAAGTACTCATGAAAAATGTTATCATAACATGTAACATCAATAGGTTGTATTTTTCCTGGATGTTTCCTTCTATTTCCTGTAGTCTCATGCCTCTCCCTCTTTCCATCAATAGGGCAGGAAGAATGCTGTTTTTCAGTGAGTACTGTTGCTGGCCCAAGCCCTCTGTGAGACACATGTATAGATTGTCTTCATGTCTGCTAGAGTTATGAATTGTTTTCACTTTGTCTATGGAAAGACTGAAGACCTGAGAGGCTAAGTAGATTGTTTAGATTATAAAATTGAAGGTAAAATGTATTCTGTGCATATGCATTGGGGGATTGGAAACCCCTGGTTTTTCCTGAGTATCCTGGTAGAAGAGCATCCTCTACCAGTGCTATAATGGGTGAGGGCTCTGCCTGTGCAAGCCAGGGAGAAGTTGTTCTGCATACACACACCCACACATATACACACACACACATACACACACACATGCATGGAGACACCCAGTCAGAGTTCATGGAGAAGGATGAAGCGTGTATGAGAGTGGAGTCTGACACCAGGGAGCAAGGAGAGGCTCAGGACCTCTGGGGAGCCTGCAAGGCTGGGGCAGAGGCTGGGAGTTAGTAAAATCCTACCCCATGTGATAGGCTTCCCTTGACTGCTCTCTCTGTGGAATCTGCCTGTGAAGTCTAAAAAGAAAACCACAAATTGCTAAGAGAAATGTGATTTCTTATGAAAAACAAGGTCAAAGTGAGCTCTGTGTACAGCTTGGCAGGAGACCAAGGCCAAGCAAAGGGAGAGAACTTCAAAAGTACGGGGGTGTTGTAGAAGCCACAGGCTGATTGGCAAGGAAGTCACAGTTTCTTTCTCTGCACCATCCACGTGTTTCCTCAGGTCTTCAGTTGTGCTTGGGGGATTTGTTGATGCAGGGAGCTAGGGCACCTCTGTCTACACTGGACAAACAGATCTAATGTACAGTGAGGTTGCTTAATGCTGATTATTCACTGCTTCTAATAAAGCAGTCAACAAAAATCAAACACCGTTATTGGAGAGAACAAAGTGTCTCAGGTCCCCAGTGAGGCCCCATGTCCTGGCCAAGAAGTCCACCTGTGATCTGTGTTTCCTGCCTGTCGAGGCTGCTGGAGTTTCTGCATTACATGGTTCTCCCAATGTTTTAGACAGATTTCCTCCAAATTGCTCTATTTTCACTACAGGCCACAACATTATTGTGATTAATTTGGCTATAATTGAGTTTTATTACAAGAGTGACATTTGTCTTTGACTTTGGCAGAAAGCTTGATTCTTTGTCATCATCTCCAGTCAGCCAGCTGGAGCTGCAATGCCAGACATTACACAAATGACAGTCAGTCCAACCAGATAGAAAATATGTGTGAGTGTGGGGGGTGCGTGTGTGTGTGTAGGGGCTCTGGTAGGGATGGATAGTGCAAGGAGAGGGAAGGAAAAAGAGGCTTTATGCACCAAGTTGATCCAATGATCATTCGGAAATAGTCAAGAGATAAGATGAATCAAGTACTAACATTGCTTCCTGATTGCCAGGTAATTTCTATTAATTGGTTCAGGAAGAAATATGCCTATATCACCTTGGACCTGTTTCCCACTGCTTACCTGAGGTAACAAATTAAACATTTTAAAAGAAAAATATGGTCACATTTCCTTAAGCATATCAATATATACATTCCTAGGCTTGATATCAATATATACATTCCTATATGTGTTATCACCAAACATAGCAAAAATAAAGGGATAAAAATGCATCACCCACCTTGGAAAAAATATGCACATTAAAAAAAATATATGAATGCTTCCAGTGGCAAGCTTTAGAGAAATGTTTGAACAAATACAACTGTATTTATACCATGAAATGTTACTCATTAAAGTCACATTTTCAGTGACTTGTAGTGTCATAACTATAGTGTTACAATATTGAGTATAAAAGCATGATATTAAATGATACAATGCCAGTTTTTGCACACCTTTAATACTATAAGAATATCCATGTACATGTTTGATGTTTTTCTAGAATAGTGCATAAGTTTGCATAATTTTAACAGTGTTTCTTTCTAGAAAGAGAGATTAGGGGTGATACTTATTATCTTATTTATTTTACTATTGTTTCTAAATGTGTGCTGCTGCTGCTGCTAAGTCACTTCAGTCGTGTCGGACTATGTGTGACCCCGTAGATGGCAGTCCACCAGGCACCCCCGTCCCTGGGATTCTCCAGGCAAGAACACTGGAGTGGGTTGCCATTTCCTTCTCCAGTGCATGAAAGTGAAAAGTAAAAGTGAAGTCGCTTAGTCGTGTCTGACTCTTCGTGACCCCATGGACTGAAGCCTACCAGGGTCCTCCGTCCACGGGATTTTCCAGGCAAGAGTACTGCTATATATTCTAAATTTCTATATCAATAAAGGTATAATCATTTATAATCAGAAAAATAAACTATTTAAAGAAATTCTAGTACAAATCAAAGAATGAGTGAAGTTGTGGGTATTAACATTTAAAAGGCACAATCTACAAGGTTGAGCCAAATAACTGTTGATATTTTTTCCGTTTAGATTTTACTATGGCTACAATATTTAGGAACTCCACCCATGTCAGTTACAGGAGATGGTGGTGGGGGGGGGTCAATGTTTAAGAAAAAGAAAATATAGAGTAGAACATTTTTTAAATGTCTGCTCCAGAAATTTGCAAATCCTGTGTCACCATATGAATAATAAGGGGCAAAAGCACATTAGCTCCCAGCTGTCGTTTGAAGGGGTAAGTGGAGGCTATGGAACCCAGGCGAGCTGGAGAGCAAGAAAGGCATGTGGCTTGAAAAGAACTAAGACTCCGAAACATAGGTCCTTCAACAAGATTTCTTCCTGTTTCTGTGTTCCTAGGGAACATGGAAACTACCTAGATAATTGGGATTGTTCTTTGGACATATAAAAAGTGGAGATTTCCCATAAACCTTTAAAAAGAAAAATACCTGAAGACAATGTGAAACTCCTCTATCTACCAAACTTCCATATGCTCAAAAGCATCCTAATTAATGCCCCTTCATTGGATGAACCCCTCAAATAAATATGTTGAAATTCTAACTCCCAGCATCTCAATGGGCTGTGTTTCAAGATGGTCTTTAAAGAGGAAACTAAGTTAAAATGAGGTCATTTAAAGTGGACTCCAATCCAATATGACTGGTGTCCTTACAAGCACAGTGTATTGAGACAGATACTGGGGAGGGAGGGCCACATGAGGGCATGGAGAAAAGACTATACCTACAAGTAAAAGAGAGAGGCTCAGAGAAAACCAGCCCTGACAGTACCTTCATCTTGAACTTGTGGCCTTAGCCATGAAGTCTTTAGTAGTTTGTTTTGGGAGCTCTAGGAAACGAATACAATCACCAAGTCATCCTACTCACCACTGTCGTATAAGATTAAGAAATACTCGCCTTCCTCCACATCTGTATGGGCCTTTGGTCATCTTCTTCTTCTTTTTTTTTTTTTAAACTTAAACAGACATTTATTTCTCCCAGTTCTGGAGGGAGTCCAAGATGAAGGTGCTGGCGGGTTTAGTTTCTTCTAAAGCTTCTCCCCTTGGCTTGCAGAGGCTGCCTTCTCACTGTGTCCTCACATAGCCTTTCCTCTGTGCGTGTGCATCACTGGTATCTCTGTGTATCCAAATTTCCGCTTCTTATAAAGATACCAGTCAGATTGGATTCTGACCTATTTTTAACTTAATCACCTCTTCAGAATACAGTCATATTCCTAGATACTAGAGGATAGGACTTTAACCTTTAAATTTCAGGAAGGGGGATGCAATTCAGCCCATAATGGATAATGCGTTTGTGATGGAAGTACATAATACACGGGGAGGCATAGAGGAGGAAGTAGCTTGCTGCTGCTGCTGCTAAGTCGCTTCAGTCATGTCCGACTCTGTGCGACCCCATAGACGGCAGCCCACCAGGCTCCCCGTCCCTGGGATTCTCCAGGCAAGAACACTGGAGTGGCTTGCCATGTCCTTCTCCAATGCATGAAAGTGAAAAGTGGAAATAAAGTCGCTCAGTCGTGTCCGACTCTTAGTGACCCCATGGACTGCAGACCAGGCTTCTCTGTCCGTGTGATTTTCCAGGCAAAACACTGGAGTGGGGTGCCATTGCCTTCTCTGGGAAGTAGCTAAATAATAGGCAAAAAAAAAAAAAAAAACCATCTTGAGCTCTTATTTTCCTCTAATAGTAGCCATTTTTAAATTTTTTTAAATTTATTAGAGTACAGTTGCTTTATAATGTTGTGTTAGTGTCTACTGTTTAGCAAAGTGAATCAGCTATATATATACAGATATACCTTCTTTTGTGGATTTGCTTCCTGTTAAGGTCACCACGCGAAGAGTTGACTCATTGGAAAAGATTGTGATGCTGGGAGGGATTGGGGGCAGGAGGAGAAGCGGACGACAGAGGATGAGATGGCTGGATGGCATCACTGACTCAATGGACGTGAGTCTGAGTGAACTCCGGGAGTTGGTGATGGACAGGGAGGCCTGGCGTGCTGCGATTCATGGGGTCACAAAGAGTTGGACACGACTGAGCGACTGAACTGAACTGAACTGAACTGAAGGTCACCACAGAGCATTGAGTAGAGTTCCCTGAGCTAGTAGGTTCTCATTAGTTATTTATTTTATACATAGTATCAATAATGTATATATGTCAATCCCAATTCCTCCCACCCCCATCTCTCCCCTCGCCCTTTTGGTATCCATATATGTGTTCTCTATGTCTATGCTTCTATTTCTGCTTTGTAAGTAAGATTGATTGTCTACACCAATGTTATCAGACTTCATATATGTGCGTTAATATACAGTATTTGGTTTCCCTTCTGACTTACTTTACTTCATATGATACTCTTTCTGGTCCATCCACGTGTTAACAAATGACCCAACTTTGTTCCCTTTTTATGGCTGAGCGATATTCCATTGTATGTATGTACCACATCTTCCTTGTCCATTCCTCTGTTGATGGAAATTTAGGTTGCTTCCATGTCCTGGCTATTGTAAATAGTGCTGCAATGAAACTGGGATATGTGTGTCTTTTTGAATTATGGTTTTCTCAGGATATGTGTCCAGGAGTAGAATTGCTGGGTCATATGGAGTTCTCCTTTTAGTTTTTTTTTTTTTTTAAGGAACCTCCATAATGGCATCGCACTCCAGTACTCTTGCCTGGAAAATCCCAGGTGAGTGGCAATCCATGGGGTTGCACAGAGTCGGACACGACTGAGTGACTTCACTTTCACTTTTCACTTTCATGCATTGGAGAAGGAAATGGCAACCCACTCCAGTGTTCTTGCCTGGAGAATCCCAGGGATGGGGGAGCCTGGTGGGCTGCCGTCTATGGGGTCGCACAGAGTCGGACATGACTGAAGTGACTTAGCAGCAGCATACTGTTCTCCATAGTGACTGTATCAATTTACATCCCCACAAATATTGCAAGAGGGTCCCCTTTTCTCCACACCCTCTTTAGCATTTAATTGTTTGTAGCTTTTGTGATAATTGCCATTCTGACCAGTGTGAGTCGATATCTCCTTGTAGTTTTGATTTCCATTTCTCTAATAATTAGTGTTGTTGAGCATCACTAATGTTCATATGTTTGCTGGCTATCTGTATGTCTTCTTTAAAGGAATGTCTATTTAGGTCTTTGCCCATTTTTTTCATTTTTTTAATAGTGAGCTGCATGAGTTGTTTGTATATCTTAAAGAATAATCCTTTTTCTGTTACTTCATTTGCAAATATTTTCTCCCATTTTGAGGATTGTATTTTTGTCTTATTTATGATTTCCTTTGCTCTGCAAAAGACTTTAGGTTTCATTAGATACTATTTATTTTTGCTTTTGCTTTAGGATGTGGATCAAAAAAGATCTTGTTGCAATTACTGTCAAAGAGTGTTCTGCCTATGTTTTCCTCTAAGTTTCATAGTTTCTGGCCTTACATTCAGGTCTGTAATCTGCTTTGAGTTTATTTTTGTGTATGGTGTTAGGAAGAGTTCTAACTTCATTCTTTTATATGTAGCTGTCCATTTTTTCCAGTACCACTTACTGAAGAGGCTGTCTTTGTTCCACTGTATATTCTAGACTTCCCAGCAGTCCAGTGGCTGAGACTGTATGCTTCCACCGCTGCGGGGAGCAGATTTGATCCTTGTTTGGGAAACTAAGATCCCACATGCTGCATGACGTGGACAAAAGTTTTTGAAACAAAATAAAGAAGTAAAGGACTTGGATCCGCCCCCACCTCACTTGTGTTCCCACTCAACTTTCCATCTTTCCTTGGGGACCAGATGCCATGGGGTGTATTTGTGTGAGCCTGAAAGGGACTTTGTTTTATTTTATATATATATATATATATATATATATATATATATATATATATATATAATATATATCTTCATTTTATTTATATATATATATATATATATGTTATTGTCTGCAGGTTAATAACAATTCCTTATGTGCTTATTGCAATTGGCAATATCAAGGGCATTATATATATAAATATATGTATAAGTATAATTGTTTAATATCCATAACTCTCAGTGAGATGGATATTCTTTTAACTTTTTCTTTTTTATTGGATTTTATTTATTTTCTTTCTTTTTATTGGATTTTATTTTTTATAGCTGATTAACAATGTTGTGATAGTTCCAGATGGACAGAAAAGGGACTCAGTCATACATGTAGCCATTCTCCCTCAAACCCCCCTTCCATCGAAATTCTTAATTTCATCTCAGCTCATCTGAGCTTAATTAAATTGCCCAATATCACTGAGAACTGATGCTCTAGTGTTGAGATGACAGTTCTGCTTAAGTTTTTATTATTTCATGAGTAAATTATGAGAGTTCAAATCTTGAATATTTTTTGAGAACTTAAAGGATTGCCCCTTAAAGCCTCCCCTTTCGCTCTGGTTAAGTCTTATTGATCAGGGTAAAGTGAAACCTGCTGGAAGATGACACCATAGTTGATGGTGAAAAATAGATTCATAGGTTTAGCTCATCTTAATACCCTCAGCACAACTTAATACAGGGGCCTTGGAGACACACTGGGGGGGAAAATATCCAGCTCTGACAACTGACCAGCTCTATTTTCTGGTTTAGAAGCCTCAGTTTTTCTCTTTAAAGTGAGGATAGTGACTGCTTTATGAAGGTGTGATGAATGAATGATTAGATGCAGGAGTAATAGCAGAGTGGCTGACACAGAATAAATAGTACGTGTCAACTGTTAGTATTAACTGAGATTACATAAGGTTCGTTGTTCTCCCAAAAGGGAGAGATCCCACTAAAAGCCATTAACACGTTCTCAGTGACTATAAAATAAAATTGATCTGATTAACTTGAAACAGCTTACATTAGATTGAAGTAGTAAAAATCTCATTTAATCTTCATGAAAAACCTAAGATGAAGCTATCCTTACCAACCTCCTTTCAGAGATGATTGAACTTCAGCTAATTCCCAAGGTCAAGCAGCTATTAGATAGTACAGTAAAGTTGGAAGCTCAGGTACCTGACACCAACATTCATATTTTTCATAGCTAGTGCAGCCAAAGCCTGATGCAAGTCTGTTACCTCTCAGCATGTCCATATGTCTGTCTCGGGTTCTCAGAGCCTGTGCCTGGAGTAGGTGAAGTAGAACGCACATATTAACCATTTGCTAGGCTTAAGCCTTCCTCTCTCAATCCATGTGTCAGTACAATCCATGTGGGAGGGATATAGAATTTTGCTAGCTCCTTTTTTCACCTGGGTCAGCAGACAGCCAAAACATGGCTATTTCTGAGAAAGAACCAAACACATTTAACATCCTTTCAAAGCCTTCTCTTTTAGGGGATAGAACTGCATATATATTATCTCTGGCATTTCCTTTCACTAAAATGTAATTTCACATTTAGAAAGCTAGAAAGGACCTAAAAAGTTTGCTATGCTATTTGTCATAAAGCCAATGCCATTTCTGTACAATGGTGGTCCTGCCTCTTCTGACTTAGAAGTACACTGTCTTTCTTGAAATAAGTTATTTTATCCATCTGAAATTTCACAACAACATGGTCTTTGAGCGGAGGGTGTTAATTTCTTTGGAGAAAAGACACAGAGAGTGTGTAACAGTGTAGTTGATAAAAAATCATTTATCTGACACAGATGCCATGTTCATTCTATTATCTCTGCCCCCTTTTCTATTGATGGGTCAAACCTAAAATGAAAAATGCTGCGTGTGTCATAGTTCTACTCCATAATCTCTGCAGGACTTTTCCTTAAGTTTGGGGATTCCTCATTGCATTTGGAGGAGACTGCAATTCACTGAGTTCCAACAATCACAGCGATAACATGAATTGGAATCCCGACGTTCTATTCCATTATTTGTACTCCTTCACCAGATTAAGAAGGAGGGGGAAATTTGTCACTTTGGGGATTCCTCCTGGTAAAGTTTCAGGGTAGGCCTTGAGAATTCTGAAACCCTGTTGTTAACACTGAAATGCCCAAACCAATCCCTTGGCCCCAGGCTCCTTCTACCGTTTCATAAAGGGCCTGTGCTTCTGTGTATTATTGCCCTTGGGGGTTTGCCGAGGCAGCTCCTCCAAAATCTGCTTAGTTCATTTGTCTCTCCTCCAGTGCAGACTCTCAATAAGATTTGTTCTCCTCCTGGTTTCAGGGATTTTCAAAATTTGACTTGCTTTTCATTTATCCATCCTTACATCACCCTCTGCTCTGGCATTTTCTTTGTACCAGGCATTGTGTTAGGTTTCTGGGATAGAGACAGGGCTCAACAAAGTAGACATGGCCTCAGCCTTCCTGGAGTTCTCAGTCAAATCACAGTATGATCATAGTGAAAGAGAAAGGCCTAGCACTTCTTGCAAAGCAGGAAGGAAACTGGAAGAGACAAACATTTGCAAGGTAAAACCTTTTCCTTCTAAAATGGGCAATGTGTGTGTGTGTGTGTGTGTTAGTCACTCAGTCATGTCTGACTCTTTGTGACTCCACGGACTGTAGCTCACCAGATCCCTCTGTCCATGGAATTCTCCAGGCAAGAATACTGGAGTGGGTTGATCTCCAGGGGGATCTTCCCAACCCAGGGATTGAATCTAGGCCTCCTGCATTGCAGGCAGATTTTTTACCCTCTGAGCCACAAGGGGAGCTCATATGGGCAATAGATTTTAAATAATTATGAACATTATTTGCAATCCTATACTCTCTGAGCTGTGTTTTGGGAATACATCTGCATGCGCACAGGATAGAATTCTCAGCTCCAGTCAAAACAACTCATTACCATGGCCCTGCCTGGACTATTGCCTTTTTTTCCCCCATAGTTACATGATTTTTTTCAGAAACAGGTGCAATAGGGATGAAACCCCAGAGAGCTTACTGCAGCCACATTAAAATTTTCATACTCCTACCTGGCCTTTCCTGATGACTCCTAATAGGACTCCCTTGCAAGGCACTGGGCTATTCTGGGGTTGGAGACAGAAAGACCTGGCCTGTGTTACCACCTTCATGACTTTAGTTAACAACTTCTTGATTTATTTTTGTCATATTAAATGTGTATATGGATAATTGACATAACTTTACAGCATTATTGTAAAATTTAAATGAGATCATGTATGTAAAATCACTTCAGCACTTCATATGTATGAGTATTATTTCTTTATTTAGTCTGACTTTGAAAAAAGTCAGCTCTTAGTGTTTCATTAAAAGCAACAGCAAGAAAAATCACCTCTTTCATAAATTTTCTATTTTCTTGAATTGCTATGCAGCTCATATTTGACACTACAACGTTTCACATTTGAAATAGAAACTCTTTTGCTATAATTATTACCAAATTTCCTCTCCCTCCCTTTTTCTTTCTTAACTGTTTTCAGTTCTCATTTTTCCATGTTGGCAAAATCTGGTGACTCCCATATTTAATCATAAGCAATTAATTTGCAGTGAAAAATCTCTGCCTCTGAAATGCATAGTAAAGTCATACTCTGCCTTATCCAAGTTATAACATAAATTACAAAATAAAATATTTATCAGTTAAAAATGTTGAATCAATTTTTAAAAATTCAATATATTTAACATTCTTTCTAGGAAATTTTAAGCCTATATTTTCTATTATTTCTGCTGTTAAATACACAAAACAAACACATATTAAATGTTTAATACAAAGTTAATTTTAAAAGAACATGATGTACCAGCTTGACACATCTTTTTTTTTTTTTAGTTTTTATAAGGAATAAATGTAATACATTGCTTCATAAATTCATGGAATATTAGACCCAGCTTATTACTTGGGAGCCACAGTTCAGTTCAGTCGCTCAGTCGTGTCCGACTCTTCCCGACCCCATGAATCGCAGCATGCCAGGCCTCCCTCCATCACCAACTCCCAGAGTTCACTCAAACTCACGTCCATCGAGCCAGTGATGCCATCCAGCCATCTCATCCTCTGTCGTCCCCTTCTCCTCCTGCCCCCAATCCCTTCCAGCATCACAATCTTTTCCAATGAGTCAACTCTTCACATGAGGTGGCCAAAGTACTGGAGTTTCAGCTTTAGCATCATTCCTGCCAAAGAAATCCCAGGGCTGATCTCCTTCAGAATGGACTGGTTGGATCTTCTTGCAGTCCAAGGGACTCTCAAGACTTCTCCAACACCACAGTTCAAAAGCATCAAAAGCCACAAACCCCTCATTAAATTCAAGAAAGGGAAATATGTATAATATGTACATTTGAAAAAACATTTTTGAGCATGAATATATGTCAAGGGATTGCTAGATCATTGAGCTTCAAAGGACCTTAAAGATCTTTCTCACTCTATAGACCAGAAGTGATATTGACACATGTTGAGTGCCTATAGTACTTTCTGGATAGTGTTCTGGTTGCTTCAGCGTCTTGGTCTCCTTGAATCCTGCAGAAGCCCCATTTTTAAAGTGTTAATATGCTCACTTAAGGATAAGGAGCCTGATCTCAAAGATTACTTTCCCTCTCATTGCTAGTAAGTGGTCAAAAGAGACTTATATGAACCTAGCTCGTGTACTTTTCTATTTCCCACACTCCTTTTAGTTTTAAAAAACGTGTCTCAAATCTATAACAACCATTTATAACAATGAACAGTACTTTCATTATCCAGAATTCAATTAAACATACAAATAACTGTCACAACTAAGTTGCTTTATGTGACAGTGTAACTAATATGCCCTTTATGAATAGTGTCTTACTTAAAAAACAGTCACAACCTAAAACTTCAGAGTTATGTTTTATTTGGTGGAAATTTTTAGGACTTCAAGCCTGAGAGACAAACATCTCAAGTAACCCTGAGAGAACTGCTCTGAGGAGGTAAGGGGAGGAGCCAGGTTATATAGAAGTTTTGCAACAAAGAGCAAGCAATCTGAACATCAAAATATTATTTTTAGTGAAGGAAAATGAGATATCCCAAGTTAAAGAGTTTAGCACTTTTCTAAGTATGGGAAGATGCAAGAGTCTGGGCTCATTGAAATCATTCCTTACCTATGCACCTCAGCTATCCTGGGCCAGTACCCTGCATTTTTCACATCCTTTGCTCCCTTGGGACTCACCTCAGTGAGTGGCTGCAGTCCTGATGGCTGCCAGATCACAAGTATTCTTCTCCTTCCTGAATGCCCTTGGGGTTCGGGAGCTCACTTTTGTAGGGTTAGAATCACTGATAACTGTGGCATCCTTATTTATTGATATAACAAGAAATACTCCAATTTTTAATAGAAATACAGAAAGACCAATGTCTAAAAATAATTTTTGTAAAACATGGAATTGCATCCTTGGAAGCAAGCGTTTAGTCTAAGGTGATCCTTTTAAAAACAAAAGGCCCAGTTTTGCTTGGGCACTTTAGAAACTGACTGTTTCAACCTCCATCCTTGTTTTCTATCTATCTGGTCTTTGGAAAGCAGAGCAGATGTAAGTGTAAGAGTTCCAAGCCATTCATTTAGATTTCATGCACCACTGACCCAGCCATTTCTCTCAGTCTTATCTGAGTTGGTGGCAGATGCACGGCATGTCAAAAGCATTTCTGAATTAAAGAGGAAAACATTCTAAATGTTACTTAATAGGGTCACAATATGTATAAATGGTGAAATGTGTTATCACTGCAGCAGCAATGATGATGCAAAAGGGGACCATGCAAATGTGAATTTTCCATTTCCTTATTGTCACATGTTTGGGCCCACAAGATAAGGAAGAGAAAGTAGAGGTTGTCAAATATGCTTTGGAAATTATGGGCATCCTGATAGGTGATAAACACCATCGAAAAGCTAATTGGATTGGACTTTTCATTCTGTCATTCACTGGCTTTAATATGCTGTCTTAGTGATACAGCTGAGTCTATGATGAGTTCTGCAGATGAGGCATTCACATCACTGAAACTGATGGGTGCTATATTAGGGACCTTCATCATCACCAGTTCACTCAGACTTACCATCAGTGGTTGAATGACTCTGCTTACACTGTGAATCAGCTATCTGAAAAGGAGATCTTTGCAAGTTGTCGATAATGCATCAACACTTGTGAATTGATTATATATTTTTGATGGACTCTAGCAGTTTTCTTTGTGAGATTATTCAAATTATGAAGTTATGAAAAAGAAAAAGGACCAAAATATACCAGTGGGTAATCTGCAAACTGTGTGAATCCTGGGAATGTTTGAGATATGTGTGTGCCCTGGGGAGGGGAGGAGCCCAGTAAAGGCTTTCCATACTGACAGTGAAGAGTGCTGTGAACTTCTTCAGTAACCCACAGCCTCCATTATTATCAGGGAAAGTATGCAAAAAAGCAGGAATAAAGAAATATCCCCATGCACAAAAATCATTTTCAAAACTCTTTCCTTGGTCTATAAAAATGAGTTCACTTGAGTGAAGAGCATTGACTTTAAAAATCATAGATTAAAAGAGTTATAAAGGAGATCAGGGAGAATTTAGTCTGACTCTTCCTCCATCCAGTTAACTGGTAACTCCTTCCTTCGAGTTACCACTCCACTTCACCACATCTCCAAATAGAATAACTTCTAAATCCATTTATTCCCAGAATATTAAATTTTACATCAGTTGACATCAACCAGTTCTAGACTCATGACAGTCAAGAACTGAGGCCTGCTCCTTCTCATTCCTTAAGACTTTTTTTTTGCTAGGTTCTGCCAATACTAGGAAATTCTCCTCTATCAGACTCAAAGTTGAGCTGTTGGTGTCAGTTTTACTAGATCTCTGGCATAGTCCCATACTGCTTAGTTCCCTTGTATTATGCACATTTATTTTATTACCAGCTACCTTGAGAAAGACAGAAGACGATTCAAAGATTGTTTGGTCACACTGCTATTCATCATAGTTTAATAACTCTGCAGTGATTATATTTTTATAAGGCTGCTCCTGACAAAAGTTCTGACTGTTATGCCACAGTTAACATAAGGAGCCTTAGTGGGTTTTTGGACTCTGCTATTGGAGCTGAACTTTCCCTTTATCAGTGCACTTCAGCCATGGTTACCCTCCGGAACACACTCAATGTACTCCACCAGGCATAGAATATGAAAATGCTGGAGTTCTCCATTTTAAATCATTTTAAGCAAAATGCCTGTTATTTGATCATATCTTTTGCATCCTCCATGCCCAGTAGTAATTTTGCAAAATTACCAGGCATATATTTCAGGGCAAACTTGGCATTTAAATTAAATGGCTGTAATTAGCATCTTGACTGCATGTAGTCAACAATGTGAAAGGAAGAACAGGGGAAAATTACATTGGCTTATTTTTGCTGTAGAAAAAATGAAAGAATAAAAAAGTAGTACACTGAAAAAAAATACATAGTTTGAAGTCAAATGGCATGCAGTTTCTTGGAATCAAAATGATAAACTTTTTCACATATTCAAATGATTTTATACTGAAAGAATCTTTTTAAAGCCTGTTTCCCAGAACATTCACAAAAATTTACCTTTTCCAGAAAAGCCCACAGACAGTGTCCTGGTCTTGAAATTATTCTAACACAGGTGCCAAATGAATGTTCACACATATTTCTTCCTCCAAGACCTTATGCATTTCGTCCATCATTCAAGCCATGACTCAAAACTCACTTCTAGGTTATCAAATGATAATCTTAGTCCACACAGGATGGGACCCCTGATAGTTTCTCCTGCCCATCCCTCTGGTGATGCTACTGCCATGAGCTGGGCTTGAATATTGACTTTATTGCAAGGAAAGTAGTTCCACATACACACTGCCCCATACTCACCTGTAACATCTTGTTGAGTTCTAGGCACCCTTTGGACAGGACCCGGAAGTGATGAGCAGTACAGACAAGGAACTGAAAGTTCTGTCATCTCAAAGAGGAGTTGAAAAAAGTGAGAGTACAAATGAACCTTTGGGGACTACTGTAGTTTGGTTGTTTGAACAGCTCTTTTGTGGCATAAGAATTAGGCTTATTTTGTGCAGGAAAAACAAGAGAAAGAGATTTGGCTTGTTATTAAGAACCTGAAATGGTCAAGTAGTGTACTTGAAAGAGCAAAGGAGTTTTATGTAGGACTCTTGATGCTGAGCTGGTACCCTAGCCCTGCTGCTGTCTTCCCGTGATGTTTCCCAGGAGGTTTAGCTGTTTAGCCTGTCTGAAATTTACTTTATTGATACTGAATGGGAATAGTAAAGCTCTGCTTTATAGTTGGGAAGAAAAAAAAAATACTGAAAGATAAAGCATTTAACACTCATACTAACATTGGGAGGAGCACTCAAGAGAATAGTAGAGGCTGTGCAGCCTTTTTCTGGGAATGCCGAATGGGAACTCAAAAGGACAATAAACCTATAGAAGAACTTCCAACATTTGAACATTATGAAAACTTTATGAAAAACTAAAATATCTGCTCTTCTCCCCATAGCCTATTAAAGGGATTCACATGATTACAATGAATCAAATACATTTTCTCAGTCTAGATTTTAGGAAGCTCAAGCTGGAAACATAACAATAAATTGAGGAATGTGTGCATTTTAATGTTATCTCCTAGAGACAATTTCTTAAGAACCCTGGCCAAAACATGTAGACACAAATCTGGTCAGTGAGAGAGAAACTGTTTTAAATATATAAATTCTTAAATGAAATTTTTACCAGTAAGCAGAAGATAGAGGAGGGCCAAAAGTCTTTTAGTCTATGGTAGTAATGAAAAAATTTGCACAGTTTGAGAGTTGTGAGTTAAATTTTACTTGGGTGGAAATAAGGACTGCCACTTGGGAAACAGCATTTGGATAGCTTTGAGAAAGTGCTCTGAGGCAGCAAGAGGAGGGGCCAGGTTATATAGGAGTTTTGCAACAAAGGGCACATAGTCAGGAACATTAACAGATTCAGTTCAGTCCAGTCGTGTTCGACTCTTTGTGACCCCATGAACTGCAGCACGCCAGGCCTCCCTGTCTATCACCAACTCCCGGAGTTCACTCAAGCTCATGTCCATCAAGTCGATGATGCCATCCAGCCATCTCATCCTCTGTCGTCCCCTTCTCCTCCTGCCCCCAATCCCTCCCAGCATCAGAGTCTTTTCCAATGAGTCAACTCTTCGCATGAGGTGGCCAAAGTACTGGAGTTTCAGCTTTAGCATCATTCCTTCCAAAGAACACCCAGGACTGATCTCGTTTAGAATGGACTGGTTGGATCTCCTTGCAGTCTATGGGACTCTCAAGAGTCTTCTCCAACACCACAGTTCATATTAATTAAAAAAACAGATATGTCAAGATAAAGGACTTTAGCACTTTTCTGTGTTTGGGAAGACACAAGATTCTGGGTTCACTGAAATCATTCATTTTTATATGCATCTTAGCTATCTCGGGCCAGTATCCTGTGTTTTCGCATCCTGGATTTCCTTAGGGCTTGCCATGGGGAGTGGCTGCAATCTGATGGCTGTTAGATGGCAGGTATTTATTTTCCTTGCTGAGTTCCCTTAGGGCTCACCAGCCCAGCTGTGGTGGCTGCGATTGCTGGTGACTGTGACATCCTTATTTACTGATATGGCAGGAAATATTCCATTTCTCAGTAGAACTTCCCAAGCAAGTTGCCCCCCAAAAAGGGCATCCTCATGAGGTAATGAGATTCCTACTGTGGATGCATTCCAGAGTAGGTTAAAGATTTGTCAAGCCATTCCTGGGTGAGGATATTGCCAAGAGCATCCCCATTTGCATTGGGGAATTGAACTAAAAGTAGATTTTAAAAGTTCCTCTCTACCATGATTCCATTATATTTCAGGACTTAAAAACTGGGATAAGTAGAGATCTATCTGTGACTGAGCACATTTAAACTGGGAGTATTCTCAAAGATCAGCTTGATAACCGGGACAGAAACAAAATAAAATGATTTTCTCAAGAGTGTCTTTGCCTCCTGGGTATTCTGAAATTAATATTCCCTCTTTGTCAGTGACGAGAAATGGGGTGAAAGGTGTTTAACCAGCCGTCCCAATGGAAGATGTGTTTGTGCATGATTCTGGGGAAACAAAGCCAAAGGGAACCCACAGAGCAGGAGCCACAGATCACCCTATTTTACTAGCAGAAAACGGGGGGAGGAGACTGGTCAATCAAACCAAAGCCCCAGCAAGAGCCAGCATAAATGATGGCCCTATTCTAGTGTGCATTTCAGCTGAAAGATTTCTCAACTGGAAAAAAAAAAAATGTACAATTTTATAGTTGTGAGTTAGGTTTTATTCGGGGCAAAATGAGGACTGTATCCTGAGAGACAGCATTCTAGATAGCTCCAAAGAGGCATGGAGGAAGGTCAGCACATATGTGATTTTGGTGAAGGAGGTATGTGCACTCAAATACACATTTTTGTAGAAGATGGCTGTTAGTTACAAGGAGCATAAATCACCATTTACTATTGTAGAGCTTGTCTAGACATGGGAAGATGCAGTAATTGGTCTTAAAATTTTTTCTCCCGAAAGTATCTATCTCAGGGCCTGTTCTGCCAGTATTTCCTAGAGCACAGAGGGCCTCATTTCCTGATCTCCACACTGAACTCCTTTCAGAAGATGTTGAAGGCCAGCTACTGCAGTGGCTAGTGACCTCATCCTTATAGAGGCAGATGGCAGGTGACAATTTTTAGTTGGCAGATTTGAACTCCAAATCTTGTATTAATTAGGAATACAAATAAGAAGAAATTGCAAAGGGCCATAAAGTCAAGTCTAAGAAAAGCAAAGAAAGAAGTAATTTTAAGAAATAATAGCAATATGGAAACCCTTTCAACTTAGGGTGACATAGCCAGACGCTGTGGTCAGAGACAAAATGAACGGTTTTCTTATTGTTCTGTTTTTTGTTTGTTTTTCTTAATAAAAATAGAGTAACTTATTAAGAAAGAAAAGTAGAATCAGGATATGTCAATTACAGTCCTATCGTCCAAACAGCACCTCTTTGTACTATTGGTGTATTTCCTCCCTCTGTTTTCAAAGTAAGACTTTTTTAGTTAAAACTAGCTTTAGCAGCCAGTTTTATATTTTATTTTCAACTGATTCTAAGGTATTTCTCATGGTTATTATAAACCCTTTAAAATACAATTTTATAATATAAACCCTTTAAAAATACGGGTGGTTCAGTGGTAAAGAATCTGCCTGTAGGAGATGTGAGTTCAATTCCTGGGTCGGGAAGTTTCCCCTGTAGAAGGAAATGGCAACCCACTCCAGTACTCTTGCCTGGAAAGTCCCATGGGCAGAGGAGCCTGGCGGGCTACAGTCCATGGGGTCTCAGAGTTGGGCATGACTGAGCAACTAAACAGCAACCACCTTAACTAGACACACTAATTTATCTTCCTATCGGACAATGAAGTTTGTGTCCATTATTTTTATTACTAAAAAAAAAAAAAAAAAAAAAAAACAACACCTAGATTTTAAACCTAAAACCTACATTTTAGCTTGGAAGCTCTTTTTTTTATTCCTTAATTTGTACTACTGTGGAGTTGCTGGGTATGAACATAATCAAGGTTTTGGTGTATAATATTACAATGAGTTTTCAGATTGCATTCAGATAAGCAAATACAGTGCATGACTTTTTAGCACCTCTCCAAGGCAGGATTTTGGTAGTTACTGTAACCTTCCCTTTAGGATAAATTCTGGGAGTTAGTCATTAGTCTTTCTCCTGAGGAAGAGAACAAACATGCAGCACTTTGCAGAAAGCAGCTAATTAATCCTCCCAACTCCCTAATGGGAGCCAGACCAGAATTGTCCCTACTGTTGACTAAGAAATGTCATTAATCCATGTGACAGATAGCAAGTCACATTCCACAGATGCAGGAGTGCTCTTCTGCTAGAGATTATGATATCTTCTAAATATGATACAGCTCCCTCCTGAGGTTTACTGGAGGGTTTTGGGCTTCTGTATCTGCCATGCCCCATATTTCTCATGTCTTTGCTCATGAGAACATTTGGTTCTAATTTGGGATTCCTCCTCCAGTTCTTGTGTTTTCTAGGCATCAACCTTTCAGTGTATGAATTCTCCATAATCTCAAGGTAAAGATAAACTTTACATAATCTTGGCAATGATGTTTGAAGCTCCTGTGTCTAATTCCCCTTCAGCGTTTTCTCCCATGTATCTGGAGGTATCACTAGATGCTTTCAGCTTGTTCTTTAGTCTTCACATACAGTACAATTAACAAGTAACACAGATTTCCACTTTGGTTTAGCGTTTCCTTTTAGATTTCAAATTCTTATAAAACAGGATAGTTTGCTATAGCTCTGATAGTGTTCAAGGTTTTTGTTTTTGGATTTGCCCTTGTCATTTTTTACTTTTAGGAATAATTTCAAACTTACTTAAAGGTGCAAAAATAAAAGCATTTGAGAACCACTCATATATCCTTACATAAAATCAGCTATTGATAACATGTTGCCTCACTTTACCATCTGTAATCTGTCAATCAGTCGATTGATTAATACATGATTTTTTGTTTCAATCCATTAGTGGCCTTGTATCTCTCAATATTTCAGTGTGTATTTCCTCCTGTGAGCTAGTAATGTACATAGTGAAATATCAATGTTAAAAACCAGATGGGTGTCCCTTGATGAAAAATGGCCTCTAGGCCTATAGGATATACACTGAGCTACTGTTTCAAGGAGTTAGAGATATGCTTTGCTCATGTTTAGTTAGATAAAACATCCAGAGACTTTCTTTGAGGCATCTGTTTTACCTGGGGGACTCAAGAGATTTTATACCTGTATGTTTTCCCCTTTACCTTGAATGTTCTTCAATGTCTCTACCTCCTTAATGTCACACTTTCTCTTACTAAAAGCACTTATGTTTCAAGGATCCATTCAAATATCACATTTTTATGACTTTTTATGAACTTTTCGCCGTCAGAAATTTCCTTTACGAAGACTCATAACATATAACTGTCTTCCCCTTGTGTGTTCCTTGGTGAGCTTCTCAGAAGAAAGCCTATGCAGTATTACATTGTAATCGGACAATTAAAGTGGGAGTCACATTTTATGTACTCAAAACTACATTTGAACCATACTAATGCAAGCCCTCTGCTCTTATCAACTTACTTTGTTGTTATTTATTTTGTTTAATCTTTTTCTTGATGATTAGGACTGGTTACATTTAATACAGCTAATTCAGCTTCTGCTCTGTGCAAGATATTGTTACAGTGACTTGAGGGGAAACTTACACCAGTTAGGAATGCTTTTGGCTGCAATACCAGAAAACCTGTAGCTGAGATATCTGGATATAGGTTATTTTGTCCTGGATGTGGTGGCTCATCAGTGTCATTAAATTCTTAGACTCATTCTGTCTTTTCACTCTGCCATTCACAGGCATGTCAATGGTCTCACGATCACAGGATAGCTATTGCAGCTCCAAGCGTCACATCTTTATGTAACCATGTTTAAGGAAGAAAGGAAAAAAAAAATTCTGGGCAGAGGTTTCATTTTATTAGGAGAAAACTGTTTTCTGGAAACTTTAGAGAAGGCTTCTTACAGTGCATTTACTGGAAATGAGTCACATAAATATACTTAGTGGCAAAAAGGGGCATCAAAGAGTAGAATCTTCATGACTTGTTTAAACCAGTCATTAATTGTACCCAGACTGAGCCTAGTATCATTATAAACAAGACCAAGTTTCTCTTAGCAAAGCAATGAAGGGATTAGCTCTTGGTTAGTAAGTAGCCATGTCTGAGCTGATAGGCCACTTTGTCCTGTAGGTCAAATTGTATGACATATTCACAAGTCAATGCACCAGTACAGGAACACAACACAAAACCCAGATACCCTAATAAAGTTGGGAAGGTGGATAAAAATAGACAAATGGAGCACCATTAACCATTGCCCAGGGAATGAGAAGAGAAGGAATAGATGCATTTTATAGAGATAATTAGTATTATTGAGGTCCAATAAAGATTTGAAGTATGGCCCAGAAAACTGGAAATGGAAACATTCAGATATGCAAGTATCAGAAATATTTCAGCAGATTGGTGTTTATAAAAAATGTAGGACTTGTAACTAGCTTATCCAAAGTGTTCATGGACCATTCGTTCCATATATGTTATTAGGAAAATGCAGGCTATGGCTAAGGGTGGGAGAGGAGCTCTTTGGACTTATTAATGTACCAATAATGTACTGTGAATTTACAAGGTGAGTTTGTAGTGGTCAATATTTCCCAAACTGATTTGAACGTAGATCAAGTACACAGAGAAGCTAATGAGCATAATCCAGCTTAAATACATTTTGGTGAGTGTTGCTCTAAATTGTGAAAGAAGAACTGGCAAGAAAAAAGCAGGGGTTCAATCCTAGAAAAGCTGCATTTCTAGTTAGGTTGTTTAAGAAAGATAGTAAAAAATGCTGATAACAAAACCACAGTGATTGGAACTTGGGCAGAAATGAAGAATGGTCATAATACCTAATTGGTTACTGATGCATTAGTAGTAAGGCTGTTTGGTGTTGAATCATCTGAGTATGTTGGACTAAGAGTCAAGATACTTCCTTGAAATTATAGGAGGGCTTGCCCACAAATGAGTCATATTCAAGGTAGTAGTGGAGCTGTTTTGCTTATGGCAGCAGTGCACTGGAGAGAGCGTTCAGTCCTGGCTGGGTGATCAGTGTAAAGCAAGATACGAAGCAAGGCCTGGCAGTGCATATGTAAAACTGTATCTACAAACACTTTCACTCTCAGTACGTAAGTATGGGCTTCCTAGGTGGCTCAGTGGTAAAGAATCTGCCTGCAAGCCCTGGGTTGGGAAGATGCCCTGGAGGAGGAAATGGCAACCCACTCTAATATTCTTGCCTGGGAAATTCCATAGACAGAGAAGCCCGGCAGGCTACAGTCCAGGGGTTGCAAATAGCTGGACATGATTTAGTGACTAAACACCAGCAGAAACATACATAAGTATGTATGTATTACACATAAAACAGAAATTGTGGAGTCCCTTTATTATTACTGTCTTCTTTGGAAAGAAGAAAATTATGGTCTCCCTTTATTATTCTTTTCTTATACTAAATGGGAAATTGTGATCTTCCCATATTTATCCATGAAGTTGCTCAGTCGTGTCCGACTCTTTGCGACCCCATGGATTGTAGCCCACCAGGCTCCTCCATCCATGGGATTTTCTAGGCAAGAATACTGGAGTGGGTTGCCATTTCTTTCTGCAGGGCATCTTCCTGACCCAGGGATTGAACCCAGGTCTCCCACAATGCAGGCAGACGCTTTACCATCTGAGCCACCAGGGAATCCCTCCCATATTTACAGGTGTTTAAAACAGAATATCTAATTTCAATTCAAATTGTGACATACATATAGAAAGTTCAAAGAAAATAGGGTTCTTCAGTAGTTTTCAGTCCCCCCACCCACCATGAAATGGACCCAGAAGAGAATCATAATTTCCCCCCAATATATGAAAAATCTCAAAATATGAGAAAATTTTATTTGATTTTCAAAAATATGAAAATGATTTCAAAAAATATGATTTTCAAAAGATGAAAATATCTTACTGAGAGGAATATACTCATTACGTCTGGCAGAAATCAGCCTGATACTCTATCCTAAAAAGACGATCTAACATTGATCAGTGCAAAATACTTTGGAGAAAATGTTAAGAAACCACTAAATGAAAACAGAAGATATTTCACGTTTGTTAATTAACACATCTTTAATTACTCATTTGTCTTCAGTATGCAGAGCAAGTGGAGGGTGTGTAGAGTGCTGTATGTTAAAATATTACATTGTTACACATCATAGGGGATAGAAGACAAGAGAAGCAATCACAGGCACTTTCTATAATATAAATGTGAGTTGAGTTGAAGAAAAAGGATGGGGTCAGTCAGGTTCTGCTCATTTGTGCCCTGGAAGATTTGAAGTAATATAGGATTTGCTTCTTAACCAAATTAAAATGAATATGTATATCTTTGAAATGTGTCAAGGTGATCATAAGATCAGGACTTCCATTTTATGACTTTATGTGCAACAAACGCCAAACGGTTCAAGGACATGAATCTTAGGAGAGGCTATGGTTGTACATTGAGTCTTAACGTCTTCAGAGTCCCTAACTGTGCCTTTCATTTGACTCTTGTCTTCTCCTTTGTCCAGTGATTCTATCTTATCTGACATTTTCCTTGGGTAAGAACCCTTATTCTTGTTTGAAAGGCTTTCTTGAGATTCTGTAGAAATGCATGCCCTTGTTGGAGCCCTTGGGGTGTTTCTTATCCCCCAAGAGGGATCCTGTCTCTGTCTTCTGAGGAGGCTCTACAGCTGAGGAAGTATCCTTCTGTTGGACACATATATGAAGGCCAAATAAAATAGGTTTCTGTGCTAGGGCAGGATTCATGGTCTGTCTTTTGGTGGAGAGCGTGTCCCTTCTTGGCTGCACTTTACACTTTCTCATAGTCTCTGAATTGTTCCATACACATATGACACTAATCAAATCAGATCAGATCAGATCAGTCACTCAGTCATGTCTGACTCTTTGTGACCCCATGAATCGCAGCACGCCAGGCGTCCCTGTCCATCACCAATTCCAGGACGGAGTTCATTCAGACTCATGTCCATTGAGTCAGTGATGCCATCCAGCCATCACATCCTCTGTCGTCCCCTTCTCCTCTCGCCCCCAATCCCTCCCAGCATCAGAGTCTTTTCCAATGAATCAACTCTTCGCATGAGGTGGCCAAAGTACTGGAGTTTCAGCTTTAGCATCATTCCTTCCAAAGAAATCCCAGGGCTGATCTCCTTTAGAATGGACTGGTTGGATCTCCTTGCAGTCCAAGGGACTTTCAAGAGTCTTCTCCAACACCACAGTTCAAAAGCATCAATTCTTCAGCGCTCAGCCTTCTTCACAGTCCAACTCTCACATCCATAGATGACCACAGGAAAAACCATAGCCTTGACGATGAAATTTTGTTGGCAAAGTAATGTCTCTGCTTTTGAATATGCTATCTAGGTTGGTCATAACTTTCCTTCCAAGGAGTAAGCGTCTTTTAATTTCATGGCTGCAGTCACCATCTGCAGTGATTTTGGAGCCCAGAAAAATAAAGTCTGACACTCTTTCCACTGTTTACCCATCTATTTCCCATGAAGTGATGGGACCAGATGCCATGATCTTCGTTTTCTGAATGTTGAGCTTTAAGCCAACTTTTTCACTCTCTACTTTCACCTTCATCAAGAGGCTTTTTAGTTCCTCTTCACGTTCTGCCATAAGGGTGGTGTCATCTGCATATCTGAGGTTATTGATATTTCTCCCGACAGTCTTTATTCCAGCTTGTGTTTCTTCCAGTCCAGCGTTTCTCATGATGTACTCTGCATATAAGTTAAATAAACAGGGTGACAATATACAGCCTTGACGGACTCCTTTTCCTATTTGGAACCAGTTTGTTGTTCCATGTCCAGTTCTAACTGTTATTTCCTGACCTGCATACAAATTTCTCAAGGGGCAGATCAGGTGGCCTGGTATTCCCATCTCTTTCAGAATTTTCCACAGTTTCTTGTGATCCACACAGTCAAAGGCTTTGGCATAGTCAATAAAGCAGAAATAGATGTTTTTCTGGAACTCTCTTGCTTTTTCCATGATCCAGAGGATGTTGACAGTTTGGTCTCTGGTTCCTCTGCCTTTCTAAAACCAGCTTAAACATCAGGAATTTCACGGTTCACATATTGCTGAAGCCTGGCTTGGAGAATTTTAAGCATTACTTTACTAGCGTGTGAGATGAGTGCAGTTGTGCGGTAGTTTGAGCATTCTTTGGCATTGTCTTTCTTTGGGATTGGAATGAAAACTGACCTTTTCCAGTCCTGTGGCCACTGCTGAGGTTTCCAAATGTGCTGACATATTGAGTGCAGCACTTTCACAGCATCATCTTTCAGGATTTGGAATAGCTCAACTGGAATCCTATCACCTCCACTAGCTTTGTTCATAGTGATGCTTTCTAAGGCCCACTTGACTTCACATTCCAGGATGTCTGGCTCTAGGTCAGTGATCACACCATGGTGATTATCTGGGTCATGAAGATCTTGTTTGTACAGTTCTTCTGTGTATTCTTGCCACCTCTTCTTAATATCTTCTGCTTCTGTTAGGTCCATACCATTTCTGTTCTTTATTGAGCCCATCTTTGCATGAAATGTTCCTTTGGTATCTCTGATTTTCTTGAGGAGATCCCCAGTCTTTCCCATTCTGTTGTTCTCCTGACACCAGGAGTAAAAACTGTCACCTTAAACAACAGACTAGACATACATAGTATTAGTTATAGAGTGACTACATGAGCACTGCAAAACAAAACTGGAACTTTCTCGTCTTTCCCTTCCTTTCTCAAATGATTCTGTTCTAAAACCTTAAGTTGGAACAGGGCAAAGTACGTGGCCCTGTCCAAGATGGTTGGGGAGGGGGCACCACAGTGGGCCAAGGTTGGGTTTTGGAGCACAGGTGGGAAGGAGTTCATACAGTGGGAAGGGGGGCTTCTTTGTATTGGATTTCAGAGCCAGACGGGTGAGGAGTGGGGTGATAATAGTAGATACAGCTCATTGAATAAAATAGGAAAAAAATTGAGTCTATTCTGATATAAATAACTGGCATATAAATATTTGATGAGGAATAGGATATTTATATAGTTTTAGAATGACTTTTCACAAAATATTTTTAATCACAAAAAGAAAGAGTAAATTTACAGTAGAGAAGCCTGTCATGCACCATTTTAATCAAGTAATCAATGTGAACATCATTAGCAATTGGGACAAATTTAGCGCCCTATAGGATGTAATCAGAAAAATAGGACATTACATCCATCTATAATGTATAACCTGAATCTAATCATGAGGGAACATCAGGAAAATGCAGATTGAGAGATATTGTACAAAATAACTGGCCTGAAATCTTAAAAAGTGTCAACATCTTGAAAGTAAAGGAAAAATTGAAGAAATGCCCCAGACTGAAGAGAACTGAAAGAAGTATGACAGTTAAGTGCAATACTTAATTCTGACTTAGGTCTTTTTGTTACAAAAGACAGTTGTTGCAAACAAGTAAACCTTGAATCATGTCTGTGGATTATAAGACAATGTAGCAAATTACCCAGCTAATTTTTCCAGCTATGTTATGGTCTGTGCAAAAATGCCCTTGTCAGTAACACAGTAAAATGCTTGAGGGTGGCAAAGATCATATCAGCAACTTGCTCTCAAAATTTTCAGGAAAAAAGTATTATTTCTTCTGTTATGGCAACTTGCCTGTAACTTTAGAGTTGTTTTAATATTTGGGGAAAAAATAGAAGTGAGAAAAGATACAACGCTGAATTAAGCGCAGGCATCACATTACAAGTGCTCTTCTGGGATGACATGCTCTTGCTGTAGAGGCTGACTGTGCCATTCTCTCATGATGGCTAATAGTAGCAACACACCCATTTTCCATACCATGTTCAAAGGTGAAATTGATTATGCAGTATATGATACATTACATCTAGGTTGGAGACTTGGAATTAGTCTAAGCATAAAACAACTAGATGGACTTAATAAACTGAGCGACTTCACTTTCACTTTCATGCTTTGGAGAGGGAAATGGCAACCCACTCCAGTGTTTTTGCCTGGGGAATACCAGGGACAGAGGACCCTGGTGGGCTGCCGTCTATGGGGTCACACAGAGTCGGACACAACTGAAGTGACTTAGCAGCAGCAGCAACTTTAGAGTTTGGTTCTGTTTTGAATATAAATACTCATTAAAAGTAAAATATTACATTGCACTGTGTCCTTGGAAATACTTTGAAAATCTTTAAAACACTCGCTATTAAAGGTAATTATTATTAACACAGGCTTGCATTTGCCCACTCTGACCTGGAAGCTGAAATGAATTGTGACTAATGCCCCAGCTGGTATTACCATATTCTGGAAAGGATTGGATTATACCCATTGCTGTGAATGATTTCTTGCCAGATACCTGAGATCTGAATATCCAAAATCACACACCAAGGGACTCCTGAAACCAGACTTTCTTATATTTTTATTATTATCATATAACCATTACCTTGGTAAGCCGGTCAAAATGAAATATTATATTTGGAATCATTCCCTAGAATTATGTTGTCTTCTTATGAAAAGATCATATTGAATAAGCTACTCAGTGTATCTTTATATATGAAGACCCCCTAAGTTGACCATGCTGCTGCTGCTGCTGCTGCTGCTAAGTCGCTTCAGTCGTGTCCAACTCTGTGCGACCCCATAGACGGCAGCCCACCAGGCTCTTCCGTCCCTGGGATTCTCCAGGCAAGAACACAGGAGTGGGTTGCCATTTCCTTCTCCAGTGCATGAAAAGGAAAAGTAAAAGGGAAGTCGCACAGTCTTGTCCGACTCTTTGCGACCCCATGGACTGCAGCCTACCAGGCTCCTCCATCTATGGGATTTTCCAGGCAAGAGTACTGGAGTGGGTTAGCAGTTGACCATAGGATATATCATTTACCTATCTAAAGAGCAGACTGATAATTATGAAGGCAGTCACAATACCTGTCAGTCGCAACCTTTGTAGAAATTCAATGGGATATTTAGCTGAAAGAATTTGGGGATATATGTCTCAATTTTTGGTGAAATTGTTTAAAGCTGCCAAAAGTTCTGGACTTTTTAATGCTACTATTGAAAACTAGAGAAGCTTTACTTACAATGCCATGACATTTCTTAAGATCATTTTCTGAGCCCTACCCATGTTTAATCTAGAACTCAAATCCAGAATCACATAGTAGTAAGTTCCTCTATAAACTGAAAAAAAGCAGATTTTTCAGCTCATCTTTTGTCTAGACTAGACTATTAATAGGAATAAAGATACCTTTATTTCATTTTACCTAAAGATAGCTGTATTAACTAACTTTGTATTTGCAAAATACATTTCAAGGAACAAATGAAATAAAAGTGATAAATGCAATTATTATTATAAAATTTATAACAGAATCATTTAGATGAGTCATTTGAAAAGTCTTCATTAAACATGATTGGATATTATGTTTATTAATCATTAAGCTCTATTTAAAATGACAAATAAAGTGCATTATTAATATGTCATAAACTAAATGGAATAATACCACACAGACCTATTATTTTTAAAGTTCCTTGCAAATATCAATTAATTCATGTTTATTATTCTTTCAAGGACAGCTTGTATGATTTAACAGGAACAGTTATGGTAATTTTATTTGCCATAATACAACATCCTTACTATAATATCTGAACTGTTTTTATTTTTCAGTCTGATTTTCCTTCTTTGAAGTAACATATACTTATCATAAGATATAGGTACCTATAAATATGAAAAGAAAATCATTATTAATCATTACAAATCAGAGCAAACCTATGTTAATGCTTTGGAATTTTTCATTTGGCCTCCTAGGCTCATATCTTTGAACTGTGTGTGTATTTCTTTTATAAAATTGAAGTCTTAGGTTATATTGCCTTATATGTCATAGTCACTTAAATATATTAAGTATTATTATGAGTCTGGAATATTCTAGTGGCAGGTAGTAAGGAAACCAGAAACTACAAGAACCCATTAAGAGTATCCACAAGTCAGTTCAGAGCCAAAGCTACAGCAGAGTCAGAATCCAACTGGCCTAATGTCAGACAATTTGAGCATTAAGTTAATAAGCTGTAATAAATCCAAACACATCAAATGTGTTTAAAATCCATGGATTCACAATTTTAAAAAATGTGTGTCATTACACAATATGTAATGTGAATATGCAATATGTATTGTGAATCAATTCATGGTTTTTAAAAAACTCATAGTTTTTTATCTTGTTCTATCTGTTATCTCCTTAATCATGGGGCAACCAAGCAGTACATGTGTAGACCTTGACTATTCTTTCTTAGAATAATTGTTGAGGATATGATTGCCAAAGTATCCCATGACGTGAACAGTAATCTAGCAAAGCTCTTTGAAGGTCTTCCCTGGTGGCTCAGACAGTAAAGAATCCACCTGCAATGCAAGAGATGCAGGATCAGTCTATGGGTTGGGAAGATCCCCTGAAGAAGGAAATGGCAACTCACTCCAGTATTCTTGCCTGGGAAATCCCATGGACAGAGGAGCCTCATGGGCTACAGTCCCTGTGGTCACCAAGAATCAGACACGATTGAGTGACTGAGCACACACATGCACAAGTGGATCATAAGATCTAAGACCTATAAACTGTATCACCTTGGAAAAGACTTGAATCCTTTTAGAATTTGTGTGTCCCAATTTATTGCATTTTTCTCCAAACCTATCAGTTTTCCAAACTCCAATTATTAAATAATCTATCTTTTTCATTATGGTGAAATAATTCTGTTGCTATATTCAAATATACTGTGTGCAATTTGTGTTCTCCATTATGTCCCTGAGCTCATCTTGTGCTAAGTTGCTTCAGTCGTGTTCAGCTCTGTGTGATCCCATGGACTGTTGCCCACCGGGCTCCTCTGTCCATGGGATTTCCCAGGCAAGAATACTGGAGTGGGCTGCCGTTTCCTTCTTCAGTGATAATCTTAGGTTTAACCTATTTGTCAGTTAACTGTCTCCCTTAAATACTTCCTCTATTTTTGTTTTTGTTTTTTTTTTTTTTAATTTCTTTTTTTGCCTCTTCATCTCTCTCTCTCTCATTGGGGAATTTCTCAAATGTCTGATCCTTAATTAACCATGTGTGTATAAAATCATTAAAAGAACTGATTGGATGCTCTGAATGTAGGGTCAGTTGGGTTTCACCAGCAGCAGTAGGTCTTTTCTCTTTGGTGGATCAGCTTCTACAAGAATAAATCTTCCAGTCTTCTGCCTTATGTGGTTGGGTGCCAGCTTTCTAGAAGCTAGCAGAAGAGCTCTCCTTGAGACTTGGGGCGGGGTATCCAATTCTCCTTTCACAAGCTTTATGCCACCGTGTTTTCCACTCTACTCCATCTTCAGAGGGTACCTGAATTCCTTCAATTCCTGATGCTTTTCGTTTACATATAGGAATGCTTTTTCTTTTTTTTCTTTTTGGCTTCCCTTTCTATGTGCATAGTTATTAAATTTCTAAGATGTTCACTTCCTAAATCAGATATAACTAGTTTCTGCTTCCAACCAGCTGTTCTCATCTCTGCTTATTTTTGTTTAAGTTTGAGGTCTCATGCCTTTTCTTTCTACTGTTTAAAACTGTTGCTTAATTAGGTTTTGTGTTGTTAGATATAATTTGTACAATAAGGTAAAATCATGATTTTCAACTTGTTAACATTTTTATTTAACTTGTTAATGAGGAAACTAGCGAGACTTTACAACCAGTTGGAAGAACAAAGGAACACATTTATAATTAGGAGTACTGAAATAAATATGCAAGTAGACATAAAACGAGTTTCTTCCACAGTGAGTGAGGAAAATCAATGGAACCTCTACCAGCCAGGACAAAATGTGCATGCTTACAAACCAGAATCATTTTGCATTGCCATTAGTTATCTGCAAATTTACAGAGCTGTAAAACAACCCCCAAAGAATCAGGAATTGCAGAAGTGTGTTAAAAAAAAATGTGTTTCCCAACGAAACACAATTTTTCCCTTATTGGGTGTAAACAAGGATAAAGGAAAGAATTCAACCAATTTTTTTGTTGTTGTTTGTTTTTTTTTCAGATAGGCTTAATATGATGAAATGAATCCTGCATGTTTTCCTCTTAATCCAAAATAATAGATTTAAAGTTTTAGTAGAGCCTATTGATATTATAATCAAACTGATATGACTTCTATTTCTCTGCCATGCATTTTCATATTCTCCTGTTTCTCCCTATTATTTTAATGAGTCAGGGGTGCCATAACAAAATTATTAAATTAGAAGTATCTAAATTCAACTACTCTTAGAAATATCTCATCTACGTGGTTTTACCAACATTTGAACAATAATTGAAAAGCTTTTCACTTGTAATTGAAGGCTCTACTTCACTCAAGACTTGTCACAGCTAGAGAAGAATAATTTTTCTAGCACCTTCTGCAAGGTGTGGGATTATTCTATCTGTGCACCAGATCAAAAAACTAGATGAAACACATCACTGAATTTTTTTATTCCTGAAGTGGCTGGTGAAAGTCACTGTCCTGGCCCGGTCACAATTATTACTTGCCTTAACATGCCACACCTATATGGTCTGCTCATCCTTCTCATCTATTTTTATAGCCCAGCCTGCCATCATTGTTCCAGTTCTATTCAGATATTATTCATCTGTAGTTGCTCCAAAGTTACTCTTCAGTGCGTAAAACTCTTTCTGCCTCGACCATCACCAGATGAGCAAATATATTTCTATTGTTTGCGCTACTTCCTTTTCTGATCGCCAGTACACAAATTCAGGGCAAAGCAAAACTTAGAGAATATGTGAAAATAGACTTTTTAAAAAATACTTGTGCTTTTTACAGTCCTCTCCTTGAGTCTTCCACTAAGGTTGCAAAGAAGTTTGCAACCCTTCTTGGTTGTACATATTAAAAAAAAAAAAAAAAAACAAAAACAAAAAAAACAAAAAACAAAATAACAGGCAAATAAGACTTGTGCTGAGCTGTGCCTCAAAGTCTCTCTGATTTTCCAGTCCCTTTCCTCTGTGATAGTTTTCCTGTCTCACGGAGCAACTCCCCTTCCCTCAGCTGTAGCACCTGGCGGTAAAAGCTGTCATCTTGCAACAAAATGCAATTTAAACATAGTTCATTGCCTGCTCCAAAATTTCTATAAAATCAGGGCTTAAGGTTTACAGTTTGGCTGAAATGAGGCTTGGGGAATATTAAAATAGTGCTTAAAATGACACTTTTACATATAACAGAGGGGAAGGAAACGATTGTTGATAACAAAGAATGGGAGGGAACAAAGCAGTAAGTAGTATTGGGAGCCGGGATGTGTGTTCCTCTCCTCCTCCCATCCCAGCCACCTCTAGGCTCTGCAGCTGACTTTATCCTTTGAAGCACAACTCAGAGAAGAACGTGGCTGGAGTTGTATAGAGGCCAGTCGACAAAGAAACCATTATCAAGTCTATAGAAGCAATGAGGACAGATGTCATCTTGGAGTGGGTCTTATCTTACAATATGCAAACACAGGGTGGTCATGTGCACTTAGCCACTTCTCATTTTTAGAAATGGAAAAGAAAACAGAGAGGGGGTAGTTCTCAACCTTCACTGTGTCCCAACTTCTGGGAATACAGAGCCCATGTGAAGTTTAACATTATTACTGTTCACACGTGGTTTATATACACGGTCTTTTTAGAAGGACACCATAACCTATCCCTTGATTTTCAAGTGTAATAAGACAAATAGGACTTAACTTGACATTAGAGTAAATGTGCTGTCAAAGATAAACAAAGATGGGCACTGGTTAAAGGCAGCCAAGACAGATTTTCTTTTTTTAATTTTTATTTTATATTGGTGTATAGTTTATTAAAGACGTTCTGTTCGTTTCAAATGTATGTAAAGTGATTCAGTTGTACATATACATGTATCTATTCTTTTCCCATTAAGTTGTTAAAGAATGTTAAACAGAGTCTCCTGTGCTATCGAGTAGGTCCTTGTTGGTTGTATGTGATAAATATAGCAGTGTTTATTGCAGTAGGGAAGAGTCCTGTGGAAACTGAGCTCAGCTTCACCAGACTAAAAGGCAGGAAACTTTTTTTTTTTTTTTAATTTGAGTATAATTGCTTTACAATGCTGTGTTTGTTTCTGCTTTACAGCAAAGTGAATCAGCTGTATGTATATGTATATCCCCTCCTTCTTGAACCTCCCTTGCACCTCACCCCCCATCCCACTCTTCTAGGTCATCCCAGAGTACCAAGCTAAGATCTCTGTTAGGTATCACATCATTCTAGTCAGAACTGCCATCATCAAAAAATCTACAAACAATTCTGGAAAGGATGTGAAGAAAAGGGAACCCTCTTGCACTACATGTGGAAAGGTAAATTGATACAGCCACTACAGAGAACAGTATGGAAGTTGCTTAAAAACTGAAAATAGAACTACCATATGACCCAGCAATCCCACTCCTGGGCATATACCCTGACAAAACCATAATTCATAAAAACACATATATTCCAATGTTGAATGCAGCTCTGTTTACGGTAGCCACGAGGAGCCTTTGTAAATGCTAGGGTATTCTGAAGGAAAGACACTGAAGGGCAGTAAGCAGGAGGTGGTTTGGTCCATGTAACTGGGCCATCTGGGTATGACACTTATCTGGAGGAAAACAAATTTTCTGTCTTTAAAAACAGGGAGTGCTACCAGTTAGAGCAAGGTGCCCACAAGGATAGGCCCTTACCTTCCCAAAGGAATGAGAAGAGCTATTTCCTTGAATGTTTGCATCTCAAAGAGAGAAGGCTCCGAAGTCTTTGAGAAGACAGTTTAAGTAGCAGATTTACATCTCAAAGGGAAGATAAAAGATTTACAGATGTTCCCTGACTTGCAACGTTTTGACTTAGAATTTCTCGACTTTAGGATGGTGTGAAGGTGATGTGTATTCAAAAGAAATTTTACTTTAAATTTTGAATTTTGGTCTTCCCCAAGCTGAAAATATACAATAAGATACTCTCTCTTGATACTGAGCAATGGCAACCAGCCACAGTTCCCTGTCAATCACAAAAGAAACAACTCACGCCCTTACAGCCGGTCCGTACCCGTACAAACATTTGGATTGCTGTTGTTTAGTTGTTCTTTTACCTTTAGTATCAGTTCAGTTCAGTCGCTCAGTCCTGTCTGACTCTTTGCAACCCCATGAATCGCAGCACGCCAGGCCTCCCTGTCCATCACCAACTCCCGGAGTTCACTGAGACTCACATCCATCGAGTCAGTGATGCCATCCCGCCATCTCATCCTCTGTCGTCCCCTTCTCCTCCTGCCCCCAGTCCCTCCCAGCATCAGAGTCTTTTCCAATGTATTTAGTAAATTGCATCAAATATTCAACACTTTGTTATAAAATAGGGTTGATGTTAGATGCTTTTGCCCAACTGTGAGCTAAGGTAAGCATTCTGAGCACTGTTAAGATAGGCTGTGCTTAGCTATGACATTCCGTAAGCAAAGTGTGTTAAATGCATTTTTGACTTACAGTATTTTCAATTTTTGACAGGTTACCAAGATGTAAGTCCATCTAAGGCAAGGTAGGGCTCTGTAATCAGAAGCTTTCTCAACTATCTACTCTAACTGGGAGTTCAGAGGCCTATTAGCCTATTCTTATGTTTTGAGTAGAACAGATAAATAAGTTCTCCTGGCATCACTGGGTTTTCTTAGACTGGCATTTTAAGGGGGGCTGGGTTCATCCTAGGGACACAGCCTTAAGCTGCTAGAAACCATGCCGAAGTTCATAGTACAGGAGATTGGATAGACTGGTTATGTGCTGAGAGTATTTTGCAATTCTCAGTAGAAATGCTTTTTTAGTCTAACCCACAGATGCCCTCATTGAAGTAATGGTGGACATTTGCAGTGAAAGAATATCTTTCAAGCACATTATATCCCTGTAAGCTTCTCAGAGACTCAACTAAGCCCAAGAATTCCCAGAAAATTAACCCTGTTCAGTCAATCGAACCACATAAGCATTGGACGAGGTAGTACCCTAAGAGTACGTGGAGCTCAACACATTAAAAAGAAAAAACTGGTGTGATCTACTTTCCCAAATTCCAAACTTCTCCAACTTCATGATGTCTCTGTATGTGTTTTCCTTTTAGGATGTACAGTGTCTGCCCAACCCTTACTGTTGTTCTAACAACCTTGACTTAGGAGTTTGCCTGGACTACTGTATATGAGAATACTGGCCCTGGGCTACACTGGGAGCTGATATCTACTCCCAAAGAGCTACTAATTCTTTAAAACAGTCTGGTATTTAATATGCTGTCTCTTGATTTGTAATATTTCATTAAAAGCAGTAACAACAGCAGCAGCGAAATGCCTAGTGTTGCTTGTTTTACCTCTCCTCTGCCAGCATGAGAGAGTCATCTCTGTCTCACTAGCAAATAAAAAGGAAGTCACATACGTGAGGTCCAAATTTTGGTGAGAAGGTGTGTTCATAGTTGGGCATGTCTCCAGTGATTCTGACTTTGAGTATCATAGCCACTGTAAGATTCAGAATGTTAATTGCTGGGCC
Source organism: Bos taurus (assembly GCF_002263795.3). Lineage (NCBI taxonomy): Eukaryota > Metazoa > Chordata > Mammalia > Artiodactyla > Bovidae > Bos > Bos taurus. The sequence goes on from NC_037355.1 coordinate 37,734,772, forward strand.
CTGCATCCACTTTAATTTACGTAACAGTCATTAACTGGTCACGTCATTTTCAGAGGCAGAGTCTGATACAGAATTTTTTCTCTTAGAATTCCAGAAGAGGCTCGCTCGGGCTCGGCGCGGACCCGCCCGGGAGTGCTCCTCCCGCCGGCTGCGCGGTCCCCGCCAACCCCCGAGGGCGCTCCTGGCACCCAGCACGGAGGCTTGCCCGCGGAGGTCGCGCCGGGAGACTGGACCGCGGTGGCGCGCGGCTTGCCTTCCCGCAGGCAATAAATTAAAAAAAAAAAAAGAATTCCAGAAGAATATCTCCATAATCATATAATCATTTATTTGATATGGTTATTGAGAGGAAAACCAAATATTAAGTAATTGTTTAGCTTTTATAAAAGAAATAGATGCTGACACCCCACCCACAGATAGGTGAGACTGTCCAGACAGTGCATAATTTCTACATTTCATCAAATGATTCTGATGCAGACATTTCAATTCCACACACTGGTAAAGAACTCTTTCAGACCCTTTTCCACCTCTGACCAGAGAAGCTTTTGCTCAAGTTTGCATACAAACATCTCTAACTGATGTGTGTGTGCTTAGTCACACAGTCGTGTCCAACTCTTCACGACTCAGCGTAACCTGCCAGATTCCACTGTCCATGGAGTTTTCCAGGCAAGCATACTGGAGTGAGTTGCCATTTCCTACTCCAGGGCATCTTCCCGACCCAGGGATTAAACCTGTGTCTCCTGCACTGGCAGGCAGGTTCTTTACCACCACACCACCTGAGAAGCCCTCTCTAACTGATTCTTGTTGTTCAGTAGCTCAGTTGCGTCCAACTCTTTGTGACTCCATTGACTTCAGCGCCTCAGGCTTTCCTGTCCTTCACTATCTCTTTACTTCTTCCTTGCTTTCTGCCATTGGAATGTTTATTCAAATTTATTTAAATATTTTTACATATTTATAATATTTATTCCACCCATTTAAAAATATTGCAAAGCTCTTCTTGATTTATTTTTCTTAGTAAATATTTATAGTTTTTAAAATGCAAGATCTAAGGATATCTTATTTATTGCTATATATTTTAAGTTTTGATGCAATCACAAAGGAGTCCTTTTTAAATTATATTTTAACCAGCTATTTCTATTAATATCCAGATTTTTAAAATATTTATTTGTATTGGAGTATAGTTGCTTGCTCAGTTGTTTTCATCTAGGGGTTACTTTGCTGCCCAGGAGACAGGGATTTCTGTTCATGTGTTGGTTGTCACAATTGGGAGGGGACCTACTGTTGGTATCTTGAGAGTAGAAGCCATGGATGCTGCTAAATATCCTATCCTGGTGAAGAAATCTCCTAGCAACAAAGGATTACTCAGCCCAAAATCCCTGCTCTAGAGCCAGTCAAGCCTTCAGATGACTGTAGCCCTGCTGATAGGTAGACTGCAATGTCATGAGATTCTGAGCCAGAACCTCCCAGATAAGCTGCTTCTAGATTTCTTACTTCCCAAAAGTCTATAAGCTAATCAATATGTGTTGTTTTAAGCTGCTTCATTTTGGTGATAGTTATACAGTAATGAATATCTAATACATCCCCCCACCCCAAATATGTCTCAGGGCAAGGGAACGCATATGTTAAGGAACTGAATCAGGCTGGGAATGTGAAGGGTGGCTGGAGGTCATAAAAGCACAAGAAGAACATGAGTAACAATTTCTGCAGAATAGTAGATTTGGTGATAGAGTTAATTATCATAGCTTCTGAGTCTTACCAAAGCCTCAACTACTGATAATTATAACATTGGTATGATAGAATTGAAACTTGTATGTTTAATAGATCTTGGGAGAAAGATAACTTCCAAGTAACTTCCAAGATTTCCAGGAACAAATTAGGGGGTTGAAGGAGGCTGAGAGATATTACAGAATCAGTAGGTAGAGATAAGTCATTATTAACAGATGAAACAGTGAAATGAGATGGAGAAGCTAGCAGGACAGAGGAAAATTTCTTTAGAGATGATGCAGATATCTTTGTAAATGTCAGTGGAGGGTTCAATCAAAAATAAAGTCTTCAGTGAGCAAAGAGGTCCAGGCCAGAGCTCTGACAATGTGATTACAGACAAATTCCATTAATAGCTTACATAAATGCAGATTCAAAGTCAGAAAGTGTAACAAGAGGCCAGAGATTCTGCATATGAATAACAAACTGCCAATAGGAGATAGAAGGCCCTTTTTTTTTTTTTTTTGCCTGGCAGCATGTGAGATGTTGAAATTCCTAGGTAACTCAGTGGTAGAGAATCCTCCTACCAATGCAGGAGGTACAAGTTTGATCTCTGGGTCAGGAAGATCCCCTAGAGTGGGAAATAGCAGCCCACTCCAATATTCTTGCCTGAAAAATCCCACGGACAGAGGATCCCGGTAGGCTACAGTCCATGGGGTCGCAAAGAGTTGGACATGACTGAGCACATGTGAGACCTTAGTTCCTGGTCAGGAATCAAACCTGCACTCCACACCCTGGAAGCCCTAAAAATACAGAGTCATAAACACTGGACTACCAAGAAAGTCCCAGAAAATGGAAGGGCTTGATGTAGGGTAACATTTTTTTCTCATAAGACCTCAGGGCTGGGAAGAAGTTACATTGATAAGACTGATAATTAGAGAAAGGAAAGAAGATTCCATTCTAATTTGGGCTGTGCAGGAAAAAAAAAAATTCTAAAAGGGTCACCCAAAATTCTACCAACATTTGAAGATACTGGGAATGGAGGTTCAGGATGGGGAACACGTGTATACCTGTGGCGGATTCATGTTGATATATGGCAAAACCAATACAATATTGTAAAGTTAAAAAATAAAATAATAATAAAAAAGAAAGAATCTTATCATACCCAACAACAACAACAAAAGAAAGTAACAAGGGAAAGGAAACAATTTGTAATAGCTGCAAAGAATGAACAATGTGGTAATGAAATGTGCCTGACAGTGAGGGTCCCACGGACTGCATAGATAAGGTTTCTTTGAGCCACACCACAGTCATAGAAACAAGACTGGAAGCTCCAGCCCTTAAAAATGCATAACATACAAAGATACATCATACATACATGCACACACATATGTAGTAGGGCAATGGGATGTAGTGCCAGAAATTACATACTACTGTGAACTTTTACCTTTCAAAGAGACCCTGGGGCAGCCAAGATTGGCAACTGGAGAGCAAGTTGTATAGAACAATTAGACAAGGGAAGTACATTATTTGTGTATTTTTTAGGGCTTGTGAAATGAAACTACAAATACTTTTTTTTTTTTCCAAAGTATAGTTAATTTACAATGCACTGGTAATTTCTGCTCTACAGTGAAGTGATTCTGTTATACATATATATATATACATATATAAACACACACACATTATTTTTTATATTCTTTTCCATTCTGGTTTATCCTGGGATACTGAATATTGTTCTCTGTGCTGCACAGTAGGACCTTGTTGTTTATCCATTCTATTTGTCAAAGCTTACATCTGCTAACATCAACCTCCCACTCCATCCCTTCCCTAACCTCCTCCCCTTGGCAGCCAGGAGTCTGTTGTCCATTTCTGTTTTATCTATGGCTCATTTGTGTCATATTTTAGATTCCACATGTCAATGACGTTATATGGTATTTGCATTTCTCATTCTGACTTACTTCACTTAGTATGGTACTCTCTAGTTGCTTCCATGTGGCTGCAGATCAATTCCTTCTTTTTTTATGACTGAGTTTACAAACACCATTTTCCCCGAGGTTTCATGGGATGTGATTTTAGGTGACAGTACATCACGGTGTGGACTGGACCCGACTGTCTTCCCTCGTAAAGGAAGCTTAGAGAAGCTACGTTGAATGAGAGGATTTAAAATGCATTTTATTATTCTCAAGCATTTTATCTCTCGTTCCAGGCTTTTGGCAGGTAGTTAAGACTCCATGCAAATCATTTGAAAATAAAGAGAGTCATGTGCTCACTGACTGTGTAGTGTGCAGGCTTAGGAATATAGTTCGGTGTCGTTTTCTAATATAACGAGCGGGAATATGGTGTTGACTGAACCTTGCGCTAAAAAGAATTCAGAAATACCTGTTGTTTCATTCTTACCGCATGCAATATCTAAGCTTTCAGAAAAAAACTTTCATTCCAGACAAACAGGCATCCTTAAGGTATAAAGAAATTTTGTTATTACATCATCATTTTAAATGATCAGAGCACGATAAATATGTGGCTAGATATCATTTGGAGAAGGAAATGGCAACCCACTCCAGCGTTCTTGCCTGGAGAATCCCAAGGATGGAGGAGCCTGGTGGACTGTTATCTATGGGTTCGCACAGAGTTGGACACGACTGAAGTGACTTAGCAGCAGCAGCAGCAGCAGATATCATTTAATGTGTCTATCAGAGATTTCTATAAATTATTTTATTGTATATTGATTAATTACTTGTTCTGTGTGACTTACTCTGTTGATATTAAGATAAATAAAATGTGGTTACTTTCCCAAGAAATTTAAAATCTGTTAAGGAATCAGCAAGGAAAAATTTACACAGCAATGTAATAAATAAATGGTATGTTAAAGACAAACACCATGGGGGATAATTCCTCTACAACAGAAGACATTTTGGGGTGGCCAAATCTTTGGCTAATACAGAAACCTATACATGAAAAAAAAAACATATTTTTATGTATTAATACTTACCACCAAAAACCTGTTGCTAGGGCAGTCTCAGAAGGATCTAAGGCAATGACACCCCACTCCAGTACTTTTGCCTGGAAAATCCCATGGACAGAAGAGCCTGGTAGGCTGCAGTCCATGGGATCGCTAGAGTCGGACATGACTGAGTGACTTCACTTTCACTTTTCACTTTTATGCATTGGAGAAGGAAATGGCAACCCACTCCAGTGTTCTTGCCTGGAGAATCCCAGGGATGGCGGAGCCTGGTGGGCTGGCGTCTATGGGGTTGCACAGAGTCGGACACGACTGAAGCCATTTAGAAGAAGAAGAAGGCGGCAGATTATTATCCACTTAAGTAGTATGAGATTATTTGTTGCAACTATTATATAGAATATATTGAATAAAATGTAGTCATTTAGCTTTAAAATTATACATGGCCTTATTTCTTATATACCACAAACATTTCAAATGGATTTAAATTGTTAAAAAAACAGCACCACAAAAGAACATGATGAAATAATTGAATTAGTTTTATATTTTCTTAGTGAAGGAGACAATTTTAAGGGAAAAAGCAAAAGAACACATAAAATGAAGTTTAGTTCTCTGCAGTGTAGGGAAATGTAAAAGATCTTAAGTAGCTAAAGCAGTCTTAAAAAGATAGATCCCACAAAATTAAAAAAGTAAGCAAGCAACACAACTTAGAAAATGGGCAAAAGATCGTAAGAGATGTATCACTGAAGAACATATGTAGGTAGTATGTCTCATCTATCCCTATGGAAGCATGAAATGGTATAGTCAGTTTGCAAAATATTTTGGTAATTTATTAAAATGTTAAATTTACGCCTATGGTCTCATAAGTATTTACTCAGATATTAAAGTTTACGTTTATACAAAAGCTTGTCATGAACATTCACACAAGTTTTATTTGTAATAAAGAAAATCAGCAAATAAACCAAATGGCTTTACAGTTACACAATACAAACAGGTGAATCTCAAGGAAAATAACACCAAAAGAAAGAAACCAGAAGGAAAAAAAAAGGGTATATGCTTATGATTCCATTTAGATTAAACACTGGGACATGCAATCTAATATATAATAAGAGAAAGTAGACCAGTGGTTGCATGAGAAAGAGGGAATGGGGAGGGGTGGGAGGAGGAATTACAAAGAGATAATTAGAAACTTTTGAGAGTGATTTATATGCTCATTATCTTTTTAAAAAAAATACTAAATTTGTTTTATTGGAAAATAGTTGATACACAATGTCATCTTCATTTCTGTTGTAAAGAAGGCTGACTCAGTTTTATGCACACACACACTTTTTCATATTACTTTCCATTGTGATTTATCAAAGGATATTGAATACAATTTCCTGGGCTATACAGTAGGGCCTTCAGTTCAGTTCAGTTGCTCAGTCATATCCGACTCTTTGCAACACCATGGACTGTCCATCACCATCTCCCAGAGCTTGCTCAGACTCATGTCCATCAAGTTGGTGACGCCATCCAACCATCTAATCCTCTGTCGTCCCCTTCTCCTCCGCCTTCAATCTTTCCCAACATCAGGGTCTTTTCCAATGAGTCAGCTCTTCGCATCAGGTGGCCAAAGCATTGGAGTTTTAGCTTCAGTGTCAGTCCTTCCAATGAATATTCAGGACTGATTTTCCTTTAGGATGGACTGGTTGGATCTCCTTGCAGTCCACGGGACTCTCAAGAGTCTTCTCCAACATCACAGTTCAAAAGCATCAATTCTTCAGTGCTCAGCTATTTTCATAGTCTAACTCTCACATCCATACATGACTACTAGAAAAACCATAGCTTTGACTAGACGGACCTTTGTTCGCAAAGTCAAGTCTCTGCTTTTTAATAGACTGTCTAGGTTGGTCATAGCTTTTCTTCCAAGAGGCAAGCATCTTTTAATTTCACGGCTACAGTCACCATCTGCAGTGATTTTGGAGCCCCCAAAATAAAGTCTGTCACTGTTTTCCGTTGTTTCCCCATCTATTAGTCATGAAGTGAATGGACTGGATTCCATGATCTTAGTTTTCTGAATGTTGAATTTTAAGCCAGCTTTGTCACTCTCCTCTTTTACTTTCCTCAAGAGGCTCTTTAGTCCCTCTTCACTTTCTGCCATAAGCGTGGTGTCATCTGCATATCTGAGGTTATACATATTTCCTCTGGCAATCTTGATTCCAGCCTGTGCTTCATCCAACCCGGCATTTTGCATGATGTGCTCTGCATATAAGTTAAATAAGCAAGATGACAGTATGCAACCTTGATATACTCCTTTCCCAATTAGGAACCAGTCTCTTGTTCATGACCAGTTCTAACTGTTGCTTCTTTATCTGCATATAGATTTCTCAGGAGGCAGGTAAGGTGGTCTAGTATTACCATCTCTTTAAGAATTTTCCACAGTTTGTTGTGATGCACACAGTCAAAGGCTTTAGTGTAGTCAATGAAGCAGAAGTAGATGTTTTTCTAGAGCTCTCTTGCTTTTTCTATGCTCCAACAGATGTTGGCAATTTGATTTCTGGTTCCTCTGCCTTTTCTAGATCCAATTTGAACATCTGGAAGTTCTCAGTCTGAGTACAGTTAAAGTCTATCTTGGAGGACTCTGAGCATTACTTTGCTAGCATGTGAAATGAGTGCAGTTGTGCGGTAGTTTGAACATTCTTTGGCACTGCCTTTCTTTGGGATTAGAATGAAATCCCATTGCCTTTTTTGGGGGAGTGAAAACAGTGACAGATCTTTTTTGTATAGTTCTTCTGTGTATTCTTGCCACCTCTTCTTTATATTTTCTGCTTCTGTTAGGTCCATGCTGTTTCTGTCCTTTATTGTGCCCATCTTTGTATGAAATTTTCCCTTAGTATCTTTAATTTTCTTGCAGAGATCTCTTGTCTTTCCCATTCATTTGTTTTCCTCTATTTCTCTGCATTTACCACTTAGGAAGGCTTTCTTATCCCTCCTTGCTATTCTTTGGAACTCTGCATTCAGATGGATGTATCTTTCCTTTTGTCCTTTGCCTTTTGCTTCTCTTCCTCTGTCAACTATTTGTAAGGCCTCCTAAGGCAACCATTTTGCCTTTTTGCATTTCTTCTTCTTGGGGATGATTTTGATCACTGCCTCCTGTACAATGTTATGAACCTTGTTTTTTATCAACTCTGTGTATGTTAGATTGTATCTGCCAATCCCAAACTCCTAGTCCATCCCACCCTCACCTCCTTCCCCCTTGGCAAACACAAGTCTAATCTCTATGCCTGTGAATCACTTTCTGTTTCGTAGATTCAGTTAACTTGTGTCATATTTTAGACTCCACATAGAAGTGATATCAAAGATGTTTGTCTTTCTCTTTCTGACTTACTCCATTTAGTGTGGCAGTCGCTAGTTCCATCCTTGTTGCTGCAGATGACATTATGTCCTTATTTTTATGGCTAATAGTCCATTGTATATATGTACCACATCTTTTATATCCACTTATCTGTCAGTGTTTAGCTGGTCCCCATGTCTTGGCTGCTGTGAACAGTGTTTCTATGGATTTTGTGATGCATGTTTCTTTTTGAATTATTGTTTTGTCTGTTTATATGCCCAGGAATGGGATTACTAGATCATATGGTAATTTCATATGAAGCTGAAGCTCCCACACTTTGGCCACCTGATGCAAAGAACTGACCCATTGTAAAAGACCCTGGTGCTGGGAAGGATTGAAAGTGGGAAGAGAAGGGGACAGCAGAGGATGAGATGGTTATATGGCAGCACCAACTTGATGGACATGAGTTTGAGCAAGCTCTGGGAGTTGGTGATAGACAGAGAAGCCTGATGTGTTGCAGTCCATGGGGTCACAAAGAGTCAGACATGACTGAGAGACTGAACTGAACTGAACTGATGGTAATTTTATTTTTAGTTTTTCAAGGAACCTCCATACTGTGTTTCATAGTATGCACCAATTTACATTCCCACCAACAAGGTAAGTGGGTTTTCTTCTCCCCGTACCCTCTCTCAGCATTTCTATTTGTAGAATTTTTAGGGGATTTCCTGGTGGTCCAGTGGTTAGGATTCCAAACTTTCACTGCAGGGGGCCCAGGTTCCATCTGAGGTCACTGCACTAAGATCCTGCAAGCCACTTGTTGCAACCAAAAAGAAAAAATTTTTTTAATTGTAGCTTTTTAAAAGATGCCATTTTGACCAGTGTGAGGTGGCATCTCATTGTAATTTGTAGTTTTCTAAAAATTAGCAGTGTTGGAACATAATTTCATGCTTGCTTGTCATCTGTATGTCTTCTATGAAGAAATGTCTGTTTAGGTCTTCTGGCCATTTTCAATTGGCCTGTTTGTTCTACTGTTGCTGAGTTGTATGAGCTGTATATTTTGGAAATTTAAACCTTGTTGGTCACATAATTTGCAAATATTGCCTTCCATGGACTGTCTTTTTGTTTTGTTTATGGCCTACGCTTATTGGCTTGGTTGTGGTCCGTGATTTCATAGGTGTATACATATTTCAAAAGTTATCAAATATTTCTTTTAAATATGTGGATTTTATTGTATGTCAGTTAAACCTAGATAGAACTATTAAATTATATTTTTTTATTCAAAGGTTTTTCCTATGGCAAATATTATATGTGTCAGGATATATAAATAAATATATATATATATGTGTGTGTGTGCGTGTGTATATGGAGAAATAGAGATACATGTTTTGAATTACTTTCATTTTTGTGCCTATTAACTGTGCTACTCAGTAGGGGTAGATTTTTAACTTATCACGTGCATTTCTATTAGTAGGTACTCTGATAAGTATATATATGTATGTATGTATCAGATACATAGTATACACCCTGAGGTGTATAGCCAGGGTGTAGCCATATTCATTGGGCAAGCAGTAACAGCAGCTCAATTAAAAATTGTTGCATTTCATTCAATTGTCAATTCTGTTTACTTTTAGTTGTGCTCAGATCAATAGGATTTATAGGAAGGAGGATCTCCAGAGCTTACACGACTGATCGTGTGTGTGTATGTGTGGTGGGTAGGAGTTGAGTGATTTTAAGTCTCTTACCAGAGCTAGAACCGGTATGTGGTATATTACATAGGCAGGTCTGTGGGAGTCACGGTGGGCTGCTGATGTGGTCTGGAGATTACACAGTGCTTTCCAAAACAAAACACACACGTACTTTAATCAGACCTTTGTCTGCGATGAGAAGCAAAAAGAGATGATCCAAATAAGAACATTAAACAAAGACCCCAGGGTCGTTAATGCTTCAGGCCTTTCAACTAACAAACACAGATATACAGAAGCCTCATCGGCGGGCAGGGCTAGGTTTTCTGTCTGCTGTAAAGGGGTGTTTTGTAGAGGGCTTGGAGAACAAGCACCCCCTTCTCTCCATACCCTTATTTAAGCAGGCTTTTAAAAGCTAGGAAGGAGAGCCCAGACCCAGATGTGACTGATTTTGCTGGCGATATGGATGTCGTGTTTGCTGTACCTACATAGCTCTGTTTCTAAAATAATAGACCTGCATTGTGTGTTGTCATGGCTGTCTCTTTCCTTCTCTTTCATTTCTTTTATTATGTCTTTGAAGTGGCTTTGATGTGTGAATGCAAAGGAGCATATGAAGAGGACTGGAGGAATGGTGTTGAGTGCCCTGTAGGCGACAGGCTGTTTGTCCATCAGACAGAATCACACTCTGCCTTAGAAAACTTTCAAAGCCACCAGCAAGGTTCTAAAAGACTTTTTTTTTTTTTTAAATCATCAATACACGTGAGCCAGTTCACAGAGTGTGTTTGTAATTAATGGGAGGCCCACGGTATCCTTAGAAAAGAGCTTCCCTAGTGGCTCAGATGATAGAGTCTGACTGCTGTGCAGGAGATCCATTTTCGATCCCTGGCTTGGGAAGATCCCCTGGAGAATAGCATGGCTACCCACTCCAGTATTCTTGCCTGGAAAATTCCATGGACAGAGGAGCCTGGCAGGCTACAGTCCATGGGGTCTCAAAGAGTCAGACACGACTGAGAGACTAACACTTAATGTATTTTTCCTCTAAAAGATGTGTATACATGAAGCTAGACCTTGGGATTGCCAAGGTATTTGCCTTAAAACCACTCACAGAAACAGCTTCAGTTCTCAGGCCAGGGACAGAGTCCATCACAGCTCAGATGGCCACATGATGTTTCAGAAAAGCCAGGCTGAAAGTGTGGGACAAGGACATGTGCAGGGTCCCAGAGTCCCAGCTACTGCCTTAGCATTTTCATATATACTCACATTTCACCCTCATGCCATCACTGGGAAGGAGCGTATCATTTAGAGCCTCATGATTTGACCAAAGATCCTTAGGATAGAGGTATATTTCTTTCTCACATAGGGTTCTTGGTAAGAGTCCAAGGCAAGCATGAAGGCTCCGTCAAGTCAGTGGTGTTAAGGGTGTTTTTTAACTTTATATTTTGCTCTGCCTAGCACATGGCTTCTATCCTCCAAGTCACACAATAGCTACTAGAGCTCCAGCCATTATAACTGCATCCCAGGTAGGAATAATGAAAGGGCAAGTGGGGCAAAAAGAGCTTCTTGAAGCCCCATTTAGTGACTTCTACCTGTAGTCTCTTAGTTGCAATTATTATCATTACAAATTAAAATATTATGTTCTCTGACCGAACAACTAGGGGAGAAGATAATGAATAGATATGTAGCAGCTTCTGGCCAGACAGGAATAAGCATCCCCATTAAAAACTGAGTTTCGGTGAGATAAACGAACTAGACCAAGGTCATCACTGACCCAGAAAATGGTGACAGACTTTTCCATGAGGAAAATCAGTAAGTGTGTGAATCGCCAAGGTCAGAGCTTGAATCTAAGCGGGCCTGATGCTTGTTTGAGCTCCTCTGCCATTGCATTTAACAGAGGCTGAGTTACATAAGCCAATTAGAATTAAAATATTTGGATGGAGACAAACCAGACAGCCACTGTGTACAGAGAATGTGGACCGAGTGGATGTGCAAAGGGAATGTGAGCAAGAACTGTCACCTGTCTGGAATTATCTTTCCCCCCAAATAGCCCCTTAAGCCCACAGCCACACCTCATGTCATAAAGGGATTTGACAAAGGTGAAGAGGAATTCTATGAGGGCTAAGCTGGTTGGCCTACATCAGCATGGAATGGGAAAGAAGGTACCTAAGTGACCTTTTGAAAACCCAGTGTGCCTTGAGCTCAGTGAGACCATCAAGAGGGACTGTCACCACAAACCTTAGAAGTGTGAGGTCTGCATGAAGATGCTTGAAGCTGCAGTCACATCATCCCATGCTTCAGGTCAGCTACCAATGATGAGTATGTTTATAGCCAACCTTCTGTACCCAAATCCTAACTGGACTTTGAAAAACCAATGATAAGAGGTATCTCCAGGGCTAGGAACTATATCCAAGACAACTGACCTGCTAGGTCACTGACCTCAGTTGAATGTAAGGTTTCACTGGAAGCTTAAATCATCAAGCTGGTCAGCTTAAGCTAACCCATGGCATGCCCATTCCCAGGGGATGCTTTGCTTGTGGTTGGGCTGGCAAAGCCCCAGGCTTACAGTCTGATATTTGTCTGTGCTTACATCCCGTTCTCTTACACCTTTACCCACAGACTCCTAAATGAATTTTTAGGGCCACAATATAAATCGCCACTGATGGCAGTGGTTCTGGAGCTACTTCAACCTTTGGACTAGTAAGTGCTCTGAGTAGTATCATCATCAAAGTTTTTAGCATTCCTTTCTGTGCTACACCCTCTCCTTCATGCACTTTCATCCTGTACATCAGTTCTCTTAGTACTAGATAATTAAAAAAAATCCTGCCAATAAATCTGCTAACCAGTGAAACATTGGAGAGACACACTCCCCAAGTTGTCTTTTCATCAGTGGTGGATTAGTAACAGTTGGCTAATGAAGACTTTCCTTTAATTATTGGGGAAAAGACACTTCTTAATTAATAGAAAGGAGCACTGGTTTCATCCCGATTAATGACTGTTGGGAATGTGTCCCAAGCCCACCAGGCAGAAGCTATTTAAAGTGAGCATATTAGCAACAAAATTAAGCAGCACAGGGTCCTAATAAGGTAGAAAGAAAGAAAGAAAGTGAAATCGCTCAGTCGTGCCCTGCTTTTTGTGACCCCATGGGCTGTAGCCTACCAGGCTCTTTTGTCCATGAAATTTTCCAGGCAAGAGTATTGGAGTGGGTCGCCATTTCCTTCTCCAGGGGATCTTCCCGACCCAGGGATCAAACCTGGGCCTCCTGCATTGCAGACAGGCAGATGCTTTACTTTATGAGCCACGAGGGAAGCCCCTAATAAGGTCGACCACGGTAATTAAATTGAGGTATATGGATGGGTAATCTTCAGGGGATCCAGGAACTCATAAAGTTTTGGTACAATCTATTCTGTAACTTTTTCAACAGTGTGCATGATGATTGACATGTATAATAAGCAGTCTCAGCATCACTGTCACCTGAGAACTCAGAGCACAGCGCCTGCTGTGACCACACGGCGGTGCAGGCCTGTCATTATGTGGGTCAGACCCACGGTGGAGCTGAAGAGACACCTGGACTAATGCAGCCCGCGCTCTCTCTTCATCTCTTCTTACTGCTTCCTTCATCTCTTCACCTTGACCTGTGCTTCCCTTTGTCTCAAAATCATCCACAGGGATGGAATTGTGCCTTTGTATTGAACAAATGTCCTTCTATTTCCATTCTCAGACATTTTTCTGAGTGTTTTCTCCACAACCTCCTCCCTTCTTGAAATGTGACTGTCCACTGCTTGGCATACCTTCTCCGGAGAAAGCTGATTTTTGTGTTATTGTCCATGCCTCTCATGCTCTGAAAGTGGATTTGGTGTCCTGCTGATAGCCCCTTGCCCTTCTGATAATGTTGACTCTTTTGGTTCTTGAATGACAAATTATTCTTTGAGATACATTATAAAACAATGAATCTAATCTTGGTTATTGTTATTTACAGACTTTTTCATCCTTCATTTTTTATTGCAATGTTGACATTCTTGCATTTCAACACTGTGGCCTTGACAGCCTCATTTCCAAATATTTTTCCTGTCATTCCATCATGTCCAGTCATTTCCATGGTCACACCTCGACATAACCATCACCTCTATATTAATTCCATCGCTCTGCACACAGAGATCTTCACCTCCTCCTGACTGGCTCATTCAATTACATATACCTTGGTCTGCTTTTATTAACCTCATGAACCTCTCTGTTCTCTTAATCCCCCCTTTTGTACATCAGGCAGACAATCCTAATATCTTCATTTCCATCTTTATCTTGCTGTGATTGTGGGTGCATCAGTACAATAGTACAAGCGTGTCTGCATATCACAGAGTATATTAATAAAAAATAAACAAACATTTCTGAGTCCTCATTTCATTTGACATCTCAGCAGTATTTTATCCTGTTGAATCCATGTTTCTGTGCTGTCTTCCCTTTTCTCTGGACATCCATGGTATATTGTACTCCATCCACTTGCTTCCTATCCCCTGGCTACTCCTTTCCAGTCACATTTGCAAGCTCCGCTGCTTCTCCTCAGCCATTAAATGTTAGAGCACTTCCACATACTCTCTCAGGTCCTTTCTTATATCACTTTTTACTCTCTTCTTGGCAACATTTTTTTTACCATCTATGTGAGCAAGACTTCCAAATCTTTATCTAGAGCTCAAACTCTCCTGTGAACTCTAGACTCTCATAATATAGTCCTGTGAATGTCTCAACGCCACATTAAATTCAACTTGCTGACATATGAAATCCCAATGATCCTATTTAACCTGGTTATCTTCCACTGTTCACTTCTCAAGCTAACACCCATTCTCCATCAAGTTCCATAGGCTAAAAGTGTAAGCTTTCTCTTTGACACCACGCTCCATCTTATTTGTCATCTTAAAAATTTAATTTTCAGTCTGTTGGATCCATCCACTTCCTTTCATTTTTTGTTTCCAACCTAATAGTCGCAGTTGCCTTTTATAATTTTGTGGACTAATGCTGGGTAATGTCCACTCCAGTAATGCCACGTTTAATCCTTTTCATCCTTTCTTCTCTGTTGCTAACGTTCATTTCAAACCGCAAGTCTGATACGAACCTCAGACTCTCACCCTTCCCTCTCCACCATTAAAACCCGTCTGTGGCTTGTGGTTACCCAGCTGTATTTTCCCGAGGCAAATCTTGCCATAGCTTTTTATTCTCAGTACTCTAGGTATTTGTTCACTCTTAATTTTACTTAAGCATGCTAATAAATATGTGTGGATTGACAACAAATACATGTTACATGATGCGTAGTTTCGTGAGGTTCTTGCAAATCATATAAACACTTTTATGCAGCAGGGATGCTAAAGAGACATTGTTTCCATGGCTAGGAGGTTTGACAATACCAAATTGAAGTGAAAAGTGAGGTCTGGGCTTCTGAGTCCATGACACAGTGTCCCTGCCTCTCCGTCCAGTCTCCTCAGCTGAGGTTTCAACGCTGATACAGAGATGAGGGACTACAGTCCTCTGAACGCAGGGTGGTCAGAGCATAGCCTCAGGCTCATGGAAGCTGACAGGCTTGTGAGAAGATTCTCACGGCCATCCCCTCCCTGTGTGGCACACAGATTTTTTTGTCTTTCTACAAAAACATGCAGTAGCCTGGGGCAGTGTGAGGATTCAGAGTATAAATACTACCCAGAAGTGGCCCTTTAATGCCTTAGGTCCACGGTGGACACGAAGAATGACATCCTCACCACGAGGGGTACGGCTGATGATCTGAAGCTAAAGTTGCCTCCCAGCTGTGACTTGGATTTCTCCACGGTGGAGGGTTCAGCCCACGGCTTCCACGGACTCTGTCAAGCTCTTTAGCTCAGATGTTTTAACTAAGCACCACTGGCTAGGAAGAAAGGCTTATCTTTGTCTAACTCAGAGACTGGAGAGAATCTCAAAAGCAGAGGCAAATTAAAAAAGCGGGGGAGGGGGCCTAGCTGGTGGTCCAGTGATTAAGAATCCACCTTCCAATGCAGGGGATGCAGGTTCGATCCCTGGTCAGGAACTAGGATTTCACACGCTGCAGGGCAATTAAGCCTGCACACTGCGACTAAAACCAGATGCAGCCAAAAAAAAAAAAAAAAACAACAGAAAAAGGTGAGGGGTGGGGGAGACTTGAGAGAGGAGGAGGAGAAGGTATACAGCCAGTGGCTCAGGCCTCACTCCTGGAAAGGGAATCAGGAAGCTGATGTGTGCCTGTTTCCTGCTCTACCTTGCAAAGACAGGACTCAGAATCATTGATGCGTTTGATGGTTCCACTCACAAGTCCTCAGTCACCCCCAGAGCCCCTCTCAAGAGACATAATGGTTGTAACATCCCAGATAGCTTAGCATTTATATGTGCAAAAGTGCACCTGCATACCCACACACACACAAGCAGGAAGTTTTAGAGACACAACTGGTAGCATTTCAAAAATTTGAGCACCCACTTCTTTTAGATACTTGTTTGGAAGTGGAAATGTGAATATAAAGTTATTGTGACATTAAGATACTTGGGGATGCATCCCAGAGCTAAGAGTTTTGTTTTAGAGCAATATATAATCTTCTAATGATCTTTTGTTGTTGTTGTTGTTGAACAAAGAGTCAACTTTTCCTACTTAATTTT
Organism: Bos taurus; assembly: GCF_002263795.3. Classification (NCBI taxonomy): domain Eukaryota; kingdom Metazoa; phylum Chordata; class Mammalia; order Artiodactyla; family Bovidae; genus Bos; species Bos taurus. The sequence goes on from NC_037355.1 coordinate 37,751,060, forward strand.
CCTGGTTCTTCAGTTTAACTGCTAGAAGGCAATAAAGTTTGCTATTGGCAGAAAAGGTCCATATTAGACATACTTATCAAAACTGTGAAATAATAATGAAAAGGTTATAACATATGGCGGCTTGATTTTTGGGGGGTTTTGCTTTTGATTTTTCACTTTTTGGTGCCCTGCTAAAAAGAGAAGACTTTTCCAAGTAGAGATTACTTTACTATGGGTCACTTTGTCACAATCGCCGTAAGAGTTTTTTAAGTGAATACATTTGTCTCCTAAAAGGTTCAAGATAACTCTGCTGTTGGTGATTAAAAATATCTTACTTGTTCTCCTTGCCTTTGTCCATTCCTCCTTCCCTCCCTCCCTCTATCCATCATTTCTTCCCACTCTCCTCTCTTATTACTCACATTTCTCCCTGTCTCTGTCTCTTTGCCCTGAATTGTCATATCTCTGTTTAAATCTCTCTTTGTGTCCATCTCTCCTTCACAAATCAATAACTATTCTTCTTAGTCCCCACTTTTCTGTACAGTGTACAAACACGCAGAAATACACACAGCAGAAACACCGATATATACAGCAGAAGTGTGCATGCACACACAAACTCCCTTTCCCCAGATTCTTAGTGAATTGTTAGAGATGGAGTGATACTTGAAATTGTTAGAGAGCTCAGTCGTGCTTGCTGTTTGAGTCAGTGTCATTTTTGTGTTCCCAAATGTCCAAGCACGGTTGCAAAGATTTGGGGACAGAATTCCTCCTTTTCTTGGAACCTGTGGAAAAAGATCCCCCACTCTCACTAAACACTCCAGTCACTGCTTTCCTCCCTCAGCTTGTTAGTCTCACAGTTGATTTCAAGATGATATTAAATGTGAAACTGAAGAGAAACTTAGGGTCATAAGACTTACAACTAGGGCTCTTCCCCTGTGGATCCTGAGGCTTATATAATTCTGTGGTCCTCTTTAAGAAGAGAACACAGATTTACTCATGTAAAAAGAATTCACATCAAATTACTGGAGATTTAGAGATCCAGGTCTCCTTGTTTTGCACTCTTTTTAAGTAATGTATTTTAAAAATGCTTACATAGGAAGTTTCCTAAATGCAACCTGGCTTCTCCTCTCCATCTGGAACACACTGCATTCCCCATCAACTCCCAGGCTCCTCAGGGGATCATGCAAGAGATGGGTCCTGAAGCAGATTCATTCACTGCCTGGTAAATCCACCTGAAATGGGGATTTTGCCCAAATTCCTGGTTTCCTGCTTAGCTGGAGAGTGGCTGTGTTGATGGGTCTGAGGCGACAGATTCCCTTGTTAATGCATCAGACCAGCTTCCTGGCAGTCCATGGTCCCCATGTCCCAAGTTCTCTTCAGGACCTTGCAAACCTGTCATGCTCCAGGGCATGGAAGCCTCCGAACATTTTCAAAACCTGGGATGTCAGCACCTCCCTCTCAGTTACCTCACTCTCAGTAAGGCCCATTGTCTTAGATGAACATCTGGCTGGGTACGTACCCTGGGTGGCATCAGTCCTATTTGTTGTGGTATCTTTGTGTGACCTGAAAAAAACCAGCAAATTCTGACCAGTTGTTATCAAAATAGAGATTAGGTAATTTTCAGAATCTGCCCAGAGCAAGCATCTTTGACCACTAATTCAGCAGCAGATCGCCTTGAGAGCTTTTGCCTGAACTTGTCATTTTTCATACTCTGAGGACCACAGAGGGTGCAAAGGGCAGGGGCTTGGTAAGTCCTGTCTTTTGAGGGTTCTGCTGTACAGAGTTCAGGGCTTGCACTTGGGGTTACACAGATCTGATTTCCTATCCCACCCCTGCCCTTCACTGGCCATGTGACTTTCCCCTGTCAGGCATATGACTGCACTTCTCTCATCATTATTTTGGTCCTTTGTAAAGTGGGCTTAGGGGCACTTCATGGGTGGTGGAGGAGCTGATCAGACTGGTGAACCAACTCAGCTGAAGGTACATACCCGCTCCAAGGTAAAGCTGCCTTAGGATGTTCCAGTGCCACATGTGTGATTGCTGCACAAGATGAGTTGGGAAATCATGATTAGGCAGTATCCGGAAATAACTTGAACAAGTGTCATCCATTGCTGCTGCTGCTAAGTCGCTTCAGTCGTGTCCGACTCTGTGTGACCCCGTAGATGGCAGCCCACCAGGCTCCCCCATCCTTGGGATTCTCCAGGCAAGAACACTGGAGTGGGTTGCCATTTCCTTCTCCAATGCATGAAAATGAAAGTGAAGTCGCTCAGTCAGGTCCGACTCTTCGTGACCCCATGAACTGTAGTCTACCAGGCTCCTCCATCCATGGGATTTTCCAGACAAGAGTAGGGGAGTGGGGTGCCATTGCCTTCTCTGGCGTCATCCATTCACCATAGGTAAACTTTTGATGAGTTTAATTAAATGAATGTGATCTCTTTCTTGCTTACCTCTAATCTCCTCTTTCCTCTATCTTTCTGTCTCACAGCTGAGTAGGGATGTTCTCCAAATTTCAAACTTGAATTACTATGTTTTTTTTTTCCCATGTATTCTCACATTTGCCTATCTGTAATTTTATTGACACTTGCAGATTTGCTTTTCCAGTTCAGGCCCGCTTAGGCCATAACCTCCATCTCCAGATGGTGACCTCCTTTTTGCCCTCTTTCCCTCACTCTACCTAGCTTGTATATTGCCAATAGGACTTGATTCTGTGAATTTGTAAAATAAAGATGATAACATGGTTAAGAAATTCAAGACACTGTCTTCTAAGTACATAAAATTTGGGAAGAAGTAGGCCTTGGCCAGATGAAGAGTTTCAAAGTGGGAGAGATTCCTAAGATATCAGATGTAAGAATTAAGGAAAGCAAGGGGTCAAGGCAGGTTGCTGGCTTGGGAACTGGGTGGGGCAGAGTAAGACTCACCAAGATAGGGTACGTGCGTATGCATGCTAAGTCACTTCAGTCGTGTCTGACTCTGTGCGACCCTATGGACTGTAGCCTGCCAGACTCCTCTGTCCATGGGATTCTCCAGGCAAGAATACTGGAGGAGGATTGCCATTCCCTTCTCCAAGGGATCTTCCTGACCCAGGGACTGAACCCAGGTCTCTTATGTCTCCTGCATTGGCAGGCAGGTTCTTTACTGCTTCCCAGGAAGCACGAGGGAGACAGTTGAAGGTTTGCGGGGATAGAGGTGGGAGGAGGCAGCATCCGCTATGAATTTTCATTTGGCTTTCAGACAGGAAGTACTTGAGGTGACTCTGAGGAATCTACGTGAAGATGATAAATAGAAAGTTAGGTCTGGAACTCAAAGGAGAGGTTTTCCCTGAAAATATGAATGGTCTCTTTCAGGTTGGTGACAGCTTCAGCCGGGGTCATGAATGCAGATGCTCATAGTGAAAGAATACAGAGCCATGAGAAAAAGAGTCCAGGACTTAAGACCCAACCTTGGAACGTTAACAATAAAAGGGAAGTTTAGGAGAACGATTTGATCAGTGGAACATAAAACTGACTCGATAGTGACTGGTGGTCATTAGGATGGCCATGCCACTTATTGCCCAAACTGGGAAACATTTCAGGATTAAAGGGTGCTAGCAAGATAGAATACCAAAGCAACACATACAGATTTGGACCCTGGGCTGCAAATCAGGGAAAGAAGGTAGTTCAATTTACTCAGGTTGGAATTATACATCCTAGGAAAACAGGGAGACTAACTGGGAGACAAAAGACCTTAGCATATTGAATTAATAAGAAAATGCCATCTAATATACATTCTGCCTATCAATCTTCTGTTACATACTGCTACATAAACTTTCCACACTATATCTTTTCTTCATTTTGCCACTTTTTATGCTCAGAAAAATTTCAGTGGCTCTCAGTTATCTAGGATAAAGTTTAGAATTCTTAGCTTGGAATTTAAAACCTTTCTTGGTCCATGCGTTCTATCTTCTTAGTCTACCACTCACATGTTAGTTCTCCTGTAGAGTTATACTTGCCTTTTCAGTGATACCCAAATATGCCTTAGACATTCCCGTCTCTAGATTTTTAATAAGTGGTTGAATACAGTCTCCTTCATGACCTTAGCAATGAATGGTCCTTTTGTGTACCACTAATTTGAATCTAGGACTTCCCAGTTGGCACAGTGGTAAAGAATCTGCCTGCAGTACCCAAGACGTGGGTTTGATTCCTGGGTCGGGAAGATCCCCTGCAAGAGGAAATGGTAACCCAGTCTGGTATTCTTGCCTAGAAAATCCCATGGACAGAGGAGCCTGGCAGGCTACAGTCCATGGAGTTTCAAAGAGACAGACATGACTGAGTGACTGAGCACCGGAGCACACATTTGAATCTATCAATATTGAGAGGCTGGCTCATCAATAAGTCTCCTCACATCTGCTACCTTTAGAGCACCAGTTCTGAGGGAAATATGTTCACGAAAGGTGCTGATTCTATTCTTGATGGAAAGTCCCACGTCTCTCAGATGAAGTCCAGTTTGTTCCCCACAGTGAGTTTTGCACTCTGTGATGTACCATCCTTCACTTGTGAACAGGCAGAGAAGTCCTTTTGTCTACATGCCTAGGCAAGTCTAAGTAGGTGGCAAGACTTTATGGATCCAAAATTTCATTCCCATGAAAGCTTCTGGAACTCCCTCATTCAGTTGTATTGGATAAGACTTTCAAAGGAAAATAAAAAACATAGGCAATGAAGACGTGTTTATCTTTTAGCAGTATGCATCAAAATAGCTCGGTTTTGTTCAAATCGGTAGCAAAATTCTTTAGATAGCCTGTGTACATTTTAAAAACTACTGTAATAGCAAAATTGAATTTGTCTCTTTATTTGGAAAATGAGTAATTATAGCATATAAAGTGCTACTCTGACAGAAAACTAAAACATCCATTTAGATAGCCTTATAAAAGACTCAAGTTCTCTCTTCCTGCTCGGGGTGTTTGCTTTCCTTGTTCGTCTAAAGGTGACAAGCATCAGGGGAACCCGTGCAGTCCCATCAGACCACAGAAGAGGGTGAGAATCCTTTTCTCTGCCATTTCCGTTTGTTGTTCTCTGGTGTAAGCCCCTGAATTTTGATTTTGTCTTTGAACAGTGTTTCTTTTGTAGTCTAGAGATGCTTTTAGGGGGAGTTAATGCACTTGTTGGTCTCTGTGTCATCCAAGGGCACAGGGAGCTTCGATCTGGCTTCTTTGCTTTCTTGCATCTCCCCACTCTTCGATTGTGCAGTGTTTATTCTCAAGAAGGTCTCTGGTCAATGTCCCTTTAATCTTTCCCTTCTTCATAACCATTTTCATTTGAGCTTGCATGGAGTCATTGAGAGTTTCATTTTGTTTTCGTTTCATTTTCTCCAGAGTGGATTTCTGACTCTGTCCTTTTTTATTATGGAATAAGATCTTGAAAATGAACACCTTCTGCTTCTTTCTGACTTTTCTTCCCTCATGGACCATCTTCTTCCTATTGTTATTTCCCCCCAGAATGTCTTTTCATGGAGTTGAACATTGCTTAAATTGTAGAAGAACAGTGGAAGCACTCAGCGCTCTTGTCTAGATCACTCTTGGTTTGTGGGCACGTGGCCCGGACACGGCCAGGACCACGGACTCTAGTACCTGGTGGAGCTTTCAGAAGGTGTTTCTTCAGAAGAATGTTCAAGAGATAAAGGCATTATTTCAGAATACAGTTCTATCTTGTGTTCTTCTGGACACTGGGCTATTCTCAGTTCTTATGTAATAGCTTTTTCAAGAAATTTCCTTTCACATCATAAAATCTTATGTATATGTGCTTGTGTATAAAATGTATGTGTGTGTGTGCACGTGTTTGCTAAGTCATGTCCAACTCTTTGTAACGCTATGGGCTGTAGCCTTCCAGGCTCCTCTGTCCATGGGATTCTCCAGGCAAGATCATGGAGTGGGTTGCTATTTCCTTCTCCAGGAGATCTTCCCAACCCAAGGATTGAACCCACATCTCTTGAATCTCCTGCCTTGGCAGGAGGTTCTTTTATCACCTGAGCCACCAGAGAAGCCCATATATAAAATGAGGGACTTACAAATATGCCACTCATTGACATACTCTCTAACATGGACAGAAATGGAAATTTGGTAGTTACAATAGAATGAGCTGGGTTAAATGTTGACATTCTTGTTTTTGTGATTCTGGCTGGGTTGTATGGAACTCCTTGAACTTAAGTTTCATTATCTACAAAAGTAGGATAATGATACTTTGTAGAAACACTGTAGGGATGGGAAGAGATGGTAGTTGTGTTGCTTTACACATCGGAGATGCTCAGTAAGTTCCAGGGACCCACCCTCTTTTCCACTCCCCACTTTGATCTGGACAGCCTATGCACTGGCATAGGCAAGAACTTTGTGACCAAATCTATCACAAAACTAGCATATCATTCATGAAAAGTGACATTCCATAGCAGGTGGCATAGCATTATTTACCTTATGCCAAGGTAAATAATCATTTAAGGAATGTACAAATATAATTTTTTGTTCCAGTGGAAGCAGAATCTTGGACTTTTATAATAACTTGGAAATAAGACTCTCTAATATAAAAATAAAGAGAACAAAATAATATAATAGTTAACGCATAGCACTTTTTATGCATCAGTCACTATTTCAATCTTTTACATAGTAGTCCATTTAATTCTTGCTGTAACTGGCTACATAATTTGTAGGACTGGGTACAAAATAAAGTTTAAAGCCCTTGTTCAAAAATTATTGGTAGTATATGATGATGTCAAAGCATTAAACAAAGTTCTGCTGCTACTGCTGCTAGGTTGCATCAGTCGTGTCCGACTCTGTGCGAAACCCAGAGACGGCAGCCCACCAGGCTACTCTGTCCCTGGGATTCTCCAGGCAAGAACACTGGAGTGGGTTGCCATTCCCTTCTCCAATGCATGAAAGTGAAAAGTGAAAGTGAAGTCGCTCAGTGGTGTCCGACTCTTCGTGACCCCATGGACTGCAGCCTACCAGGCTCCTCCATCCATGGGATTTTCCAGGCAAGAGTACTGGTGTGGGGTGCCATTGCCTTCTCCAAACAAAGCTCAGGGCCCTTCAAAGCACAGGACTATGTATAACTGCATAGGTCACATGTTTCAATCACCACATCAGCCTCTTGAGATAGAAATTATAATTTCACTGTAGATAATGGAATTGAGATACACAGAGAAAAGTTAATTCGTTGAAGGTTACAGTGACAGGAAGTAGTGAAGCTGAATTCCACTCAGGCAATATGTGTCTAAAGACTATGTCTTTGTCTACTTAAAAAATGTTTTTATGTACTAACTTTTAGCTTCAAAATCATTTTAGCCACATTATTTCAGAGCTATGAAAATCTGTATTTTGGCATGGTCATATAATGTACTGTATTCTTCTACTTGATTATCAGTGCCCTGGCTTGTCCAAGTAGAGAAAGAGCTACTGAAAAGTATTATCCATGTAGCTTAAAATACTAGAACTATATGGAACTTACCAAGTACTAAACAGAGCTATTCCAGCCTCCTTATCTGTGTTACTATCTTATACATTTCCCTAATGTTCTATGAAGTTGGTGCTAGTATGGTTATATTTTAGATGAAGAAATTAAAATATAAGTATTTGAGCAAAGCCACATGTCTAAGAACTTTTGAGGCTAAAATTTTAACCCAAGTAGACTGGTGCCAGAGGCTGGATCCTAAGACTACCCTTTGCTCCTCCCTTGACTGTGAGAGGCATCAGATATGTCATTCTTTTCATCTTATCCATTGCTGAATTATGACGAACAGACTGCCTGACACATTAGATAACCAATCAGTATTTGATGAAGTAATGAATAGTAATGAAAAGTTTAATTTTGAAAATTAAACTTTTATTTATGTAAATAATACAGGAATACATACACATTTTAAAATGCTTAAAAAATATTCTAAGGAATGCTAAAACTTCCTCTCAATTCTGAACTCCTTCCCACACCACATTTTCTTCCTTTGAAATAATTTGAGTTTTTGTTCTCTGGACTTGCTTAGTAAAGACCAAGATATTCAGTGTTTATGAATTACCATTGATTGATCATGGTGTGAACTCACAAAGCTTATATTTGCACTGAATACTCAGATAGCTCAGTATGATTGTGTTTGTGATGAAGCTTTATTTAGAGCCATTCCTTTTACTAGAAACACATACTCTGGTTTCATGATGTAGTGTCTGTAGAATTAAACTTGAAGGCACAGTATTATGCAGATAATTACAAACAGCTTCAAATTTAGTTATCATCCAGTCCGTGGCTGAAAGTTGCTTACCTAGGGGTGTTTGTCACACGACCATGGTGGCTGCTGGAGTTTAAGCTTTAAGGTGTTCCAGGCAAGTTTAAAGTCCTGGCTATGGGACAAGTATATTTCTTTTCAAGTTGTTCATGCTATGTTCTCTGTAGCCTTGCAACCTAGGTTTTAGATAAGATATTACCAGACTATATATTTTAAAGAAGGCTATAATGTTGAAACATAATTGGGGAACTATTTTTAGTTGGTAAGTTTTACTTGGGGTAAGAGACGTTGTGGGCAGAAAACTGCCTTTTGGGTAGCATTCAGTACAATAATCAAGAGTGTTGATTATTCAATTTTGGAACCAAATTGCCTGGTTTGAATCCTGATACTACCACTCACTGTGTAACTGACTGAGGCCAGGCAGTATACTAGACTTTCTGAGACTACGCTTCCTCCTGTGTAAACTAGAGATTGTAAGAGTGCCTACATCCAAAGATTGTAGTAATACGGCTATGATGTTATCAATGTGAAATACCTAGAGTGATTGAAGTTTCAGTAAGTATTAGCAACCAAAATCATTTTGTCAGCTAAATAAAATTAAAATAGGAAGATCAATGTCTGAATAAGAGGAAACTTCTTTTCCCACTTCAGTCTAGTTGGAAATCTTAGGCCAGTATTTTTGGTGAAAGCTGTTGAAAACCTCAGTTTGGACTAGTAGAATATCTGGGCTCTATTATCCTTTTCTAGGACCTAATAGTATCCTGAAATGGACAGATGTTTATCCTTTGTCAATAAAAAGTGATATACTCTAAAATGAAGGAGTTACTCTTTTGGTTTCCTTGCTATTAATGATATGTTCATAAGTGAACTGACTTAATAACTAACATGGATCTGGGTGATTTCTGGTAGATATTCTCCTCCATGGCTGATGGAGTGCTTAGAATACTGCTTGGTCTACAATAGGCACATAGTAAATATTTGGTGATTTACATTCTTCTCTTCCCATTGTTTGCATCTCCTGTAATACACCAGAGCTTGTTAGGCTCCTCAGAATAAGACACTAATCCCCTTTTTTCTCTTTCCCGCATACCCAGCACAGGTTTTGGATGACCTCGATTATCAGTGACCATTTGCTGAATAGGATACAGGGAGGGAGAAGCAGGGCTTTCAAAGATAGGGACAGCTTTTAATGGTGATGACAGCCAAGCATTCAGAAGAAAATTTAAGGAATAAAAGATTTAGGAAGGTGACTGGAGTAGGAAGAGGGAAACAAAAAGACTTTGAAGTACCCTTCCATTTGAAGCACTTCCTCTCACCATTCATGGTTTATCATATACCGCTGGTTTCCAACCTAAGCATGGTTCTGTCCTCGCAATCCTCATCACGTGCCTTTTCGGAGCTTCCAGTGTGTTTGTGAACATCATATACTGTTCACTTAGAGATAGGTAGATAGATAGAGAACAGTTTTACACTGATCTAGTGATAGGACATCTTAAAGTTTAAAATCAGCTTGATTTAGGGTAAAGTAGTGTCAATGCACGTGCTAGTCGAGTGATACTCTACAACTTAGCAGAGATACCCCCTCTATGGATGAGGACTGCTGATTAGTTGATTCATTGCTTGTTTGACTTTTTAAAACGTATACTAAGCAGAAAAAAAAAAAAAACGTCTAAAATTTATCTATCAAATATTATATGTTTTCTTGAGACATATAAATTTAGTTGTCAATCTTTCGAAGTATATGTAAGGCTTTTCTTGAGTAGTGACCTACTCAGTGGATTCACTATATATCTATATGAATGGTATACATAGTATAATCTTTATACATAAACTATAATTTCCAGTTTCCATTTCTTTATATAGGACAAAAACTGAAAATCGTTGCAAAGATGCTATGGGAAGAATATAACAGATGTTCAACACACTGACCCTCCTAAATAGTTCTGTGAAGATACAGACCATGTTTTAATTTTCCCTTTCTCCCTTTCTCCCTTCCCTATCTTTTCCTTCCCCACTCATCTTTCTTTTTTTTAACCTTGATTACAATGCCTACGAAATAACTTTGCATATACTAGCTTCATGAAATAGACACATTAAATTAATAATGGATAAAAATTCCCTACTATAACTTTCATTGAAAATGCCCTTTTTATTGGTATTTGTTTTGTTTTGTTCAGTCGCACAGTTGTGTCCGACTCTTTGTGACCCCATGAATCACAGCACGCCAGGCCTCCCGGTCCGTCACCAACTCCCGGACTTCATCACACTCATGTCCATTGAGTTGATGATGCCATACAACCATCTCATCCTCTGTCGTCCCCTTCTCTTCCTGCCTTCAATCTTTCCCAGCATCAGGGTCTTTTCAAATGAGTCAGCTCTTCACATCAGGTGGCCAAAGTATTGGAGTTTCAGCTTCAACATCAGTCCTTCCAATGAACATTCAGAACTGATTTCATTTAGGATGGACTGGTTGGATCTCCTTGCAGTCCAAGGGACTCTCAAGAGTCTTCTCCAACATGGCAGTTCAATTCTTTGGCGCTTCTTTATAGTCCAATTCTCACATCCATACATGACCACTGGAAAAACCATATCCTTGAGTAGATGGACCTTTGTTGGCAAAGTAATGTCTCTGCTTTTGAATATGCTATCTAGGTTGGTCATAACTTTTCTTCAAGGAGTAAGCATCTTTTAATTTCATGGCTGCAGTCACCATCTGCAGTGATTTTGGAGCCCAAAAAAAATAAAGTCTGCCACTATTAAATAATTACTTTGTTTTTAATTTAATATTATTATGTTTCCACAGACTCAAATTGATACCTCTAAACTAATATTAGACAAATTGCTAAAATGGCTTAAATGAGGAGACTTTAAAATAATTTCTATTGTACTTCCATTTTTATTATGTCTAAAAGTCAAATGAGACTTTGAGCAAAAGTTCCATGAATGGAAGAACTATAACTAGTTGATCCAATGTAGACTTATACATATCCATGGAGTGATTAAAAAAAAAAAAAAGACACTGTAAATTAAGTTTGCTGGCCCATTCTATTGAAATACACATTCTCATATGTAGTTTTTGTAAGTAGCTGTTGTGTTTTGATGGTGAAATTGTTATGGTCTCAGAAGAGAATGTGATGCAGTTATTTTAGTGCATAGCTGCTATGGGATTGAGCTAGAAAACCAACTTGCTTGCTTGTCTTATTTTTCTTTATTTTTTCTTAATCTAGGCACAGGCAAATAGGTATTGAGGAAAACGCTAGTTATGGGGAAGAGCCCCGACGTGCAATTTGTCTGCATACTATTGAATTGAGTTCACGTCTTTGCAAGCTGGATGCTTCCTGCAAAATTGCTTCTGTGTATACATTTAAATGTCCCTCCCCTGTGCTCATTGCTTTAAGTATTGGACTAGAGATCTCAACAAGCAATAACATAACAGTAGCTCCCCATAGATGGGTAATCCTATTATATTTGGATACAAGAATATATTTTAATAAGTGCAGACACAGAGATTAAAGCAGAAGATTTGAGGAAGCAGCCTGTTCCCTCAGGTCTAATGGGTAATCTAATCATTCTCTTTAAAAAAAGTAAATAAATTAGAAGTTTTATTGCATCACAGTGGATGAAATTCACATTTTCATTTCTACCAAATCTGATGGCTGCATGATTCCAAACTAAGTCAAGTTAACATGTCTTTTTACATCATTCCTAATTCTTGAAAAAAGATTAAAATTGAACCAAGAAGCAACTGTATATAATGTTAGTAGATGCTTTAAGGGATTGATCTTTAAATAGAAGTCTATCTTTCACTGCCACTGAAAACCAAATTTCAAGTTGAATTCTAGAAGTAAGCCAATAATTAATTATCATTAATGGAGCAGAGGAAACAGCAAATTGTGATTAATATTACTGTTTTTCATTCCTCTAGCTTTGATAATTAAGTCCCATCATGTATGATTCTCTCTAAGCCAAAGAGTAGGTTAGGAAAACTCTCAACTGTATTCCAAGTATGTCTTCTAAGTAACTGATGGAGAAAAAGATTGTCGTCTTGATAAAAGTTCTAGAAGAACTTGAGAAGACAGAAGATGTTCCATAGAGGAGGTGGGCTCAAATGTATGCCCTGTGCTAAAGAGAGGAATGAAGGAACATGAGGAAAAAAAAAAAAAAAAACACGTGTAGCAAAGGTACAGAAGTGGTTCCAGAAACAATTTGACTAAACTGAAATTGTAGAAAGTATCCAGGAAACAGAATTGGGTAAATTCTAAAGGGGCTTGAATGTCGTAATAAGGAATCAGACTTCAGAACAATTACAGTATTTTTCAACAAGGATATGACTTGATAGCAGTGAATTTGGAAAAATTAATATGAGGAGGGGAAGGAAGTTTGTCTAAGAAATTAGAGTCTTTAATTTTGAATATGAAAAGATAAATGAGCAAAAGAATATGAAAGATGGATGGACAAGACTATAGATGACTGGATAGATAGAGGCTCCCAACCTTTAACCAGAGTGTCATCTAGCAAGAGCCCAGCTGTTTTCGCTATTCATCATCTCTGCTTCTCAGTGGCTCATGCAATTTTAAAGCAAGAAGAAATAATTAAAAAAAAATGATGCAGCAGATGCACCGTGTAAGTGCACCCTAGGATGGATAAATTATAGAAAGTATACTGCAGTGGGAGAGAAGAAAAGGAATTAGTGAAAGAAAATGGCCTCGTGTGTTTCTTGTTGAGTTCAAACTCAATTCTGCTTTAATTCAGAGGAAATAGGTACTGTTGGGCTGGTGGCCTGAAGATGGCATTAGGAACCTGTAGTACAGAGATTCCAGAAAGGACAAGGTAAAAAAGACCTCATTGGCCAGTCACCATTCCCTATATAGGTCACCTACCTACTTCTTGTCCATGAATACTCTCTCTCCAGTGTAGAACCCTGGCAACAAGAATATTTCTTCTACTTCTCCTGCTTAAAAACCTCCGATGACCCTTCTCCATGTCCTGCAGTTGAATTCTGTCTCCATTTCATGGCACATAGGATTTTCTGGTACCCACAGACCTCTCCTGCCCTGGAACTGACTCCAATTAAACTGAGAGACTTCTACTTTCAAAAGGGCCATGCACATATAATTTCTTCTGCTCATCGTTCTTCCCTTCTCATCTTCTGGTCACCCTTGACCAGACACCAGTGCAAGCATCTTCCCAGCAAGTCTTCTGTGATCCTCTCCTCTTCAGACCAGTTATACCAACTTAGCAGATATTTATGATGGGATTACTATTTAGCAGGTATTGTTCAGAGTGTTTAACAAATACCTTACTTTGCTTTGCTTGACTGACAGTCCTCTTTTGTAATGATCAGATCAGATCATTCTCAGTCATATCCGACTCTTTGTGACCCCATGAATCACAGCACGCCAGGCCTCTCTGTCCATCACCAACTCCCGGAGTTCACTGAGACTCACGTCCATCGAGTCAGTGATGCCATCCAGCCATCTCCTCCTCTGTTGTCCCCTTCTCCTCCTGCCCCCAATCCCTCCCCGCATCAAAGTCTTTTCCAATGAGTCAACTCTTTGCATGAGGTGGCCAAAGTACTGGAGTTTCAGCTTTAGCATCATTCCTTCCAAAGAAATCCCAGGGCTGATCTCCTTCAGAATGGACTGGTTGGATCTCCTTGCAGTCCAAGGGACTCTCAAGAGTCTTCTCCAACACCACAGTTCAAAAGCATCAATTCTTCGGCGCTCAGCCTTCTTCACAGACCAACTCTCACATCCATACATGACCACTGGAAAAACCATAGCCTTGACTAGACGAAATTTTGTTGGCAAAGTAATGTCTCTGCTTTTGAATATGCTATCTAGGTTAGTCATAACTTTCCTTCCAAGGAGTAAGCGTCTTTTAATTTCATGGCTGCTGTCACCATCTGCAGTGATTTTGGAGCCCAGAAAAATAAAGTCTGGCACTGTTTCGACTGTTTCCCCGTCTATTTCCCATGAAGTGGTGTGACTGGATGCCATGATCTTCGTTTTCTAATGTTGAGCTTTAAGCCAAATTTTTCACCCTCCACTTTCACTTTCATCAAGAGACTTTTGAGTTCCTCTTCACTTTCTGCCATAAAGGTGGTGTCATCTGCATATCTGAGGTTATTGATATTTCTCCCAGCAATCTTGATTCCAGCTTGTGTTTCTTCCAGTCCAGCGTTTCTCATGATGTACTCTGCATATAAGTTAAATAAACAGGTTGACAATATACAGCCTTGAAGAACTCCTTTTCCTATTTGGAACCAGTCTGTTGTTCCATGTCCAGTTCTAACTGTTATTTCCTGACCTGCATACAGATTTCTCAAGAGGCAGGTCAGGTGGTCTGGTATTCCCATCTCTTTCAGAATTTTCCACAGTTTATTGTGATCCACACAGTCAAAGGCTTTGGCATAATCAATAAAGCAGAAATAGATGTTTTTTCTGGAACTCTCTTGCTTTTTCCATGATCCAACAGATGTTGGCAATTTGATCTCTGGTTCCTCTGCCTTTTCTAAAACCAGCTTGAACATCAAGAAGTTCATGGTTCACATATTGCTGAAGCCTGGCTTGGAGAATTTTGAGCATTACTTTACTAGCGTGTGAGATGAGTGCAATTGTGTGGTAGTTTGAGCATTCTTTGGCATTGCCTTTCTTTGGGATTGGAATGAAAACTGACCTTTTCCAGTCCTGTGGCCACTGCCGAGTTTTCCAAATTTGCTGGCATATTGAGTGCAACACTTTCACAGCATCATCTCTCAGGATTTGGAATAGCTCAACTGGAATTCCATCACCTCCACTAGCTTTGTTCATAGTGATGCTTTCTAAGGCCCACTTGACTTCACATTCCAGGATGTCTGGCTCTAGGTCAGTGATCACACCATCGTGATTATCTGGGTCGTGAAGATCTTTTTTGTACAGTTCTTCTCTGTATTTTTGCCATCTCTTCTTAATATGTTCTGCTTCTGTTAGGTCCATACCATTTCTGTCCTTTATCGAGCTCATCTTTGCATGAAATGTTCCTTTGGTATCTCTGATTTTCTTGAAGAGATCCCTAGTCTTTCCCATTCTGTTGTTTTCCTCTATTTCTTTGCATTGATTGCTGAAGAAGGCTTTCTTATCTCTTCTTGCTATTCTTTGGAACTCTGCATTCAGATGTTTATATCTTTCCTTTCTCCTTTGCTTTTCACTTCTCTTCTATTCACAGCTATTTGTAAGGCCTCCCCAGACAGCCATTTTGCTTTTTTGCATTTATTTTCTATAGGAATGGTCTTGATCCCTGTCTCCTGTACAATGTCACGAACCTCATTCCATAGTTCATCAGGCACTCTATCTATCAGATCTAGGCCCTTAAATCTATTTCTCACTTCCACTGTATAGTCATAAGGGATTTGATTTGGGTCATACCTGATGGTCTAGTGGTTTTCCCTACTTTCTTCAATTTAAGTCTGAATTTGGCAATAAGGAGTTCGTGGTCTGAGCCACAGTCAGCTCCTGGTCTTGTTTTTGGTGATTGTATAGAGCTTCTCTATCTTTGGCTGCAAAGAATGCAATCAATCTGATTTCAGTGTTGACCATCTGGTGATGTCCATGTATAGAGTCTTCTCTTGTGTTGTTGGAAGAGGGTTTGTTATGACCAGTGCATTTTCTTGGCAAAACTCTATTAGTCTTTGCCCTGCTTCATTCCATATTCCAAGGCCAAATTTGCCTGTTACTCCAGGTGTTTCTTGACTTCCTACTTTTGCATTCCAGTCCCCTATAATGAAAAGGACATCTTTTTTGGGTGTTAGTTCTAAAAGGTCTTGTAGGTCTTCATAGAACCGTTCAACTTCAGCTTCTTCAGCATTACTGGTTGGGGCATAGACTTGGATTACTGTGATATTGAATGGTTTGCCTTGGAAACGAACAGAGATCATTCTGTCATTTTTGAGATTGCATCCAAGTACTGCATTTCGGACTCTTTTGTTGACCATGATGGCCACTCCATGTCTTCTGAGGGATTCCTGCCCACAGTCGTAGATATAATGGTCATCTGAGTTAAATTCACCCATTCCAGTCCATTTGAGTTCGCTGATTCCTAGAATGTCGACATTCACTCTTGCCATCTCTTGTTTGACCACTTCCAATTTGCCTTGATTCATGGACCTGACATTCCAGGTTCCTATGCAATATTGCTCTTTACAGCATCAGACCTTGCTTCTATCACCAGTCACATCCACAGCTGGGTATTCTTTTTGCTTTGGCTCCATCCCTTCATTCTTTCTGGAGTTATTTCTCCACTGATCTCCAGTAGCATATTGGGCACTTACTGACCTGGGAAGTTTCTCTTTCAGTATCCTATCATTTTGCCTTTTCATCCTGTTCATGGGGTTCTTAAGGCAAGAATACTGAAGTGGTTTGCCATTCCCTTCTCCAGTGGACCACATTCTGTCAGATCTCTCCACCATGACCCGCCCGTCTTGGGTTGCCCCACAGGCATGGCTTAGTTTCATTGAGTTAGACAAGGCTGTGGTCCTAGTGTGATTAGATTGACTAGTTTTCTGTGAGTATCATTTCAGTGTGTTTGCCCTCTGATGCCCTCTTGCAACACCTACTGTCTTACTTGGGTTTCTCTTACCTTGGGCGTGGGGTATCTCTTCACGGCTGCTCCAACAAAGTGCAGCCATTGCTCCTTACCTTGGACGAAGGGTATCTCCTCACCACCGCCCTTCCTGACCTTCAATGTCGGATAGCTCCTCTAGGCCCTGCTGCGCCTACGCAGCCACGGCTTCTTGGATGTGGGGTTTGCAATGCTACCTTGCATTGAATCTGTCTCTGCTGCTGCTACTGCTGCTGCTAAGTCGCTTCAGTCGTGTCCAACTCTGTGCTACCCCATAGACAGCAGCCCACCAGGACCCACCATCCCTCGGATTCTCCAGGCAAGAACACTGGAGTGGGTTGCCATTTCCTCCTCCAATGCATGAAAATGAAAAGTGAAAGTGAAGTTGCTCAGTCATGTCCGACTCTTAGCAACCCCATGGACTGCAGCTTACCAGGCTCCTCCATCCATTGGATTTTCCAGGCAAGAGTACTGGAGTGGGGTGCCATTGCCTTCTCCGAATCTGTCTCTATCGATGTTCAAATGTGCTTGTACATGCACCTGCGCTTGTCTATGTTCCCTTCCAAACCAGGAGAGTTCTATTCCAATCCTGGAGAATAGAAATGATCACAACTATATTAATCACTCATATTTTTCTAATATGAACTTTGTCTTAGGCATGGTCCCATCAGACTTATGTTTCATCTACCCTTCAGGACAATTTTCTGAGACAAGTACTACTATTATCTTCCATTATATATAACATGGAGTAATGATGGTGACTATCACATAGGATCATGTGAAAATTAGAGAGAAGTGAACATGTAAAGCATTTAGCTGAGCATATTAGACACTTTTAGAGCCTTCTGCTATTATTATTCATACAAGAGAGATCAGCTTTATATATATATATATATATATATATATCTATATCTATATATATATATATATATATATGCTGTGTGCTAAGTCTCTTCAGTCATGTCTGACTCTTTGTGACACCGTGGTTCACAGACCGCCAGACTCCTGTATCCATGGAATTTTTCAGGCAAGAATACTGGAGTGGGTTGCCATGCCCTCCTCCAGGGAATCTTCCCAACCCAGGGATCCAACCCTTGTCTCTCTTAGATCTCCTGCATTGGCAGGCAGGTTCTTTACCACTAGCACCACCTGGCAAGCCATATATATATATATGTTTGACTCAACATGGTCAGCTCAGGATTTGAAATGCCTGTATTTGAATCCTCAGAGCCTTTCATGTTGATATATTTTCTTTTTATTCATTTTCCACACAATAAGATGCCTTTTCAACTTGATTTTGGGGAAATCCCTACAGTCTCATCAATGCATATATATCCTGGGTGTATAAAAGAAGTAAATATTTTGATTCCTAAGAGAATAAGTAAAGCTGGCTGGGAGATATAAATTTCAGTGAAGAATGGACGATGGAACTCAATGAAGCATGTTCATGGGTTCCCAGAGAACCAAGCACTCAGGTCCTGATGGCTTCATGTTAAAGAAACACAGGTAGAATCAATTTAGCATTCCTGCTGACAAGCTTCCATTCTCAGTAAGTAAGCCATCATACCCTCTGGAGCAGACATCTTAGGTCAATTGAGACATTTGGCTTCATTAACCACTTTGGATTCATCTTAAGACTTTCTTATTTATAGTCTTCCTAAGGCTTAATGGGCTTCAAAATGTACTTTTCCCAGGTTCGCATCGAGTCTTACCAAGCTCTGTGCTTTTACTCAGCAGGCAACCATTTGACTGTCAGCTTTTATGTTTTTCTCTACAAGAGAAGGAGAGCCTTGTGGCTGCTCCTAAATGCTCAATTAACATTTCCATGTCACTTTATTCTTGCTTATAATTATTCTTTATTATCATCTTTGTTTCCTTGACCATCAGGAATAAACCAGATCATTTTAATAATTCTGACCTAACTCTTCAATATACTTCAGTATTATTAGACTTAATTTTTCATTCTCTGAATCTGACCTTTTACTGTGATTTTTTTTTTCTTGGTCAGAAGTAGAAAATGGACTAAATCTTACAGAGTGGCCATGGCTTGGAAAGATAGAAAGTGGAGCTGCTGCAGTGCAGGGGAGTCTTGTGAGCAAAGATAAGGCAGGAAGCCATGTATGGGGAATGTGTAGGTACAGCATCAAGGGATTTAGAGAGTAAAACAAGGGCAGGGATGAAAGAATAAGATTCACAGTTGTTGTTTAGCTGCTTAGTTGAGTCTGACTCTTTGCAATCCTATGGACTGAAGCATGCCAGATTTCCCTGGCCTTCGCTGTCTCCCGGAGTTTGCTCAAACTCATGTCCATTGAGTCTGATGCCATCCAACCATCTCATCCTCTGCCATCACCTTCTCCTCCTAACCTCAATCTTTCTCAGCATCAGGGTCTTTTCAAATGAGTTGATGCTTTGCATCAGGTGGCAAAAATATTGGAACTTCAGTTTCAGAATCAGTCCTTTCAGTGAATATTCAGGGTTGATTTCCTTTAGGATTGACTGGTTGGATCTCCTTGCAGTCCAAGGGACTCTGAAGAGTCTTCTTCAGCACCACAAGTTAAAAGCATCAATCATTCAGGGCTCAGCCTTCTTTATGGGCCAACTCTCACATCTGTCTCTGACTACTGTAAAAATCATAGCTTTGATTATATGGATTTTTGTCGGCAAAGTGACGTTTCTGCATTTTTAATATGCTGTCTAGGTTTGTCGTGGCTTTTCTTCCAAGGACCAAGTGTCTTTTAATTTAATGGCTGGAGTCACCATCTGCAGTGATTTTGGAGCCCAAGAAAGTATCTGTCACTGTTTCCATTGTTTCCCCATCTATTTGCCATGAAATGATGAAAATGGATGCTATGATCTTTTTTTGAATGTTGAGTTTTAAGCCAGCTTTTTCACTCTCCTTTATCACCTTCATCAAGAGGATCTTTAGTTCCTCTTCGCTTTCTGTCACAAGGGTGGTGTCATCTACATATATGAACCTATTGCTATTTCTCATTGATATACATTAGAATATGCTGATCTCCACACCTTTATTTTTTAATCCATTTTTATTTTTATTAGAGTATAGTTGCTTTACAATGCTGTGTTAGTTTCTATCAGGTAGCAAAATGAATCAGTTATATATATATATATATATATATATACACACACACACACACACACACACACACATACATATCCCTTCCCTTTTGAACTTCTTTCCTATTTTCCTTCTTCCCTATACCAGAGTGCATTAAGTAGAGCTCCCTGTGCTATATGGTGATTGTTTATCAGTTATGTATAAAATAGATAACTGATGAGAACCGTCTCCATACCTTTAACTCAGACTCAAACTACCAGCCATCCAGCAGACAGTTCCCTCCCCACATATGGTCTTTGTTTTTCCCCTACTCTGGAGTTCTCAGTGAATCTTCCGTGCTATCGGCTAAATTTCATGTTATTTTCCCTGCCATTTTCAACTTTGTAGGGCCCCCCACAAGTGATTTTTCTAAACTAATCATCAGTCATCCCTCTCTCACCATGCATCTCACATTTTAGCCCCATCTAACACCATGTGAATCATTGAACTCACCATGCATGCTTATCCCCATATCACCACCCTTGTATTCTCCTCCTCTGATCTTCCACCATTTGAGTGCACTTATGGACTGCTACAGAGGGTTTAAAATACATATAAAATATCTCATAGTGTGTATAGTTCCCCAGGCATAATTATTCACCACCCCTGCCCCCACATCCATATCCAGTGTCATTGACCATACATATCTGTATTATAGCACCTACTGCAGCCTGTTCTATTTATGCACTTACTAACCTGCCACCTAGACTTGAGTTCAGTGAAGTGTGTATTCATCAAGTTTCTCGTGGTGCTGGAAGGTAGCCGTACTCAGTCAACATCAGTCCAAGGGCTTTGAATGGAGAATCACTGCAATTTTTTTTTTTTTTTTTACTGTAGAAAATCTTGAAAATTGGTGGTATAATCAGACTGGTTATTGTTTAATTAATGTTTTCTACTGGAGAGTTTTCTTTAATCAGTATTCAAGGTTTTGTTGTTTAATACTTTTAGATACTTAGGGCCAGAATTATTTATAGAAAATCACTCCTGTGGTTGTTGGTCATTCACTTAGAAAGGATTTACTGAACGCTTCCAATTAATGAGCTAATTTCAGTTTCCTGAATCACAATAATATTTATTTCCCAAGAAGTAAACAAATTTCTGCATATAAATTAGAATTTTATTAAGTAGCAGGTTTATAAATCAAGTGATTTAGAATGGCATTCACCTAGAACTAATCCATAAGTCTTTTTTAGTGAGAAATGAAAACATAGCCTCAGTAATTTTAGTTATAATTTCCATACACTTTTTTGTTGTTAGATATTATAGATTGATTTCTGCTGCTGATAGACTTTGAAGTTGTTTAAGCGTATAAAAGCCACAATGTAATTTTCCACAGACAGAAAGAGCCCTAAATACAACACTCTAATGTGTATGTTTGAATCCCTGATCCTTTAAAGCCCTCTCCAGTCTCCATTCAGCAGAGAGAATGTGTTTGATTGTTGAGAAGGGATCCAACATGCTTAGATAAAGTACTGATAAAATGCTTTATTTTTGAAAATAAAGAAAACATTAGGTGAGACTTTGAAAAATTACTAATCAAAACTGGTCAAATGTTGGCGCTTTCATATGATTCATTCTATTTATGGCTCAATTCTTTGGGAGTAAAAAAAGCTCAGTCGTGTCTGACTCTTTGCGACCCCATGGACTGTAGCCTACCAGGCTCCTCCCTCCATGGGATTCTCTAGGCAAGAGTACTGGAGTGGGTTGCCATTTCCTTCTCCAGGGGATCTTCCTGACCCAGGGATCGAAGCCGGGTCTCCCGCATTCCAGGCAAATGCTTTAACCTCTGAGCCACCAGGGAAGCCCCTTAAAATCTTCAGGTAATTGCAAATGATACCTGAGAAAGAACTGGGATGTAAATGTTGCCATATTGAGTATGTAGTGTATGTTTATAACAGCAGTTGCAATCTGAAAAAACAAAGGTATGTTCTCCATACTCTCCACATCATGGCAGAATAAACAGAATGGTTTCCATTAATCAGTTAATGCATGTAATTTGAGTCACATTTGGAATAAGGAAACTCAGTGATTGGATCTGCTATTAATGATGACTATGAGAGCCCACCAGAGGCTCAGGAATGATAAGCCAAGCCTCGGTTGAGCACCTGTACTGGTCACATGCTTCCCAGGTGGTGGTGGTGGTAAAGAACCTGCCTGCCAATGAAGGAGATGTAAGAGTCGCTGGTTCAGTCCCTGGGTCAGAAAGATCCCCTTGAAGACGGCATGGCAACCCACTCCATGACAACTTGCCTGGGGGATCCCACGGACAGAGGAGCCTGGCAGGCTACAGTCCCTGGAGTCACACAGAGTCGGGCACGACTGAACGACTTCGCACGCACGCACACACTAGTCAGGATAGGTTATGCCTCAGTAACAAGAAAGGCCCCACAGTCATAGCAGCCCAACGCAATTAACATTTAAGTTAGACTTAACATTTCAGTGTGTGTTGAGTGACACTGCAGGGCAGATTTGGAAGAGAAGAATATTGGAGTGTCTATGCAAGTTTTCATTGCTTCAGTTGGAAATGACATATGTCAGTTCCAGTCACATTTTATTGGCCAAAACTATCACCTGACTTAACTGGAAGGGAAAAGGGAAATACAATGAGTAGAGGAAAAAAAAAAGAAAATCAGGTAGGTGTGAGCACTAGATATCTCTACAGAGATTTAAAGACTATAGTAGACTTTGTACTTTTTCTTTTTTTTTTTTTAAACATTCTTCATTCTTGCTTGCCAGCATTTTCCCATGATACATTGCCAACTGGGGCAGATCAGGATGCAAGTCTGAAATCCAGTGTCTGCCCTTTCCTATAACTATTTCAAAAGACCAAGTGTTTTCCTCATGCTGCTTACCACAGGAAGCATACGCCCACATAGCAGCATTTGCTCCATTAGTTGTCTTCATTTTCATAACACAGCTCTGCACATGTAAGGAGAATGGGCTACTGTGTCAGAGAGAAAGCTTCAGCTGTACAGTAGAATGACCCAGAAGAAAGCATGTACATGAAAAGGGAGAAAATATATTTAGAGAAAAATTAGATTTCATTAAAGTGATATCCTTACATTTGGTATTTGCTTTTTTAAAATTTTTCATTTCACAGGAACATTAGGGAATCTTAACTCTAGAAGCAATTGTCACCATTCTGTCTCTGGATGGGTGAGAAATGCCTCTCTATCTGCTCCTCCAAAGGCTTAAGCCTCAAAAATTGACATATTTTTACATGCAGATGGAGAGAGAATTGGTTCTATCTTGCAAGTTCTTCCCCTAGCAAATGTGTAACTATCAAAAATATGAGAGAAAAACATCAATATATATTATAAGACAGAAGCCACAGTTCTAATTTTTCTGTCATAATGTACACTGAACAAAACTTTTGCAGGGATATAAAAATAGAAAACTTATGGAATCTGTGTACAATAAAACTGACAACATTCCAACTCACCACCGTAATGGGGTTGATCTTCTGTTTCTTCCATATTTGTTGAACCATCTCAAAAGTTTTCCTCGTCTGAGACATATTTCTCACTTGACCTTCAGTATTTTATTATCTGTCATTTTTATTGTATGTTCTCTATTTCTTCAGTTATTTGAAAAATGATGTCAAGATAGAACTCATCTCTTAAATTCCTGTTATAGTCTCTCAGTGCCACCATCTCCCTCGAGTCTCTTCCCGTTCACCCATTCCTTCAGTGTGTCTCTTTGCTTTACTTTCCCCTGCTCCGCCCCCACCAGCCCTTCTCTACTCCCTCCCTTTTTCTGTTCTCCCTCCCCTTACCTGGAACTGGCTTATTAGTCACTTGAATTCCTGGGAATGAGAAGTCTAGTAATGAGAAGCATGATCAACCTAAAAAAAAAAAAAAAAAAGCTGATTTTAAATAACCCTCAGTGAAAGTACGTATAACATTTTGAAGATATACAAATTTTTCCTGATTTCCTACTGCACTCACCCCAGGAAATTCCTAAATAATATAAGGACTATGAAGGATTGATGTGAAATTGTTAGTCACTCATTCACATATGATTCTTTGGGACCCCATGAACTGTAGCTCACCAGGCTTCTCTGCCCATGGAATTCTCCAGGCATGAATACTAGAGTGAGTAGCCATTCCCTTCTCCAGGGGATCATCCCAACCCAGGGATCAAACCCAGGTCTCCTTCATTGCAGGTGGATTCTTTACCCTTGAGCAATCAGGAAAGCCAGTAATTAGTAATTCAACTGATGGGCTCTTGGCCTTGATCCTGCCTGTTGCCTTATGATGTTATATCCATTCAAATATTATTCTTTTATTTTAATGTATTTAGTTGGCCATGTCGGGTCTTAACTGCAGCATCTTCCTGCAGGAGGCATCTTTCCTTGTAGAGTGTGTGGGCTTAGATGCCCCAAGGCATGTGGGATCAAATTTTTTCTGCCAGGAATTGAAGCTGTGTCCCCTGCCCTGCAAGGTGAATTCTTAACCACTGAACTGCTAGGGAAGTCCCTAATTATTATTTTATTGTTCTAAAATTAAGTATTACCTTTATTTGGTTTTCTCTAGCATCTCTTTCTCCCCTACATTCACACTTGTGATGAGTTCCAGATTCAAATCCTATCTGCTTACAACTTGCTAGATCTTACTGTAAGTGCAGGCTCTGTCTCAGTGATAGGGCCAAGACTCATATTTTGAGATGTTAAGAGCAGACCAGAAACAAAAATGGAAATAAAACAGAATCTCAATAAATTTCAGGGATTTCTTTTGGTTTTGTTTGTTTTTGTGGAGGACAGTGATCTCTCCATTTTCTTCTTCTCTCTCCAATACCTGTATTAAAATATGAACCATCTTAAGAGGATGAAACTTATGACGCTCTCATAATCAGGGTCAAGCACTGCTCCAGGCCTTATTACCTACTACTTAATTCTCACACAAGCTTATAGAACAAATATTATGATCCTGTTCTATTGCTGAGGAACCAAAGTCCAGAGGTGTCAAGTAAGTTGCAAAGGCACACAATCTTGGAATAGAGCAGGCATTTCAGTCTAACCACATTATTACACCTAAACACATCCACGCACTGTAAAGCCTCCCCTGGAATAAGATGTATCCAGTACTTCTCCTGAACCACATACACGTATCCAAACTAGGAAGGATAAATGCCAATGGTTATTTCTATTTTTAAAACTGAGAAAACCAGATTGTAAAGAATGTGTATGGCTTGTTTATCATCTCTTGTTAAAAAGAAGACATAGGACCAGAAAGCAGATGTAGGAACAGACCTAGTTTAACATTTTTAAAAATATACCATGAGATTTAGAACTAAGAGAAAAGTGTGTGGGTATATGCTTTCACAATTAATTATTGACATATTTGATCTTCCTAATTACTTTCTAATTGATCATATTCTCCTTTGTCATAATTGTTTTTTCCTTCTGATTACTCTTTGCATAAAATCCTGCTATAGAACTTCTTTTTACATGTCTGCTAAAGTAAATAATGCAGTACATGATATCAAGCCAAAGGGATATCTTCTAGTATGAAAAAATTTACAACTGGAAATTTTATTTTTTAACCAAATTTCCAGACTCAAAAAATGAAAAGGTCTTTTTCTTTAATGAATGTTGATTATCATTCAATTCGTTTTGAAAAAGGAGCCGTCATTATACATTACCAGTTTTACAACAACACCAGATATGAATACTTCTATTTTGAATATGCTATAATTTTTTAAACTTGGAGGGCGCTGACACAGGAGCCAACCTGTCTCAGTTCATATCCTGGTTCCATCTTTTCTCAGCTGTGTGATCATGAGTAAGTTACCAAACAATTCTGTGCTTCAGTTTTCTTACTGTAAATGGAAATAATCCCAATTTTATATGGTTATGAATAGGTGGAAATAAAGATATAGGTAATGAATTTCTCATAATTCTGGCTGATGGTAACTGCTTACTAAGAGTTAGTTTTTCTTGTTGCTATTTTTATTTTAAAGATATATGTTTTCTAAAAAATGCACACATTCTTTGAATAAATTTATTTTTCTAAACTTAAGTGGTTATGCACAAAACTATGAACAAATATAAATATTTATGAAGGTTCATAGAACCTTATTTAATATATTAAAAACCTAACAAAAATAAACAGAATTATTCCAGTAGGGACATATGCAGAAAATATATGGTACATCAACAAGATTTTAAATAAGCCATTGTTGTTTTTCTTGGTTGCTCAATCGTGTCTGACTCTTCAACCCCATAGATTGTAGCCCACTAGATCTTCTGTCCATGGAATTCTCCAGGCAGGAATACTGGAGTGGGTTGCCAGTCCCTTCTCAAGGGGATCTTTCAAACCCAGAGGTTGAACCTGAGTTTCTTGCATTGCAGGTGGATTTTTACCATCTGAGCCACCAGGGAAGCCCAAAGCAGCCATTAACCACTATCATCTCAAATAATAATTTCATGAAATAGGAACATTTTATAATATTTAGGAAACATAATTTATACATACACACACACACACACACACATACATATACACACTTTAATTCCCATTGAACAAGAGCTATATGTACCTTGGAACTCTGATATATCTATTTGAATAAAGAAAGGCAATGCCAAAGAATACTCAAACTACCATACAATTGCACTCATCTCACATGCTAGTAAAGTAATGATCAAAATTCTCCAAGCCAGGCTTCAACAGTATGTGAACCATGAACTTTCAGATGTTCAAGCTGGTTTTAGAAAAGGGAGAGGAACCAGAGAGTAAATTGCCAACATCCGTTGGTTTATTGAAAAAGCCAGAGAGTTCCAGAAAAACATCTACTTCTGCTTTATTGACTATGCCAAAGCCTTTTACTGTGTGGATCACAACAAACTGTGGAAAATTCTTCAAGAGATGGGAATATCAGACCACCTGACCTGCCTCTTGAGAAATCTGTATGCAGGTCAGAAAGCAACAGTTAGAACTGGACATGGAACAACAGACTGGTTCCAAAGGGAGAGAAGTACGGCAAGTCTGTATACTGTCACCCTGCTTATTTAAGTTCGATGCAGAGTACAACATGAGAAACGCTGGGCTGGATGAAGCACAAGCTGGAATCAAGATTGTTGGGAGAACTATCAATAACTTCAGATTTGCACAGCACCCTTATGGCAGAAAGAGAAGAACTAAAGAGCCTTTTGATGAAAGTGAAAGAGGAGAGTGAAAAAATTGGCTTAAAGCTCAACATTCAGAAAACTAAGATCATGGCACCTGGTCCCATCACTCCATGGAAAATAGATGGGGAAACAATGGAAACAGTGTCACACTTTATTTTGGGGGGCTCCAAAATCATTGCAGATGGTTATTGCAGCCATGAAATTAAAAGACACTTACTCCTTGGAAGAAAAGTTATGATCAACCTAGACAGCATATTCAAAAGCAGAGACATTACTTTGCCAACAAAGGTCCATCTAGTGAAAGCTGTGGTTTTTCCAGTAGTCATGTATGGATGTGAGAGTTGGACTATAAAGAAAGCTGAGAACTGAAGAAATGATGCTTTTGAACTGTGGTGTTGGAGAAGACTCTTGAGAGTCCTTTGGACTGCAAGGAGATCCATTCAGTCCATCCTAAAGGAAATCAGTCCTGAATATTCTTTGGAAGGATTGATGCTGAAGCTGAAACTCCAATACTTTGGCCACCTGATGCAAAGAGCTGACTCATTTGAAAAGACCTTGATGCTGGAAAAGATTGAAGGTGGGAGGAGAAGGGGACGACAGAGGATGAGATGGTTGGATAGCATCATGGATTCAATGGACAGGAGTTTGAGTAAACTCCGTGAGTTGGTGATGGACAGGGAGGCCTGGCATGCTGCAGTCCATGGGGTCACAAAGAGTCGGACACGACTGAGCGACTGAACTGAACTGAATATGTACCTTGGATAGACACCAAAATATTATCATTGATTATAAATAAGTTGTAGGAATGTGAATGACTTTCTTCCAGTATTTTCCAAATTTTCTACATCAAGTTTATATTATTTTATAATAAAAATTTGTATATATGTTAAGTATATAATTAAGACGTTTCTATATTCTGACCTCATAATCCATAGTTATTTAGTATGTCATCCAGTTTTTAACTGATGGGTAATTGTGACAGTCCCTTGGACTGCAAGGAGATCCAATCAGTCCATCCTAAAGGAAATCAGTCCTGAATATTCATTGGAAGGACTGATATCGAAGCTGTAACTCAAATACTTTGGCCACCTGATGTGAAGAACTGACTCATTTGAAAAGACCCTGATGCTGGAAAGGATTGAAAGCAGGAGGAGACAGGGACGACAGAGGATGAGATAGTTGTATGGCATCACCAGCTCAATGGACATGAGTTTGAGTAAACTCCAAGATTTGGTGATGGACAGGGAAGCCTGGCATGCTGCAGGCTGTGGATCACGAAGACTTGGACACTACTGAGCGACTGAACTGAATTGTATTTCTTATATTTTAGCTTCAGAAAATAATAAATAAGAAAAAATATAGCAAAGTATAAATTCCAGCATTATATATAAGACCAAAGAACTGAAATAGTACAGAGGAAAAGTATTCATGGGAAGCCTAAATATACTAAGGCACAGCGATTCCGTCTATTCGTGTGGAAACTGTGTGTGTCACTTCTCTACACACACACACACAGAAATGATTTCTAAAACGCAGGCTTGAAAATCTGTCACTGAATATAAAGTCTAAAGAATATTTCTGTCAGTTTAATACTTATTACTTCTGGAGGATAACTTTTCTCAGTTTTGTTCCTATGGTTCTTCACTTCCCAAATTTTAAAGTATATTGCTTATTTTTTATAGTAAGAAGATAAAGATACCCTACGAAATAGATAAAACTTTTAATAAGTGCTTTCTTAAAGTCCCCAAAGTAGATGTTTTCTGATCCTTCCTAAGTCATGTGGCTGCCATTTAATTTTATTTAATAAATGACAATCCAACTTACATCATTTTGAAATGATGCATTCTCCAATATTTGTAGGGGGACACTCTCCCTTAAAACCTTTACCTGTAATCTTCCTCCTGAGCCTTTTTGAGTCAGTATCTCCCTCTGCGGTCCAGCCTGAGCAGCTCTGTACTAAATCACCTTGACAGTTGTCTGTTCCCATTATATCACCAGCTCCTACCTCGCATGCTGGCACAACATCCCTCACAGCCATTACTGGCCTCTCCCAAGTGCAGGCAGTCTCAAAACAGAGAATCACTTTTCTTTGCTAAAAAAAGATACACCAACATTAGAGATACCTTCCTAAATTTCCATGCAATATTATTATTTTTAGAACAGGATTAGGACTCTCAAGAAATAAGACCACGCTGAGTTCTGTTTTGTATAATTGGACCTTTTCATGCAAAGTATTTTCCCCAGAGACCATCACAGTGGCAAAATGTTTCCATTATACAAAGAGGAATCATCGACAAATTCATAATAAGAATATACCTGCATGTACCTAAAATATATGACTAAGATGGTCATATCATTTGACCTTATAATTCATTGTTATCTACAGTGAATTATGCTGAAAGGAAATTCTTTGAGGTGAATTAGGAAATGGGATGAAGGTTGGGAATAAACCCAGAAGTGATGAAGCACAATGGGGAAATGTCATTTGGGGAAAAAAATAAATTCCTCTTTTACCAATTCCCATATTCTCTACAGCTAGCCATGCTCAGGCTAAAGAAGTACCTTTTTTCCTAAATATTTGATCAGCATTTCTAAGGGTCTTTAATGATAGGCATGATGTGTAGAGTTGGCAGCCAGGAGAGGGCCGGCCACATGTCACCTTAAGGAACTCTCAGTCAAGGGGGAAGAACAATGCCGAGAACCAAGCCAAAGGTCTGTGGCTTTGAGAAAGTGTTCACAGGAATGTATCCAGCTTTGCCTGGGCAAAAGAAAACTCACAGGTGGAGAGACTTGACCTTGTCTTAGTGAATGTTACCGTCTTTAATTAAAATGGATGGCACAGTTTTGTCCAGTGTGATTGCTGACACAATACGAATTAAATGGGCTACTCAATGATCATTGCCTGTGACGAATCTATGATGCCCTTCTCTCCGTGTGTCTTTCCACACCCTAGGTGCTTCCATCAGCGCATCTTACTGTATTTGTTTGTTTACATGTTTCCCTCTTCTAAGCTGAAAACTTCAAAGGCGATGGTCTAATTACCAGGTGCTGATGCATAGTAAATACTCATAAAGATGGACTAAATGAGTAAACACTCTATTTCATATTTTAAACCGCATGTAACTCTTCTTTTTAAGGAACATTCAAAAAACATATATGTTTATAATAAGCAACTTTATTTTTTGTTGAATTCCACTGACATAACACAAGTGCAAGTGTACTAGTACACTTGTACACTTGTATAGCAGAAGTGTAAGATGATCAAAATTATTGGATGATGAAGTAGAAGAAAGTGTTAAGGAAAGCCAGAAAACAACACCAAAGTCTGCTGAAAGGAAGCAGAATGGGAGAGGCGATCAGATTGAAGAAAAGATGTATTAAAAATTGGGATTGACATATATACCCTACAATGTGTAAACTCTCCACTTTCACTTTCATCAACAGGCTTTTTAGTTCCTCTTCACTTTCTGCCATAAGGGTGGTGTCATCTGCATATCTGAGGTGATTGATATTTCTCCGGGCAATCTTGATTCCAGCTTGTGTTTCTTCTAGTTCAGCGTTTCTCATTATGTACTCTGCATATAAGTTAAATAAGCAGGGTAACAATATACAGCCTTGACGTACTCCTTTCCCAATTTGGAACCAGTCTGTTGTTCCATGTCCAGTTCTAACTGTTGCTTTCTGACCTGCATACAGATTTCTCAAGAGGCAGGTCAGGTGGTCTGGTATTCCCATCTCTTTCAGAATTTTCCACAGTTTCTTGTGATCCACACAGTCAAAGGCTTTGGCATAGTCAATAGAGCAGAAATAGATGTTTGTCTGGAACTCTCTTGCTTTTTCCATGATCCAACGGATGTTGGCAATTTGATCTCTGGTTCCTCTGCCTTTTCTAACACCAGCTTGAACATCAGGAACTTCACAGTTCATGTATTGCTGAAGCCTGGCTTGGAGAATTTTGAGCATTACTTTACTAGCATGTGAGATGAGTGCAATTTTAAAGCACAGGGAGCTCTACTCAGTGCTTGTGGTGACCTAAATGGAAGGAAATCCAAAGAAGAGGGGACACATGCATACACGTGGGCTTCCCAGGTATCTTCAGTCCAATTCAGATCAGTCGCTCAGTCATGTCCAACTCTTTGCAACCCCATGAATCACAGCACGCCAGGCCTCCCTGTCCATCACCAACTCATATCTTAGTGGTAAAGAATCTACCTGCCAGTGCAAGAGATACAGGAGACATGGGTTTGATCCCTGGGTCAGGAAGATCCCCTAGAGGAGGAAATGGCAACCCACTCTGGTATTCTTGCTTGGAGAATCCCATGGACAGAGGAGCCTGGTGGGCTATGGTCCATGGGGTTGCAGAGTCAGATGTAACTGAATGACTGAGCACACACACGTGTTTATATTTAGCTGGTTGGCTCTGATGTACAGCAAAAACTAACACGACATTGTAAAACAACTATACTGAAGTAAAAATTAGCAAACAAAAATTATAGATTTTTTCATGTTGCCAAGTTGATCTGATTCTCATCTAGGAAACCTGGGCAGCTGGCCATCTTGTTGTGACCCCAGAGAGTTCATTCCTAGGCTCTCTCTCTCTCTTCAAAGAAGATCATGCATTTTCATCTTTCACTACCTGACTTAAAGGGTATAGACAAATACTTCACCCAGTTTTATATTACTTTATTGTCCAAAGCATTGAAACACTGGATGAATAAATTGTCCGGTTACCACCAAACCACAGAATTCATGGGAACTCCAACATCAAGGGGAATATCGTCATTTTCAACATGACTTTGCTGCTGCTACTGCTGCTAAGTCGCTTCAGTCGTGTCCGACTCTGTGCAACACCATAGACGGCAACCCACCAGGCTCCCCCATCCCTGGGATTCTCCAGGCAAGAACACTGGACTGAGTTGCCATTTCCTTTTCCAATGCATGAAAGTGAAAAGTGAAAGGAAAGTCGTTCAGTCGTGTCCGACTCTTAGCAACCGCATGGACTGCAGCCCACCAGGCTCCTCCGTCCATGGGATTTTCCAGGCAAGAGTACTGGAGTGGGGTGCCATTGCCTTCGCAACATGACTTTAATGACTGTTAAATTGGTTTGGCAGTGTCTATATGTGGGAAGAGATGGGGAGCAGAGAAAAGAGGTCCCTTAGTGGTTATGGGGAAGGAATTGAGAGGGAAAGAGGGCTTCAGACCCGATTTCAGAAAGTCGTTAGGAATGCATCACTCTGTAATTGGCTGAGTTCCAGGGAACCATCAGTATCTGCCCTTTGGAATCAATGTGCAATTTTGTGAGGCTGTGACAGCCTGGCACTGAGTGGGTTGTAGGTGAAGTACACCTGCCCTGCCTTATGAAAGAGAGGACTAGCAAGGAAAATCCATCTGACATTGTGAGCAGCCAAATTAATAAAGAACAACCAGTTTTTCAGCTCAACAGAACTGTACTTCAGTAGCTATTTTTAAATATCTTCAAGTAATTTCATATATTTTTCCCACTTTCTACTTCTAGCATGTAAATAAGGAGAACCATAGAGTATTTGGATTCATAGCACAACTGAACTTTTCCATTTTTTTCCTTCCCCTCTTGTTTAGAAATGTTGCATTATGCACCGTTTGTACAATACCAGGATAAAGTCAGCTGCACAAATATGAATTTCTGGTTTGAGCATGAAAAACAAGGGAAAAAAAAAAAGTAACTTGATTGTGTAGTAAGACTGATTAGTGTGAGAAATGGTGCTTAAGGAGGCACAAGATATGTATATCACATCTAAGAATCTAATAGGGAAAATTTTTACTTTGTAAGATAGGCCTTAAAATATACATTTGTAAAAAAATAAGTGTAAAAGTTTGGGAGTAAATAGCATTTTCCCTGATCTGCATAAGTACTATTATACACATTAGTTCTGTGGAGACATAGTATAGTGATTAAGAAAAGTTTTGTTCACTATACACTCAGGTTCAAGTCCTAGCTCCACCTCATTCTTGTTCTGCTCCCAGGCAAACCTGAACCTCTCAAAGTCTGTGTGTCTTCATTTGTAAAATAGGGAAATAATCATATAAGTATCTCATAGAATGGCTGTGGGAACAAATGAAATAAACATATAGTACATGGTTCATAGTAAGCATACAGTGTGTTTGCTCTTAGTACTGCTTATAATTTGTTCAGTCACTCAGTCATGTCTGGCTCTTTGCGGCCCCATGGACTGCAGCATGCCAGGCTTCTCTGTCCTTCACCATCTCCTGGAGCTTGCTCAAACTCATATCCATTGAGTTGGTGATGCCGTCCAACCATCTTGTCCCCTGTCATCCCCTTCTCCTCCTGCCTTCCATCTTTCCCAGCATCAGAGTCTTTTCCAATGAGTTGGCTCTTTGCATCAGGTGACCAAATTATTGGAGCTTCAGCTTCAGTATCAGTCCTTCCGTGAATATTCAGGGTTGATTTCCTTTATGATGGACTGGATTGATTTCCTTGTAGTCCAAGGGACTCTCAAGAGTCTTCTCCAACACCACAGTCTGAAAGCATCAATAATAGTTTTGTTGCTTATAAGAAAGGAAAGGAAAGTTCAGTCATGTCCGACTCTTTGCAACCACATGGACTGTAGCCTACCAGGCTCCTCCGTCCATGGGATTCTCCAGGCAAGGGTACTGGAGTGGGTTGCCATTTCCTTCTGCAGGGGATCTTCCTGACCCAGGGATCGAACCCAGGTCTCCCACATTGCAGGCAGACGCTTTATTGTCTGAGCCACCAGGGAAGCATGCTTGTAAATAGTACTCAAAAATTGCTCCAAATTCCACAGTATTCCTCAACCCATTTGGCAGCAAGATCTGTACTTTTTTTTTTTTTTTTACTATGCAACAGTTGCATTACATCCTACTTAAATGTAAAAAGGTTTTGGTCTCATAGGCATTTCTGTCTACAGGTAACTTCCATGAGATTTTGACCATAAAACCTTTGTGACATCTTTTCTTACCAATAGAAAGTGGGTTTGCCAAGAACAAATGCAAATCCAGTTTCCTGAAATATGACAGTACTATAGGCATCCTGAAATGTCATTGAGATAAACTTGTAATGAACTTGAAATGATTTTCTAGTCCAGGAAAGTTCCTACTGTGTGCTCCTTTAATGCATTTGGAAGAGAGGGGAAAAGAGGGGGAGGAACAGAGGGAGGGAGGGAGGGAGGGAGGAAGGAAGAACCATAAGTAGGCAGAGAAATTTCATCAATAAATTAAGTACTAATTATAATACCTGGGGACCTTCTTGCTCAAATTGTTTCAAGGTTCTTCTCAATCTAGCTGCAGCCAAAGATCATCTTTATCCTTTATCCCTCCTCTTTCACCCACATTTGTAGGTGCATCCTTGTTTCATTGTTAAGCTAGAATTAACACACTGCCCCTCCGTCCTCACTCATTGGACAATTCCTTTTTTTTTTTTCTTACTTGAAAAGTTGCTCTGTATCTAATACTTAGCTAGGGAAATGCATCTATTTCTAATAGTCCTAAGCAAATGCCCCACCCCCTTAAGCAGAGTGAGATTTTCCACTCACTTACAGTATCTGCTTGTATTTAATGCTTTATATGTCCCTTCTCCCTAGTCCCTGGCCCCAGTAAGAAGGCAATTTTTTGCATATTATTCTCCAGCACAAAACAGTATACACAAAAGTGTTTGCTGACTTTTCAAACATTGAGGCATATTTGTATGGTATGTCTATGTGAATATATTTGTGTATGTTTGTATATTTTTAGTACATGGCATGGTTTCTAACAAGGTCAGAAGAATTCATACCTTGGTCTATGCATCAGTTCAGACACAAAGAATAGGATTGAAGACAGAGAAGTATGGTTGGTGAAGCATGATAACTCCAACATGCTTTGCCCATCTTCAAAAAGAAATTCAACAGGATAAGTGCAATTAGGGATGTGGTATTTCACCTGTGGAGGCCCAGCTGGCTATGGCTCATGTGAACCTGCTTTCAGCACTTGAAAGTGAAAATCATTTTGATCAAAGTCCCAGGTTAGATTGCACACTGGAAATTGATTCATCTGTGTTATATCATAGACTGAGAAATACTTTGGCAGTTTCTACCTGAGAAAAACCAACTTGGAAATCATATAAGGCTTGTCACTCCAGGAGACTAGATATATGAAAGGAGTTTCATGTGGAAAATTGGAAAGTACTATACTAAACTGAACTATTGCCAAGATTATTAATGCATCACTTTGATGAGCCAAGAATTTCCATTTTTCCCTGTTGGGGGGGTGTCTTAGATCATCTGAGGTAGAGAGAGGACATAGCTTTTTATTTTAAGAATAAAGAATTTCAACTTGAAGAAAAGAGTTGCAGCTAGGTTTTGACAGAGGCTGTTGGGAAGTGGAGGCAAACATGATGTTTTATAAATGTTGGTATTACGATCAAATCACTTTTGGAAGGTGCCTTCTGATCATCTAATTAGTATAATGTCAGCTGGGCTTGAGAATCATTTCTTTTTTATAAACCATCTGTTTTGTCATAAAAGTTTCTTTATAAGCCACATGCAGGCAGAGTGTTTGTTCTTTTTCCCAACATTATCTTCTGTTTGTTTCTACATCCTGTGTCCTGAAATATAGTATTAACCTGTCTAGGAAGGGCGTAGGGAGTGGGACAGAATAAATAAAGAAATATACAGCAAATAAAAAAAATCAATCAGTTGAAGATATACTGTAGAATCAGTGATTCACGGACATTGAAGAACACATCATCTCCAGCCACTCTCTTGAAAAAGCAATTCTGTTTCCAAAATAGTGAGCTTTAGGTCACATTGACTTTGGAGCTTCAATTTCCCTTTATAAAAATGGGAGATTTTTGTTGTGAGTTAATTATTTAGTGAAAATATAAAAGGACAGTACAGGAGAAACTACATGTTATAATAAATGACATATTAAGGATAATTTTATAAACTCTAAAATCAAAAGAAATGAGAGTAGTAACAGTTAGATACATTTTAATCATTGCAGTAAACAATTATTAGCCACTAGAAAGCAGGTTAGTGTTAGTCATTTAATGATAATTCTCTAACATTAGTGATTTGCCAAATTCCTCTTCCCTAGTAGGTCCTTCCTGCATATCTATAAGTGTAGTTGGTCTTTTGCAAGCTACTAAGGTTGATGACTATAAAATACCTATTCAGGATTCTTTTTTTCCTTTACCATAGACTTTAACCTATATTCATAGCATAAATCTGTCACACTCCTACATTCAATTTGATCAGAATTACATGGTGTACTTGAGTCTTTTGAGATGCCTGGATCTCAAAGAATCTGGCTACATAGTCATAGGTCAAAATCAAACAGAAGATCAAAAGCATTGATATTAGTTTTGGAATGTATAGATAGAGTCCTGTGAAAGCAAGGAGACCATTGAATGCTCTTAAACATTTCAATAGACTATGTGGATGATGAACATTTTCAAAAGCATGCAACTCACATAAGGAAAATATAGCATTTTCTTCATTGGAAAAAATTTTAATTGTAATAGTAGATGGGGAAACAATGGAAACAGTGAGACTATTTTTTTTGGCTCCAGAATCATTGCAGATGATGACTACAGCCATGAAATTAAAAGATGCTTGCTCCTTGGAAGAAAAGCTATGACCAACCTAGACAGCATATTAAAAAGCAGAGACATTACCAATAAAGTTCCATCTAGTCAAAGCTAGGGTTTCTCCAGTAGTCATGTAAGGATGTGAGAGTTGGACTGTAAAGAAATCTGAGCACCAAAGAATTGATGCTTTTGAACTGTGCTGTTGGAGAAGACTCTTGAGAGTCCCTTGGACTGCCAGGAGATCCAACCAATCCATCCTAAAGGAAATCAGTTCTGAATATTCATTGGAAGCACTGATGTTGAAGCTGAAACTCCAATACTTTGGCCACCTGATGCGAAGAACTGACTCATTGGAAAAACCGTGATGCTGGGAAAGATTGAAGGCAGGAGGAGAAGGGGACAACAGAGGATGAGATGGTTGGATGGCATCACCAACTCAATGGACATGAGCTTGAGTAAACTCCCAGAGTTGGTGATGGACGGGGAAGCCTGCCGTGCTGCAGTCCATGGGGTTGCAAAGAGTCAGACATGACTGAGCAACTGAACTGAACTGAGTAGCAGTGTTAATGTTATTAATTTATATTTGTACAGCACTTTATGCTATTCTAAGTGCTTTAAAGCAGATTATCTTACAACAATGTTTAGTTTCACTCATATCATGTTAATTTTCAGATATTAAGCTTGAAAACCATGGCAGAAAACAACTCAAGATTCATATTGGCTTAACATTTTGAGTGCCTATTCAGTACAGAACTTTCTCATTCTCTTTAGCATGTAATATTCCGGCCTACTGCGATATGTTAGTGTCTTCACTTATAAACATAGTGAGGTGAGGCTAAGAAACTTGGCCAGTCTCACAGAAACATTAGTGATAGAGCTCGGATTTGAGCCAAGGCTTCTGACCTCTTGACCAGCATGGTTGCTGGCCATGCATACAGCCCGAATTACTCTGTGAGACTGATTCTGACTGAGAGGGGAGAGAGGGGGAATGAAACTGGCCATAGGACAAAAAACATGCTGTGTTAAAGAGAAAGTCACCCTACAGGTCGTGATGTACTTCATGTGGTAAAAGTGAATAAATACTAAGCAAATTGTGCCATGGATTTCCATAGTTCCTCTGTTCACATGCTGACCATAACAATTGAATTGTCTTCGTGAAAACAGGTCAGATGGAGACAATCAATTGTCTGAAAATGTGGACAAAAAAATTATTTGAAAGCAGTCTCTGAAAACAAATTATTTTCAAGTTTTGTCTATTATTTCAGAGTCCAGAGAACTGATTTTGGAATTAAGGGCAAAAATAGCGTCCACAGAATTTTATACTTTCCTAAGATATAGTACTTTCCACTCAACTAGTGATGCAAATACACATGAAATCATTCATTTTAGGAATACCGAACCACCCCTCCAGCGCTGTGTGCTGTATGATTGAAAAACAAGACTTGAGAAAATGAGGAGTTATAGCGAGGAGTGTGATGAGGCAGATGTCGTGAGAACTGAAAGGAAGCAGATAGGATCCCAGAACCATAGGGCTCCTGAGAGTTCCAGTGTAGCATGAGGCATTCAGAGTATCCTGAAGCAGCAAATTCCAGCCAACACAGATGTTTTGCTTATTCATCTCTGACTCAAACACAGATAGAATCCATGGCTCTCTTGATGATCCCTTTAGTGATCAGGGTGTACTAAGCTAGGTATCTTTTGCCAGAGTGAATCTTCTGGGTAAATAAGGAGAGATATAAACTTTGTATCAGATGTAGGTATATGTGGTAAACATATTTTGAATGTAGCCAAATTCTTAGATTGTAATAACCGACATAGTATTAAGAACAATGGTATATGTATAATAATGATGTGTTCAGGTTCCACTCCATTTCTATTGCTGAGACTTGTTGATTTTTCTTATAATTTTACTTTCTTTTCTCTGTTTATTTCTTTACAGGCATCTGAGTGAGTAGAAAGTATATACAGAAATTTAACATGTTATGAAGCCTAGAAAATTTCTAGTTAAGTGTTTTCTAAACTGTATTTTATAATAAATTAGTTGCACAAAATATGTTTAAAGGGGGATTTCATGGTTATGTAAGCTCGGAAAAATACGGCATTTCATATTTCTTCTTAAAAATTCACAGTATACATTGGCAGAGTAAGACCCTGAGACATTTTACAATTGAAGATGGCTGCTTCAATTTGTCTGACTCAGTTTTTCCCCCCAAATTTATACTCATTGACCCTAACTTATGTGATATTAACACCGATACAAATCAAGAAACTAGTATTCTCTAAATTACTCTTAGGGGAAAAAAAGTTTCTTGTAACCCTTGATTCACTGGAGAAATAATGGCAGAACTAATGACAAGCATTGGTAAACGTGTGTTTTGGGTACTGTAAGTCTTATTAATGAAGTACCATGTGACCCTTTTATGGGTCAGATTTTACTTCTTCAGTGTGCAGTTCTAAAGGGTTTTTATCATTCATTTCATATCAAGAGATTTGCTCTAGAATGTTGCTTATGAAATCCCTAAGTTCCCTGGCTAAGGCAATCGGCCCAGCTACTTAAGCAAGGAAGTTCTCTCTGAACAATGTCTAATTGTTCAGGTGAAAAATACAGTTATCACACTGAGTCCTCATATGGGAACTAAAACTGTGGGAGACCTTTTTTTTTCTTTAACTCTGAATGTCAGACTTCTGTTTAGGCTTCCAACAGCCTATTAATCAATACACAGTGACTATTCACTTGCCACCATCAATGAGGGAA
The DNA here is from genome assembly GCF_002263795.3 of Bos taurus. Lineage (NCBI taxonomy): Eukaryota > Metazoa > Chordata > Mammalia > Artiodactyla > Bovidae > Bos > Bos taurus. The sequence goes on from NC_037355.1 coordinate 37,790,454, forward strand.
GCATATCTGTCTTAATACCAAGCAAATTGTCTTTTAAAAATTGTTTTAAATCTGTGATTTATATGTCACATGCCACTAACTGAACCCCAGAACTATTTTTAATTGAAGAATAATTGCTTTACAACCTGGTGTTGGCTTCTGCCACACAACAATGTGAATCAGCCGTAAGTATACATAAATCCCGGAGAAGGCAATGGCACCCCACTCCAATACTCTTGCCTGGAGAATCCCATGGATGGAGGAGTCTGGTAGGCTGCGGCCATGGGGTCGCTAAGAGTCGGACACGACTGAGCAACTTCACTTTCACTTTTCACTTTCATGCATTGGAGAAGGAAATGGCAACCCACTCCAGTGTTCTTGCCTGGAGAATCCCAGGGACCGGGGAGCCTGGTGGGCTGGCGTCTATGGGGTTGCACAGAGTCGGACACGACTGAAGTGACTTAGCAGTAGCAGCAGCATACATAAATCCCCTCTCTCTCTAATCTCCTTCACCCGCAGCCTACCCCTCTAGGTCATCATAGAGCCCCAGGCTGAGCTCCCTGTGTTATTCAGGGAGCTGAATGTTATTTACACATGGTGTTATTTACACATGGCGGTGTATATATGTCAGTGCTATTCTCTCAATTGGTCTCACTTTCTCCTTCCCCCACTGTGTCCACAAGTCTGTTCCTTACATCTGCATCTCTATTCCTATCCTGCAGCTAGGTTCAGCAGTAGCATTTTTTCTAGATTCCATATGTATGTGTTAATATACAATATTTGCTTTTTTCTTTCTGACTTACTTCCCTCTGTGTAACAGGCTCTAGGTTCATCTGCCTTAGTTCAACTGACTCAAATTTACTGATACAAAATCCAAAGAATCTTTTCCCCACCTTTGCATAATTGAGTTTTCCAACTGAATGTGGTATTTCAAAAAAAAAAAAAACCCTGTGAAATGTCAACTTTTATCCTTTGATCCTTCTTTTCAGATTCTGTTGCTGAGAATATGTTTGAAAGTCGTCATGTTAGCTCTTCCTTTTACATTGTTTTCATGCCATCCCCAATATTCCCTGCACACACACACACACACACACACACACACACACCATTCAGGCCTTAACACAATCACTAATATAAACGTGATGAAGGACACGTGCAAGGCCAAAGTCTGCAGCATGCTGCTCAAGGCTTCCGTCCGACTTGATAAATTAACGCTTTTGAGGGACAGTTGATGGTTATGTTAAGTATAAATCTATAAACCAGACTTCATCACACCCCATTATCTTGTCCACAAGGATATCATATGTTCTGCTAAAATCCAAGAAACGCTCTATGTCATTCTTCTAGTTTGTTAGTCTAACAAAGATAGAAAAGGAGAAAGGTGTTTTGGTATGGCTAGTCCTATTGATCCAAGCCATGAGAGAACTTTGTAAAAATTACAGTTTTATATTTATATATTTCTCCTTGTACATTATTCGGTACAAGTCTGTCTTCATCTCTTCAAAATACGAATCAACACTCCCCTCCAGTCTATTGGCAGCTCGCTCATCTTCCAAGGTTTTGCAAATGTTACTTAACAATTATTCTCAGTGGTGCTTACAGCTTAGCTTGTTCATGTGTAAAGGATCATTCATCCAAATATTTTAAAAATATTGATATTTTAGGCTTGAATCAACTCATAATTAAAATACATAGTTGCTCAAATTTTTCTTTATAAACTAATATGCTCACAATATTCTATCAAGGACACATCTATCTTGCCCTATCCCATCCAAATCACTGAATGATAGAATAACACAAAAATAAGAATAAATTTATAATAGTACTCACAAATAAGTATGGGTGGCCATCCTTGGATTGAAAATCTTGAAAATCAAATGCATATTGAAATAGTTTGGTGGAGAAACAAGAGTGGAAGAAACCATAATTCATATTAAGTAGAAAACCGTAGTAAAGGGAAAGGCAGATTCTGTGATGTTTGAATTTCATGATCAATAATACATGATAAGCCCTCTGGGACAGTGCTTCTGACACCTCTATGTGCATCTGCCTTGGCTAGAGAACTTGTTCAAATGCAGAGTCTGATTAGAAGGTCTGGAGCTATGGCCAGGAGTCTGCATGTCATTCCAGACAGTGCTGAGTCTGCTGGTTCTCAGGCTTTGTTGTGAGTAGTGGGGGTCTTGATTAGAGGCTCTCTGGAGTATCCAGCAGTCTGTTTTAGCAAGTCCTCCAGAGGATGCTGATAGAGGCTCAAATGTGAGACCCGCTATTAATTAAGTGAATGGATATCTTTAGTTCGGCTGAACTGTGCTCTGCCTTTACCATTACTTCTGTTCCTCCTCTATTCCAAGCTGCAAGCTCTATAAGTGTGTTTTCCAGAGATTAAAATCGTACTAACTCTACTCTCAAAAAGAATTTATCAGTTTGCTGAGAATGGCTTGCAGTGTTAATTTGAAGTAGAACAAAGCAAACTCAAAAATGGAAACAGTGACAGACTTTATTTTCTTGGGATCCAAAATCATTGCAGATGGTGACTGCAGCCATGAAATTAAAAGATTCTTTGCTTCTTGGAAGGAAAGCTATGATGAACCTAGACAGCATATTAAAAAGCAGAGACATCACTTTGCAGACAAAGGTCCCTATATCAAAGTTATTGTTTTCCTAGTAGTCATGTATGAATGTGAGAGTTGGACCATAAATAATGCTGAGTGCTTAAGAATTGATGCTTTTGAACTGTGGTACTGAAGAAGACTCTTAAGAGTCTCATAGACTGTAAGGAGATCAAAGCAGTCAATCCTAAAGGAAGTCAACCCTGAATATTCATTGGAAGAACTGATGCTGAAGCTGAAGCTCTAATACTTTGGCCACTTGTTGCAAAGAGCTGACTCATTGGAAAAGACCCTAATGCTAGAAAGATTGAGGACAAGAAGAGAAGGGGGTGACTGAGGCTGAGATGGTTGGATGGCATCACTGACTCAATGGACGTGAGTTTGAGCAAACTCTGGGAGATTGTGAAGGACAGGGAAGCCTGGCATGGTGCACTCCACAGGGTTGCAGAGAGTTGGACACGACTGAGTGAATGAACAACAACAGCAACAAAGCAAACTCTCAGATAACTCTGATCTCTACCACCTACATGAAAGGAGAGGAAAGAAAAATTGGTTCAAGTGACCCACCCAAAGTTGAAGAATTTCTTACTTTAGCGTATGCATAACAGTGTGAAATCCCACTCATTTTTCCTAGAGTCAACCTCCCAGTTGACACTCAAACCACCACTTACACAGAGTTTATGCTAGTTTTGCTCTTAATGTTTTTAGGGACCAGCCAAGGACAACCCCAGAAGCCAACCATTTGTAAAAAAATTTGAATGGTGACTGCAGCCATGAAATTAAAAGACGCTTACTCCTTGGAAGGAAAGTTACGACCAACCTAGATGGCATATTCAAAAGCAGAATTCAAAAGCATTACTTTGCCAACAAAGGTCCGTCTAGTCAAGGCTATGGTTTTTCCAGTAGTCAAGTATGGATGTGAGAGTTGGATTGTAAAGAAAGCTGGGCACCAAAGAATTGATGCTTTTGAACTGTGGTGTTGGAGAAGACTCTTGAGAGTCTCTTGGACTGCAAGGAGACCCAACCAATCCATCCTAAAGTAAATCAGTCCTGGGTGTTCTTTGGAAGGAATGATGCTAAAGCTGAAACTCCAGTACTTTGGCCACCTCATGTGAAGAGTTGACTCATTGGAAAAGAGTCTGATGCTGGGAGGGATTGGGGGCAGGAGGAGAAGGGGACGACAGAGGATGAGATGGCTGGATGGCATCACTGACTCGATGGACGTGAGTCTGAGTGAACTCCGGGAGTTGGTGATGAACAGGGAGGCCTGGCGTGCTGTGATTCATGGGGTCATGAAGAGTCGGACATGACTGAGTGACTGAACTGAATTGAACTGATTCAAGCAATGGCACCCCACTCCAGTACTCTTGCCTGGAAAATCCCATGGACAGAGGAGCCTGGTGGGCTGCAGTCCATGGGGTCGCTAAGAGTCGGACACGACTGAACAACTTCACTTTCACTTTTCACTTTCTTGCATTGGAGAAGGAGATGGCAACCCACTCCAGTGTTCTTGCCTGGAGATTTCCAGGGATGGGGGAGCCTAATGGGCTGCCGTCTATGGGGTCACACAGAGTCAGACACAACTGAAGCGATTTAGCAGCAGCAGCAGCAGCATTCAAGCTAAAAGCTATTAAGTAACATGTTTACCCTCCTACCTTGTTAATGATCTGGAAGGTCAGGTTCATATTTACAATTTGAGATCTTTCAGAGTTCTACATGTGAATGTGGAGTTACGGGACAGCTTGTACCCAGCCCCCAAGCCCACCACTTCGACCCTGGACGATGGCCCACTCCCTTTATATATTTTTTTTGTCTGCACCTTTTGTTAATCTCAACCTCTTGCATGTAGGCATATCTTAGGGATTTGAGACAATCTCCACAGCTATGATACCTAATCAGAGTACAAAGTTAAATGCTGCCAGTGACTGGTAAAGGCAACAGAAAGCTTGCCTCCCCAAAGTGAAAAATGAAAATCTTATAGGATATGTAAAATTTGATAGTCTAGTGAGCATTTGGAGATTTGAAATCATTTTATACGTTTCCATTCTCTTCTCAATTATGCCTCCAGAATAGAGTAATTCTTTATAAATATCAACAATTCTTGCTTTAGAAATCATTGTATTAAAAAACTAGATAGACAAAGCTAAATCCTCTTGAACATTTTCTTCCTTCACTGTATAAATCACTTTCCTTCATTGTGAATCTTTATCCTGAACAAGACTTTATTTACATTTTTGCCCCAATGCAGGGCTGGTGCTCTGCTGATAGGCGCCATACAAAGTTAGCTTTCTTTATATTTTTCCATACAACAGCATGGTTTATAAATCTAACAATGTATATATGATATGTGTATATACAGTTCATTTAATCCTGAATATTTTATTCAGAACACCCAATCTAAAGAAAGTATACCTTTGAAATGCTAAGATATATAGCCTATTTTAGAAATCATAAACTGAATGGCACCCATCACAGTTCCATCATAGAATTATTTGCATATTAACTGCAGGACTTCCTAGGTGGCGCTAGCAGTAAAGAATCTGCCTGCCAGTGCCAGAGACACAAGAGATATGGGTTTGATCCCTGGCTCAGGAAGATAACATGAAGTAGGAAATGGCACCCTACTCCAGTGTTCTTGCCTGGGAAATTCATCAGCAGGGGAATCCAGTGAACAACAGTCTATGGGGCCACAAAGAGGTGGACAGCACTGAGCAACTGAGCACATGTACATACACATACACACACACACACACACACACACACACACACACACATTAACTAGAGGTGGTTGTTGTTGTTGTTTTTAATTGAGAAACAGAAACAATTGAGAACTTTTTAAAAATTACCCTTTTGTTTCATTCTTTCTCAAAGTAGCCATCATGATCAATTAAGGATTTCATATTCTATGAATTTTTTTCTTAATCAATCTCTGATTGGCCTTGAGATTTTTCTCCTAATCCTTGATATTCTTCAATTTTACTGTACTATAGCTCAGATTGGTTTATTTGAGAAGTTATATGTTTTGATATTTTTAGCATGTTGTTTGATTAGAGAACAGTTACCTTTTTTTCAGTCTTGAAAATCTCTCAGCTAGTATTTTTTCAAATATTTCTTTTCTGTAACTTCCTCCACTTTCCCCCTGGGTTTACTGTTGAGCATGTGCCCCAGCCTCTCCGTCTGTCCTACATGTTTTATACAATTTATCCCTTTGTCCCTCTGGGCTTTTTTCTGGGTGAGTTTCCCAGGACCATCTCTCAATTCACTAACTTGTGTTTTAATTATATCCAGTTATGTTTGCCCTTTCTAACTTATATTTAAATACTGTTATATTTTCCCAATGATTTCTAATTAATCCTCTTCATAAGACATAAGATTTCGGGGGGTTTTTAGGGGGTGCTTTTGTTTTGTGCTTATTTTTTTAATTTGAGTTAATATTTTGTCTCATTGAACATTTTAAACATCTTGCCAAATGTTTGTTGGTTCCATAAAATTCATTTTTTCTGGAATTAATTTTACTGACTGTCTTTTATAAGATTCAATTTTTATGTTTTTAATATTTTCTTTGATTCTCCTTCTGATGAGAGAATTGCATATAGCTTTTTCCTTTTGTTCTCTCTCTCTTCCTGCCTTCGTTCCCTCCTCCCCTTGCTTACTCTCCTTATGCTATCCATCTCTGTCATGCTCTTGCCTATTACCTCTGATTGACCCTGGATTCAGAAAATCCAGAACTGGATTAATAAGGTTGTGATATTGGGGCTAAGTAGATTCAGTCCCCAGAGAAGGCAATGGCATCCCACTCCAGTATTCTTGCCTGGAAAATCCCATGGATGAAGGAGCCTGGTGGGATGCAGTCCATGGAGTCCCGAACAGTAGGACATGACTGAGCGACTTCACTTTCACTTTTCACTTTCATGCACTGGAGAAGGCAATGGCAACCCACTCCAGTGTTCTTGCCTGGAGAATCCCAGGGATGGCAGAGCCTGGTGGGCTGCCCTCTACAGGGTCACACAGAGTCGAACTCGACTGAAGTGACTTGGCAGCAGCAGCAGCAGCAGATTCAGTCCCCAAACCAGCATAAATCTGTAATCAGCTCCTGAGTTCCATGTCTATGTTCTTTATTCGCCCTAGGCCTTTTTATTCCTTAGAACAATATTGTCCACTAACAGGTAGACGCTAACTACTTGTGGCTATTTAATTTCCAACCAGCTAAATTAAATGATATTTAAAATGCAGTTTCCCAATAACACTGGCCATTGTGTCTAATGGATGCTTTAATGGGCAGCTCTTCCCATCATCACAGACAGACAGTTCTATAGTATGGTGCTACTCTAGGATTATAATCTCAGGCTTTTTTTTTTTTTTTTTCTTTCTCAGCAGCAGTTTTTTAAGCTGCTTCTCTTTGGAGGGGTGCTATCCATATATTATGGTCCCCAAGTATCAAGCAAGGAGCCTGAATCTTTCCCTCTGTTCTGTGAAGTCACTTTTAGCCCTTTTTCCTGAAGGAGGTGAAGTCTAGACTTACAGAACCTGCACTTGGATCCTGAACCTCTCAAGTCCATGGTTGCAGAACCATTCATGAATGTCTCTTCCTTTTCTGATATTCAGATTAGAAACTGCTTTTATATTTTTATTTTTTTATTGTAACCACCGTGTATAATTACTTTAAGCAGAGGAATTTTTGAAACAAGAACTCTATGCATCTTGACCTAAAAAGAGTTCTTTCACTTTTACAGTAGGCTTCTGTTCCATTATAATTTGGAACAATCTATCTTTATTTATACATATCCATTTGATGGCCATTTTGACTGCTTCTAATTATCACAATTAAAATAAATGCTGCCATTAACATCCTTGAATATTATCTTCTGCATAAGTATGAGAATTCCTTTGTGGGCTTATAACAAGCAAAAACATGGAACCTCTGGGTCATAGGAAGCATGAATACTTAATTTTATTTTATATTGTTCTGCAAAAGTGTTGCAAGAGTTTAGACACTATTCCCCATAATCCACTAACAATTTAGAATTAAAGAGGAAGAATGTTGGAGCCATTCAAGGATACAACACCCCTGACTATGATTGTTTCTCTCAAATGAGAAAACTTACATAAAGACATCAAACTGTTCTCACCGTGCATTGGGCATGAAAATTGCTAAGCATATCCAAAAGGATTCTAGCGCATATAATTTATCGAGTCCATACTAGGGGCCTGGTGTTTTTCGTGTGTGTGTGTGTGTGTGTGTGTGTGTGCACGCTTGCACTCTTCTCAGTTGTGTCTGCCTATTTGTAACCCCATGGACTGTAGCCCACCAGGCTCCTCTGTCCATGAGATTTTCCAGGCAAGAATACTGGAGTGTGTTGCTATTTCCTACTCTTGGGGATTTTTCTGACCCAGTGATCAAACCCATGTCTTTGAGTCTCCTGCATTGTCAGGCGGATTCTTTCCCACTGTGCCCCTTGTTTTACATGAAGCATCACTGAAGGACTAGGGACCAGTATGGAGTTCCCTGTAAAATTAAAAAAATAAAAATTAATTGTATTTTAAGACTGGCTAGTGTTAAAGCTGAGTCTTTACACCAGACCGACTCAAGTGGATATGGCTACACTAAGGTTTGTCATGGTTTAGATTTGTTTAGTATTCTATCTCTTGATTCTTACCTCTGAAAAACAGTAGGCATTTCAAGTTGCACTTTTTTTTTCCTGAAAATGAAAACGGAAGGCTCCTCTGACAAAGTGAACTTTCCTTCCCACACTAAGATGCCCGCTGTGAGCAGCTGCCCAACCAACTCCATTTCAGGGACAAAAAAAGCATATTGTGGAGGTTACCATGCCTTATGTTTCTTTAGTAATTATTTTTCTTTGCATTTATGCCTTATGTTTCTTTATTAATTATTTTTCTTTGCATTTATGTTTATTCTTCCTAAGTGCCCAAAATATTTCTTCTTCTAATTTACATCAATTCTTTGTCTCATGTAAAACATGCCTTACACTTTTCAGTTTAACTAGGATTACCTTTGATTATCCCTGGGTATGGACTATATCATGCTCTAATTAAAAGATTAGGGTTTCACACAAGGTCAGAAAATAACCCAGTATAAACAGGAAGTGATGTCATTTGTAGATAGTCTAATAGGAAGAGCATCATACTATGTCTGAGAAGGGTTTTTAAGTTATCAGTGTATACAGTTGTTATTTACTAGCTCTTAAGTGCAGGTATTTATTTATTTTCAGTGTTTATTTGGCTGCACCGGGTCTTAGTTGTGACGTGTGGGATCAAGTTCCCTGATCAGGGATGGACCCGAGCTCCCTGTATTGGGTGCCCAGAGTCTTAGCCACTGTACCATCAGGGAAGTCCCTAGCTCTTAAGTGTATTTAAATGATTCCTTTTCCTACCATTCAAATCAATGGCTCACTCTCATGACATTGAGACAAGTCCACATTTCTTGTTATTAACACTATGAATCATATTCTCTAGTATTTCCATGATATTCTTAAATGTCAAAATGAATAATAAGATGTAGCCCTTTTACTGTCAGTGCTTACCTTAGATTTTCTGAATACTAACTAGAATGGAGAAACTCATTCTGTAATTCCCTGCGGCAGCCTTACCACTATTTAGCTTCTCAATAATGAAACTACATTTTTTTATAAGAGTGAGAAAAAAGGACAGATTTAGAAGTTTAAAGACCTGAGTGTGAATCTTGACTTCTTCCAGTGGCATCCTTACAGGTTGTTATCCCATGTCTGCTTGTGAGTGATAGTGACAGAAAGTACATTACCTCCCAAAGTGCTGCACTGCGTCTTTGCTGCTTCTAGCTGTTATTTCCATATATGTGTATGAACATTTGAGCCTCAGTTTTTTCAACAGGTAAGTGGAAGTTAAGATGGAAGTGCCACAGGACAGAGGCTTAACACTAATATGTATTAAATGCGTATTTTGTTGTGATAGACATTCCAAATGTCCAGTTAATGGGAAATAGATGGGGAAACAGTGGAAACAGTGTCAGACTTTATTTTTCTGGGCTCCAAAATCACTACAGATGGTGACTGCAGCCATGAAATTAAAAGACACTTACTCCTTGGAAGGAAAAGACGCTTACTCCTTGGAAGGAAAGTTATGACCAACCTAGATAGCATGTTCAAAAGCAGAGACATGACTTTGCCAACAAAGGTTCGCCTAGTCAAGGCTATGGTTTTTCCTGTGGTCATGTATGGATGTGAGAGTTGGACTGTGAAGAAGGCTGAGCACTGAAGAATTGATGGTTTTGAACTGTGGTGTTGGAGAAGACTCTTGCGAGTCCCTTGGACTGAAAGGAGATCCAACCAGTCCATTCTGAAGGAGATCAGCCCTGGGATTTCTTTGGAAGGAATGATGCTAAAGCTGAAACTCCAGTACTTTGGCCACCTCATGCGAAGAGTTGATTCATTGGAAAAGACCCTGATGCTGGGAGGGATTGGGGGCAGGAGGAGAAGGGGACGGCAGAGGATGAGATGGCTGGATGGCATCACTGACTTGATGGACGTGAGTCTGAGTGAACTCCGGGAGTTGGTGATGGACAGGGAGGCCTGGCTTGCTGCGATTCATGGGGTCGCAAAGAGTTGGACACAACTGAGCGACTGATCTGATCTGATCTGATATTTAAAGAATTGTGTCAAATCTTTCATATAAAGGAGATTTGATGTCACTGGGAAGTTAAGATGGAAACAAACAAAATAGTGAACTTGAGATTAAGATGTAAACAAAAAAGTGAACTTGAGGTTGTTTTGGTGTAAATCTGTAAGTGTGTGCTAAGTCACTTCTGCTGTGGCTGATTATTTGAGGCCCTGTGGACTGTAGCCCACCAGGCTCCTCTGTATGTAGGATTCTCCAGGCAAGAATTTTGGAGTGGTTTGCCATGCCCTCCTCAGGGGATCTGCCCAACCCAGGAGTTGAATTCATGCCTCTTATGCCTTCTGCATTGGCAGGTAGTTCTTTGCAACTTGTGCCACCCGAGGAGTTCCCAAGGTATACGTGCAATTCTTTAGAGAAATAATACAAGAACCTGGAACAACTGCAGGAAAACCTCAAGGTGAATAGAGAACATTTTAGATAATTAGCATAAAAGTAAATGTGTGAATGGAATTAAGCATGTATATATTCTAAGAAGAAGCCTTCTCATCTCATAATTGTATAGCAGTGAGATAAAGTGACATATATAAAATTTTTTACAAAGAGCAACAAAGCTGGTGGGAATCAGCTTGTCTCTGGTTTCCACTGTGGATGGGGAACCGTGGCGACACAGTCTGGTGTTCTGCCAGGACCATTGTAGTCACCTCAAGCTGGGTTCCTTGCTTCCCACCCAGTAACATCCCACCCAATTATCAAACCACCACAGAAAAAATGCTAAATACACATATATCATAGCGTATAGACTTATGCTTTCACATGAAAGTCGTTGTTTGCACCCAAACCCTAGTATGTGCATGCATACACACACACACACACACACACACACACACGCACCCCTCCATATACCTTGGAATAAGACAGATGGAAACCTCAGAGAGAGAGAATCACTTATAGTCTTCTTCACAAAAGCACTGGTTTTGAGACTCAGAATATACCCGTTTCTAGGCGACTGGTCACCTCATAGAAGTCCTTTAAGAGAGGTGTAGACATAGAGGCCTAAATGTGTTTTGCTGATGATAACTAAAATTGAAGTCAGCTTCAGTGACACCTGATAAAATTAACTTCTCTTTGTCCAAATGAAATGGAAGGTTATTAATTTCATGAAAGTCACTTACAATTATTGAGGAAAGCTATTAAAAATAAATCACAGGTTCTGGATATTCCAGCACTTTATAGGAAGCAAATTAGTATGGAAGCTGATTACTACTGATTGCAAACGTGTTTATATTTAATTTAAAGGATCCATAGAGAACAACTAGTGGACTGGTCATTGAAATAACTTATTCTGTAACAGGAAATTTAAAAGGTATGTATGCTAGAATATAAATGCTCAAATTATGAAATTTTAAAGCAAATATCTTTTAAAACATTTGTATTGAGGAAAATGGTTTCTCTTTAATCAGTCAAAATAAATTTATGATCTGAAATCACATATTTTAAAATTTCAACTTTTTTTTTGCTAATTCTGTTATTGGTTAATGTGGGCTAAATTCAAGAACAAATCCTAGTCAAAATAAAGGGAAAAACATGGTACTTTAAAAATATAGAAATATATTGAAATTTAGTAAGTTTTGCATTTAGAAGTTGTTTGGTCTCTTTGACGCTTCATCCTAAACTATGAGCTTTGTCTTTGGTAACTAATTTCTCATATAGACAATAATTATGATTGATATACCATAAAAGCAAATGTTTTGGCATCAGCTGCTTCTTCAGTGTATGCATCCAATTTCACTGGTTTGTAGAAAAATATTGAATTATGCATAAGAGAAAAGTCTTAGATAGTCTCCAAACAGAGCATATTTTGAGTAATTTGAGTATGCAGGAACACTGAATTCTTCACCCAAGTGGTCCTCAGGCCTCTGAAGTAACATTCCGATTTTGTAGGGATTTGTTTAATAATCTTTCCTTATTGTGAGTCAACATGTTAGCCCCTTCCACTCCAACTCACTGGTAGGTTATTGTCTACATCAAAGCCTCCCAGAACAAGTGTGCTAAGTTGTCATCATCTATGTGATGACAGCATCATACTTTCCTCCCCTCAGAGAAGACTATCTCCAGTTGTGCCATTTAGCAACATGTTCTTCTAAATAATTTCCTTTCATCGTCCCTAATAAAGGGTGCTATTGCCAGTAAACCTATTGTGTGGCTCCTTTTTTTTTTTTTTGCCAGAAGCAGAGCAGTCTTCTTGATTCTGCTTATTTCTCTTTTACAGTACAATTTCTACTTCCTGTTCATAGCAAAAGTTACTATTGACACTAAGGGTTCTAATACCTGAGTTGACAGCTGTAGGCTCAGGAAAAGTAATTTATAAGCTGTCCAGTGTTCAGCAATGAAGAGTCCCTGGCAAAATGCCCTGGACACAAATCACAACTTCCAACCTTACTAGATTGTGACTTGATGAAATTACTTAATCATTCCAAACCTCTATTTTTCAACTTTAAAAGCCCCCCCCCAAAAAACAATACTGACATAACAATATTGGGTGGAATTTATAATTAGATACAGTGTCTAGTGTAGAATCTGAAAAACTGTAGGTACTTGGTAAATATGACTTCTCCCTCTTCTACATCAAATAATGTAGATTACTTCCAGGAGTCCCAGTCACTTCTTATTTACTTCTGACAAATGATTTTTTTTTAAGTGCTAATTATAAAATGGACTAATTATGGTGTAGCCTTGGGAAATTTTACAGTAGGTCATTAAAGTTGTAATTGTGATGCAACTACGTTTTAGATAGAGATCTGATAATAAATCCCCCAGAAACCTTTATATAATGTAGCTTTTTAATTTGAAGCCAAGGAACAGAATGAGAAAACTAGAGCTTTTCATCTTCAAAAGAGTTTATGAGTTTTAAGTAAATTAGTAGGCATAGCTCTCTCTTGTGCACCAGGACAGGGCGATTAGTCCTATTGGCAAAGCAGGAAATGAGTGCCCAGAGGGATAGATTATTCTACCCAAGGTCTGTGAACAGAGTGAGAACGTGAGGATTTGTGCCCGTGAATGTGCAGTAAAGTGCCCATGAGTGTGTGTGTTAGAGGTGGGTGTGTATTGGAAGGAGCTGGGAAGGTTCCTAATGAAAACTGATGCAAAGGCTTAATAGTATAGTTTTTACAAGCTTAGTAAGATTTCTATTGTCTAGAGTAATCGGGGATAAGGATATCTTGCTGCTGGTGTTAAATTGCATGGGTGTTTGTGTTATATAGATACAGATGTGTGGATATATACCTAATTCTGTGCTATATAGAGTTATTGTTTTTAGTCACTAAGTCGTATACGACTCTTTCATGACTCCATGGATTGTAGCCTGCCATGCTCCTCTATCTATGGAATTTCCCAGGCAAGAATACTGGAGTGGTTTTCCATTCCCTTCTCCAGGGAATCTTCTGGATCCAGGGATAGAACCTCTCTCTCCTGCTTTGACAGGTGGATTCTTTACCACCGAGCACTGAGCTACCAGGGAAGCCCTGCTTTGTAAAGTACATACCCTGTTTATAAACAAAATTCATCCCATCAGTTACCTGTTCACTTTACATCCACACTCTTCCCTTCTTTAGTTCTGTTCTCTATGTGTGCCTCAGAACCACATTTCTCAGGCTCTCTTGGCCAATGGCTTCTGAGTGGAGTTGGCCCATAGGAAGCACTGAATTGGAAAGCAGAGCTCTATTTCCTACTTTCCCCCCTCTCTCTCTGCTTTCTGTTCTGTCTGTTTCTGGGTTCATTTAGGGTTCCAAATCCTGATAGACCTACTGGATCTGTCTGTTTCCTGGACTCAGGCTTTGCCCCTTCAGTCTTGGGGTGAGAGTGATTTCATGTTGTTGTCAATCCTACGTGGCTCTGTTGTCCTTCCTTTAGCTTCTTACCTTTTCTTCACTTGTTCAATCAACTGTCTATTAAATCTTCTGGTTTCTAGTATTTCAAGACGTTTCTGTTTTTAGATATACCAACTTTTTCTTTTTCAATATATTTAATTTTGAATGAGCATATGCACTGAGAAATTAGACTGTTGATGGTATGTTATTGAGTCTAAAGTCATTAAATATCACTGCATTTTTCTTTTAGGCTTTTTCAAATTAATTAAATTATGCCATGATATAACTGTGGGCAAATCACTAAACTCTTAGTTTCACTTTTATCTTTATCTGTACAGTAAGTATAAATTGATAGGTCCTCTCTTCCTCAGTTAATGAAATGAAGCACTTTAAGTATATACAAAATGCAATCTGAACAGTCACAATAGTGTAGAGAAATCAATGTGACCTAGTATTGGTTTAACTTGTGAAATTCATGTTCTAACACATGCTTTCCATGTGTCCTAGGGCACAGAAGTTAATTTTTCTGAAACTTTGGTCTCCTTATCTAAGAAAATGTTCAATTCATCTCCTCTTTTATCAGTTTCATGAAGATTACTTTGTCTAACCTTTATAAATCTCTTAGCACTGTTCTTTCAGTAAAAGAGGTCTTCACGGAGCCTAGATTGCTCATCTATTATACGACAAGATGGAGAAGTGTTTTCTGATAGCACTTTCTCCTTGATTTACTCCTAGGTAAAACACACATGCATTGTGCTGTATTCAGTCACTAAGTTGTGTCCAACTATTTGCAACACCATGAACTGTGGCCCACCAGACTCCTTTGTCCATGGGATTCCCCAGGCAAGAATACTGGAGTGGGTTGCCATTTCCTTTTCCAAGGAATCTTCCTGACCCAGGGATTGAACTCATGTCTTCTCTATTGGCAGGCAGATTCTTTATCACTGAGCCACCAGGGAAGCCCCTTAAAACAGGAATAGCAAATACACACTCATAACTTGATTAACTGAATCTCTTTCTCTGCCTCTCTCTTTTTTTAGAAAATAATCATTATATTTTATTGATTTCAGGTCACTGCTCACCTACTGAGTTTCTATGGTAATTTACCAAACACTCCTGTGAAATTACATTCCTTTGAATTCTATATTGAATTTGCTGATTATGGATAGTTACTTAATTTTGGTTAACTTACCTGTACCAGATTGCATTTTCTTCTGTTTTAATTAAAGGTCAAGAATCTTATCATGTCACGGTTAGAGTTTCCATCATATGCCTTCTCTAGCTTACCCAGACTCACCCATGTTATTGTGTTATTTCCCCAGTTTCTATATGGCATTCAGGTTTAGAATAATACACGATCCGATCTTGTGCAAGCTAGGGACAGAGGTGTCACCACCTTCTTTCGACCTTGCTTGGTTACTAGAACTCTAGCCAGTTGAATTGTGATGATTGATCTCCAGCAAAACCTATACTTTTACTGGAGTGACTGAAAAGTTGGGCATCAGAGATAGCATATGGATTTAGGAATGTCATTGTTTGGGAAATAGATGGGGAAACAGTGGAAACAGTGTCAGACTTTATTTTTCTGGGCTCCAAAATCACTGCAGATGGTGACTGCAGCCATGAAATTAAAAGACTCTTACTCCTTGGAAGGAAAGTTATGACCAACTTAGATAGCATATTCAAAAGCAGAGACATGACTTTGCCAACAAAGGCCCGTCTAGTCAAGGCTATGGTTTTTCCAGTGGTCATGTATGGATGTGAGAGTTGGACTGTGAAGAAGGCTGAGCGCCGAAGAATTGATGCTTTTGAACTGTGGTGTTGGAGAAGACTCTTGAGAGTCCCTTGGACTGCAAGGAGATCCAACCAGTCCATTCTGAAGGAGAACAGCCCTGGGATTTCTTTGGAAGGAATGATGCTAAAGCTGAAACTCCAGTACTTTGGCCACCTCATGCGAAGAGTTGACTCTTTGAAAAAGACTCTGATGCTGGGAGGGATTGGGGGCAGGAGGAGAAGGGGACGACAGAGGATGAGATGGCTGGATGGCATCACTGACTCGATGAACATGAGTCTGAGTAAACTCCGGGAGTTGGTGATGGACAGGGAGGCCTGGCATGCTGCGATTCATGGGGTCGCAAAGAGTCAGACACGACTGAGCGACTGATCTGATCTTATCTGATCTGATTGTTTTTCAGTGAGAAATGTGAAATGGCAGAAAGAGCACCTGATTTACAAATAGAATCTGTATTCTAATCCTTATTCTATCAGTTATGATCTCTGATAGCTTAGGCAAGTCTCCCATCTTTGTTTTAAATTTTGTCCTCTGCAAAATGAAGTGGCTGGTTTCAAAGCTGTTAATATTTCATCTAACTCCACAGTTCTACAGTATCAAAAAAACATTTAGATTTGGTTCCAATCTCTACTTACATCTAGCTGAATTTTGATTATATATGTGTGTGTGTGTGTGTGTGTGTGTGTGTGTTTCTTACTAAGACTATATTTTTAGAGCAGTTTCAGGTTTACAGCAAAATGAACATACAGATATTCCCCATATACTCTCTGCCCCACACATGCATAGCTTCCCCTTTAACAATATCTCCACCAGAGCATTACGTTTGTTACAACTGAAGAACCTACATCGAGGCATCATAATTTTACAGAGCCCATAATTGACATTAAGGTTCACTTGGTGTTGTGTATTCTATGGTTTTGGGTAAATGTATAATGACATATGTCCATTATTATGGTATCACGCACAGTATTTTCACTGCCCTAAAAATTCTCTGTACTCTGCCTACCAATGTCTTAACCCTCACCCAACCCCTGGAAACCACTAATTTATTACAGTCTCCAAAGTATTTGCTTTTTCATAGTGTCATATAGTTAGAATCATAAATATGTAGCCTTTTCAGGTTGAATTTTTTTTCACTTAATAATATGCACTTAAATTTCCTTCATGTGCTATCATGGCTTGATAGCTCACTTCTTTGTTAGTACTTAATAATATTTGTCCGGATGTACCATAGTTAATTTATCCATTCACCTACTGAAGGACATCTTGGTTACCTCTGAGTTGTACAATTATGAATGAAACTGCTCTAAGCATCTGTGCACAGGTTGTTTGTGGACATACGTTTCAACTCCTTTGGGTGAATACCAAGGAACATGATTGCAGAATTGCATAGTAGGAGTAGGTTTAGTTTTGTAAGAAACTGCCAAGCTGTCCTCCAGAGTGGCTGAACTATTTTGCATTCCCACCAGCAGGGAATGAGAGTTTGTGCTGTTCCACATCCTGGTCAGCATTTGGTGTTGCCAGTGTTCTAAATTTGGGGCATTCTCATAGGTACACAGACATAGCTCATTATTTTCATTTGCATTTCCCTGATACTCTAAATGTGGAGCATTGTTTCATATGATTATTTTCCCTCTGTATATTTTCTTTGGTGACATATCTTTTAGGGTCTTGGCCTGTTTTTCAATTGAGTTGTTTGTTTTCCTATATAGAATTTTAAGCTTCCTTTGTATATTTTGGATAGCTCTTCTTTATCAGATGTGTCTTTTTTGAGCATTTCTCCCAGTCTTGCCTTCTCATCTTTACACATTGCCTTTCATGTTATATCTTTTTGTTTCTAAGATATACTATAGTATTGGAAAAATTCTTATTATTGAAAATCAAACAAAGATGTGATATAAGAACTGGGTCATGGGGCCAATGAAGCTAAGAACTGGAATTATTTTTTTAATTAAATAATTTGCTCTACTTCCATACTTAAATTTCTTCATCATGTAAGTATGCATGTGAATACACACACACACACACACACATAATAAACAAACAAAAAAAATGTAAGTGTGCTTATCATGAAAAGCCACCAGCCTTGGTCTTATCCTTTTGCACTAATTCCCCACTCTCATTTCACTAATATTGGGCATTTTCCTAGTTGTTAACTTTGTATCTCTAAATAAAATATTAAGCCACTATTTCTTTCTTTATCTATTTTAGTTATGATGCATTGACTTTCCATAATGATGGAAATTTAAGTCATTTACACAACCTGCCATTTCTTCCCACTCCACTCTCCCTGGTTGTCATTATTTGCAGTTCTCAAAGTTAGACTTAATGACACATTTCAGTAAGTAGAATAGTATGGTTAAGAAATGGGGCTTTTTTTGGGCAAAACTGAGGGGTTGGTCTAGTCACATATCTCCCTGGTTTCCTCCTAACAGATTTCCAGACTTACAGTAACGATTATATTTGACTGAGCATCCATTTAAACTTACAAGCCTGTGCCTTTTTTTGTTATTGTTCAAGGCAAGACCTCACTTTCATCTCAGTCTGAGTTGCATGAGGCTTTTAATATGAAATCACTTTCCATTCAGTCCAACGCTTCCTTGTTGCTGATGAATGTCATGCATAATGAAAGATTATATCCATTTATCCTCAGCAGTAAATCATTTATCACACAAGGGAGATATATTATTGTGAATTCTGATCAAAGCTGCCCACTTCCTTTAGCCAGCAGAAATGCTGCACCCTGTTAGTGGATTGCACAATATCCTGCGAGAAACAGGGAAAATTATGCTATTGAATGAGGGTTTGGCAAACCCTAGGGGTTTCTAAAATGTCTTTTTTTAAAAAAAAAAAATCATGTTTCATGTAGAATTTTCTATGATTCAGGCATGTGAACTGTACGAGTCCCTTTTTGGCTGTCTTCACTTAATTAAATCTGAAAGCTGTGGGACTTTTTGCAGCTTGCTCTGTGATGTCTGCAAACAGATTTGTGAATGACATTGTGTGGATATTTTGCCCCCTTTCTTAGGCAATAATTATTCCCACTTCTTTTTGAAGCATGCTGTGCATGGTTTTATCAGTTCATTTGCTAATGAGCTCCTTCTCTCCTTTATAATGCCAATCACAAAGATGCCTTTTAAATAAGATTAATCTCTCAGATTTATTTCCTTTTCACTTTTCCTTATCAAGCTGTGTACTGCTTTGCTTCAGGGAATCACCCACAGTATCCAGGCAAGAAACAAGGCTGGCCCGTTTGATCTCTTGTTGATATCATACTCACTCACTGCCTCCTTCTGAAAGCACTCAAATCCAGAAAGGACCTCATAGTCCTCCAGAGGAGTCTCTTCTTATGTTGTGTCTTTGATTGGAGGTATCATTGCCCTATGTTCCACATCTGTGTTCACTGCCTTTCAAATTCAACAGCATGTGAATGCCTCAGTATTAAAGTGATCCTAAGTAGAGTGAGTTGCAGAAATAAGGAGAAAGAATGGACCGTATTTATTCCTTTGGTCTTACCTGGGCTCCTGGCCAGGATGCTCTTACAATTTATTCAGAATTTATGCAAAGTGGTAGCTAGTGATCCACACAATTGAGTCACAAATCTGTACCTAACATCTACAAACAACGTTGCTTCATTTGATGTTCATCACATTCTGGAAGTAGCCTTTCAATGTTTTGACCATTGAAGAACTAGCAAATTAAGAAACTTAATGTGCCTCCTCCAGACTCTATGATTATCTTCCTTGCTTGGTGGATAAAATTAAATATAATATGCTCAGGCTCATTATATTTAAAACAAGAGATTGATAAATTTATCAGAACAAATTACAGTGATAGCAAAAATATTATACATTAACTTTAATCTAGGTGTTCCTGTTGATGGTTCTTTCTTCTTTGACTAATCAGAAGTTCATCTACCTGCAACTGCCCGGTCTAGAGAATAAATTTAGGACACCCAGTTAAATTGAAATGTCAAATAAATATAATCAATGCACTTTTAGTGTAAGTATGTCCCAAGTATTACACATGGAACACACTATTGCCAAAAAATGTTTATTTGAATATCAGATTTAACTGGATGTTGTATATTTTATCTGGAAACTCTAAACATGGGAGAATCCAAATTCTGGTCTTTGCTATGCTCTAGATATAAATTACCTAGCTTAGTAACTGTCATGGACTGAATTGTGTCTTCTGAAATCTCATTACATTCAAGCATTAAATTTCAGTGTACCTGGATCTGGAGAGTGGGTCTTTAGGAGGTAATTAAGATTAAATGCAACCATATACGTAGGGTCCTCTTCTGATAGGATTGGTGGCCTTAGAAGAAGAGGAGGAGAGAGATTGATGTGGGAGAACTATTGATAGGTCAATCTCTCCACTATGTGAGGTAGCAGAAGACAGCCATCTGCAACCCAAGAAAAGAGCCCTCACCAGACCCAGGCCTTGCTCGCATGTTTATCTTGGATCTCTAGGCTCCAGAACTGTGAGAAAATGATTTTCCATTGTTTAAACCACCTAGTCTATGATACTTGGTTATGGCAGCCCAAACAGGCTAATATAGTAAGTTTAGAATGTTTTATTCTGGCTCAGTTTTACATTTCTTGCTGAACTGTGACCTGATAAAGATGATTGCCACTTCTCTTCCATTGACTAGTCTGAACATGCGAGTCAATTACTCTTCCAATTTCAAGTGAGTAGAGAGAGACAAGTGAAGGAATCTGCTACTAGTTGAACCTTGAACATCAGAGAAAGTCTGTGATTGGCTAATCTCACTATGTTGGTGATGTCTTGAAAATGAAAGTATTAGCTGCTCAGTCTTGTCCGACTCTTGTGACCCCATGGACTACAGCCTGCCAGGCTCCTCTGTCCATGGAATTCTCCAGGCAAGAATATTGGAGTGGGTAGCCATTCCCTTCTCCAGGAGATCTTCCTGACCCAGGGATCGAACCCAGTTCTCCCACATTACAGGCAGATTCTTTACTGTCTGAGCCACCAGGCAAGCCCTGGTGATATCTTACATGAAAATTTTAAGAAGGAGGGATCATAGGGAGTATTCTATGTGCTAATTGTTCAGTCATTTCAACTCTTTATGACCCCGTGGATTATAGCCCTCCAGTCTCCTCTGTCCATGGGATTCTCCAGGTAAGAATACTGGAGTGGGTTGCCAGTTCCTTCTCCATGGGATCTTCCTGACCAAGTGATCAAACCCAGATCTTCCACATTGCAGGCAGATGCTTGACTATCTAAGCCACCTGGGAAAGCCCCATAGGGAGTAAATGTGACAGTAAATCCTGGTCTGTTGTTGGCTGAGAAATATCAAAGGCAGTCATGGGAACTTTGCATTAAGGAAGTGGGGGAAGAGAGCATGACTCTCCTCTGAATTTAATGTTAGAAAGTAAATTATTTGCCTAAATTTTCTTCTTATTAAGCATATTTATAAGGATGAGGGGCAATGTGGGTCCATGCAGTGTGTACAGAACACACACAGTTAATCAAGACTCATAACTCCACTTAGAGATGAGCCCCTGATGCCGTGCGGAGGTCTATCACCGACCTCTGTCACATCTCTCAGTGGCAGAAATGGGAGTCATTCTGCATCCATAGGACATTCCTTTCCACCACAGTAGGCTACGTCCCTTGAAATCTAGAATCTCACATTTGTCACAATAGATTTTGTGTATACAGGAAATTAATAGCATAGCATTTTGTTAATTTGAATTGATAAAGCAGAAATCCATCCATCTTCTGCTTGTCACTATTACCTCATAACCCTTTTGTTCTCGATAAAGGCGACTATTGCTGTACTACCTCTAATGTGATATTGAATTTGGGAAGTCTTCCTGCAAGAGGGCCAATAAATTACTTCTTAATTTACCTTCTTACCCTAAAAAGAGTCTTTTTTTTTTTTTTTAAGATGCAGTAAAGCCAAAGCTAAATTAGATAGAATGGCTTTATTTTGCCCACATGGCTGCTTTGGATAGTATCGCTATGTATTTTAATCTGTGTAGTACCTTCATGCCATCCTATGTATTTTTGTTAATGTGGTAGCAAAGGTAAGCTCTTGACCAAATAGGGGCAGAAATTTCTATAAAGGCCAAAAATTTATTCAAACTAACATGAGAACTCAAAAGTGTTCAAAAGTGAATGTGCCATATATGAGAGTAAGATGATAATGTAAACAGGTTCTGTCTCGCTGGTGCTAAAATTGACCAGTGAACTGTATGGGTGACCACTGGACCAGGTACCTAATATTTACACATGATTGAAAGGAACTTGCAGTTGAGAACACGCATGGTTTACACACACACACACACACACACACACACATATATATATACGTATATATATACATATACATATACATATATATATACATATATATACATATATATATACACACATATATATATATACATATATATATATATATATAATTTATCAGACTTGAAATCATTTTTTTTCCTTTTTGTCTTTAGGGCTCAAGTATTAACTGAGTGCAGCACACCTCGTAAATTTGAGCAGATGGTTTCAAACTTACTTCTGAAATCATATCAGTCTCATGAAGAAGTAATTTGCCTCTATCTACTTTATTATTTTCAATTTATTTATTTTAATTGGAGGCTAATTACAATATTGTAGTGGTTTTTGCCATACATTGACATGAATCAGCCATGGGTGTACATGTGGCCCCCATCCTGAACCCCCCTCCCACCTCCCTCCCCACCCCATCCCTCAGGGTGGTCCCAGTGCACTGGCTTTGAGTGCGCTGTTTCATGCGTTGAACTTGGACTGGTGATCTATTTCATGTATGGTAATATACATGTTTCAGTGCTATTCTCTCAAGTCTTCC
This sequence comes from Bos taurus, assembly GCF_002263795.3. Taxonomy (NCBI): domain Eukaryota; kingdom Metazoa; phylum Chordata; class Mammalia; order Artiodactyla; family Bovidae; genus Bos; species Bos taurus. Next base: position 37,813,164 of record NC_037355.1, read on the forward strand.
CACCCTCACCTTCTCCCATAGAGTCCAAAAGTCTGTTCTTTATATCTGTGTCTCTTTTGCTGTCTTGCATGTAGGGTCATCATTGCCATCTTTCTAAATTCCATATATATGTGTTAATACACTGTATTGGTGTTTTTCTTCCTGACTTACTTCATTCTGTATAATAGGCTCCATCCACTTTACAATACAAACTTGGTTAAAGGGAAATTAAAAAAAAAAAAATCCTTATATTTTCTGAAAATTGTAGGTATAATTTCATTAGCAAGAATAATCATAGTTGTAAGATAAGTAACATTATAAGCAAAAACTGCCTCAGCCATGGAATTTGTGATATGTTGATAACACTTCAGAAGATCTTCATGAGTTCAAAGACAGCTGTTGCTCTGCAGTGTAAAAGAATTCAAATCTAATCTTCCATTTATAGTTCAAAGGATTTTAGAAAGACAGTACCTACAGCTAAGCTATAGGTAAATTTAATTCCAATTTTGGTTAACTTAAATATCTTGCTGTCTTAATTAGTGTTCCTTTTAAATAAGACCACTTAATTAATTTCTAAATTCAGCTAAAGAAAGCTTACACCTTAATCAGTGTCACAGTATTCTTCATAGCAAAACCTAGATCTCAGCCTCAGCAGTGAGTGGCAGGGAAGGGAATGGGTTCTAACATCATAAGTAATTGTTGAGCCTATAGCTCTAGGCTGCAGATGCTTACCTCGAAAAGTTTCTAGTCTTTCCGGCACACATCTGCGTTCAGATAGAGACCTGGTTTGGGATTCTGACTTCAGGGCTCCTCATTTCTTCAGTGCTGGGCAGTTTAGTCACCTTGGTCAAACTGTATCCTCTGTGCTTTTGCCTTTTTTAAACTTAGAACAGTCTGCAATCAAGAAATGTCATTTTTTTTTTTTTTAAGAAATGTCAAGTGGTACTCCTATTACAGAGCTTTCCCATCCGTAGTTGGTGAATAGCTGTTAAATTAATCCAAGCTTAGGAAGTTTGCCTTTAAATCAGTAACCAGCCTCTGTGACATGGTTTGCTTAAGAACATTTTGAAATTGTCTAGTAATGTTTAAATCTAGGTCTTTATTTCTTATCATGAATCATGGCTTCTTTTCATGATATTTGGACCATATTTTTAAATACTAATCTTGGGAAAGACAGCTGAAGAACAATGGTTTATGTATCTATACAATTTCCATGAAGAATGCCAGAAAGTTCCACAGATCAAACAAGGACTTTAAAATCAAACCTAGTTGAGTTTGTTCAAAGACTTACTAGCTGTATGATTTTGAAACAAGAGGCTTAACCTTTGTGAACCTCTGTTTCTTCACTTGAATAGCTAGGATGATGATTCCAAATTCACAGAATTTTTTTAAAGTGAGTGCATTGAGTGCTTACCAAAACAACAAGTGTTATTTATTCCTAATAATAACACTAGGAGGGAGCTACTATTGTTATCTCCATGTTACAGATAGAAGGAAGAAGGTAGAGGAAGGCTAAGCAGCTAGGAAATAGCCAATCCCAGCTTTAAAAACCAGGATGTGCTCCAAACCACCCTGCACCTAATAGGTAAAGTTTAAATGCCTGATGATTTTTCCATTTTCCCAAACCAAGGACTGACTTTGAGGCTGAGGAGAATTGGCAGGAGATAAAGAAGAATACCTGGAGGCAGTGTTTGTTTTTTTTTTTTTAATCAAATCAGCATTTAATAGGCCCCTCCAAATTGGCAGACTTGTGTATCACTGACAAAGTGTCTCCTTTCCTGTAATATCAAAGAGTAATTGCCATTTTTGTCTATGAATGAAAGTTGCCACAGTCAGAAAGCAAACCATACAGTTCACCACCATTTCTCTTGTGAAGTTAATTGATTTCTGCTAGTTGAAATTTTATGTCTAAAATCAAGTTTCCAAGAAAGAAGCATGCATACTTTCTCTAAAATGCATGGAGAGACCAGATCCTATACCACGTTTGAAGCAAACATTTCTAACCTTCATGCATTTCTCTCTGTAAATTATGTAAAATGCATTTTTGCAAATATGTGCAGTAGAAGGTCTCTAGGCATATGTATGTAATATAATAACCACATGTGCTTGCTCATTTTTTTCCTTCCTGGTATCATTCCTAGGGTTTAAAGTGGGAACAGGATTATAGAAGCTTTGTGTAAAGTTCAGTTCAATTCAGTCAATCGGTCGTGTCTGACTTTTTGCAACCCCATGAACTGCAGCACGCCAGGCCTCCCTGTCCATTACCAACTCCCAGAGTTCACCCAAACTCTTGTCCATCAAGTCAGTGATGCAATCCAGCCATCTCATCCTGTCATCACCTTCTCCTCCTGCCTCCAATCCCTCCCAGCATCAGAGTCTTTTCCAATGAGTCAACTCTTCGCATGAGGTGGCCAAAGTACTGGAGTTTCAGCTTTAGCATCAGTCCTTCCAAACAACACCCAGGACTGATCTCCCTTAGAATGAACTGGTTGGATCTCCTTGCAGTCCAAGGGACTCTCAAGAATCTTCTCCAACACCACAGTTCAAAAGCATCAATTCTTCGGTGCTCAGCTTTCTTCACAGTCCAATTTTCACATCCATACATGACCACTAGAAACACCATAGCCTTGACTAGAAGGACCTTCATTGGCAAAGTAATGTCTCTGGTTTTGAATATGCTATCTAGGTTGGTCATAACTTTCCTTCCAAGGAGTAAGCGTCTTTTAATTTCATGGCTGCAATCACCATCTGTAGTGATTTTGGAGCCCCCCAAAATAAAGTCTGACACTGTTTCCACTGTTTCCCCATCTATTTCCCATGAAGTGATGGGACCAGATGCCATGATCTTCATTTTCTGAATGTTGAGCTTTAAGCCAACTTTTTCACTCTCCACTTTCACTTTCATCAAGAGGCTTTTAGTTCCTCTTCACTTTCTGCCATAAGGGTGGTGTCATCTGCATATCTGAGGTGATTGATATTTCTCCCGGCAATCTTGATTCCAGCTTGTGTTTCTTCCAGTCCAGCATTTCTCATGATGTACTCTGCAGAGAAATTAAATAGCAGGGCGACAATATACAGCCTTGACATACTCCTTTTCCTATTTGGAACCAGTGTGTTTTTCCATGTCCAGTTCTAAGTGCTGCTTTCTGACCTGCATACAGGTTTCTCAAGAGGCAGGTCAGGTGGTCTGGTATTCCCATCTCTTTCAGAATTTTCCACAGTTTATTGTCATCCACACAGTCAAAGTCTTTGGCATAGTCAATAAAGCAGAAATAGATGTTTTTCTGGAACTCTCTTGTTTTTCGATGATCTAGTGGATGTTGGCAACTTGATCTCTGGTTCTTCTGCCTTTTCTAAAACCAACTTGAACATCTGGAAGTTCACGGTTCATGTGTTGCTGAAGCCTGGATTGGAGAATTTTGAGCATTACTTTCCTAGCATGTGAGATGAGTGCAATTGTGCAGTAGTTTGAGCATTCTTTGGCATTGCCTTTCTTTGTGATTGGAATGAAAACTGACCTTTTCTAGTTTTTGTGTAAAGTACACCCATGCAAATACTAAACAGAGAACAGGCTATAAACTCAACAGCTAAACATTATGATATAGTTGAGGAAGATGTGATAGAAAGTTTTATGTTGGCTGAGCCATCCATGTAGATAACAGAGACTGGTAGTGAAGACAGGGTAGGAGTGGAGAAGAAGGATGTGAAGCAATGATTACATCTCCCATTGATGAGTCAATGACCAGGGAATCGAATCAGAGGATGGATAGTACCGTTCCCCAGTGGGACAGTTGTGTGTTGTTTTTGCTTTGCTTTGCTTTGCTCTCCTGACAGGAATAAGTGGGAGAAATGGAAGAATAATCTGGAAATGTAGGGAGGTTGTTGGTCACAAATGAGAGTTCTTTCATTTTCACTCGAAGTCATTATTATTATTAGTTCTAATTTAGTTACTATTCAGAAAAGGATTTCAAAGTAATAAACTGGAATGAGTATTGTAACAAAACAGATGGGCATGGTCTGAAGTTAGCCATGTGGGCTGATGGCCGTGGTAACCACTTTTTGCTGGCCAAAGAATGCCCATTTCTGTGGGAACATCAGCAGTTGAGCTAAACATTTAAAAAAATCTCTTTGGGGCGGGGGTTTCTGCACCCAGGTTGAGTGCTAGGTTCATTGCATCTGTTTTAACACCCAAGACAAATCAAGTATTTGCTTCTAGCTGACAAGTATGCATATTGTAATTTCTCATCTTTGTCAGTATTGTTCTCTTCTCCTTTGTCCAAGGATTGCCTTTTAAAGCTTTTCTCTAAAGCTGGGCTTTTCTTCAGGGACTGTGTATAAGAAGGAAATGAATAGAAGGGGTGGCTTGTTATTACAGATACAGCTGAACAAGTGGGAGGGGGATGAGTGCAAACTAGAAGGATGTATTGGGTAGAAAAGTGAGGTCTGCATTTGAAACCATACAACTGGCCCTATCACTGTAGAAAGTGAGGGGCCTGGCCCCGAAACTCACCAGGAGAGATACGTTGCTGACATTTTAAACTTGGCTCAGAATCTCCAATTTCTTTCCGTCACTTCATTGCCAGGAGCCAGTCTCCCCTATTCAGGGTTTTCATCATTGTTTAGTTGCTAAGTCTTGTCCAGCTCTTTTGTAACCCCATAGGCTGTAGCCTGCCAGGCTCCTCTGTTCATGGGATTTCCTAGGCGGGAATACTGGGGTGGATTGCCATTTCTTTTTCCAGGGGAGATTGAGTTTACACTGTGGTTGTTCTACTGACAGTAAGACTCCTCCCATTTTCTTTACACACCTGTTTATCAACTGTGGCTGTATTTCCTATTCTGAACCTACTCTTTGGACATCTGCTGCTGCTGTTGCTAAGTCGCTTCAGTCGTGTCCGACTCTGTGCGACCCTATAGATGGCAGCCCACCAGGCTCCCCCGTCCCTGGGATTCTCCAGGCAAGAACACTGGAGTGGGTTGCCATTTCCTTCTCCAATGCATGAAAGTGAAAAGTGAAAGTGAAGTCGCTCAGTCGTGTCGGACTCTTCACGATCCCGTGGACTGCAGCCTACCAGGCTCCTCTATCCATGGGGTTTTCCAGGCAAGAGTACTGGAGTGGGGTGCCATTGCCTTCTCCATTGGCCATCTAGTTGTAGGGGAAAAAAAAAGGCTTATGTGTAAGAACACCAGGGAATGTTGATATATTTTAATAAAATTGCTATCACGATGCAAGTCTTTCCAGGGATAAATAAATTCAGAGAACAGGAGTGGATAAATTCAGTGGAGCTTTGAACCAATGCAGAGTAGAAAAATAATAAAGTATTAACCTGATTACGACTGAGCAGCCTTCACTTCCACTTTTTAACCTGATTAAGGCAAGATATAGGCTTAAAAAAATGTATTTACCATTAAAGATTACGTATGTACTTTTAAAATTTTATTAATTCCATCATGCTTTATTAAGATGAACAAGCAGAAAGAACTTCTATTATATGAATTTCTTTTGTTCTTATACCTGTACCTCTCAAGAGAGCAAAAATCTTAAAAAGCAGTCTCAAAATTCACCCCTCCCCGCAACTAAGACAAACCACAACAAACATGCTGTGATATTTTTGAAAAGATACGCTGTTTATCACACTGTCAAAAGGTCTGCCAAACTCAATCTATGCAATAGAATGCATCCTAAGACATTTTTTCCTTTGCTTTATGTGTTTAATAGTGTCATAAATTCAATCCACCTCACTGACTTTACCTGCTAGGCACATTTTGTCTTCACATTTGGATGGATTTAAACTTATCAAGGTGACATGTGTGATTTTTAAGTGGAAACTTTAATTTGTTATAAAACCCAGCACCAATTAGCGGGGATACATAACCACCTTAACAAAGGAGTAGAGTTTGCCTCATGCCTAGTCACACAGCCCTTGGTGGGTTTCCTAACTGGAGCGGGGCTACTTCAGTCTCATCACACATTATTATCTACAGCATGCTGATAGGAAGGCAGGGTGAAGGCAGGCACTTTGCAAGTTTCCTGGTAACCCATGAGGCCTGAACACTTCAGAGTGGGCTCAAAGCCACGGCAAATCAGTTGAAGACTAGAACAGTTTCAAACATCTTTCCTTATTTTCTTTTCTACACACAAATGGAGTAATGCATTTTAAGTGATGAAAACCCCTTAAAAAGCAAAACAAAACAAAAGCACTTCCCCTTAAAAGCAGCAGTCTCCCAAGCATACCATTGTCACATTAAATGAAGATACAAAGAGTGAAGTGTGCTTAAAATCTCCCACATATGTTGGAAAATAAGTCCTCAGAAGTGAATGCATGCACGCACCTAGCACCTAACTCATCATTAAGGAAAATGAGAACTAAAACACTGTGAATCAAGTAACTCAGAATAAAGATGATGGTGTTAGGGCAGCTTCAGATAACAGAAATTTGTTTTTTCATCACAAATGTGCTTCCATCTTAAGTATTTTCTGACTTTGTACAATTAGCGAATCAGTAATATGCCTGCTTTATTTCAAGTGCAGTAAATGAATTTCTTAAAGTTTATGAAAATATGTGTCTGCTTAAACAAACTCTCTCCATAGCCTGTTGGGTATTTGAAGTGTCCATGTATCAGAAGTCTTTGTTCTCAGTCTATAGGGAAAATTACCAAACACACTCCAGTGTGCCAGGTTTGAAAAGGTGCTAAGGAAAGCCTGCCTCATTACCTTTATTCCACTTTAGCTCACAGTGGAAGGTGGAAAAATTACCTGGGTGCCTTTCACTGGGATAGCTCCAACTGCCATAGACCTCATCTAATAGTTTATTACAGTCAGAAAACAAAGCGTATTCTAAAGAAAGAATCCATGGCTCCTGTCTGACAGAACGGTCTCTTTGAATTCTTTTGTCGATTTCATAGATTTCTAACAACCAGAGGATTGTTTTTTAAATCTGATTTGTATGCCAGAAGCACAATTTCCTCCTCAGTAAGTAGGACAGATTCATCCCAGGAGCAACAATGGATGCCTATCTGCTTAACTTGGGCATGACAGATTAAGCTTCAAGCATATACACTAAATGCCACCTCCTTGCTTACACAAATTGTTCAGAGGCAGGCGAGTGGGGCCTCAGCTGTATTTGTTCCTTGAACTGTCAGCTGATGAGCCAGTACTGTCCTGAGACGGCCAACCAGCCTTGATTGAGCAAAGATTGTGGACAGGCAGGGCTGCCTAGACATGCCTCACTGCAAGGGCTTTCAGGTGAATATCCCACTTCCAAATTGCACCCGCCTTAGGAAAGTTTCCCTGGACAATGCCTTGCAGGAAGCAGGCACTTGTTTGCTAAATATAAAAGAGAAAAATGAGGAGACAAAAATGTGATTTTAGAGAAAATGCAGAGACCTTTCATGTAGAGATAGATACTTTTCCGATTTGGCCATATCTGAAATAAATGCTGTTATTTCTGGCCTAGCAGTTAGGCGGCACTGACTGGAAAAATTGGTAAGCAAAAAATAAAAGTAAAATTAGCAAATGAACAAACTAGTAAAACATGAGGAAAATGAACAGTAGGCTAAATCTCCTGATAATGTTTCATCAATTATGTTAGAAAATGATTTTTTATTAGAAAAATAACACTTGTAATATGATGCTTTCTGAAAGAGCATTTGCAGTCTTTTAAAGACCAGTATGTTGCATAAAGAAAACTGCAGAATTGTAATATGAGGATAACAGTTATTCATACACCATGAGGGGCATCTTCAGTTGTGTTGTTTGTTCGCTAGATATTACCTATAAAACTACAAAAGAAAGGCGCCGCTGCTGTTTTCTTTTCCCCACAGACATAAGACTCTAGAATCCATCTGTCAATGTTAGAAACAGGCTGAGCCAAGCATCACAAAAGCATGAATGTACTGTTCTCACGGTGGTGTAAATGGTGGCTGTTTTGCTCGTTGAAATCTCGAACCTTTCACAACCACATGCGTATGTTTGTCATTTATCCCTTTTCTCAGGTGCAAAGAAGGCTACCAAGGAGTCCGTTGTGATCAATTTCTGCCGAAAACTGATTCCATCTTATCGGATCCAAGTAGGTCATGCATTTTTCTTCTGTCTCTAACACAGTATAAAACTCGGAGTCACAGTTGCTAACTCATTGACCACTGGATCTCAGTTTTGTGTCTCTGAATGCTGCCGAGGGTGGGAGTGGGGGACAGGCATTCACGTTCAAGGTTTGTTCAGAACTATCTCTGTGGAGGTGTAGGACTTCCGGGGATGGAGCCTGGTTTCCAGATTCATCTCCACTGCTACCCTCCTATGGGAACTGCAACAAATCCTGCTCCCTTAGCTTTTAGGCTCCCTTACTGCCACCCCATTATGAAAACAAGGATATAGAGACATAAAAGACCTCATTATTTATCCAAAAGAGTGTTATGAGAATTGTTAATGTCATACTGCTTCTTACCTTCTGGTTGGTAATTTGTGAAAACATTAAACCCTATTAACTTTAACCTTCCTGATGGAGGGAAATATACATATAAAATAAGAAGTTTTCAGACTAACTGTGAAAACCCTATTTTTAGCAACCCTATTCGCATATCAGCGATTACCGTACCAACAACAAATTATTTTTTTCCGTTCATGAAAGAAGACAATTTGCTGCTAAGAAATATTACCACTTATTTCTGTCTCTGTGTGGAGTAAAAAATAATGTTCTATACGAATATGCTCAGTTCTGGTCAAATGTGAAATTTTTCCTTTATCTGTAAATAATCTGATCTTTCAGTGACTGCTACAGTTGAATCACCACTAAGCAAGGGACTTTTATTGAATCAGCAGTCTAGTTCAGTGAAGATAATGACAGGCATTTTCAGATTGTAAAAGCAATGTTTTGGTTTCCTGAATACCAAACATGCATAACATAAGCTTTAGCGAAATACCATGCATTGATGGCAGCCAGTGGTCACCCTGTCTGAATGTGCAGGTTGCTGCATAATGAACATTTTAAGCAACATTTTTACAAAGTGCAGATTTTTATTGTCCCCCCTACCCTGAATTTTTAAGTATGTTTCCCTGAGTAAACAGAATATTTTTTAAAATAAGATTTCTGTGTAATTCAATTTGCTTGTGTTTTATCTTGACAAGGCAAGCTGCCACCATACAGCATTAACTATTCTTTTCTTAGCAAATTTAGCTCTCCTAAAGAAAAGTGGAGGTTGCCTAAAAGCCAGTAACTAAGCTGGCCATGGTTGATCTCTGGTCTCTGAAATGTGAGGCTCTGGTCTCTAGGAGTTTCCCAGGTAGGGGACAGTTACTGGAGTGTGTGGTATCTTTTCTGTCTTGTAGTTTTAGCCACTTGCTCAGCTGATGTCTAAAAGGTATGATTGTGGCTAGAGACGTGTATTTGCTGCATTAGGAAGCATAAAAAGAAGAATGGGTTTGCTGATTTCATTTTCTTTATATTCACTTTGATGTACTTAGTTTTCCTTTTTTTTTTCCTCTTTCCTTCTTCCTTATTCTTCCCTTCTCTTTCCTTCCCTTTTATTGCCCTTTTTCCTTTCTTCTCTTTATTATTTCTTTCTTACCTATGCTCCCTGCCTTCCTCCTTCCTTTCCTTCCTTCCTTTTTCTTTTCCTGTATACCTGTAGGATACCTGTTCAGTACAGGGTACTGGAGCAGGGCTTGCATGCCGAACAAAATAGGTAAAATAACCTTTCTTTATACAATCTAATAAAACCTTTGCCATCCTATTAAACATAATAGTCCATCACTGCAAATGTTGAGAATGAGACCACTGTACGTGTTGAAGAAACCAGTACTCGAGAAACCAAGCACCGCACTCGGACTTGGAGAATTCAGGGGTTTTTTTTTATGCCGGTGGGCCCAGAGGAGTTAACCCTCCAAGCTCTGAGCCCTGAACAAAGGGGTTACAGAGTTTTTATACATAGACAGGCATGATTAAGCAGGTTTGCAGGGGTTGGGCGATTGCAAAGATCAAGACAAGGGTGAGTGAGATAAGCCCCAATTCCTAGTATTGTGAGTCCCCACTTTCTGAGGCTACGCAAGGAGCAAGCTGCGTTACAGAGGCAGAAGGAGCAGGAGGTTATGTTAAATTTTAGCTTTTCCTCTTCATTCCCCCTCTTGATGCTTCTATCATTCATTGTAGAAAGCATCATCTCATGTTTTGGGAGGATATTCAGTGCTCCCCATCATTCAGGGAGCAATATTGAGTTATTATCATTTGTAACTTTATGGATTCAATTTGAGAGGTTATGAACTGGGTAATAGCACTGAGCATATAAGGGCTAAAAAGGAGCCCCACAAAGAATATGGAGAGAGGACTGGTTAAAGGGAAAAGCCACAATGCCCAGCTCCAGAGATTGTTCCAGTTATCCCAGGAATTTGCTCGTCCCTCTCTCCTTTTTATGATTTGTTCCCTTAGCTGTTGGGCCATGTCCCTAAGTATTCTTGATTGGTTTACATAAAAGCAGCATTCTTCATTCAAGAAGAGGCAGAGTCCTCCCTTTTCAGCTGTCAGTAGGTCTGCTGCTGCTGCTGCTAAGTCGCTTCAGTCGTGTCTGACTCTGTGCAACCCCATAGACGGCAGCCCACCAGGCTCCTCTGTCCCTGGGATTCTCCAGGCAAGAACACTAGAGTGGGTTGCCATGTGCTTCTCCAATGCATGAAAGTGAAGAGTGAAATTGAAGTCGCACAGTGTCCGACTCTTAGTGACCCCATGGACTGCAGCCCACCAAGCTCCTCTGCCCATGGGATTTTCCAGGCAAGAGTACTAGAGTGGGTCACCATTGTCTTCTAGTCCTCTCCTATTCTGTAAATGCACCTCAGCCAGGGAATCTAGTTGGTCCTGTGAGGCCACTAATGATTTGGCTACTCTCTCAATGTAGTCTGTGAAGTCCTTGGATAGTATATGGTAGAAGGTGGTTGATGAAACAATTCCTTCTATTCCCATACCTATCCCAGCCTTAATTCCCAGACCAACTAGTAGGGGTATAAATCGGATGGCTATTTTTGACTGCGTATGTGCTGCCAGAGGCACAGTGAGAGTCTGGTGGTTAAGGATGGTATTCATCTGGGGAGTGAGGAAAGCTAACGGGCAGATACCCATCCAATTGGCTGGTAGACATAAGTAAACAACTGTCCCACAAAGAGGCCTTGATGGGGGCAACACCTTATTGTGTTTCTGGGAGGATGAGTGGGCTACTCGCCTTTTGAAGTTTGATTACATTGGTCCCTGGCTAAATTGCCAACAGGTTCAGTCCCCACATCATTTGTAAAGCATTCTGGAGCCTTATGAGTTAACTCAATTGCCCTTGAGACTGGCTCTTGCCAGGGTAGGTCTATAGGAGTTCCCATGGCTGTTGCATCATTCATTGGTACTGGTGTAGCTAAGTACCATGGAGCCCCTAAGGGTAAAGCAAAGCCAGCAATCCCTGGCCAGCTGGGGGCTGGTGTCATTAAGAAGGCAAAGAAAGAGTTGCATTGAGAACCAGGTACAGATGAGGGTCTAAGGGGGAGTTAACTCTGTAACCTGGGTCATACAGCCAACAGGCAGAGCCTGAGTTTTTAGGGCAAAGATGATCCATGATTTTGTTTGTCTGAATTATTGTTCCTGTCCAATAGGTTTTTCCATTTATTTGGCAGACAGACACTTGGTCTGGGTAGTAACATCTGTGTGGCATTTGGGGGTAGACGGAGGCACAGGGGCATGTTGGCAATGCCATGGTGTTGGAATACCACCTGGGGTTTGGATCCTCTGGTGGAGGGAGGATAGTGGCAGTGAAGAGTATAACTGGAAAACAGTTTTGGCACCCAGACCTCTGGACATGCATCTCCTGATTATGAAGGCAGTAGGTGATTGGCCTACAGGATTGGCTATCTATACATTGTTCTAGCTGATGGTTAAGTAAGTGATTTTCCAAGGGTTGACTGTAATGTTGACAGGTGCATGATGGATAAGGAACAGCACCATCTGTTATAGCAAGGGACACCAGAAGGCTGCAAAGCAGCCTGCACATAACAGATAACTGAACACTAACAAAAAGTTTTCTCCCTATCTTTGGGTTGCCACGGCTATAGCAACTGAGCCTGTTGTGAAGAGGGGTCAACTATACTGTGAGCAATTTAGTTAAGTAGGGAGAATCAATCATAAGAGACATTTAATAAGAATGAGGCTTCCAACTCCTGTGAGATAACAGACAGCTAACCACAGCTTCTGACCCAAATCCCAGTCCTGGAGTGCTTTTGAATCTAGTCCTGTAGTGAAGAGCACAGCAATAATACCAATCAGTGATAGAGGCCAGGGTTGACAATGAAAATCCATCTATAATAGCCAGATCCTCAAGCTTCCACCATGCGTTGACCAGCAAGCTGCTGGAGTGTGGCGGGAGCAAGGCTGAAGAATCCTCAAGCTTCTGCTGTCCTTTGACTAGTCAGCTTCTGGAGTGACTAGAGCAGGGCTCAGTATCCTTCGTGGCTGAGAGCTGTTGTTTTGGGAACCAGACCTTAAGGGGATTTTCGGGGTCCCGAACAGTTTTCCAGGTGTCCTCACCACAGGAAGCCACTGCCTTCTTGACTCTGGTGTGGTGGATCTGAGGGATGACAGCTGTAACTTTAATAGCAGTAGGGGTTGCCAGGACGACCATGTGAGGCCTGTCCAAATTGGCTGAAGTGGTTCCTTTTTCCAGTCTTTTACCCATACCTCATCTCCTGGCTGATAGGGATGGACCCAGTTGCCCAAAGGAATGGGTGTCCTTTCTAAGGTCTTGGGTGATATAGTGGAAGACTCTTCCCAGGGCCTGGAGGTGTTGGGACATCTCCAGGTCAGCTAGTTGTTGGGGGTCTCCCTTGAGTTTTCCTATCACTGGGGGTGTTCTCCCATATAAGATCTCAAAGGGAGTTTAGCTTGAGGATCTCAGGATATATCAGACTTGGAGTAAGGCTAGGGGGTAACATGTCAAGTCAAGATAACTGGGTGTCCTGTCAGAGTTTAGCTAATGTAGTCTTGGGGGTCTGATTCATGTGTTCAACTTTCCCTGAGCTCTGTGGCCTGTAAGGGGTTTAAAGCTTCCATTTGATTCCCAGTGTCCTGGATGAATTTGGATTATCTCAGACACAAAAGCTGGCCCATTGTCAGACCCTATGGAGAGAGGCAGCCCATATCTCAGGATTATGTCTCTTAGTAGGGCCTTGGCCACTGTTCATGCCCATTCAGTGCACGTGGGGTAGGCTTCAGCCCATCCCGAGTACGTGCAGACTATCACAAGTAAATACTTATAGCCTCTACAGGGCTTGACTTCAGTAAAGTCCACTTCTAGACCTTCAGATGGCAGTGTCCCAACTGTCTGCACCCCTGGGTTGGGTCTTGGTCCTTGGCTGGCGTTGTTTTGCACACAAGTCACACATATCTAGCACTGATCTGGGCACACAGGGTTGGGAGCTTAGGAACAAAATAGTAGCAGCTCAGTAAGCTTTCCAGCTCAGTTTTTCCTAAATGAGCTGTCTCATGATGTTTTACCAGCTAGTCTGCTATATTGCAGGGGACAAAGAGTCTTTGGTTTGGGAGCTTCCACCAGCCCTCTTTTTTTTTTTTTTAATTCCTCCCTCATTTAGAGCCCATTGATCTTCTTCCTTGGTATATCTTCGAGATGGAGGCAATTTTGGTGCCAAGAGGACGTTGAAGATTGACTTGGGGCCCATTGTGGGGCTGGGTTGGGTCGCTGCCTCCTTGGCTTTCTGGTCAGCCAACTGATTTCCTTTGCTGACTGGATCGGTTCCTCGCTGATGGCCTTTACAATGCATGACTGGCACTTGGGAAGGCTTCCAGACTGCTTCTAACAGCTGAAGGATTTTTGTTTGTTTGTTTTTAATCTCTCTTCCCCCTGCTCTCAGTAGTCCCTTTTTTTTTTTTATAAATGGCTCCGTGAACATGTAAAGTAGCAAAGGCATACCTTGAATCAGTGTAGGTGTTGACTCGTGTCCCTTCAGCATGCCTTAGCACCTGGGCGAGTGCCCATAGCTCAGCCCATTGTGCTGACCACCCTGTGGCAAGGCCTCAGCCTTCACTATCTCATCAGTTGTTATGGCATAACCTGCTTTGCAGGGCCCATCTTGGATGAAGCTACTTCCATCAGTGAACAGTTCCAGTTCTGGGTTCTAGAGGGGAATGTCTGTCAGGTCCAGCCTGCATGAATAAATTTCATCTATGACCTCCTCAGAGTTATGATCAGGGGTTCCCGCTTCCATAGGTAAAAAGCTGGGCAGGGTTCAGTGTCTGCACAGTCCTCAAGTTGGACCCATGGGTTTTCTCAAAGCAGTCCTTGATAGTGAATCATCCTGGAGTTGGTCAGCCACTTATGCCCCTGGCTATTCATCAGGGCAGTAACAGCATGGGGAACCTTTACATTTATATATACATATATATATAATATGTATATATAATGTATAATATGTATATATATACATATATGCACGTACATTATATATATACAAATATATATATACAAATATATTTATATATTATCTTTTGTTATAAGAGTAAACTTATTTGCTTCTCTGACCAAAACCACAGTGGCAGCTAATGCCCGGAAGCATGGCAGCCATCCCGTGGCCACTGGATCCAGTCATTTGGACAGTTATACGACCAGGCGCTGCTATGGCCCAACTGTTTGTGTGAGAACCCTCAGTGTACATTTTTCTCATGTACAAAGAGGTTAAAGTCCCATGCCACATCTGGAAGCCCTAATGCTGGCGCACTGGTCAAGAGTCTCTATCTCCTTGAAGCCTTTTCCTGTTCAGGTCCCCACTCCAGGGGGCCCTTACCAGACCCTGCTGTGGCTTTGAACAAAGGCTTGGCGATTTCAGAGAAACCTGGTATCCAGATCCGGCAGAATTTGGCAGCCCTGAGGAACTCACAGACTTCTTTCTTGGTGTCCCGCCAAGGTATTGAACAGATAGCTCGCTTCCTCTCATGTCTGAGCACCCAGTGCCTTTTTGTGATGACAAACCCGAGGTACTTGACCTCCTGTCTGCAGATCTGAGCCTTTTTCCATGACACCTTGTATCCTGTGGTGGAGAGTAGAGCCAACAGGGCTTTGGTGCCTCTCCAGCAGTCCCCTTGGGTGGAACTGGCTAGTAACAGGTTGTCCACATACAGGAGCAGGGTGCAGTTGAAAGTTTCGCTGGGAAAGGCAGCAAGGTTTGCAGCCAGGGCTTCACCAAACAAGATAGGTGAGTTTTTGAAGCCTTGTGGCAGTTGGGTCCAAGTCAGCTGTGTCTTTCTCCCAGTGTGTGGGTCTTCCCATTCAAAGGCAAACAAGGGCTGGCTGGTGACAGCTGGAGGCAGAAGGATGAGTCCATGAGATCGAGGCAGGTGAACCAGCTTGCCTGAGTGGGTAAGAGACTCAAGAGAGTGTAGGAATTTGGGACCACTGGATGGATGGTGATCACTGCAGTTGATGGTGCGGAGGTCCTGGATGGCGCGGTAGTCATTCCCTCCAGACCTTTTGACTAGTAAGATTGGAGTGTTCCAGGGAGATGGACATTCAGTTAGGATCTCAGCATTTTGTGGGTGCTGGATGTGGTCCCAAATTCCCAGGCATGCCTCTTGTGATACTGGATATTGTTTCTGTCTAACAGGAGTGGCTCCTGGCCTCAGGTCCACTACAATGGGGACAGAGTTTTTGGCCAAACCGGGGGGCCACTTCTCTTCCCAGACATCAGGGAATTCTTTTAACAGTCTTGGGGGATTTATTTGTTCCCTTCCTGAGGAATAGAGACACCATTCGTCTTCCCTGGATATGGTCATGGCCATCATCAGAGCCGATTGTCTCCCCAGGGTGAGGCTCGCAGACTTTCCAGGGGCAAAGGTGATTTGTGCCCCCAGCTTTGTCAGTAAGTCTCTACCCAGCAGGGGAATGGGGGATCCCAGTAAGTAAAGAAATTCATGAATCACCAGATGGCCCCCAGCTGACACGAACGGGCCTTGCAAAACGAGCAGGGTGCCATGAACCATGTGGCCCCAACAATAGTTGCTGTTCAGCCTGTGAGGGGAGCCACAGGTGTGGTTACCACGGAGTGTTCAGCTCCGGTAGCCATAAAAGTCATTGATTTTTTTTCCCGGGGGCCCAGAATCAGGGAGCCCAGTCTTCCCTAGTCTGATTCTGCTCTGGCCAGGCCAATAATGTTTTGGATGGCCGGCTCAGGTTGGTACCTTTCTTTGTTGGGTTGACTGAACTTTCAACCCTTTAGATGTCCCTCTGTGATGGGGACATTCATTACTCCAGTGTCTGGTCTCTTTGCAATGGGTGCACTGGTCATGGCATAGTGGGAGTCTCTTCTTCGTTTCCCCTTTCCACGAGGGGACAGTCTGTTTCACTTGATCAGAGCTCCTCAGTGCTGCTGCTAGCAAGGCTGCTTTCTGTTTCATTTTTTTATCTGCTTCCCGTTGGGCTTCATGGTCTCGGTTCACAAAGACTTTATCTGCTACCTCCAAGAGCTGTGTAGCATTCAACCCAGTGAAGCCTTCCAGTTTTTGGAGCTTTCGTTGGATTGTCTGCACAGGATTGAGCCGCAAAGGCAGCATTGATCGTTCGTTGATTCTCGTGTGTCTCAGGGTCGAATGGGGTCTATGTCTGGAACACTTCACGCAATCTGTCATAGAAATTGGTGGGAGTCTCATCTGCTTTTTTGGATTATCATTGTAATTTTGGACATATTGGTGGGCTTTTTGGCTCCTGCTCAAAGTCCATGTAGAAGGGCATCACGGTAGTGACCCAGGGTTTCTTGTCCTTCTCTGATATTGAAATCCCAATTAGGTCTCGTCTCTGGCATTGCTTCTTGTGCCCATCTTTCTATATCTATCTAACACCTCTGTGGGGACTTGTCCTCGGAGCCATTTTTGGGCTTCTGTTGAGATACGTCTCCTTTCTTCAGTAGTGAAGAGAGACGTAAGGAGCTGGCAACAGTCTTCCCATGCAGGCTGATGGGTGTGGAAAATGGACTCTAGGAGATCAGTCATAGCCAGTATGCTGGGTTATGGTGTTTCCAGTGGAGGAGATCAGTAGTGCCGAAGGGCTGGTAATGGAGGATGGAGCAGCCAGGCTGGACTGAGCCATCCTCATTCACTTGTTGAGAACCTTGAGTTTCTCACAGTGGCATCTGATGGGCCATGGCCAGCTGGCTAGATTGTTCAGCCAAGCAGAGCTGCTTCCCTACCGGCTTGCTTATGAGGTGGACATGGAGGCAGGTGGACTGTCTGGCAATGGGTCTGGTGCTGGCTGTGCTGAGGCTTGTGGAGTCAGGGGAATGTTTGGTAGGGGAAGCAGTGGGTCTTCCACTGGATATCCCTGGAATATAGATTTTTTTCCCTTCTTCTTTCTTTTTTCTGAGTGGTTGGGCCACAAATACCCTACTCTGTCCCCGTCCATTGTGCTAAATCTTGCCCATAGGGGCACGGTCTGTGTTATTAGAAGCAAGGAGTCTATGTGTGGAAACTGATCTGGATGTCCTGGAGTCCCAGGGACTACCTGGTATACTGCTTGGATGGTGGGCAGGTCGAGAGTGCCCTCTGGCAGCCATCCAACCTCAAAGGATGGCCAATGGAGCTCACATAAGTTATGAAGCTTCCTGGGGATCATCTTGACTCTGTAATCCCCTGCGAAGCCCTTCTTAAAGTTCTTTATCATGGAATCTAAAACTGTTGGCTTAGAGGAACTTCCACCCATGTTGACAAATGTAATCTACCTGGCAGTGTTTTGAGGAAAACTTAATCTCTTAGATGTCAGCTCAAGGAGTCAGTCGACAGAAGAATAACCAGTAACCATTCATTTCTCCCTCCCTGTGTTTCCTGCCCTGAGTTGGTGACACAAAGACAAACAAGGGTGGGTGCCCCTCAAAAGAGGAGACCATTCAGGTGCCCCCTTGCCCACATCCCCAGGGGAAATGTAGGTGCCTCTTAGCATTGGCAGATCAGTATAAACCCCTGATCTGGATCTGTCTCACAGGGAGGGATTGGGTCCCCCCAGAGGCAGACACTGCCTTGAGCCATATGAGGCCACCACAGAACCATAAGATAGGGCCCACTGGGACTCCATAGCCATGAAGGCCATGAAGACACACAGTCGAGCCTGAAGTACAGGTGAATCAGGCCACACATTCGTTCACATTCTTTTTTTTTTTGTCTGCCTAGTCACTATCCTGAGGGAGATTTTTTTTTTTCAGATTTATTTTTTTATTATTATTATTATTATTTGTTTTTACTTTACAATATTGTATTGGTTTTGCCATACATCAACATGCATCCACCATGGGTGTACATGTGTTCCCCATCCTGAACCCCCTCTGACCTCCCTCCACTAACCATCCCTCTGGGTCATCCCAGTGCACCAGCCCCAAGCTGCCTCTTAGCATTGGCAGGTCAGTATAAACCACTGACCTGGACCAGCCTCGCAGGGTGGGGTCAAATCCCCCAGAGACTGGCACCCTTTCAGTCTTATGAGGTTGTCATGGACCCGCAGGTTTTGGACCTTCTCAGGCTCTATAGTCTTAGGACTGTGGAGCTCACTTTCACTTCCTTCAATCAACAATTATGCATACACAGTCACTCAGAGGTTATCACAATGCTTCCCTTTTCCCAAGTCCCCAGGTCTGTCTACCTGATGCTCCCTTCCTGGGAGCTCCAAGGAGGTGATCAGTCTCCTCTTCTACCCACTGGGGTAGGACCTCACTGGGGACTGGCCCCAGGGCCTTACCTGATCCTGTGGCCATTCCTGGTGAGTTGGTCTGTCCCTCCAATGAGTCCAGTTGGAGCCAGCTGTCCAGAGAGTCAGAACACCAGTCCAAAAGAGAGCCTGTAATACCGTCAAGCAGTGCTCCTCCTCGTTCATCTCAGGGCTTCTCCACTCCAACCCGGCTGAGCCATCAGTCCAGCTTCTCAAGGGGCTGGCATTGTTGGAATCTCGCTGGGGCCTCCAGAAATGTTGCAGAAACCAGTACTTAAGAAACCAAACACCACACTTGGAGAGCTGGAGAACTCAGGTTTATTACACTGGTGGGCCCAGAGGAGTTAACACTCCAAGCTCTGAGCACCAAAAAAAGGGGTTACAGAGTTTTTTATACATGGACAGAAATGATTAAGCGGGTTTGCAGGGGCTGGGCAATTGCAAAGAGCAGGACAAGGGTGAGTGCGATAAGCTCCAGTTCCTAATATTGTGAATCCCCCCTTTCTGAGGCTATGTGATCTATGTGATTCAGACTTTGCAAGGAACAAGCTGAGTTACAGAGGCAAAAGGAGCAGGAGGTTATGTAAAATTTTAACTTTCCTCTGCATAAGGACTGTGTGCTCCTAAAAGAAAAAATGATCCTGTGATCAGTCACTAACCCTGAAAACCTTGGTCCTGCTGTCGACTGAAAAAAGATGCACAATTTGAGAGCTGTGAGTTAAGTTTTATTGGGGGCAAAATGAGGACTGCAGCCTGGGAGGCAGCACCAGCTCTGAGAGACTGCTCCAAAGAGGCACTGGGAGAAAGGTCAATATATAAGGTTTTGGTGAAGGGGGAGTTCAATACCATTAAGCACTCATTTTAACCATTTTAATAAAAGATTTTCTGCTAGCCAGGAGGATCTGATATCACCATGAAGGGATTTGGTGCCTTTCTAGATATGAGGAGATGCAAGGACTGAGATCATAAAATCTATTCCTAAAAGCATCCAACTACCTGAAGACCTGTCCCACCAAATTCCCTGGAGCACAGAGTGCTTCCCTTCACCCTGAACTCCTTCAGGGGGTGTTGAAGGTCAACAGCTATAGCAGTGCAGGGTTCAATCTCAGCAGAGGCAGTTGTCAAATGCTCTTGTTGTTCAGTCATTGGCAATGCTCTTGGCAAGTGCCAATTTGCAGTTGATGCTATATACATAAAAATATTTAAGGCAACAATATTTAAAATGGTGAGAAAATACACATTTTAAAAATTATGTTTAATTAGAACATCATATGGCATATTGATCATGTTCTAATAAATTATCATTAAAATAAGAGCTGTATGAAATAGTCCTATTAAGTGAAACAGCAAGATAGAAAAATATTTTCATTCAAGATTGCAATAAGGACGTCCCTTTGTCCAAAGATAGGGGGAAAAAACATAGTATAATCATAAACGGGAATTTTAAGTCTTGGGGTTATAGAAGTATGTGATTTTTTTTCCTTTTTATTTTGTTTTCTGTAAAATGACACATCATTGTGTGAATCAAAATGATAGAATGCCCTGTGTTGGGTTGCATTAAAAGAGGCCTGCAAGGCTTATGCTTGCCCAAATTCAAGACAAAAGAAAAGACAACCTTAGAGTCTGTAAAAAAAAAAAATAATAAAAAAATATATCAATGGTTTAATATCTAAAGCAGGGCCCAAGACTGAGGCCTCCACCCTACCTATCAGATGGTGAACAGGACTTGTTGAGAGAAGAAATGCAAAAAGGCAAAATGGTTGTCTGACGAGGCCTTACAAATAGCTGAGAGATGAAAAAAAGTGAGAGAAGGAGAAAAAAAAGGAGAAAAGGAAAGATAAATCCATCTGAATGTAGAGTCCCAAAGAATAGCAAGGAGAGATAAGAAAGCCTTCCCAAGTGACAAATGCAAAGAAATAGAGGAAAACAACAGAATGGGAAAGACTAGACATCTCTTCAAGAAAGTTAGAGATACCAAGGGAACATTTCATGCAAAGATGAGCACAATAAAGGAAGGAAATGGTATGGACCTAACAGAAGCAGAAGATATTAAGAGGAGGTGGCAAGAATACACAGAAGAACTATTAAAAAAAAAATCTTCATGACCCAGATAACCATGATGATTTGATCACTCACCTAGAGCCAGACATCCTGGAGTTTGAAGTCAACTGGGCATTAGGAGGCATCACTACAAACAAAGCTAGCAGAGGTGATGGAATTCCAGCTGAGCTATTTCAAATCCTGAAAGATGATGCTGTGAAAGTGCTGCACTCAATATGCCAGCAAATATGGAAAACTTAGCAGTGGCCACAGAACTGGAAAAGGTCAGTTTTCATTCCAACCACAAAGAAAGGCAATAATAAAGAATGTTCAAACTACTGCACAATTGCCCTCATCTCACATGCTAGCAAAGTAATGCTGAAAATTCTCCAAGCCAGGCTTCAACAGTACGTGAACCGAGAACTTCCAGATGTTTGAGCTGGATTTAGAAGAGGCAGAGGAACCAGAGATCAAATTGCCAACATCTGTTGGATCATAGAAAAAGCAAGAGAGTTCCATAGAAAACATTACTTCTGCTTCATTAACTACACTAAAGCCTTTGCCTGTGTGGATCACAACAAACTGGAAAATTCTTAAAGATATAGAAATACCAGTCCATTTTACCTGCCTCCTGAGAAATCTCTATACAGGTCAAGAAGCAACAGTTAGAACCAGACATGGAACAATGGACTGGTTCCAAATTGGGAAAGGAACATGTCAAGGATGTATACTGTCACCTTGCTTATTTAACTTATATGCAGAGTACATCATCCACAATGCCAGGATGGATGAAGCATAAGCTGGAATCAAAATTGCAGAGAGAAATATCAATAACCTCAGATATGCAGATGACACCACCCTTATGGAAGAAAGTGAAGAGGAACTAAAGAGCTTCTTGATGAAAGTGAATGAGGAGAGTGAAAAAGTGGGTTTAAAACTCAATATTCAAAAAGTAAAGATGATGGGATCTAGTCCCATCACTTCATGGCAAATAGATGGGGAAACAGTGACAGACTTTATATTTAGGGGCTCCAAAATCACTGCAGATGGTGACTGCAGCCATGAAATTAAAGACACTTGCTCCTTGCAAGAAAAAGCTAGGACCAACCCAGACAGCATATTAAAAAGCAGAGACATTACTTTGCCAACATACGTCCATCTAGTGAAGGCTATAGTTTTTCTGGTAGTCATGTATGAATGTGAGAATTGGACCATGAAGAAAGTGGAGTGCCAAAGAATTGATGCTTTTGAGTTGTGGTGTTGGAGAAGACTCGTGATAGTCCCTTGGACTGCAAGAAGATCAAACCAGTCAATCCTAAAGGAAATCATTCCTGAGTATTCAATGGAAGGACTGAAGCTGAAACTCCAATACTTTGGCCACCTGATGTGAAGAACTGACTCATTGGAAAAGACCCTGATGCTGGGAAAGATTGAAGGTGGAGAGAGAAGGGGACAACAGAGGGATAAGATGGTTGGATGGCATCACCGACTCAATGGACATGAGTTTGAGCAAGCTCTGGGAGCTGGTGACGGACAGGGAACCCTGGCGTGCTGCAGTCCATGGGGTCTTAAAGAGGTGGACATGATTGAGCACCTAAACTGAACTGAGGGGAATGGGAGAGAGTATTACCAGTTACAAGTGGAACTGACCTAACGTTGGCTCATTGGTTACCAGCTAAGCCAGCAGAGCGACATGTGTTCCTCCCTGCTCTTTGGATAAGATATCAGAGTGGAGACATTCTGATCTAAAGCTAGAACAGTCATTAGCTGAGGCCTGGGCAAGTGTGTAAGAACATCAGTCATGAGAGTAGAGTATAGGTGAGACAGACACTCGTTGAGCAGGGGAAGCATGGAGAACAGCCATCTTGAGGGTACTCAACATACACCTTGAAATTAAAAAGAAAAAAAAAGCTAAACTAAAAACCTTTGAGAAACCTATAGATGAGTCCCTGAGGCGCAGTTTAAATAGGCAAAGCATTTATCTCCTATTCATCCACACATTCATCCATTGACTTATACAATCACTTATTCTTTCCCTAAACATGTTTGATCTGAGACCCACAAAGGACCGCTAATTGGTCAGATTATGTTCATACTAAGGTGTACAAACTGGGTTTAGCTCTGAGGCCCCCAAGGCTAGTGAGGGAGAAAAACGTGGAGATGTGTAAGAGTGGGCATGATTCTGATGGGCTCACCATTCCTTTGGACCTTGGCAGATTTATTAAACCCCTGAATCTCAGTCTTTTTATCTGAGTAATGCCAATAAAACTGTCTATAGGCATCTATCACCATGACTGACAAGAGGTCGTTTCCAGATGAATATTAGCCCACATCCTTTGCTCTTCATCATCATCATGCTGACACATGTTTAGAGTTTACATGCGTCAGGCATGGCGCCAAAGGGCTTTACCTAGATTATTGCATCAAACTCTCATAATCACAGTCCAGCAGAGTGACTGGCATTTGATCACAGTTTGTAGATGAACGAATTAGGCCTCAGAGATGTTAAATAAACTTCCTCCAAGGTCACACAGCTAGTTGATGCTGGGATCTAATTTATAATCCAAATGGCTTTAGGGCCTGAGCTTCCAACTGTGGGACTCTTTCCTTTTGTCCCTAGGCCCTTCCTTCCTCCAGTTATTTTCAATATGACATTTATCACTCTAACTTTCATTGCCTGAAACTCAATGACCTGCAGCAAACATTATTCTAAGGAGCAATATTTGCACAATTTTCATATCTTAATGCAGCAACTTGAGCTTCCATAGAGATTTAAATCCCTAATGAAATTTCCTTGTCAAAATTCTTGCTGAAGGATCGTTTAATTTGCTGCTTATGATATCTTGGAATAACTCTATGCCCTGGAAATCAGTCCCTCCAACACCCCCCTCTGCTTTTCCTCCTCCCTCTCTTTCCTTCTCTCTTTTCTTTCTTCTTTCTTCTCTCGCCATTTTTTGAATGCATGCTCCATTTAGTGCAATCCAAAGGAATAGGGAGTAGAAATCTCTGCTCTATTATTCTCCCCCAGGCAATGCAGATGATCAGAAGTGTGTTCTTTTGTCAATTAATTTTAAACAATAATAATACCTCAAGTTGCATGCATTTAGGAAACGAAGCCAGGATGTCACTCTGAAAAACTCAACAGCTAACGGGACTGGTGGCCTCAGCCTGGGTCCTCAGGCCTGTTAATCTAAACACTCCCCAAAAACCTGCAGTCAGCTCTACTCAGAAAAAGTATTGGTAAGGAGTTTCCCAAAGACACCCATAGCCCATCCTCTTGCCTTTCAGGATTTCATGTAGTATATGGAAAAGTGTGCAATGTGACAGCTACTAGATGGAAGGGCATAAGGAAAATTTCTCTGAATTAGAAGTGTAAAAGATCTTGATTCTAATCCTGTGACCATTTGCTCTTAGTAATGCGGCCTTGAGTAAATCACAGTGTGTTGAGTCACAGTTTCTTCATCTGTAGAAGAATCTTTCAGGTACCCTGGTTCAAAGAAGAAAACAACCCTCAGTACAGAGCAGGTTGTCCTGCAAGCCATTAAAAAGTGGGGTTGAATGCATAGCTGAAATAATCCATACTGTATTCATTCACTCACTTATCCCCCAAGTAATTAAGCATATAGAGAGTGCACCATGCTGTGGGTTCAAATAGTAATAATTAAGAATCCTACTATCAATAAACTTATAGTCTAGAAAGCTGCATTTATGTAAATTGAATTACAGGCTCCAAAGAATGTGCTGTGTATAATGCATTAATTTTTTTTTTTTAATTCACTCATTCACTCAAACTCTTACTAATAGTTTGACATGGGGCAACTTGCTTAACCTTGATGAGTTCTAGTTTTCTTCTTTATAAAATAAAATAGTAATTGTCTGTCATGCAGACAGCTTTTGTTGCATTAAATAAAATAATCCATTCAGAGTAGTTTGTGCTTGACACATGGTGAAAGCTTAATAAATGTTGTCTAGTATTGTCATTATTTTTTATCTTAACTGTTATCATTGCATTTATAACTACATGGTGTTGCTGCATGAAACATTATCTGACCTTAAATATCTTCAGTTGCACAGAGGCAAGAAAAAATTGTACAAACAAATGCAAATAAGGAAACACATTAAAATACAAGACAGCTGAAGGAACTTTTGTCAAAATGGGGGACAATAAAAATTCACCTAAAGTGGAAGGAAAGATATGGGTTGTTCAGGAAAGGCTTACCTAGGCAAGAACAATGTAGTGAGTTTTTCATATGTAGTTCTGTGGCTATATACCGTTGCACAGGCTGAACACTGCCCAACAAGACAAGTATCAATCATACAGAAGGGGGAAGGATTCTCTGTAGAGGTGCTCTGCATGGCCTTGGGTAGGAAGTTTCCATTAATAAGTTATATGGAGAAAGAGACGATTCTTGAAGGTACAAAGCATAAACTAATAACCACTTGCTCTTGGTCCGTTAATTCTTACTAATGAGAGAGGATGTCTTCCTGACTGAAATCTACTCAGAATACTTAAGTTCTTACATTACTCTGTCCTACAAGTAGTCGCAAAAACATTGCTAGTAGAATATATTAATGTGTAAAATTTACATATTATTTTTTCTGGCCTTGAAAGAAGTGTAACAGAATTAATCAGATTTTGACCATGCCTCTTTGAATCTTACAAAGTCCATCAACTCTATCAAATCTATTTTGTTTTTAGATATTCAATCACTAGTATCTTCAAGTCTACCCATTTAAATTGTACTAAATACTTTTACCAAGTAAACATGAAAATTCACACTAGTTCTATAACACTAGGAAGATAAATATATTTACAAGAAATAAAACATTTATAATAATCACAACACTCAGAAATAACTACCAGTATTCATTTTAGATCATAGCATTCCAACTGTTCTGTAATTTTTATGTGGAATGCATAGTCACTCAAATTTGGAAAATATGTATATTTACACTTAATATATGTTATTTAAAAAATAATTTGAAGTCCATGCATTGCAAAATGTGATATGATTACACATTGCAAAATGTAATAAGATATTTCTGTTTTCCTAATTTTTCTTATCAACATTTTTATGTTTTCCTAATTTTCTACAATACATACTTACTAACAATAATTATGTGAAAGGATGATAGTAATAAACACTTTTTGGTGTGTCTACATGCCAGACACTGTTCTAAGCATTTTTCAGACAATCATTATATATATATATATATATATAAAATTCACTCCTGGGCATATATTTGTCTATATATTATATATATATATATATATATATATATATATATATATCTTCTTTTCCAGTTTATTTCCCCATATAGGTTATTGCTGCTGCTGCTGCTGCTAAGTCGCTTCAGTCGTGTCAGACTCTGTGGGACCCCATAGACGGCAGCCCAACAGGCTCCCCCATCCCTGGGATTCTCCAGGCAAGAACACTGGAGTGGGTTGCCATTGCCTTCTCCAACGCATGAAAGTGAAGTCGCTCAGTCATGTCCTACTGTTCGGGACTCTATGGACTGCAGCCCACCAGGCTCCTCTGTCCATGGGACTCTCCAGGCAAGAGTACTGGAGTGGGGTGCCATTGTGTTCTCCAATATAGATTATTACATAATATTAATTGGGCTTCCCAGGTGGCTCAGTGGTAAAGAATCTGCCTGCCAATGCAGAAGCCACAGGAGATGTGGGTTTGATCCCTGGGCTGGGAAGGTCCCCTAGAGGAGGAAATGGCAACCTACTCCCATATTCTTGCCTGAAGAATCCCATGGACACCGGAGCCTGGTGGGCTATGGCACATGCGGACAGAATATTGATAACGTTCCTATGCTGTACAGTGGGTCGTTATTGTATTTTTTATATAGAGTAGCATAAATATGTTACTTGAAATCTTCTAATTTATCACTTCTCCCCCATTTCCCCTTTGGTAGCCGTAAGTTTGATTCCGAGATCTGTGAATCTCTGTTTTGTAAAAAGTTCATTTGTATCATTTTATTAGATCCCATATTTAAGTGATATCATATGGAATTTGACTTTCTCTGTGTGACTTACTTTACTCAATGTGACACACTCTAGGTGCATCCATGTTGCTGCAAATGGCATCATTTTGTCCTTTTTTATAGCTGAGAAATATTCCATTGTATATGTGCACCACATCTTCTGTATCCATTCCTCTGTCAATAGACAATTATTTTGCTTCCATGTTTTGGCTATTGTAAATATTGCTGCAGTGAATATTGGGATGCATGTGAATTTTTGAATTATATTTTCTCCAAATATATGCCCAGGAGTGGGCTTGCTGGATCATATGGCAGTTCTGTATTTAGCTTTTTAAAGAACTTCCATACTGTTCTCCATATTGGTTGTACCAATTTATATTCTCACCAACAGTGTGGGAGGGTTTGTTTTTTCTCCACACCCTCTCCAACATTTATTGTTGATAAATGTAGATTTTTTAATGATTTTGATATTGTAGATTTTTTAATGATGGCTATTCTGACCAGCATGAAGTGATATATCTTATTGTAGTTTTGATT
Organism: Bos taurus; assembly: GCF_002263795.3. NCBI lineage: Eukaryota > Metazoa > Chordata > Mammalia > Artiodactyla > Bovidae > Bos > Bos taurus. Next base: position 37,840,428 of record NC_037355.1, read on the forward strand.
GCCTTTCTCTAGTAATTAGTGACATTGAACATCTTTTCATGTGTTTTTTGGCCATCTGGATATCATCTTTGGAGAAATGTATATTTGGATTTCTGACCATTTTTGATTGTTTTTTTTAATTGGAAGATAATTACTTAACAATATTGTGATGGTTTTTACCATACATCAACATGAATCGGCCATAGGTATGCATGTGCCCCCTCCCTCTTGAGTACCATCCAGCCGCCTGGAGTTCCTTGCATCATACATCAAACTCTCACTAGCTATTTTACATAAGTTAATGTATATGTTTCAGTGCTATTCTCTAAAATTATCCCTTCTTTTCCCCACTGTATCCAAAAGTCTGTTCTTTATGTCTGTGTCCCTTTGCTGCCCTGCGTGTAGGATCGTTAGAACTATCTTTCTATATTCTATATGTATGCATTAGTATCTATATTTGTCTTTGTTTTTATGACTTACTTCAGTCTGTATAATAGGCTCTAGGTTCCTCCACCTCATTGAAACTGATTCAAATCCATTCCTTTTTGTAGCGGAGTAACATTCCATTGGATATACGTACCACAACTTTCTTATTTATTCATCTGTCAATGGACATCTAAATTGCTTCCATGTCCTAACTATTGTAAATAGCGTTGCAATGAACATTGAGGTCCATGTGTCTTTTTCAGTTGTGATTTCCTCAGGGTATATACCCAAAAGTGGGATTGCTGGGTTGAATGGTAGTTTTATTCCTAGTTTTTAAAGGACTATCCATACTCTTCTGCATAGTAGTTATCGATTTGCATTCCCACCAACAGTGTAGGAAGGTTCCATTTTCTCTACACCCTCTCCAAGATTTACTGTTTGTAGACTTTTTGATGATGGCCATTCTGATCAGTGTGAGATGATACCTCATTGTAGTTCTTATTTGCATTTCTATAATAATGAGCAGTGTTGAACATCTTTTCATGTGTTTATTAGCCATCTGTTTGTCTTCTTTGGAGAACTATCTGTTTAGATCGTCTGCCCGCTTTTTGATTTGTTCGTTTTTCTGGTATTGAACTGCATGATCTGCTTGTATATTTTGGAGATTAATTCTTGGCCAGTTGTTTTGTTTGCCGTTATTTTCCCCCATTCTACAGGTTGTCTTTTACCTTGCTTATAGTTTCCTTCATTGTGCAAAAGCTTTTAATTAGGTCCCATTTGTTTATTTTGTTTTTATTTCCCTTACTCTAGGAGGTGGGTCATAGAGGATCTTGTGATTTATGTCAGTGTTCTGCCTATGTTTTCCTCTAAGAGTTTTATAGTTTCTGGTCTTACATTTAGGTCTTTAGTCCATTTCGAGTTTATTTTCTGTACGGAGTTAGAAAGTGTTCTAATGTCATTCTTTTACATGTATTGACTAGTTTTCACAGCACCACATGTTGAGGCTGTCTTTACCGCGTTGAATCTTTTTGCCTCCTTTGTCAAAGAGAAGGTGCCCATTGATGCATGGATTTATCACCATGTTTTCTGTCTGTTCCATTGGTATACATTTCTGTTCTTGTGCCAGTTCCATACTGTTTATATGTATATACATACACACACACACACACACACACACACATATATATTGAACTGTTTATATATTCTGGAGATTAATCCCTTACTGTTCATATTGTTTACAAATATTTTCTCCCATTCCATGGGTTGTCTTTTTGGTTTATGGTTTCCTTTGCTGTGCAAAAGCTTTTAAGTTTAATTAGGTCCTTTTTCTTTATTTTTATTTTCATTATTCCAGGAGGTGGATCTAAAAAGATACTGCTATTATTTATGTCAGAGAATGTTATACCGATTTTCTGCTAAGAGTTTTATAGTATATGTCCTTACATCTAAGTTTTTAATCCTGCTGCAAAGCCTCCACTCTGCCCACACCTACGTCTCTGAATAGGAAATCCTAGCAGTGTTCTCATTCCCTGCCTACAGGGCACCTACACCTGTGGTTGGTGTAAACCAGAAGTTGAGTAGCCCATGGGATAATCTGCTCTGGGAGGCTTCAGCTCAGAACGGGTGCTCTGGTTCCATCCTTGCCCATTCTCTTCGGTTTGAGGGATTTTAATAGGGTTCTTGCTACTCACATAAGCTGTTGATAGCTTGAGCAGGTTCAGTCTCTAATACAGCTTAGTTTTATATACACAACATTTTGCTGTTTATTTCTATATTTGTCATATATGGCTAATCATTTATGCATGAGGATGGCACCCCACACAACAGATCTATAAATTGATGTAACGTTCTTCTACTATCCATAATGTATTGCCATTTTCACTGAAAATCTATGTGCGGATAACCTTTAGTGAATATTCCAATGGCCTTTTTATTTGGAAACTTCCAAGTGGTACACTTTGAGTGAGTATAATGAAGAATTGAAAGGAAAATGTTGGAAAAACCTGCCAAGAGTATCTGAAGATTAAAAGCAAAGAAATAGTTCAGTTCAGTTGCTCAGTTATGTCCAACTCTTTGCGACCCCGTGGACTGCTGCACACCAGGCTTCCCTGTCTATCACCAACTTCTGGAGCTCGCTCAAACTTATGTCCATTGAGTCAGTGATAACAAACAGTTGCCACAAGAATAAATTGGGTGTACCCAAGGGTGTACAGGGCATCTGAGGTTACCTTGCTCACAGCTGTTCACACCCCCTCCTCATTATTCTATTTTGGATAAATGTAAATCACATTGAATAACATTACATGCATCAATAGAGAGTTATCACTACCTCCTGCAAAATACAGAATGACATACTGATTTTCACCTATGTTAATAAGACTTTTCCTAAATGCATCTATTTATTTACCTTCTGTGCACATAAGCTGTTATGTTTTGGAGATAAACAGCAGTATTACTTCTTTCTCTGAAGGTGTTTTGTATGATGCTGATGTGAAGAGATGACCAACACAATGCTGAACCCAGTTGTACACCCCTCATCCTCCTTTCCTTAGAGAGCTATTTTGTTTTGAGAAAGCATGATAGAACAATTTCACTCTTGTGTAACTGACATGAAATGGAATGATTTCAGCTATTACCATCTTCATTTTTAATTTGGTCCTACCATAACTCTTTAAAAAATTGGACACACCAATTTTAAATAGGCTCTCATAATGTGGGTCATAAAGGTGAGGCAGAAAAGTATAAATATTGACCACATGGTTGACAGTAAGCAGAGATTCAGAGTTCTGGGTTTTCTCTTAATACTAAGGTTATATCTTTAATTTCAACTGAGATGTTTTCATGCAAGGAGAACACAGCATGTGGCAGACAATGACTGTGCCTCTGTCTCTGTTTCCTCATTGTTTATCCACCCTTATTCGTGGTCATTCTATAGTTGAAGAAATGATTCAGAGAATTTAATTAGCCCATCAAAATCACTCAGTTTCTAACAAGTTAAATTCAAATCTGCTGCTTATACCCTTTAACTTTTTAAGTATTGATACTTTCTCTTCAGTTCAGTTCCGTTCAGTCGCTCAGTCATGTCCGACTCTTTGCGACCCCATGAATCGCAGCACACCAGGCCTCCCTGTCCATCTTTCTCTTAGGGACTTTCTCTTAGGGACCAATAAAACGTTTGTGTTTTTATTAAGCCAAGGAACTGACATTTCAAGCACCAACTAACACAGAGAAGGTGGTTTTAGAATATTTTTTGCAAAAAGAACCTTTTTTATTTATTCATTCCTTAATTATCTAGATAGATTTATCTATTCTTTGATTGTTTGCTTGATTTTTCATCAGGAGTTAAGGGCAAGCCCTTCTCCATCATGGCTAGCAGTATGATTAAAGATTCAACTTAAAACAGGTGAAAAGATGGGTGCATAGTTACTACAGTTTGGGATATAATGCTGTATTAAGCAATGTGATACAAGGTGCATAGTCTACTTACTAACACAAATACTGATAAAATTCTGAGCAGTTAAAATGAATTTTTGATGACTTGATTCTTTTTATGTGAGAGAAACTTTTGAGATCAGGCACTGGATCTTCTAAGTTTCTGGCTCTCTTAACTTTTCAGTCTCTCCGTATGAATAGAGTTTAACTGTTCATTTATACTGAATAGTATGTACATTGTCTCCATTTTCTTTGGAATCTTAAAAACTTCAGTCCTTTTAAGAAATTTTGATGGGAAAATTAATGTGGAATCGATCTGACCTATAAACACTTGATTCCCACTGTGTTTTAAACCATGAGGAGATTATCAGGTTTTCAGTTTTCCCTGATTTATTCTCTTCACAGCAATGCTCTATGATTATACCTGCAGGAAATTTCCAAATGTTGGGCATTGCCCACGTCAGAGGTCCAGGAACACTTTCCAGGCCCAATAGAAGTGATTTTTGGATAATCTGTGAATACTGCCCCTTAATTAAGAATGAACAATGAGGAGTTGAAAGCTCAAATATTTCTATAGTACAAGCTGATTCAGATATAAATAACAATAAGGACCTATTCTAGGTCACACAAGAAACTTTACCAGGTACATTCATATCCATGGTATATGTTCTCATTTAACTCTAACAAATACATGATAAAATAGTTATTACTATCCCTATTTATTTTTGAACAATACAAATGAAACTAAAGTAGGTAATATCTAGATGAAGAAAACTATCGAGGTTTATTGTAGAAATAAGACCAATTGAGAGATGTGGCATGATATAAAATATTTTGTAAAAGGCTATTTTCCTTGAATATGTTTCACCATAGTTCCAAATAAAATCCTTAGACTACTTCTGAAACTTTCCTTTTAATTTTTCCTTGTAGCAGTTTGTTAAAAAATAAAATGCAAATTCTACAGGAGAACAAGGATTGTTTTGGGTTTAGTTGGTTACCACTGTTCCTCCATTTCCTCTCTCACAGGCAATCAGTGCAGTTAGTTTCTTATAAGATTTTTAAATTATTTAATAAGGTATTTTTAAATGGGAATAATGTATTTATTATAAATGTATTTACAATATAATAATAAATTATTGTAATATATATTATGAATAAATAATATATTTCTAAAAGCAAAAGAAACCAACATGCCCCTTTTTTGTATAAGTAACAACTGATAATACACACTATTCTGTATTTTGCTTTTCCACTTAGTAATGGATCTTCAAGATCATTTTATTTCAGTATCTATAGAGCATTTAAATTCCATGGACGGAGGAGCCTGGTAGGCTGCAGTCCATGGGGTTGCTAGGAGTCGGACACGACTGAACGACTTGGCTTTGACTTTTCACTTTCATGCATTGGAGGAGAAAATGGCAACCCACTCCAGTGTTCTTGCCTGGAGAATCCCATGGACAGAGGAGCCTGGTGGGCTGCCGCCTATGGGGTCGCACAGAGTCGGACACGACTGAAGCGACTTAGCAGCAGCATAGAGTATTTGCATACTTTTTACAACTGTATAGCATATTTCTTTTTCCACAGATTGCAGGTAACATAATATGATAATGACATCTCTGCTGTGGATTTGCCCTTAGGTATTTTTTAGTTGTTTACAATATGCTATTAAAATAGTACGTGGGATAAATCTCCAGAAGGGAAACATCTGAGTTTGATATATGTACCTTTGTAGATTTGGAGGTTGTCATTGTCACTCCCCAAGTAGTAGCATTTTAAATGCTTAAACTCTCTCCACAACTTCTCTTTCTCCAGTCTCTTTTATATAGCATGTTGCTTTACCAAACTAATTTATCTTTGTTTGGACTTAGAAGAGAAAGATGCTAGTCCTGTACTTTTAAATTTATTTTATATTGAATGACAAGGAGCATCTTGTCAGGGGAACACATGTATACCTGTGGTGGATTCATTTTGATATTTGGCAAAACTAATACAATTTGTAAAGTTTAAAAATAAAATAAAATTTTAAAAAATATCTATTTCTCTTTTCTGTGGACTCGTAATGTCCCTTCATGAGTTTTCTATTCAGTTATTGGTCATTTTTTTAATGGTTTGTAGGAGATGTTTGTATATAAAGGAATTTAGGCCTTTGAGGTTCAAATAGTTCTTTTTTTTTCTTTTGTATTTTTCATTTTGTCTTTGATTATGGTAGTTCCTGCCAAACTGGACATCCTCCTTTGCTTCCTTCCTCCCTCCCTCTTTCCCTTCCTTCCTTCCTTCCTTCCTTCTTTCTTTCCTTTCTTTTTTCTTATATTAGAATGAATCAAGTGTTTTCTTTTGTGGGTACTGTATTTTATGTAATACTTTGGAAAGATCTTTCTCACTAACTTTATTCAATAATTTTCCATTTAAATTTGAGTTTTATTATTTTATGCTTAAATCTTCAAAATGATGCAGATTTCTTTTTTCCTAGATGATTACACAGATTCCCAAGTTGATTTAATTAGTAATATAATTAACAATAGGATGTATATTCATGACTTAAATGGCATTTATATATTAAATATCATATTTGTAAATATAAATGACATAACTAAGTATAAAATATTTATTTGATTCTATTTCTGATCTTCCTATTTTGGTCTTTTGACCTATTTGTGCATCAGTGTTATATTCTCAATTATTACACTTTTGCTCTATGCGTTAAAATAGGTAGGGAAAGGGAGGTTCTCCTTCAACAGAACTAGCCGAACTCACCACCCCACCCCCCAAATTTGATGACTATTAGTGTCTTCTTAACTCATTATCTGTCCACAGCTTATTAGTAATATAGAATTGGGAGGTGATTGTTACATTTAAAGGTTGCTCTGATGGGCCAAGAATTAATGAAGTAGAATAAGCAGGGTAACAAAGTTAAAAATCAAAATAAACAAGGGAGATAAGGGAGCAAACAGAAGGAGAGAGGTTGCTTCTGAAAGTGGCATCTAAAATACCTCTCTTTTCCTTTCAAAGGATCAACCTTAACTCCAGTGAACTGACAACTACCCTGTGGTCCTAAGAGCCTCATGGATGGATAGCATTGTTTGTTTCACAGTGTCCCTCCATCTTTACCCTTTTAGGAGGTTTCATTTTCTAAAGCAAATATATATTACTTTAATGTAAAATTGTATATTATTGGGGGGGTGACTCGTTGTTTGTCTATATCATAATACCAGAAGTTAGTGTTTCTCTTGACTTAATATGTGATGAGCAGAATCATGCCAGCAACTGTATAAATGCAGACTGTTATGCTACTAATAATCTTGGAATTGAGCTGTTCAGCATCCAGATTGGTTTAGCACAATAAAGAATGCTGAAACTCACATCTGTTTTCTGTTTATAGAGAAAAAGAAAATGATATCTAAAGTTGGAATCCTGGGTTGCTTAGAAAAGAGCTTTACATAGGAAAGTGGTCAGGGACAGGAGGATGTATCTTATGAATAGTTCAGGTAATTTGATTCTTCCTATTCCATTCCTAATAAGCATGACTCAGAACAATGTTTAAGGCATTATCAGTAAACAAAAATTTGAAGATCACTCTTGTTTCCCTTTTTTATGTGCACATTGCTATTTTAATGCATCTAAATTTTTTTATTGGTGTATGCTTGACTGACTCTCTCTATATATAAAACATATATATATATATCCATTCTTTTTCATATTCTTTTCCCATGTAGGTTATTATAGAATATTAATTAGAATTCTCTGTACTATACAATAGATCCTTATTAGTTCCTATTTTTAGATAGGAATAGTAGATCCTATTTTTTATATATGGTAGTGTGCATGTGTTAATTGCAATCTCCTAATTTATCACTCCTCCCCCCTGCCCCCATACACACACATTTCTCCCTTGGGAACCACCACATATTTGATTTTCATATCTTTGAGTCTGTCTCTATTTTGTAAATAAATAAATTGATTTGTGTCATTTTTAAATTAGATTTCATACATAAATGATATCATACAGTATTTCTATTGCTCTGTCTGATTTACTTCACTAAGTATGATAATGTCTAGGTCCACTCAGTTCAGTTCAGTCGCTCAGTGTCTGACTCTGCAACCCCATGAATCGCAGCACGCCAGGCCTCCCTGTCCATCACCAACCCCCAGAGTTCACTCAAACTCATGTGCATCAAGTCAGTGATGCCATCCAGCCATCTCATCCTCTGTCGTCCCCTTCTCCTCCTGCCCCCAATCCCTCCCAGCATCAGGGTCTTTTCCAGTGAGTCAACTCTTCACATGAGGTGGCCAAAGTATTGGAGTTTCAGTTTAAGCATCAGTCCTTCTAATGAACCCCCAGGACTGATCTCCTTTAGGATGGACTGGTTGGATCTCCTTGCAGTCCAAGGGACTCTCAAGAGTCTTCACCAACACCACAGTTCAAAAGCATCAATTCTTCGGTGCTCAGCTTTCTTCACAGTCCAACTGTCATATCCATACATGACCACTGGAAAAACCATAGCCTTGACTAGACAGACGTTTGTTGGCAAAATAATGTCTCTGCTTTTCAATATACTATCTAGGTTGGTCATAACTTTACTTCCAAGGAGTAAGTGTCTTTTAATTTCATGGCTGCAATAGCCATCTGCAGTGATTTTGGAGCCCAGCGCCCCCCCCCCCCAAAAAAAAAGTCTGACACTGTTTCCACTGTTTCCCCATCTATTTCCCATGAAGTGATGGGACCAGATGCCATGATCTTAATTTTCTGAATGTTGAGCTTTAAGCCAACTTTTTCACTCTCCTCTTTCACTTTCATCAAGAGGCTTTTCAGTTCCTCTTCACTTTCTGCCATAAGGGTGGTGTCATCTGCATATCTGAGGTGATTGATATTTCTCCCGGCAATCTTGATTCCAGCTAGGTCCACTCACATTGTTGCAAATGGCAATATTTTGTTCTTTTTGTGGCTTAGTAATATTGTATATATGTACCACATTTTCTTTATCCATTCCTCTGTCAATGGACACTTAGACTGTGTCCACATCTTAGTTGTTTTAAATAGTGCTGCAGTGAACATTGAGGTGCATGTATCATTTTGAATTATAGTTTTCTCTGGATAAATGACCAGGAGAGGAATTGCTGGATCAAATGCTAGTTCTAGATTTAGTTTTTTTTAATTTTTTTTTATTTTAAGGAACTTCCATACCATTCTCACTTTTCTACAAACCCTTTTCAGCATTTAATCATTTGTAGATTTTTTGATGATGGCCATTCTGATCTGTGTAAGGTGAAATCTCCCTGTAGTTTTGATTTGCATTTCTCTGCTAATTAATGATGTAGAGCATCTTTTCATGTGCTTTTTGGCCATCTGCCACTTTATTTTTATGTGCCCCAGTTTGCATGGTGCCCAGAAGCAGAATATGCTCTCAGATGTACCCATTTCCCCTTGTCTTAAGCAAGCAGATATTGCTATACTTTTTTGTAGTCATAACTCCATTGATGGAGTTATTTATACTCTTCTATAATCTCAGAGAAGTTTGTATATTCCTCTCAAAATGATCAGCATGAAAAAGGATCTCCTATTTACTGGACATCTCATTATCTCTTGTTTTTCCATACTTAATTTCATTGCATCCAGTCTCTCTGCTGTAAAAGCCCCTGAGATTGACATAATTGCTGCCATTTTGCAGGTGAAATGCTAGGTCATAGTTTTATGTGAGACTTAGGCAATAAGCTTCACTCCCAGCTGTATTAGGGACAAGGCAAGGCAAGGACAGCTCTGACATCCTTGGCTTTCAAAAGGGGAGATTCCTTAAAAGAGAGAGAATTACATCAACCATAACAAATTTGAGCAGATTAAGAAAGAAAAAAAATATAGAAAAATGGAGAAGATCATTCTGCTGTTAATGAACTACTTGAACTACATATAAACAACCACAAGTTTTATTCCACAGAACAGAAGTTAATATATAGTTTATTTTCTTCTTGTCCTTAAGGTTCTGATGTTGGGTCTAAATGTCCCCTCTTTTTCACATTTCTCTGATCTTACAGAAAACTATTATAATCAAAGAAGAAAATACATTAACGTGACTTTGCTCAGTGAAAGTGAAAGTCGCTCAGGCATGCTTGACTGTGACCCCATGGACTGTCCATGGGATTCTACAGGCCAGAATACTGGAGCGGGTAGCCTTTCCCTTCTCCAGCAGATCATCCCAACCCAGGGATCAAACCCAGGTCTCCAATATTGCAGGCAGATTCCTTACCAGCTGAGCCACAAGGGAAGCCCAAGAAACTGGAGTGGGTAGCCTATCCCTTCTCCAGGGAATCTTCCTAACCTAGGAATTGAACGGGGGTCTCCTCCATTGTAGGCAGATTCTTTACCAACTGAGCTATGCTAGTTCTTCATAAGTCCAGGTTGTCCCTCAGTGAGGTCAGCATCTTCCACTTGTTAACACTAACCAGTATTTCATAAATGTGCTTTTGCACTTTGCTGTGTTTCATGGGATCACTGATGTATAGTCTGAGGACTTATGTATATACTTCTCTAAATGTGAAAATATATTGTTTATATTTTTGTTTTTAAAAATATATTTGTTTTTGGTCTTGCAGTGAATCCCTGAGAAATCAGATGTTAGATCAGGTTTCAGTCCAAAGTTCTTTCAGGATCTGGGATATAGTCCAACCAGCCTGGGACCCTAAAACTCATTTGTACTGTAATGTTCTCTATCCATCATTCTGTATCTCAGTAGCTGCTCTCTTATGTCTTGTTCAGCTTTTTGTACAAATTTTATTCTCCTTGAAAGAAATATGACTGTACTTAACACACTGATTTTTTAAATCTTAATCTTGAGTAACTCAGTTGAGTTCAGTCACTCAGTGGTACCTGACTCTGTGCAACCCCATGGACTGCAGCAGTCAGGCTTCCCTGTCCATCACCAACTCCCAGAGCCTGTTCAAACTCACGTCCATCAAGTCGGTGATGCTATCCAGCCATCTCATCCTCTGTCGTCCCCTTCTCCTACTGCCCTCAATCTTTCCCAGCAACAGGGTCTTTTCCAATGAGTCAGTTCTTTGCATCAAGAGGCCAAAGTACTGGAGCTTCAGCTTCAGCATCAGTCGTTCCAATCAATATTCAGGACTAATTTCCTTCAGGATTGACTATTTCATCTCCTCGATGTCCACGGGATTCTCAGGAGTCTTCTCCAATACCACAGTTCAAAAGCATCAATTCTTCAGCTCTCAGCTTTCTTTTTAGTCCAACTCTCACATCCATACATGACTACTGGAAAAACCATAGCTTGACTAGATGGACCTTTGTTAGTATACAGGAAGCATACAGACAGCATATACAGGTATCAGATCATATCAGTCACTCAGTCGTGTCCAACTCTTTGTGACACCATGAATCGCAGCATGCCAGGCCTCCCTGTCCATCACCAACTCCCGGAGTTCACTCAGACTCACATCCATCGAGTCGGTGACACCATCCAGCCATCTCATCCTCTGTCATCCCCTTCTCCTCCTGCCCCCAATCGCTCCCAGCATCAGAGTCTTTTCCAATGAGTCAACTCTTTGCATGAGGTGGCCAAAGTACTGGAGTTTCAGCTTTAGCATCATTCCTTCCAAAGAAATCCCAGGGCTGATCTTCAGAATGGACTGGTTGGATCTCCTTACAGTCCAAGGGACTCTCAAGAGTCTTCTCCAACACCACAGTTCAAAAGCATCAATTCTTCAGCATTCAACCTTCTTCACAGTCCAACTCTCACATCCATACATGACCACTGGAAAAACCATAGCCTTGACTAGACGGACCTTTGTTGGCAAAGTAATGTCTCTGCTTTTGAATATGCTATCTAAGTTGGTCATAACTTTCCTTCCAGGGAGTAAGCATCTTTTAATTTCATGGCTGCAGTCATCATCAGTAGTGATTTTGGAGCCCAGAAAAATAAAGTCTGACACTGTTTCCACTGTTTCCCCATCTATTTCCCATGAAGTGGTGGGACCGAATGCCATGATCTTCGTTTTCTGAATGTTGAGCTTTAAACCATCTTTTTCACTCTCCACTTTCACTTTCATCAAGAGGTTTTTGAGTTCCTCTTCACCTTCTGCCATAAGGGTCGTGTCATCTGCATATCTGAGGTTATTGATATTTCTCCCAGCAATCTTGATTCCAGCTTGTGTTTCTTCCAGTCCAGCGTTTCTCATGATGTACCCTGCATATAAGTTAAATAAGCAGGGTGACAATATACAGCCTTGATGTACTCCTTTTCCTATTTGGAACCAGTGTGTTGTTCCATGTCCAGTTCTAACTGTTGTTTCCTGACCTGCATACAAATTTCTCAGGAGGCAGATCAGGTGGTCTGATATTCCCATCTCTTTCAGAATTTTCCACAGTTTATTGTGATCCACACAGTCAAAGGCTTTGGCATAGTCAATAGAGCAGAAATAGATGTTTTTCTGAAACTCTCTTGCTTTTTCCATGATCCAGCGGATGTTGGCAATTTGATCTCTGGTTCCTCTGCCTTTTCTAAAACCAGCTTGAACATCAGGAAGTTCATGGTTTACATATTGCTGAAGCCTGGCTTGGAGAATTTTGAGCATTACTTTACTAGCATGTGAGATGAGTGCAATTATGTGGTAGTTTGAGCATTCTTTGGCATTGCCTTTCTTTGGGATTGTAATGAAAACTGAGCTTTTCCAGTCCTGTGGCCACTGCAGAGTTTTCCAAATTTGCTGGCATATTGAGTGCAGCACCTCACAGCATCATCTTTCAGGGTTTGGAATAGCTCAACTGGAATTCCATCACCTCCACTAGCTTTGTTTGTAGTGATGCTTTCTAAGGCCCACTTGACTTCACATTCCAGGATGTCTGGCTCTTGGTCAGTGATCACACCATCATGATTACGTGGGTCATGAAGATCTTTTTTGTACAGTTCTTCTGTGTATTCTTGCCATCTCTTCTTAATATCTTCTGCTTCTGCTAGGTCCATACCTTTTCTGTCCTTTATCTAGCTCATCTTTGCATGAAATGTTCCTTTCCTATCTCTGATTTTCTTGAAGAGATCCCTAGTCTTTCCCATTCTGTTGTTTTCCTCTATTTCTTTGCATTGATCGCTGAAGAAGGCTTTCTTATCTCTTCTTGCTATTCTTTGGAACTCTGCATTCAGATGTTTATATCTTTCCTTTTCTCCTTTGCTTTTCACTTCTCTTCTTTTCACAGCTATTTGTAAGGCCTCCCCAGACAGCCATTTTGCTTTTTTGCATTTATTTTCTATGCGAATAGTCTTGATCCCTGTCTCCTGTACAATGTCACAAACCTCATTCCATAGTTCATCAGGTACTCTATCTATCAGATCTAGGCCCTTAAATCTATTTCTCACTTCCACTGTATAATCATAAGGGATTTGATTTAGGTCATACCTGAATGGTCTAGTGATTTTCCCTACTTTCTTCAATTTAAGTCTGAATTTGGCAATAAGGAGTTCATGGTCTGAGCCTCAGTCAGCTCCTGGTCTTGTTTCTGCTGACTGTATAGAGCTTCTCCATCTTTGGCTGCAAAGAATATAATTAATCTGATTTCGGTGTTGACCATCTGGTGATATCCATGTATAGAGTCTTCTCTTGTGTTGTTGGAAGAAGGTGTTTGTTATGACCAGTGCATTTTCTTGGCAAAACTCTATTAGTCTTTTCCCTGCTTCATTCCATATTCCAAGGCCAAATTTGCCTGTTACTCCAGGTGCTTCTTGACTTCCTACTTTCGCATTCCAGTCCCCTATAATGAAAAGGACATCTTTTTTGGGTGTTAGTTCTAAAAGGTCTTGTAGGTCTTCATAGAACCGTTCAACTTCAGCTTCTTTAGTGTTACTGGTTGGGGCATAGACTTGGATTACTGTGATATTGAATGGTTTGCCTTGGAAATGAACAGAGATCATTCTGTCGTTTTTGAGATTGCATCCAAGTACTGCTTTTTGGACTCTTTTGTTGACCACCTGTATACAAATGGCATACCTATACATATACAGACAGCATACAGACAGTATATAGCTATACCTCAGAGATATCACTAGTTTGGTTCCAAACCACCACCATAATAAGACAAATTTCATAGTAAAGCAAGTCATATGAACTTTTTGCCTTCCCAGTGTATATAAAATTGTTTACATTAAACAATAGCCTAATAAGTATATGTTATCTTTAAAAACATAACCTACATATGTTAATTAAAAATACTTTATTGCTGAAAAGTTCTCAACATCTTCTGAGCTTTCAGTGAGTCATAGTAGTAACATCAAAGATCACTGATCACCATAACAGGCATAATTATTATGAAAAAATTTGAAATATCGTGGCAATTACCACAATATGATAGAGACATGAAGTAAGCAAATGCTGTTGGAAATATGGTACCTATAGACTTTATTTATACGGGGTTGCCATACACTTTAAATTTATGAAAATCCCAATATCTCTTAAGCACAATATGTTTAAGGGCTGGGACTTCCCTGATGGCTCAGCGGATAGAGAATTTGCCTGCAGTACTGGAGACACACAAGATGCAGGTTCAATCCCTGAGCTGAGAAGATCTCCTGGAGGAGGAAATGGCAACCCACTCCAGTATTCTTTCCTGGATAATCCAATGGACAAAGGAACCTGGTCCAAAGAGTTGGACATGACTGAGCAACTAAGCACAAAAGCACAATGAAGTGAAAGGCAGTAAAACTAGATATGCCTTCAAATGGCAGATGAATCCTTCCCTGGGTTTCTTCCCTTCCCCGATTCAGTTATTCATTTAGCCTTTGCATGTTTCCCCTTTTAAGGTTTAATGTTCATGTTTCTGAACCTATATTTATAGGTCTTTGCCAACTGCTCTTGTCATTAAAATAATATAGTTTTAGTAAACCTGAGAGGAAAATAATCAGTTGTGACTGGAAATGGGTCATTCAGGATTAAGTGTGATGCTCACTATACCACAATGACCCTGAGGTCCTCCTGTCATTCAGTCAAATTCACTGAGAGCAAGCCTGTCTGTGAGGGGTGCTGGGGTGTTTGTGGCCTCCTGACGGATTTGAACTTGGTCGTCTTCTCTACTTCTCATGTGATATCAGAGAATGGAAAACTATAATATTTGTAAGGGCAATTCAATGTAAGGAATTAAGTAAGCACATATTTGCCCTGTTGTTTATAATTACCAATGAAGCTAAGCCTTAACAATGTTCATAAAATCATTTGGGAAAGGATAGTAAAACAATCGCACATGTGACTGGAATTTTATGAAATAATGTATGTGAAATTTTTCTCAATGTTAAGTATGTGCTTACCTTGAACAATTCACATCGAACTTTACAGTCAGATCATGTACTTTCCCAAGGATGTCCCAATTGTGCACTATACACCTATGAACTGATTGTGATTCACTGATTCATTTGATTGTACATGTAAAATACATAAGCAGTGCATTCTATACAGGTACAAATTCTCCCTTTTAGAGCTGAGAAAGATACATAGATCCCATACTCATGGAATTTATAAGGATCAATAATTATACTAATAAGTAATTAATACATTTGTGAAAAGTGCCATGAAATAAACATCTAGAATGTGATAATGATACAAAACACAGAAGTTGAACCTCATTGGGAGGAGAGCTGTGGACCAACCACTGTCTAAGCCGGTGAAAGTGAAAGTCACTCAGTTCAGTCCAACTCTTTGTGATCCCATCGAATGTTGCAGTCCATGGAATTCTCCAGGCCAGAAACTGGAATGGGTAGCCTTTCCCTTCCCCAGGGGATCTTCCCAACCCAAAGATTGGGCCCAGGTCTCCCACATTGCAGGTGGATTCTTTACCAGCTGAGTTACAAAGGAAGCCCAAGAATACTGGAGTGGGTAGCCTATCCTTTCTCCAATAGATCTTTCCAACCCAGGAATCAAACCAGGGCCTCCTGCATTGCAGGCAGATTCTTTATCTACTGAGCTATCAGGGAAACCCCTCTAAGCAGACAGGCAAGGCATCTATTCTAGTCTACGTGGTTTGTGAGAGACTGATTCAAAATAGTATTCCAATACACAGTCTTATCAGGCAATGATATCATAATTGAGTAGGGAATGATTGGATTGCTGTTTTATTTTTAATTTGATCACAAAAGGAATACCATTTAAACTGAGATCCGAATAGAGAGAAAAATAGGCTTTTGAGGGAAGTTAGACCCTAAGCCTGGGGTAAACCTGGTAAGTTCAAAACAAAATGTATGCATACATACAGTGATGAAGCAGAATGATGAAGCATAGGATGAAGAGTAAGGTGACCATACAATTGTCCTCCTAATCAGGGCACATTAAGAGTGAAAGTAAATGCTGTGAGCAATAATAACTGGACAATTATCTTACCACTTGTAGGACAGCAACCCACAACAAAGAATTACTTGGCCCAAATTGCCAATGGTGCTCAGGTTGAGAACTTCTGCTTTAGCTGAGCAAGTGTAAAGGCAGAGACTAAAATCATGTGTGTACTTTTAATGTAGGGTGAGTTACATATATTTTATTCTAATTATGATGTGAAGGCATTGGAGGTATTTAAGTCAGAGTGATACAAGTCACTTACAGTTCTCTTTGGCTTTTATGTGATAAATGTAGGAGGGAGGGGCAAGAATGAAATTATGGAGATTTGGTAGAAGAGAAGGAATTTTGGTGCTTTGAAGAGGAGTGTTATAATAAATGTAGAAGGAAGTGTGATTTTGGAAAGTCAACAGGACTAGACAATGGAAAGGATATGGAGAACAAGGGGGAAATGGAAATCAGAAATCACTTCTAGTTGCACTTGAACAACTGGATGGATGCTATTCCCAATCCTGAAGCTATAACAGCTTGAGCAGATTTATCTGGAGAGTGAGGAGAATCAATAGTTCTTCATCAGCAAGTAGACTTGAGATCCTTATTTGTGTGGAGGCTAGAGTTTTGGAGAGACGTGAGGGTGGGGCTTACTGATCTGCTAATCATCAGCATCTATATAGGTAATGATTAAAATCAGAGGAAAGATGTTATCCCCTAGAAAGAGTCTAAAAGTTAAAAAAATACTGTTGAAATATTAAACAGATTCCCATGAGATCACGAGTAAGACATGACTTATCAATTAAACAATAAGAACAACAAAGATTCTCTGACATTGTGAAGTAGAATAGAGTAGGAAAATCAAAAGTGTAAAACTGACACGAAACAACACAGTGTGAAGAAACGCAGGATGAACGGGCTCACAGAAGCTAAGAGAAAGAGAAGGTAGTCAACCATCTTAAATGGTACTGCTGCTGCTGCTGCTGCTAGGTCGCTTCAGTCGTGTCCGACTCTGTGAGACCCCAGAGATGGCAGCCCACCCATCCCTGTGATTCTCCAGGCAAGAACACTGGAGTGGGTTGCCATTTCCTTCTCCAATGCATGAAAGTGAAAAGTGAAAGGGAAGTTGCTCAGTCATGTCCAACTCTTAGCGACCCCATGGACTACAGCCTACAAGGCTCCTCCGTCCATGGGATTTTCCAGGCAAGAGTACTGGAGTGGGGTGCCATCGCCTTCTCCGTAAATGGTACTAGAGAATGAAGTAATATAAGAAAACAGATTTGAAAATTAGATTTGCATCGTTGTACAGCAGAAACCAACATCACATTTTAAAGCAATTGTTGTGTTCAGTCTCTATTGTGTCAACTTTTTGAGACCCTATGGACTGCAATATGCCAGGCTTCCCTGTTTTTCACTATCTCCCAGAGTTTGCTCAAACTCATGTCCATTGTGTAGATGATGCCATCCAACCGTCTTATCCTCTTTCACCCCATTCTCCTCCTGCCCTCAGTTTTTCCCAGCATTGAGGTCTTTTCCAATGAGTTGGTTCATTTTATCAGGTGGCCAAAATGTTGGAGCTTCAGCATCAGTCCTTCCAATAGATGTTCAGGATTGGTTCCCTTCAAAATTGACTGGTTTGACCTCCTTGCTGTTCAAGGGACTCTCAAGAGTCCTCTCTAGC
Organism: Bos taurus; assembly: GCF_002263795.3. Taxonomy (NCBI): domain Eukaryota; kingdom Metazoa; phylum Chordata; class Mammalia; order Artiodactyla; family Bovidae; genus Bos; species Bos taurus. Next base: position 37,858,246 of record NC_037355.1, read on the forward strand.
ACCCCAATTCGAAAGCATGAATTCTTCAGTGCTCAGCCTTCTTCATGATCCAAATCTCAAGGCTGTACATGGCTACTAGAAAAACCATAACTTTGACTAGATGAACCTTTGTTGGCAAAGTGATGTCTCTGCTTTTTAATATGCTGTCTAGGTTTGCCATAGCTTTTCTTCCAAAGAGCAAGCATCTTTTAATTTCATGGTAAAGCAATTATCCCCCAATTAAAAAAATAAACAAAATTAAAAAAAAAAGAAAATTAGGTTTAGAAATATGGAATTTACTTATGATCCTCATAGAAGCAATGCCTTGGAGTTGATAGGGAAAAGAAGCCCAGTTGAAATTGACTGAGAGAAGTATAAGGAAGTAGAAAGCAGCCACTACATTTGGTTTAGTCAAACTTTGTTTAGTTTTACTCATGAAAGTGAAAGTGATTCACTCAGTCGTGTCCAACTCTTTGTAACGCCATGGACTGTATAGTCCATGGAATTCTCCAGGCCAGAATACTGGAGTGGGTAGCCTTTCCCTTCTCCAGGGGATCTTCCCAACCCAGGGATCAAACCCAGGTTTCCCATGCAGGCGGATTCTTTACCAGCTGAGCCACAAGGGAAACCAAGAATACTAGAGTGGGTAGCCTATCCCTTCTCCAGCAGATCTTCCCAACTCAGGAATTGAACCAGGGTCTCCTGCATTGCAGGTGGATTCTTTACCAACTGAACTGTGAGGGAAGCCAGTTTTACTCATACATTTACAATTTTGTTGTTAACTGATCCTGGTACATTTTAGTCCGTTGTCTGGCTTTTATGTCCTCCGTCCAAAGTACATGCTTTGGAAATCCAAACATAAAGGTCTTTAGTAATAAATACAGTTTTATTTGGAAAAAAAAGAGAGAGAGAGAGAGCAGTCACTATAGAAATTCACTATGAAACACTTAGCTCAGTACAGGACCAAGAAATGAAGTGGTAGTTGATGGAAGACTTGAGCATAAGACTTTTTTTTTAGGAGAAACCTATTTCTATGTTAAAAATAATAAGTGTGTGTGTGTGTGTGTGTGTGTGTATATATATATATATATATATAAAGAGAGAGAATTATTGCATAAGTAAAATTCCAAAGAAAGCAGATGGGATGGAATTTAGTGCATAAGTGGGAGGGTTGCCTTTTTGCCTTTTGATAAAAACATGAGAAGGATAGCCTCAGCAGTATTAACAAAGACTGCAAGAGATTGTGTATAAAGATACGCAAAGTTTGCCAAGGAAATAAAGCTTGAGCAGATTTAAAAGATGTATATAGTGCATTTACTAGCAAGATGCTATCAGGGGCAAATGTAGGAGTAGGGTGAAGGAGATCGTTTCATTCAAGGTCTCACACAGGAAGTGCTTTGATTCACTTGAATTGAGAAACGGAAGAAAGCAAGACTCAGTAAATATTTATTGAACAGAGGAATAATTATCAGTTGAATGGAATGCATGTTTTATTTCTCAAAATTGTCTTTAATTAAACTTAGTTCCTATTGACTTTTAATTTCAAAGTAATTTTATTGGTGAGATTTTAGCTCAAATGGTATTAGTCAGTGTTTTTATCTCTAGAGCTGTAAATCTCTCCAAAATTGCTTTTTCTCAATCTTTCTCTTTGCTAATAGTATCAGTGAAGCCAACATGGACAAAATGTCCCATATGAATTGAAATTATTTCGCCTCAAATGGTTTGTCATACCCATGTCGAAATGAAGCAGTTTTGATTTATTGCAGTTGAGGTGGAAGGGAGATGGCTGAAGGTTACAAGCTTGATTCTGCTTCTATTGTCTTACTTGACATTAACCTTAATGCTCCAGAAACCTCCCAAAACCCATGTTTTTTCAAGTGTCTAAAATGCTCAGTGTTGGGCATACCCTTGAATGACACTTTCAAATGAGGATGTTTATAGAACATGTGGTCTGAAAACAAGTTTTTAAGAGACTTTAAAAATTAACAGGGACGGTCCCAAGATGGTGGAAGAATAGGACAGGGAGACGACTTTCTCCCCCCAAAATTCATCAAAAGATCATTTGAATGCTGAGAAGCTTCCACAAAACAACTTCTGAATGCTGGCGGAGGATATGAGGCACCCAGAATGGCAGCCCATTCTCTTCGAAAGGAGTTAGGACAAAATATAAAAGACAAAATGAGAGACAAAAGAGTTAGGAACAGAGACCCAGCCTGGGGAGGGAGTTGTGAAGGAGAAGTTTCCAAACAGCAGGAAACCCTCTCACTGGTGGGTCTGTGGGGAATTTTAGAATCTCAGAGGGCAACATAACTGGGAGGAAAAAAAAAAAAAAAAACAGAAAATACGTGCCTAACCGCAACTCCCAGCAAAGAAGTAGCCCAGACGCTTGCGTCTACCACCAACGAGCAGGGGCTGAATGCCCTGAGGACAATCTGAGGGAGCTAATGAGATAACAACCCATACTGTGAGACAGCCAGAGAGAAAGAGGAAAAAAAAAAAAAGTAAAGAACTTTCCTGAGAAAGACTCTAACCTTCGCACAGCCTGGCTGCTTACAGAACAAAGGATTGAGCGAATACCAAAGGAGAGCTAGCCAGGTGCATGCATGCCCCTCCCCCACACGGGAGGCAAAGAGGCAAGTGTGTGATAGCCAGAGGCCAAAGCCAATAAGCAATCTCGGCCCCAGAGACTGGCATCTTCCATCAAAATGTGAGCAGGTTCCCCATTGCTAACCAAATCTTCCTGGGATCCTAAACAATTGACATCTACCAGGAGAGTCACAGCCTGGGATCAGCTCCCCAGAGAAGACATACGGAACACCCGAGAAGGTGCTTTCGTGGCACACCCAGAAACCGAGCAGCTGGGACCGGGGAGGTGGTTAAGATGCACAGCCCACCTGGGACAGTGCGCTCACCAAGCACCCGGTCGCCTGAGCTCCTCGGACCTGGGAAGGGCACAAAATGCATGCCCAACGGAGTATGTGCCCTTGCAGAGTACCTGAGAACCTGAAGCTGAGCAGCTTAGCCCTGGGAAGTGCATGAAATGCAGGGCCGGCTTTGGGCAGTACCCCTGCAGAGCAACCTGGAGCCTGAGCAGTGTAGACCCAGAAGGCACACGCTGCCGTGAGCTGGGGCAAACCCAGTGGGGTCCATACACTGTGAGCATTCTTCACACACGTCAGTGATATTTGTTTGCAGTTTGTTTCCTCCCTCCCCACAACACAACTGAACAAGTGAGCCTAAGTGACCACATTCACCCTCTTGTGTCAAGATGGAAATTAGACACTGAAGAGACCTGCAAACAGAGGAAACCAGAATAAACAAAGAGGGAACTGCTCTGGAAGTGATAGGTGCAACAGATTAAAACGCTGTAGTTAAATTTAACTAAGCATCGGAAGGGCCTATAGACCTTGAGAAGAAGTACAATTTGGAACAAGGACCTATCTGAAATTGAACTGACCCCACACTGCCCACAACAGCTCCAGGGACATTTGTAGATATATTTTTACTATTATCATTTTTTAAATTTTTTTATTTTTAAGTTATTACTCCTTTAATTTTCACTTTTATAACCTACTATTACCTTGCTAAAAATGACCCTATTTTTAAAGCAAATTTCATATATATATATTATATAACTTTGTGATTGATTTTGTTTTGTATTTTTAATATTTTTGAGACTCTAACCTCTACTCCAGATTTTTAATCTTTGCTTTTTGGTATTTGTTATCAATTTTGTACATTTAAGAATCTAATCATCAGTATCCATTTTCACTTAGGGGTGTGATTACTGCCTTGATTGCTCTCTCCCCTATTAACTCTCCCTTTTCTCCCCAGGTCACCTCTATCTCCTCCCTCCCCCTTTTCTTCTCTACTTAAATCTGTGAATCTCTCTGGGTGTTCTGGGCTGTGGAGAACACTTAGGGAACTGATTAACTGGCTAGACTGGTCTCTCCCCTTTTGACTCCCCCTCTTCTCCTCCTGGTCACCTCTATCTCCCTCGTCCCTCTTCTCTTCTCCATGTAACTCTGTGAACTTCTCTGGTTGTCCTTACTGTGGAGAATCTTTTCACCATTACCCTAGATGTTTTATCATCTGTGCTATGTGGATGGAGAAGTCTTGAGGCCACTGTAAGACTAAGACTGAAAGCCAGAGACAGGAGGCTTAAATCTAAAACTTGAGAACACCAGAAAACTCTTGACTCCAGGGAACGTTAATGGACAACAGCTCATCCAAAAGCCTCCATACCTACACTGAAACCAAGCTCCACCCAAGAGCCAACAAGTTCCAGAGCAAGCCATACCACACTAATTCTCCAGCAATGCAAGAACACAGCCCTGAGCATTAAGATACAGGCTGCCCAAAGTCATGCCAAACCCATGGGCACCCCAAAACTCACTATTGGACACTTCATTGCACTCCAGAGAGAAGAGATCCAGCTCCAGCCACCAGAACACAGATGCAAGTTCCCTAACCAGGAAACATTGACAAGCCACTAGTCCAAACCCACCCACAGGGAGCAACCTCTGCAATAAAGAGGAACCACAAACTTCTAGCCTACAGAAAGGCCACTCCAAACACAGCAATCTAAAGAAAATGAAAAAGCAGAGAAATATTCAGCAGGTAAAGAAATGTGATGAATGCCCATCAAATCAAACAAAAGAGGAGGAGATAGGGAGTTCAGAATAATGATAGCAAAGATGATCCAAAATCTTGAAAACAAAATGGAGTTACAGATAAATAGACGAGGATTGAGAAGATACAAGAAATAGACAAGGATTGAGAAGATACAAGGAGACAAGGATTGAGAAGATACAAGAAATGTTTAACAAGGACCTAGAGGAAATAAAGAAGAGTCGATCAATAATGAATAATGCAATAACTGAGATCAAAAGCACTCTGGAGGGAACCAACATTAGAATAAGATATATATCTATAGATAGCTGTATATAGATAAGATAGATATCTATAAGATATCCTATCTTCTTAGACAGAAGATAGTATAAGTGAGGTGGAAGATAGAATGGTGGAAATAAAGAAGCAGAGAGGAAAAAAGAAATGAGGACAATCTCAGAGACATCTGAGACAATGTTAAACACCCCAACATTAGAATCACTGGAGTCCCAGAAGAAGAAGACAAAAAGAAAGGCCATGAGAAAATACCTGAGGAGATAATAGTTGAAAACTTCCCTAAAATGGGAAAGGAAATAGCCACCCAAATCCAAGAAACCCAAAGAGTTCCAAACAGGATAAATCCAAGGTGAAATACCCCAAGACACGTATTAATCAAATTTACAAAGAGCAAATATTAAAAGCAGCAAGGGAAAAGCAACAAATAACACACAAAAGGATTCCCATAAGGATAACAGCTTATCTTTCAATAGAAACTCTTCAGGCCAGAAGGAAATGGTTGGACATACCAGCTTCAACAAATGCTAAAGAATCTTCTTTAGACAGGAAACACAGAAAAGGTTTATAAACTTGAACCCCAAACAATAAAGTAAGTGGCAATAGGATCAAACTTATCAATAATTACCTTAAATGTAAATGGGTTGAATGTACAAACCAAAAGACAAAGACTGGCTGAATACATACAAAAACAAAACCTCTATATATGCTATGTCTAAAAGAGACCCACCTCAAAACAAGGGACACATACAGGCTGAAAGTCAAGGGCTGGAAAAAGATATTTCATGCAAATAGAGACCAAAAGAAAGCAGGAGTAGTAATACTCATATCAGATGAAATAAAGGCCATGAAAAGAGACAAAGAAGGACACTACATAAGTATTGATCAAAGGATCAATCCAAGAAGAAGATATAACAATTAAAAATATATATGCACACAACATAGAGGAACTGCAATATGTAATGCAAATGCTAACCAATATGAAAGGGGAAATTAACAATAACACAATAATAGTGGAAGACTTTAATACCCACTCACACCTATGAATAGATCAACCAAACAGAAAATTAGCAAGGAAACACAAACTTTAAAGGATACAATGGGCCAGTTTTAGACCTAATTGATATCTATAGGACATTTCACCCCAAAACAATGAATTTCACCTTTTTTTTAAATGGACACAGAATTTTCTCCAGGATAGACCACATCCTGGGCCATAAATCTAGCCTTGGTAAATTAAAAAAAAAAAAAAATTGAAATCATTCCATGCATCTTTTCTGATCACAACACAGTAAGATTAGATGTCAACTAACAGGGGAAAAAAACAAAAAACTGTTAGAAATACAAACATATGGAGGCTAAACAACACACTTCTGAATTAGCCAACAAATCATGGAAGAAACAAAAAAGAAATAAAAAATGCATAGAAACAAGTGAAAATGAAAATGTGACAACCCAAACCCTATGGGATTCAGTAAAAGCAGTGCTAAGGGGACAGTTCATAGCAATTCAAGCTTACCTCAAGAACAATAGAAAAATCAAATAAATTGCCTAACTTTACATCTAAAGAAACTAGAAAAAGAAGAAAAAAAGAACCTCAGGGTTAGTAGAAGGAAAGAAATAATAAAAATTAGGGCAGAAATAAATGAAAAAGAAGCAAAGGAGACTGTAGCAAAAATCAACAAAACTAAAAGCTGGTTCTTTGAGAAGATAAATAAAATAGACAAACCATTAGCCAGACTCATCAAGAAACAAAGGGAGACAAATCAAATCTACAAAATTAGAAATGAAAATGGAGACATCACAGCCCACAACACAGAAATATAAAGGATCATAAGAGACTACTATCAGCAACTATATGCCAATAAAATGGACAACGTGGAAGAAATGGATGAATTCTTAGAAAAGTATAACCTTTCAAAATTAAACCAGGAAGAAATAGAAAAATTTAACAGACCCATCACAAGCATGGAAATTGAGACTGTAATTAAAAATCTTCCAACAAACAAAAGCCCAGGACCAGATGGTTTCACAGCTGAATTCTACCAAAAATTTAGAGAATAGCTAATACCTATCTCAAACTGTTCCAGTAAATTACAGAGCAAGGTAAACTTCCAAACTCATTCTATTGAGGCCACCATCACCCTAATACCAAAACCAGACAGAGATGCCACCAAAAAAGCAAACTACAGGCTAATATCACTAATGAACTAATGAATATCACTAATAGAAGTAAATAATGAATATCACTAATAGAAGTAAAAATCCTCAACAAAATTATAGCAAACAGAATCCAACAACATATTAAAAAATCATACATCATGACCAAGTGGGCTTTATCTCAGGGATGTGAGGAATCTTTAATATTCACAAATCAATCAATGTGGTACAACACGTTAACAAATTGAAATATAAAAACCATATGCTTATCTCAATAGATGCAGAGAAAGCCTTTGATAAAATTCAACACCCATTTAAGATAAAAACTCTCCAGAAAGCAGGCATAGAAGGAACATACCTCAACATAATGAAAGCCATATATGATAAATCGAAAGCATTTCCTCTAAAGTCAGGAACAAGACAAGGGTGCCCACTCTCACCACTACTATTCAACATAGTTTAGAAAGTTTTAGCCACAGCAATCAAAGAAGAAAAAGTAATAAAAATAATCCAAATTGGAAAAGAAAAAGTAAAATTCTCACTGTTTGCAGATGACATGATTCTCTACATGCTTCTACTGCAGCTACTAAGTCTCTTCAGTCATGTCCAACTCTGTGCAACCCCAGAGATGGCAGCCCACCAGGCTCCCCCTATCCCTGGGATTCTGCACGCAAGAACACTGAAGTGGGTTGCCATTTCCTTCCCCAATGCAGGAAAGTGAAAAGTGAAAGTGAAGCTGCTCAGTCGTGTCTGACTCTTAGCAACCCCATGGACTGCAGCCTACCAGGCTCCTCTGTCCATGGCATTTTCCAGGCAAGAGTACTAGAATGGGTTGCCATTGCCTTCTCCAGATCCTTTACATAGAAAACCCTAAACACACCACCAGAAAATTACTAGAGCTAACCAATGAATATAGTAAAGTTGCAGGATATAAAATTATCACACAGAAATCCCTTGCATTCCTATATACTAACAATGAGAAAACAGAAAGAGAAATTAAGGAAACAATTCCATTCACCATTGCAATGAAAAGAATGAAATATTTAGTAATACATCTACCTAAAGAAACAAAAGACGTATATATATATAAATAAAACACTAATGAAAGAAATCAAAGATAAGACAAATAGATGGAGAAATATACCATGGTCATGGATCAGAAGAATCAATATAGTAAAAATGAGTATACTACCCAAAGCAGTCTATAGGTTCAATGCAATCCCTATCAAGCTACCAATGGTATTTTTCAGAGAACTAGAATAAATAATTTCACAATTTGTATGGAAATACAAAAAAAACTTGAATAGCCAAAGCAATCTTGAGAAAGAAGAATGGAACTGGAGGAATCAACCTGCCTAACATCAAACTATACTACAAAACTACAGTCATCAAGACAGTATGGTACTGGCACAAAGACAGAAATGTAGTTCAATGGAACAAAATAGAAAGCCCAGAGGTAATTCCACACACCTATGGACACCTTATCTTTGACAAATGAGGCAAGAATATACAATGGAGAAAAGACAATCTCTTTAACAACTGGTACTGGGAAAACTGGTCATCTACCTGTAAAAGAATGAAACTAGAACACTTTCTAACACCATACACAAAAATAAACTCAAAATGAATTAAAGATCTAAATGTAAGACCAGAAACTACAAAACTCCTAGAGGAAAAGATAGGCAAAACACTCTATGACATAAATCACAGCAGGATCCTCTATGACCCATCTCCCTGAGTAAAGGAAATAAAAGCAAAAATAAACAATGGGACCTAATTAAACTTAAAAGATTTTGCACATTGAAGGAAACTATAATAAGGTGAAAAGACAGCCTTCCAAATGGGAGAAAATAATAGCAAATGAAGCAACTGACAAAGAATATAAAAAATATACAAACAGCTCATGCAGCTCAATACCACAAAAATAAACGACCCAAATCAAAAAAAAAAAAAAAAAAAATGGGCCAAAGAACTAAACGGACATTTCTCCAAAGAAGACATACATATGGCTAACAAATACATGAAAAGATGCTCAACATCACTCATTATCAGAGCAATGCAAATCAAAACTGCAGTGAGGTACCATTTCATGCTGGTCAGATGGCTGCTATCAAAAAGTCTACAAGCAATAAATGCTGGAGAGGGTGCAGAGAAAAGGGAACCCTCTGATACTATTGGTGGGAATGCAAATTAGTACAGCCACTATGGAGAACAGCGTGGAGATGCCTTAAAAAAACTGGAAATAGAACTGCCGTATGACCCAGCAATCCCACTGCTGGGCATACACACCGAGGAAACCAGAATTGAAAGAAACACGTGTACCCCAATGTTCATAGCAGCACTGTTTACAATAGCTAGGACATGGAAGCAACCTAGATGTCCATTGGCAGATGAATGGATAAGAAACCTGTGGTACGTATACACAATACTCAGCTATTAAAAAGAATGCATTTGAATCAGTTCTAATGAGGTGGATGAAATTGGAGCCTATTGTAGAGTGAAGTTAAATCAGAAAGAAAAACCAATACAGTATATTAACATATATATATGAAATTTAGAAAGATGGTAATGATGACCCTATATGCAAGACAGCAAAAGAGACACAGATATAAAGAACAAACTTTTGGACTATATGGGAGAAGGCGAGGGTGGGATGATTTGAGAGAATAGCATTGAAACATGTATATTACCATATGTGAAATAGTTTATCAGTTCAAGTTTGATGCATGAAACAAGGCACTCAAAGCCGGTTTCTGGGACAACCCTGAGGGATGGGGTGGGGAGGGCATTGGGAGAGGCTTCAGGATGGGGGAGACATGTACACCCATGGCTGATTCATGTAAAGTGAAAGTGAAAGTGAAGTCACTCAGTCATGTCCGACTCTTTGCGACCCCATGGACTATAGCCTACCAGGCTCCTCAGTCCACGGAATTTTCCAGGCAAGAGTACTGGAGTGGGTTGCCATTTCCTTCTCTAGGGGATTTTCCCAACCCAGGGATAGAACCCGGGTCTCCCGCGCTGCAGGCAGACACTTTACCGTCTAAGCCACCTGATTCATGTAAATGTATGGCAAAAAGCACTACAATATTGTAAAGTAATTCACCTCCAATTAAAATAAATAAATTAATGAATTTTAAAAAAATAATTAAAACCCAAACAGTTTTCCAAATCATAAATGACCAAATCAGCAAATATAGAAGATTATTTTATGAGTCATAAAGTATGAGGAAATGGTTCTAGAGAGAAAAAAACCAGAGAAGGGAAATACTTCAGTGAATTTAAATTCTCCTTTTCAATACTAAAATGTATTAAAATATTAATGAATGTATGGCAAACCACTGCAAGATCTGATATGATTCAACTTTCCCTCTCAATCCTCATCAAAAACCTAGAAAAAATGTTCTCAAGATTTCTGGATTTAACAGAAAGGAAATAAGTGGTTTCTGATAGCTTTCTCACTGATGAAGATCCCGGTCAGTAATCTGTAGACATTCATTTTATTGCGAACTGAATTCATCTTGCCTTGGCAACAGAGCAGTACAGTTACTTTTATCTCAGCATGGAGGACTAGTGAAAAGCTGTCTTTCACATGATCTATAAACAGAAAGAAATCTATAAAATAATAAGCAGGTGAGATTGGTTTTGGCAAAGGACTGACCCACTTAATTTAGTGTTAAAAAAAAAAAGTCCTGTTTAGTGTAAAAGACCACCTCTACCTTCTGTCAAGCCATATTAACTTCTTTAACCAACAGTGGGAATGAATGAAAATAAGAGTATTTCATGAGGACAGAAGGGTATAATGTATTTTACTAAAAGGTCTTGAAAGTCCTTCATATGCCAGAGCACTCGTATCACAAAAATTTAGTATCACGAAATATTGGAAGAATTCAAATCAAAACTACAGTGAGGTTTCACCTTGCACCATGAGAAAGGCTATTATCAAAATGTCAACAACTAACAAGCGTTTGTAAGGATGTGAAAAAAAGACAACTCAGTACTGTTGATAGGAATGTAAATTGTTGCATCCACTATGGAAAACAATAGAGAAGCTCCCTAAAATAAAAATAGAATTATCACTTCTGGATATTTTTCTGAAGAAAACAAAAACACTAACTTGAAAAACATATATGTTCATTGCAGCATTACTTACAATTGCTAAGATGCTAAGGTATAGAAGCAAGCTAATTGCCTATCCATAGGTGAATGGGTAAAGATGATTCATAATGCAGCATGATGCAAATGTTGGAATTATAGTGGAAAAGGTTATAAAGAAACAAATGGAGGATGAAATAGGACAAGTTGTTTAACCTCAAGGATAGTGAGAAAAATATAAACTAAAGGAGGCGAATTGCTTAGAAGTAGAGACGAACCACTCTTCTTTAAATGATCACTCTTTACTGAGAGAGATAAAATAATACCTGGTAGAGCTTTACAGTAAAGTTTAAAAAAAAAAGGCATGCAAGACTATCAATTAATTAATTGAATTGATTCTTCTCTTTGCCTCATGCCAGTTCCCTTTGAAGGAAAATTATATTGAAGGAACTTAGAATGTATCTTGAGATGAAAACTAACAATATGGTATGCATATGGAAGTTTACTTTCTTGTAATGTGGGGCAAGGTTTGCAGACTAAATTTTAGTTTGTGAAATGAATAAATATCATCTATTTGAACATGATTTTTGAATTATTTTGAAATGTCAGCTCTTAACCAACATAGGAAGTCTTCTCTAAGTAATGAAATTTAATATCAGATTTGATTTCACCTCAAATTTTGTGTGTTCAAAGTTTTCATTTCAGAAAGGATATTATTGCTTTGTAGAAGTTAGACATGATTACTTCCTATTCAATTGCTTTGATGTGCCTGTTTCTTTGAACAAAAATCTCTTTTTAAATGCTCTTTTTATATATGAGCCCATGGTTCCAGTGAAATTACTTCTGAATGCAAAATGTGATACAGGCTTTACAGTTTTTTAAAAGTAGTTATTTTGATACATATGTTGATATTTTTTGGTAGGGAATGAACCAAAATTTGCTTTAAAATTTTTTCATTGTGAATATACAAAAGGAAACAGCAGGCAATGCCCAATTTCCAAAGCAGGAAAAATATTTTGTTGCCAGTTTATCCTCTTACTTTTTGGTGGACTTTCTCATTTTTATTGTGATCCTGTCTCTTAATGTGGATACTGAAGTTTGAAAAGGTCAAGCTAAAGATTTAGAAGAACAACACGTTATATACTTTCTTCCATATTTGCTTATATTGAGTGGAAATTAACCTGAAAAATAGTTTAAGGATGGGGATGGATTTTATGATTTGCTTAAGGTTGGTTGATAGGGTAGTAGCTGATTTAAATATAGGTCTAAATGTTCTGGTTCCACATTTTTTCCCCTTATTCCAGGTTAATAATGTGATCTTGGCAGTAGAGTTGAGAGTGGGAGCATAGTCTTCTTGTAGTAGAGCTCTTAGTAAACTATTCTTTCTTATTTTGAAAATAAAGCTTCAATATTAAGTAATTCTCTGATATCCTTCATGATTAAAGAAAAGTACTTGAGATCATTTAATATGGCCCTAGTAGGAAATTTCAAGTATAGAATATAGTATTAATCATAACCACATAACTGTACTATAAATCTTTAAAAGTTAATCATCTTAGTGTTTTCCTCACATACACAACCATTAAAAAAATGTAACTATAAATTAAAGGCTTTGCAACCTAGCTTGACTATACTGATTATTTCACAATATACCAAAATAGCAAATTGTACACTTCAAATACCTGGGTCAGGAAGATCCCCTGGAGAAGGGAATGGCTATCCACTCCAGTATACTTGCCTGGGAAATTCCATGAACAGAGGAGCCTTCAGTTCAGTTCAGTCACTCAGTCGTGTCCAACTCTTTGTGACCTCATGGACTATGGCGCGCGAGGCTTCCCTGTGCATCACCAACCCCTGGAGTTGACTCAAACTCATGTCCATTGAGTCAGTGATGCCATCCAACCATCTCATCCTCTGTCATCCCCTTCTCCTCTCACCTTCAATCTTTCCCAGCATCAGGGTCTTTTCAAATTAGTCAGTTTGTTGCCTCAGGTGGCTAAAGTATTGGAGTTTTAGCTTCAGCATCAGTCCTTCCAATGAATATTCATGACTGATTTTATTTAGGATGAACTGGTTGGAACTCCTGACAGTCCAGGGGACTCTCAAGAGTCTTCTCCAACACCACAGTTAAAAAGCATCAATTATTTGGTGCTTAGCTTTCTTTATAATCCAACTCTCACATCCATACATGACTACTGGAAAAACCATAGCTTTGACTAGGTGGAGCTTTGCAGGCAAAGTAACATCTCTGCTTTTGAATATGCTATCTAGGTTGGTTATAACTTTTCTTCCAAGGAGCAAGCGTCTTTTAATTTCATGCCTGCAATCATCATCTACAGTGATTTTGGAGCCCCCCAAAATAAAGTCTCTTACTCCTTCTATTGTTTCCCCATCTACTTGCCATGAAGTGATGGGACCAGATGCCATGATCTTAGTTTTCTGAATATTGAGTTTTAAGCCAACTTTTTCACTCTTCTCTTTCACTTTCATCAAGAGGTTCTTTAGTTCTTCACTTTCTGCCATAACTGTGGTGTCATCTGCATAGCGGAGGTTATTGATCTTTCCTCTGCCAATCTTGATTCCAGCTTGTGCTTCATCCAATCCAGCATTTCTCATGATGTATTTTGCATATAAGTTAAATAAGCAGGGTGACAATATACAGTCTTGACATACTCCTTTCCGTATTTGGAACCATTCTGTTTTTCCTTGTCCAGTTTTAACTGTTGCTTCTTGACCTGCATACAGATTTCTCAAGAGACAGGGCAGGTGGTCTGGTATTCCCACCTCTTTCAGAATTTTGCACAGAGTGTTGTGATCCATACAGTCAAAGGATTTGGCATAGTCAATAAAGCAGAAGTAGATGTTTTTCTGGAACTCTCTCACTTTTTCAGTGATCCAATGGATGTTGGCGATTTGATCTCTGGTTTCTCTGCCTTTTCTAAAACCAACTTGAACATCTGAAAGTTCAAGGTTCATGTACTTTTGAAGTCTGGCTTGGAGAATTTTTAGCATTACAGAGGATCCTGGAGGGCTACAATCCATGGAGTCACAAAGAGTCAGACACGAATGAACAACTAACACTTTCCTTTTTTTTTTTTCCTTTCATTCTTCAAATATTCAGTTATTAATTTTACCCCAGTAAAACTCAAGAACTGAAAAATAAATGGATGTATATATATAGGTATATACTCATATTAGTGTATTTATTATTCAAATCATTTGTTTGACTCTTCACTTTATTAAATTAGGATAGCAGCAGCCTTCTCCATTTTATCTCTTCTTCTTTGCTCTTCTAAGGTCCCATGTTCATTTTAACACTTGAATGTTCTGTATCCATAAGCATAGCTTCCTCATCCTATACCCTATGGGTATATTTTTTAAAGCTGGGGCTCTATGAAGTACATTAATATTTTCATGCTAATAGTCATGCATTTTCATGCTTATAGTACAGTAGTCATGTACAAATGGGAGAGTTGTACCATAAAGAAGGTTCAGTGCCAAAGAATTGATGCTTTCAAATTGTGGTGTTGGAGAAGACTCGTCAGAGTCCCTTGGACAGCAAGGAGATCAAACCAATCAATCAACCCTGAATATTTATTGGAAGGACTGATGCTGAAGCTCCAATACTTTGGCTGCCTGATAGGAAAAGCCGACTCATTGGAAAAGACTCTGATGCTGGGAAAGATTGAGGGAAGGAGGTAAAGCGGGTGACAGAGGATGAGATTGGATGAATGGCATGATTGACTCAATGGACATGAATTTGAGTAAACTCCAAAAGATAGTGAAGGACAGGAAAGACTGGTATGCTGCAGTTCATGGGATCGCAAAGAGTCAGATACGACTTAGCAACTGAACAACAATGCTAATATAGTGTCCACCTAAGAGCCAAGTAGAGTACTTCCTTTCTGTAGACTTTTTGGGTTTTCTGGTGTGTCTAACTCTGTTAGTCCATGCATCTACAGCTTCTCTAATGGCCAATTATTTTCACTTTTCTCCTGGATCCCTTTGTCTCCTACACTCTTCTCCCTCTCAATCTGCTACCCAGCTGTTCTCCTGGGACTTATGATCTCTGTTGTCCTGGGTTGAAAATGTTGCTTTCTGATTTTCTGGCCTTCCTGTATAAAATTTTAATTTCTCTTTTTCGACTGGGAAAGGAGAATACATGTCTTGAGTATCACTAGTGTGTTTGAATATGTCCTTATTCTATGCTCATGCTAGCAGTGATATTTTTAAATTCTTTTGATGAGCCCATTTAATTTAGAGATTTAGATCTGTCTGCTCTGTGCAACACATTTTAAAAATTATTTTCCAGGTAATATTCATCTGTTTTTGTTTTCTGTTCTCTATTCTTAAAATTCTGTTTTTTGGCTATTAGATTTTCTGAATTGATTTGTTTCTTTAATCTTTTCCCAATATGTGTCAATTTTCTTTATTTATTAAGCAATTCCTTTATCTTCCTGCTCTAGTTTTAATTATTTTTTATTTCAAACACATTTCAATGTCCAAGAGTTCTTTCAGTCCACCAATTTTCCCTTTCCTCAAAAATTTTTCCACATTAAATGAATAAGATACTTGTTTGCATCTCTCTAAGGGTAATATGTTTTCTTATTTTCTGTGAATCTTTTCTGTGATATCTATGAATCATCTCTCTCTGTCTCTCTATGGTCCTCTGTTTAGATCTGAAAGCAAGCGATGAGATGATCATTTGGAACTCTCTATAATTGTGTACTGCTGGTTGACTTGGGATCTTCATTTTGGGATGCTTGGCTTGAGCTGGTATCATCCTGAGGGCGCTTAAATGTCAAAATGTCATTGAACCCACAATTTCTCTATGAAATTGCCTTTGCGTCTTCTATCTAAAGGATAAAGGCTTGTGACTCTTCCAATCAGAAATTGGAAAACAGAGTAGGGAATGTTCTCTGTTCCATATGTGGTATCCCCCCTTTCTTGCCATCATTGTGTGTTTGATTTCAAGTCCTCCTCACTCTCCTGTGTGATAGGCACTTTTTCAGTCCCAAGTGTCTCTGTCTTTTTCTTTTTTTTAATTTTTTTTTTTAATGTGGACCATGTTTAAAGACCCTATTGAACGTGTTACAATATTGCTTCTATTTCACATTTTGGCTTTTTGGTTGCAAGGCATGTGGGATCTTGGCTTCCTAACCAGGGATTGAACCGTCACCTCCAGCATTGGAAGGAAAAGTCTTAAGCATTAGACTGCCAGGGAAGTCCCTCTCTGAGCTCTTCCTGGGATACTGTCTCAATTCTCAATCACGTTCCACACTGCTGGTTCTTCCATCCCAGGGCAATAGCTGCTGCCCTTCCACGGACTTACTACCTCCTACATTGCATAGATATTCCTTATACCATGACAGTTCTTTAACAGTCTCTTATTTGTTGTTGATTTGTGACCTATTGGTTTTCATACTTAACATATTCACTGGGTTCCAGGAAGGAAAGAAAATATACGCACATTGTCAATCCCCCAGCTTTAAGCAGAAATTATCCTAGAGGTTTATAACTCCATCTTAAATAACCTGCCTAGTGGTAATTGTAGATATTTCTAATCTCTTCAAGCATCCAGACTAGATGTTCTTTTTTTCACCCGTAGTGCCTAACATCACTTTCTGAATTTATGGAAACAACATATTCACTAAAAACTGTTCTATTGTTGGTAACAATTAATGTTGTTAACTATTTAATGATATAAAATGCTTCTTTGTTTTAAGTGGAATTTCATTGTATCTTTCTTTTGATTAAAATAGATTTTCCCAGGTTCTTAAACCATGTAAAGCAGAGACAAAAGCTTTTGACAGAAAATCCATGCTGGGAGAGTAGAAATAGCTTTTGCTGTTGAGTAGTTGCATTGCTGAAGTTCAAGTTTGCTCCCAAATTTCAACTTAACTCTCAAGCAATTTGATCATGGAACAAAATAAAATGTGTATAACTGTTGTCTTGTTATGTGTTTAAGATCCTGTACCTAAAGAAACACTACTAATAAAATGGACATTCCAACAATAAAAAATGACAGGAGCCCTTTATCATCATCTTTGTCTGTTTTTAAGGACTAAAGCTGAAATGTTCCAAAGTGTATCTAGATTATTCAGAATATTTTAACACATACATTCTAAATCGCTTTAGTCCTGTCCAGCTCTTTGAGACCCTAGAGTTGTGTCCAACTCTTTGCAACCCTATGGACTAGTGCCTACCAGGCTTCTCTGTCCATGGATTCTCCAGGCAAGAATACTAGAGTGGATTGCCATGCCCTCCTCCAGGGGATCTTCTCAGCTCAGGGATCGAACCTGCATCTCATGTCTCATGCATCGGCAGGCAGGTTCTTTACCACTAGTGCCACATAGAAAATGGAAAATAAATAGCTCTTGAGATAAGATTATTATTACCAAACATTGTGGATTTTTGGAGATAATTCTGATTTTTGGGTACATAAGCTGCTGGGATAGTACATAATTTGCATATGGCTTCTATCTTTGTGCTCCTATCCTTGTTGTTTTCAGTCGCTCAGTTGTGTCTGTGCTCTCACCCTAGAATACCTCAAACACTTGTGCTCTACTAATATATTCCACATTCTCGTTTCTGTATTTCCTACCCATCTTGACTAATAACTTGAGAAAAATATACTTGAGAAGCTTAATCATTTGGTTTAAATTTCAAATGTGCATTCTTGAATTCTGCACTGAATTGTGACTCTTGTCTTAGTCCCTTTGGACTGCTATAACAAAATAACACAGACTGGGTAACCTGTAAACAAAAGAAACAAATTTCTCACAGTTTTGGAAACTAGAAGTTTGAGATGAGGGAGTCAGTATGACTGGATGAGCGCCCTCCTCCTGGTTGCAGACTTACAGTGTCCTCACGTGGTGGAAGGGGCTACGGAGCTCTGTGAGGTCCCTTTTATAAAGTACTAGTCCCTTCCTGAAGACTTCAATTTCATGACTTAAAACCTCCTAAAGGCTCCATCTCCTGATACTATCACGTTGGGAATTAAGATTTCTACATACGAATTTGGGGAGAACATAAGTGTTCAAATATAGCAACTGTCAGTTGTAAAACAACTTTATATAATTTTGAAAAACTACAAAGATTATTGCCATATTGAAAAAGATATTTTGCAATTTTCCCTTAAATACAATTTGAGTGAAATACTTCTTATCACTGTGATGTTTATTTAGGATACATCTGAATTGGATTGTTGGTTTCTGACATATATTTATTCCTCATAGGTAAAGAACAGTAGACTGGAATTAGAAGACTAAAATTTAAAAGTCTCAGCTCTGCAAAGTTGGAAGCATGAATATTGCTAGCATTAAGTAAAAAAGAAATTGAGTCGCTCTTTTCCCTTGTCTAGGATTAAATAATGCTCTCCAAATTATATTAATATAACCAAATATAGCATTTTTGTATACACATTCATACACCATGCAGTGCTTGATAATTTTGTTTCCTTTGATTTGATGAATTTTTGCTTGGTATTATAAAAGAGTTAATTAGACTTAGCCTTTACTTCTGTAATGTTTTAATCTTTAGATTATAACTTAGCAAATATTAAGACTTTTAAAAATTGAAATATTCTGCAGCTAGTGCAGGTGTAAATCTATATAAAGCAACCATGTTCTTTAGTTCTTTAATTCAATAAAAATAAATCATTATATTACTCTTATTTTATTTATATTCTTTTTAAATATGAAAATCAAATAGTGGCATGAATATGCATGGTATTTTAACTATATTAAATTATACATGTAAAACTTTTAGATTTTAATGATTATGATAATTTAGAAAAGCCCTTCAAAGCTTCCATTCTCTTTTCTTTCTGCTCAAGTACTTTAGAAAAATGGATGTATGTATCAAGAATCTGAGCACAGTTTACAAGACACTATTCCCAAAGATGACCCTTCATTTCAAAACCCTGATAGAGGCAAAAATCACATTTTTTAACTCTAGGGTCTATTGCTGTAGCACATCTTTTGTATGCCTGGTGTGATAATCATCCAGTAAATAGCCAAGAGAAATGGGACCCTGGTTTGTGTTAGAATATGTTTCTTTTGGGAGGTGGCTTAGGTCCCTCTGCCAGATGAGCTGAGGGACATTCTGAAAGCAGAAATTGCCACAGGAGGATTGAAAATCCCTCAGACTAGAGGTGGAAAGAAACAAACACTAGGATTGTGTCTTGGCAATTTGAATGTGTCCCCAGCAAGTGATGTCAGTATGGAACCAAAGTGGACAATACATTCAGAAGGGTTGACTTCATACACTGAGAATTAGGCTGAGAGCAATGCCAGTCTTGAGACAAGGGCTCATAGGAAGAAGCTCTGTGTCCTTTGTAGGGCTAGCTGGAATAGAAATTAGGACTGTCCTCTGGATGCCATGGTGAAGAAGCAGGATACTCAAGAGCTCCAGGGAAGTGGTGTTTAGGTCTTCTCAGTGGGACATTTATGAGAATGAGGGACAAAAAAATAGATGACTGTTTCCCAAAGGTATCCAGTGATCCACTGGCATGGACTCCCTGAGAACCTGATCTAGTAGAAGGACTAGTACTCTGCTGATTTGTAGGGCATCCCTGACATGGATGATGATGACCCAAAGATTTATCCCTGGCTCCTGGATAGCAATGGAAGATCATGCAAGGGTCTCAATACATCTAACTGAAATTAATTAGGATGGAGCAGAGAGTACCAGAGGACTTCCATGGTGGCTCAGTGGTGAAGAATCCACCTGATCCACCTGCCAACATAGGAGCCATGGGTTCGATCCCTGGATTGGGAAGATCCCCTGGAGGAGGGAACAACAACCCACTCCAGTATTCTTGCCTGGGAAATCCCATGGATAGAAGAGCCTGGTGGACTATAGCCCATGGTGTCACAGAAGAGTTGGGCACAACTTAGGGACAAAGCAACTAACAACGAGCGTGCCAGGTGGATTAACATTCCAGAATCTGGTATACTTTTCTCAAAGTTTCATTCTTTTTCTTCCCAAACAAGTTGTTAATTGTTTATGAAATTAACTATGATATGTGGCTGATGAACTTTGATGATTTAGTCATATGTGTGAAATATTCTTTCTAATGTTAAAAACATTTAAGACAAAAAATTAGGCCATTGTCTTATTCTGTGGCCTGTAGTGTCTGAATGTAAATGCTAGATGCTACAACTGATGAGCTTGAGTTCCATTTTGGGATATGCAAAGATATCCTGTATTAACTGGTCATCATTTACCAATGGACTCTTGATATCTCAGCAGTGTAGATGATCCTTAGAAGTGTGGCACACATGTAAATTTTTCTGCCTAAGCTCCTCTGTGCTGAAATGAAAATGTTCTTATAATTTAGAGGAAAATAAACATATTCTCTTATTCATTCCATCATTCATGAAACTTACTAGTACCTACTAAATGCCAGGTTCTCAGTTAGGTTATCTTGATTCAAAGGACAGATCATTAATCATTGTGGTAAGTGGCTGCCATATAATGAAGACTATCCAAAACCATACTCATGATATTTTTTCTCCAAAACCTATTCTGTTTCCTCTGTCATATGTGTCAACATACAGTCTGTTGCTTCAGCCAATTTTGATTCCTCCTTTGATTTCTCCCTTTTCTTACACCTGTGTCCAAATAAATCACTAAGTTTTATTTATACTCCATCCAAAACTCAAAAAAAAAAAAAATCTAGTTCTTTCTGCATTGCCACTACCTCCTTTCAGACCACCATCCTCTCTCACTGAATTATTACTGTAATATCCCTATCAACCTCTCTATTTGTAGTCTCTAATCCATAGGCAAGAATATCTGTCTATTCTGTCTTTGTTTACTGATTCTTTCTGATGGTGTGTTCATTTTGCTAAACTCCTCAAGTGATTTTTTCAAAATTTGGTGATTGCATTTTTCAGTTCCAAAATTTAATTTGTTTACTTTTATATTTCTATTTGTTTGTGAGATTATCTATTTTATATTTGATTCCAAGAATATTTGTTATTGCCTATTGAATCAGTTTTATGTTGGCAACTTTAAAATCTTTGTCAAATGATTCTACATCTGTGTTTTCTCAATGTGTCTTTTTTTTTTTTTTTTTTCACTTAAACTGTGATTTCCTTGCATCTTGGTGTAACAAGTGTTTTTCAGTTATGACATGGGCTTTTTGGTAATTATGTTGGAAGACTCTAGACAAATTTTCTATTTGAACAAACAATCTCTCTTTGACATTCAGCACACAGATGTTGACCTACTTTTTTAGGCTACAGTTCTAATGACAATTTAATTTCCAGAGCCTTTCAGATGCTCTTTTTATCTGCTTAGTTTGTCTGGTGTTACCAGATCTTTGGCCGATTCTTGTTTGTGTGATCAGTGAGGCAGATAGGATTTCCCCAGACTGAACATGCCTGTTCTCTAGAGCCTGGGAAAACATTTTCCTTGGCCTCTGGGAGTCTATGGATTTTTGCTTAGTCCTTGTCTAAACTTTTGGGCTATTTGGGCTGCCTATTTTCTCTGGAAAGGAGGGAGGTGAGAAGGGAATCCAGCTGTCAAGGGCAGAAGGTGCTTCCTTTGGCCACCAGTTCAATCAGTTCCCTGGGAAGTGACCAATCTGGGCTGCTTGTCCCTGCCAGTTTTGGATTCAGGGAATGCCAGGTCTGGGTCACCTGTGGGTGTAGGGAGCGGGGTGGGACTTGGAGGATGTTAGGGCACAGTGTCGTTCCTCCAGTCCTGAAATCCCTAGCCAACCTACCTTTCTTTTTCCTACCTTTCAAGTCCTGTTGAGTTCAGTCACTGAGTCGTGTCCAACTATTTGCGACCCCATGAATTGCAGCATGCCAGGCCTCACTGTCCATCACCAACTCCCAGAGTTCACCCAAACTGATGTCCATTGAGTCAGTGATGCCATCCAGCCATCTCATCCTCTGTCATCCCCTTCTCCTCCTGCCCCCAATCCCTCCCCGTGTCAGAATCTTTTCCAATGAGTCAACTCTTCACATGACGTGGCCAAAGTATTGGAGTTTCAGCTTTAGCATCAGTCCTTCCAATGAACACCCAGGACTGATCTCCCTTATAATGGACTGATTGGATCTCCTTGCAGTCCAAGGGACTCTCAAGAGTCTTCTCCAACACTACAGTTTAAAAGCATCAATTCTTCGGTGCTCAGCTTTCTTCACAGTCTAACTCTCGCATCCATACATGACCACTGGAAAAACCATAGCCTTGACTAGACGGACGTTTGTTGGCAAAGAAATGTCTCTGCTTTTTAATATGCTGTCTAGGTTGGTCATAACTTTCCTTCCAAGGAGTAAGTGTCTTTTAATTTCATGACTGCAGTCACCATCTACAGTGATTTTGGAGCCCCCCAAGATAAAGTCTGACACTGTTTCCACTGTTTCCCCATCTATTTCCCATGTAGTGATGGGACCAGATGCCATGATCTTCGTTTTCTGAATGTTGAGCTTTAAGCCAACTTTTTCACTCTCCACTTTCACTTTTATCAAGAGGCTTTTCAGTTCCTCTTCACTTTCTGCCATAAGGGTGGTGTCATCTGCATATCTGAGGTGATTGATATTTCTCCCGGCAATCTTGATTCCAGCTTGTGTTTCTTCCAGCCCAGCGTTTTTCATGATGTACTCTGCATATAAGCTAAATAAGCAGGGTGACAATATACAGCCTTGATGTACTCCTTTTCCTATTTGGAACCAGTCTGTTGTTCCATGTCCAGTTCTAACTGTTGCTTCCTGACCTGCGTACAGGTTTCTCAAGAGGCAGGTCAGGTGGTCTGGTATTCCCATCTCTTTCAGAATCTGTTCGTTTCTAAGGCAAACCATTCAAGTCCTGTTATGGTAACTGAATATGTTCTTTTCAGGGTTTATAAATGTACTTAGATGGTAGGAAGAAAGAATAATGAGTCAATGCCATCTTATCCACACCAGCAATTATGGCTATCCTTTTAAACACTTTCTTTTACTCTGCCACTTGAAATTCCTCACTTAATTCCCATTGCTCTCAGATAAAATCAATGCCCCTAATCTGTACTTATCAATTAGCATATAGGTCTATCTAGTAAAGGCTATGGTTTTTCCAGTGGTCGTGTATGGATGTAAGAGTTGAACTGTGAAGAAGGCTGAGCACCGAAGAACTGATGCTTTTGAACTGTGTATGTTGGAGAAGACTCTTGAGAGTCCCTTGGACTGCAAGGAGATCCAACCAGTCCATTCTGAGGGAGATTGGTCCTGGGTGTTCTTTGGAAGGAATGATGCTAAAGCTGAAACTCCAATACTTTAGCCACCTCATGCGAAGAGTTAACTCATTGGAAGAGAGTCTGAGGCTGGGAGGGATTGAGGGTAAGAGGAGAAGGGGACGACAGAGGATGAGATGGCTGGATGGCATCACCGACTCGATGGACATAAGTTTGAGTTAACTCTGGGAGTTGGTGGTGGACAGAGAGGCCTGGCATGCTGCAATTCATGGGGTTGCAGAGTCGGACATAGCTGAGCGAATGAACTGAATTGAACTGAACTGAATGCATATAACAGAAAACAAAATGCAAAAAAATGATCCTTAAATCTGGTATTTTGTCTTTTATAGCAGTGAATTTCAAGGTCATCAGGAAAGGCTCTATTCTAAGCTCAAACCACACTGACAGTTGCTTGAGTTTGCTTCTGATTGGCTCACTCAAGGTGTTTGTAAGATGGTTGCCAATTGTTCTTGGGGCTATCACACTCAAGTTCATGCCTGGAGGCAAGGACAATATTCTCACATCTTCCCCAACTCCCACAAATACCAAGAAAGAAGTCCGAAAGTCTTGGATTTCATTTCAGTGTGATAACTTTGACCAAGTTTTAACTCTTGACTGTGTGGGAGAGTCAGATGCACGTGTGCTCAGTCACTCAGTCGTGTCTGACTCTTTGCAACCCCATGGATTGTAGCCAACCAGGCTCCTCTGTCCATGGCATTTTTCAGGCAAGAATACTGGACTCAGTTGTCATTTCTTCCTCCAGGGCATCTTCTTGACCCAGGGATCAAACCTGAGTCTCCTGCACTGGCAGGCGGATTCTTTACCACTGCACCACCTGAGTTCAGATAGGGCTTGCTTTTACTCCCTTTCCCTGGAGGGTGGGTTAGAATCCATCTTTCCTTAAGTATACGGACTTAAGGAAAGAAAACAAAGTTTCTGTTATTTAAAGAAAGGAGGAATGGATGCATCAGGACTAAGAAAAAAAAAAAAAAACCCTGCAAATGTCTTTATAGTGGTTTTCAAATACTGTGCTTATCTCTATACTGCCTGCTTCACTAAAACTTCAGCTCTGCTGGTTCATCTTCTTATATAACAAATAAGTCATTCAGAATTGATTTTGAATTTTTAGACTTTTCCCATCTTTGAAACTATGGTCATGCTGCTTCCTTTGCATAAAACATCTAACTTCTCTAGCTGTCTCTTCTAAACTCACCCTCTCTCCATACCTCTTTCTCTGTCCCCCGCTGTGTGTGTGTCTCTCTCACACACATACACATCTTGTTTGAATGTTTACTTTTTACTTTTCCCCTCTCATCTTAGGACTCAGTCTGAAACTATCCCTCAAACTCAAAACTAGGTGATGCCATATTGATTTTGCATCCTCTTGTCTTTCACATGGCATGTATTATACTTTGGTACAGTGGCCAGTTACCTTAGCTGTGTCCCTCACTAGCTTGTAAAAGGTAAATTGACCTTCACAACCTTATCCTTATTACCTACCAAAATGCTTCTTGAATAATTCATTTTCTAAGGCCCTAAGTGAGTGTACCATGCTATGAATTCATAAAGATTAGACTAATTATAATGTCTAGGCAAACAGGGAGTTGTCTATGTAGGAGATGTACCTTGAAAAGAGAGGAGGAATTCTCTTAATATTTAGAAATTGCAGAAGGGCATTTCAGGAAGTAGAAAGTAACTTTCTGGAGACAGGTAGTTATAATAGATATACTACCTGTTTTATTTGTTTATTTTTTTCTCCTAAATTGAGCCTGAACAGGATCCTCTGTCTCAGTGGACATTATCCATCTCTGTCCTCAATCCAAGCTGAAGCTGCTTCTGCAACCCTAAGAAATTGGCATTTTGCAGCTCCCTGGGGTCCATAGGACACAGCATGGTCTTGTTTATTACTATACTCTTTTCATTGTGCATGGATGAAGAATGAGTATCAATATATCTGAATGTCAAAACTCAAGTACAAATGTCAAGGCCATTTCATATCACTGGTTGTTTTGAATTCAGAACCCAACTTTTATAGGCTACAATGCTGGAGAGAACCACTTGGTCACATCACTATTTTCTTGTCGAACTCTACAAAAAAAAAAAAAAATAGCTTTATTCTTATGCCATAGAGCCACAGATAGTATCATACAGCTAAAGAAATAGACTTGAAAATTCCTTAATAATTTTAAAATTATTTCCTGTTAAAGGAGTTAAGAAAATCACTCAAGAGTAATTGTACTTTATATATTTATATATTTTATTCTTGTTGTTTTCATTTTGGTTGAAATTGGAGAATCTGACATTGTCATTGCTCCCTTGTTTGGGAGTAAGAGAAACTGAAATTACCACTAGGTGAAAAAGTTTTTAGTTGATCTTATGTTATTACTGTCAGCTAATAGAATTATATAAAGGTTAGCAATTACTAGAGCTTCCTTGTTGCTGTACTAGCAAAAGAGAATGAAGTATCTGTCATTTAAAAAGAGAAAATAATCTCTCTTAAGGTTAGGTCATAGTTCGAACCAATAACTTTAAGTATTGATATGTTCATTTACTTAATCCTCACTGAAAGCATGCATATGCACCTACCACCTAAATTTATCAAATGTTAATATTTTGCCACATTTATTTCAGGAGGATGACTTAAGAGAATACAAAGTTGTAGCTATATGTGAAGCTCCTGCCTCGCCTTATTACTAATATGTTTCCCTATTCCCTTTCTGTCTCCCCTGGTTATCATTCTTATGGAGGTCTTCAGGTGATTAACTATAAATGGTGTTACTCCATCTTTTTCAAAGATTATTTATAGCTACCCTTATTACGTATTCTATATAGGCACTATTAATTTGTGATCTATTCTTTTTAGGCTATATTTTATTTTACCTCTATTATTATCACACTTATAGCTTTAACACATAGCTTCATATTAGGTACGGCAAGTCTTTTCTTCATCTATATTATTTATTATTGACCTTTGCTCTTTCATATACACTTTTGATAAATTTATCAAGTTTTATGAAAAATCTTGTTGAAATTTTAGTTGGAATTATATTGGAATTATTAATTAGTTTAAGGGACATTTTTATCTTTATAAAATAAATTGATTCCTCTCACTCGTGAACCTATTATATCATTCTGTTTAGGTTCTTTATTGTAAATCTCTCTATTTATCTATTTATCTGTATTCTCTGTAACAGTTTTGCCCATCTTTTAATTTTATTCCTAATATGTTAGAAATAGATTGTTACTGTAGTGAGTGGTATTCATTTTCCATTATATATTTCAGTGGACTATTTTGGGTATATAGGATGTTTTAAAGTCAATTTTGTATTCATCATACTTTCTACAGTCCTGTTACACTAGCCTCAATGTTTTTCCTTATGAAAAGGCATTTTTTTGGTAAAAGTTCAAGATTGGTAGACTGGTGGTCTCCAAGAATCTTGCAAATATATTTTGTGTTACTCTAGATAGTTTTGTGTACAGTTTAACAGTGATAATTATTTTCTCTTAGTGCTTTAAAAATATTTTCTACTATGTTGTAGAATTTAATATTACTAGGAAATACTCTACTATTCCTTTTATCTTTTTTGGAAAATTATATTTCCTCTATGATATTTTTGTAGCATGGCTTCAATAAGGTATAATTTACATACTGTGATATTCACATGGTATGTAAGTTTAGCCTGTCCAATTCATTTATTTTTAGCAAATACACAGAACTGTGAAAACTATCACCACTATCTAATTGTGGAATATTTTTATCATCCAAAATGAAATCCCAGATCTATTAAAAGTCACTCCCCGTATCCTTCCCCCTCCTACTAATGATCTCTAATCTACTTTCTGTTTTTATGGATTTGCCTGTTATGGACATATTATATTAGTAAAATCATACAATATATGTTGTTTTGTGTTTAACTTCTTGCATATAGCATAATGTATTTAAGGTTCACTTATATGGCATTCTTATTACAAAGCAATATCCCATTGTATAGATGTAACATTATTTATGCATCAGTTAATAAATATTTGGGTTGTTTTCAAATATATACTTTATGAAATAATGCTGCTATGAACATTCAGTACAGGTTTTTCTGCATATGTATGTTTTCATTTTGTTTGCATTTATACTTAGTAGAATTGCTTGATGATATAGTAACTCCATGTTTATCATTTTGAATAACTATAAAGACTCTTCCAAAGCAGCTCCAACATTTTACATTTCCACCAGCAATGTATGAGGTTCAAATGTCTCCACATCTTCACCAACACTTTTTTTTTAATTTAAATTTATTTATTTTAATTAGAGGCTAATCACCAACATTTTTTAATCACTTTTAAAATTTAATTTTGGAGAGCAAAAAGCTATTCCTTATTGTGGCTTTGATTTTCATTCCCATAGATTTTAATGATTTTGAGCATCTTTTTGTTTGTTAAATGACCGTTTGTATAGAAAATATGTCCAACCAACCCTTTGCCCATGTGTTAATTGAGTTCTTTTGTATTACTGAATTGTAAGAGTTCTTTTATCTGTTCTGTATACAAGTAAGTGCCTTATTAAATTACATGATTTGGAAATATTTTCTCTTATTCTGTGTATCTTCTTTTTGCATTAGTGAGGGTTTATTTTGTCTGGTATTAGTATAACCATTCAGATCCTATTTTAATGTTTCATGGTAATAAAATTTTTCATGTTTCATGTTTCAAGGGTTATTTTTGCCCTTTTAATCCATTTGGTTATTTGGATCTAAAGTGTATTTCTTGTAGATGACACAAGACTTGGATCATTTTTAAAAAATCCATTCTGCTAATACATACCTGTTAATAAGAATATTTAACCCACTTATATTTTATACTTTTATTGGAGTATAGTTGATTTACAATGTTGTGGTAGTTTCAGAGGTACAACAAAGTGAATCAGTTATACATATGCATATATCCACGCTTTTTTAGATTATTTTCCTATATAGGCCATTACAGAATATTGATACGATTTCCCTGTGCTATGCAGTAGGTCCTTATTAGTTGTCTGATTTATATATAGTAATGTGTATATGTCAATTCCTATCTACCAGTTTATCACTCCCCCTCATTATCCCCTGGCAAACTTAAGTTTGTTTTCTACATCTGTACCTCTGCTTCTGTTCTGTAGATAAGTTCATTTGTTCCCTGTTTAGATTCCACATATAAGTAATGTCATATGATAATTGTCTTTGTCTGACTTCATTCAGTATAAATCTCTAGGTTCATTCATGTTGCTGCAAATGGCATTATTTCATTCGTTTTTATGGCTGAATCATATATATATATATATATATATATATATATATATATATATATAGACACATGTGAAGGCCATCCTGACCAGTGTAATGTGCAATCTCATTGTGATTTCAATTTGCATTTCTCTAATGATTAGTCGGAGAAGGCAGTGGCACCCCACTCCAGTACTCTTGCCTGGAAAATCCCATGGATGGAGGAGCCTGGTGGGCTGCAGTCCATGGGGTCGCTAGGAGTCGGACATGACTGAGCGACTTCACTTTGACTTTTCACTTTCATGCATTGGAGAAGGAAATGGCAATCCACTCCAGTGTTCTTGCCTGGAGAATCCCAGGGACAGTGGAGCCTGATGGACTGCCGTCTATGGGGTCGCACAGAGTCGGACACGACTGAAGCGACTTAGTAGCAGCAGCAGCAATGATTAGTAGGCTTTCCAGTTGGCACTAGTGGTAAAGAACCTACCTGCCAATGCAGGAGACATAAGAGATGCAGGTTCAGTCCCTGGGTTGGGAAGATCCCCTGGAGGAGGGCATGACAACCCACTCCAGTATTCTGGTTTCCCTGGTGGTGCAATGGTAAAGAATCCACCTGCAATGCAGGAGACCCGGAGTCAATCCTTCGGTGTGGAATATCCCCTGGAGGAAGAAATGATGTAGAGCAGCTTTTCATGTGCTTTTTCGGCCTTCTGTATGTCTTTGGAGAAATGTCTACTCAGGTCTTCTGCCTATTTTTGACTGGGTTCTTTGTTTTTCTCTTGTTGAGTTGTATGAGCTTTTTGTATATTTCAGAAATTAATCCCTGGTTGGTTGCCTTGTTTGCAAATATTTTCTCCTGCTCCACGGGTCCTCTTTTCATTATTTAATGGTTTCCTTTCCTGTGCAGAAGTTTAATTAGGTCTCACTTGTTCATTTTTTGTGTTTATATTCATTACTCTTAAGAGGTAGATTGAAAAATATCTTGCTGTAATTTATGTTGGTGTTTTACCTGTTTTCCTCTAAGAGTTTAATAGTATCCAGCCTTACATCTAGGTCTTTAACACATTTTGAGTTTATTTTTGTGGACGATGTTAGGAAGTGTTCTAATTTCGTTCGTTTACATGTAGTTGTCCCATTTTCCCAGTGCCACTTCTTGAAGAGACTATCTTTTCTCTATGTATATCCTTGCCTCCTTTGCCACAGATTAAGTGAGCACAGGCGTGTAGGTTTATCTCTGGGCTTTTTTTCCTGTTCCATCGATCTATATTTCTGTGTTGTGAATATACCATGCTGATTTGATTACTGTAGCTTTGTATTATAGTGTGAACCCACTTACATTTAATGTAATTACTGTTAAGGCAGAATTACTTCTGCCTCTCTGTTATTTGTTTTCAGATATTGTATGTCTTTATTTGTTCCTTATACTTCCACCACACTCTTCTTTCTCTTCAAAATAATATATTTAGGGTATTATTTTAATTTTGTCTTTGTGTTTTAAATTTTATTTTCTTAGTCATTGCACTGTATATTACAATAAGTATCTTAAAACCATCCAATTTGTATTCATAACAACTTACTTTCAATTTTGCACCCAAACCTGGCTCACATACAGCTCCACTTCCTGCTCCTTTGTGTTGCTATTATCACATAAGCTACTTCTTTATGCATCATATTCTCATAGACAAAGTTTATTTTATTGCTTTATATGGACTTCCCTGGTGGCTCAGATGGTAAAGCGTCTGCTTACAATTAGGGAGACCCCGGGTTTGATCCCTGGGGCGGCAAGATCCTCTGGAGAAGGAAATGGCAACCCGCTCCAGTACTCTTGCCTGAAAATCTCATGAATGGAGGATAATTGTCTTTAAGTTATAATAAAATAATCTTTATCAGTAGCTTAATATTTTTTATAAAAACCTATAATGTATTTAATATTTGTCTTTGTATTTAATCTGTTTTTGCTCTTTATTTTTTCATGTATTTGTGAGATACTGTCTAATGTTCTTTATTTTTTCATGTATTTGTGAGATACTGTCTAATGTTCTTCCATCTCAGCCCTCAGTACTGTTTTTAATATTTCTTGTAGGGCAGCTCTGCTAGTGACAAATTCTCTCTCTCTGCCTGTCTCTCTCTCTCTCATGTAGAAACACCTTAATTTCTCACTTGGTTTTGAAGAACACTTTTGCTAAATATGGAATTTTCGATTGTCTTTCCTTTCAACATTTTGAGAATGTCATCTCACTGAATCCTGGCTTTGGTGGTTTCTGATGAGATGACTGTGTATAATTTTATTAAGCGTATCTTGATGTGATGCCTCATTTTTTACGGATATTTCCAAGAATCTTTATCTTTTGACCCATTTGATAATAGTGTATCAAGAATAAAATCTCTTTGAATTTATCCTCTTTGGAGTTCGCTGAGCTTCTTTGATGTTCATCATTAAATTTGGGGGTTGTCAGTTGTTGTTTCTTCAGATGTTTTTTGCTTTGTTTTCTCTCTCTCTTCCAGGATGTCCTTTATGCACATGTCAGTATGAGTTATGGTGTGAGGTACACTATTCCTCAAACTAGATAATCTCAATAGATCTGCTTTTATTTTCCCTGTTTTATTTTGTTTGCTTGTTTTTTTACCTGCTGACTTCTTCTGCCTGATGAAAATTATTTAAATTATTGTGCATTTCAGTGACATATCTTAATCATTATTTTTATAATTTCCACATTATTATTGACACTCTCTATTTTGTGAGAATGTCTTCCAATTCACTTACCTCTCTTATACCATGACTTTTTTAATAGTCATTTCTAGTCTTCTGTATATTTCTTTCTAAAATCTACCTGTAAAATCAAGTTTTCATTATTTCTTTATTTCACAATCTCTTGTATTTTGAAAATTAGACGTTCAAAAGAAAAAAAAATCAAACTTTTTCCCCTGAAGCATAATTTAACTTCTAAAAATCTTGTCATTCCATCTGAAGTCCATTTGTCTTCTGTGTTGGATGCAGTGTTGTAATTTTAGCATTTGATTTCAACATGAATTTTGGAATTTGCATTTGCTGGTTCATTTTGAGTAAAAATTTTTGTTTGTTTGCTTCAATCTGAGTTTCTCTGTTTATGCTCACTTTTTCCTGCCCAAGACTTCCTGGCCCACTGTCCTTAAAAGAATCACTGAAATATGATTGAATCTTTCTGTGCTGAGGTAGTATTAAGGGTATGACAGAAATTGTTCACTAGCCATGAGGCATTTTTGATTCAGTGTCTCACTGTGAGTCTCCCTAGGCCTGCAGCTACCCAGAAACTAGAACCCTGGGAAATTCCCACCCTTCCCATCACATGATGTTAGTCAGCATAAGGCAGGTTTAAACATTAAGCCTTGTTAGATCCAAGCACTTGTCAGAGTAAGGTTGGTTATATTGCAGTGGCCAATGACTCCATTACCTCCATGTCACACAAAATAAATAAATAAATAAAGTTTTATTTCTCACTCATGCTTAAGGTTGGCTGGAAGTGCTGTGGCTATTCTTCATTGTCACCTACATTCTGAGACCTGGGAAGATGGGGTTTTCTCTTTCTTGATCAGAGGATGTATAGAATCTGGTCACTCTTTCCTAAACCCTCTTCCATAAGGAGTCAAATTGCTTTGTCACATGTCATTGGCTTGAGCAAATCATGAGACCAAGCCTAACATCAGTAGCACAATAAAATAGATTTTTCCCTCAAGGGAGTTAATGAGAATTTTACACTATAATGTAATACAGTCCACCACATTCTCTTTATTATTATGTTTTTTTAGCATGTAATAGCTTAACTCTCAGCTACCACTTCTGCCACGATTCCCCCAGGCTGCCTGGAGTATGACTTAGGCTGTGAGAACCACTCTGTATTTCTACTTTATATATTTGTTTCCTTCATTCTAGCCCAGCTATCTTTCTGGCTTTCTATTTTTCACTTTTGTTTCTCTTTGTTGTATGTATGTTCATAAGTATAGGAAGATACCTCATATAATGAATTCAGTGTCATCTTACTCCAAATGTTATCCATAAATTCTTTTTT
Organism: Bos taurus; assembly: GCF_002263795.3. Taxonomy (NCBI): domain Eukaryota; kingdom Metazoa; phylum Chordata; class Mammalia; order Artiodactyla; family Bovidae; genus Bos; species Bos taurus. The sequence continues at coordinate 37,890,906 of NC_037355.1, forward strand.
TTGGTGAAAAATAATCAAACTCCACAGACCCATGATTAAATCTCCTTTCTCTCCCACAAATCATTGCTTAGGATCAGTGTTAGTTTCAGAATACATAACTAGTATCATCAAGTCTGGTAGAACATGAATCTCTCTATTTTCCAAGGTTTTTATATTAATCTATCAGGTAAAATTTCCATGTTACTGAAATGTATTGCTTGGCCTGAAATATTTTCTCATTAGTAAGTATAAATTGGTGCTTATTCAGCTGAACCACGCAATTTTGGGTATAATAAAAGCCCAGTCTGTTCATTTGTTTACTCTGTTCACTCTCTAAAGGCTAAGCCTTTTGTGACCAAATACAATTGCTTAATAAACAGAAGAAAGAATACTAATTGTAGATATGCCATGCTGCCATATTCCTAAGAGCTGGACCTGGCTGCAGACCATATGGCTCTTGGGTAGAACCAACCAAGTTGCCCTCAAGCTTAGGCTTCCAGCTGTCACAAAACAGATTTTGGGCTCAGACAAACACATTTTGTAGAATAATCTCCTGTTTTACCACAGTGGATCGGTGGAGCTTAGCTAACATCAGTCTGCCCTATAATTCACTTCCCCATCATCTTTTATATCCTGCGTACTTTCTTCCTCTAATACATATCCCCCAGCTGCGGAATACTGGCCCCCCACCCAGATGTGCCATTGGTGCTGGACAAAAGGAAGCAAGTCTCTACCTCTTTCCCCACCAGAAACTCACATTTGTAAAGGCAAACGTATAAACAGAAACTGATTTCTTCTCTGACTGGTGCTGAGAAAAAGAGATTGAAACTCATGTGCAAAACTACAGGAAGTAAAATGTCCTCCACCCAATAAAATAAGGATCTCTCTGTACATGAGTCTTGTCTGGAGTAATTGGCTCCTCATTACTGAAGACTGTCAGACAAAGTTTGGTAATTTGGTAGCGCAGAAGAGGGAGGTGTTCTTGTGCGTGTGTGCGTGTGTGTGTTGCAGAGCTAATCCTTTTATAAAAAGCCTTTCTTAATTACTTTGCATTTTGTTCTTTTGGACTGTATTCTTTATTCAGCATTTGCCTTTTTAATCTCACCTCCCCCAATTCTTTCTCATGCTTAAGAAACATATATTAAGGCGTCCTTCATTCTAAAAGAAGTTCTTTTTATCACTCAGTTCTGTTTCTCTTTGAACTGGCATATCTATTATTTCCTTTATCAAAGGATTCATGTTTAGTTATGTATATTCTTAAAAACAGGATACATAATACTCTCCTTTGAGGTCTGGCTAGTATCCACACAACTGCAGTGGGGCTCCTAAGACAGACCTACAAACTGGTACAACAGGGTTATTATATATGCACTTTCAGGCTCACATAAGGTCATGGTTTGTGGCATATTCTCCTGAAGGATGGATTTTACTCAGTAATAAAACATTAAAACGCTATTTTATTGTTAAAACAAACACAAATTACAAAGTACACAGTACTTCATAAGATCCTCAAAACCCAGGAGCACCCCAGGTTGCCACACAACTCCCACTGAAGCCTGGTAGGTCCCCCACGGAGAAGCAGCCTAGCCACTGGAAGAATAAAACCCAAATGCATCTGAGTAGAAGCAAATGGAAAAAGTAGTTTAAAAGAACAGGAGAAAAGAGCAGAAGCTGCACTATCAGTAAATGTGAGGTCATTTTTGGTTGTTGTTATTACTTTGCAAAAATGACAGGAGAGGGAGCTCTAGAGCCATAATGCTAAGAAATTGTTCTGACCCATCCCCACCTGCCTTCCTAAAAGTATAGAGAAACTCCAGAAAAGGAAGAGAAAAAGGAGAAGGAAGAGATGGGAGAAAAGAGAAAAGGGAGGAGGAACAGTAAGAAGAGGATGAGAATTAATCACAGTCAATTTCCGTCTAAAATTATTATAGGTTATTATTAGGAAAGAGAATATGAGCAGAAGGACTCAGGCAATGACATTATGCCAGAAAAACATCCCCCCCCCAAAAAAAATGATGAGCTAATACCTAGATTTTTAACATAGCTCAAATAAATTAAAGGAGCTATGAAAGAACAACAAAATTAGAAAAACTCCCAATTGAGAGGATTAGAAAAATTAAGATATAAAAAAAGAAGATAATTCCAATGAAAATGAACGTTTGACATCAGTCTTTACTTTTGTTCTGTTGCATGTAACACTGTTGCTCTCCTGGCACTCTCCTTCTCTGGCCCCTGGTTGATGGTAGATTAGGACGCTGATCCCCCGTGATTCTCCTCCAGCAGCTTCTGCCTGCTCTGATTCAGGCGCTTGTCTTCATCTCATCACAGAAAGGGCACATTTCCTACGGCTCTCTCTTGGTCAGTTCATTCAGTTCACTCTGCTCTGTAGCCGCAGCGACTTCTACTGCACTCCAAATATGCCACTCTACTCTTACCTGCTTCACCCACGACTAGCCAGCTGCCTTTCTGGGTGTCTCACTGGCATCTAGGGTGACCCATGTTTTAAGCCACCTATTTAGTGTTTAAATCTATACCTCACCTAAAATTCTATGACTTGGAAAAAATGATGTTTCTTCTCTTTCATTCCTTCAGATTAAAAACTCAAAAGCACCCATCAGTGTTTTCTTTCTCACACTGCCATTAATCAACTGCCCTTTTCTGCTCATCTTCGCTTTCAAAGTATTTCTTAAAACTGTTCCCTCCTCCCACTCTCGGCTCCATCCACATCTCAGAAAAGGATTCTGCTTCCTCTAACTCTTCTTTCTCATTTGCAAGTGATGCTGCAGAACCCAACCACACTTACTGGGCTTGGGGGCTTCCATTTACATAGAAAATACTTTTGGTGGGTGTTGTCACTCAAAGTTGTGCTTGATTTTGCCTTCTTTAAGGAAAATGGATCCTCAACTTGTTTTTGTTCTCAGCACCATGGAAAGAATTAAAAGTTTTTAAATAACAGTAGCCAGTAGGAATTATAAAACAGTTACTGTTATGACAATTATAACTATACTGAAATATATCAAAGTGTACCTAAGATTGTTCCAGGGGTCACCCTCTAGGAGTGTGTTGCTGTTTGCTATCCTTTCAACACTTTTATATACAGGAGACAGTATCTTGGAGTATCTCCTTGAAAAAGAAAAGCTACATTTTCCTCTTTCTCATAGCAATTTGTACCCTGATGTTTGTCACATCACATAAACCACTCCGCTCAGAACTGAGCCACATCAGAGTTACTGGTGTTGGGTAAATTAAACACTGCTGTCCAAAAAAAAAAAAAAAAAAGGCCACTTTATACCAGTAGAGAAGAATAAAAGAAGAAAATTCCACTGTGAGGAAACATCACCAGATTTCCATGTATACGGTAGCACATACATGCGTGCTCAGTTGGACACGACTCTTTGTGACTCCATAGGCTGCTCTGTCCATGGAATTTTCCAGGCAAGAATACTGGAGTGGGTTGCCATTTCCGACCTCATGGGATCTTCAAAACCCAGGGACTGGGCTTGCGTCTTTTGCATCTCCTGCATTACAGGCTGATTCTTTACCGCTATGACGCTTCTTATTCCTTGTAGAGATAAGCAAATGTTCCCTGTTGTTGTCCGCTGCGTGCTTGGGAAGAGAGCCTGAGCTACTGTGTAGGTTTATGTTTACATGTCCAAGTAATACTCTATTTAAAAATATATAGATATTTTTTATGTTGAAATACCCCTGATAAACAATGCATTAGTTTCAGATGTACAGCCAAGTGATTCAGTTATATATATACAAGTTACTCTTTTATCCATTATTGGAAGAATTCAGGTTATTACAGATTTTGGCCAATGTTATTCTTAGATTATTACAGAATATTGCCCGGAGTTCCTTGTATTATGCAGCGGTTCCTTGTTGGTTACCTGTTTTAAATATAGCAGTGTGTCTATGTCAATCCCAAACTCAAAATTTATCCCTCTTCCCGCCCTTCCCCTCTGGTAACTATAAGTTCCTTCTCCAATCTGTGAGTCTTTATTTTGTAAGTGAGTCTTTATTTTGTAAGTGAGTTCATTGTATCATTTTTCTGGATTATGCATAGAAGCAATATCATATGATATTTGTCTTTCTTTGTCTGACTTTCTTCCCTTATTAAGATAATCTCCAGGTCCATCCATGTTGTTGAAAATGGCATTATTTCATTCTTTTTAATAGAAGCCTACTATTTTAAATACAAAAATCTGACTTCTTATTGTATCTGTTATGTTTTCAAGAAGAAACCCTAAAAGAAATATTGGTGAGTAAGAAGCACCTCTCTCCTTTAAGAAAATTTAGTAATTCAGCTCGGAGAAGGCGATGGCACCCCACTCCAGTACTCTTGCCTGGAAAATCCCATGGATGGAGGAGCCTGCTAGGCTGTAGTCCATGGGGTTGCTAAGAGCTGGACACGACTGAGTGACTTCACTTTCACTTTTCACCTTCATGCATTGGAGAAGGAAATGGCAACCCACTCCAGTGTTCTTGCCTGGAGAATCCCAGGGACGGAGGAGTCTGGTGGGCTGCCGTCTATGGGGTCGCACAGAGTCGGACACCACTGAAGTGACTTAGCAGCAGTAGCAGCAAGACAGTGTTATAAAATTTTTATTTTTATTTTTGTCTTCAAAAAATGATCTGACACATTCCAAATGGAACGAAGACCGTTAGCAGATAGATTTCCAGGTCCTCCAACAATGAATTTCTGGCATCAAGCTGTGGCATTAGAGAAGTGAGGGTTAATTATTGTGTCATTGGTATCCACAGATTTCATAATTTAGACTTTGTGCAAATGGAGAATTGTAATCTTCAACTGCCTTTTGCCACACTGCTGAGTGGCAGCACAGTCAAATATGACAGATATATTGTGGATGAAAAAGCCTGTTTACCTGGGGCAAACAAAGCTTATCTTTTAAGACTGTGTTTGAAGAGTGCACAGAATTTATAGGGAAAGTAATAATCTGGAGGATGGATATGCTCAGGAGCTCCTATGACATTTGTTTTCTCCACATAACATCCGTGGGATGTGATGGTAAATTCAGATTATCTGTTCCAATAGACACGTTCAATTTAACACTCAACATGATTCATTGCTATCCCATACTCTGCTTTTTCTAAGTTCTTTTAAATTACCAAAGTCTCTTATATGTAAGCTGCACTGACCAGTTTCCCTTTCACTTTCCACTTTCATGCATTGGAGAAGGAAATGGCAACCCACTCCAGTGTTCTTGCCTGGAGAATCCCAGGGATGGAGGAGCCTGGTGGGCCTGCCATCTATGGGGTCGCACAGAGTCGGACATGACTGATGTGACTTAGCATTAGCATGAGGAAAGCATCTCTTTCCAAATATGGGGAAAGTTCTACCATTAGATATAGATTTACTGTCAAACTACATGTTAAAAATAGCAATGATTTGGATAAAAACAAAAGTAAAATCCACTAGAGATTACTTGTACCTATTGTGAATTTTTGAAATCAAATTCCTTAAATAATATTTAATTTAATTAGACATTAGGAAAAGGAAAGATCATTCGGGACTGAGAGAGAAGTTTCAGTGTGTTGTCACAAGCGAGTGGCATCTTAGATAAATGTAAATATCTACAAGTTCGAGTGGGAAGTTGTGTGCAGCAGCAGAAAATGAAGCCACAGAAGGGTCTGAACATCTGTATCTCATTCTTTGTAAATCAGTCTGAGGCTACTCTGCATGATCTAACTGCAGTGCAAACAAATGTTCCATTCAAGGTGATCAAATGGGAAACTCAGATTTAATGGACTAAAACTAAAAAAAACTAGAGATTATGGTAACTGCTCAGAACTTTGCATGTCCTTGTCGGTTTAATTAAACAATTTATCTTTTTTACTCAGATATATTGATTTCAAGGTAGAAACACGTATCTTCTGATTTTGATTATGTAAAATGCCAGGGTTAATGTGGAAGAAAAGAAGCATCTGTGATGCAGTCCTATTCACCAGACTCTTTGTGATTGTGTTGAATCTTCACAACAGTCCTCCAAAGTAACCCAAATGCTTGTTCAATGTGAAATTAATTGTAATTTAGAGAGTATGAAAGAACTTTTCTGAGGCCATGTGACTATTAGTGGCGGATTTGGGATTCAGAGTTCCATGAAGACCCAAACCCTTTCACTTCCTCTGAATCATTCTACCCGGCAGTAAAGATACCTGTGTTGGATGGATGCAGACACATCCATTGATTCTGTCATAGTGTGACTGGGTAATGAGATAACTTGATAAATGGATGTGGGGGTTAGTTTAGAAGTTTGTTTTAAAAATGTATAGTTAATATCTTGTAAATTGCATGTAAATATTTCTGCGCTTATTATTTGTGTGAGACTGGAATCAAGATTGCCGGGAGAAATATCAATCACCTCAGATATGCAGATGACACCACCCTTATGGCAGAAAGTGAAGAGGAACTAAAAAGCCTCTTGATGAAAGTGAAAGTGGAGAGTGAAAAAGTTGGCTTAAAGCTCAACATTCAGAAAACTAAGATCATGGCATCTGGTCCCACCACTTCATGGGAAATAGATGGGGAAACAGTGGAAACAGTGTCAGACTTTATTTTTCTGGGCTCCAAAATCACTGCAGATGGTGACTGCAGCCATGAAATTAAAAGACGCTTACTCCTTGGAAGGAAAGTTATGAACAACCTAGATAGCATATTCAAAAGCAGAGACATTACTTTGCCAACAAAGGTCCATCTACTCAAGGCTATGGTTTTTCAGTGGTCATGTATGGATGTGAGAGTTGGACTGTGAAGAAGGCTGAGCGCCGAAGAATTGATGCTTTTGAACTGTGGTGTTGGAGAAGACTCTTGAGAGTCCCTTGGACTGCAAGGAGATCTAACCAGTCCATTCTGAAGGAGATCAGCCCTGGGATTTCTTTGGAAAGAATGATGCTAAAGCTGAAACTCCAGTACTTTGGCCACCTCATGCGAAGAGTTGACTCATTGCAAAAGACTCTGACGCTGGGAGGGATTGGGGGCAGGAGGAGAAGGGGACGACAGAGGATGAGATGGCTGGATGGCATCACTGACTCCATGGATGTGAGTCTGAGTGAACTCCAGGAGTTGGTGATGGACAGGGAGGCCTGGCGTGCTGCGATTCATGGGGTCGCAAAGAGTCGGACACGACTGAGTGATTGATCTGACCTGATCTGACATGACAGAGTAGCTTGGGAAAATGCAGTTACCCATCCATCTCTCTGTAAATCAATGAAGACAACTGAAACAAAAGTGTGCTTATTTCATCTTTGCTGAAAGGCATGTTTTTTTTTACCAAAAGTTAGTTCGATAATCTGATTTGTAAATCTTAGAAATCTTGCTCTATATAATTATTCACCTGGAACGATCTCCTTTTCTTTCTTTCTCTCTTTCTTTGAAAAGTTATGAGAGAATTGAGAATCTCTCCTATGCCATTTGAAAGTGAAAGTTGCTCAGTTGTGTCTGACTCTTTTGACCCCATGGTCTATACAGTCCCTGGAATTCTCTTGGCCAGAATACTGGGGTGGGTAGCCTTTCCCTTCTCCAGGGGATCTTTCCAACCCAGGAATCAAACTCAGGTCTCCCCCATTGCAGGCAGATTCTTTACCAGCTGAGCCACAAGGGAAGCCCTTTGAAGAAGATTATGCCATGAAGTATATGCCATTTGAAGAAGATTACAAATGAAAAAAAGATGGCTCTTGGAGTTATTTTGGTGCTAATGAAAGAGTCGGCTTTTGAGTCAAGCACACCTATGTTCAAACATAAATAGTTTTAAGATAGTTTTAAGTTATAGCACCTTGAACAAATCACTTAAACGGTCTACTTTTCCATGCCTTAATGTGTAAAATGGAAACAGTCATATCTTCTCACAGGTTTATGTTGAACATTAGAGAAGATAATGAGCACAGAATCATTTAGGCCAGTATTCTGAACACAGTAAACACACAGTGGGGTGCCAGGCATCACTCCCCTGGTGCCTCAGTGGTGAAATAAAATAAAAATAATCCACCTGGCAGTAAAGAAGATGCAAGTTTGATCCCTGGATTGGGAAGATCCCCTGGAGGAGGAAATGGCAACTCACTCCAGTATTCTTGCTAGGGAAATCCCAGGGACAGAGGAGACTTCAGGCTATAGTCCATGGGATTGCAAAAGAGTCGGTCATGACTTAGCAACTAAACAACAATAGAAAAGTGCAAATTAAATGCTAGTTCTTCTATCTATCACTAAAACTACTATACGTATTATTGCTACAGTCACCCCTAGGAAAATTAAAATATCCTTTTGAAGCCTCAGATCCCTCTTTATTTATTTAAAAATTGGTGTATAGTTGATTTACAACATTGTATTAGTTTCAGGTGAACAGCAAGGTGATTCAGTCATGCATATACATATATTCATTCTTTCTTAGATTATTTCCCATATAGGTTATTATGGGATATGGGGTAGAGTTCTCTGTGCTGTATAGTAGGTCCTTGTTGGTCATCTATCTTATATATAGATTCCTCTCTTTTAAGTGAGGCTTAAATGAGAAAGCATATGTAAAATATTCATCACAACACAGAGCCTTAATAAATGTGAATGACACTTCTCAATCCATTTTCATCCAGACACCCTTTTGTCACCAAGTAACTGCCCTTTGTTAGGCTTGGGACTGCAGACAGTCAAAACTGATATAACTTACAGAGCCCTGGCATTTCAACTTGGTCTGTAAGTTTTCTGGGGAGATACACATTCTCAAATTGATCTTCCCTTACAAAAGGAGTCACCAAGTCTGGGAACTTTACCCACACTTAGTCTGATTAGATAACAGCTTTCTGCTATAGTAAATAGACTGCCTTATTGGGATGACAGTATCCCAAGTATATTGAAGTCAATCATATAACTTTACATCAGCTTCTCTTAGAGTTTATTGTTTTGATCTAATCAGTGCTCTTTAAATGTAATGTGCACACATATTCTCTAGTGATATTGAGGAAGTGAAGCTTTGGTTTCAGTAGGTCTAGGCCATCAGAGGTTTTGAATTTTGAAGGTCCCAGCTGATGAAGACACTGCAAGATCACACTAAGAGAGAGTCCCAGTGACTTGCAAATGGTGGTTACTGAACACATACTCTATTTAGACCAAAACTTGTACTAGCAAGTATTAGCAGACCTTTCTTTTCAGTCGTATATTCTTTCTGCTGAGCTCTGTGTCTGCTCTTTTCAACACCCTCTCTTTAAAAGTGAAGGCACTTAAAGTAGAAATTCTAACTTCTCCTCAAATAAATCATTTATATTTGTATCTAAAAAATCTTTGACCTGTGTTTTTGCTGTTCTTCTTAGTATCCTTCCCTCTTCTCAGCTTGGCAAACTTCTTCTCATCCTTCCAGATCCAGTTCAGGTTTCTCTTCTATGAACTTTCCCTGGTTTACTTCCTTCCCAAAACAGTATATTTTTGCATGTTGCACATGTAAGTTTAGCAATTATCCTTTTATTTTGTAGTTTATTATTTTTTATAATTTTTTCTCTTTTTTTTCTATGTTATAATATTGATGATAATAGAACACCATAAAGGAATATCAGATCCAACTCCAAGCACCTGATGCTGTCTTGGCAAACACTAGGCCATAAAAAATTTACTCTAAGACTGAAGCTTATGTTAGAACAAGCGGAGTCTGTTGGAAGTGGGCAGGCCTGGGTTTGAATTCTTGCCCCTGCAAGATGAGGTACATGTATACCTCAATGTAAAGGTATACAAGTAGCCTAACTTTTCTTGACCTCTGTCTTCACATGAAAATTAAAATATTTCATCTTACTCTATTTGGCTGATTATCTCATATAAGGGTTATATGAGATAACATCTGTGTTGCATCTAGCCCCAGTACCTAAGAAGTAACCAATAAATGTTAATATTATGGTTAATTATTATTCTTAGTATTATTGGACTGTTTTGAGAATTACCTCAAATCACATCAACAGGTATTAGAATTCATCGCTTCATCTTTCATTTTAGACTGAATGAGTTAATGTTATATTTATTTAATCATGGTCTCATAGTGTCCAATGTTATTAGGACTCTCAAATTTTCATAGAATAAGAGCTATCTAAACAAAAATGAAATATGGAAATGCGTGTTATCTTGCATTTCACAGATTAGGCCCTTGAAAGATGTTTTTGAACTAAGTCATGAGAACGCTTCCTTTGAGCAAAACTTCTTACATAAATGCAACCTTATGACTGAGAGCATTCTGTATTTCCAAGGTCAGCCATTTACTAAGATACCTAATTTGCAAAGTAGGATATAGTCTGCTGTGTCTGGTGTTCTTTTCACTGCTGTTTTTATGCCACAATTCCTCCTGATCCATCTGGCCAAGAATTTGCCTGGGATGTTGTCTCCCTTCTTGTGTCTCAGTCTTTGCAGCAGAGATAAATGGATTAAGACATGAAATAATTGGAGCACGTCAAGTGGAGAAGACAATCCCTTTCCATAGAGTTGCCTGCATTGATTGCAGCTTGAATGCATGATGACTTCTTTCCCATGAGGGTGAAAAAGAAATAGTTTAAAAAATACCCAGAAGTCTCTGAAGGAAGGAAACTAATTATGGCATTATTATCTTAAGCACAGCAAAGATTATTGAAAAGTTTCCTGTTACTCAAAACACTTTAGAAAATAAATTATGATTACCTTGGATACTGTAATTTAATGAATCTTCTATTGATTTCTTGTGTGTTTACAGAGAGGTTTCAGACTTTATTTTCAACAATTTACACAGCCCTTCAATGAGAAGCCTCCATAGACACTGGGAGGAGAAGCCGTTTTCTGATATTGCATGTCATAAGGCAAGCTGGAGAAGGCAATGGCAACCCATTCCACTACTCTTGCCTGGAAAATCCCATGGATGGAGGAGCCTGGTAGGCTGCAGTCCATGGGGTTGCTAGGAGTTGGACACAACTGAGTGACTTCACTTTATTTTTTCACTTTTATGCATTGGAGAAGGAAATGGCAACCCACTCCAGTGTTCTTGCCTGTAGAATCCCAGGGACGGGGGAGCCTGGTGGGCTGCCGTCTATGGGGTCGCACAGAGTGGGACACGACTGAAGCGACTTAGCAGTAGCAGCAGCAGCAAGGCAAAATCCAAGAACTTGAAACAAGGGGAAAAAATATCAGACCTGTCCTGAATATAGTGTTTCTTTAAAATATATAGCTAGAAATGGACTGACCAACTTGAAGGGGGTTATACATGTCCAGATGTCCTAGGCAATGCCACAATTTTTAGCAAAGCAGCAATCGCAGTTGACATTCCAGTTGCTTTGCATCCTTAGCAATAAGTATTATTTTGGAGTTTTTTATTTCGCCACTTTGCTCTCTATATAAATGTGTCTTTGTATTTGTATTTGATGGAAATAATTTGTATTTCCATCACCATGTTTCCTTATGTATTATGGTCATTCGAATCCCCTTACTTTTTTGTTTTGAGTGCTTCTTTGAGTCTTCTGCCCATTTTTCTCTTTGGTTACCAGTTTTTTTTGTTTTTTTTTTTTTTCTTATTGAATAATAGTACTTCTTTACTATTCAAAATATTTGGCCATGTGTTTAAGTGTATGTTGGGAATATACTATGATTTCTACTTTCACTGGGTTTCTGATGCTTTTGGTGATTGAAGTTAATTATGGATTTTAATGTAATGCTTACCTATTTACCTTTTCCAGTTTAGTTTGAGCTTTTGGAATTGTGTATAAGAGGTCCATCTCAACCTTGAATTTTTTAAAACATACTCCTATATCACTTTCAAAAACTTTTGTATTTTTGATTTTTATATTTAGATCTTTAATACACTCTGAATTAAATTTTCTTGCTGTGCTAGTTATAACAATCAGGCCTGATTAGGAGACTGAGATCAGACAGTTTTTCTTAACAATTCTTTATATTAAATTATTTTAACTAGACACTAACTACATCCCACATGTAATTATGTGGCTAGAAAAACAAAACAAACAACCAAAAAGAACCTTGAATTAGCACAGAGGTGGCAGCTGTAAGAAGCAGCTGTCATATATATTTTTCATTGTATGATCCAGGAAACAAAGGGAGAGATTGTTGTTATTGATATTTGCTCTCTTAGAGGAAGGGATCCCAGTGCTGAAACTCAGTGGAGGAGCTTCTGCGCAGTTGGTTCTGAAGCGTCTGTGGCTGAAGTGTCTGAAGCGTCACTAGCTACCAGAGCCATGGTCTCCTGTGAGAGAGCAGTGAGGTTCTGCAAGTGTTGGAAAACCTGTATTTAACTACCATGATGGGGAGGAGCCACCTCTGCTAAGTTGACCCTCACAAAAGTAGAAAGCAGACTGGAAGCCAAAGGGAAGCCATGATTTTGAGCTGCTTCAGTTTTCCAAATTTCTGTCTCTGTCTTCCCAATTTAGTGAAATCACCGTGTTTTGTTTGGGATACCCCAGCCATGGATCAGAAGGCATCTACAGGTGGAAAGCCAGAACAATCAGCAGGCTAACCTCATTTGATTCCCCTCAAGTTTCCACTGTCGGGGATCACAGTTCTGCACCGCTTGACTTCCAATGTCTGATAATATTTGTTTTTTAGTTGTATGTAGCAGGAAGGGTAGGTCCCAGGTAACCAAACGTGGTTAGAAGCAAAGCTTTTCATATCTTTGATTCTATCCAATTTTTATTCCTGATTAAGAAATAATTTTGCAAGCTTGACATTATTACTGTATTCTTTTAGCTGGTACAATTTCCTGACATAGTTTGTTATATATTTTAACTATACATACATATATATATTTATATAAAATACATTAGTTTTATTTTTAAGTGGAATGTAATGCAACTGATTAGTAATGTTTTGCTGGTGACAAACTTTTCTGTTTGGTTGTCCAGAAATGTCTTTATTTGCTTCAGACTTAAAAGACAATTTCATTGGAATATAAATTCTAGCCAAGAATCTTTTTTCTTTAACGTAATGAATATATGTTCTACTTTCTCTACTTTCAATGGCTTCCATTGTTGCTACTAGTCTGTTATTTCTCTGGAGGTAATCAGTGTTTTTAACTGATTTTAATCTTCATTGCTTTTGAAGTTCTGCAGTTTACCTATAATAAACCATGCATAGTTCTTCTTTATTTTTTTATTTGGAATTCTTTGAATTCTTAAATCTTTGCTTATTTCATCCTTTTTGTAATTTCTTATCTGTTCTAAGTGTTGCCTCTATTTTATTCCCCTCCCTCTTCTCTTCTGGAAGCCTTGAATGCATGTTAGATCCTTGCTATCTTCCATGTCTGTTTTTCTTCATTTTTCTCATGTTATTTGATCTCTGCTGAGTTCTAGATAAGTCTTGTTCCTTATTTCCAGTTTACTATGTATCTCTTTAGCTATTTCTAATCTCATAAATCGATCCAGTTTTAAAATCTTGATTTCTTTTTTCACTCAAGCAATTATGCTTTTCCCCAAAATACCAGGTTGTATTTTGCTATGCCATGTTACATACAGATACTTTCTAGCTTGACTTTTTTTCTTTTTTAAAAACATAGTAAGCTACATTAAAAACCATGTCTGAAATCGGAATTTGTGTTTTATTTTTCCACTGATGACTTTTATTCATGGAAACTTATTTTCCTGTGTGCTTCATGTGTATACTGGTGATTTACGTTAGAAATTACTGGTGTAAATTATTTTGTGAATTTGTGAGGACTTCAGTGAAAAAGCCTTTTTAAATTTTAGTTGCCAGGAGTTCTGAGTGCCTGGAAATCTTTAAATTCATGCCTTGAAACTCCTTGGCCCATTCAGGTGAATTTAAACTACATCCATGTAAGAGAAAGATTTGGTGTTATGACTTTTTAGGGAATTTTATTTTCCCTTCGCTAATCAGCTCCACTAGTTTTTAATGCTGTTCCCTTGAAAGAAGAATAGTGGTTTTATTTTTCTGCTTAAAATTTACCTCAAATATTTAGCTATTTTCAGGTCTGGTTTCCTTTTAAAGAGACTACACTTACAGTATTAAACTTGGGTAGGCTCTGGACATCCAAGCCAAAGTTCAATTTTATTGTCACTGGTGAGATTTCTTAGTGTACAAATGATTTCCCTGATCTGTTTACCACTTTATATAGTCCCATTTATCTAGATGTTGGCCTGACAAATCCTTTTAATCATCTCTACTCTACTCTACACTGCTTTTAAGAAGATTTTTAATGTACATTTCCCTTAGTTTTATTTCCCTTATGTTGTTGTGGTTGTTCAGTCGCTAATTCATGTCCGACTCTTTGCAACCCCATGGACTGCAGCATGCCCAGTTAACCCATCCTTCAGTATCACCCAGAATTTGCTCAAATTCACATCCACTGAGTTGGTGACGCTATCTACCCATCTCATCTTCTGCCACCCTCTTCTCCTTTTGCTGTCAATCTTTCCCAGCTTTTAATATTTTTTAGTGAAAAAGGTGGTCTGAATTACACAGTTTAACATATACCCTAAAGCAGAGGTACCCTAGATAAACTTTCATGGGATATGACTTCTCCTTTGTTTAAAATCTATACCTTTGTATTTTTGACAAGTAAATTCTTTTTAGTTGACATCTTTTGCCTTTAAACATATAGCTATTTCAACGATTGGGGGGAAAAAAGACTTTGGGGCAGATAATTTCATTAAAATTTCCTTTCAACTATATCTTTTCAGGATGCTTGTACTAACAACATCTTAGTATGCAAATATTTTTTTTGAAACAGTTAATAATGTTGTTTGTTCTTTCCCTTAAAATTTGTCTTTAGAAGATCACTCTTGAGTTATATGAAAACTTAGTGTTTAAATTAACCTGCTTTTAATGTTAATGAAGCGAATGAATATGTAAATACAAGTAATAAGAGTAATAATAAATTCTGTATCCAAATACATGGATATTTCCCTATAGAATAAGGCTTGTTGTTGTTATTGTTCAGTTGCTCAGTTGTGCTGATTCTTTGCAACCCCATGAACTGCAACATGCCAGCTTCCCTGTCCTTCACTATCTCCTAGATTTAGCACAAACTCTTATCCACTGTATCAGTGATATCATCCAATCATCTCATCCTCTGGTGCCCCCTTCTCCTCCTGCACTCAATTTTTCACAACATCAGGATCTTTACCAATGAGTTGACTCTTTACATCAGGTGGCCAAAGTACTGGAGCTTCAGCTTCAGCATCAGTTCTTCCAGTGAATATTCAGAGTTGATTTCCTTTAGGATTGGCTGGCTTGATGTCCTTGCTGTCCAGAAGAAGTCTTGGACCTCATCTATTCTCTAAGTTTAGCCATCCAGTGTCAGGCATGAAATTAATGGCAATTTCCAGTTTATATGATAAACTTCATTTACCGACATAATAGTCCAAAGTCAATATGCTTATGAAATGGTTATTTATTGAAGGAGGTCATCTCTGACCCTGAAATAACAAGACCCACTGTTATTTCTTGGCATTGTCAACAGTATCTTGTTCAGACAAACATTTTGTCTTCTTCCATAGATGATATTATTAGTGGTAATATTGATTGTTAATATATCACTTAGCTCAGAGGACAGAGTACTTATCTATAGGGTTCTGTAAAGAGTTGGTTAAGTGTGTGCGCAGAGTTCCAAGCTAAGCAATCATTGGTGAGTCCTTGGAAAGCAAATATATATATATAACCCTAGTCTTTTTATTTCAGAAAAAATATAAGACCCTTGCCTTTTTTATTTGATACATTTGTCCTAATGGTATTGTTTTCATGCTAGTGTGATAATGGTGATAAACTAATAGATGATAAATAAAATGTAATTGAGATTCATTGGCACTATGCATACAATAATAAGAATTTGTGGAAGAGGATAACAAAGGGAGCTTCAATGAAGACATATGTGTGATACAGTGTAGGCTGAAATGAGCATGAGAAAGACCAGCAACTTGGAGAACCCAAGGGGAATGATGGGAGAAGGAATATCTTACCTGTGTCTGTTGTGGGAAAGATATGAACCTGTCCTAGGTATAGACGGAAGGAAAATGTGTTTGGAGGATAATAAGTAAGAATCAAGTTGGCTTGAAGGAGAGGTTTCCTGTTGCTGGATGAGGCAGGTCCTTTCAGACCCTGGTACGAAATCTGTTGGAAAGTGGAGAGTTATCTGGAGGGTAGAAGTAGATCCATCAGTTACAAAGCTAACATATTCAAGCATGAAGAAGTTGACATGAACCTGAACCAGTGTGGTCTCCATGGAGATGCCTCTGATGAGTTTATTATGATTTGGGAAAATTGGTTAAGCTCCTTGAGCCTCACGGTCTTCCTCTAGAAAATTAGAGATAGCTCTGTAATAATTAAACTCCATTTCAGACTAAAGTCTCTTGAGTTCAGTGGGCCACGGGCAAGTGAACACCAGCCAAGGACTTCTGAGTTCAGATCAAAATGTTTTAATTTTTTGCTACTATTGCTAAAGATTTTTCTTCTCAAATTTGTCCTGGAATATCCAGTGAGAGGAAGAGAAAAAAATGTAGCTTTAGGGAGATTTTATGGAATGGTGATTTCTTAAAAATATTAAAAAAAAAGAAGAAGAAGAAGAAGAACTCTATCCTGTTCTGTTGCTAGAGACCTATTTGTTTTACAGAACCACTGGGTGGCTCCTGTTATTTTCTTTGGAAGGCAAATGGTATCCCAGTAAAACACCAAATGCGGCCTTTGGGCAGGCATGAGACCCAAAGAAGTTTGAGACTCCCATGAAATCTCATTGTCACCTTCTTTTATAAGTATGACTTGTAAGTTTTTCCAACTATTGGTGATGACAGTTAAGGTTTGGAGTTATGCCAAGTATCTAAATATTTGGATGACACTATTGTTTTCTTTTAATTCTTACATTTTAAGTTATGGATTTAATTTTGGCTGTGCTGGATCTTCATTACTACTCCGGGGCTACTCCCTAGGTGTGGTGCCTCGGCTTCTCGTTGTGGTAGCTTCTGTTGTAGAGCATAGGCTCTAGGGTGTGTGAGCTCAGTAGTTGTGGTGCCGTTTGTAGAATCATTCCCACGTCACGCATTAGCAGAGGATGGACAAGATGGGAGAGAGTAAGTCAAGATTCTTCTCAGGGACCCACAGTTGCTATAAGGAATGCAGCTAAAGGAGCCCTCCTTAAACCTGATAGAGACTTTTCAGAGTTTTCGTGTCTAGAAAAGACTGTCGTTTTAAGACGTTGTCTCACATTTCTGACTTTTACAGTTGTCCTGTGCCATCAGCACATCATTTCAGAGTAGCTAAACAGGAGAAAAGAGAATCATTATTGAATGGCAAACAGAAACTTAGACACAAATAATGTAAATGGTCTGATAGGGCTTCTGGAACCAGGGAACTAAATTAGACAAGTCTCATCTTCCTCTTTAGTTGATCCTAAGTGTTTCTGAGAGTCTGTTGTAGTAAAGTTTAGTACATGATTTAGGTAATCTCTCAGGCATGATATAAAAATGTTATATATGTTTATAACATTTTCAGTTCCTATTTGGCTGATGCTAATCATTTTATTTTTGAAATATTTCTACTTATTTTCTACTTACACTTGAAAGCTCCATTTTGTTTCAACCTTTCTTTACTTTAATTTGATGGAATTAAAGCTCTCCTGAAGACTGTTTGCTGCCAAGGCCCTAATTGGTTGTCAGACAAAAATGTCATGGGAGGAAGTCACCATCTCAAAACATGTTTTAACCTCTTTCTTTTCTGAATGTTTGCAATACCTGTCCAACAATTTCTTTCCTTCTAATCCTGTTCAGCTTATAAATGAGACATTTGTTAAAGTACAGGGAAATATAAATGTTCTAAAAATGAAATTACATCTAATTTTGACTTATTTAGGTGATATATTGACCTGTTTGTTTTCATTACACTTGAGATATAATAGTTGCATTTTCAGTAACACCAATTTGAACTAATATTTTTTAAAGCATTCAGTAAAGCAAACTGATAGTCCTGCATACCTTCTCTGTGCTCCAGTACTTACTGACATCATCATAATATCTCACAACAAGATCAGCAAAGTATTATTTATCTACCTAACTAAGACTCAGAGGCTGCCATACATCCAAGTGGCATGATTATATGTAGCAGAGCTAAGACTTCAATGGGACTACAATGTGGAACTACAATGCAACTACAAATACAACTTCTGTCTCTGGAACTTAATTCAAGTGTGGTCCAGACCAGCAATATCAGCATCACTCAGGAACTTGTTAGAAATGCAGACTCTCTAGTGCCACCCCAGACCAAATGGCATCAGAATCTTTCTTTTAACAAGATCTCTGAATGAATTCTTTTAATTTCATGGCTGAAATTCAAAGATGCCTACTCCTTGGTAGAAAAGCTATGACCAACCTAGACAGCATATTAAAAAGCAGAGAGATTGCTTTGCCAACAAAGGTCTGTCTAGTCAGAGCTATGGTTTTCTCAGTAGTCATGTATGGATATGAGAGTTGAACTATAAAGAAAGCTGAGTCCTGAAGAACTGATGCTTTTTTTTTAACATATATGAATTTATTTATTTTAATTGGAACTGATGCTTTTGAACTATGGTTTTGGAGAAAACTCTAGAGTCCCATGGTCTGCAAGGAGATCAAACCAGTCAATCCTAAAGGCAATCAGTTCTGAATATTCATTGGAAGGACTGGTGCTGAAGCTGAAACTCCAATACTTTGGCCACCTGATGTGAAGAGCTGACTCATTGGAAAAGACCCTGATGCTGGGAAAGATTGAAGGCAGGAGGAGAAGGGGGCGGCAGAGGATGAGATGGTTGGATGGCATCACCAACTCAATGGACATGAGTTTGAGAAAGCTCCAGGAGTTGGTGATGGACAGGGAAGCCTGACATGCTGCCGCCCATGGGATTGCAAAGAGTGAGACATGACTGATGACTGAACTTACTGGATGAATCCTGTGCGTAAGACTGAGAAGTGCTGATTTATGCAAGATATCTGTGAAGCAGGGTGCTTTTTTTTTTTCCTTTTCTTTTCCTATTTCTCATCTTCTGTAAATGTAAACACAAATGTGACATACTTTGAACAAGTTTATTTTTATTTCCTTACAAAACACATTTAATTTTTATAAGAACATTCTTAGGGGATCTCATAGCGCTAGTCCAATTCTCTTTCTTTCTTTACTTTTCTCTCAAACCATTTTTTTTTTTCCTCTTCATCTTCTAACATCTATTAAAATATTCTCCAGTGAATTAACTCTCATTATTATAAGGTGCAGTGGATCTGGTGTTTCCTGTATGTATTATGAAGAATGAACAGTCATAGGTTAAGCCATACATTCCATTCATTTTTCATGTCCCTTAAGTACTTGCTGTTTACACACTTTGAGCATTATTCTTTGTACATGTAGTAAAATTAAAAGAAAAAATAAACTTAAAAAATCAAGAGGTTATTTTGAATGAATACTTTAGAATTTCTTTTTTTTTTATTTTAGCCATTTATTTCTAGATTGTAAAACATTTTCTGTGTGCAGTGGGTATCACAAACTGAAATCAGAATGATACAAGATTAATTTGGATCATTTTACTAAATTGCCCAGAAAATAAATATAACAATTGATTTAAATCTAGTAAAGAAATTTACTTATTCAATTTTGCCATTTTGAATTGTTTGTTATTTTTGATAGACAACATGACATTATAGATTTAAATATATATTTTGTTTGTTTCAACTTTATAATATTCTTAGGATGATACAGATATGTGTGTCCTTTCATAGGTGATTACAAACACATTTTTATATAATCTTAGAATAAGAAGATATTTACAATTAAATCATATCTTTTTTTTCTAGAATACTTCATTACTTTTTCTGCAAACAAAATATTCAGCTACTCATGATTAATAAATTTATACATGCTTTATTTTTTAAAAATCCAACCCAGAAGTGGAGAACTAAAGTTATTTCAAAATTATGATTTTATCCTTTCAGTGGATGTCTATTGATTGTTTATATTTTACATGTTTTGTTTTGTAATACAATGATGAAAAAAACATATGGTCCCTATCCTTATGTAGCTGACAGTGCTGTGGTAAGGGAGACATAGAAACACTAAATTACTTCATCAGGAGTCGGTTCTACAGTAATGTATACTTCACAGTAGAAGAGTGATTTGTCTTGAGATATGAGGGTTAATGGCAGGTAAATGGGCTTGGACCTGAAGGGAGAGAAATACAGAATGATGACACATGGCTGGAGCAGCAACGAGAAGAGACGATGATAGGAAATGAAGCTGGACAGGTTGGCTGAGGCCTGTTTACAGCAACACGTAAGTCATGCAAAGGGAACAAGCTATGCGAAGTCACTAAATAACCTTCACCCATAATATTCAGTATTTATTCAGTACGTGCCAAACATTGTGCTGGTGATTGTCTGTGTTGTACCATCTAATCTTCCATTGCGATTTTATATGAGGGCGAGAAATGGTGAATCTTCCTGTGTGTTATGCCTAGTAAAGCATCTGGGATTTGTGCTCAGTATTTGCTGTTTCTAACACTCACTCTGCTTCTTGGTAAATTATGAAATATAACATTTATTCAAAGAATAAAAATTTTGTACACGTAAAACATAATGCAAGATATATATATATATATATAGTGCTCTCACCTACCCAGTTTAACATATCAGATCATTAGTAAAACAACTGAGGCTTCCATTATGCACCTCAAAAATCTTAATACTCTCCAGGGGGATAAATAGTGTTCTTAAATTTATACATATCTCCACAATATAGGGTTTGTTTATTTATTTATCTTTTATTGTGAAAAGAACACTTGACATCAGATTTACCCTCTTCATCAATTTTTAAGTGCACAATAGAATACGGTTGCCTATAGATACAATGCTATACTGCAGAGCTCTGGAACTTATTTCTATTGTATGACCAAAACCTTATGTTTATTGATTAGCAGCACCCCATTTCAGAAACTAATTTAAATAGCATAATACCTAACATCTATTTTGGTGACTTTTTAAAATTCAATTTTATGTTAGTGAGATTTATCTCTCTTTGTTAATATAGTTGTAGAGAACTTATCTTTGTATTTCATTTATATTCTAGCCTTATGATAGGTACTTTTTTGTTTCTTTTTGCTTTTATTGTAGGTGTTGTTATGTGTTTTATCTGTGTTTCATCACGTAACTATGCAAAAGTTTTTCTAGAATATTGATTGTATCTAGGATGTTATTTCTCGGTTGCAGTAAGTGTCCATTTTAATTTTAAAAGATAATACTAAACAGTTTTTCAAGTTTATTTCATTGGTTTACAACCCTATTCTTACATCTGCTTTCCATGACCTGGTGAGTCAGTACTGAATAAGAAATTCAGTCTGATCTCAGTTCAGTTCAGTCACTCAGTCATGTCCAACTTTTTGCGACCCCATGAATTGCAGCACACCAGGCCTCCCTGTCCAACACCAACTCCCAGAGTTCACTCAGACTCACGTCCATCGAGTCAGTGATGCCATCCAGCCATCTCATCCTCTGTAGTCCCCTTCTCCTCCTGTCCCCAATCCCTCCCAGCATCAGAGTCTTCCAATGAGTCAACTCTTCACAAGAGGTAGCCAAAGTACTGGAGCATCATTCCTTCCAAAGAAATCCCAGGGCTGATCTCCTTCAGAATGGACTGGTTGGATCTCCTTGCAGTCCAAGGGACTCTCAAGAGTCTTCTCCAACACCACAGTTCAAAAGCATCAATTCTTCAGCGCTCAGCCTTCTTCACAGTCCAACTCTCACATCCATACATGACCACTGAAAAACCATAGCCTCGAGTAGATGGACCTTTGTTGGCAAAGTAATGTCTCTGCTTTTGAATATGCTATCTAGGTTGGTCATAACTTTCCTTCCAAGGAATAAGCGTCTTTTAATTTCATGGCTGCAGTCACCATCTACAGTGATTTTGGAGCCCCCCAAAATAAAGTCTGACACTGTTTCCACTGTTTCCCCATCTATTTCCCATGAAGTGTTGGGACAAGATGACATGATCTTCGTCTTCTGAATGTTGAGCTTTATGCCAACTTTTCACTCTCCACTTTCACTTTCATCAAGAGGCTTTTTAGTTCCCCTTCACTTTCTGCCATAAGGGTGGTATCATCTGCATATCTGAGGTTATTGATACTTCTCCTGACAATCTTGATTCCAGCTTGTGTTTCTTACAGTCCAGCATTTCTAATCATGTACTCTGCATATAAATTAAATAAGCAGGGTGACAATATACAGCCTTGACGGACTCCTTTTCATATTTGGAACCAGTCTGTTGTTCCGTGTCTAGTTCTAACTGTGGCTTCCTGATCTGCATATAGGTTTCTCAAGAGGCAAGTCAGGTAGTCTGGTTCCCATCTCTTTCAGAATTTTCCACAGTTTATTGTGATCGACACAGTCAAAGGCTTTGGCATAGTCAATAAAGCAGAAATAGATGTTTTTCTGGAACTCTCTTGCTTTTTGATTATTCAATGCATGTTGGCAATTTGGTCTCTGGTTCCTCTGCCTTTTCTAAAACCAGCTTGAACATCTGTAAGTTCATGATTCATGTATTGCTGAAGCCTGGCTTGGAGAATTTTGAGCACTACTTTACTAGTGTGTGAGATGAGTGCAATTGTGTGGTAGTTTGAGCATTCTTTGGCATTGCCTTTCTTTGGGATTGGAATGAAAACTGACCTTTTCCAGTCCTGTGGCCACTGCTGAGTTTTCCAAATTTGCTGGCATATTGAGTGCAGCACTTTCACAGCATCATCTTTTAGGATTTGAAATAGCTCAACTGGAATTCCATCACCTCCACTAGCTTTGTTCGCAGCGATGCTTTCTAAGGCCCACTTGACTTCATATTCCAGGATGTCTGGCTCTAGGTGAGTGATCACACCATCGTGATGATCTTGGTCATGAGTACCTTTTTTGTACAGTTCTTCTGTGTATTCCTGCCACCTCCTCTTAATATCTTCTGCTTCTGTTAGGTCCATAGCATTTCTGTCCTTTATCGAGCCCATCTTTGCATGAAATGTTCCCTTGGTATCTCTAATTTTCTTGAAGAGATCTCTGGTCTTTCCCATTCTGTTGTTTTCCTCTATTTCTTTGCATTGATCACTGAGGAAGGCTTTCTTATCTCTTCTTGCTATTCTTTGGAACTCTGCATTCAGATGCTTATATCTTTCCTTTTCTCCTTTGCTTTTCACTTCTCTTCTTTTCACAGCTATTTGTAAGGCCTCCTCAGACAGCCATTTTGCTTTTTTGCATTTCTTTTCCATGAGGATGGTCTTGATCCCTGTCTCCTGTACAATGTCATAAACCTCCATCCATAGTTCATCAGGCACTCTATCAGATCTAGTCCCTTAAATCTATTTTTCACTTCCACTGTATAATCATAAGGGACTTGATTTAGGTCATACCTGAATGATCTAGTAGTTTTCCCTACTTTCTTCAATTTAAGTCTGAATTTAGCAATAAGGAGTTCATGACCTGAGCCACAGTCAGCTCCTGGTCTTGTTTTTGCTGACTGTATAGAGCTTCTCCATCTTTGGCTGCAAAGAATATAATCAATCTGATTTTGGTGTTGACCATCTGGTGATGTCCATGTGTAGAGTCTTCTCTTGTGTTGTTGGAAGAGGGTGTTTGTTATGACCAGTGCATTTTCTTGGCAAAACTCTATGAGTCTTTTCCCTGCTTCATTCCATATCCCAAGGCCAAATTTGCCTGTTACTCCAGGTATTTCTTGACTTCTTACTTTTGCATTCCAGTCCCCTATAATGAAAAGGACATCTTTTTTGGGTGTTAGTTCTAAAAGGTCTAGTAGGTCTTCATAGAACCGCTCAACTTCAGCTTCTTCAGTGTTACTGGTTGGGGCATAGACTTGGATCACTGTGATATTGAATGGTTTGCCTTGGAAACGAACAGAGATCATTCTGTCATTTTTAAGATTGCATCCAAGTACTACATTTCAGACTCTCTTGTTGACCATGATGGCTACTCCATTTCTTCTAAGAGATTCCTGCCCACAGTAGTAGATACAATGGTCATCAGAATTAAATTCACCCATTCCAGTCCATTTTAGTTCGCTGATTCCTAGAATGTCGACATTCACTCTTGCCATCTCCTGTTTGACCACTTCCAATTTGCCTTGATTCATGGACCTGACATTCCAGGTTCCTATGCAACATTGCTCTTTACAGCATCAGACCTTGCTTCTATCACCAGTCACATCCACAACTGGGTGTTGATTTTGCTTTGGCTCCATCCCTTCATTCTTTCTGGAGTTATTTCTCCACTGATATCCAGTAGCATATTGGGAAACTACTAACCTGGGGAATTCCTTTCAGTATCCTATCATTTTGCCTTTTCATACTCTTCATGGGGTTCTCAAACAAAAATACTGAAGTGGTTTGCCATTCCCTTCTCCAGTGGACCACATTCTGTCACTCTGATCTAATAGGTTGTAAATAGCTTTCAATAATCTAATTAGTAGGCAAGAGTTTTCTTCTCTTAGAATGTATTTACTTTTTTTTTTTTTAATTTATATCTGGGTTTTTTTTTTTAAAATTTTATTTCATTTTTAAACTTTACATAATTGTACTAGTTTTGCCAAATATCAAAATGAAACCACCACAGGTATACATGTGTTCCCCATCCTGAACCCTCCTCCCTCCTCCCTCCCCATACCATCCCTCTGGGTCGTCCCAGTGCACTAGCCCCAAGCATCCAGTATCGTGCATTGAACCTGGACTGGCATCTCGTTTCATACATGATATTTCACATGTTTCAATGCCATTCTCCCAAATCTTCCCACCCTCTCCCTCTCCCACAGAGTCCGTAAGACTGTTCTATACATCAGTGTCTTTTTTGCTGTCTATTACACAGGGTTATTGTTACCATCTTTCTAAATTCCATATATATGTGTTAGTATACTGTATTGGTGTTTTTCCTTCTGGCTTACTTCACTCTGTATAATAGGCTCCAGTTTCATCCACCTCATTAGAACTGATTCAAATGTATTCTTTTTAATGGCTGAGTAATACTCCATTGTGTATATGTACCACTGCTTTCTTATCCATTCGTCTGCTGATGGACATCTAGGTTGCTTCCATGTCCTGGCTATTATAAACAGTGCTGCGATGAACATTGGGGTACACATGTCTCTTTCAATTCTGGTTTCCTCAGTGTGTAGGCCCAGCAGTGGGGTTGCTGGATCATAAAGCAGTTCTATTTCCAGTTTTTTAAGGAATCTCCACACTGTTCTCCATAGTGGCTGTACTAGTTTGCATTCCCACCAACAGTGTAAGAGGGTTCCCTTTTCTCCACACCCTCTCCAGCATTTATTGCTTGTAGACTTTTGGATCGCAACCATTCTGACTGGTGTGAAATGGTACCTCATAGTGGTTTTGATTTGCATTTCTCTGATAATGAGTGATGTTGAGCATCTTTTCATGTGTTTGTTAGCCATCTGTATGTCTTCTTTGGAGAAATGTCTGTTTAGTTCTTTGACCCATTTTTTGATTGGGTTGTTTATTTTTCTGGAATTGAGCTGTAGGAGTTGCTTGTATACTTTTGAGATTAGTTGTTTGTCAGTTGCTTCATTTGCTATTATTTTCTCCCATTGTGAAGGCTGTCTTTTCACCTTGCTAATAGTTTCCTTTGATGTGCAGAAGCTTTTAAGGTTAATTAGGTCCCATTTGTTTATTTTTGCTTTTATTTCCAATATTCTGGGAGGTGGGTCATAGAGGATCCTGCTGTGATGTATGTCGGAGAGTGTTTTGCCTATGTTCTCCTCTAGGAGTTTTATAGTTTCTGGTCTTACATTTAGATCTTTAATCCATTTTGAGTTTATTTTTGTGTATGGTGTTACAAAGTGTTCTAGTTTCATTCTTTTACAAGTGGTTGACCAGATTTCCCAGCACCACTTGTTAAAGAGATTGTCTTTAATCCATTGTATTTACTTTTATACTACTTCTGTGAAAAGCTCATGTGAGCTTTTGAAAGTTTTTCTTGTCAATTTATAGGTGTTCTTTTCATATACTGAATACTCATTCTTTTGTCAGGTAAATGTATTGCAAATTATTGTCCTGGTTTATGGCTTTTGTATTGATAATATTTTAAAAACACAAGTCCATAATTGTAGTTAGAGTTGTTAGACACTGCCTTTATTATTTGTGCATTTCATGTCCTTTTTAAGAAAAACAACCCTAGCCTGGAAGGTCATGGATCCATTCTGCTTTATTTTCTTTTTAAAACTTTTAAAGATATGCTTTTTAGATTTAAAAATCAAGCCCATTAGGAATTGACTTTTGTGAATGAGTGTGTGGTAGATCACCTGTGCTGTTTTTCTCCATGTGGATAGTTTTGAAGAACTTTCAGCAGAGTTGCATGAGTACATTTTTGCCTAAGGATAGACTTCATTAATATGTGACTAAAGATGAAGAGTGGAGAAGGCAACGGCACGCCATTCCAGTACTCTTGCCTGGAAAATCCCATAGATGGAGGAGCCTGGAGGGCTGCAGTCCATGGGGTTGCTGAGGGTTGGACACGACAGAGTGACTTCATTTTCATGCATTGTAGAAGGAAATGGCAACCCACTCCAGTGTTCTTGCCTGGAGAATCCCAGGGACAGGGGAGCCTGGTGGGCTGCCGTCTATGGGGTCGCACGGAGTCAGACACGACTGAAGTGACTCAGCAGCAAAGATGAAGAGACTGCAAATGAAGGTACTGCAGTAGTCCCAGGAAGAGAAACTGAGGGTCTAAATTAGGACAATGGCAGTAAGGCAACGGCAACCCACTCCAGTACTCTTGCCTGGAAAATCCCATGGATGGAGGAGCCTGGTAGGCTGCAATCCATGGGGTCGCTGAGTCAGACAGGACTGAGCGACTTCACTTTCACTTTTCACTTTCATGCATTGGAGAGGGAAATGGCAACCCACTCCAGTATTCTTGCCTGGAGAATCCCAGGGACAGGGGAGCCTGGTGGGCTGCCGTCTATGGGCTCGCACGGAGTCGGACACGACTGAAGTAACTTAGCAGCAGCAGTAGGGTGAACAGGGAGACAAAAAGATACTTTGAAGCCACAAACAACAGGACTTTCTATCTGATTCTAGTGGGCATGATTAACTTTCTGGTCTTTAGTTTTGTTTTTATTTTTTCCTTGAATTTTTAAAATAAAATATGTTACTGCCCTAACATGGACTGTTATCTCTGAGTTTCCTCTACTTTCAATGCTCTTCCTTTAGACATTTATGAGTCTCCTTTCCTCTCTTCCTTCAAGTATGCTGAAATTCACTTTTCAATTGATGGCTCCTTTGAGTGTACTGTTTATAAAATACCAATATCTTCCTTCTGAGCATAGACATACAAGTACCAGGCAATCTCTAGTTTCTCATGATTTACTACCATCTTGGCATGATGATTTTTATAGTGTCTGTGTATTTTCCCTCAATTTTAAGCTCTATGAGGGGAAAAGCTTCATCAGTTCATTTACTGTCATATCATCAGGCCTATGCAAGTGTCTGTTAAATAGTCATTGAATAAACAAATGGGCAGAAAGTAATTTATGCCAATGAGATGTATTGTCTTTTCTAAAAAGAGGCGGATTTTCTAGATCTAATGTGTTTGGAATCTTAACACATTTTCACTTTTCCTATAATGGCAGAATTCTGGGGAGGTGACAATGACCACATTGGGCTGAGAATCACCTTCCTCCCAGATCTCATGGTAATACTTATAAAACAACTTCAGAATAAAGATGACATGTAGAAGGAATCATTATGAATATCCCAGTTTGGCCTGCACTTACCTGGATAAGTACATCCATCATCTTTATTACACATTGATAATAAAAGCAATGGCCTCTAAATTAACTGAACCTTTAGAGATAAAACAGAAC
The DNA here is from genome assembly GCF_002263795.3 of Bos taurus. Taxonomy (NCBI): domain Eukaryota; kingdom Metazoa; phylum Chordata; class Mammalia; order Artiodactyla; family Bovidae; genus Bos; species Bos taurus. The sequence goes on from NC_037355.1 coordinate 37,918,732, forward strand.
TACGAACAGTAATTGGCCTACATCTCAACACCTGCCTCGACTGAGGCAAACCCTTACTGTCTGTTTTCCCTCCCTTCTCTGCTACAGAGCCACGTTTTCACCAGCAGTCTTCCACTGGACTGGCTTTGAAATGTTCAGTTAATGTGCTGTTTCTGTTTAAATCCATGCTTTAGAGAAGAAACCATGATAGGTAAATAAATAAACATGAATAAACTGCTTGTGGGTTGTATACCATTCCGTCTTTGTTCACATTAGAGTTTGGTGAGCATGTTTTCCCCATTCTACTCCTTAGGAACAGTAACTTAAAAAACTGACTTGGGTATTGGTATCTTCTCTGACTTAGATGACCCCTAACCAAGTACCTAGCTCCTCTAGAACAGGTTATTTCAAAATGTTCATATGTCCATGCATTACCAGGGGATCCTGGAGTGGTCTAAGATTCTGCATTTCTAACAAGCTCCCAGTTGATGTTGAAAAACCTAGTTAGTGCACCATTCTTTCTAAAGAAATGTCTCTGGAGCTCTGGTCAAAATATTGATTATTATCAACCCAAATTTAAAAATGAGTTTTAAGAAAGATTATTGGAACAAACTAGGCCATGAAGAGGTAATCTTCCCTGGTGGCTCAGACAGTAAAGCGTCTTCCTACAATGCAGGAAACCCGGGTTCGATCCCTGGATCGGGAAGATCCCCTGGGGAAGGAAATGACAACCCACTCCAGTACTCTTGCCTGGAAAACCCCATGGATGGAGGAGGCTGGTAAACTACAGTCCATGGGGTCGCAAAGAGTAGGACACGACTGAGCAACTTCACTTTCACTTTCAGGCAATGAAGATGCTTAGGTTTGGAATAAAATCTACTTTGAAATATATTTTTATAGAGAATTAAATAAAATATCAGGATGAGATTTTTTTTCTTTTAATCCTAGATTACATGAAAAATAATTGATAGTGCTTAAAGCTATAGTAGAATGTGGACAAAATATAAATAAGACCTTTACTGTATATGGAAGGAAAGCAGATTCAACCTTGCTAAAAATAAAATTAGAGAACCAAAAGATGAATTTTAAAAAGATACTCAGAATGCAGAAGAGATGTCTCAGGGGATAAAGTTAACATAAGAGTACATGGATGACACAGAACTCAGGACCTGCAAATGCTGAAAAAGCTGACTCAAGAAGAGGTGAATGGATTGGGATCAATAATTATTAACAGAAGTAAATCTTCCAGAGCTGTAAAGACTCTGGAGGGCTAGAAGGCTTACCTTATATAGGTAAAATTACAAAGTAGAAACTATCATACAGACACTCTCTTAAGTTCTTATTTTTTAAACCTCAAAACAAAAATAAGGAGCTTAATGCTGCCAAATACATATTAGTCCATATTCAAAGTAAAACCAGACTAGCTTCGAATTTCTCCTCTGCAACAAAGTCGAAACCAGAAAGCACTAAAGAAACATGTAAAAGTCATTAGAAAAATCGAATGTAAACCAAGATTTTACAACTTGGTGTGTTGTCCTTAAATGTACTGACAACAGAATCCTGCTAAATTTCAAGAAAGTTATTGGCAAGTGTCAGTCACTCCGACCTGTGCTCATATCACTAATGTCAGACCACAGAATGAACTCCCGTATCTGAAACGTGTACTTTTTTTTAATGGTTTTCCTTTTCTCCATAGCATGATAATCCTGAGGGCAAAGACTTTTCCCATATGTTCATCCCTTTATCTGTTTTATCTGGTATATGCTCTGGAAGTATCTGTTAATTAAGCATGTCTTTTGTGTTATAATCTCATTTAAATCTATTCTCTTGCCTCCTAGATCTGATCATGTTGAAAACATTTGTGGAGGGAAGGAACTACAGAAGTCATTACCAAATCTAATTTTAAAAAATTTTATTGTGGCAATCTTTTCCAAATCAAATTTTAATTTTTAGAGCAACTTTGGACATGGGGCTGCAAATTGAGTTTGAGGTATGATCTGGAATGTACATGTACACAGGTTATGATGAAAGAAAAGAGTTTAAGAAGAAAATGGGAAATGGTAGCTAGCCTAATGGGTGACACTCTGGTCTCAGACATGTGGAGTGACAAAGCTGCTACTTAGGACAAGTAACTGGTGTTCTGCGCAAGTGACTCAGAAATGTTGCCAGAAGGGGGCCCCCTCCCAGGGCCCAGGGCTCTTATCTAACACTTGGAAATGAATTGTCCAAGGAGGTACGAGGGCTGACACAGCAAGACTTTCCTGGGTAGGGCACTGGGGTGGGGAGCAACAGAGTAAGGGGACCCAGGAGAACTCCTGTGCCATGTGGCTTTTATGTGAACGTCTCAGGTTTTATGTGAACGGGGTTAGTTTCCAGTTTGTCTTTGGCCAATCATTCTGACTCAGTCCTTCCTGGTGGCGCATGCATCACTCAACCAAGATAGATTCCAGCCAGAGGGATTCTGGGATATTGATAGGACCTATGGACTGGAGTCCCGTGTCTCCTTTTGACCTTTCCTGAATTTTTCTAGTTGGTGGTACCTTGTTAGTTCCGAGTATGTTAGGAAGACCTCCTGTTGTAAGATGACTTATAGACATGGTTACAATCTTGCATGGTGGGCCATTTTGGTCAAGGGTTGCCCTAACAGAAATGTTCATCTTTTCCTTGCAAACCATTGATTGATTGCTCACTATTGTCTGCACAGGCTTATCTGTATCTCCTTTGATGTAGTTGGTAGTATAATTGACTTTTAGCAGGTGAAAACATTTCATTCCAAGCACTCTTGTTAGTTGCTCAGTCATGTCTGACTTTTTGTGACCCCCATCGACGGTAGCCCACCAGGCTCCTCTGTCCATGGGGCTTCTCCAGGCAAGAATACTGGAGTGGGTTGCCATTCACTTCTCCAGGGCATCTTCCCAACCCAGAGATCGAAACCAGGTCTCCTGCATTGCAGCCAGATTCTTTACCATTTGAGCCATCAGGAACTCTCTTTCCAAGCACTGATAACCAAGTGCTTTGCAATTGTATCAGTATACAGCTTTACAGATGGGGCATTTCATTAGCCATTTTTAAATAATTTTTAAAATAATCTATAATTCACAGAGTACTATGAATTATACTAAAATAGAATAAGATTATTAATATATTAAAAATTAGAACTAGATAAGTATTTAGAGATTTTTCTATGATTAATTATATAAATAATATTAATTGCTGTCATTATTAGTAAATGGTTTGCACATTCTGAAACCTAGAGGCTGCATGTGGCTTCTCCAAGAATATTTCTAATAAGGAGGACTGGGGAGCCAAGGAGAGATTTATTGATCTTTGTGATAAATATTTTAGTGCTCTCTAGTCCTACCATGATGCCTTTAAAGCAGATAGGCTCAAAGCTGCTTCTGACCCATGAGGAAACACTTCACTCTGTAAAATCCTTGGAGATAATTATTTTCTGAGTTTCAGGATCAAAAATTTAGGAATTTTATTTTGCTGTTTTTCTTTTTTTTAATTTTTGTATTGTAATAACCAACTCTAGTACATTTCCTTTCATTTTACAGAACAGTTACATGTATACCATTTTACTTCATTCTTAGCAATAAAGCTGAGTAAGTCACCGCGGATGGTTATGAGTATTGCCCTAGTTGGTGGCCCACTAGGTATTTGGCATGTGCAGCTTGCTTGGATCCTTACAATTCTGTAGTATGGGGTCTATGCCTTTATCTGCTTTATAGAGTAATAGAAAAGCAGTTACACAGTTTCTAGAAACCACATAGCTAATAGGTGCTGGAGTAAAAGTTCAAACCCACCATATTGATCTACTTCTAGATTAGTGCTTTATCTATTGCTCTAGGATTGTATGTTACAGTTATCCCTATCCTCCTTGTTTAATTCAGATTCCTGCAAAAGTCATATAAATCACTTATTAGCTTTGGTCATACCATCCTTTGAATTTTTTTTTTTTTTAATTTTAATTGCTGTGACATCCTGAAGAAATGTATCATGCCTTCCCCAGAATTTCAATAAAATGCCCTGTGCTTCTTTATTTATTTCCTAATATAGTTAAACTCAAGGTTTCCCCTTCATCTTGTCTTGAATGACTGCTCCCTACTCTTTAGCCCAGATGTGGGGCATGGCCCCTTTTCTTTGATTTCCTCACATTTTCCAAAGAAATAGCAAAGGTTTGGGGTGATCTAGGTGGTGGTTGCTATAACTACATCAAAAATTAAATATTTTATACTTTTCTTCTTCATTGCTTTCTGAGTCCATTACCTAACTTCATTAAAACTTTCTCTTTCTAATCTTTTTTCTTGGCCTCTCCATCTGCCCCCATGTGGCTAAAACTCTGTTCCTTCTCCTTCTGATGCCCTGAGCAAATGAATGCCATTCTCTTTGCTTTAAAAAAAAAATCTCAATATTCACCTTACTGTAACCTATAGGTAAAAGTAATCGCTTTCATGCACCTCTGTTTCCCCAGTAAGCTCTAAGAGTGTTCATTTTGTAAAGTAGACTGTCTAGATATTTTCATAAATGAGGACCCTTCTACTAGAAAGCAATGAAACGTTTTCCTAAATGAAAATGTACCTCCTATGGAATAGAAGGGATTGCTGTTATCAGTGTTGTTTTTAAAGAAGAAATGTTCCTCCCTTTTCTGTACTGATGAAAAGATTGCCCAGCTTTAGGTGTTATTTTCTGCTTTTGTTTCGGCCCCCTTGATTCAGCAGTTTTACTGATGGCTTTTCAAGTCATAGCCCCTCCTGGATCTTGGTAGTCTTTGGAATCTTTTGCTTTCTGAATCAGCTTCTACCTCTTCTCTACTCATTGGATCTGACCTAGTATGCAATAGAAAAGTTGCCATTTAGTAGCTGATATAACTGAAGCCCCCAAATCTTTAATAATTTGCTGAGTGTCAAATGGTCCCTCAGCTCGGTCTAAAATCTCACTGACTAAGGCTTTTAGGGAGGAAAAATGTAAATGTTCCTTCCATACAATCTCACCGTTCTCAGAGCTCTGTGGCCTATTTTCTGGCACTTGTCTTAATCTTTTCTTTTTTTTTTCCCCCATGGACATTTGTCTTCTGTTGCCTCTGTTCCTGGACTGTTGTGCTCAAACTGGCCCAAGTTTGATTCGGTTAAGCCTAAATTCTGAACTTGTCTCCAGGAAGAATGAAGATCTATGCCCACAATACCAGGTGAAAATTAATTAAATGGGGATAAATAGAGCCTCTTTTGGTAAGGAGGAGAGCCAGGATATTATGCTGGAAATTCATTCCAGGATCTGTTTCACTGGGAACTTCCAAGATAGACAGACTCTTCCCCATTGAATGGCTTTTAATATGTCTTCCTTGCTATATTCTGTACAGAAGCTCTCTGAAGCAGAATATAGCTGAACCTTACAGAGTCACTATAGGCCGAGCTTGCTCAGATTAGGACAGGGCTGAGTTAACAAAAAAGATCTTCATGACCCAGATAACCATGATGATTTAATCACTCACCTACAGCCAGACATCCTGGAATGTGAAGTCAAGTGGGCCTTAGGAAACATCACTATAAACAAAGCTAGTGGAGGTGATGGAATTACAGTTGAGCTAGTTCAAATCTCAAAAGATATTGCTGTTAAAGTGCTGCACTCAGTATGCCAGCAAATTTGGAAAACTCAGCAGTGGCCACCAGACTGGAAAAGGTCAGTTTTCATTCCAATCCCAAAGAAAGGCGATCCCAAAGAATGTTCAAACTACCAAACAACTGTACTCTTCTCAATGTACTAGCAATGTAATGCTCAAAATTCTCCAAGCAAGGCTTCAACAGTGTATGAACCGTGAAATTCCAGAGATCAAATTGCCAGCATCCATTGAATAATCAAAAAGCAAGAGAGTTCCAGAAAAAACATCTACTACTGCTTTATTGACTATGCGAAAGTCTTTGACTGTGTGGATCACAACAAACTGTAAAAAAATATTTAAGATATGGGAATACCAGACCACCTTATCTGCTTCCTGAGAAATCTGTATGAAGGTCAAAAAGCAACAGTTAGAACCGGACATGAGACAACAGACTGGTTCCAAATTGGGAAAGGAGTACATCAAGGCTGTATATTGTCACCCTGCTTATTTAATTTATATGCAGAGTACATCAGGCAGAATGCCAGGCTGGATGAAGCACAAGCTGGAATCAAGATTGCCAGGAGAAATATCAATAACCTTAGATATGCAGATGATACCACCCTTATGGCAGAAACTGAAGAACTAAAGAGCCTCTTGATGAAAGTGAAACAGAAGAGAGAACAGTTGGCTTAAAACTCAATATTCAAAAAACAAAGATCATGGCATCCAGTCCTATCACTTCATGGCAAAGAGATGGGGAAACAATGGAAACAGTCAGAGACTTTATTTTTTGGGCTCCAAAATCACTGCAGATGGTGACTGAAGCTATGAAATTAAAAGACACTTGCTCCTTGAAAGAAAAGCTATGACCAACCTAGACAACATATTAAAAAGCAGAGACTTTACTTTTCCAGCAAAGGTCCATCTAGTCAAAGCTATGGTTTTTCCAGTAGTCATGAATGGACGTGAGAGTTGGACTACAAAGAAAGCTGAGTGCTGAAGAATTAATGCTTTTGAACTGTGGTGTTGGAGAAGACTCTTGAGAGTCCTTTGGACTACAAGGAGATCCAACCAGTCAATCCTAAAGGAAATCAGTCCTGAATGTTCATTGGAAAGGCTGATGCTGAAGCTGAAACTCCAACACTTTGGCCACCTGATGGGAAGAACTGACTCATTGGAAAAGGCCCTGATGCTGGGAAAGATTGAAGGCAGGAGGAGAAGGGGATGACAAAGGATGAGATGGTTGGATGCCATCACCGACCTGATGGACATGAGTTTGAGTAAACTCCAGGAGTTGAGGATGGACAGGGAAGCCTGGCATGCTACAGTCCATGGGATCACAAAGATTCGGACCTGACTCAGCGACCAAACTGAACTGAGTTAACAAAGAGTAAGGACCATTTATGATGAGTAAGAAAGGCCCTGGAAGAGGGCAACTAACTGCCTGGAATAGCTCAGACATTGTAGGATAGGAGCCCTGTGAAACGGCAACCAAACGGGATGGCCCAGGTTATCTTCAGCTAGACACATGGGTCACGGCGCTTCCCTCAATCCTTCTCAAGAAAGGTCTGGATACTGAGACCAGACCAAAGACACAACTCTTGATTTATATCTTTCTTTATATATATATATATATATACACACACACACACACACATACATATACACATACACACACACACACATATATATATATGTTCTGTTTTATAGGGAATCTTCAGGCTTGCCTGGTAGCTTAGTGGTAAATAAATCCACCTGCAGTGCAGGAAACCACCTGCAATACAAGAGACATTGGTTCGATTCTTGGGTTGGGAAGATCCCCTGGAGAAGGAAATGACAACTTGCTCCATTAATCTTGCCTGGGAAGTCCCATGGACAGAGAAGCCTCACAGGCTACTGTCCATGGGGTCGCAAGAGTCAGACACGATTTAGCAACTAAACCATCACCATAGGGAATCTTCAATTTCTTCTGGGCATAAAACTTCAAACTAATATCCTCTATGTGTATGCTAAGTTATTTCAGTCATATAGAACTCTTTACAACCCTATGGACTGTCGCCCTCCAGGCTCATCTGTCCATGGGATTCTCCAGGCAAGAATAAAGGAGTGGGTTGCATGCCCTCTTCTAGGGGATCTTCCAGACCCAGGGATCGAACCTGCATCTCTTATGTCTCCTGCATTGGCAGGCAGGTTCTTTTACCACTAGTGCCACTTGGAAATCCCTAACACCCTCTGTTCTGTGCTGTGCTTAGTCGCTTAGTTGTGTCTGACTCTGCGACCCCATGGACTGCAGCCTACCAGGCTCCTCTGTCCATGGAATTCTCCAGGCAAGAATACTGGAGTGGGTTGCCACGCCCTTCTCCAGGGATCTTCCCAACCCAGGGATCAAACCCAGGTCTCCTACATTGCAGGCAGATTCTTTACCCATCTGAGCCACCAGGGATTGTTATGTATAAATTCCTGGACAGGGGAAATCTTTCTGAATATTTCAAATTCTGGTAAAGGGAAAACTCTATATCAACTCCCATTCTCTTCCAGTCTGCTTCTTCTCATTCTGCCTTGTTTAGACCCACCCACTTTTCAGAATAGCAGGCTCTCCCAGATCAGCTTAGTGCTCTAAATTTTAAACACATCTGATTTTCCCTTCAAATCTATTTGAAATTCAATTTTTGCTTTGGACAGAAATGGTTGGTGACCTCTTCTAACCACATGTCATTCATTTACTTTGAAGAAAGTGGATATATTCCCATGATATTTTTTTTTTATCCTAAGTAATCATGATAACGCCTTTATGAAAAGTTTTTTAAAAACATGATTAAGAAAGGCTTTGTAATTAGGGTCACTTATAAAGCCAAATTTTCATGTTCAAGCTTGTTTGAAGTAACCATTAACTTCTTATTATCATTAATAAGGAATTTAGTCTTATTAACATTAGAGTAGATATTATGGTCTCTCTCTGACTCAATGAGTTTGCTGTTCACTGGATCTTATTGTGATACATTACAAAGCCAGAGCAGTGTAAACCATGCTGGGATAAGACTTTAGGAGGAAAACATAAACAAACATATACTGTTAAATACATCTTTCTGAATGGTGTGTTAGAAAAGTTTGGAATTAAAAGACCTGATTTAAATTCTAGCTTGTCCATTTACTCATTCATCAAACAAATATTGAGTGTCAATCCTAAGTGAGGCATTGAAGACAGGTAAAATTCCCAAATGGTATAACCTTAAGCTCACAATTATATCCTCACTGATTCTTTGTTTATTTGAGAGTACATGAAGGAAATCATATCATATTATAGTATAATACTTACAATGATAGTGAAAGTGAAAGTGTTATTTGCTCGGTCATGTCCAACTCTTTGTGACCCCATGGGCCATAACCCCCCATGATCCTCTATCCATGAAAATTTTCAGGCAAGAATACTGGAGTAGATTTCCATTCCCTTCAGGGGATCTTTCCAACCCAGGAATCAAATCTGGGTCTGCTGCCCTGAAGGCACATTCTGTACCCTCTGAGCCATCAGAGAAGTCCAGTACTTACCTTCAACTATAATAATATTTGTACAAGATTCTTATCACTGTTTAATTAAGTGAAATATTAAAATATATGGAACAGAGATGGAAGCATTTTGTAAATTCTGAATTAATGATTTTACTACTGTTGTTTGAGCTTATCATGGAAAATATTTTACTCTGGGTCCTATATTGAGTTCTGTAGGGAAGAAAAAATTATGCTGACTTTGTTATTGCTTAGCATCTGCATCAATGGCATGATCTAGAAAAACAGAAAGAAGCATGGACAGTGAATCCCCAGGCTGAGATCAAGTATTGCAATTGGCAAATGAGGTTGTTAGTGAAAAGAGCCATCTGTGGATAAAAAGGAGGAGGCATTTGGTGAAGGCAGCAGCACCCTGCAAGGATGTTTTAGGGAGGGACATGCAGAACTGACCTTGCGATTTGGAGAAATTCTGTGAACAAAGTTGGGGCAATTCTAGGAACACAGAGAGGACATCAGTCTAGTTAGAGGATGGTTTTGAGAAAATTAAGGTGAGTGATTAACAATTAAAATTGAGAGTTTTGAATAGCAGAGAGAAGAATGGAATGGGTCTATTTGAATAGAGCTGATTTCACTTAATGTGAGATGGATGTGTCATTGTTCATTTGCTCAGTCATGTCCAACTCTTTGACCCCATGGACTGCAGCACGCCAGGCTTCCCTGTCCTGCATTATTTCCCAGAGTTTGCTCAAACTCAGGTCCATTATGTTGTTGTTACAATCTTGATTTATCAGTTATTATTATACTTCACAGTATGGACAGCTTACAAACTCTAAGGCTTTGTTGCCTTATCTGTGAATCTCATCATTGTTATGATGGTTAGATGAGATAAAATTCATCATATTATCTGGCACGAAGTAGATTCTTAATCAGCTTTAGCTATTTTTTCTACTTTCCTTTCTCTTCATAGTTTCAGTGGGCCTTTTGCCTTTACGTTAGTTTAAATGCACATGATTGTCTCCGTGCACATTTTATGACTTTTATGTCTCCTATATTTGTACTATCTGCTTCCTACAGTGTCTGAGACCTGAAATTACTGTCTTCAGAATGTCTCTAGCAAGCTATACAAATAAGTTCATGTTTAGCTTAACTGTAGCCCTTAATTTTTTCCCTAATCAGTTGAAACTGCTTCTTCATCTACAACAAAATTCTTTAAAATATTTGAATTATGTGAATAACATCCAGGATAGAAGAAATATTACCAGTTAAGTATTCTCCACTATCTATTGTCTGCTCTCTTCTTATTATAAGAAACAAGCTGTTTCAGAGTGTTGATAGTTCCCGATTCAAGTTCATTTTATTAAATAGCTCGACATCAGTCATCACCATATATTTCTTTATCCTAAATAAAAGGTGACCTTTCTTTTAATCTTTTTCTGTGATTTCTCATTAGAGAATAGACTAAGATGATAGAAGGGGAAGAGTCTTCCTTTGCTTCAATTTAGCTTCATGTTATTGTTTTGCTTCAGTTCTTTGCAGCTACAATATCAAAAACAGTTTTTGATGCATGTTAAGAGGAGAAGCAATTGTATAATACTTTCAGCGACTGAGAAAATCTTAAAAATGACTTTGATTCTACTGTCTTCTTCAAGCAAGGTACTTGTTTCCTATTATTTTTCTCTTTTTTGTGTCATGACCTAATTTTATTCCAAGCACCATCATAGTCCCACTGGTCCCGGGACTCATCTGAGCAAATGGACACGTACTAGCGGTCCCATCACGCCATCCAGCTGCCCTGCAGTATGTCCCTGCATTGTCCTCTTTCCAGCCCTACCGACCTTCCTTGTGTATGTCAGTCACTCAGTCGTGTCTGACTCTTTGCTACCCCATGGACTGTAGCCCTCCAGGCTCCTCTGTCCCTGGAATTCTCCAGGCAAGAATACTGGAGTGGGTTGCCATTTCCTTCTCCAGGGGATCTTCCTGACCCAAGGATCGAACCCATGGTTCTCCTGCATCGAAGGCAGATGCTTTACTGTCTGAGCTATTAGGGAAGACCCTACCAACCTTCCTTAAAGACCTCATTTCCTCTCAGCTGCTTGCTGGAAAGATTCTCTGAAGGAATCTCTTTGCTCTTGATGACTTATGTCTCCAAATTGTACTGCATACTGCTTCCAACATCATCTTGCCTCTGCTTCAAGATTTAGAAATGATTTTTTTTTTTTGTCTGGCCATATGGCTTTTGAGACCTTAGTTCCCAGACCAGGGATTGAACCTGGGCCCTGGGCCCTGAGCCCCTGGCAGTGAAAGCACCAAGTCCTAACCACTGGACTGATAGTGAATTCCCTGGAAGCAATTTCTGAACCAGAAAGTAAAAGTCAGCATCTTGGTTGAGTTGCAGGAAGTGCTCTCACAGTTAACTTGGGAGAAAAAAAAAAAAAAAATCACAGATTCTTGGACTCCCGTCTAAGAAGTGCTGAATCTGTTTTGAGTAATGATCCTGGAAACTTGTGTTCTTAGTAAGCACAACAGGTGACTCTTGCAGGACGTGTGTTTAGAAAGCAGCCATGCAGAGTGCACAGAATGGAGCTCTGGGGGTCTGAGGATCCCAGGTTAGAATTGCAATTGCAATAGCACACTTAATATCAACAGAGAACTGGGAAAGTCATTCAGCCTCCTTAACTATGTTTTCCCATTCAGAAATGGAGATGTTATCAACTTACACTCATCATTGTCATGAGGCTAAACTATGAGAAAATACATGAGAATACAAACACTTAAACATCCCAGAGCCTTCTGATTTTTCTGATCCAAGTAATGGCTTTTTGAAAACTTAGTGAAAAGACTGACTTCAGCATTATTTCCGTTTTTCCAAATAGGCTTGAGAAAATCAAACCTGATTTCTAGAACCATAGCTGTGGCTTTGGTTCCCCTGCAGACAGATGAGTCAACAGAGACCTGCAGGACCAAATATAAAGGCTCTCAGGTCTCTTGAAAAGTGAGAGAACTGGTAGAAACATCTGCGTTCTCATGGAGAGGAGGACAGTCTGGACCTATAATGGAAAGCCATCAGGACATACTCAGGAGAAGGTCCAGGAGGAATGCCTGCCCAGCAGTGATAAGGGTCTGTACTTTAGCACTCAAAGCCCTACATCCAGTATCCAGTAGAACTTGGGCAGAGTCTAAAAGTCTAATTCCAAACAGACCCAGGGCTCAGAGCAGCTCTAAGATGATGAGCATGTCAAAGTCGGGTGGGTTCAGAAACAGGGAAGGCTAGAACTGATGAGTGGAGCAGTCAGGCCTGGCTGTCAGCAGTGCCCTGAGTGGCCACACCCAAGATGGAGACATGAAGGCAGTGGGTCAACATCCTAGGTATGCCACAATTTTCCACCTGTTTTCTGGTACTACAATGTGCTCTTACCTGTGTGTGAGTGCCAAGTCGCTTCATTCATGTCCAACTCTTTGCACCCCATGGATTGTAGCCCACCAGGCTCCTCTGTCCATGGAATTCTGTAGGCAAGAATACTGGAGTGGATTGTCATGCCCTCCTCCAGGGGATCTTCCCAACCCCAGGATCAAACCCACATCTCTTACGTCTCCCGCGTTGGCAGGCGGGTTCTTTACGACTGGTGCCATCTGGGAAGCCCTGTGGCCTGACCTGTGTTCACCTTGATCCCTCAGAGGATCTGTGGGATCAGAACTTGCTGTACGAGATTCATTTCTAGGCTGCTTGCAGGTGAGTTTGCAGAAGCCACCTGTGGGGGCAGGCGTAGGTGGGTTACAGGCTGTTTGTCCCTAGAAATGAGAGTCACATATTCTGGTTGTGTAGCAGAGATCTAATGTGGAATCTAGCCCGTGGCATGCTGAGTACCCTGGTGTTTTATGGATCTCTTCACCACTCCAGGCCTGGGTCTGTGCAGGTCAGCTCCAGTTGCCCCCAGCCTACCCCGACCTGGGGTCTAGAGAGCTCAATTAGGATTTGCAGCCATGAGGAACCCAAACAGCTAGAAAGTGAAAGTCACTCAATCTTGTCTGACTATTTGCAACCCCATAGATTGTAGCCCTCCAGGCTCCTCTGTCCATGGAATTCTCTAGGTAAGAATACTGGAATGCGTTGTCATGCCTCCTCTAGGGGATCTTCCCAACCCAGAAATCAAACCCAGGTCTCCAGTATTGCAGGCAGATTCTTTACCATCTGAGCCACCAGGGAAGCTAGAATTAGACCATAGTCTTGGAACCCATTTCTCTGCAAATCCCAGCCCAGCATTAGTGGCTACTAAGGCCTCTTTCCCTTGCTCTAAACCCTTGGACTTCATAATAGTTGTGGGAAGTTGGACAAGCCAGTTGACCTTCTGAATCCTCAGTACTCTCAACTGTATAATGGGACTAACAGGTCGGTTGGTCAGCTTAAATGCCTCGTAGGCCTGTCACATAGTGTGAACTTCATAATTATTAATTTCCTTTAACTTGTCTTCCCTTTGCCATAGAGAACCTCTAAATATTTGTTTATATGCTCATTCTTCTAATACATATTTACGTAATAAAGTGTCACTCCAAGTCATTTTGACCCTCTGAGAGCCAAGAATAGCAAAATTTTCGTCATCGATGCAGGTGTAAGAGCACGCAGTGTTTCCTTTGTTTGGTTTTCCTTTGTTTGGGGATATGAAACCATTGGAATGAAACAGTGAGCATTCTTATAGCCTAGTGTCTTGGAGAGTAAGGCAGAGATCCTTATAATTTAGAGAAACTCTTAGAGTATGGTACGGATAGTTTTATAAGGACCAGGATATAGGATCTGAAGTAGAAGCAACTGAAAAAGCATCATTCATGCATTTAACATGTTTATCAAGCACTAAGAGTATGAGACGCCCGAGTATCATGGTGAATACATCAGATTTGGTTTAGGTCACACAGAGCTGAGAGAGTGTTAAGGGAGACTGAGGCTCTGTGGACAGAACATGTGCCATCATATCCCCCATTAGCACCAAGGCACACGTTCTCCCAGCTGTTGGAGGCTTGTCCACTGATGGCTGGCGGCTGAATCCATCTCGAAGAATTGCCTTTGTCAAAGTGGTCAGCCAGCATCCTGAAGCTGATGGACAGGGGGCCCAGTCCCCTGGCCCCATCTAGAACAATCCTATCTTCAGAGCAACCTGAGGACTTGGCTGAGGTCTTCATTACAACTGCATTATAGTTCAATTGCTCTTTCTGCTCATTTTAAAAATTTATTTATTCAGTTCAGTTCAGTAGCTCAGTCATGTCCAACTCTTTGCAACCCCATGAACTGCAGTATGCCAGGCCTCCCTGTCCATCACCAATTCCCGGAGTCCACCCAAAACCATGTCCATTGAGTCGGTGATGCCATCCAACCACCATCCTCTGTCATCCCCTTCTCCTCCTGCCCTCAATCTTTACCAGTATCAGGGTCTTTTCAAATGAGTCAGCTCTTTGCATCAGGTGGCCAAAGTATTGTAGTTTCCACTTCAACATCAGTCCTTCCAATGAACACCTAGGACTGATCTCCTTTGGAATGGACTGGTTGGATCTCCTTGCAGTCCAAGGGACTCTCAAGAGTCTTCTCCATCACTACAGTTCAAAATTAGCAGGTAATTAATATATCATAACATACTCCTGTAAAGTATAAAATGTAATGGTTTTTGGTATATTCCCAAAGTCATGAAATTATAACCATAGTCTAATTCATGAACATTTCATCACCATCCAAAAAAAGCAAAAACAAAACAAATTCATGCTGGTTGGCAGTTGCCCCCATTCATCCTTACCCCCAGTTCCTGGCAGCCACTAGTCTACTTTCTGTTCTGAGTATCCAGTATATTGAATTATACAACAGGTGGCCTTTTGTGTCTGACTTCTTTCACTGAGCATGTTTTCAAGGTTCACCTACAGTATAACATATATCACCATTTTATTTATCTTTATTGCCAAGTAATACTTACTTGTATGAATATTCCACATTTTATCTTTTCATCAATGGAGAGATATTTGTATTTTTTCTTATATTTGACATTTTGTGTGTATGCATGGTCACCTCAGTCATTTCCACCTCGCTGTGACCCTATGAACTATAGCCCACCAAACTCTTCTGTCCATGGGATTCTCCAGGCAAGAAGTGGGTTGCCATGACCCCCTCTAGGGATCTTCCCAATCCAGGAATCGAACCTGCATCTCTTATGTCTCCTATAATGGCAGAAAGCTTCTTTTCCACTAGCACCACCAATTTGATATTTTGGGTGACAATAAATAATATGACTACTTGGAGCGTTTGCATATAGGTGTTCATGTGCTTACTTCTTTCCATTTCTGTCCTCTGCATACTCAGAAGTGGTATTGCTGGGTTATGTGGTAGCTGTATGTTTAACATTTTGAGGTGATATTAAGTTGTTTTCTGAGGGACTGCAGCATTTTACATTCTTACTAGCAATGTATGATAGTTCCAATTTTCCCTTACCTTCATCAATACTTGCTGTTATCTGTTTTTTGGTTCTAGCTATCCTAGTGAGTAGGAAGTAGTATCTCATTGTGGTTTTGATTTGTAGTTTTCTAAAAATAATTGTATTGAGCATTTTTTCCCATGCCTTTATTGCATATGTCCATTTCTATATATTCTGTGGGGGAAATGTCTATTCAAATATTTTACATTTTTAATTGGAATCTTTCTTATTGCCACAGGTAAGAGTCCTTTATGTATTCTGAATATGAATCCCTTATCAGATATATGATTTAAAAGTACTTTATTCTATTCTATAGCTTGTCTTTTCACTTCCTTGATGATTTTCTTTGAAGTGTAACATTTTTAATTTCAACATTTTAGAAAATTTTGTTCCCTACACTTTTGGTGTCCATATCTGAGAAATTGTTGCCTAACCCAAGATTCACTCCCATGAAGATTTGGTCCTATTTTTTTTCCTAAGAATTTTATAGTTTTTTTTTTTTTTTTTTTTTTTTTTACATATAAATCCATGATCCATTTTGAGTTAATTTCTGCCTCTGCCCTTTTCTGTTTGCCCCAATCCTCAGAGATTTTGTTCCCAAGTTCACTCCCCAATAAATGTACAAACCTCAAGTTTATTTCCCTGGAATCAGATAGTTGACTCATAAATATGAAAATAGAATGTGATGACTGGGGACATTGTGGAAACTGTAAACACACCTGTCCCTGGTGTGGATTTCTGAGGGCTGACATTTCCCCCAAGGTGAGGAAGGCCTGTAGAATAGAAGCTCCTTTGTCAACTAGCAAGGGATGACTTCTCCATTTGCCACTGCTTAGCAAAACCCATTCAGACTGCTTAACAAAAATGCCACAGACCGGGTGGATTACAAACCACAGAAGTTTATTTCTCATGATTCTAGGGGCTGCAAAATCCAAGATCAAGATGCTAGCAGATTAGAGGTACCCACTCCTGGAGATGGTCAGATCTCCAACCATGGAGATCATCATGGTTAGCATCACCATGGGATGGCATCACTAGCTCAATGGACATGAGTTTGAGCAAACGCTGGATAGTGAAGGACAGAGAAGCCTGGCATGCTGCAGTCCATGGGGTTTCAAAGAGTCGGACATGACTTAGTGACTGGGCAACAACCCTGACTCAGAGACAGCCTTCTCTTCTCTATGCCCTCTTATGGTAGAAGGAACAGGGGCGTTTTCTAATATCTCTTTATAAGGAACACTGTTCCCATCCATCATGTCCTAATCACCTCCCAAGGCCCTATCTCTGCATACTGGTAGCTTGGGTGCTGAGGATTCAACATATGAACATGAAGGGAATACAAACATACAGTCTGTGCCACCTGCTTTGCTTAAAAGACTTTTACTCTATAGAAGACAGTTTTCAATCACAGAGATCAAAGCTCAGGCAAGTTAATATTCAAAACATGACATTGGTTCAAGTTACATATCCATTTATGTATGTATTGCAGCAGGAGAAAGATAATACATATTCTTTAGCAGTTGTTATTCTGTAGCATATAATTAAATGTTATAAAGATGAACCTATTATGTGAAAAATAAATACAATTATGTCTGATTCATGCTATAAAACTTCTTACTTCCTATATATTATATGCAATATGGGGTGGATTTCTGCTTATTTATTTAAAAGAAAACCCAATTAGTATATTTAGCATATATTATATGGTCTGGATGTTTGCAGCTTGATTGTCACTTTGGAGCTATTTCGACTTGTTGTGTTGAATTGTGGAGTAAGTTTTATGCTCAGAAAGTCAAAAGTGAAAAAGGCAAGAGAGGGCAAGATCTGGTCAACAATTTGCTGGAATTTAATATTTTTGCATTTGTACATCTAAATTGAAGTTTGATTAGTTATTCCAAGCTTCTTCAAGCACAAGGGATACTGCCTGGGCTCTCACTTAAAAGGAAACTGAGTTTCAAAAAAGGAGGGGTGCTAACTGGCCCTAGGTTGAAGACGAATTCGCAAAAACGGCTACTGTAGAATACAAACCTGACCACTCCCAGCCCCGGGGTGTAATTCTTGCAGCAAACTGCTTGAGTGTTTTCCAGGGTAGCTTTATACTGTTAAGATGTGTGTGAGTTTCTCAAAGACATCTGTGAGTGTGGGCAGAGGAGAAAAAGGGCATACAGCTTTTTCCATCAAGTTGTGGCAACACCTAGGTATTAGAAAGCAACACAAAGATGAATATGCCCCAGCTTTCACTCATTTGCAGACATTAAAACCTTGGGAGTCAGAGACAAGTCTTTTTTATATTGTAAGGACATGGTCCTGAGCAGCCAACTCCTAGGGAGGCATAAGTCCAAGCACTGCTTGGGAAGCCTGGGGCTACACCCAACCTTCAGCTCCACTGGAAGGAATAACCCAAGGGAGAGATCCTGTAAGGTACTTTAATGGTTGCAGAAATAAAAGGAAATCCTTGTTCTGAAGCAGAATATGGATTTAAAAAGTTAATGGTAACTAATTGTCCATATCTGTGATAATCCTGCTGTTTTTGATGCTTTGAAAGACTTACAAACAAAATCTCAAAATAGCTCTCATAAATCAATTTCACCTCACCCAGAAATCAAAACAGTTCAATCACTATTCAGATATAACAAGTTCAAATAGCAAAATATCTCCAAAGTCAATTTAAACAAGGTAAATCAATAATAAATTATTAATAACTTGTATTTCCTATTAAAAGAAATTTTATGGGAGTCCCTGTGTTTCATTGAATTTAAATATGTCATTATAAACTCTACGCATTCCCAGTAGTGTCTCTGTGCAATGACAGCTGCTGTTAATATCATCCTGTTTTCTTTGAGCTTTTTAAATTATTTGTATGGATTTTTTTTAAAGGGTACTTAGATTCTATTACATCAAGTGGAAGACATTTCTCATCCTCCCTGTGAAGGAGTGTTACCAAACAGTTTTCCTGGAACTCTGTGCTCCCTTGATAGGGGGAAGATTGGCTATTTTCTGTGAAAGCTGCTCCTAGACCCACCACAGTTGTCCGTGGTCATGCACAGCCATGAGAGGAACCAGCCTAGCCAAATCTTGGGCAGAACAAACATTAATGAAAGAAGCTTCTATGAAATATATTTATTTATTAAAAAAAATCCTGCTAGGAATGTACAAAGTTCATTGTCATCCAGAAATCCAAAACCAAATGAAGAAGCATACAATTAGCATTTTCTAACATAGTTTACTACTATCCCTGCCTACACATAGGATGAGAGAAACATGCAGTAGGAGGGGCAGGTCCTTTTTAAGTCCTTTTTTTTTTTTTTTTTTTTTTAATGAGCTAGAGAGCTTAAGTCATGTGGTCATGTGTCCTAGGCCCCATGGCTAGTAAAGTGGCCAGATCGCACATGCCTTACTGGGTGCCCGTTTATCCTCTGTTTTTAGAATGAGTGCATAGGTGTTTTTCACCTGGCTTTTTGGATCTAAAGTAAACATGAGGTTATGACAGCTTTTGCAATTATAAGAATATGAATACTCTGATACAGATATTAGTTTGACTCTTGTTATTATTCCAGGTTTTAAATCACAGGTGATATTTCTCACTTGAGTGAAATGTGAATTTTCCAATTCATGAAAGCTTATATGAGGCTGCAGAATAAGATTGTGAGCAGTTCTCTAAGGGGAAACGGATGTAAAGTTTAACTGCCAAAGGAATAAAATTAAAGCAGACACCAACATAACCCAGGTTCTTCCCTGTCTCTTCAGATGACAGTCCTGTGGCTTGCTGCTCTGAGCATTTGATGGGGAGTAAAAGGCATTAACACTCTGCAAAACATGACAAGAAATACATTTGGTAAACAGTTCCCTGGTAGCTCAGTTGCTAAAGAATCTGCCTATAATGCAGGAGATCCCAATTCGATTCCTGGGTCAGCAAGATCCCCTGGAGAAGGAGTAGGCTACCTGCTCCAGTATTCTTGTGCTTCCCTGGTGGCTCAGCTGGCAAAGAATCTGCCTGCAGTGTGGGAGACCTGGGTCCAGTTCCTGGGTTGGGAAGATCCCCTGGAGAAGGGAATAGCTATTCACTCCAGTATTCTGGCCTGGAAAATTCTATGCAGTCCATGGGGTCGCAAAGAGTTGGACACAACTGAGCAACTTTCACTTTACTTTTCCCCATAGACGAAAATTCACCTTGAGGTTTAGTTCTATAGAGAAAATTAGATTTTTTTTTTTTGGTAAATTTTATGAAGTATTTAAGTTTGAGGGTGTCTGCTACAGAATTTTAGATTTTAAACATGTGCTCATGATTTCCCTGATAATAAAATTTCAGATTCGTTTTTTTTTCCTTGCCTTTTACATAGTTTCTTAAAACCCTGTATTGTTGAGAAAGTCTTACACAGTTTTCACTGACTGTAACTCTAGTGACTTTTAAAAAGATATTCCTGAGAGGGTGCAGAGGGAAAGAGCAGGATTTTGGAAGTTCTGCAGTCCTCGACACTGACTATGTTTTTCCCATGTGTCTGGACACTGACCTTGAATGAATTATTGAACTTCTCCTCGGGTCACTGTTTACTTACCCACCAAGCTGGATCTGAAATCATCAGAGATGATTTTGTGTAAGAAATTAAATGTGGGGTTTGTATGATCAGAGAGAAGAAGACGGTGGATCCCAGGTTGGGGGAAAAACGTGATCAAAGCCTTAAAGATGAAGTAAGACCAGTCAGACTGATTAGATATTTTGAGACATAACAGACTAAACAGTTGATCAGGTAAATTGGAGTCAAATGAAGGTTAGTCTGAAATCGCTTGAAATAACCTAGTGTTGACTTGGTAGGGACTAGGAAGCAATTAGAGATATTTGAAACATGGTTTGAGAAGCTGAGAAGCAAATGCTGGAAGACAAGTTAACAGATAGATGAGAGACATTGGTTTGGATTATATTTTGGAGTCCAGGTGTCACCTAGAGATTAATAGCTCTAGATCCATAAGATCTTTGGTTGTGTGATCACACTAACACTGACGGTTATAATTTTGGCAGAACAGTCTATTTCCAAGTTCATGAATTATCCTAATTTCAAAGGTAGTCAAAGGCTGCATTTCGGTTAGTTTGTCCGCAAGGTTGTACCAAGGTTGGAAAGGAGTGATCACTGTGCCCAGCCGATTAGGGAATTGCCTCTAGGCGGACAAGAGAGAGTAGGAGGCCACAAATAAAACCAACACCCCAATCCACAAACCCACAAATGCACTTATATTTCATATCAGAGAGCTGAGTTTCGTATTGTCTAATGGTGATCTTCGATCAAAGTAAAGGTGGCATTAATGGTAACAGAGTATTTTCCCATTTTTATTCCATGGCTTGTTTTTGAGCTGTCAAAGAGGCAAAAACCAGAACCTCCTCTATTTTGAGAGTCATACATCCCATTAAAATATTAGAAACTCAAGATCATCCTATAGTAAGAAACCATTATTTAACTTTGTATCAACCCTCAGATTTCTTAAACTTTTTTGTCTACAGCAAATTTCTCTTGTAGATTCCGTTAACATCTAATGGAACTACATACAGCTGCCCAAAATGATGTATAAAAACCACCAAGTCTAGGATATTGAACTTTAACCAACATATTAACACAGTTGTCTTCTCTTAAAGGGCAGTAGCTCAATATTTAGTTTCAGTGGGAGCCATAGAAGGAATCTAAATGTGTTTATGAGCTATATTTCAAGATGTATAGATGATTGATGACATGAGAGTTTAGAAGCAGTAGACCATTTGAAGTTAGAAGTTACAAGCCACACTTTAGTTTTTTCATGTATTCATTGTAGTTTCCTCATCTGTAAACATCATATTATCCATCTATAAGGGTTAACTTATATGCAGAGTACATCATGAGAAACGCTGGGCTGGAAGAAACACAAGCTGGAATCAAGATTGCCGGGAGAAATAGCAATCACTTCAGATATGCAGATGACACCACCCTTATGGCAGAAAGTGAAGAGGAACTAAAAAGCCTCTTGATGAAAGTGAAAGTGGAGAGTGAAAAAGTTGACTTTAAGCTAAACATTCAGAAAACGAAGATCATGGCATCCAGTCGCATCACTTCATGGGAAATAGACGGGGAAACAGTGGAAACAGTGTCAGACCTTATTTTTTTTGAGCTCCAAAATCACTAGAGATGGTGACTGCAGCCATGAAATTAAAAGACGCTTACTCCTTGGAAGGAAAGTTATGACTAACCTAGATAGCATATTCAAAAGCAGAGACATTACTTTGCCAACAAAGGTTCGTCTAGTCAAGGCTATGGTTTTTCCTGTGGTCATGTATGGATGTGAGAGTTGGACTGTGAAGAAGGCTGAGTGCTGACGAATTAATGCTTTTGAACTGTGGTGTTGGAGAAGACTCTTGAGAGTCCCTTGGACTGCAAGGAGATCCAACCAGTCCATTCTGAAGGAGATCAGCCCTGGGATTTCTTTGGAAGGAATGATGCTAAAGCTGAAACTGCAGTACTTTGGCCACCTCATGCGAAGAGTTGACTCATTGGAAAAGACTCTGATGCTGGGAGGGATTGGGGGCAGGAGGAGAAGGGGACTACAGAGGATGAGATGGCTGGATGGCATCACTGACTCGATGGACGTGAGTCTGAGTGAACTCCGGGAGTTGGTGATGGACAGGGAGGCCTGGCATGCTGCGATTCATGGGGTTGCAAAGAGTTGGACACGACTGAGCAACTCAACTGACTGAACTGAACTGAAGGGTTATGATGCTCAGAAAGATAGTGTACATGAGAATCTCTCTTTTTTTTTTTAATTTGATTAAAAAAATTTTTTTTAATTTTATTTAATTTTAAACTTTACAATATTGAATCTCTTGTAATTGCAAGGCTTCATTTGAATCTGCATTCTGTTTTGAAATATACTTGTGTCTTCTAGTTTGTATTGTCTCAACAAATAAAGAAATTCCTTAAAGAGAACTGAAAGGGCCCATTTAAGCAAACTGTCATATGAAGTTTGAGTCCCCAAAGATATGGTATTGTTCAAATTAAGGGACAAGAAGAGTCAGGGGAAAAAAAAACAAAAAAAACTTGTAACAGAGCAAAGTGACAGTTATATTCAAATCTTTCAAAAAAGTTGCAAATGGCTGGATCCCTGGGCTGACTGCCGAGGTACTCTATTTGACCAGAACAGTGTTTTCAAAGCAAACAAATGGAATACAAATGCATCTCTGTTGACCATAGAACCCATTGCTTATTTTTGCCTTCCATCAAGGCTCAAGACTTATATGTATGTCCCTGTCCTGTCCCTGGGAGTTTTTTTTGTTGTTGTTTTGAAAGGACATATTTTGATCTGTGGGCATCCCAATTGTTTTATTTCCCATCTGATGCTCAAGAAGGCTTGCCTCCTAAATGTGGCCTGATCACTCTTATTTCCTCCCTTTGCAGTCCATTGACAGGAGCAGGTGTTAGAGAGTTTTATAAGGAACGTTCTGTTAGAAACGTGAACATTTGGATTACCATTGGGAATGTTTTTAAAAATTAAATTCTACTAAAATATGGCCCTGCGTAAGATGCAGGTTCTCTGACCTTCCATCAGCCTAACCTTGGGTGGTGTGGAACTAGTCTAGTCGGTGGAGACAGAGACTTACATAGCAATATCTCAACTGGGACCTTGCACCAAGGTCTCAAACTCATACTAAAATCATTTCAGCCTAAATATCCCTCCTTTTGCTCATTAGCTCAAATAGCCTGTTTGCCTTAAACCCAACTGAAATTTACTGTCCTTTAGATGGTGTCAGTGGCAGGAGTACCAACTGGCATAACCTTTTTTTGAAAACAAATGGGCAATATACATCAGTATTAATATATGTCAATATTAAAGGAGTCAACTCTTTGCGACCCCGTGGACTGTAGCCCACCAGGCTCCTCTTTCATGGGATTCTCCAGACAAGAATACTGGAGTGGGTTGCCATTTCCTTCTCCAGAGGATCTTCCTGACCCAGGGATCGAACCCAGGTCTCCTGCATTAGAGGCAGACGCTTTAACCTCTGAGCCATACTTATGGTTCTATAACCTCCATGCTGGGAAATGGAAGTATGGTCAAAGATTTAGATGCGAAAGTGTAATACCATTGCACAGTTATTTATTACAGCATCTCTTTCAAAAATATATGAGGAGATTATTTATATAAGTAACTGTGTAGCCACATCATGAACTATCATCCTATCATGGTAAAATTATGCATTAAAAAAAGACAAAAATGTGTGTGTGTAACTGTGTGTGTGTGTGCCATGGGGTGGGAGTGCGAGTGAGTGTGTTTGTTTATATGTTGAACATTCCAGATCTCCTAAGCCTGTGGATACGAAGAGGTCACATCAAAGTCCACATTACAATGGTCTTACAATCTTATCTCCCCAGTGGCTCAGTGGGTAAAGAATCCGCCTGCAAAGCAAGAGACACAGGAGACTCAGGTTCAATCCTGGGCTGGAAAGATCCTCTGGGGAAGGAAATGGCAACCCACTCCAGTGTTCTTGTCTGGGAAACCACGTGGACAGAGGAGCCTGTTGGGCTACAGCCCATGAGGTCACAAAAGAGCTGGACACGACTAAACAGTGGCAGCGGTACAACCTTATAATCCTCTCACAAAGGAATATAAACCTGTGCTCGGTACCAGATCCAAAGAGACCCTTTTCCCTTTTCCCTGGCCTCCTTGCCAAGGCTCTTTCCACTGATCCCATTGTGGATGTTTCATTAGAACTTTCTGGTAACTGGTATCCTTGGACATCAGGGTTACCATTCTACGAGAAAGGAGATATTCTCCATTCTAAAGCTTTCCTTGGCCTTGACTCTAGGATGCGGATATTGAGGTAAGGAAGTCAGAAAGGAAACAAATGCCTCAAATGTCTAATAATTGGTAGGCCTTTGCTAGATCATCCATTCATGTCAACTAGTGATTCTCAGCTGTTCTTATGCTCTCTTTTTAATATGAAACCTCAGCACATCTAGATAGCATTCTACTCAGTCATTTTAGGCCGGTGGTGCTATTTAGTTCCTTTCAACCCTACAAAGGTAAGGAATCTTAATCCTGACCCAGACCCAGTACTCAACTAGTATACTGTTATGCACCGACAGAGCTACTAACATTGTCATCTGCCTGGATCTCTAAATCATACTACTGCTCGCTGTATTCCTTATGCCCACCTGTTTGGGCTTCTCTGAGGCCAACCGCTTGCCTGGCCTCCAGTTGCCTGTTAACACTCTCCTTGCTGGAACCCATGTTCCACCTGCTCTCCTGGATGGTCTCCCATAAGCACCAGCTGCAGTTGAACCCTCAGCCCCAGTCCCACCGCAGCAGCCCAGTCTAGTTCCCAGCCCAAAGGTCTCCCAGCCCACTGATGCCCTGCTATGGTTAACCTTGCCGTGCCTGGACCGGTCACCTTGATGGTACTTAAAGCATTATATGAAAAAATATATATATTATATGCCATGGAAGACATGTGATAAGATTTTTTTTTTTTAGGATATTCCATTTTTTATATTTAAGCTGTTCCCTTTTCTCCAAATTAAGTTTTTTGGAAGGAATGATAAGCTAAAATTTGAGCATATTTTTTGAAGATTAAGGACTGACTAAAGAAAAAATGCAGCTGGTTTAATATTCCTGTCCTTCAATCTGCTTCTCACTAGAAAATGGAGGTGAAGCCAGGTTATGAAAAATAATAAAGCCAATTACTTTGTCTGTTCCTTTGTGTTTAAAAAGAAAAAAAAAAAAAAACATAGATCAGCAAATACAAATTGGTAGTTCTGTAGCCCTGGGTATACCATGCCCAGATCATCAATTATGATTACAGCCTTGTGTATTTGCTCTTACAGAGAGAGAGAGAGAGAGAGCGTGTGCGCACACTATGCTATGGTGAAGGGGAGCCCTGGGCTCTCAGGCTGTGCCTCCTTTGCTGGTCTCAGCTCTGCCTGTTCCTAAATCCTGAGCCAGATAATGTCTAATCTATCTTCAGCCCTGCCCTGGCACACATAGCCATTTGGGTTTGTAGCTGGAAGAACTTAAATTGCTAAGCTGTTTGCTGGTGAGATTCATACTGAGTCCTCTTCTGGTCATCAGGATTTTTCTTTTTTTGGCCTTAGTCCCATGGGGTACTCCCAGGGAGACGACTGCAAGCCAGCACCCCCACCACCCCAGGTAAACATCATGGGTAGAGTAACAGGGAATTGCATATAAAGATAGCCAAGAGGCATTTGGTATTCAAGGTAAATCATAAGCAGCACACTGAGCTCAATACAAAACCAAGTTAGGAGAGCCAAAGAAATATCATGAATAGCCTAACCTTTCCAATATGAGAAGTCTTCACTCATCTTGAATATTATCAACTACCCATGGTGTGGCCATGCTCCTCTGACCGGATGCCCACTCTCTTGTCTTCTACCTGAGAAGAAGCCCACTTACTACTTAGTGCCAATCAAGGGTATGAGTAAGGCAGTTCAGTTCAGTTCAGTCGCTCAGTCATGTCCGACTCTTTGCGACCCCATGAATCGCAGCACACCAGGCCTCCCTGTCCATCACCAACTCCCGGAGTTCACTGAGACTCACGTCCATCGAGTCGGTGATGCCATCCAGCCATCTCATCTTCTGTCGTCCCCTTCTCCTCTTGCCCCCAATCCCTCCCAGCATCACAGTCTTTTCCAATGAGTCAACTCTTCGCATGAGGTGGCCAAAGTACTGGAGTTTCAGCTTTAGGATCATTAGGAGGTGCCAAACATGGGGTTTCTCTCAAGTGCCCACTGCAGTGTTCCCATTATTGATGTGGTCATTTTTTCTTGGGCCCTACCTGCATTAGGCTGCTCATGTTAAAAACCCAATCAGGGCCATTCCCATATTTTGAAATTTTCCACCGGTTGTCTGGAGCTACAATTTCCCCCTTCAATCTGTTCCTTCTTTGCTTCAAAAGGTGTTAAGGATTTTAAAAAATAATCTGATAGGTTATTAAGAGGGATTTTTCAGCAGGAGGAGACTGTCAGGGAGTCTCAGAGAGCCATCTTGTTTTGAAACTTGGATTTTTCTATCATCAGTGTTGTTTTTATCTGACTTCCTGGCGTCTACCTTTGACAGTCACAGTTAGAAACATTTCACAACTTTCTTGTATTAGAGAAAATATATGGCCTTGATGTAAGATTGTGCTAAGATGTTCAGCAAACAACTCTCAGTCCCTGGCCACAGTCCCTGACAGGCGAGATAGTCAATTTTGTACACCTGGATTGTCTCTGAGCCAAATCAGCACATCCCAGGAAACATCCTCCATATCCACGTTTGTTGTCTTCCATTTTCAGTTCTTAAAAATTCAGTCTTTGATTGAGTATAGGAAAATGTTAAGCACCAAGTATTATCAAAGGAGACAATGAGGAGGTTTAAAAAGAAGAGCACCAACCTGGAGTCAGAATAACTGGCTAATAGCTGGACTCTGAATGATGAACATTCTGCAAACATTGCTGAGCCACAGAGACTGGCTGCCTCCCCACCCACCCTGCTCCTACATTTCACTCTTCACAGAGCCAGCTGATGACAGAGGCTGACTAGATTTCATAGACACAGGGTTGTCCAAGTATATTAAGTTATATACCTGCTAGTTCTGTATTTCCTTGGAGAACTTCTGCAGAGAGAAAAAGAGATTTGGTAGCATCTGTGATGACATTCAAAGTGGGCACTTTAAAACATATCGTGTGTGACAATCAATGTCCATCTCTCTATATTGAAATGAGAGTTAGGGAGGATCTATCTACTTCATGATGACAGATTCATGTTCAACCAATTTAGAGAAGTTGGTGCAGAAGAGAAAACTGATATATAAAACATGACATCTTATGACATGTCTGATCATTAATTTGTTTTTATACGCTTTTTTTTTAAAGAATACTAAAGTTAATAAAAGATTTATGGATATTTACTTCATTAATACCCTAGCGCTGGATGCGTTTAATCTCTGCTTTAACAAATACATTTCTTTTTATATTCTACATATTTTGCCTAATCTCTGAGCTCATCCAAAATTAAAGTTATATTAGGATTTGCATTAACAAATATTTGACATTTGAGTTGTTGTTTAGGCACTAAGTCATGTCTGACTCTTTTGTGACCCCATGAACTGTAGTCTGCCAGACTCCTCTGACTATACGATTCCCCAGGTAAAAATACTGAAGTGGGTTGCCATTGCCTTCTCCAGGAGATCTTCCTGACCCGGGCATCGCAACTGCGTCTCCTGCATTGGCAGACAGTTTCTTTACCACTGAGCCACCTGGGAAGCACAAATTTGAGTTATTTTTAAGCTTTTATATATACTATATATATAATTATATATATATATTATATATAGTCAAGTATATAATATGATCTCTGAGAAGATTGCCTCTTTTTCTTATAGCAAGAATAAGAAGATATTTTTAGAAGATACTTTAATATTCAGCTAGTAACAATGCATCTTATGTCAGGAAATAGAATTTTTAATAAACTGATATTTTATCACTGTTTAAAAACTTGGTCCCATACTTAGTCGCACAATTCTGCTGTAATTAGGTCAGAAAATAAATGTAGATCAAACATTTTCCTAGAATTCTCTGCTTATAATCTTAATACATGTTCATTGTATAAAATATGGAAAATAAAAGCTTTAAAATAATCTACAATCATGAGATAAGTCACAAATAAGCATTTTTTTCAATCTTTGCTGTATGTATGTATAAAAATATAGATATGATTGAATTATGTGATTGCTTGCTCTTCTTTTCCAAAGTTGTCTTTTAAATCATCTTTCTACATTAAGTTATAGTTTCAAAATCATAGATTCTTTACATTTTTTTTAAAATTTCCATATAGTTATTTTGAAATTTATATATATATATGTAAAACTATAAATACACATGAAAAAAAGGTGAAATTTACTCAGTTGTGTCCAATTCTTGCAATCTTATGGACTTTAGTCCACCAGGCTTCTCTGTCCAAGGAATTCTCCAGGCAAGAATACTAGATTGAGTAGCCGTTCCCTTCTCCAGGAGATCGTCCCAACTCAGGGATAGAACCCAGGTCTCCTGCACTACAGGCAAATTCTGAACCACCTGAGCCACCAGAGAAGCCCATAAATATACAAATGTATATGGAAATGTACATAATGGAGATGTATGTGGATATATAAAGACAAAAGTAAAAATCACTCACTCTAAATCCTACAACTCAATTAAACTATTAAAAAAATAGTAAATATCCTTCTTAACACTACTCTATGCTTATTTGTACCTATCTGTATTTCTATGTTAAAAGTCCCAAGTTCATACTGATTTTTCCAACTCCAGTCCAAGGTCCTAGGATTCATTCTAGCCTTCCCCCATTTGCTTATCCATAACTCCTTTCTCCAACAATGAAAAATACAGCATTTGTTATCTATGGTACATTTTCTTATGTATTTATTTTTTAAATGCACATAAAGAATTTCAGAATTGTTAGCCCATTCCTATATGAAGAACAAATTCACTAACTGGAATATGGTACTTGTGCCAATAGAGTTGGCAAACCTTTCTGTAAAGGGCCAGATAGTAATTGTAGGAAACTAGTGAAAAAATGGCACCCCACTCCAGTGTTCTTGCCTGGAAAATCCCATGGATGGAGGAGCCTGGTAGGCTGCGGTCCATGGAGTCGCTAAGAGTCGGCCACAACTGAGCGACTTCACTTTCACTTTTCACTTTCATGCATTGGAGAAGGAAATGGCAACCCACTCCAGTGTTCTTGCCTGGAGAATCCCAGGGACAGAGGAGCCTGGTGGGCTGCAGTCTGTGGGGGCGCACAGAGTTGGACACAACTGAAGCGACTTAGCAGCAGCAGCAGCAGCAGCAGTGAAAAAAAGAACAAAGACAGATTTCCCTTGTAGCTGTCTCCCTCACTTCCTTCCTCGAAGTCATGTTCAGCTCAGATGGCTATCTTTTTACTGAGCCACCTCCATAGCCTATTGAGATTATACCCCACTTTGGCTATTCGGACCCCTCTTTCCCTACTTTGTTTCCTGTTGTATTTGTCACATACACTGAATCCATCTACTCTAATACACATTTACACACATGTTTTAAAAACATCTCTAAAATGTGACTATTTCTTACAGTCAATAACAGGTCATTTAACTGAGGGCTTAAATTATGTCAGCACTTGCCATCAGTAGTATTCTAGGTGTGATAAAGCAGGTTATATGATTTCTTTTTTTCTTTTGTCTACTTTTTATCTTATTCTTTTAGAATGAGAAAAACATCAAACCAGAATTATTAAAGAGAATATTCTGTATCCCCAAATCTCAGTGGATTGACACAACAGGGGTTTATATTTCTCTTGTGTCATTAAGGACTCTCTGTTCCATTTGGGGCTTGAGTGTCCTCAGTTAGATCCTGTACCTCCAACCAGCTTAAAATGATGAGGGTTGAAGATCACTTAAGTATACAGAGCAAGCCTGAAATTAGTGTTATCATTTCTGCCTGGCATCTATTTCTGTGTTAATCAGGTTATGTTAATAGCTGTGGGTTGACTTACCCACCCCACTGCCCAGAGATATAATAGTGAAGCTCTGGTACCTGTAACTATAATCTTGTTTAAAAATAAGGTCTTTGCAGATGTAATCAAGTTAAGATGAGGTCATACAGGATTAGGATGGACTGTAAATCCAGTGACTTATAGCCTCATAAGGAGAGAGGTTTGGAGATACAAGGGAGACACAGAGAAGTTCATGTGATAGAAGAGGTACAGATTGGAGTTATGCAGCCACAAACCATGGAATGTCAAGGATTGCTGGCAACAGAAACTAGAAAGGACAAGGAAGGTATTTTTCATAGTCTTCGGAGGGAGCATGACCCTATCAACACCTTAATTTTGGACTTGTAGCCTCTAGACCTGTAAAAGAATAACTTTCTATTATTTCACGCCACCTAGTTCATAATAATTTGTTACAGCTTCCCTAAGAAACGAATACCCCAATTTTGGTACCAAAATCTGTATCTGTCAGGGTTCAACAGAGAAACAGAACCATCAGATATATGGGGAAATAGAATATATATTATTTCAGAAGGGCCTTAGCATCTTCTGTTAGATTCACTATTTCCAGCCAGTTTAAAGAGTGAGAATTGAAAAAATCACTAAATGTTTAGAAATAATCAGAGAATAATAATAATTTTTAGAAATAATAATGTTATTAGAACTAATATTTAAAATAATAGAAATAATAATATTTATGAAGAATAGAAATAATAATACTTAGAATTATAAGAAATAGAGAAACAGAACCAGGAGATATATATGATTATATACCTATTTATAATAATATATAATTAGTCATTTCTAATTTATATATTTCTAATTTAAATATAAATTACATTTCTAATATAAAGTGAAGTCAGTCATGTCTGATTTTTTGTGACCTATGGACTATAGTCGGCTAGGCTCCTCCGTCCATGGGATTTTCCTGGCAAAAATACTGAAGGGGTTGCCATTTCCTTCTCCAGGGGATCTTCCTGACCCAGGGATCAAACCCAGGTCTCCCGCATTACAGGCAGACTCTTTACCATCTGAGCCACCAGGGAATCCCTTTTAATTTATATATATTTATTTATATATGCTTTTTTTTGAGATTCATTTTAGGAAATTGGTTCATGTGACTGTGGGGACTGGCAAGTCAGAAATCTGTAGGGCAGGCTGGCAGATGGGAAATTCAGGCAGGAGCTGATGCTGCAGCCTTGAGAAAGAATTTTTTCTTCTGTAGAAAATCTGTTTTTGCCCTTAAGGCTGTCAGCCAACTTTGGGATGAGGCTCATCCACCTTACTGAGGATAATCTTCTTTACATAAGGCCAGCTGATTGCAGATGTCAACCACCACATTTACAAGATAACATTCAAACATATAGATTAGTGTTTGATTAAATAACTGAGTACTCTAACCTAGTCAAGTTGATACATATCACTTGTAACAAACTATATCCAAATTTATACTACTTAACACAAAAGAAATTTTTTTTCTCTCATCATGATCAAACACTCTGCTTACTGGCAGGGATGGTAAAGAGTTCTGACCTCCACAGGGTTACAGAGCAAATTGGGAACTTGTTTAGGAAATCAGAACCCATCTAGCAGAGAACTGCTTAAAACAGGCTAGGGACTAGAATACATCCATCCCTTTTCTTACATTAGTCAGAACTCAGCAATATGGCTCCCCTTAACTGCAAAGATGGCTGGGAAATTTAGTCTTTAGTCTGTGTGACCAAAAGGAAAATGAGATGGTTTGAATAAATGAAAATCCCTGACATAGAGGGATTTTTTTTCCTGCTCTGTTCACTGACATATCCCAAGCATCCAGAGTATTAGACTCTGAAACGTATTTTTTCAAAATCCTAATGAAAAAAATATATATATATCAGTATAAAATAAATAACAAATATAAGAAAGTCTAAAGCTTTAACATTATCTATTAAAATATATTTGAACAACTGAATTCTCCCATTAAAAGATAGAATCAAACCACAGCTATGTACTTCTTAAAACAAGTACACGTCAATGATAAGTGAAAGGAGAAAATAAAGATGTGGAGAGACTGTTCAAATATACTTTGAAAAAATAAAAATGGAAAGCATAAAGTTAAAAAAGTCTGTATTAATGAGAGGCAAGGTGCCAGGTAAAGTTAATGGGATGAATCAGGATAAAGAGAGACACTAAGTTATGATAAAAGCACAATTTATCAAGATGGTAACCAACCATTAGCCAATATAAACCAATCTACATAGCAACTAAATATTTAAGGTAAAATATTTTACTTTAGATGAAAAGAGAGCTGATACAAGTACAATTATATAATTATAATGGAAACTTCCAACATATCTTTTGTCATGGTTGAGGATATCTGTAGAGAAATATGCATAAAGAGGCAGATGAATTAACTAAAACCATCAATACCATGAATAACTGAGACTTCAGGTACATTTCCTACATATCAGTTTAGTAAAATAAATCACAGACAATGGCAGAAATTACAAAAGCGAGCTCAGTAGCTAATATGTTCTGGTGAGTGATTTTTTATGTGCCTCATTTGTTTGCTTCAAAATCATTTACTTTAGTGCTTCTTTCTAATTAAGTCTCGTTATACACAATGATGGACTCTGTGTTTAGGCCCTGCTGGTACAGTACTGAGGCATGGTATATTCACTCAAACATGAAGAAGCTCTCAGAATCTGAGTTCTTTGCTAGGAAAAGGGCTATGTCTATGTATGGATGTGAGAGTTGGACTATAAAGAAAGCTGAGCACAGAAGACACTTTTGAACTGTGGTGTTGGAGAAGACTCTTGAGAGTCCCTTGGACTGCAAGGAGATCCAACCAGTCCATCCTAAAGGAGATCAGTCCTGGGTGTTCATTGCAGGGACTGATGTTGAAGCTGAAACCCCAAAACTTTGGCCACTTGATGAGGAGAGCTGATTCATTTGAAAAGACCCTGATGCTGGGAGGGATTGGGGGCAGGAGGAGAAGGGGACAACAGAGGATGAGATGGTTGGATGGCATCACTGACACAATGGGCATGGGTTTGGGTGGACTCCAGGAGTTGGTGATGGACAGGGAGGCCTGACGTGCTGCAATTCTTGGGGTCGCAAAGAGTCAGACACGACTGAGCAACTGATCTGAACTAGAGACAAAAGACTAGGTTTGAGTTTGACCTTGCCCTCACTAAAGTGAATGAACACCTCTTATAGATGCAATATGTATCTGGACTCACAAACTTGAGTTCAGAGTCATACTATTATTTGCCAGTTATATGATCTTAGGTAATTGAGTTAACCTCATGGAGACTCAATGTTCTTATCTCTAGATGAGAAATGATCTCTAGAGATGCAATTCTCTAACATCCATGAGTTTATATGTAGTAGTACAAATAGTGTATTTCCTAAGATCCAAAAGTCCTCTGCAACCCACACTTCAAATAAAGAACTGTAATTATGTTAGAATAGCTAAAAAGCTGATTGAGACACTGTCTGAAAAATAAAGGAACTGTTTCCTCAAAAGGAGAAAGAGGAGTTAATGCATCCAGTGTTATAATAACAGATTCTGTCACTTTCATGTATCAAACTTCTCAGACATAGGCTAGAAATGGAAAGAGCATCAAGTGTTACAGGTTTGTTCTGAGTTTTATATATACACAATTGACAGGGCTTAAGGCAGAACTATGGAGAAGGCAGTGGCACCCAACTCCAGTACTCTTGCCTGGAAAATCCCATGGACTGAGGAGCCTGGTAGGCTGCAGTCCACAGGGTCTCTAAGAGTCGGACACGATTGAGCGACATCACTTTCACTTTTCACTTTCATGCATTGGAGCAGGAAATGGCAACCCACTCCAGTGTTTTTGCCTGGAGAATCCCAGGGACAGGGGAGCCTGTTGGGCTTCCGTCTGTAGGGTCACACAGAGTCGGACACGACTGACACGACTTAGCAGCAGCAGCAGCAGTAGCAAGGCAGAACTTGCCTAAAAAGTGATCAATACTTTTAATTCTCTTCTTTCTTTTGATATCTGGGAGTAAAATTAAGTTGATGGAGCAGCATTCATTGCTTTTGCTGCCATGAACACTGACAATCATCCACTGCGATTTTCCTACTCAATAAATGTCTTCTTGATGAGGACAAATGTGTTCCTTTCTCACATATATAATATGATTGAAAATGGGGAAGTTTTGATCTACAAAATAGGTTGTGATGCGGTAAGAAATAAGTCAGTAATGTGCATATACATGTAAGGCACAAGGAGGATTAAAACATGCCTGAGCAGGCAAAAAGAGAGTAATGGTATTGAACATCCTAAAAACATTTGCTAGAAACACAGATATTGAGGAAAATGAATATAGTTGGAAAAGGAAAAGGCAAGAAAAGAATAAGGAAGTGCAACATTTGTCTTAAGTCTTTGATATACACAAGAGATAAAAGTTGATATAGAAGAGTGTAAATATTTTAGCAAAAGAAAAAAATCTTGAAATGAAAAAGACACAAGATAGTAGATGACCTATTTTATCCACTTTGAATGTGTCTGTGAGAGTCAACCACAAAAAGTACTGAGAAAGAATATCCCAGATCCCAGTTCAGTTGCTAAGTCATGTCCGACTCTTTGCGACCCCATGAACCACAGCACACCAGGCCTCCCTGTCCATCACCAACTTCCGGAGTCCACGCAAACTCATGTCCATTGAGTCAGTGATGCCATCCAACCATCTCATCCTCTGTTGCCCCCTTCTCCTCCTGCCCTCAATCTTTCCCAGCATCAGGGCCTTTTCAAATGAGTCAGCTCTTCGCATCAAGTAGCCAAAGTATTGGGGTTTCAGCTTCAACATCAGTCCTTCCAATGAACACCCAGGACTGATCTCCTTTAGGATGGACTGGTTGAATCTCCTTGCAGTCCAAGGGACTCTCAAGAGTCTTCTCTAACACCACAGTTGAAAAGCATCAATTCTTCTGTGCTCAGCTTTCTTTATAGTCCAACTCACACATCCATACATGACTACTGGAAAAACCATAACCTTGACTAGATGGAACTTTGTTGACAAAGTAATGTCTCTGACTTTTACTATGCTGTCTAGTTTGGTCATAACTTTCCTTCCAAGGAGTAAGTATCTTTTAATTTCATGTCTGCAGTCACCATCTGCAGTGATTTTGGAGCCCAAAAACGTAAAATCTGACACTGTTTCCACTGTTTCCCCATCTATTTCCCATGAAGTGATGGGACCAGATGCCATGATCTTAGTTTTCTGAATATTGAGCTTTAAGCCAACTTTTTCCCTCTCCTCTTTCACTTTCATCAAGAGGCTCTTTAGTTCTTCACTTTGTGCCATAAGAGTGGTGTAATACATATACCTATTATTGATATTTCTTCCAGCAGTCTTGATTCCAGCTTGTGCTTCTTCCAGCCCAGCGTTTCTCATGATGTACTCTGTATATAAGTTAAATAATCAGGGTGACAATATACAGCCTTGACATATTCCTTTCCCAGTTTGGACCCAGTCTGTTGTTCCATGTTCAGTTCTAACTGTTGCTTCCTGACCTGAATACAGATTTCTCAAGAGGCAAATCAGGTGGTCTGGTATTCCCAACTCATTCAGAATTTTGTACAGTTTATTGTGATCCACACAGTCAAAGGCTTTGGCATAGTCAGTAAAGCAGAAATAGATGTTTTTCTGGAACTCTCTTGCTTTTTCCATGATCCAGCCAATGTTGGCAATTTGATCCTGGTTCCTCTGCCTTTCCTAAAACCAGCTTGAACATCTGGAAGTTCACAGTTCAAGTGTTGCTGAAGCCTGGCTTGGAGAATTTTGAGCATTACTTTACTAGCGTGTGAGATGAGTGCAATTGTGCAGTAGTTTGAGTGTTCTTCGGCATATCCTTTCTTTGGGATTGGAATGAAAACTGACCTTTTCCAGTCCTGTGGCCACTGATAAGTTTTCCAATTTGCTGGCATATTGAGTGCAGCAGTTTCACAGCATCATCTTTTAGGATTTGAAATAGCTCAACTGGAATTCCATCACCTCCACGAGCTCTGTTTGTAGTGATGCTTCCTAAGGCCCACTTGACTTCACATTCCAGGATGTCTGACTCTAGGTGAGTGATCAAACCATCATGATTGTCTGGGTTGTGAAGACCTTTTTTGTACAGTTCTTCTGTGTATTCTTGTCACCTTTTCTTAATATCTTCTGCTTCTGTTAGGTCCATACAATTTCTGTCCTTTATCAAGCCCATCTTTGCATGAAATGTTCCCTTGTTATTCTAATTTTCTTGAAGAGATCTCTAGTCTTTCACATTCTATTGTTTTCCTCTATTTCTTTGCATTGATCGCTGAGGAAGGCTTTCTTATCTCTCCTCGCTGTATTTTGGAACTCTGCATTCAAATGGATGTGTCTTTCCTTTTCTCCTTTACCTTTTTCTTTTTTTTTTTTTTGACTTTTGATCAGGGTTTATTTCTTTTTTTTTTAATTTAATTTTATTTTTTTTAAACTTTACAATATTACCTTTTGCTTCTCCTCTTTTTGCAGCTATTGGAGAAGGGAATTGCAAACCACTTCAGTATTCTTACCTTGAGAACCCCATGAACAGTATGAAAAGGCAAAAAGATAGGACACTGAAAGATGAACACCCCAGGTTGGTAGGTGCCCAATATGCTACTGGAAATCAGTGGAGAAATAACTCCAGAAAGAATGAAGAAATGGAGCCAAAGCAACAACACCACCCAGTTTTGGATGTGATTGGTGAAAGTAGCAAGGTCTGATGCTGTAAACAGCAATAATGCATAGGAACCTGGAATGTTAGGTCCATGAATCAAGGCAAATTAAAAGTGGTCAAACAAGAGATGGCAAGAGTAAACATTGACATTCTATGAATTAGTGAACTAAGATGGACTAGAATGGGTGAATTTAACTCAGATGACCATTGCATCTACTACTGTGGGCAGGAATCACTTAGAAGAAATGGAGTAGCCATCATAGTCAACAAAAGAGTCTGAAATGCTTAAATACAGTCTGAATACAGTACTTAAATACAGTCTCAAAAATGATAGAATGATCTCTGTTCTCTTCCAAGACAAGCCATTCAATATCATGGTAATCCAAGTCTATGCCCCAACCAGTAACGCTGAAGAAGTTGAAGCTGAACAGTTTACAAAGACCTACAAGACCTTTTAGAACTAACACCTAAAAAAGAGGTCCTTTTCATTATAGAGGACTGGAATGCAAAAGTAGGAAGTCAAGAAACACCTGGAGTAACAGGCAAATTTGGCCTTGGAATACAGAATGAAGCAGGGAAAAGGCTAATAGAGTTTTGCCAAGGGAGCACACTGGTCATAGCAAACACCCTCTTCCAACAACACAAGAGAAGACTCTACACATGGGCATCACCAGATGGTCAACACTGAAATCAGATTGATTATATTCTTTGCAGCCAAAGATGGAGAAGCTCTATACAGTCAGCAAGAACAAGACCAGGAGCTGACTGTGGCTCAGATCATGAACTCCTTATTGCCAAATTCAGACTTAAATTGAAGAAAGTGGGGAAAACCACTAGACCATCAGGTATGACCTAAATCAAATCCCTTATGATCATACATTAGGTGTGAGAAATAGAAAGAATATCAGTGAAGTTTAAACTTAAGGTACCAGGGTCCCATGCACACAGGCATACATTCACTGAGGATTTAGATCTCAGACTGAAAGTACATAAGAATAACTCTGAGAGTTTATTAAAATAGAGCTTATAGAATTTGCCTTTTTACATCCACTTTGGCAGATTCTAATATAGATTTTCAACAGTTCACAATTGAGAAATACTCTAGTTATTCTACAATTCATCATTCCCTTAGAGAGATGGATTTCCAGCTAACAATTTCATCTTTTTTTCCTGAGTGGTGTTATAGATTCAGAACAACTTAGAGAATTGAAAATAATCTTTTCAGTTATACAGCAGAACCCACTAGGATTTGAATGAGCAGTCTTTATTGAGCAGAACATTCATGGGGCTTTTTCTAACACATGGATTGTAGTTACAAGAGTGAAAGAGACAGCAAGCAGACCTGGCACAAGATTCAAAAGAAGAGCTTTGAAGCATCTCTAAGAAAGAAGATAATCCAGTCCACCACGCTAAATAAAATACTCAATTTCGGCATTCTGAAATTTGGGGAGTTATAGCAGCAGATGCTGCTGCTGCCTTCCAAAGATCTATTAAAATGTATTTCTGTGAACAAATAGAGCTCACTTGGAGGGATTTCTGGATGATGATTATTCTTCAGTATCAAGTTGAATTGGAAGAAGAAGGCTGTTTCATATTAATTCATGAGGTACCTAAAAATTCAACAGTAGAAGATTCTCTACTTGAAAAAGCAGACTAAGCAGTACAAATTAAAGACTATAAGAATACCAAAGTGATGTGTGTATATGTATATACACACTTATATACATATACACAAACATACATACAATATAAAGATAATAAAAAATAATTTAAGAATTCCATATAATATGGCATAAGAGCTCATACTTAGTTTCTGGAAAACATTGTGTCCATTTATAAGCAATATAAATCTAAAATTATCCTTAAGTGGATTCTGCAGTAGTTTGTTGTATGTTTTTATGATTCAAATACAACCAAATAGAACAAATGCATGCCTACTCCATATGAGAGATTGTTTTTAGCAATGAAGACTGTGTTCAGCGCAAGTAACAGAA
Organism: Bos taurus; assembly: GCF_002263795.3. Lineage (NCBI taxonomy): Eukaryota > Metazoa > Chordata > Mammalia > Artiodactyla > Bovidae > Bos > Bos taurus. The sequence continues at coordinate 37,957,486 of NC_037355.1, forward strand.
CACCCAAGTAAACAGTGATGTCAGTAAACTAGGGTTTTATTTGTCTGAAGTGATGAGAAGTGCAAAGGTGCAGGGGTCTCAGGCCCGTCCAGCACTGCAGAGTGTCCTCAGAGTTTTAGATCTTTCAAGTTATTCTCATCAACCATGTTAGCATGTGGCTCCCATCTTCATTCTGGTTGCCTTATAATTACAGGCACCTTATAATCACCTCTAGGCTGAAAGAAGGTGGAGGGCATGTAACAATGGACTCACTTTTTAATAAAAGATGAACTAAGTCTGTTCCCCAAGAAAGTGATTTGCTGAAAGACAACCTATACATTCTCTATTCCAATGCTGTAAAGCAGAACTGTGTCATAGAACGACCATAAATGGTGCAAGGAAGGCTGAAAACTGAGAGTTGAATCTGGGTGCGTTGACAGTCTGAAAAGAATTATGGTAGTTGGAGAATAGGTATCAAGTAAGCAAATGGACATGAGTATAAAATTATATGTGTTATCTAATTTTAAGCATTTTATAAATCATGTGCATTTCATTTCTTAAATAGGTGAAGACATTGAGACATATTATAGAAATGTTAAGTAAAGTGCCTAAGGTCAAATGAGGTTACTAAAGGACAAAATCAGGAATTAAGCCCATGTAAACAAATGTTGGGGTTCCCTACTGGTTCAGTGGTAAGAAACGCAGCTGCCAATGCAGGAGATGTAGGTTTGATCCCTGGGTCAGGGAGATTCCCTGGAGAAGGAAATGGCAACCCACTCCAGTGTTACTGCCTGGAAACCACCATGGACAGAGGAGCCTGGCAGGCTACAGTCCCTGGGGTTGCAAAAGTGTCAGACATGACTTAGCAACTAAAGAACAACAACAACAATCAAACGTTGATATCTTTTTTTTACCATACCACATTGTCCCAGGTACCACCAAGCAATATATACCTTAGAGAGTCAATCTTAAAAAATTGTAGCTTATTTGTCAGTCACATGATCAGTGCCTTTTGATGGTAAAGACTGCATTTTTTTCATCCTAGACTGAAAACATTTTTTTTCAGGGCATAACTTCAACATTTTTGTATCCCTAGTGCTTAGTCCATGGATTTGGTTGGTAGAAACACAGATATCCAGATGAATAAATCTGGATTTAGCGACTATATTTTTAACTTATAGAATTCAGGAGAGGCAGTTTTGTTGTTGTTAATTTTTCTAATACCCACACAAGGCTTCATAGAACATGTTATAGAGTAAGCATTTAGTAAATTCTTTTTAAAGGTTTAAATAAATAATTAAAATCAGATTCTTAATATAGTGTAAGAACAATATCAGTAAAAAGAGCAGTGCTCTTTTGATGATTTATGCTTCACTTAGTTAAAAGGTCAAACAGAGCTGGAAAACTACTAATTGATAAACTGGCTCTTGACCTGAGTTTCACTGTGATGAATTTCATTCATTCACTCAGAAAATATTTGTTGAACACCTAATTTGTACCCGCCATTTTCCTCAATATCATGGATACAGTGAATATAACAGTAAACATATTGTTATGGGTTGAATTGTGTCCCCAAGATTTATACGTTGAAGTCTTAACCCCTAGTACTTCAAAATTTGGCCTTATTTGTAGATGGAATCTGTAGATGTAATCAAGTTAAAAGGAAGTCATTAGGGTGGGCGCTAATTGAATAGGACTTATGAAAAGGGAAAATTTGGACACAGTCATTCACAGAGAGAAAACATCATGTAAAGATGAAGAGAGAGTCAGGGTGATGCATCTTTGGCTAAGGAATGTCAAAGATTGCCAGGAAGCTACCACAAGCTACCAGGAAGGCCTGGATCAGATTCTTCCTCACAGCCCCAGAAGGCAGCAAACCCTCTGATGCCACGATCTTGGATTTTCAGTCTCCAGGACTATGACACAATACATTTTCAGTGTTTAAACCACCGAGTTTGGTGTATGTTGTTTTAGCAGCCCTCGCAACCAGCAAACAAGTGAAGTCCCTCCCTCCTGGAACTCCCCAGTGTGGAGCAGAGAGGAAAATAGAAAATTAATGAAGAGATAAGATAATACTGCACATGGTATTAAACTCTAAATAGAAAAGTAAAGTAGGGTAAAGGATATGAGACATGCTGTTTTACAAAACAGGATCTCTGATAAAGTGACCGTAGAACTGAAAGGAGGTAGGGAATTGAGCTGTACTGGTATCTGGGGGAAAGCATTAAGAGTAGAAGGAACAACGAGTCCAGAGCTCCTGAGAAAAAGAGTGCTTATGGGTTAGAAGAGCTGCCATGACGTCAAGGTGGTTCAGCTGGAATAAGGGAGAGAGAGCAAGAACGATAATAGGAGAGTCAGAGACGTAAAGGGAGAGCAGATTGTACAGCCCCATTTTTTACTTTGATGATAACTTTGCTTTCTATTCCAAGTGACACAGAAAACTACGGGAGGGATTCCTAAGCAAAGCAGTAATGTGATCTGACTTAAAAGGATCTGTCTAACTCCTGTGTGGGAAGAGTCTGTAGGTAGGGGCACAGTTGGAAGCAGAGATATCAGGGAGGAGGCTACTGTGATGAAACCTTCCAGGTGAAATATGTAGCTGGTTTGTGCCAGAAAGATGGTGGAGGACAAGATGAGACAGGAAGTGAAGGGCTGTGTGAAGTACCACAAATACAAAGGAGAGCTTGATAGACAAATGGAGACCAGGTCTTTGGAGGATGCTACAGGAACTTTCCACTTAAGAGAAGTGCAAAAAGAGAGGGAATTGAATGTTACTACTGGAAGGAATAGATGGAGTTAGCGTCCAGGAAAATTCGGCTTGTGGCCATCATGAAGCCATCCAGAGCAATGGGGTCATCAGCTGTCACACAATGATTCCTCCCATTCATATCTTTGAGTGACATTTCTAAACTCTAGTGAGCTGTGGTCACAACTGAGTCCCTGCCACAGGCAAATTAATTTCATTTTCCTTAGAGAAGGCTCAATTTGAACAAGAGGGAAAATGTCATTATTTAAATCTCTTATGGCTTTGAAACCTTTCCCTAGGATTTACATCCGTTGTTGTTCAGGCACTAAGCTGTGTCAAACTGTTTGAGATGTCATAGACTGTAGAATGCCAAACTACTCTGTCCTCCACTATCTTCCGGAATTTGCTCAAATTTATTGAGTCATTGAGGCAGTGATGCTATCTAACCATCTCTTCTGCTGCTGCTGCCTCGTCTCCTTTTGCCTTCAATCTTTCCCAGCAACAGTGTCTTTGCCAATGAGTTGGCTCTTTGTATCCGGTGGCCAGAGTATTGGAGCTTCAGCATTAGTCCTTTCAATGAATATTCAGGGTTGATTTCCTTCAGGATTGACTGGTTTGATCTCCTTGCAGTCCAAGGGACTCTCAAGTCTTTTCCAGCAACAAATTCAAAAGCATCATTTCTTAGGCATTCCGCCTTTGTTATGATACAACTGTCACATCTGTACATGGCTACTGGATAACCATAGTTTTGACTCTATGGACTTTTGTTGTCAAAGTTATATTTCTGCTTTCTAATGTGCTGTCTAGGTTTGTCATAGCTTTTCTTCCAAGGAGCATGTGTCTTTTAATTTCATGGCTGCAGTCACCATCCACAGTGATTTTGGAACCCAAGAAAGTAAAATCTATCATTGCTTCCACTTTTCCCCCTTCTGTTTGCCATGAAGTGATGGGACTAGATGCCATCTTTTTTTTTTTTTTTTTTTTTTTAATACTGCGTTTCAAGCCAGACTTTTCACTCTCTTATTTCACCCTCATCAAAAGGCTATTTAGTTTCTCATCACTTTCTGCTTACCATAAATAAAAGAGAAATTCCTTTAAACAAAGTTCAAGCTAATTTAACATCAACTAAATAAAAATGTTTTGTTTAATAATAGCTAATGCCCATAGCAAGAATAATTCAATAGTAAGTGCTTAAACAGCTTGAAGCCCCACAAAAATTGTTGAAAATTTCTTTGCACCTAGCTGTTTGCATATTTTGTTTAGTTGCCATGAAGATTACCTTATTTTATATTCCAAGTTCTGTGAGTGCAAGAAATGCCAACTTAATACAATTTAAATAAAACTTGGGTTAACATGGAAATATTGAGTTCAGTGTAACTCTAATATTGCAGTATAATAAGTTAATCAACCTTCTTAATTTTGTAGCAGTAAAAAAAATCTCAGTCTCAAAAATGTAGAGTGACATGTATACAAACCCATTTGTGCTGTGGGTTCAGAGAGTCATTTCTTGAAACCTGGTTTGAGTCACAGCACTGCTTGTCACAAGTTGAGCACCTCTCTGTGCCTCAGTTTCATCTCTAACATGGGAATAAAAACAGCAGCTGCTTCATAAAACTGTTCTAGGTTTTAAATGAATTAAGACATATAAAGTGTATAGATAAATGACTGCTTAGAATAAGCCCTCAAAAATTTAAGTTATATTATTATCTTTGTTATTTAATTCCCTGCATTTTCTATGTCAAGTTCCATTTCACTGAATTAGAGGTAAGTGTAATCACAGCTCATCTTTGACTCCTGTTCCCTGAGGGTAGCATTGCAGCTCTGTGGTAGCATTGCAGCTCTGTAAAGAGGTGTGACTTATCCCATGCCCAGGACCTGGTACAGCTGCAGACAGTGGTCAGTGGGGGCATCTTCTGTGCCCCTGTCTAGCCCTGCTGGCATCTGCCACGATGTCCTCAGGGCTGTCATGTTTTCAGTCCACAGAGATCATTTCTGCAGACTCTAGTCTTCCCAACCTCATCGTTCATGTCAGGCTGTCAGTGACTGTGTCTATCAGATGCACCAGGAATAAATTGGCCTGCCTAGCTCTTTCCCACCCCAGCATATCCGAGGGTCATCTCCCTAGACCCTCTAGGCAGTACATCCTTCAGTGTAAATTGAGGCTGGGAGAGCAGTGGGCATGGGGTTCTCTGTGGTCTTGGTGCTTCCAGGGACTGTGGCTAGTGAGCTCAAGGCAGCCCTGTTTGGGAAAAGTCTTCACTTCCTCTATTTGGAGCAGTGGGATGGTGAGAAGTTCATGATTTCGCAGCAGCAGCATGCATGTTTCTTTCTGAAGATCACTTCACTGGCTTTCTGGCTTTCATTCATTTCTTTCCTTCACCTAGAAACTCTTTAATGTATTAATCTGCAGAAAGAGCCTGATTCTTTGTCTATATTATCAAATCTAATATGTTATATTTCAATTCCTTCTTAGCCAAAGATTTTGTAACTTACACACTTTTTTATTTAAATTACTAAGACTTCCCTCCTTCAAGGCAGCAGAAAAAAGGACAGAGGATAGAAGGAACTATCAGTAACAGAAGTCTCATTGAGTAAAACTTCAAAAATCCTTGCAGTTCATTTTTCTTTAAGTAAGTGCTCTCTCTGTGCCAGAAACTGACCTAGGATCTAAAATATGAAGATATACTAAGAATGGCTTTAAAAAAATTAAGTTGCTTATAGTTATTGGGGGGAAGATGAGCAAGAAAACAAAGAACTACAATAGTTAGGGTATACATGAATATAAAAGATAATATGAAAGACTATTTCTATTGGAGACATTATATGGGAAAATGTCTTCCAGAGCTGGTTGTGTTTGAAGTGAGTTGCCATGAGTGACAGAGAAGGCAATGGCACCCCACTCCAGTACTCTTGCCAGGAGAATCCCATGGACGGAGGAGCCTGGTGGGCTGCAGTCCATGGGGTCGCTAAGAGTCGGACACAACTGAGCGACTTCAATTTCACTTGTCACTTTTCACTTTCATGCACTGGAGAAGGAAATGGCAACCCACTCCAGTGTTCTTGCCTGGAGAATCCCAGGGATGGGGGAGCCTGGTGGGCTGCTGTCTATGGGGTCACACAGAGTCAGATACGACTGAAGCGGCTTAGCAGCAGCAGCAGCAGCCATGGGTGAAGTCCACCGAAGTGCACGTAAGCAAAAGGAGCCTTTGGAAGTGGAGGCAGAATGTGGAGGTAGGACTGGGGAAGCAGGTTGGGGTGGAATCCTTAATGTTTGACTCACGTGGCACACTCAGCATGAGAGTAGAAGAAGGTTTTCTGCAGGGGAGGAGGGGCAAGTGGCATGATTTCATTAAATGAGATGCTTTCCCTCTTGAGCAAATTAGTCTACCTCTCTGAATCTCGGTTTTATCATCTGTAAAATATCATCCATAGAAAGGATGCTATGAGGATGGGTGAGCCAGATGTCATATAGACTCATTGTATCATTTGTAGATGGTTGTTTAGAGGAGTAACATTGTAGACTTTATTCATTTGCCTTGCTAATGTCTAAGTGATATAAAATTAGAAGTTTCTAAATTCATGCATACTCAACTTTTGACATCCCCGCAGCATATTGAAAAGGTTATCTCACTAATAGCATGCCCAGCAGAGTAATTATTATTATCCAAATACATAGAAAACAGAGTTATCAAGACTATAGAAGAGCGAGAGAATGAGGGTGAAAACATGTAAGTACCTGGATTCCACAGGGTCTCCAGCTAATAAGAGACAAAATTAGATAATGGTTTCTGCCATTATTTTAATAAAGACACTTTCCCTGGTTTTCCTACACTATGAAGAATAATCCAGCTACTCTGGAGGAAGCCACTAATGGGAGAAGACTCTAGCAGTTTAATTTCCATTTCTTTATTTCTATTAAATAAAAGAAGCTTACATTAGTCCTATGTTATTAACTACTTAATAGATTTAGGAAGTAGGTAGCAAAAGAAGAATTGTTCTTTGCATTCAAATGAAGCAAATAACACCCTCAACTGATTATGCATTTACCAGAAGAAAAGTTTCATCCCATTGCTACATTTTAGGTCCACAGAAGTAATAAGTTAATCCATTAGGGAGCCCATATATCATCTGTTGTACTCATTATCGAGTATTTCCAGGTGTTTGGAATTTATAAGTCTAAATTGATGTGACTTTTAAACTTGGTAATAGAAATATCCAGCATAAGGATCATAAGCTATGAAACTATTCCCATAAAAATGCTTTTTACCAAAAATTTATAGCATTAAATACTAAATTAAGATGTTACCCAGAATTTGAATGTGTTAACATATCAGAAGGAAGGAAAAAAACAAAATTAATCATAGAAACCATAGGGTTGCCAAGTTTTCTTCCCAATTGCCTGATTTTATATATCATTTTAAGGGCATATTATCAAACATTAGGCACCATGAGTACGTGCATTTAAACAAATAAAACGATTGATTTATCCAGATGCTCTTTATCCATCTCTTTGTGGATTCAGTCAGTAAAAATGCTTTGAGCATTTACTACCTGCCTGATAGGTACACAGTCTGGAAGGAGGAGGTGGGATTGCCAGACAAATAACCACAAGGTAGAAAGGGCAACGTGTTACTGGAAAGGACACCTCGTGGGGGATTGTTTGAGCTGAGTCTGAAAAGAGCAAGAAAACACAGTTCTTCCAAAGATCTGGAGCTCTAAAAAGTGTATTGTGTTGAGGCAGTTTCTTTCAGTCCATTTCACTCCATTTCATTCATGGAACTGAGTTTGTGTATGGAACAGAGGCAAGGGCTGAGCACAGGCATGGACATGGCTGACATAGATGACTGTGGATAAAGGCCTTGTTGATGCTTGTCTTTGCACTGTAGTGGCTAAGTGCTTCCCTCTTTTCCAAAAAGACACTAAAATAAGAACGTCTTATATAAGTAGTCACTCACTGAGATGGTAGAACTAGAAAAGACTTTACCTCTTTCTTTCTTTTTGTTCCCTGCAGGCGATTCCCAATTCAGTGAGGAATAAACTATGTAACTCCAAATATAATGTGTGTGTGTGTGTGTGTGTGTGTGTGTGTTGTAATGGAAGCCTCTTGCAAATGTCTATAAAATCTGGAATACTTGGGTAGAAAATATAGCCTGAGAGAAAGCATGTTTATAAACATGATTTACATTTAAAAAAATTTCACAACAGTATACTTTCAATAAGGAAAACAAAAGTAGTGGGATTATGAAAAAGATTCAGTAAAAGTTTACTTGCCATCTTCCATTTGAAAGACAGAAGGGGGAGTGAAGAAGGGGCAGGGTGAAGATCCTAGTTCACCTGGTTAGTCATGATGTCTATATCTGCTATCGATAGTTATAAGTCAATGCATGATAATACTATTCCTAAACATGGATCCCATTTTCATCCATAGAAAATGGAACAGGTAATGTTTTTACCTGCTTCAAGAGGAGTTGATCCTTGAAAGACAGAATGAATTTGTTAGGATGACAACTTGTTGAGTCCATCAGGAAAGATATTCAAGGCTAGTGCAATGGCTGAAATAAAGACATGAGATGTGTGTGGGTTTGGGCCTATTTGAATAAGTACTGGTAGAATGTTTATAGTTAGGAGAAAGGGGTGATTTCTTTCTCATATTTTAAATGACCTCCTACAGAAAAACTTTAAATAGCTACCTCTGCATTTGAAGAACTATTTATAGTGCAATATATTTTCCCAAACAAATCAATACCTTTACATACAATAAAATATAGCAAAGCCAAAAGTAATGGCAATGGACAAGTCTACTATTCAGAGACCACAACTGCCTGCCACAAAATAGGAACCTAACCTAACGAGTGATTACCAAAAGGAAAGAACAAAAGTGTAAGGTCTGTCTTGTCTTGTACCATATCATTTCTCAGTAGCATCAGGCATCACTTAAGAACAAGCTTCCTGTCCATCGGCAAACAAATGGATAAGGAAGTTGTGGTACATATACCCAATGAAATATTACTCGGCTATAAAAAAGAACAAATGGATAAGGAAGTTTGGTACATATACCCAATGAAATATTACTCAGCTATAAAAAAGAACACATTTGAGTCAATTCTAATGAGGTGGGTGAAACTGGAGCGTATTGTACAGAGTGAACTAGGAGAAACTAAGAGAAATACCAATATAGTATATTAATGCATATATATGGAATTTAGAAAGATGATAATGATGACCTTATATGCAAGACAGCAAAAGAGACACAGATGTAAAGAACATACTATTGGACTCTATGGGAGAAGGCAAGTGTGGGATGATATGAGAGAATAGCATTGAAACATGTATATTACCATATGTAAAATAGATGACCAGTGAAAATTCAATGCATGAAGCAGGGCACCCAAAGCTGGTGCTCTGGGACATACCAGAGGGATGGAGTGGGAGGGAATTGTGAGGGGGTTTCAGGAGGGTGAACACACATGGTTGATTCATGTCGATGTATGGCAAAACCCACCACGATACTGTAAAGTAATCATCCTCCAATTAAAATCATTTTTTTCTAAAAAGAATAAGCTTCCAATGCACAAGCTTGTTTTTTTGCCTTAGCCCTGAAACAGTCACCCAGCCCATCATAAATTGCACTTTCTCAGTTGCTCCCCATTTTTCTGAGTCCAAACTAAAAAGGATGTATTTCTGATTATTATCTTAACTTGCCTCCTAGTTTGAATTATCTTTGCTGTTTTGGCTTGGACTCTTACTTCATCACAAATGAGGCTGAGGCTTCTTGTCCCCTCCATTTCCTCACTGCCTTTGGATGTTCCAGATAATACCTTGGGTAGTTTGTCCAGGCCCAAGAATCTTCTACTTCATATAGATCACTTGTCTCCTTTTTCTCTGTCTTTGGCCTATGGGAAGCAGAAGAGATATTTCATGTGATCTCCAGTCTACCAAAGCTATTCACTGTTGAGGGGTGGGAGTTAGTTGTCTTTGCCCTTTTCTTAGGGTAGGAGAGTGCATTTCAGAGGAATATTTCTTAAAATGTGTCCATCACTTTCTGAATTACTGTTCATCATCAAGCTATTGTAATTTTGAATTTAGGAATATGATTAAAAGTATAGTACTAAAACAATTTGTTAACAAAGGCTTTAATTAATTAGCATGTACTGATGCTAACTGCCATGTACTTATTTCTTTCCTTTTTTTTTTTTTTGAGTAGACTTTCCCCTATTTTTATAATCTTTCCATATACTGACCTTAATCTCCTCTATATGTCTTCACTGATATTAAAATGGATTGAAGTTGAAAAGTTATAATCTGTAAAGTGTACAAAATGACTATTTCAAAGTTTGCTTAGATGATGTGACATTACTAAGGAGTAAATCCTTAAGTAGCATTTATAGTAATATTACCACGGAAAATTGAATGCTTTTTTCTGATAATTGACCACTTGTTCACAAGAATCCTAAATTACAGGCAAAAATTATATGATAAATACATGCATGTGCTGGGCCCTTTCAGATAATAATCTGCTATTTTTTGGACTCTAGAATTGTATACTTATGTAAGTAATATTTAAATGTAGTACTTTCATATGGAAGGATGTTCTAGAAACATTTATGGATATTGTTGTTTCAGTATCAAAAGTTACACCAAGAAGTGTCATATTCCTTGGAATCCTCAAAAAATGAAGTGACCGAAAACAGACTGGATGTGCTCTGTAGGAATTCAGGCTATCACACGCAGCAGGCAAAGGGCCTGACTCAGATGGCATTTGCTCCATTCATTAAATATTTATTGAGCACCAGCAACATGTCAGACTTTGATAGGCTGGAGTGATAAATCAGCGAGCAAGAGAAATAATGACCCTTCACTCTTGGAACTTGAGATAGTTTTCCACCCTCAGAATATAGGCATCTATAAATATGGCCTTTAGTTTTTCAAGGAAGCTTATTTTCTTCGGCTATTACACGGAAGTCAGGAGCACCACTTTACAGGCTACTTTGTGAAGTTACATGAAATAATGTGTATGGAAGTGCCCAGTGAGAAAACATGAGAGGTTGAAAAGTTGATAAACTGTGAGGAGTGGGGGATTTCAGGAACAAGAACTCCTAATGCACTCACCTGTACAAACTTACTGTCATCAATTATACAACCAAATTAGCAGTATTTTTTGAATGAAGAATTCTTCTATACAATGGTTGCTGCTGCTGCTGCTGCTAAGTCGCTTCAGTCGTGTCCGACTCTGTGCGACCCCATAGACGGCAGCCCACCAGGCTCCCCCATCCCTGGGATTCTCCAGGCAAGAACACTGGAGTGGGTTGCCATTTCCTTCTCCAATGCATGAAAGTGAAAAGTGAAAGTGAAGTCGCTCAGTCATGTCCCACTCTTAGTGACCCCATGGACTGTAGCCCATCAGGCTCCTCCATCCATGGGATTTTCCAGGCAAGTGTACTGGAGTGGGGTGCCATTGCCTTCTCCACTATACAATGGTAATTCCTATTTAATTCTTCAATCAGTCATTGTGAACATGAAGTCAGTGTTAAGTCTAATGCTACAAGATGTTTTCATTGGAAAATTCTACAATATTTTAGGTAAGATTCATCTTTGAGGAACAGATGTCCTAAACAGAGTCACTCCTAAACCTCAGTTGTAACTCTGATTTAATATGATTTTATTACATGATTTTATGATTTGATTTAAGAGCAAAGTGCTCATCTTAGTTTGCACCGCCTAAACACATGGCAGTCTCCATGGCTGCTTCCTCTCTTCCTTTGATACAAATGAATATATTTTACTTAGAGGATGATAGGGAAAGGTGAAATAGAAGTGTCTCCATTCAAGAGGAATCCATAACAGAGCTATTGAGAAGAAAAATTAAGAGGTCATGCTTCATTACAAGGCCCATGGAAGAAAGAATGGGGCCGTGCGCTTTTCTGGAAAAGTGATTTTGCTTCATGATTGATGACCTGTCTGGTGTGAGGCTGGTCACAGTAATAATGTCAGAACTTACTCTCAACAGTAGAAAAAGCTGTCAGTTCTGAAGTTCTGATGTGATAGAGGGAGACTGGGATTATAAAACTGAAATGGCCAAAGAGTGTCCTCTGATTTAGGCCCAAGATGCAAGGTGATTTTGTGTAAAACTGACTTTAAACTCATTTTACATGTAGAGAGAGAAGTCTCAAAAGAACTCAAATAAAAATTTAACAGAAATTACTTTTCAAATGTAATAAGAAACATTTTCTTTTTACTACTATGATTTTTTGGCTGTCTAAGTTTTATTTATGAACATGTAGAAATTTTAAGATCAAATATATATGTGGGCTGATAAAAATAAAATTAAGTGTTTAAGAGGGTAGCATGATATAATGGAGGGAGTATGGAGGTTCGATTCTAACCTGCATTCATATCCAAACTCTTGGACTAAGTAGTTGGAAAAATGATAATCCAATTCTGTCCTCTCCTTCTTGGACAACATGATGGAATGAAATGCAGGGGCTGGAAAAGGCCTTTCCTGTCTCACCCTGCAGAAATGAGCTCACACTTTTGCCAGCTCTTTTTCCTCCTTGTTGTGGGACCCAGCGTCTGAGAGATCCAGGTATGGCTGTTCTTTGCTCCCAGTCGTCAGATCCTCTTAGTGACTGCTGAGTGTCACTTCCCCCTAATGAATGGTTATATGCTCTGGGAGCCTGTGGTGAGCTTTATTCCTCCATCCTGTGACCGATTAAGCTTTTTGAAAGGTATATATTCTGTGAATCCCTTGGGTTTCTTCTTGACTGCAGCTTCCCACAGCAGTCACAACCAGGTCCACCCTCCAGTCCTTGCCCTCCTAATCAGAAACCTTAGGGTCTATTCCAGCCTTTCCTAGTTTGTCTGTCTTGTTAGAATAAACTGGGACATACATGACAATGCCTTGACTTGTGACATCTCATCACCCTGTCCATGATCTCTGAGAGTAAGCAGAATACAAGGACCCACTGTTGAAGCATGAGACAGTTACATTTCTTTACAGCAATTCTTGAAAATACTGAATAGTCAGTATGAGAAGGGTCAGTTCTGGTGTCTCGGGTCAGCAAACATTCAAGACCCAGTTTACTATCTTTATCAATACAACGTGGTCTTCTTAGTTGAGATGGACTACCTCATCCTAAAGTGTCACCGTTGAAAAGTCATTTGACGTGGATCTGAATATGAAATCTATACAGTGACAGATTTCAGCTCAGTGATCTAGATAAGTCATTTATAACTGATGTGTTTTGTAGTTGAGTGGCTAATTTCTTCCACACTTATATGGCGCTTGTTTCCCAGAGAGGGTAGCATCATAGATCACTACACGGAGTACTTCACACCAAGGTGGTTGTTTATATCAAGTTAGGAAATACTGCCTCCCGAGCCACCACCAGGGCACTCCTGGCACAAATATGAAGGCCTTTAGGGTTTTCTGTAGTGGAGAAGCCTGTTGAACTTTAAGCCAGTATTCTAACTTTTTTAAAACATAGACAGTATTTTCACGTAACATGTTTTTGTACATCCCATGGAACAAGGGCTTAAGTCGTCCCATTCAGAACTACTCTGTGATGGAATTAGTTCACTCAGTTGCCTTTAATATGGGAGTAGTGCTGAAACCTATGTTGATTTGCATCATCCTGGTACTGTATTGCTGGGGGTTCTCATAACAGGCTGCATGGCAACTTGTCTCATCTTGCCCTCAGACTGGAATCAAATCAAGGGTTGTTTTTATTTGCTTTTCTTCATTCTGCCCAGATGGATGGAACTGTGGGTAGCCCCCAATTGTCTGTCTGTCAACATATAAATCAGAAGCTTTGAGTTGCTCACACAAAAGGAATCATGGATACATTGGAAACATGTGGGCCCTGAATTTTCTGAGCTTTTGACTTGGTAGCATATTGTTTGTCTCCCTGGTTACTTCCCTAGCTCTCAAATTTTTTTTTTTTAATTGGAGGATAATTGTTTACAGTGTTGTATGGGTTTCTGCCATACAACAACTATAAGTTTACGTATAGCCCTCACATCTTAAGCAGGTCTCAGCAGAGCTGCTGGCATTTGTTAAGTATATTGCCAATGTGAAGATTATTTGGTTCAATGTCTGACACATATTTAGACACAACTCCCTATATCCCTTGCTATATGTACAGACAAATAACTTCAATTAGGCCAGTTTCATTATGAAGAAAACTCCCTAGGAACCAATGAAAAGATGTTAATGATTCGCCACTTTGGTTCCTTGGAGAGAGGGACTTCCCCTCTACCTCACTAATATTGGGCACTTTATCAATAAACTAGGGGTGAGCAGTAACTAAGTGGTGCTTTTGCGGTGCCTGAGGACACCTGAAAGCAATTTGTTCTCTTAAGTGGATTAAATAACTCCTCCCTGAACATCTTATTACCTGATGAGTTTGTAAAAATTAGCTCTTTCTTCATAGGGAGTACATAAGTAAACTCTGAAAATGACCTGTGGCTGAGTCAAGCAGCTTAGGCTCAGTTATGTTTCCACTACTTACTAACCAACCATATGGTTTTGGGAAAGTTTGTTCACCTCTGTGTGCCTCTGTTGAAAATGAGGATCATGACAATCTTACCAGTTTCTGTGAGTTAATACTTGAAGCACTTGTTGGCACATAGTAAATGACAGGAACTTAGCCACTATTGTATAATCAAACAGTGCAGTATTCCAAACAAACTGCAGTTTACATAGAAAAGTTCATCAAACTGTAAAAATGATGGGAATTGTACATTCTAATGCATGGCATAGGGAAGATCAAACTGTTTTTTTGTTTGTTTGTTTGTTTCAGCTACGTGCCTCCCTTTTCATCCCACTGTCTGCACAATTCTTGGCACATGGATTGTTAAATGAATAAATGAATTATGAACTGGTTTATGTTCATCACATTCCTTTTGATGTTTTTGTGCAGGCCAAAATGGTGTGTGTATCCCCAGGAAAGTGTATTGCTTTAAGAAATAGCCAGGGAAGGGGGTATGAGAAATATGGTGGTTTATGTTCTGTGGATGTCTTAATTGTCAAAATTAATTGCTGCAATAATAATCAGTGTTTAGCATATTAATAAAAGATGCTTTTAATAAAAGAGTGAAAATGTGTGTGTGGTGAGAGAGAAAAAGGGAAATTTTAAATAAGATGTAATTTTTTATTTTTATATTTCAGTAGTACCAGTTTTCATGAATATTATTATTTATTGATTATGCCAAAGCCTTTGACTATGTACATCACAACAAACTGTGGAAAATTCTTAAACAGGTGGGAATACCAGACCACCTGACCTGCCTCTTGAGAAATCTGTATGTCGGTCAGGAAGCAACTGTTAGAACTGGACATGGACCAACACACTGGCTCCAAATAAGGAAGGGAGAACATCAAGGCTGTATGTTGTCACCCTGCTTATTTAACTTATATGCAGAGTACATCGTGAGAAATGCTGGGCTGGAAGAAACACAAGCTGGAATCAAGATTGCCAGGAGAAATGTCAATAACCTCAGATATGCAGATGACACCACCCTTCTGACAGAAAACAAAAAAGAACTAAAGAGCCTCTTGATGAAAGTGAAAGTGGAGAGTGAAAAAGTTGGCTTAAAGCTCAACATTCAGAAAACTAAGATCATGGCATCTGGTCCCATCATTTCATGGGAAACAGTGGAAACAGTGAGAGACTTTATTTTTGGGGGCTCCAAAATCACTGCAGATGGTGACTGCAGCCATGAAATTAAAAGATGCATGCTCCTTGGAAGAAAAGTTATGACCAACCTATCTGCTGCTGCTGCTGCTGCTAAGTCGCTTCAGTTGTGTCCGACTCTGTGTGCCCCCATAGACGGCCTCCTACCAGACTCCTCTGTCTCTGGGATTCTCCAGGCAAGAACACTGGAGTGGGTTGCCATTTCCTTCTCCAATGCATGAAAGTGAAAAGTGAAAGTGAAATCACTCAGTCCTGTCCGAATCTTAGTGACCTCATGGACTGCAGCCTACCAGACTCCTCCGTCCATGGAGTTTTCCAGGCAAGAGTACTGGAGTGGGGTGCCATTGCCTTCTCCAGACCAACCTAGACAACATATTAAAAAGCAGAGACATTACTTAGCCAACAAAGTCTGTCTAATCAAGGCTATGGCTTTTCCAATAGTCATGTATGGATGTGAGAGTTGGACTGTAAAGAAAGCTGACCACCGAAGAACTGATGCTTTTGAAATGTTTGTTGGAAAAGATTCTAGAGAGTCCCTTGATCTGCAAGGAGATCCAACCAGTCCATCCTAAAGGAAATCAGTCCTGAATATTCAGTGGAAGGACTGATGTTGAAGCTGAAACTCCAATACTTTGGCTATCTGATGGGAAGAACTGACTCATTAGAAGTCCCTGATGTGGGGAAAGATTGAAGGCAGGAGAAGGGGATGACAGAGGATGAGATGGTTGGATGGCATCACCAACTCAAGGGACATGAGTTTGAGTAAACTCCAGGAGTTGGCGATGGACAGGAAGGTCTGGCATGCTGCAGTCCATGGGTTCGCAAAGAGTCACACACAACTGAGCAACTGAACTGAACTGAACTGATTATAGAAAAGTAAACAATTACTCTATAAAATTGAAGAATATAATTCTACCTTGCTTGACAGTATTTCTGAGAATTCAGTTCAGTTCAGTTCAGTCGTCAGTCGTGTCCAACTCGTTGCGACCCCATGAATTGCAGAACGCCAGGCCTCCCTGTCCATCACCAACTCCCAGAGTTCACTCAAACTCACATCCATCGAGTTGGTGATGCCATCCAGCCATCTCATCCTCTGTCGTCCCCTTCTCCTCCTTCCCCCAACCTCCCCAGCATCAGAGTCTTTTCCAATGAGTCAACTCTTTGCATGAGGTGGCCAAAGTACTGGAGTTTCAGCTTTAGCATCATTCCTTCCAAAGAACACCAGGACCCATCTCCTTTAGAAAGGACTGGTTCAATCTCCTTGAAGTCCAAGGGACTCTCAAGTCTTCTCCAACACCACAGTTGAAAAGCATCAATTCTTCGCCACTCAGCCTTCTTCACAGTCCAACTCTCACATCCATACAGGACCACAGGAAAAACCATAGCCTTGACTAGACGAACCTTTGTTGGCAAAGTAATGTCTCTGCTTTTGAATATGCTAACTAGGTTGGTCATAACTTTCCTTCCAAGGAGTAAGCGTCTTTTAATTTCATGGCTGCAGTCACCATTTGCAGTGATTTTGGAGCCCCCCAAAATAAAGTCTGTCACTGTTTCCACTGTTTCCCCATCTATTTCCCATGAACTGATGGGACCAGATGCCACGATCTTCGTTTTCTGAATGTTGAGCTTTAAGCCAACTTTTTCACTCTCCTCTTTCACTTTCATCAAGAGGCTTTTTAGTTCCTCTTCACTTTCTGCCGTAAGGGTGGTGTCATCTGCATATCTGAGGCTATTGATATTTCTCCCAGCAATCTTGATTCCAGCTTGTGCTTCTTCCAGCCCAGCATTTCTCATGATGTACTCTGCATATAAGTTAAATAAGCAGGATGACAATATACAGCCTTGACATACTCCTTTTCCTGTTTGGAACCAGTCTGTTGTTCCATGTCCAGGTCATATCAGGTCAGGTTGCTTCCTGACCTGCTTATAGGTTTGTCAAGAGGCAGGTCAGGTGGTCTGATATTCCCATCTCTTTCAGAATTTTCCACAGTTTATTGTGAACTCTAATAATTAGATGTAACAGTTCTGCTATATTAAAAGTAGACAGATTTTCTTAAGACATCTACTTATACTGTTTAGTGTTTGAATAATTTAAAAATTCTTTTTTCTGTTCCTTTTACTGGTAATGAATTCATTCTGATTTAAATTATCTAGATTGCCCTCAACCTTATCAAATTGCTCATTTCTTACTGCAATTTCTAGACTCACAAAACTTGAATCCCCATATCCCCTGTCACATATAGAGATGAAACAGCCAAGATTGTGGGAAGAATGAAGAGTGACCGTTAGTTATACTTGCCAGCAAAACAGACTATAGCCAGTCTTTTCTGAGCCATCTAGTTCTCCTGGAAAGTTTTCGTTTGTTTGTTTGTTTAATTGAACTATAGTTGATTTACAATATGTTAATTTCTGATATGTAGCAAAGTGATTCTGTTATGGATGTATATGCATATTCCTTTCCATATGCTTTTCCATTATAGTTTATTATAGGATTCCCGGGTGGCTCAGATGGTAGTTTATATAGAACATTGAATATATAGTTCCCTGTGCTATACAGTAAGATCTTGTTGTTTATCTATTGTATGTACCGAAGGTTGTATCTGATAATCCAAAATCCCTACTTTATCCTTCCCTTTTCCTCTTTGGTGTCCATAAATTTGTTTTCTATGCCTGTAAGTCTGTTTTTGTTCCATAAATAAGTTCATTTGTGGCATATTTTAGGTTCCACATATAAGTGATATCATACAGTATTCTTTCTCTTTCTGGTTTTCTTTACTTAGTATGATAATCTCTAGGTCCATCCATGTTATTACAAATGGCATTATTTTTTTATGGCTGAGTTATACTCCATTGTACCACATCAATTTTATTTATTGTTTTAATTTTATCAGAGTATGGTTGACTTAAAATGTTGTATTACTAAGGAGTAAAGTGACTCATTTATACATATATATATATATACTCTTTTTCAGATTCTTTTCTCATATGGATTATCACAGAATATTGAGCAGAGTTCCCTTTGGTATACAGTAGGTCTTTGCTGGTTATCTATCTTGTAAATTGTACTGGAAAGGTCCTGTTCAATCAGGCTAGAGCTAAAAACTGTTCTGGTTGTAGGCAGAAGTTGTTTTTTTTGTTGTTGTTTTTTTTTATACTTTTATTCTCATGGTAAGTTATTTCACCCATATCCCTACTTTAAAATTCCACAATTCTAGTCTCTCTCTAGTGTCCTAAGTGCACATAATCATGAAGATTTTATTCACACAAGAACCCAAATGTGGTCCAGCCACCTTTTCTACAATCTCTATTCTTCCACAAAGCACATTCTCTTTCCCCAGGAGCAAGCTTATGGGTCCTTGGCCACTCGATCTTATGCAGAGCTTCTGGGTTTCCATGATAACAGTATCACAGAGAATTTCCAGAGCTTTTTCTCTGTGGACTCCCACTGATTTGTGAATTACTTGCAGGTAAAAATCCTGTATTTTTATAAAAGTATGCTAGATATCTATCATAAACTATATTAAGCAGGTAAAAAAAATCCCATGGAAAGGAAGAAATGCTTCTACTTTTTAAAAATCATTTCAGTAGTTCCTTATATATTTCTCAATTAAAATAGCTCTTAGTCACTAAAAAAAAAAATAAATAAACTCTGTATAGGCAGATTAATAGCTATGTAAATTGCATCAGAGGTTACCAGGGTGAAGGAGGAGGACAAAATTGAAAAATATTGCCTAATGGGTAGAGTTACCTTTTGAAGCAATGGAAAAGTTTTGGAAATCTGTTGGTCACGGTTATACCACATTGTGAATGTAATTAATACCAGTGAATTGTGCCCTTGAAATTTGTCAAAATAACAAATTTTATGTATATTCTACCACAAAAGAATTTTAAAATGAGTCATTTGCAAAAGAAAGGCATTGAAATATTCAAGATAACTAAATGAATATTTTCTAAAAAGAAAATCTTTCCCAAATAGAGAAGTCATAAGAGAGAGCCCAGAAATTAGTCTTGGAAACAAATATGATTGTAGCAATATATTTTTTCATTCATTCTCATTTAAGAAACATACTACTACAACAGAAATAATCATTAGATAATGCAGCAAATTTAAAAACTGAATAACTGAATGATTATAAGAAAGCTCCATAAAATAAACAAATCTCCAGAGTTGAAATGTTGGACACATCAGGGCCCAGTTCTCTCTGTTATTTACAGACATTCAGTTCAGTCACTCAGTCATGTTCGACTATTTGCAACCCTGTGTACTGCAGTACGGGAGGGTACCCTGTCCATTACCAACTACCGGAGCTTACTCAAACTGATGTCCATTGAGTCGGTGATGCCATCCAACTCTCTCAACCTTTGATGTCCCCTTCTCCTCCCGCCTTCAATATTTCCCAGCAGCAGGGTCTTTTCCATTGAGTCAGTTCTTTGCATCAGGTGGCCAAAGTGAGTTTCAGCTTCAGCATCAGTCCTTCCATAGAATATTCAGGACTGATTTCCTTTAGGATGGACTGGTTGGATTTCCTTGCAGTCCAAGGGACTCTCAAGAGTTTTTTCTAACACCACAGTTCAAAAGCATTAACTCACTGGAGCTCAGCTTTCCTTATAGTCTAACTCTCACATCCATACATGACTATTGGAAAAACCATAGCTTTGACTAGGTGGACCTTTATGGGAAAAGGTTTCTGCTTTTTAATAATGCTGTCTAAGTTGACCATAATCTTTCTTCAAAGGAGTAAACATCTTTTAATTTCATGGCTACATTCACCATCTGCAGTGATTTTGGAGCCCCCCAAAATAAAGTCTCTCACTGTTTCCGTTCTTTCCCCATCTATTTGCCATGGAGTGATGGGACCAGATATCAAGATTTTAGTTTTCTGAATGTTGAGTTTTAAGCCAATTTTTTCACTCTCCTCTTTCACTTTCATCAAGAGGCTCATTGGTTCTCCTTTTCTTTCTGCCATAAGGGTGGTGTCATCTGCATATCTAAGGTTATTGATATTTCTCCTGATGAACTTGTTAACGGCTTGTGTTTCATCCAGTCTGGCATTTTGCATGATGTATTCAACATATAGTTAAATAAGCAGGGTGACAATATACAGCCTTGACATACTCCTTTCCCAGTTTGAAACCAGTCTGTTGTTCCATGTCCAGTTCTAACTGTTGGCTTCCTGACCTGCATACAGATTTCTCAAGAGGCAGGTCAGTTGGTCTGGTATTCCTATCTCTTTAAGAATTTTCCACAGTTTGTTGTGATCCACACAGTTAAAGGCTTTGACATAATCAATAAAGCAGAAATAGATGTTTTTCTGGAACTCTATTGCTTTTTCAATGATCCAGTGGATGTTGGCAATTTGATCTCTGGTTCCTCTGCCTTTCAAAATCCAGCTTGAACATTAGAGGTTCAAGGTTCACATACTGTTGAAGCATGGCTTCGGGAATTTTGAGAATTACTTTACTAGTGTGTGAGATGGGTACAATTATGCAGTACTTTGAACATTCTTTGGCTTTGCCTTTCTTAGGGATTAGAATGAAAACTGACCTTTTCCAGTCCTGTGGCCACTGCTGAGTTTTCCAATTTGCTGGCATATTGAGTGCAGCAGTTTTACAGCATCATCTTTTAGGATTTGAAATAGCTCAACTGGAATTCCATTGATTTATTCCTAGTGATGCTTCTTAAGTCACACTTGACTTTGTATTCCAGGATGTCTGGCTCTAGGTGAGTGATCACACAATCATGGTTATCTGGGTCATGAAGATCTTTTTGTATAGTTCTTCCATATATTCTTGTCACCTTTCATAGTATCTTCTGCTTCTGTTAGGTCTATACCATTTCTGTCCTTTATCATGCCAATCTTTGCATGAAATGTTCCCTTGTTACCTCTAATTTTCTTGAAGAGATCTCTAGTGTCTCCCATTCTATTGTTTTCCTCTATTTATTTGCATTAATCACTGAGGTAGGCTTTCTTATCTCTCCTTGCTATTCTTTGGAACTCTGTATTCATATGCTTATATCTTTCCTTTTCTCTTTTGTCTTTTGCTTCTCTTCTTTTCTCAGCTCTTTGTAAGGCCTCCTCAGACAACCATTTTGCCTTTTTGCATTTCTGTTTCTGGGGATGGTCTTGATCACTGCCTCCTGTGAAATGTCATGAGCCTCCATCCATAGTTTTTCTAGCACTTTGTCTATCAGATCTAGTTCCTTGAGTCTATTTGTCACTTCCACTGTATAATCATAGGGATTTGTTTTAGATCATGCCTGAATAGTCTAGTGCTTTTCCCTATTTTCTTCAACTTAAGTCTGAATTTGACAATATGGTGTTCATGATCTGAGCCACACTCAGCTCCCAGTCTTGTTTTTGCTGACTGTATAGAGCTTCTCCATCTTTGGCTGCAAAGAATATAATGAATCTGATTTCGGTGTTGACCATCTGGTGATGTCCATGTGTAGAGTCTTCTCTTGTGTTGTTGGAAGAGGGTGTTTGCTATGACCAATGCATTCTCATGGAAAAACTCTGTTAGCCTTTGCCCTGCTTCATGTTGTACTTCAAGGCCAAATTTGCCTGTTATTCCAGTTATCTGTTGCCCACCTACTTTTGCATTCCAGTCCCTTATAATGAAAAGGATGTATTTTTTGGATGTTAGTGTTAGAAGGTCTTATAGGTCTTTGTAGAACCATTCAACTTCTTCAGCAGTATTGGTCAGGGCATGGGCTTGGATTACTGTGATACTGAATGGCTTTCCTTGGAAATGAACAGAGATCATTCTGTCTTTTTGAGATTGCATCCAGGTACTGAATTTCAGACTCTTTTGTTGATGATGTTGGCTACTCCATTTCTTCTAAGGGATTCTTGCCCACCATAATAGATATAATGGTCATCTGAGTTAAATTCACCCATTCCAGTCCATTTTAGTTCACTGATCCCTAAAATGTCGATGTTCACTCTTGTCATCTCCTGTTTAACCACTTCCAGTTTGCCTTGATTCATGGACCTAACGTTCCAGCTGCCTATGCAGTCTTGTTCTTTACAGCATCAGACTTTACTTCCATCACCAGTCACATCCACAACTGGGTATTCTTTTTGTTTTGGCTCCATCTCTTCATTCTTTCTGGAGTTATTTCTCCACTGATTTCCAGTAGCATATTGTGCACCTACTGACCTGGGGAGTTCATCTTTCAGTGTCCTATCTTTTTTCCTTTAATGCTTAGGTGGTTGAAATGGTGTGCTGAACAGAGGAATATAAAACAGACATGGATGCATCTGCCATGAGTTTTGGATAGGAAGCACTGTCGAGTTTGTAACAGTCACAGGACTAAAGGGTCAGATAGATGGGATTTGTGCCTGAATCTTCCTCATGTTAAGATTTTTAGTCTCATTGATGCAGTTTCCTCATCTAACAAATAAAGGGGGAAAAGATAGGGCAGAATGTATTTTTTTGTGAAGGGTAAAGAGTTCCTGGTTAAGGTGTTTCATCCAGATGTTCTTTCAGTCCAGTCCAGTCATTCAGTCATGTCCGAATCTTTCAGTTCAGTTTAGTTCAGTTCAGTTGCTCATCATGTCCAACCCCATGAACTGCAGCACTCCAGGCCTCCCTGTCCATCACCAACTCCCGGAGTTCACCCAAACTCATGTCCATTGAGTTGGTGATGCCATCCAGCCATCTCATCCTTGGTCGTCCCCTTCTACTCCTACCCCCAATCCCTCCCAGCATCAGAGTCTTTTCCAAAGAGTCAACTGTTCACATGAGGTGGCCAAAGTATTGGAGTTTCAGCTTTAGCATCAGTCCTTCCAATGAACACCCAGGACTGATCTCCTTCAGAATGGACTGGTTGGATCTACTTGCAGTCCAAGGAACTCTCAAGAGTCTTCTCCAACACCACAGTACAAAAGCATCAATTCTTTGGTGCTCAGCTTTCTTCACAGTCCAACTCTCACATCCATACATGACCACTGGAAAAACCATAGCCTTGACTAGACGGACCTTTGTTGGCAAAGTAATATCTCTGCTTTTAACATGCTGTCTAGGTTGGTCATAACTTTCCTTCCAAGGAGCAAGCGTCTTAGAATTTCATGGCTGCAGTAACCATCGGCAGTGATTTTGGAGCGCCAAAAAATAAAAGTCTCTCACTGTTTCCATTGTTGCCCCATCTATTTGCCATGAACTGATGAGACCAGATGCCATGATCTTAGTTTTCTGAATGTTGACCTTTAAACCAACTTTTTCACTCTCCTCTTTCACTTTCAAGAGGCTCTTTAGTTCTTCTTGCTTTCTGCCATAAGGATGGTGTCATCTGCATATCTGAGGCTATTGATATTTCTCCTGGCAATCTTGATTCTAGCTTGTGCTTCTTCCAGCCAAGTGTTTCTCATGATGTACTCTGCATATAAGTTAAATAAGCAGGGTGACAATATACAGCCTTAACGGACTCCTTTCCTCTTTGGTACCAGTCTCCTGTTCCATGTCCACTTCTAATTGTTGCTTTCTTACCTGCATACAGGTTTCTCAAGAGGCAGGTAAGGTGATCTGGTAGTCCCATCTCTTTCAGAATTTTCCACAGTTTATTGTGATTCACACAGTCAAAGGCTTAGGCGTAGTCAATAAAGCAGAAATAGATGTTTTCCTGGAACTCTCTTGCTTTTTCAATGACCCAGCGGATGTTGGCAATTTGATCTCTGGTTCCTCTGCCTTTTCTAACACAAGCTTGAACAAATGGAAGTTCGTGGTTCACATATTGCTGAAGCCTGGCTTGGAGAATTTTAAGAATTGCTTTACAAGCATGTGAGATGAGTGCAATTGTGCAGTAGTTTGAGCATTCTTTGGCATTGCCTTTCTTAGGGATTGGAATGAAAACTGACCTTTTCCAGTCCTGTGGCCACTGCTGAATTTTCCAATTTGCTGGCATATTGAGTGCAGCACTTTCACAGTATCATCTTCCAGGATTTGAAATAGTTCAACTGGAATTTCGTCACCTCCACTGGTTTTGTTCATAGTGATGCTTCCTAAGGCCCACTTGACTTAGTATTCCAGGATGTCTGGCTCTAGGTGAGTGATCACACCATCGTGATTATCTGGGTTGTGAAGATCTTTTTTGTACAGTTATTCTGTGTATTCTTGCCACCTTTTAATATCCTCTGCTTCTGTTAGGTCCATACCATATTTGTCCTTTACTGTGCCCATCTTTACATGAAATGTTCCCTTGGTATCTCTAGTTTTCTTGAAGAGATCTCTAGTCTTTCCTATTCTATTGTTTTCCTCTATTTCTTTGCAATGATTGCTGAGGAAGGCTTTCTTATCTCTCCTTGTTATTCTTTGGAACTCTGCATTCAGATGCTTATATCTTTCCTTTCCTCCTTTGCTTTTTGCTTCTCTTCTTCTCACAGCTATTTGTAAGGCCTCTTCAGACAGCCATTTTGCCTTTTTGCATTTCTTTTTCTTGGGGATGGTCTTGTACCTTGTCTCCTGTACAGTGTCATGAACCTCCATCCATAGTTCATCAGGCACTCTATCTATCAAATCTAATCCCTTAAATCTATTTCTCACTTCCACTGTATAATCATAAGGGATTTGATTTGTGTCATACCTGAATGGTCTAGTGGTTTTCCCTACTTTCTTCAATTTAAGTCTGAATTTGGCAATAAGGAGTTCATGATCTGAGCCACAGTCAGCTCCCGGTCTTGTTTTAGCTGACTGTATAGAGCTTCTCCATCTTTGGCTGCAAAGAATATAATCAACCTGATTTCAGTGTAGGCCCTCTGGTGATGTCCATGTGTAGAGTCTTCTCTTGTGTTGTTGGAAGAGGGTGTTTGCTATGACCAATGCATTCTCTTGGCAAAACTCTATGAGCTTTTTTGCCCTGCTTCATTCCGTACTCCAAGGCCAAATTTGCCTGTTACTCCAGGTGTTTCTTGACTTCCTACTTTTGCATTCCAGTCCCCTATAATGCCAAGGATGTCTTTTTAGGATGTTAGTTTTAGAAGGTCTTGCAGATATTCATAGAACCATTCAACTTCAACTTCTTCAGCGTTACTGGTTGGGGCATAGACTTGGATTACCATGATATTGAATAGTTTGCCTTGGAAATGAACAGAGATTCTGTCGTTTTTGAGATTGCATCTAAGTACTGCATTTTGGACTCTTTTGTTGACTGTGATGGCTACTCCATTTCTTCTAAGGGATTTCTGCCCACAGTAGTAGATATATGGTCATCTGAGTTAAATTCACCCATTTCATTCCATTTTAGTTCGCTGATTCCTAGAATATCTATGTTCACTCTTGGCGTCTCCTATTTGATCACTTCCAGTTTGCCCTGATTCATGGACCTAACATTTCAGGTTCCTATGCAATATTGCTCTTTACATCATTGGACCTTGCTTCCATCACCAGTCACATCCACAACTGGTTGTTGTTTTTGCTTTGTCTCCATCCTTTCATTCTTTCCGGATGTTCTTTACCTACCTATTATTAACATAGACGTTCAAATTAGTTTATTGTTCAGTTCAGTTCACTTTAGTCATTCAGTCGTGTCCAACTCTTTGAGACCCCATGAATTGCAGCACGCCAGGCCTCCCTGTCCGTCACCAACTCCCAGAGTTCACTCAAACTCACATCCATCGAGTTGGTGATGCCATCAAGCCATCTCATCCTCTGTCATCCCCTTTTCCTCCTGCCCCTAATCCCTCCCAGCATCAGTCTTTTCCAATGAGTCAACTCTTCGAATGAGGTGGCCAAAGTACTGGAGTTTCAGCTTTAGCATCATTCCTTCCAAAGAACACCCAGGGTTGATCTCCTTTAGAATGGACTGGTTGGATATCCTTGCAGCGTTAAATGAGTGTTATTCTACATAAAATATGATGAATTCCTGAAGTAACTTTAGCTCCTGATATGCTTTGTATGTGGAGAAGGAAATGGCAACCCACTCCAGTGTTCTTGCCTGGAGAATCCCAGGGACGGAGGAGCCTGGTGGGCTGCTGTCTATGGGGTCGCACAGAGTTGGACACAACTGAAGCAACTTAGCAGTAGCATGGTTTGTATGAATAGTTTTTTTGTTTGTTTTTCCTTCACTTCCTTCCTTCCTTCCCTGCTCTCTTCCTTTTCTCCATCATCCCTTCCCCTCTTCCTTTCTTTCCTTTTTATGGGCTAAATTTATTCTTAGCATGTTGTTTTTGTTTAGTTCCTAAGTTATGTCTGACTCTTTTGCAATCCCATGAACTGTAGCCTACAAGGCTCCTCTGTCCATGGGATTTCCCAGGCAAGAATACTGAGGTAGGTTCCGTTTCCTCCTCCAGGGTATTTTCCTGACCCAGGGATAGAACCCATGTCTCATACATTAACAGGAGAATTCTTTACCACTGAACCACCAGGGAATAATACTTAGCATACATGCTAATATTATTCCATCTCAATTCCAGACTGTTGGGAAATACCAATCAGTGTTCATGGTACCCCTAATTGTGGACAAAGTGTAAATTATCTTTTGCAAGCAAACATTGTTATAACTGAGACACCGTCTTTGCCTTGAAAGGTTAGTCTGATAAGCATTGATTTCTGTGTGGAGTTTTCTCTAACCTTTTTCTCATTTTCTGTTTTCCTTCCTTATGTGCTGACTTTGGTGTAGCAGACCACTTGGGGATTGAATTCATGGGTAAGACTAAACGATTTTCTCCTTATATATCCAGAAAAGCTAAGTTTGATCATGTGTATAGTGTTCTTCTTCCTCATCTGATTGTGATTGAAATGCCTCACTATCAGATGCTATTAGTAGTAAAAACAAAATGTTTTTGTCAATTTTTCACTAAGTAGTGGCTCAAAATGAATGACTTAACTACTTATTGAGAAGGCAATTTAATGTTAAGTGCTGCTTTGAAACCTGACAGAAGTTGGATTTGGCTTCTGGCTTTGTTTGCTTTCTTAATTCTTAATTTTCTTATCTGTAAATAGGGGTAAACTAGTTCCTATTTTATTTCATGCATATATTGCTTAACACAATGTCTGTAAAATGGCATATGCTCAATAAATGGTAGACAATAATGGTGATGGTTGAATAATATCAGTTTTTGTTACTTTCTGCTCTTTTTTTTTCTTTTGCATAGTGAATAATTTGGATGCATTTTTGGTCAATCTTAATTCTGGAGTATGGGTTCTATTAATGTTTTCATTTACAAAGTTAAAATAATTATTTTGAAAGTATTTGTAGTCTATGTTTTTTTTTTTTTTTTAAGATTAGAATACCTCCCACAGTAATTATTTTCTGTACTCATAGATAATTACATTAAGAATTGTACATAATTTTCTGAATCTATATTATAATAAAATGATTTAAAAACACATTCCATAGGGCTGATTGATAGGCATCATGGTACTAGAATGGAGAGATACCTAGGAGTTAAAGTTAGTGATGTTGAAGATCCAAATATGAATCAGAATTTATAGTTTCTCCTTGATTGGCTTTTGTTGAACTTTAGGTTTTTCTCTTATATAATATAGATATGAATGCTTGCTTCATACATTTATGTTTATTGTGATAATACCTGTAAATTTGCTTGCATTTGTGTATCCATTCATCCATTAATTCAGCAAATATGTATCAATTGCTCACTCTAAGCAAAGAAAAAACTGTAAAATGCTACAGATAATATAATGAGTAAAAATGAGCAATAAAAGCTGATTTGATGGAACTTATAGTCTAGGAAATTTTCAGACGATAATTAGGGAATAAAACTGATAAATATAAAATTGAAGATTTCTAAGACCTATTTGAGGCAGAATAATATTAGTTCATAATAGTGTGATAATATCCAATCTGAATGGCCCTCATCAAAAAGTCTTCAAACAATAAATTCTGGAAAGGGTGTGGAGAAAAGGGAATGCTCTTGCACTGTTGGTGGGAATGTAAATTGATACAGCCATTATGGAAGACAGCATGGAGATTCCTTAAAAAACTAGGAATAAAACTACCATATGACCCAGCAGTCCCACTCCTAAGCATATACCCTGAGGAAACCAAAATTGAAAGAGACACATGTGTCCCATTGTTCATTGCAGCACTATTTACAATAGCTAGAACATGGAAGCAACCTAGATGGCCATTGATGAATGAATAGATAAAGAAGATGTGGTATATATACAAAATTGAATATTACTCAACCGTAAGAAGGAATGCATTTAAGTCAGTTCTAATGAGGTGGATGCACCTAGAACCTATTCTACAGAGTGAAGTGAGTCAGAAAAGAGAAAGATAAATACCATATTCTAACACATATATACGGAATCTAGAAAAATGGTACTGAAGAATTTATTTTCAGCACAGCAGTGCAGAAACACACATAAAGAATAGATTTATGGACATGGAGAGAGGGGAGGAGAGGGTGAGATGTATGGAAAGAGTAACATGGAAAGTTTATTACCATATGTAAAATAAATAACCAATGGGAATTTGCTGTGTGGCTCAGGAAACTCAAACAGGGGCTCTGTATCAACCTAGAGGGGTGGGATGGGGAGGGAGATGGGAGGGAGGTTCAAAAGGGAGGGGATATATGTATACCTATGGCTGATTCATGCTGAGGTTCGACAGAAAACAGCAAAATTCTGTAAAGCAATTTTCCTTCAATAAAAAATATATTAATTAAAGAAAGAATAGTGTGATAATAGAAGATGTGAAAAATTGATAGTTATTGGAAACATGGCAATAAGTATTTGAAAGGAATTGATGTTGAACGGTATATAAGGGTGATTATTAGGGATGAATACAAGATTTATAGTTTGCATGTTTAGATAAAATGTGGGTCCATTTTCTGAAAAATAAGATTTAAAAAACAGATTTATGGTAGATTTTTACTAGATTAGGTTTGGAAATTTTGAATTCTGGGTACCTTTGTTGTGTCTGGTAGAAGATATTGATAGTTATATTTTTTATAAGTTTTGAGAGTTAATTAGAAATCAGTGATTACATATTTATATTAAAACTGATATTCCTGTTGTACAATATTACTTGTTAGTGCTTTATTATCTAAGTATTAGATCACAGAAAAAAAAGAGAGCTTAGTTTCTACATATTTGGGGTTTTGCTAGATAGATGTGATCAAAGCTTATAAGAGCAATGTAATTCAAGATAATATTGAAATGAAGCATCGCAGACTATAAGATAGGTATGTAATGAAATGAATAAGGAATGTATAGTTTGAATGGAATTGATGAATAGTTACCATGTGTGCCCTCAAATTGTTGGCATGAAGAGGTTGTAGTCATGTGGACTAGGAATTACAGGAAATTGTGGATATGGTGATGTGGTAGAGTATAAATTTTTGAGAAAGATATGTGGTTTGTACTTTCCTCTTTTACTGATGATGATGGGCTATAGCAGCATGGGAAACAGTATCAACAATCATTTGAGGATAGCAAGTACTTAATCTAATCAGTAGAGAAATGTCTCCATTATGTGGTGATGATTGCTGGCTCAGAGAAGAGAGGCTCCAGAAACTGTGTAGTAGAATGACTGTAGATATAAGAAACAAGGCCTGGTGGTGTGTGGGACTGGCATAGCATTAAACTCCACAATCAGTGTGGCCATGGTTATGGTAAGATAAACTTGCTACACCAACGATAATTATTGTTATTGAAAGAAACAAATGAGTTGTTATCCTATTGAAATTTTCCTGAGGATTTTCAGTGGCACTGATACCTTACAGTATAATGATTTGCTGTGGAATCAAGACATGTATTATGAGGTCTCTTTTAAAACATTCAAAATCATTTAGTTACCAGTAAGCAAAAATAAGAAGCTATTGTCTCATTCATCTATATGAATCTCAAGTCTAACTGGTGTTACAATGAGTCTTAAAAAAGTTGAAGTCAAAGTACAACTTTAAAGATAGATTGCTCAGGGCTGGTGCAATGGGATGACCCTGAGGGATGGGATGGGAAGGGATGTGGGAGGGGGTTCAGGATGGGGAGCACATGTATACCCATGGCTGATTCATGTCAATGTATGGCAAAAACCACCACAATATTGTAAAGTAATTAGCCTCTAATTAAAATTAAAAAAAAAAAAAAAAAAACTTACAGGGAATGGATTCTAAATGTGCAAATATCTGACTCCAGCAGTCGAGTTTGTCTTGGAGGGAAGTGGTTGGCTAAAGGCAGAGTTAAACTGAGTACTTAGTATGAATCAGATCAGATCAGTCGCTCAGTCGTGTCCGACTCTTTCCGACCCCATGAATCGCAGCATGCCAGGCCTCCCTGTCCATCACCAACTCCCGGAGTTCACTGAGACTCACATCCATCGAGTCAGTGATGCCATCCAGCTATCTCATCCTCTGTCATCCCCTTCTCCTCCTGCCCCCAATCCCTCCCAGCATCAGAGTCTTTTCCAGTGAGTCAACTCTTCGCATGAGGTGGCCAAAGTACTGGAGTTTCAGCTTTAGCATCATTCCTTCCAAAGAAATCCCAGGGCTGATCTCCTTCAGAATGGACTGGTTGGATCTCCTTGCAGTCCAAGGGACTCTCAAGAGTCTTCTCCAACACCACAGTTCAAAAGCATCAATTCTTCGGTGCTCAGCCTTCTTCACAGTCCAACTCTCACATCCATACATGACCACAGGAAAAACCATAGCCTTGACTAGACGGACCTTTGTTGGCAAAGTAATGTCTCTGCATTTGAATATGCTATCTAGGTTGGTCATAACTTTCCTTCCAAGGAGTAAGTGTCTTTTAATTTCATGGCTTCAGTCACCATCTGCAGTGATTTTGGAGCCCAGATAATGGCAAATAATGGAGTATTCTTAATGATGAATAGGTTTACAGACAATGAATGAACTGTTTTCACTGACCTCACTAATTCTAGACACTATTCCCCCCTCCTCCCCCACAGATTCCTCTAACTGAATGTGTAATATTCTGTGCATTGCTTTGGGAATAAGTATTTTTGAGATTTAACTCGTAATTTTAAAATCCACATGGGTAAAATTGTCCCATGGAAGATGATATCATCCTAATACTACAGCATCTCTAGGTATAAATTAAATTGGTTAGCCAATATATAGGCATACTCTCTAGAAATTTGATTATGTCTGTTTATCGGTGTGGCTTACAAATAATCAGTGCCACTTATGTATTAATGAATTCCAGAATACCTTTGTTCTCAACTTTGATCATCCTTGCTTTGAGTAATGCAAATTTCATCTTTCCTTGGGTTGGAACATAGATCATAAGGTGATAATCCTTAAAAAATAAAAATTAAAAATAGGATTTGGCTGTACCAGATCTTAGTTGCAGCACTTGGGCTCTTTGATCTTCACTGTGGCATGTAGGATCTTTACAATCTTTAGTTGTGGCATCTGAATTCTCATATGGCATGATCTTACACATACATCTTTTCCCCAGTTCCTTGTATTCCTAGTGGCCATGGCATATGTGCACTCAGTGATCAGACTCAAAACCCGAACACATCGAGTTCAACAATTTCTTATTTATAGCAGAGAACTGCAAATCATATGCTTAAGAATTCTATTATTAGTTAATTATTATGCATTTATCACACTTACTATATGCTAAAGGTATAAGATATGGAAAATGCAGGTATATAATCCACATCCCTTAATGACCAAAGACTGTGAAACTAAAAATAGAGAAAGCTACACATAATTGAAGTGATATAACAAGGGCTATTAAGATGCATAGGCAGAAAAATAAACGCATAGGCAAAATACAATGAAAGAAAAAATAAAATGAAAATGAAAGCCACTAAATGGGCTTAGGAAATTGAGAAACATCTTCCTGGGGATAAAGGGGAGGAGCAAGGGGGAGGAATTCAAGCTGGGTACCAGCCGAAGTGGA